>NC_140588.1:167036059-168514393 GCF_964204655.1 Triturus cristatus | reverse complement strand
ACTTTGCTAGAATGATCGGCCTTGCGGCGGGTAGCAATGGCCAATTCTCGCTATCAAAGGGCCTTGATGGTGAATGGACGAAACTACTTAACCTGAAGAAAAAATTTAAACGCACAGAAGCCCATGCCAACTTTATGCTTGAGTATCTTAAAGCTGGAACGATACCTTTTGGGCTTCGTGTTCGTAATGTCCCTGGTCTGTTTGTAGAAATCAGACTATTTTTAGAAAAATGGGCACTCATCTCAAATAGATGCTCTCGCGACTGGATGATGTTAATCATCGAAACAGCCAGAGAGGTACTAGCCATCATGACTAGGGCTCCCGGTTTTCCGTTTTTACGGATTTTTACATATAAATACAGACGGAAATCGATATTTCCTTTGTCTGTATTTATATGTAGAAACGGAAAAACACTAGTAAATGTTGCCGCGCTGCCGCTGCATCAGTTTCCTTTCGTTCCACGCCCCTGAAAAGCAATTGAAAACCCTTCCAATCAGGGTGTTTTGGCGCCCTCATGTGGGCCTATTGGCTCAGGGTCTTTTAGTGACGCCCGTTCCCCTGAGCCAATCATTGTGGGATGGTAGCGTCAGTGTGTGGGCGTGCCTACATCTCCGGCCTCGCCCTCATAACTTTTGCCCTTTATTTTGGGCGCCTACCTGACTGAATTCCTTCTTTCCCTGCACTACGGACCACCAGGCTTCCTGTTTGCCACCATCAGCTGTTGTTCACACATCGGCCCTTCTCTTGAGTTCTCCAGGGCTCCTCCGGTCGCGTTCTCCAGGGCTCCTCCGGTCGCGTTCTCCAGGGCTCCTCCGGTCGCGTTCTCCAGGGCTCCGCCGGTCTCGATCTCCAGGGCTCCGCCGCTCGTGCCCTGCGCCAGCCTGCCACCGTAAGGTAAGAGAATTTCCCCTGCCCCCCACCCCAGGCAATCTTAGTACACGGGAGAGTCGATAGCGCTGGAAACTTAGAACCAGCTAAGGGAGGGGGGAGGGGTAGCAAAGGGCCGTTCAGTGACGACGCTCTGTAGAGCCTGTAGAGCTCTTGGCAGGAACACTTCAAATTGATCAATGTAATGTGCCAGATTAGTAAGTAGCGGGCGATCAACGAGGTTTTCTGGTGTAGAGGGTACCATGGACGCCACGTCCCTTCCAGTTGCGTTACTATGGAGGCTTTTGTAAACACCAGGAGTGGGCTGGATGGCGGGGGATTGACTGTGCAACTGAAGTGTGAGTTTCGAGTCCACCCCACACCCTCCCTCACTGAACGGCCCTTTGCTACCCCTCCCCCTCCCTTAGCTGGTTCTAAGTTTCCAGCGCTACATATATGTAGCGCTGAAAACTTAGAACCAGCTAAGGGAGGGGGCGGGGTAGGAAAGGCCGTTCAGTTCCCGATCCAGTCCGACGCCTGGGAAGCATTCAAAAGGTGAGGAATTGGTGGTTTCAAATATCTATCGGAATTACCCTCCTTAGTAGTAGTACTCTGAAGGCAGATTAGGGAGGAATGCCTGTAAATTCTGAAGTCTTAGTAAGGTTAAAGGTTTTGTATCCAGTTGAATCGAAATTACTTTTGCAAACTGAAGTTGACAAGTTGCAGGCAGAAGGAGGAACATAGGGCTGATGTAGGTGTGTATTCAGAAGTTTTTTAAAAGGGTTCCGGTTTGAGAATGCTTCCTAGGGAACAGGCAGTGGTCCCCAAGATTCCATGTGGTTTTGCCAATTGCAGGATTTGAATTCACGAAATGGCTTTGCACAGTTGAACCAATCACCACTAGAGAAGAGGAATAAGCGATGCAGCTCAAAACCACTCTCATTCCCTCACACTGCTTTCGAAAATGAAGCAGGTGCTTCAAAGGCTTAATAAACTTTCAAACACGGCGCTGCCTTCAACCTCTACAGAGCGTCGTCACTGAACGGCCCTTTGCTACCCCTCCCCCTCCCTTAGCTGGTTCTAAGTTTTCAGCGCTACATATATGTTGTGCTGGAAACTTAGAACCAGCTAAGATAGGGGGAGGGGTAGCAAAGGGCCGTTCAGTGACGACGCTCTGTAGAGGTTGAAGGCAGCGCCGTGTTTGAAAGTTTATTGTGCTTTTGAAGAACCTGCTGCATCGTTTTTGTTTCCCCGGCAATTACCAGGCCTCACATAAATGTCAACATGACTCGTGTGATTAATTATCTTCCTGGAGAGAGAGCAGCATTTTGTATAGTTGAGGTTTTGACTTAGGCGAAGTTAGTGCAGAGGGTTAATATGCCTGCTGCAAAGAACGTGTACCAAGTAGATTACAGAGTGGGTATGATGTAAACAGATCTGCACGTTACAGCTTTCAAAAGATTCATCTTTTTGTTACTTGCAATTTATAACTTAAAGTCCTAACATAGAATAGTGAGCTATTAACTTTAATCCCAGAACTGCATACACACTGCAAAGTATACATTATTAGAATATTGATTAATGTTGCAAAAAGGATTAATTTGGCCAGAAATCGATTGTTATTATTAAAGAGAACTCCCAAATATGCAGTATGGATGACATGTGACTCCGACACTTTCAGTCCTTTGGCTTACGTAACATTTCCTATACACTGATTTACACACGTCTCTGTGTAACGTGTGTGTGATGCAAAGTGCTCGGACACCCTACACTGGTATGAGTGGCGCTAACTAATTCAATGCATCTGAGAGAGTGTGGTTTTGGTGACTTGCTCACTGCTAAAGGGTGCTAGTGAGAGAATCCGTGGTGGAGGTGGTCATTGGGGGGCGCTAACAAACATTGTCGCACAGGGCGCCACCAGCACTAAAGCCGGCCCTGCGCAGAAACCAGCAACGGCTGTCCCACAGTGGTGTGTGGAAACACCAGGTTGGTGAGGCTTTTCAAAACAGCTGATGGTCCTGTATGGGCCTAATCTAGAGAGGTTAAACTTTTCTTGGATAGGAAAATGACTTGCCATTTTCACTGGTCAGTTCATATAATTTGCATCGTTACTTCTGGTCTAGGGTGCCTTGAAAAACACAGAAAGAGTAAGAAATACTTTCTGTTCTGCTTGTAGGCCAAGGTTTAAACTTTCACTGAACTCAGAATGCAGGCGAACAACAATAGCTAATGCCGCCATGTAATACCTTTGTGTGTCTTGCTTTCAGTGTGTTGCACTCTCCTGACTCACCTGCTGCTGCAAGGTCCTGCCATCACTTCCTGTCTACCACTTAAGGTAAGCCTGTTAAGTTTAGGGTTTGTGGTAAATAAAAATACCGGACTGAATTTCATACGGGATCTTAAATAAAGTAAAATAGCTCAAAATAACAAGAGGCAGAATCCGTGGTATAAGAGGTTTTCTAATGGGCTTTATTCCATTCAAAATGGCCGACTCGAGTCGCGGCCTTCAGGTTCCGTCACCACGAGGGTTCAGGAAGTGAAGTACAATAATTTATTAACAGACATGTATTTTTATAATAAGTACATTACAATGAAACGAATGTAGAAGGCGTAACATTTGATAAGAAAAGTGACGTGACAGTGACATAATCGAAACTAGGCGTAATAAGGAATAAAAGAAACATGATTGGTTAGAATTATCAGACATAGGTGGATCTATAAGATAATACTTGGCATAGATGCGCGCGCAGCAGCATGACGTGTAATTGACGTGCAACTAGGGGGTGAAGGGGACTTGACATTTAGCTCTACATGTGGAGACGAGAAGTCTGGGGGTCAAGTCAACCTAATCCCAAATCATATCTAACATCCTATGTTTAAAGAACTATGTTATCCACAAGGAAGAGACTCTCGGACAGAATCTATTCTATACTGACTGTGTGCGTGTACAAGCGTCTAAGTGTCTATATGAGATGCGAGGGATAGAAAACTTTCCATGGCAACAGGGCTATGAATCACTTGCAGGAGGACGGAAAGGCTGAGTCCTTTGCTTGTGAGCTAAAGGAAATGTTTACCTAAATCACTAGACAGGAATGCATCGGCTGAAGAGCAAAATAGATAATTCGAAGGTGAAATACAACTTCTTGGCAGACAGGCGAAAACTGGCCGAGGCAGGCACCGTTAGCTGCACAGGGAGTAGGACAAAGTTCATGGATACAGATGCGAGCTCAAGCTGAAGCTGTCAGAGACAGAGAGCAGGGAAAGGCTTGAGGACAGAATCGGGCCTACTTGCCTGAACTGTAAAAATGAAGTAACTTAGCCATATAAAGTCGGTGGCCTTTCATACTTAGGAATCGAATATCCAGCCCTGTGATGGCGGATCTGACAGAGAACATGTTGACGGTAGACACACATATGTTTGCGTCTTAGAAACTGGAACTGGAGGGAACATACATGTACTTGTAACATGCATATAGAACCGTTGGGGTCCAAGATAGGGGACATAACTGATCAGGAAAATCCACATTTCCACATTCCCTCCTTGTCCCCTTCTTGCCCTTCACGAGACATCAATCTTCATCATTCCATTGATTTGCTCATGGAGCATCATTTCTTCTTCCTTCCGGCATTCTGAACGAGACCTGTGATATGGAATGCATGATGTGGCACACAGACCACAAATCGCTGGTCCACTTTGCAGGCATAAACAACAACTGAAGAGCATAAGAAGGCCAATACCTAGGAAGGATAAAACTCTCCATCCCCAGGCTGATATCACACTCCAAAACCACCCGGACCACGTCCAAGTGCCTGGATTTTCGTGTATCTGGCTTACAATCTTATGAAGGCGTGTTATAGCTTTATATACAGATGGCGAATTTTCTGGTATGAATATGCAGCAGCTGGATCCGATGACCCTGCAAGCTCCGCCCCTATCGGCCAGGATGACGTCAAGGACAAGACGATTCTGGAGAACAACAATTCTCATCACTGATTGTTCCTCTGTCAGATTGCCTAGGGCGGCTATAGTCTCGTTTACTACAGCTTCAAGAGTCTTGGTGAGTCTGCGTATCAGCTTACTATTTGATATTGTACCTATATAGGGAAAGATACCTTTATTGAAATCTACATACTTGTCCCATGCTGTCTCAGTATAATCGACAACTGGGAGATCTCTTCGCTCTCTATTGTGTACTAAATGAACATTTCGATAATAATCAGGGGGAGCTAGGAAAACAGGTGGCAAAAGGAATGCTATGTAACAGGTACCATCCCAATCTAGAGGCAGACGCATATATGCCGTCTGACCACATATAAAGTAAGAATGGCGAGAAGCTCTAAATGAAGATTTACCTTGATCACTATATTCTATTGTAGTAGCGCATTGGCTATGGCCCATATGTATGGAACCAACTTTTCTCACACATAATTCACCCTTTACTGGAAATACTGACATAGTGGGCAGAATTAGTTCAACTTCGGATTTGACATTCAGAATCATAAGATTAGGCGTAAAATTACCTAATTTATACACTTCATTTTCTAAATCAGTTCCTGTTCTACTGGGGTGACCCTCCTTATTAGGGTGACAGACTTTGAATAAAACTAGATTCAGATTTCCCCATATCCAATGTTGTTGATAAACTGCTGTGTCTGGGTCTATGGAATTTAATAAACTAAACCATGCTCCACAGGAGCCATTGTGTGTGAATGGATGTGGAAAGAAAGGCAGAACTCCTTTGTTATTCTGATAGGGAGGGAGTCGGCCAACAATTGGTGGCATTACTAGTCTGATGGGAATGATGTAACATACTAATGAAGGTGTTATTGCGCAGCGCAAGTCTATAAGATAATTCATGTGGCGGTAGGTCACTAAAAGAATGTTCTGCAGCAACATTATAAACATGTCTATAGATAGGATGATATATGTGCAAAATCACACTCGTAATAATTACTAAAACACTCAATAAAAACAAAATTAATAATGTCCTCATACAGTAGCTACGCAGTGATTTACAATACGCCTGTCGTTTCAACATTTCTCGGGTATTTTCTCTACTCAGGTCCAAGGGATACATGTCGGAGACAATTCAACCGCTTCACCTTGGAGAGGACTTAAACAATCAAATTGCTCGACTGTTTGGGCCTAAGCTTTAATTTATAGCACTGAGAGTCATTCTGTTCAACAAAAGGAAGTTTTGAATCAGTCTGTGAGGGAGTGCAGGGCACAGTGTCTATATCTGAAGGTAGTCCATGAAATTTTTTGATGTGACTTGAATGAATCCACCCTTTGCGTCCCTCGATCTTCACGGCTGTTCTTGTGGTCAACAGGACCAACTTGGGTGCTTTCCACCTGGGCTCCAGTTGATTTTTCCTGTCGAAATTTCTCACAAAGACAAGATTACCCGGAACAACGTCATGGGGTTTCGCCTCAGTGTTGTCGGGAAAGGCTGCAGCTACCTGTGAACGAGAAGATTGTAGTGCAGACATCAAGGAAGCCAAGTAATCTGTCAGCATGTTACAGTCAATGTCAGTTATTTTGCGTGGTATAGGCGTCCCCCACATATTCGGCGGTCTACCGAAGATCACCTCATACGGGGATAGCCCTGTTCTAGAGTGTGCTACCATTCTCATGTAAAAGAGTGCAACTGGTAATGCTACTATCCAGTCGACACCTTTCTCTCTACATATTTTGGACAGTCTGATTTTCAGTGTCTGGTTATGTCTTTCTACGAGACCTGCTGCCTCGGGGTGTCGGACACAGTGGAATTTCCACTGATATCCCAACAAGAGTGAGACATGTTTCATTAATTCGGATGAGAAAGGCTGACCGTTATCTGAATATACAACACGTGGTAAACCGTACCGTGGGAAGAATTCTCGAACTAGCTGCTTGGCAGTAGTCGGGGCAGTGTAATCTGATACGGGATACGCCTCTGTCCAACGGGAGAGAGCGCAGACAACTACGAGAACATATTTGAATCCTCGACAACGTTCCATCTGAATATAATCCATCTGGAGGACTTCAAAAGGATGGTCAGGAGGCTGAAATCCACCCTGCTCTACGGGAACACTCTTTCCTGGATTAAACTGACAACATATCATACAGGTACGAACTTTTTGTTTAGCTGCTGCTCGTAAATGTTTGTTGAACCAAATGTGCTGAATGCTGTCTAGCATAGCCTTCTCTCCTAAATGTGCTGGACTGTGAACTGTAGCTATAATGGCTTGAACCATGGAATCAGGGAGAAACCATACAGATTTCTCCTTCGTCATCCATCCTTGATCTGTCTGGATCCCTCCTAGTTCAGTCCACTTCTTTATTTCTTCTGCCGTGGCATGTGTCTGTATGTCAATTACGTCAAGTGTGGGATCCTTAATCGTCATACACTGTGTTGGTGTCTGAACTATTGGCTTTGTCATGTCTAATGTGCGATTCTGAGCAGTCTGTTTAGCTGTTCTGTCAGCTAAATCATTGCCTTGAGAAATGGTATCAGTAACCTTCGTGTGTGCTTTACATTTCATAATCGATATAGCAGTGGGTAGATGTATTGCGTCTAACAAAGCATGAATGAGGGGTCCGTGCTGAATGTGGGCACCATGGGAGGTTAAATAACCTCTCTCTCGCCACAGCACGCCGAAGTCGTGTACAACTCCGAATGCATAACGTGAGTCAGTGTATACATTAACTTTCTTATTTGTGGCTTGAATACAGGCTTGCGTTAGAGCAATAAGTTCTGCTGCTTGGGCTGACAGAGTATCTATACAATGTGTCTCAATAACTTCAGTGTCTGTTGTGACTGCATACGCGGCCACTAAATCTCCTGTACTTGTTCTCATGCACGATCCGTCTACATACAACGTCAGGTCTGGATCTAACAATGGAACGTCTGTCAAGTCTTGTCTAGGTTTCGTCTTTATTTCAATGATTTCAACACAATCATGAGCTAGTGGGTCTGTTCCAATTACAGGTAATAGTGTAGCAGGATTCAATGTATTACACCGTCGGATCTCTATGTGTGGTTGAAACAATGTCAGTTCATAACCGGTAAGTCTTGCTATGGTCAAGTGTTGTGTTTGTGTTCGGTTCACAAGAACCTCTACTGCATGTGGTACTTGAACTGTCAATGGGTGTCCTAATACTATGGCATCGCTTTGTCTGATTGCTAAAGCTGTCGCTGCCACTGATTTCAGGCATGCAGGCAAAGCCTGAGCTACGGGATCTAATGTACTGGAAAAATAAGCACATGGCTTGCGTGATCCTGCTTGATCCTGAGTGAGTACTGACAAGGCAGTACCTTCGCGTTCTGTAACAAAGAGTGTAAAATGTTTGCTATAACATGGTGTTGCTAAAACAGGTGCTTGACATAAAGCTTCCTTTAGGCTTTCAAAAGCTTGTGTATGTTCCTGAGTCCAAGGGAGAACAGTCGATGTGGCTGCCTCCTGTGTGGTTAACTGAATGAGTGGTTTTGCTAGAAATGCGTACTGAGGGATCCACTGCCTACAATATGAAGTGAGGCCTATGAAAGCTCGCACCTCCTTCTGTGTCTGGGGTATTGACATGTTAGCAATTAACTGGATGCGATCTGGTGTAAGCTGCCTTCCCTCCTTGGACAGCGAGTGACCAAGATAAATAACTCGCTGAACACAGAATTGCAGCTTAGAAGGGGACACCTTGTGCCCCTTGTCGGCTAGGAAATGTAAAACTGTCAGAGAAGCTTTTTCACATTCTGACTCGCTTCTCGCGGTGATCAGCAGATCATCGACATATTGAAGCAGTGCAGTATTGACTGGCATGTGGATACTGTCAAGTTCTCGTTTCAGTGCTTGGCTGTAGATGCTGGGGCTTTCTGTGAATCCTTGGGGAGCGCGTGAGAATTTAAAACTGCGCCCATTTAAACTGAATCCGAACAAGTATTGGCTTTCCGGATCTATTGGGACGCTGAAAAAGGCATTCTTGAGATCAATTACAGTAAAGAATGTTGCTTCGGAATCAATTGCTGTCAACAATGATGATATATCAGGGACCACAGGGAATTGTGGTACAATACACTTGTTTAGTTCACGCAAATCAATAACCAATCGGTATACTGGTGGAGCAGTAGGATCAGTTCGTTTAAGAATCGGAATTATCGGTGAATTACATACATTGGAGTCTGTTTCTACAACTACTCCCTGGGCAATCAGCTCATCAATGATTTTCAGCAAAGCCACTACAGCATCATGCGGTAACTTGTATTGTCGCATTCGTGGTAGTACCACTCCTGCTTTCAATGTAACTCGATAGGGTGTAATGTTCATGCAGCCAACATCCGTAGGGCCTTGTGCCCATAGATGTACTGGTAAAGTCTGTAGTCGGGGATCCATGTCTCTAGACACATAGTGACCTTTAAAATCACGCAAAAACAACCTTACTCCTTCCGGAGAACAACATATTATGGCTCCTAGTGCTTTCAGAGTTTTAATTCCTAACAGATTTTCTGGGCATGATTTAGTAAGTAATAAGTCTGTAGTTCGTGTCAAAGGTCCTATCGTAAGTGGTAGAGGCTGTGATACTTCATTAACAATAGGTTTTCCTGAAAAACCAAGGGAAACATTTTGAGAGCCTGAGAGGGGTGCCCCTGGAACTTCACTACGTTTTATTGTTGTTCGACTTGCCCCTGTATCGAGTAAGAATTTTCTATCTTGACCTAATAATTCACTATGTACATAAGGTCCTTCTTGATCTACAGGAATCTCGATAAGCGGTAAGTCAACTTCCCTCTCTAGGCTGGTTCATGCATAACGCTGATACTCAGGGTATTCATACTGTGCAGTCTGATACATTTGTCGTGTTGTGGTTTGTGTGGCAGTAGCAGGCAACGGTGGTGCAGCTGGCACAAACTGTATGGGTTGCTGTGAGGCTGGCATGGACTGTTGCTGAACTGGCATGGACTGTCCATGCTGCATAGCTCCTTGTTCATTCTGATCTTGTCTAACTAATCGTGGTCTTTCTTTTGCAATACCTGTAGCTATATTACGTTTCAGGACTGGACAATCATGTACATAATGGCCTAGTTGTTTACAGTAATTGCAGGTTCCTTTTACAGGAACTGCAGAATCACCAGAATGTGTCACACCCTTTTTGTGACCATCTGCTGGTACTGTCTGAGAAACTAGCATTTTCATTTTTGTATCCTTCATGCGTCTATGCTCGTGTTCTTGTTCATCCCTAATTCTATTGTGATGATACTGTAACATTTGTAGCATTTGCGACGGAGTGTTACTTTGCCAGGTACTCTCGAATTTCAATATTCTATTCTTTACTGGAGGCAATGCATTTTCCACTAATTTTGTCACAAATAAATGTGGATATGAGTCACTACTTGCTTTTATACCACTATTTATACCAAAACATTTTTCAAATCGAGCATAATAATCGCTTGTGTCTTCATCTTGCTTTTGTTTACAGGCTGTGATTGCACCCCAATCTTCCTTTTTTGTAGTTAATAAACGTGGCAGTACCTATACTAGTAAACCTGGTAACAGTTTAACTTTATCCCCGAGCCCTGAACCTGCAGCTCGGCCCCTTTCTTCCTCTGCTAATGCTGTCCAGTCTATCTTTTGGTCTCCCACTTCCCACTCTTTTTCTTTCAGTTTTTCATATATGCCAGCAGGCAAAAGCACCTTTAATATCGTCATAATATCAGGAAAGGTGTACTCTCCCATCAGTAACATGTCTTTAATTTCTCGGTGGAAACCCGCTGGGTCCTTGTCGTGACTAGGTACTACTTTCTTCATTTCTAATAATTCCATTTTTGATATGGGTGTGTAAACAAATACACGGTGAAACTCATTGTCTTCGCCTTTTATTGGGTGCACTTCTCGTAGGGGATTTTGTCTATCCATATAGTACGGCGTTCTTTCTCTGTGGGGCAGCGAGAGAGAATCCGGACTTACAAAAAGGACATACTGCTTACGTGACACTAATATCTCTTTAATTAGCTTGTTACTAGAACCTCTCCATCTGTTCGTGAGTAGTTCCGTTAATATATCAGGTAAAGGACCAGGGTCAGCATGTTGGCTCTTATATAATATGAGGAGTTGCTGAATCATATACATTCCAGCTAAACGTTGTTCATCTGTACTGAGATTAAAAAACGTGTGTGCTACGGTCTCATCACCGTATTTTTCAGGACTGTCAATCCAGTGAACGGCTGATCTGGCTAATTCTTGCTCATCCATGGAATCGAGGAGGTGGTAACCTCTTCGTTCTCGTAGTATTTTATCTGCGGCTTGAAACGAATGTTCAGGAGATTTCAGATTTATTACAGGCGTCGGACACGTTCTGCTATTATTTGGACATACAGAGTGTATGGGATCAGAAAAACATCTAGTATTTTCACAGGATCTTCCTCTGCCTACATAGGCTATGGTCTCTGACTGTCTTGCGGAATTCCCTGATTCGGACACTTCATCTGGCTCAAACTCGTCTGTTCCCAATCTTTCTTCATGAATACGCTCTATTTCTTTACGTATTTTTCGGCACATGGCTATTATACAATTTTGCTTATCGTGTCTCCCTTCTGATATATTCTGACTCCATCTTGTAAGAATAAGCATTGCATTCGGGTCTACCCCTGGACGATCTTGATTTCTGATTACACAGTTTATGAGGAAACGTAACAGTTCCCCCTGTATCTCTACTTTCTGGAATTCCATAGCTCTGTTAATACATCCTGGATCTCGTCCTGTTTGAACAAAATGATATATGTTATCTAGATGCGTAGTCATTCCTGGTAACCTTGCTAAATACTCTGCGGCTCGCCTAATACGTAATGATGCCAGGACCATTTCGTCCTCTTTACCAACCACTGGGTCATATCTACAATTTACAAGGAGTTCCTTAAGCGTACGTTCACTTACGAATTTAGGTGTACGTGAATGCGCTGACTCTTGAAAAACAAGTTTATTTATTCTGGGTGGTGTAAAGGTACTGCTAGCACCTCCCGTGGCCCCATCTGGGGCGTCGGGT
Source organism: Triturus cristatus (assembly GCF_964204655.1). Lineage (NCBI taxonomy): Eukaryota > Metazoa > Chordata > Amphibia > Caudata > Salamandridae > Triturus > Triturus cristatus. Next base: position 168,502,512 of record NC_140588.1, on the reverse strand, counting down.
GTGAATGGATTCGTTGAACGTGACACAGCAACTATGGGTGTCGATACCCCTATAGGATCGACTGCGGAGACAGATGCGGAAACAGATGTGCTTGCCGAAGCTTGTATCGGGACTTGCTGTTGCACGGGGACAGGTACCTGATCCTGACGTTGAACCCCTCCGCCAGACGGTCTATGTGGTGTGGCGTTAGCATACTCGGGAGCTGCGTCGTCTAGATATGAGGAAAGAAAAACATCTTCTGCGGTTCTGGGATGCCCTTTTGGATGTACCTTAATTGGAAATAATGGGGGTGGCAAGTCTTTTGGCATCTCTGTAACAGCCTTAGGTAGTCCTTCGGCTAGAAGGGGATACATACCATTCATAAGAGCATTTCTTTGTCTATTTACTTGTTCTGATTTCACTCGGATACCTTCCTCAATTAATAGATTTTCTTGAACTTTATTTGAACTTTCTTTACTCCTCTCTTCTTGTCTACGTGCTTTTTCTGTTCGTCTATGAGATTCTTTACGCCATAACTCAACAGCGTCTTTCTGTGACTGTCTGACCTTTTTTTTCCATAACTCTTCCTCCACTTTCATGATGCACTCTGCATCCCAGGTTCCCGCTGCGGGCCACCTTTGACTTTCCGGCAATCCCTTGGTATAATCTACCCATAGATCAAGAAACAATATGGCATCTAAGCCATGTTTATGGTACATAAAATGCCCTGGGGTGTCCCTAGGAGGAATAGGAACTGCTTCTTCAAGCACCCCTTTTCTGGTAGTAATCTGTCTTAACTTCGAGAAGAGCGGCATATTTACAACTGATCTGATACTTACTCTTGAATTTTCTTAATACGAAAAACACCATAAATGAACAGTGAACAATGAACAGTCATTCATACCACAATATGCAAGACATTTCTGAATACTTTAAACATTAAACATTAAACATTATAACAATGATCGACAATGATGACAGTCTGCCTAACTAATCACCACGCTGAATTCTTGACAATAACTGAATACTTCGGAATACTTGATATACTGCTAAACAGTACATATACACTGCTAAACAGTGCAGACCGGATTTGTGTACCCAAATCCGTCTTGACCGGCACAACCTATGTGCGCGTCAACACGCCTCCCCGGCGATGGTACTCACCGAGTAGCTCCTTGAAACGGAAGGCCTCAGAGAATGGACAGGACTCGATAACTGCGGACAGCGGACCCTCTGGACGTCGGGATTTCGGAAAACCTGGTGGGCCTCTGTATACCTCGGATCTTGCTCTCTCAGCTAGGCTCTGGTCGGGATACTTCGCACTTCTCACCGCCTCGTCTGGGTTGATCGCAGCCTCAGTCGCCCCCGCTTGACCGGAGGGAGCTTACAGGAAATCCTGCTGGTACGCGTTTATGGTCCGTCCAGCTGTGGCAGGAGACCGGGCCTGCAACGCACCGCCGGCGCGTGAGATGAGAAAGTGTCCCTGTTCGGGCGCCATTATGTGGTAAATAAAAATACCGGACTGAATTTCATACGGGATCTTAAATAAAGTAAAATAGCTCAAAATAACAAGAGGCAGAATCCGTGGTATAAGAGGTTTTCTAATGGGCTTTATTCCATTCAAAATGGCCGACTCGAGTCGCGGCCTTCAGGTTCCGTCACCACGAGGGTTCAGGAAGTGAAGTACAATAATTTATTAACAGACATGTATTTTTATAATAAGTACATTACAATGAAACGAATGTAGAAGGCGTAACATTTGATAAGAAAAGTGACGTGACAGTGACATAATCGAAACTAGGCGTAATAAGGAATAAAAGAAACATGATTGGTTAGAATTATCAGACATAGGTGGATCTATAAGATAATACTTGGCATAGATGCGCGCGCAGCAGCATGACGTGTAATTGACGTGCAACTAGGGGGTGAAGGGGACTTGACATTTAGCTCTACATGTGGAGACGAGAAGTCTGGGGGTCAAGTCAACCTAATCCCAAATCATATCTAACATCCTATGTTTAAAGAACTATGTTATCCACAAGGAAGAGACTCTCGGACAGAATCTATTCTATACTGACTGTGTGCGTGTACAAGCGTCTAAGTGTCTATATGAGATGCGAGGGATAGAAAACTTTCCATGGCAACAGGGCTATGAATCACTTGCAGGAGGACGGAAAGGCTGAGTCCTTTGCTTGTGAGCTAAAGGAAATGTTTACCTAAATCACTAGACAGGAATGCATCGGCTGAAGAGCAAAATAGATAATTCGAAGGTGAAATACAACTTCTTGGCAGACAGGCGAAAACTGGCCGAGGCAGGCACCGTTAGCTGCACAGGGAGTAGGACAAAGTTCATGGATACAGATGCGAGCTCAAGCTGAAGCTGTCAGAGACAGAGAGCAGGGAAAGGCTTGAGGACAGAATCGGGCCTACTTGCCTGAACTGTAAAAATGAAGTAACTTAGCCATATAAAGTCGGTGGCCTTTCATACTTAGGAATCGAATATCCAGCCCTGTGATGGCGGATCTGACAGAGAACATGTTGACGGTAGACACACATATGTTTGCGTCTTAGAAACTGGAACTGGAGGGAACATACATGTACTTGTAACATGCATATAGAACCGTTGGGGTCCAAGATAGGGGACATAACTGATCAGGAAAATCCACATTTCCACAGGTTCACAACTTCCTTGAGGTGCCCAGTTTACCTTTGCACTTCCATGTATTAGCACACTGTTTCAAAAAGAGGTTGTAAGTTTAGAATCCGGTGGGCCCACCTGGCCTTCCATCCTTATCAGGCCGATAAAACGGTGAGGGTAACTCTTCAGAGCAAAAGCACATCATATAAAATAAGTTAAAGAAACACCATCGGTCCCACTCTGACTCCCCACTGGAAACACTAGCATATGAAACCTTAAATAAAGCTTTTTGAACTCCGAGGAAATCCGGCACAATAAGGCAACCACTACTGTGAGTATCTCTGCCCTAAGGGGCGAATTTCAAAAGTTATTCTTTTTCATAGTTTGGCCATGATGTCCTTTTGCATCATTTATTTTTGTGATATGCCGGATTGATTACCAATATAAAAAAAGATTGCAAAGGGCAGATTACGTAGCACGTCACCTTCGCCTCCATCTCGCTCGCCCACACTCCCCGCATCAGCAGAAGCACGAGCGGAGGATACTCCTACTCCCATCTCACAGCGAAGACCTGGAACAACCTCCCACTCCAGCTCCAGACCGCCCCATCTATTCTGGAATTTCAAAATGTTCTTAAAGACCTGGCTATTTACATGAGTCTCTTGGACCCTGCAAGTGCCTAGGCACCATCTCAGGTGATTAGCTGAGCGCTATAAATCAATTTATTGAGTGAGTGTGTGAAGAAACCATCGGTATATATGAACATATTATTGGCATCTGCAATTGTATTGAGCTGGCTTCTCTCTGCTCCTCAAACGTGAAAACTAATTTGTTATTGTGAAAGGCTTGGACGTATTTTGATAAAGAAGAAATCATTTGCAACCCAAAATGTGCAAGCTAAGATCAACGAGAAACATTGATGGATTTGAATGTCTTCCGGGTAAAATCCCTACATACCTAATTCCGCAGCGCAGATAATGGCTGAGTGTTTTGCCCTAGTCGCATACAGTATTTTAAACATCAAACCAATGGCTGCTTAATTGTTGAATCCTTACATTTATAGAGATGGGCCGCAAACGCAAGGACATTGACGATTACGTACAGGAGTATGCTGAATTTGAAGCAGTTTCCCTTAAAGGCATGAAAATGTTCACCTGCAAGTCATGCCGAACAACTGTCGACATTGAAAACAGGGCAGCGGATAATATCAAAGCACACCTGAGCAGCAAAACCCATGAGAGACTTTCTTCTCCGGTCGTAAAGAAGGCCCGCATCGAGCAAATGACCATGGAGCAATGCACAACTCGTGCACGCCAAAATATGGAAGAGGCTGCGGATATCCCGCACAAGTTTGTGAAAGCGCTGTGTGAAGGTGGTGTTCCACTTCACCAGACTGATGGTCCAATTGGAGATCTGATCAGGCAGCTGTGCCCTGCAGCAAGGACAATGTGCAAATCCAGCCAAATGTACGAAAAATATCTCCCCGAAGTGTTTGAAGCACAGCTTGGAAACATACGTCAAGCTGTAGCAAATGTACCTATCTCTTTAACAATTGATGAAACCACAGAGGTGCATGGTGACCCAGCCATTGGAACATTGGTCACATATTACTGTGATGATGAAGAAAAGGGTCGCCGCTCAGCCTTAGTTGACATCACTGTATCTGATGAGTGCAATTCGGCTAAAATTGCCTTAATTGTATGCAGTGTGCTTCACAAGTTGGGTAAATCATGGCATGATCTTGTTGCAATATGTTCTGATTCTGCATCCTATATGACAAAGGCAGTAACTGATTTGCGAGCTGCTCAGAGGATTAATACCATCCATGTAAAAGATCCATGTCACCTTATACATGCTGCTGTTTCCTATGCTCTGTCTCAGCCTGAGAACCGGGACATGTATGATTTTGTTATAAAGGCTGGAGCAGTATTTAAGTATGCGCGAAACTTAAAACGCATTTATTCTCAAGGAAATGTAGACGGGAGAATGAGATATCCAAGGGCGGTTGTTGTGATCCGATGGTTCAGCTGGTATGAGGGAGCAGTAAGACTTTTGGAAATATGGCACTACTTCCTAGCTTTTGTGAACAATGAAGAAGCCACTGGATCCAAAATCGATCACCTACGTAAACTACTAGGCCCCAACAGTGCAAACCACCAATCTTTCTATGTGAAGATGCATTTCATTGTTAAAACTCTCACTGGTATCATCAACATCCAGAAGAAGCTTGAGTCAGAAGAAACACATGCCCATCAAATATATTCAGCCATAGAGGTTGACATGGCTGTGGCATTGGAGCAAGACTATACACAAGACCCAATGATAGCCAGTCTATTGCAAATGTTACCACCCAAAAAAGCAAATGCCCTAACAAAAGAGATGATTACTTTTAAAGATGCTCTGAAAAACAAGTGGGATGCTGTACTAGCTCGTAACATAACTGGGCAAATGAGTTACAGCTCTTTTTGGAAATGGGTTACAATCCTGGACCCATTCAAGAAAGTTCAGTTTAGTCAGGATTTCAAGGATTACAAAGATTTATTCATGTTGGTTGGAGCTTCTGATGATGTAATGAATGTTGTAGAAGAAGAGTTCCAGAAATATGTAGTGCAGCCTATCCCACAAAAAGACATCAGTGCAATGACATACTGGCGTTCTCAGAAGCAAGAATGGCCAACACTGTGTAATCTTTCTTTGAATCTTTTGGCCATTCCGGTATCATCAGCAAATATTGAACGGGTTTGCAGTGGTCTTCACTTCATTAACAAACCCGAAAGAGCCTCAATGTCCTCAAAGTCTCTTGAAATGCACATGTGCTTGTACTACAATGGCAAAGTTTTCAGCTGAATGTATTGTGTTGACCAATAACAACCGGGCGCAGGTGTGCCTTGTCAATGTAAATAAATGTGGAAAAATACTAGCTGTAGCGTCGTCTTTTGCTTGTGGCAAAAATAAATATGGATAAATACAGAAAAAAAGCCCAAAAAATAAATATGGATAAATACAGACGGAAATGGCAAAAAAATAAATACCATAAAACCGGGAGCCCTAATCATGACTAAAGAAATTGAAGCACTTGAAGATAAACTTAAGAAAGACAACTCAGTCGAAATGGCTACTAAGAAACTAGAAGAGATCGCCCAAGAACTAGACTCTTTTTCTACCTATCTCCTGAAAAGGAAAACAGACAAACTGAAAAAAGACATCAGGTTATTTTCTCAGGAACGAACATACCCATATCTCAGGTCTAACTTTTACAACACGGCAGAGTCTAGTACCCCGGGTGATAGCAATATGAGATGGGGAAACAACAAAAAAGTGGTCACATTTTCTTACACCACTGACTCTGAAGGGGAGGGATCTGGTGACTATGAGGCTAACTATAATTCCAACTACCAACATCGACAAGACCAGTTTGATAGACCCATAACTCCGGACCATTTTTTAGGCAATCGCAGGGGCAATTGCCATCCCAGAACCAGAACACCACGAATGAGGAATTACCATCAGGCACGTGGTCAACCTCAGATGTACATTCAAACCAGACACAACCAGTATTGGAAAACACAGTAGATATTCCTGTGTTTAATCTGTCTACATCAGCTGTTGACCCTGAATCCTTGAGTCTTTTGTTTAGGGGTCTTACGTTTGTTCCCACCACGACCTTTAACAAATTCGAATTCCTTAAAGATTTACATTCTTTTTTTAGGAAAATTAGGCTCAAGAAATTTTTCTACAACAGACCCCCTCCTGATTCCTCGGATAACTTGCCTGGGTTGAAACCTCCGTCCGACTTTACCCCCGGACTCGATCTGGTTGGTCCTGAAGTAACCATCTTTGAAAAAGTGGTTGTGTCGAAGATCTCTAAAATTATCAAATATGTGCCCAAACCCACTAATAACCTACCCCCTGCTGAACAAAAAGCTCTTGTTTCCCTTCAAAACAACAAGTCACTGACTATTAAACCCTGTGACAAAGGTGGTGGTATTGTTTTGTTCAGCACCGACAATTACATCGAGAAAATGAACACGTTATTATCCTTTACCAGACACTATAAACACCTTAAAGGAAACCCTGAGAGCAATCTCAAAACCCGTATTCTGTCCATGGTCAGCAACGCTGTAGACCAGGAGCTCCTTTGCACCAAAGAGGCAGAATATTTAACTCCTAGGTATACCCGTTTACCAATCATATACGGGGTGCCCAAAACACATAAAAACATCATTGACCCGCCTTTACGGCCCATTGTTTCCACCATTGGCTCGGCCCTTGAACCCCTTGCGAAATACGTGGATTGTTTTTTGAAACCCTTGGTGAGTAAGTTGGAGTCGTATGTGAGAGATACGGGCCACTTTATCTCCAAGATCGAAAACATCCCCTTTGATCCTGACAGGGAACTTTTGGTTACCCTAGATCTGGAATCTTTATATACTAATATTCCGCAGGAGGGAGCTTTATCGGTCATACAAGAAATCCTCACCAACGATTATCCGATCACCAACTCTTCATTTGTCATCCAGTGTCTTGAGGTGGTCTTGAATGACAACTACTTTGAATTCAACGGCGATTTTTTCCACCAAATTCAGGGAGTAAGCATGGGGGCATCTTGTGCCCCTAGCATTGCATGCCTCTATATGGGCAAATTCGAACTGTTGAGCATCTATAATGAAATGGCACCCTTCTACGAGAACGTCCGAGTGTGGTCACGCTTTATAGATGATATATTTTTCATCTGGAGCGGTGACCAGTACTCTTTGGACGAATTCGTAGCTTGGCTAAACGTGGCGGACATCAACCTTAAATTCACTTCCCACTATAGTAATATTAAGGTTGAATTTTTAGACGTCTGGGTTGAAAATCATGATAACAAATTGAATGTATCCTTGTACACCAAGCCAACTGCCAGAAACACACTGCTTCAATATGGCAGCTATCATCCTAGAAGTCAGAGGATAGCATCCCCTTTAGCCAATTCCTACGTCTCCGTAGAAATTGTTCACAGATAAAGGACTTTCTGATCCAAGCTGACATCCTCAAAACCAAATTCCTGAAACGAGGTTATCCTCAGAAATTTATCAAAGACTCTTTTAAAAGAGCGCGATATTTTAACAGAGAAACCATGTTCGAGCGAAGGGAGTCTGACCCTATGGAGAAGCTGGTTTATGTCACTAAGCACTCCAACATCAATCATAAGGTCAGACAAACTATCAATTCCCTCTGGTATCTGTTGAATATTGGCAATGATGGAATGGGGATGTCCAAACCCCTTTTTGCCTTCAAGCGGAATAAGAACTTAAAAAACTGCTTGATCAAAGGTAAGATCCCGGAAAAAAAGAAAACATCTACCCAAACTGCCATTGTTGGCGTCAAACCGGTTGAAGGCAACCACCGGTGTGGCACTTGCCAAGCATGCCCCCAGGCGATTGTAGGCAGTACCATGGACATCAATAATCGAACGATTACTTTCCATGGAATGACTAACTGCCGGTCGTCCAATGTGGTATATATCATTATTTGTCCATGCAATCTCCCCTACATTGGGGAAACTAGTCGGGAGATAAGACTGCGGATTTGCGAACATAAATCTAACATCCGCACGAACAAGATATCTGCCCCTCTAGTTAATCATTGGCTAAGCAAAAACCACAAAGATACCGAGTTGAAATGGACCATTTTGGAGAAGATCCTTACTCCCTCTGGGAGAGACCCCACCTCTATTAGGAAGAAAAGGGAAACCTTTTGGATTTTCTATCTTGATTCAGTCCAACATGGCCTAAACGAAATTATCTCGTGGGAGAATGCCATCATATGATCTTCCCGCCTTGAATATCTCCTACACATGTTCTTCTCAGACCCTGTATTGTGTCTTCGCCGCTGTGTCAGGACCTTGGACATTGTCTAAGCCTGCAATGTTGTAACCACTTCCCTTGATGCTGAAGCTTTTGTTTTCCTATACTCTCCTAACATTGGGCCCTAAGAATCTGCCCTAAATTTATTTTAATTTCAATCTTATTTCTGATTTATGTGTATGTGATCCTAAATCCCTGTTTGGTATTATGGGCCCTTTGATTCCGTGCTATCAGGAATCCGTTTAAAGATGGCGTTGGTTTACTTCGATCGTTCCACTGATCTTAGCACACCAGTCCCCTTTCTATGGCTAGCCACTCTCCTTCCACCCGGTGTCGTATTGGTTGACTACGGATTGGCTACTTGTATTTATAACGGCGGGACCTCCAGTTCTGTCTGCGTGGATGCCTCCTGACGCCTATTCCTGCCGTCTGTATCAAACTAAGGAAACGTGGGATTACAACCCTTTACCAGCAAGTAAGTAACTTGGGGTAGCGATCCATTTCCCCTGTCCTTTGCTCTTTGCTAAACGCCGCCACTGATATCTGTTCCCTGTTAGCTGCCTAGTTCTAGTCTGGGTAGGGACTTGCAGTAAACTGTCTACTCACCTAATACTCTCTCCCCTTTTTTTTGATATCCCGTTATTCTCTGGCCGTGGGCCCTGACGATATTTGCCACATAGCCCTGTTTACGCCGTCTTCACCCATCCAAGTATGTTCCTAATTTTATTCTTATTGATTTTGCGATTATCGATGCAGTCTGACCTTCTCATGTCATTTGAAGGTACTTTGTAAATAGCACAGATTTGGGCCATAAATTTGATTTTTTATATAAAAACTTTTCTTTCGTTTGAACAAGGTAGGATGCTTTCATCTGACCTTTGACGACGTTTTGGATTTTGGTGTGACCTATTGACGCTTACGGCCTATCAAGGATCCTGGTTTTAGTATGTATCAGCTATGGATGATTTTTCCTCTTACTCACGGATAATTTTTCCAGTCTATACACCCGAAATCTCGGAATCTTGGTGCTGGTACTTTCCTGCTTAATCTCCTAATTTTCATATGATGTCCCTTTTATTCTTTAATTCTTTTCTATTTCTACCTTGGTGCTGGTTGTATTGTTTCTATTCGCTTTAATCTGACTCTATTTTGGTAAATGTTTGTTTGAGCTACCTTTGGACCCATTGGGCCATATCAAATGATTTCGATTGAATTATATCCACTATTAACTGGAACTGTCTGTTTGGACGAACGTACATTAATGTTCCGCCTGAAGAGAAATGTATCAGAACGTAGTTAATTGCCTTTGGAATTCGATTTTACTATTTTTTATATTTGTTTATTTTATTAAAATCTTAGGTCTTGTTCTTGCCCCCCATTATCCTTGGTCTACGCCCTGATGAAGGTGGGGCCCCCCAGTGGGTCCTATACCGAAATGCGCGTTGGCGCTTGATTCGTTGACCTTCTTCTTCTTTGAGTACCACCTGGCTTTTGTTGGAAGACATACCAACTATTACATCCACCTGAAAACCTAAGGATAAACTGTTTTATTGTGCGACGTGTGTTGTTGAATGCGATACGGAGTGAGTGAATAGATGTTTGAATCTGGTTTTTGCATGGGGCTTTGAACTTTGTTTTTGATCAATAGATATACAAACTGATGTGCCTTGATTATATGTTTATTATTCATATATGTATTTACGAAATAGAAATTTTTGTACCAATTGATATGAACCACTGAATCAAAAAACAAAAAATAAAATAAAAACAAAAGATATATATTTTTATATCCATATCTGTTGTTGGGTGTTTGATGTACTTTTATCTGTCCTCTCTTTTCCAGTTTTTGTTTTTCAACAGGTACCTATCCATTAGGCCCTAATATATATCCTCTGAACCGGTTCTGGTTCTCTTCTTGAGTTTACAGAAATCACATTGCGTCAACACCCGCCTTGGGCCTTCGCGATGCTTTGTTTTAATTAAGCAGTCGGATTCTTCTGGTCCGCACCAGTTCTAAGTCAGCTGCTAGGTGCCGGCCGAGGCAGAATGCTGGCCCCGCACCCCCAGGGAGGGTGCACGGGGAGAGGCGACCACCGCAGCTGGGGCGATCCACAGGAAGGGCCCGGCTCGCGTCCAAAGTCGCCGCCGCCCCGGAGGGAGGCACCTCGTCCAGCCGCGGTGCGCGAAAAGCCCCGCTTCGCTCCCCAGTCCGACCGACCCAGCTCTTAGAGCCAATCCTTATCCCGAAGTTTTGGATCTGACTTGCCGACTTCCCTTACCTACTGTGATCTTCGGGATTCGGCGGGCTGGAAAAGCAGGCAAGGAGGCCGTATATAGTGTGCAATAGTCTACTTTATTGAGTCCAAGGTACGGTGTGCAACAGGATAGAATACGGGTCTTCTGCAGGTGGAGGGGTGGAACCGATGTGGGATCCCGTCGGTTGTGGTTGTCGTCACCGAAGGTCTTCTGCTGTCCAAGTCGCCGACGTTGGTCCCAGGAAGGGGAAGGACGGACACGGGCTCCGCCGTAACTCTCATCCGAGTTACGGCCGCTCTTCAGCCTCCTCCGGGGGACTCCACCAGTCTTCCGACCACTCTTCTGGTTCGCCGCTCTCGTCCTCTCCTTTTGTCGTATCTCCTGCCGGACTCTCCTTCCACGATCCTTCGACGACCTCTGCTTCCTGTCTTCCGGCTTTTCTGTCTCCGGCGGGGAACGGGTAGGAGGGACTTCCGGGTATCAGGGGTTGTCCTTCCGGTGGGTCGCTGTTCGGGATTGGCTCCTGTAAGAGAAAGAGGGGCGGGGTTCCTGGGGTCACCGAGTCTGTGGATGAAAGCTTGGATGGACTGTCCGAGCAGGGAGGATTGAGCGGAAAGGACTCCCTGGACAGGGTAAGAAAGGGGGGCCCGATCCGAGGTAGGGAGTCTCCGTTACACCTACATTGTTCCAACATGCCAAAGGCTGTTCACCTTGGAGACCTGCTGCGGATATGGGTATGGCCCCGCGCGAGATTTACACCATCTCCCCAGGATTTTCAAGGACCAGCGAGAGCTCACCGGACGCCACCGGAACCGTGACGCTTTCCATGGCTTGGGCCCCTCTCTCGGGCAAACCCATTCCAGGGCGCCCTGCCCTTCACAAAGAAAAGAGATCTCTCCCCGGTGCTCCCGCCGGCTTCTCCAGGATCGTTTGCGTTAGCGCACTGGATGCCGTGAGGGTGCCCATCTCCATCACTCCGGGCTCGGGGATCTGAACCCAACTCCCTTTCGATCACCCACGTGCCCCATGTGGCCGCGGACCGCTCCGCCGGCCGGGGCACACCAGGGCAGGGCCAGGCCACCTCAGGGGCCCGGCCGGAGCTCCTGAACCCAGCCAAGCAAGGTGAGGCTCCCCGGCCAAAACGGAACCCCATCCCAGGCCGTTGGCAGTGCCGCAGGCAGAAGGACGGCGCCCTGGGCCGGAGCCCCTGACCCGGGTCCCGCAGGGCCTCCTGAACCCAGCCGGGGCTCCCAGGCCCAGAGGCGCAGGGGAAGCCTCCCTGGGCCCGCCGGACCCCGTCCCAGACACCCTGCCATGCGGCAGGACCCAGGAGGGAGCCCGGGGTAGGGAGGCCGCCCTCCCCGGGGAACTCAGGAGTCCCGGCCCGAGCTCCTGAACCCAGTCAAGCAAGGGGAGGCTCCCCAGCCACAACAGAAACCCATCCCGGGCTTTTGGCAGTGCTGCAGGCCGGGGGACGGGGCCCAGGGCCGGAGCCCCTGACCCGGGGCCCATTTAGGGCTGTTGGACCCAGCCGGGGCTCCCAGGCCTGGAGGCGCAGGGGAAGCCTCCCCGGGCATGCCGGACCCCGTCCAGGGCACCCTGCCACATGGCAGGACCCAGGAGGGAGCCCGGGGTGGGGAGGCCGCCCTCCCCGGCGCCCTCAGGAGCCGCAGCCTGAGCTCCTGAACCCAGCCAAGCAAGGGGAGGCTCCCCGGCCACAACAGAACCGGGCCTTTGGCAGTGCCGCAGGCTGGGCGATGGGGCCCAGGGCCGGAGCCCCTGACCCGGGGCCTGGCTGGGCCCCTGGACCCAGCTGGGGCTCCCAGGCCTGGAGGCGCAGGGGAAGCCTCCCCGGGCCTGCCGGACCCCGTCCCAGGGCTGGGGTGGCATCCTGGCCCATCCAGCTGCTGGCTGAGAACCGCTAGGCCGAGAGGGGTCCCAGAGTACCCTGTCCCTAATAATCCGGAGGAAGGTTACCCCCCTTTCTGGTAACCCGCACGCACCGCGAGGCTCAGGGGATCCTAGGCGCGAATGTGCCCGACCTCCTGGAGCCCTGGTTTGGGATCCGGGAGGCAAATGAGCCCTCATCAGGACTTCCAGGCCGGCCCGGCCATCTGGTCACCCCATTGGAAAGCATTGCACATGACCAGATGGCCGAGGGGATTGGTGCGACCAGATGGCCGGGACCGAAAGGACTCCCATCTGCCCACCCCAAGCCTTCGCGCTAGGGTTCCTGCCTACCCAAGCAGGGCTTGGGGGCTCCGATTCCCATGGGCTCGGGATCCCCGGCTGGGACTCAAGCCCGGGGAAGGACCACCGGAGATCTCGGGCCCGGACGCCAGGGAATAACTGCCCGGGAACCATGGAGCCCCTCCCGGGCACTTTGCCACGCCGCGGACTAAAGGAGGGAGACCCTGACGCCTAGGGAGGTGTTGCCCGGGCATAGCCCATCTGGTCTCCGGCAGAGAACCGCCAGCCTGGGAGGGGTGTTCCAGCATACCCTGCCCTAGTAATCTGGAGGAAGGCTACCCCCCTTTTTAGTAACCCGCGCGCACCGCGAGGCTCAGGGGACCCTAGGCACAAACGTGCCTGACCTCCTGGAGCCCTGGCTGGGATCCGGGAGGCAAATGAGCCCTCATCGGGACTTCCTGGCTGGCCCGGCCTTCTGGTCGCCCTATTGGAAAGCATTGCGTGCGACCAGATGGCCGAGGGGAGAGGTGCGACCAGATGGCCCGCCCCAAGCCTTCGCGGGAGGGCTCCCACCTGCAGGGCTCGGGGCTGCAAGGCTCTGGGGCTGGAGGGCTCCGGGGCTGCAGGCCTCTGGGGCTGCGGGGCCGGGAGCTGCAGGGCATGGAGGCTGCAGGGCTCGGGGGGCATCAGAGACCCCACGCTGGGTCTCCGGCATGGGGAGGCCCGCAGGAGCTCCCGGGGCCCAGACACCCAGGGACCCATGGAGCCCGTCCTGGGGACTTTGCCACACCGCGGGCTGGAGGAGGGAGCCCCGGACGCCGGGGAGGTGTTTTACGGGCATAGCCTATCTGGTCCCCGCCTAAGAACAGCCATCCCTGGGAGGGGCGTCCCGGCACACCCTGCCCCTAGTAATTCGGAGGAAGGCTACCCCCCTTTCTGGTAAACCGTGGGCACTGAGTGATGGAGGGGACCCTGGCCGCGGAAGCGCCCAACCTCCTGATGCCCTGGCTGGGATCAGGGAGGCGAATGAGCCCTCATCAGGACTTCCAGGCATTGCGTACGACCAGATGGCTGAGGGGAAAGGTGCGACCAGATGGCCGGGATCGAAAGGACTCCCATCTGCCCGCACCGAGCCTTCGTGGTAGGGTTCCTGCCTACTCACACAGGGCTCGGGGGATCCGCTTCCCTGGGGCCCCTGGCTGGGCCTCAGGCACGGGGAGGACCACCGGAGCTCTCGGGCCCGGACGCCCGGGGAGGACTGCCCGGGATCCATGGAGCCCCTCCCAGGCACTTTGCCATGCCGTGGGCCAGAGGAGGGTGCCCCCGGAGGGAGGGGAGGTGTTGTCCAGGCAAAGACCATCTGGTCCCCGGCAAAGAACCGCCAGCCCAGGGATTGGTGTTCCGGCATACCCTGCCCCTACTAAGGTGGAGGAAAGCCACCCCTCTTTCTGGGAACCCGTGCGCATCGATACACTCAGGGGACCCTCGGCCCGGATGCACCCGACCTCCTGGAGCCCTGGCTGGGATCGGGGAGGCGAATGAGCCCCCATTGGGACTTCCAGGCCAGCCTGGCCATCTGTTCGCCCCATTGGAAAGCATTGAGTGTGACCAGATGGCTGAGGGAAAGGTGCGACCAGATGGCTGGGACCGAAAGGACTCCGATCTGCCCGCGCCGAGCCATAGCGGTAGGGCTCCCGCCTGCCCTTGCAGGGCTCCGAAGCTCTGCACCAGGGACCCTTGTCCCGGGCAGATGGACACTTGGCAGGCTGCAGGACGTGGGCTCCCAGGCCCTGACTGAAACTCAGGAGGCCCGGGCCGGTCCCTGCTTCTCAACCCAGCCAGTCCGGGGAGATCGGGGAGCCTGCCCAAGCACAAGGGACCCCTGTCCCGGGCACACGGTCCCTCAGGTTGTGCGCTCGCTTTCCACAATTTTTTTCATAATTCTACGTAGTGGCACTACGCAAAGTCCGCCCAGCCCTGCAATTTACTCACTCTGAGGCCTTAAAAAGTGTTTCTCCGCCACAGGATGTGAATTAAATAACATTTGGAGGCCTTTATTGTTCAAGCAAAAACGCCCAATTTTTGACGAAAGAGATAACCCCCCCCCCCCTTACGACATGCTTCAGAAAAATAAAAAAATGGTCCATTTTCAAATTTTGCGTCTTTCAACTACAATTCACATTTGTATGTGGATAACCACTTTTAGAGCTAAAATGAGATGTTTAAAGTGATTTTCATGCTTCCAGGGACCCTAAACACAAGATTTGAGGAATGGGTTAAAGTGAATGAAAATGGCCAATTTACTCAACCTTAGGCTTTAAAAATTGTTTCTCCACCACGGGAAGTGAATTAAATAACATTTGGAGGCCTTTATTGTTCAAGCGAAAAATGCCTGATTTTTGACGAAAGAGATATCCTCCCCCCTTACGACATGCTTCAGAAAGGAAAAAAAATGTTGCGTCTTTGAACTACAATTCACACTTGTACATGGATAATCACTTTTAGATATAAAATGAGATGTTTGAAGCGATTTTCATGCTTTCAGGGGCCCTAAACACAAGATTTGAGGAATGGGTAAAAGTGAATGAAAATGGCCAATTTACTCACTCTGGGGCCTTAAAATGTGTTTCTCCACCACGGAAGTGAATTAAATAACATTTGGAGACCTTTATTTTTCAAGCAAAAACGCCTGATTTTTGACGAAAGAGATATCCTCCCCCACTTACGACATGCTCCAGAAAGTAAAAAAATTGTCTATTTTCAAATATTGCGTCTTGGAACTACAATTTACACTTGTACATGAATAATCAGTTTTAGAGATAAAATGAGATGTTTAATGTGATTTTCATGCTTTCAGGGGCCCTAAACACAAGATTTGAGGAATGGGTAAAAGTGAATGAAAATGGCCAATTTACTCACTCTGAGGCCTTAAAAGGTGTTTCTCCACCCTGGAAAGTGAATTAAATAACATTTGAAGGCCTTTAATTTTCACGCACAAATGCCTGATTTTTGACAAAGAGATAACCACCACCCCTTACCGTATGCTTCAGAAAGTTAAAAAAATGGTCTATTTTCAAATACTGCGTCTTTGAACTACAATTCACATTTGTACGTGGATAATCACTTTTAGAGATAAAATGAGATGTTTAAAGTGATTTTCATGCTTCCAGGGGCCCTAAACGCAATATTTGTGGAATGGGTAAAAGTGAATGAAAATGGCCAATTTACTCACTCTGAGGCCCTAAAAAGTGTTTCTCCACCACGGGAAGTGAATTAAATAACATTTGGAGGCCTTTAATGTTCAAGCAAAACCGCCTGATATTTAACAAAAGAGATAACCAGCCCCCTTCACGACATGCTCCAAAAAGTTTTTAAAAATGGTCCACTTTCAAATGTTGCGTCTTTGAACTACAATTCACATTTGAACATGGATAATCACTTTTAGAGATAAAATTAGATGTTTAAAGTTATTTTCATGCTTTTAGGGGCCCTAAACACAAGATTTGAGGAATGGGTAAAAGTGAATGAAAATGGCCAATTTACTCACTCTAAGGCCTTATGAAAGTGTTTCTCCACCACGGGAAGTGAATTAAAAAACATTTGAAGGCCTTTATTGTTCAAGCAAAAACGCCTGATTTTTGACGAAAGAGATAACCACCCCCTTACGACATGCTTCAGAAAGTTAAAAAAATGATCCATTTTCAAATGTTGGTTCTTTGAACTACAATTCACATTTGTCTGTGGATAATCACTTTTAGAGATAAAATGAGATGTTTAAAGTGATTTTCATGCTTCCAGGGGCCCTAAACACAAGATTTGAGGAATGGGTAAAAGTGAATTAAATTAGGCCAATTCACTCATTCTGAGGCCTTAAAAAGTGGTTATTCAACATTAGGCATGATCCAATTGACATTTTGAATCATTTTTTGTACAGTCCAAAAAATCTATTTTCTGATAAAAAAACGATGATCCCGGACCTGTCGAACTTTCTCCAGATGGTCAGTAATGGTGAATTTTTAATGTTTAATCATTTGACTGTTAATAACTATTGCTTGTGTTTTTAGAGCCATTTTCCTACCAGAAATCTCTCAAAATAGAAAGCTTTTTAGTAGGAAGAAAAGTCTGTAAAATAGGCAATTTTGGTCACTGTGAGGCCTTAAAAGTGGTTATTCAACATGAGGCACGATCCAATTGACATTTTGAATCAGTTTATTGTACAGTCCAAAAAATCAATTTTCTGATGAAAAACGATGACCGGACCTGTCGAACTTTCTCCAGATGGTCAGTATTGATGAATTTTTAATGTTTAATCTTTTGACTGTAAATAACTATTGCATGTGAATCATCACTTTTGGAACTAAAATAAGTGTGTTTAGAGCCATTTTCCTGCCTGAAATCGGTCAAAATAGAAACTTTTTTAGTAGGAGGAAAAGTCTGCAAAAATGGCACTTTTCGTCACCGCGATGCCTCAAAAAGTGGTTATTCAACATTCGGCAGGATCCATTTGACATTTTGAATAATTTTTTGTACAGTCCAAAAAATCAATTTTCTGATGAATAACAGTGACATGTCGAACTTTCTCCAGAGGGTCAGTAATGGTAAATTTTTAATGTTTAATCATTTGACTGTAAATAACTATTGCATGTGAATCATCAATTTTGGAACTAAAATAAGTGTGTTTAGAGTCATTTGCCTGCCTGAAATTTGTCCAAATATAAGCTTCTGAGTGGTAGGAAAAGTGTGTGGAAATGGAAATTTTGGTCACAGTGAGGCTTTAAAAAGTGGTTATTCAACATGAGGCACGGCCCCATTGACATTTTGAATCATTTTTTGCACAGTCGAAAAAATAAATGTTCTGATATAAAACGATGATCCCGGACCTTAGGTACTTTCTCCTTATGGTCAGTAATGTGATTTTTTGAAAGTTTAAACTCTTGACTGTAAATGACTGTCAGATGTGAATCATCACTTTTGGAACCAAAATAAGTTTCTTTAAAGTCATTTTCATGCTCAAAATCAGGCAAAATACAAGCTTCAGAGTAGGAGGAAAAGTATATAAAAATGGCAATTTTGGTCCTTGTGAGGCCTTAAAAAGTGGTTTTTCTTCATGAGGTGTGATGCATTTTGAGTCATTTTTTGTACACTCCAAAAATTCAATTTTCTGATGAAAAATGATGACTCCGGATGTTACGAACTTTCTCCTCATGGTCAGTGATGTGATTTTTTGAATGGGTAATCTTTTGACTATAAATAACTGTTCTTTATGAATCATCACTTTTGGAACTAAAATATATGTCTTTATACTCATTTTCATGCTCGAAATCAAGCAAAATAAAAGCTTCTGAGTTGGAGGAAAAGTCTATAAAAATGGCAATTTTGGTCACTGTGAGGCCTTAAAAAGTGGTTATTCAGCACAAGGCACAATACAATTGACATTTTGAGTCATTTTTGCTACAGCCTAAAAAACATATTTTCTGATGAAAATTGATGACCCCGTACCTTAGGAAATTTCTCCTCATGGGAAGCAATGGTGATTATTTTAATAATTAATCTTTTGACTATCAATGACTGTCGGATGGGAAGCATCAGGCAAAATACACGCTTCTGAGTAGGAGGAAAAGTCTATAAAAATGACAATTTTGGTCACTGTGAGGCCTTAAAAAGTGGTTATTTTTCATGAGGCGTTATACATTTGACACTTTGGGTCATTTTTTGAGCTGTCCAAAAAATCAATTCTTTGATGAAAAACAATGACCCCAAACCTTAGGAACTTTCTCACTATGGTCAGTAATGGTGATTTTTTTGAATGTTTAATCTTTTGACTGTAAGGTGTGAATCTTCACTTTTGGAACTAAAAAAAGTGTCTTAAGAGTCATTTTCATGCTCGAAATCAGGCAAAATACAAGCTTCTGAGTAGGAAGGAAAGTCTAAAAATTTCAATTTTGGTCACTGTGAAGCATTAAAAAGTGGTTATTAGACATGAGGCGCGATACAATTGACATTTGTAATCATTTTTTGTACAGTCTAAAAAATCTATTTCTGATGAAAAATTATAACCCCGTACCTTAGTAACTTTCTCCTTATGGTCAGTAATGGTGATATTTTAACATTTAATCTTTTTCCCATATTTGACTGGGAGGTGAATCCTCACTTTTGGAACTAAAATAAGTTTCTTTAGAGTAATTTTCAAGCTCAAAATATGGCAAAAATGCACGCTTCTGAGTAGGAAGAAAAGTCTATAAAAATGGCAATTTTGGTCATTGTGAGGACTTAAAAAGTGGTTATTCTTCATGAGGCACTAAACATTTTGAGTCATCTTTTGTACAGTCCAAAAAATGAATTTTTGGAGGAAAAACAATGACCCCAGACATATTGAACTTTCTCCAGATGTTCAGTAATGGTGATTTTTAAATGTTTAATCTGTTGGCTGTAAATGACAGTTGATGTGAATTATCACTTTTTAAACTAAAAAAAAGTGTGTTTAGAGTCATTTTCCTGCCTGAAATCTGTGAAAAAATAGAAGCTTCTGAGTAGTAGTAAACATCTGAAAAATTGTAATTTTGGTCACACTGAGGCTTTAAAAAGAGGTAATTTAATATGACGCACGATCCAATTGACATTTTGAATAATTTTTAGTACATCCCAAAAATTTTATTTTCTGATGAAAAACGATGACCTCGGGCCTGTCAAACTTTTTCCAGATGGTCACTAATGGTGATTTATTTCATGTTTAAACATTTGACTATAAATGACTATTGCATGTGATTTATCCCTTTTGGAACTAAAATAAGTGTATTTAGAGTCATTTTCCTGCACGAAATCGGTAAAAATAGAACCTTCTGAATAGGAGGAAACATCCGTAAAAATGGCAATTTTGGTCACTGTGAGGCTTTAAAAAAAGGTTATTCAACATGAGGCACCATCCATTTGACATTTTGAATCATTTTGTTGTGCGGTTCAAAAAATCAATTTTCTGATGAAATATGATGACCCTTGACTTGCAGAACTTTCTTCAGATGGTTAGATTTTTTCATTTTTGAATGTTTAATCTTTTGACTGCAAATGACTACTGCATGTGAATGATCACTTTTGGAATTAAAATAAGTGTGTTCAGAGTCATTTTCCTACCTGTAATTTATCAAAATAGAAGCTTCTGAGTAGGAGGAAAAGTCTGTAAAAATGGCAATTTTGGTCACTCTGTGGCTTCAAAATGTGGTTATTCAGCTTGAAGCACAATCCAATTCACATTTTGAATCATTTTTTGTACAGTCCCTAAAACTACTTTTCTGATGAAAACAATGACCCCGACCTGTCGAACTTTTTCCAGATAGTCACGATTGGTGATTTTTTAATATTTATTCTTTTGACTGTAAAGGACTATTGCAGGTGAATTATCACTTTTGGAACTATAATAAGTGTGTTCAGAGTCATTTTCCTACCTGTAATTTATCAAAATAGAAGCTTCTGAGTAGGAGGAAAAGTCTGTAAAAATGGCAATTTTGGTCACTCTGTGGCTTTAAAATGTGGTTATTCAGCTTGAAGCACAATCCAATTCACATTTTGAATCATTTTTTGTACAGTCCCTAAAACTACTTTTCTGATGAAAACAATGACCCCGACCTGTCGAACTTTCTCCAGATAGTCACGATTGGTGATTTTTTAATATTTATTCTTTTGACTGTAAAGGACTATTGCAGGTGAATTATCACTTTTGGAACTATAATAAGTGTGTTTAGACTCATTTTCCCGCCCAAAATTGGTCAAAAAAGAAGTTTCTGAGTCGGAGGAAGAATCTGTAAAAATGGCAATGTTGGTCACCGTGAGGCTTTAAAAAGAGGTAATTCAACACGATGCATGATCCATTTAACATTTTGGATCATTTTTTGTACAGTACAAAAAAATCAATTTTGTGATGAAAAACAATTACCCCAGACCTGTTGAACTTTCTCCAGACGGTCAGTAATGGTGATTTTTTTTAATGTTTAATCTTTTGACTGTAAATGACTGCTGGATGTGAATTATCATTTTGAGCTAAATCAAGTGTGTTTAGAGTCTTTTTCCTGCTCGAAATAGATCAAAATAGAATCTTCTGAGTAGGAGGAAACATTTGTAGAAATGGCAATTTTGGTCACAGTGAGGCTTTAAAAAGTGATTATTCAACATGAGACACAATCCAATTGACATTTTAAATCATTTTTTGTACAGTTCAAAGAAATCAATTTTCTGATTAAAAACGATGGCCCCAGACCTGTCGAACTTTCTCCAGATGGTCAGTAGTAAAAAATCAATTTCAGAGAAAAACAATGACCCTGAACATTATGAATTTACTCAAGATTGTCAGTAACGGTATATTTTTGAATGTTTAATCTTTTGACTGTAAATTACTATTGCATGTGAATTATCACTTTGGGAACTAAAATAACTATGTTCAGAGTCATTTTCCTGCTTGAAATCGGTCAAAATAGAAGCTTCTGAGTAGGAGAAAAGTCAGTGAAAATGCAATTTTTGTCACAGTGAGGCTATAAAAAGTGGTTATTCAACATGAGCCACGATCCAGTTTTTGTACAGTCCAAAAAATCAATTTTCTGATGGAAAAACGATGACCCTGGACCTGTCAAACTTTCTCCAGTTGGTTAGTAATGATGATGTTTTTAATGTTCAATCTTTTGACTGTAAATGACTGTTGGATGTGAATTGTCACTTTTTGAACTAAAATATGTGTGTTTAGAGTCATTTTCCTGCCTGAAATCTGTCAAAAATAGAAGCTTCAGAGGAGGAGAAAAAGTCTGTGGAAATGGAAATTTTGGTCATTTCATTTCAATAATCTTTATTCGGATAAAAGGATATCCATAAAAGATGCACGTCATAAAACAATCATACAATCAATAAAAAAAGTTTGAGTCAATTATACACATAACATATAAATCAATAAAATTAAAACCCCTTTATACAAACAGGTTAATGGGATAAAAACGGGACAATCAATTACTGTAAACCTTTATGTGCGACTATCATACGTTGAAAAATATAGAATGTGTCTGTAAGCAGCCAATAGGTCCTGCACAATTATCCACTGCCTACTTCAATGGACCTCTCCTCTAGTAATTCTTAATTTGACTGCCAGTCGCAGAAAGTGTACAGTGCTAAATAAAACAAAAGGGTCGGTGGACAGTTTAAGGAACAGAAGGGCCACTTTGGCCTGTCTGATTTTGGCTCGTCTTAGGACAGTTTTTAAGAACCGGGACCTTGGGAATGCATAAAAGGGGCAGAGTAGGACGAAATGTAGGGTGTCTTGCGGAGATCTTAGATCGCAGCCGCAGCACCCTTTTGTCCTAACATCGCTTACAAATCCAGCAGGGACTGACAGGATGTGGTGCAAGAGGTTTAACCTAAATCTAGTCATCAGGAATCTATCCTGTCTATTATATATATTAGACAGGTAGAATTCCATCCCCGCAGAGGTTTTTGTGAGCTGATAATCGCTAACACTACTTTTCTGCCCTTCTCTGTCCTCTCTGGCCCTGACTGTGTATCGCAGGTAATCTGCCTTTATAAGACCCAGGTCCCTTTTAGCCAATATGGATGGATTATTGAAAAAATGTACATGGCCCAATATATCTAGTGCGTCCCTAACGTATTTAAGCCAGGGTATTTGCAACCCCTTTTCCCCCCTCATGCAATCCTCCAAAATTTGTCTGCTTAGCAGTGCCTCAGGATTTGTCCAAATTTTGACCCAACAGATTATCGGGTTGAGCTGTACCCTGTCACTGAGGTGGGGGGTGCCCAGTTCCTCGTGAACAATATAAGAGGGGATACATTGGGGCGCTTGCAGGAGTCTCCTTAAGAACTTATTTTCTTCCATTTGGATTTTTTGCCCATCTATAAAGCCTCACTCCCATACAGTGTCTTAGCGCAGCAAACCGACCTATATAGCTTTACTATTTCATTAGGCGACCAACGGCCAAATCTGCTTGCATAGTTCATAATTGACCCTACAGCTCTCGGGTATTGACTGCATTTGTGCTTTACAAGGGGTTTGAAGGTGAGGTCCTTATCAAACATAATTCCCAAATAGTTAAAAAAATTTACCTTCTCAAGTTTGTGGGTGCCTATGGAGAAAGTACAGTTCTTAAGAGGCGTTTTGCCTGCTTCCATGACATAAGACTTTGAAAGGTTGGGAACTAAGTCTAAATCTGCCATAAAGCGTACGAAACCGCTAATGAGGGTCTGCAAGCTCCTTCCTGTACGCGCCAGGAGTACCGCGTCATCTGCATAAAGGAGGACTGGTATGCTTCTCCTCCCAATGCAGGGACAATCGGCCTCCAGATCTCCAAGCGCCTTGTCAAGCCCATTAATATAGAGCGTAAACAAAAAAGGGGCAAGAATGTATCCTTGTCTCACCCCTCCACGACACCGAAAGTCCTCTGTGACTTCCCCCTTCTCACTAAATCTGACCCGTGCCATGGTGTTTAGATGAAGTGTTCGTAAAATATGGATCAGACCTGGATCAACGCCCAAAACATCCAGGATCTCCCACAGCTTTCTTCTGTTTACGCAGTCGAATGCTGCTGAGAGATCCATAAATGCCAAGTAAACAGTGCCTTCCCTGGCCACAGTATACTTTGCTACCAGATGATACAGGTTGAGGCATTGATCAGTAGTGGAACGCCCATTTCTGAACCCGTACTGCACGTCCGTGATGATGTTATTCTCATCGGCCCAAATCAATAGACGGTTTAAAACGACTCTCCCCAGGATTTTCGCCGTGACGTCTATAAGGGAAATTGGGCGATAACACTGTGGGTCATTTCTATTGCCCTTTTTGAATATTGGCACAATAGTGGCCGTGGACCAGGATCTGGGCATACCTGCTTCAATGGCTGTGTTAAGCACCCTGGTCAGTATCGGGGCCCAGAGGTCTACCTTACTTTTAAAAAGATCAGGGGGTATCCCATCTGGCCCTGGTGCCTTCCTCGCCACCAAACCCTCTATCCCCAATTTGACCTCATAAACCGTAAAGGGTGACCAATCACCGCCGAGAGATCCTGCGACTAGAATTGGCAGCTCCTCAGGCTCGCCGCGGTTATATAAGCCTCTGAAGTGCGCCGCCCATTCGTCTGGCAGGATGTGAGAAACCAACTGAGGCTTATTTGGGGGTTGGAAGCATGGGGCATTTATGATCCTCCAAAAACTGGTCATATCGTGGAGCTCCGCGGCCTCTCTCAGGGATTCCCAGGCCTCTATTTGTAGGGAGGTTTTTCGTAACTTAATTGCCTTTTTATACCGGGCCCTACAGTCAGCAATCTTTCCTTTATCCCTAGGGGCTATTGATAATGCCAGCTTTAGGTCCCTGTGGGCTCTAGAACAGCTCTTATCGAACCATCTAGGGCAGAGATCTACCTGGGGCCTTGGTTTACTCCTTAAGAGGGTGTCTATATGCTGGGCAGTGCCCACAAACTCTGCAATCAAGTCCGTCCCCTCAACAGTAAGATCTAAACACCTCCACAAGTGATTCTCGGCATTGGCAAGGAGTACTCTATGGAGTTCTTCCCCATCAATGTTGTCCCATTTGATTCTTCTTCCCTGATCCTTTACCTTGAATTCACCCGTAGTGGTCCTTCTATCCGTTTTAGTGCAGGGAATAATGTCCACCAGTGACATAACCAGGGGATTATGGTCACTGAACGCACTGGGCACTATCGTAAAGTGGCCTACCCTAGTTGTTAAGACGGTGGAAACGAAAATATAGTCAATTATTGAATTACAGCCCCTTCCCTTGAAGGAGGGGGCAATATTGTCAGACTTCCCACGGTCAATCATGTCCATCGTCTGAGTTAGGGCAAACTCACTCAGGACTGTGCTCAGTGCCAGACCCTCTCTGGTATGCTCCGGATGCCAACCCTTGGTGGAGGGACAATCATCCCAGATGCCACCTTCCCATTTCAGATATGGGCACTGGTGGCAATTAAAATCGCCCATAAGGATTAACTGAGAACCTTCATCCCCTGAGTCCTGAAGGTTGACCAGTCTTTCCTCTAGCTCCACCAAGTTTGTTAAGGATTGTCCCGCGTTATACAAATTTATAAAAATGAGCTTTAAGCCCGTCAATGAATATTTTACGCCCTGGAGGCAGCCGGAGTCCCACCCCAAATCTTGCCATTTCCCCTGCAGTGACAGTGCTACATACATTATTAGTCCACCCTTGGCACGGCCCATACTGGATTTCCGGGCCGGCACAAAAAACAATTTGTATCCTTCCAGGAATGGGACAGTTTTGTTGGTTTCCCATGTTTCCTGTAAGCAAATGATTTGGAATTTTGTGATGAAGGCTAACCATTCAGTATTTTGGATCTTGTCTGCAAGTCCTGCAATATTCCAGGAAATGATCCTCAGATCCTTAGGGTTTGGATCTAAACCCCTAATCATTCTGATCATCTTTCTTGGGAGAGGGCTAGTGTCAGGGCCAGTTGGCAGTGTTGGCCTGACTTCCATTTCCGTCCCTTGCCCTACCATGGGGACAACTACTGGAGCTGAGTCAGGGACCCCTGGGATATTAGTGTCTGCAATATTACACAGAGTGTCGTTTACCATCTCGGGCTCCATACTCCCTATTTCCGTCAGTCAGTCCTGTTCATCCAGTGCGGAGAAACAAGAGAGCTGAGCGAATCTATTTGTGTCGTATGCAGGGACCACCTCCCTCCGTTTTTTGGCATCCCATGGCCCCAGCCATCTCTGCCCAGTCTCTAGTGCACTATTCCTATAAAAGAAGTGCAGGGGTAGCATCCTTATACATGACCCGAAGCCCCCATCCGTGTGTCGGTTGTCAAGCAGTTCTCTTACCATCTCAGGGTGTTTGAGGTCAACTATGACACAGTCGCCTGCAAATCTTTTCTCGCTGTTCCCAATCCAGGCCACCCTCCTGGCCATTAAAATGTGCCTATGCTGGAGCCTCGTCCCATGTGAGTTGTTACGCACCCAATGTAAGGTCTTATTAATCAAAGTACAGGTCGTTTCCTCAATGTCTTTATTAAGACCTGGTACGCCTACTAGCACTAACGTGTAAGGGCTGGATGCGGGGGGTAAGTCTAATGTCGGAAGACCTGGAGTGTTCTGAGCGCAGACAATATTGTTGCTAATATTAAGCAAATCTACAGTCTCCTTTGGTCCCCGGGGAGCGGCCTTAGGGTCGAGGGGGGTCCGCATATTGCCCTGGGCTTTTCGTCCAGAATTCCCGTTACCAGTGTTTGTTCGTTCTGAAACAGCTTCCCTACGGTTTCTGGGCTCGGGGTCGATATTGATGGTGACCGTTTTACCACTGTCAACCATATGTGACTCCTCTTCTCTCCCACCTCCCTCTTGCATCCTCTGTAGATTAATCCCGGCTGGCTTTCCAGAAACCGGGTCTGCCAACCTCCTTAATTTGCCTTCCAAATTAGAAATTGCGGTTAGTACTGGGCCTAGATGTTGGACTAGGAGCTGTTCCATTTTTCCCTCCAGTGCTGTAATGATTTCATGCAGCCCTGCCGATCCATTTACTATTTTACAAGTTGGGCATTCTGAGCACTCGGGGTTCTTAATGGTTCCTTTGGTGGGCTTTGTTGGTCCTCTACGACTAGGCCTGCTTGTGGTGGTAGGAAGGTGCGTCCCGCCTTTAACTGAAAGCCCTGTCTGCAATTGTGATCTTTTGGATCGAGTTACCACTTCCCTGATGGGCGACTGTGTAAATTCAGTGTCTGGTGCTATTGGAAGTGCGCTGGAAGCCCCCCTTTCAGCTTCTCCTAACACAGTATTAGTGTGTGTCAAGCCGGCCGTTTGCGGCACCATGTGTGTAGGGGAAATAACTGTTACAGACGGGCTTGGTAGTTCTGAGGCCCCTTGTGGTCTAGAGTCTGCCGTCAATAAAGCTGCGGCGGGGTCGGGGGGGTTTAGGGGAGCTTGACAGGTTTCGGATAACAAGGCCCTTCCCCCCGGCGTGGCGCTAAGGGCTATATTGCCCAAAGAGGACCGTTTCTTGGCTATTAAAGAGTCCAAAGAGAGCTGCTGCTCCGTCAGTAAAATTTCATGTGCTAGCAGGGACTCCGCTCTTACAATAAAGGCATCAAGGGTACCCTTTACCCCTCCCTCCACCCTGGGCTGGGAGTTCTTGGTCTTAACCATGATCTTGATATGATAATCTGCCCAGCTCTTGATTTAATAGGAACAGGAGAGGGGGTACGGTCCCCGTAAACCAAGTTCCCCCACCACTACCTCTTAAGAACACCTCAAGCCCAATATGTAAGGCAGATTAAATGCAATGCTGTGGCAACTGTGGAGGTCAGTGAACAAGAAGCAGTTAATACAACCTGAGCGATAACATTGGGTACGACAGTCTCAGAGTCCCAAGTCCCGTGTCTATGGCTGAATACCTGCCTCGGCGGATGTATCCAGATGTATACTAGGCGGGTAATAAGAGATGTGGCCCAGCCCTGCCTCTTCCTGCCCCGGACGGCCTCAGATGGCCCGCCCTCTGCCCGGGCTCAGCCCGGCGCCGCCCGCGCGTGTCCCGCGACGCGGGGGGATCCTCAGATAATGTAGCGCCTCCGGACGCGCTTTCCGCCGGAAGTGGGCGGGCCAAAGCGGAATGCTGGGGGCTGTAGTCTCCCCCTACAGCGGCCTCTGGAAGCGGAAGGCAGCGGGGGAGACAAACAGCTACGGAGCGATGGGCCAACCAACTCTGCTCAGGAGCCCAGGAGCCCAGGTAGGTGATGCGTGATGCTGGCAAACTTTGCTTGTGCGCGATGGTCCCCCGCTCCACCGAGGGAGCCTCAGATAATGCAGCGCCTCCGGGCGCGCTTTCCGCCGGAAGTGGGCGGGCCAAAGCGGAATGCTGGGGGCTGTAGTCTCCCCCTACAGCGGCCTCTGGAAGCGGAAGGCGGCGGGGGAGACAAACAGCTACGGAGCGATGGGCCAACCAACTCTGCTCAGGAGCCCAGGAGCCCAGGTAGGTGATGCGTGATGCTGGCAAACTCTGCTTGTGCGCGATGGTCCCCCACTCCACCGAGGGAGCCTCAGATAATGTAGCGCCTCCGGGCGCGCTTTCCGCCGGAAGTGGGCGGGCTAAAGCGGAATGCTGGGGGCTGTAGTCTCCCCCTACAGCGGCCTCTGGAAGCGGAAGGCGGCGGGGGAGACAAACAGCTGCGGAGCGATGGGCCAACCAACTCTGCTCAGGAGCCCAGGAGCCCAGGTAGGTGATGCGTGATGCTGGCAAACTCTGCTTGTGCGCGATGGTCCCCGCTCCACCGAGGGAGCCTCAGATAATGTAGCGCCTCCGGGCGCGCTTTCCGCCGGAAGTGGGCGGGCCAAAGCGGAATGCTGGGGGCTGTAGTCTCCCCCTACAGCGGCCTCTGGAAGCGGAAGCGGAAGGCGGCGGGGGAGACAAACAGCTACGGAGCGATGGGCCAACAAACTCTGCTCAGGAGCCCAGGAGCCCAGGTAGGTGATGCGTGATGCTGGCAAACTCTGCTTGTGCGCGATGGTCCCAGTGAGGCGTTAAAAAGTGGTTATTCAACATGAGGCACGACCCCATTGACATTTTGAATCATTTTTTGCACAGTTCAAAAAATAAATGTTCTGATATAAAACGATGATCCCGGACCTTAGGTACTTTCTCCTTATGGTCAATAATGTGATTTTTTGAAAGTTTAAACTTTTGACTGTAAATGACTGTCAGATGTGATTCATCACTTTTGGAACCAAAATAAGTTTCTTTAAAGTCATTTTCATGCTCAAAATCAGGCAAAATACAAGCTTCAGAGTAGGAGGAAAAGTATATAAAAATTGCAATTTTGGTCATTGGGAGGCCTTAAAAAGTGGTTATTCTTCATGAGGTGCGATGCATTTTGAGTCATTTTTTGTACATTCCAAAAATTCAATTCTCTGATGAAAAATGATGACTCTGGATGTTAGGAACTTTCTCCTCATGGTCAGTGATGTGATTTTTTGAATGGTTAATCTTTTGGCTATAAATAATTGTTCTTTATGAATCATCACTTTTGGAACTAAAATACGTGTCTTTATACTCATTTTCATGCTCGAAATCAAGCAAAATAAAAGCTTCTGAGTAGGAGGAAAAGTCTATAAAAATGGCGATTTTGGTCACTGTGAGGCCTTTTAAAAAGTGGTTATTCACCACAAGGCACAATACAACTGACATTTTGAGTCATTTTTGCTACAGCCTAAAAAACATATTTTCTGATGAAAATTGATGACCCCGTACCTTAGGAACTTTCTCCTTATGGTCAGTAATGGTGCTTTTTTGAATGTTTAATCTTTTGACTGTAAATGACTGTCAGGTGTGAATCTTCACTTTTGGAACTAAAAAAAGTGTCTTAAGAGTCATTTTCATGCTCGAAATAAGGCAAAATACAAGCTTCTGAGTAGGAAGGAAAGTCTAAAAATGTCAGTTTTGGTCACGTTGAAGCATTAAAAAGTGGTTATTAGACATGAGGCGCGATACAATTGACATTTTGAATAATTTTTTGTACAGTCTAAAAAATCTATTTTCTGATGAAAAATTATAACCCCGTACCTTAGGAACTTTCTCCCTATGGTCAGTAATGGTGATTTTTTAATGTTTAATCTTTTGCCCATATATGACTGGGAGGTGAATCATCTCTTTTGGAACTAAATTAAGTGTCTTTAGAGTCATTTTCAAGCTTGAAATATGGCAAAAATGCACACTTCTGAGTAGGAGGAAAAGTCTATAAAAATGACAATTTTGGTCACTGTGAGGCCTTAAAAAGTGGTTATTTTTCATGAGGCGTTATACATTTGACACTTTGGGTCATTTTTTGACCTGTCCAAAAAGTCAATTCTCTGATGAAAAACAATGACCCCGTACCTTAGGAACTTTCTCACAATGGTCAGTAATGGTGATTTTTTTTAATGTTTAATCTTTTGCCCATATATGACTGGTAGGTGAATCATCACTTTTGGAACAAAAATAAGTGTCTTTAGAGTAATTTTCAAGCTTGAATATGGCAAAAATGCACGCTTCTGAGTAGGAAGAAAAGTTTATAAAAATGGCAATTGTGGTCATTGTGAGGCCTTAAAAAGTGGTTATTTTTCATGAGGCGTTATACATTTGACACTTTGGGTCATATTTTGACCTGTCCAAAAAATCAATTCTCTGATGAAAAACAATTACCCCATACCTTAGGAACTTTCTCACTACGGTCAGTAATGGTGATTTTTTTAATGTTTAATCTTTTGCCCATATATGACTGGGAGGTGAATCATCACTTTTGGAACTAAAATAAGTGTCTTTAGAGTCATTTTCAAGCTTGAAATATGGCAAAAATGCACGCTTCTGAGTAGGAAGAAAAGTTTATAAAAATGGCAATTGTGGTCATTGTGAGGACTTAAAAAGTGGTTATTCTTCATGATGCGCTATACATTTTGAGTCATTTTTTGTACAGTCCAAACTATCCATTTTCTGATGAAAAACAATGACCTCGACCCGTAGGAACTTTCTCCACATAGTCAGTAATGGTGATTTATGGCATTTTTCATCTGATAACTGTAAGTGACAGCTGGATGTGAATCATCACTTTTTGAACTAAAAGAAGTGTCTTTATAGTAATTTTCATGCTTGAAATCTGGCAAATTACATGCTTCTGAGTAGGAGGAAAAGTCTATAAAAATGGCAATTTTGGTCACTTTAAGACCTTAAAAAGTCGTTATTCAACAAGAGGCGCAATACAATTGACATTTTGAGTCATTTTTGGTACAGTCGAATAATCTATTTTCTGATGAAAAACAAAGACCTCGTACCTTAGAAACTTTTCTCCTCATGGTCAGTAATGGCGATTTTTTTAATGTTTAATCTTTTGACTATAAATGACTGTCGGATGTGAATCATCACTTTTGGAACTAAAATCAGCGTCTTTAGGGACATTTTTATGCTCTAAATCAGGCAAAATATACTGAAGCCCAAAATTACAGGAGGCATGCTGTGATATATTGATGTAATCACTTAGGGAAATTACTATATGATGGATTTACCGTGAGTCTTATGGTCTAGTTGGAGATATAAGGATAATATTATTCTAGTAGCAAGCCTTGAGGAAGCCCAGGAGGGCGAAACGCATGTCGGCTGCTGCTTTGTATAAGGAATAAAGACTGATTTTGGATTAACTCTACAGCTGCGATTACTAAATTGGGACTTTTTGCTGTGACATCACTTTCAGAACTTTGAACAAAAAATGCTGGATGCTTATGGTAACAGTGCCTAATGCACGTAGGCAGAAAGTAACTGTTATAAGGTGTGCTCCGGTGTCTTTGGCGCATAACATTTTTTAAGTTTAAATAAATAAAGTTTATTTGACATTTTTAAAAAAGAGAAAAAGAAGAGAAAATGGAATATAGAACATAAATACAATATGAAGTGCAACATATGGTTATACATGAATTCATGTCTACAGCGTCAAAAAGAGGGAAACAAAGGAGCGAAGAAAATATAAGGTTATAAAACAAGTCTGGTCACTTATCAGGCCTGCAACAATGAATTTCTAGTAAATATATATAAAAAGTTTTTAAAAACAGATAATGGAATGCCAAGAAGATTTGGAATCTTCTTGGTCCGAAGCATCACGTACATGAGAAAGTTTAGCATGAAAATCAAGAAATTTTGCAACTGGGGACCATAAATGTAAACGATGCACGGCAAGGGATGCTTGATATACATTATTTGTGTCCAATCTATGGTTATGACAGACTGCATACTACCAAGCCTGAAAGGAAAGATCAGACAGCTTCTTCCAATTTCTAGTAATTTGTTGAAACGCTACTCCCAAAAGTAAGTCCAAAATCTGCATATTCATGGGACAGTCAGAAAGAGAGCCCCCAAAAAATTGATAACTGAGAAGGGTACATTAGTACTAAATTTGAGAGTAATTTGTTTCCAAACAAGTTTCCAGAAGTCATAAACATAAGGGAAGGTAAACAACAAATGTTTTAAATCTGCATCTGTAGAGGAACATGATCAGCAAGTATTAGGTATATCAGCATTCATCTTATGGAGAATCATGGGGGAAAGAAGTAATCTATTATAGTTAAAGAAAAGGGTCTGCATAGTATTGGCTGCTCTGGAGGATTTTCTTACCTTAAGTCAAATTTTGTTCCATAAGTGAGTGGACCAATTTACATCTAAGTTGTGTTCCCAGTCTGTCTCCACTTTAGTTTTATCTCTAGAAATCTGTAGCTTACACAAGCAAGCATATATAGTGGAAGCTTTGGGGCATGAGCTCAGGAAGGTACGGGTGATATTGATAGTCTTAGGAGACGAGATATGAGTGTGACCAGCCTGCTCAAAAGCTGGATTTAGACCGTTGTATAGCAATTGATAGTTCATATGAAATGAAAGAGGGAAATTAAAAATAGATCCAGCCTGAAGGAAAGATATGACCATTTTGAACCAGTTGATTGACCCATTGCAAGCCCTTCTGTCTCCATACCTTCCAGTGGATGGACTTACCCTTAACCATTATTTGTTTGTTATGCCATATGGTGAATTGTAGGTGCATTTTGATATCAGTAGATTTATATAATAAAAGTGTATCTAATAGTTTAGTCGTTTGTTTAACAATAGGAGTAAATAATTTCTGGGGTTTACGAGTGAATGACAAATATTCTTGAGAGGAGAAGGGGGTGAGGAATGAATAATCAAGTTCAATCCAAAGTGGGGAATCTGGTGAGGGTCCCATTAGCCAATGAGAGGATTGACGTAATGTGAAAGCTTTATGGTAAGTAGGAAAGTCCAGAAAATTAACACCACCTTCCATTTTTGGACGTGTGAGTCATGGTAAGGACATACGGGCCTTCTCGTTATTCCAAAGAAAAGCTGATAATAAGGAGTTAATCTTTTAACAAAACTTTTGTGGTATGGCAACTGGGATATTAGAAATAGTAAAAAGAGCAATCGGGGATAACATCATCTTTATCGTGTCTAATCTCCCCCACCACAAAAGGTATAGAGGTTGCCATTTGTCTGTAAGAATAGATATTTCTAAAGGGCATTTATCTAAATTTATAGAGATTGATAAGTTGATTGACGCGGAGAAATACATACCCGGATATTTTATATTTTGGGTGTTCCATTTAAAATTGATTATTTTAAAATTGTCTTTAAAAGTGAATTTAGTCATAGGTATAATTTTGCATTTATCATTGTTAAGTTTATACCCTGAAACAGAAGAATAAGCATTTGCCTCCTTTATGAAAGTAGGAAGGGAGGATTGATAACAGTATTTACTAACCCACCAGGCAGGTATTTTTAACCTTCTACATAAGACCCCTCTCACTCCTATTCACTTTCATCATTATAGTTTACCACTCAGTCGTCTGGTGTGCTTTGCTAGTCACAGCACGCTCTGTTACACAGCGGAAGAAGCAGAACTCAATGATTAAGCATGCCACCAAGGAGCAACCCTGGCGGGTGAGGGTTATCTAAGAAAATCAAAGTGTTTTCTCCCCATTTCGTGGAGAGTTATCTCACATTAGAACGGACAGGCCTTCTTTTGTTGCACAAGATGATCGCAAGGGCAGAACACACAATCCCCTACGTAATCTATGAGGGAGCTGTAGTTCCTGTCTCGTTCAAACAATCCACTTGCGAGAATATACTTTTGAAATACATTTTGTAGTAGTATATTTTTGTAATTCTGAAGAAATTAAAACATGAGAAGTGTTGTTTAAAGTATAAAAAATAGTTGATGTATTTTTGCATTTTAAATATAAAAAAAGTTTGCTGTTTTACGATCTTGTGAGCTTCTCTCGAGATGCCTGCACCTCGCGCGGGAGAGAAAAGGTATCCCAAGGAAGGTTTGTGATTGGTTCATATGGATGTCTTTATTTAGCAAAGAAAGATTCCTTCCTTGTTGCTTCATTTATCTATTGGGTTTTGATGTCCTTAGACCCTGTTGGCTAACTCTCTGACATTGCTAATTTTCTGTCAATAGAATTCCATTCTCAGATTCAAATGAACAGCCTAGTGCTGTTCCTACAAATCAAGAGGAAACAAAATAAATGATGGAAGGAATGCTGAACCAATCATACATTCAAAGCAAAAATCATGAAACCAGTCCCAGGATGCTTGCTTTCAGTCTATGGAGGACCTGGCCTGGCAGTTTGGGCTCGGGCATCAGGGTCAAGACTGATTTGCATATGGCTGGATCCAAACTGGGTGGCGTCTTATGCAAAACAAATCCAGATCTGTGACTGGGGTTGAATGTTTAATTGGTTCTGCATTCTGTCCATCATTTGTTCTTTTTGCTTTTGTCACCTTAAGTATGAAGGGTATGCCCAGACGTGAGTCTCATGCTCACTGTGCCACTGGATTCAAGCTATCCTGTCTGACGAGGGGTGATATCCTGAAACCAGTCCCAGGATGCTTGTTTCTGGTCAAGGGAACACCTGGCCGCCAGTTTGGGCATGGGGAACAGGGTAAAGACTGATTTGTATATGACTGGATGCAAACTGGGGCGGTGTGGTGAGCAAAAGAATAACGGATTAAACCAAGATTTCTGTACTGGGGTGAATGTTTGACATTGTTCAGCATTCCGTCTGTAGGAAGGTGGATATCTGACTATGGTTACCCCCAAATTTTTGCCTAGTGTCTAGCTGGTTTTTCGACTTAGTTGGCCTGAGATCCTGCCATTCAGGCTCTCAGGCTATCTGTTCTCTCTTTAAAATGGACTCCATGTACCCTAGGTACATACCCAATTGGTTGGATCACCCTGTCAGCCCCTGTACCAGTGTACACTAGGTACCCAGGGCATTGGTGTACCCAAGGCCTGCCAAGGGCTGCAGCATGTATTATGCCACCCCAGGCTTGGCCTAACAATTTGACACAACTGGCTGATCACTCAGCTGGGGTAAGTTGGTGTAATC
Source organism: Triturus cristatus (assembly GCF_964204655.1). Classification (NCBI taxonomy): domain Eukaryota; kingdom Metazoa; phylum Chordata; class Amphibia; order Caudata; family Salamandridae; genus Triturus; species Triturus cristatus. The sequence continues at coordinate 168,467,673 of NC_140588.1, read as the reverse complement.
ACCTCTTACTTAGGTGTAGTATACCTATACCTAACCTTAAATGGGACACCTGGTAACCTATAAGTCACTCCTATGGCAGGCCTTAACAATCCTGAAGGCAGAGTGCTTGGTTCCATGTGAGATGGTGCTCTGGCATGAGCTGAGCCTGTCTGCAGTGGTCGGAACAACTTCCTTCTACTGTTTCCAGATATCGTCATACCATATACTCTTAAGTGCATTATGAACCTCGCGGTTAAATGCTATCTTTGGTTTGGCTTTATCAAAACATGTCGAGTAAGGTGTCATACGAATTGGAATACTAACCCCTCGCCAATTCTGGCGACGGGGTTAGCATTCCACCCTTCTAGAGGGACACGACATGTACAGTACCTGAAACCCGGGTAAAATCAGACATAGCCTCAGCTCCACAAAATGGATGCTGCCACCACAGACACAAGTCTGCCCTCCTGCTGCTGGGAGTCCTTCCAGCTTGGGAGGTGTGGACAAAGGGTTTCCTGCCAGGGGAGGTGCGTGCACCACCCCAGACAGGATTTTGTGTATTGGTCAGGTAGGGCTTGAAAGAAACCAGACATGCCTGTGGCTCACAAGGAGCCTCGGTGCATATGCCAGTTCAAACCGGTCCTGGGGCACACCAGTCCCGGGCCTGGGGCGAGCTGGACAAAGGATTGGGGGTGTAACCACCCCCCTTCCTGGTCCCACCCATAGGGAGGGACCTAGCAGGTAGTCCGGCCCCTAGAATCCGCTTAAAGGTAGGAGCTGTGTCCTAAGACTTCAGACATCCTGGAATCAACTTGAAACTAAGAAGAAGACGGGAACTTCGACATTCTGCTGCACAGAAGACTGAAGAAAATCTCCCCTGTGGTCAGGGAGTGACCACCTTGCTAACGCAAGCACCATCCAGCGAATCACCGTCTGCTTTGCCGCCGCCTCCCGCCGGAGCCCGAGCCCAGAGACTGACAAGACCTGGACCTCCAGACCTCTCACCGCCCGATCCACAGTCCCTGAAAAGAGGAGACCCGTGGAGGCACCGAGACACGTGGAGCCAGCCATCTTGGAACGACTACGACAAGCTGACCAGTGCAACAACCGAGGCTCCCTCCAAGTTGTGCTTTGGGTCCTGAGAAGCCCAACCCTCGAGCAGCATCTGCACCAAAGGTGAGCCCTCCAGCATCTCCACGATCTGCGTGGGGCCCTTCTGCATTTTGCCACTCGACGCGCCTAACCGGTTGCTGGCCCGCTGGCTAGTGGCCATCTTGGCGACGAAATCTACGACAAACACCGCTGGTCTGGTTGCTCCAGACTGGCCCTTGCTCCCCTCCAAAGGAGCAATCCCTCTGACCTTGCTGGTCAGAACCAACAGCTGATTTCCGATTCCTCCTACAATTGCTTTTGCCAAGGCTTGTTTGCTTCGATCAAGTCGCCGACACCGCCGACAGCGAGAGCCTGCGTGGGACAGCTCGTGAGCCGACTCCTGGACGTCGTCGACCTTCAGGGACCACGTGGCTGCGGAGACAAGCTACCCCTCATCACCTGTTTGCACCCGACATCGCCTGGTACCCACCTGGTGCCACGCTGGTCACTGGCTAGTGACTGTGAACACTGTCCCCTCTGCTTACAGGTCTTCAACATCTCCGATCCACTCTTGGATCCACTGCATCTCTCCCGGACCGACCGCCTGCAGCATCTTTGTCCCAGGCTCAACGGAACAGATAGAAGAAACCCGACGCACTTTGAGGCCTATGCACCCGCTTCCTGTGGGTGAGGTAAAGCTGGTACTCCGGTGCCCATGTGTAGTAATACATCTCTAGTGCCTGTGTTCCAAATCTTAAGTTCCTAGTCAACCCGGAAGATCTCCTTTGCAGTAACTTTGTACTTTTTACGCACCCATTGAAACCTATGGGAGCACGCGTGTGACTATTTGCTCTGCACACGCCACCCGTGGACCTCCTGGTCACTAACTGACGTTAGCTCCTTGTAGGCCCAGCGATTCTAGAGGCCCTAGGCCTTTTCCCTTTTCTGTTCGTGGTACTTATACCACTATTTTAGTATATGGTTCGAGTGGCCACCAGGGCCTATCCATATAAAGTGCAACTTCTGTGTATTCTGTGATAATCTTGTTTGACGATTTGTGCTCCTGTGCTCATAAAGAGACTAGGGGTTACTTTGAGAAATAAATACATATATATTTTGAATATATATCTGTGTGGTGTCCTTTCATTGGTATAAAAGGGGGTTGCATTTGGTAAAACAGCTGGCTTAACACGCTTCACGAGTTTAGCCTCAAAGACTGCTTAGCCTACGCTACCACTAGGGCAGCTAGTCCAAAAAGGTTGACTTACAACCACACCATAAGGGTTGCTTGGCATGGTACAAGGTGGTCACTAGAACTAGTGAACAGCATATACCAGGCCAACTTCTCACATTGGTGAGCAGCGGTTGGATTTGAGCTTGCTGTGTTTTACCATTGTAATCTCTTGGTTACCAATTGAAAGATCACATAGGTACCTGTAGGTACATATAAAACAAGATTAGATATACATAAGTTCTACTGAACTTAGTTGTTGTAGAGCAAAGGGAGTAGCACACCCTGACTACAACTACTAGATAGGTTTAGTAGGTAAACCCAAGTGTAGGTAGATTGCAACACATCCACCCACACTTAAGAGCAATGGCCGGGGCAGAGGGGTCCACTGTACCCATCTCTGTTGAGAGTGACCCCCAGAGGGCACCATCCAGCTTTGCTACCCTTAATCAGAATGAGCTCAGGCATTTGGCAACTCTTAGAGGCCTTAAACAGCCCAAGAACCCAAACTCTGCTGAGCTCAGAGAGCTCTTACAGAATGATGAGAATCAGAGAGCACTCAAGAAAGCTTCCCAGTTAGCCCCCTTAGGGACAGGAACAGGAGGCCCCCCTTCTGAAGATGCCACTGAAGTACCCCTTCCCAATAGTCACCCCTTAGATGGGATGCCTACCACAGAGGAAGAAAGTGATGGGGATACAGATGTGAGTGGGGATGAAGGGAGAACTAGCCCAGTGCCAAGTGTTATACTTGGCCCAGCTAAACTAAGGCTATTGGGGACTGACAGTGGGTTCACCCCATTGGATCTCCCCAGTGGACTTAACACAGGGCTTGGAAGGCAAAGGAATCGCTCAGGTGACTCCAATGCTTCCCATGGCTCTAGAGGCTCTCAAGGTCACTCCAGAAGGAGACTGACCACCCCTCAGAGGAGGGAACATGAGGCCAGAATGCAGGAAGCCCAGCTGAGGATCAGGAAGCAGGAGCTAGAAGTAGCCCTGATGGAAGAAAAACTGAGCAAGGCTAGGCAGCATAGAGAGAGTGGGTCTATACCCACTGGTGGCAGCAATGTCCCTAGGGACAAAGATAGGGTCTTTGACAATAGGAACCTGTCCAAGATTGTGCCCCCCTACAAAAGTGGGGATGACATCCACAAATGGATGACTGCTCTTGAGAGAGCCTGCAAAGTGCAGCAGGTTCCTGAAGACCAGTGGGCAGCAATCTTATGGCTCTCCTTTGAGGGGAGAGGCAGAGATAGACTCCTCACTGTTAGAGAAGAGGATGTCAGAAATTACAGAGTCCTGAAGAGTGTCCTAGTTGATGGGTTAGGCTTAACCACTGAACAGTACAGGTTAATGTTCAGAGACACCCAGAAGACACAGACTCAGGACTGGTCTGAATATGTGGAATGTGCCACTAAGGCTTTGGAGGGTTGGTTGCTGGGAAGTAAGGTGTCTGATTATACAGGATTGTACAATTTGATGATGAGAGAGCAGATTTTAAGTAATTGTCAAAACCAGCTTCTCCATCAACACCTGGTAGACTCAGATTTGACCTCTCCCCAAGAATTGGGAAAGAGGGCAGATAAATGGGTCAGGACCAGGATCAGGCCTAAAAACCAGGGTGGTGACCAAAATAAAGATACCACCAAGCCTCAAGAGAAGGGTGGGGATAAAGAAAAAGAGAAACCGTCCTCAGGGCCCCAAAACTCCACACAGGGTGGTGGGTCCCAAGCTCCCTCCTCTACCACAGCTAAAAAGCCCTACTGCCATGAGTGTAAAACTCCTGGGCATTGGAAAACTGACAGCGGTTGCCCAAGGGCTAAAAACAAAACTGTTCCTCCAATTACTCCTGTCACACCACCTATTACTGTCAGCAGTAATCCCCCAGGTGGTGGGAGTGCCCCCAGAAATCTGGGTGGGTTTACTTGGGGAACACAGGGGGACCCTGGCTTAGCCAATTCCCCTACAGCAACCACTCTTGTCTGTGATGGTGGCATGGGGTTTGCCAACTTCACTGCCTGTCCCAACACTTTGGGTAGGTACAGACAGGAGCCCTACATCAATGGTACAAAAGCTGAGGCCTACAGAGACACTGGGGCTAGCATCACAATGGTGGCCCATTGGCTAGTTCCCTCTGAGCAGCTTTTGCCCGGTTTCTCCTACCAGGTGACTAACATTGATGGCAAACAGAACAGTCATCCCATGGCAGAGGTATGTCTCAGCTGGGGAGGGGTCACTGGCCCTAAAAGGGTAGCAGTGTCCCCAACCTTGCCTGTAGACTGCTTACTGGGGAATGACTTAGAACTCTCAGCTTGGGCTGGAGTTGAACAAGACACCCATTCTAAAATGGTAGGCCTTTCACAAAAGGGTAGGGGGGTTGTGCCATTCACAACCCCTGTCCAAATAGATTTCCTCCCTGAAAAGGTTGGAAGGGCAGTGGTAGCCACAGCCCAGGCACAGACAGACTTCCCTGTAGGGACTGGCAGAGCTGTGACAGTCACAGCTCAAACACAAACTGAGTGCCCCCCTGAAAAGGTTGGCAAGGCTGTAATGGTCTCAGCCTATACTCAGACTGACATAGGTGTAGTGAAGCCTGAAACAATGGATCACTCCACACAAACTGAGAGTAGTGGGGAGGAAGAAAAGTCTCCCTCTCCCCAGACATTAGGAAAAGGTCAGCCTCCTCAGGGATCTGACCTCACCCCTTGTGAAGGAACTGCCCCAGAGGTAGCCAGGCCTGGCCTGGCAGAGCCTCTGATGTCAGTGGCCCCTTCCAAGGTGGGATCCAGTCTGGTGCAGGTAGCCTGCCTCTCTCTACCCTGCCTCAGTCAGCCCAGGGCTGCAGAGGTCAGGGAGGCCAGTGGACCCCCAGAGGGCCCCTGTCCACAAGAACCCCCCCATCAAAAGAATGAGGATTGCCTGGCTAGTAGCCCTAGTCAGGTGATGGGTAAAAACATTCCTGAGGGATCTCCTTTACAGGTAGTTAGGGACCTCCCCCAGGGGGATTCTGTTGGGCACAGGCAAACATGGGACCTTAGGGCCCCAAACCTGACCTGTCCCTCCAGTAAGCCCACAAAAGGGACCCAGCCTCCAGCTTTAGGTAGCCAGAGGCTGACCCTGAGAGCACAGTGCAACTCAGTTAAAGAAAGAAAGGCATCCATGGTGGAGGATGATTGGAGGAAGCTGAGGCCTCACTTTGAGGACACTCACTTCAGTACTCCATCTCAACACCAGCCTTTTACTTTGCCAAGACACACCACAGGTAGAGATTCCCTATGGTGGAGACCCTCTGATACCCTTAGGGTGAGGGATTGCTTAGTGGACCATGAGACAGGGGGTAACCATGCCAGTGCTGGTTCCTCCTTATATGGCCACTTGGGCAATATAGGCTTACCTGGTCAAGGTCAGCCTTATCTCCCTTCGTTTGGGGGGGGGTTGTGTAGGAAGGTGGATATCTGACTATGGTTACCCCCAAATTTTTGCCTAGTGTCTAGCTGGTTTTTCGACTTAGTTGGCCTGAGATCCTGCCATTCAGGCTCTCAGGCTATCTGTTCTCTCTTTAAAATGGACTCCATGTACCCTAGGTACATACCCAATTGGTTGGATCACCCTGTCAGCCCCTGTACCAGTGTACACTAGGTACCCAGGGCATTGGTGTACCCAAGGCCTGCCAAGGGCTGCAGCATGTATTATGCCACCCCAGGCTTGGCCTAACAATTTGACACAACTGGCTGATCACTCAGCTGGGGTAAGTTGGTGTAATCACCTCTTACTTAGGTGTAGTATACCTATACCTAACCTTAAATGGGACACCTGGTAACCTATAAGTCACTCCTATGGCAGGCCTTAACAATCCTGAAGGCAGAGTGCTTGGTTCCATGTGAGATGGTGCTCTGGCATGAGCTGAGCCTGTCTGCAGTGGTCGGAACAACTTCCTTCTACTGTTTCCAGATATCGTCATACCATATACTCTTAAGTGCATTATGAACCTCGCGGTTAAATGCTATCTTTGGTTTGGCTTTATCAAAACATGTCGAGTAAGGTGTCATACGAATTGGAATACTAACCCCTCGCCAATTCTGGCGACGGGGTTAGCATTCCACCCTTCTAGAGGGACACGACATGTACAGTACCTGAAACCCGGGTAAAATCAGACATAGCCTCAGCTCCACAAAATGGATGCTGCCACCACAGACACAAGTCTGCCCTCCTGCTGCTGGGAGTCCTTCCAGCTTGGGAGGTGTGGACAAAGGGTTTCCTGCCAGGGGAGGTGCGTGCACCACCCCAGACAGGATTTTGTGTATTGGTCAGGTAGGGCTTGAAAGAAACCAGACATGCCTGTGGCTCACAAGGAGCCTCGGTGCATATGCCAGTTCAAACCGGTCCTGGGGCACACCAGTCCCGGGCCTGGGGCGAGCTGGACAAAGGATTGGGGGTGTAACCACCCCCCTTCCTGGTCCCACCCATAGGGAGGGACCTAGCAGGTAGTCCGGCCCCTAGAATCCGCTTAAAGGTAGGAGCTGTGTCCTAAGACTTCAGACATCCTGGAATCAACTTGAAACTAAGAAGAAGACGGGAACTTCGACATTCTGCTGCACAGAAGACTGAAGAAAATCTCCCCTGTGGTCAGGGAGTGACCACCTTGCTAACGCAAGCACCATCCAGCGAATCACCGTCTGCTTTGCCGCCGCCTCCCGCCGGAGCCCGAGCCCAGAGACTGACAAGACCTGGACCTCCAGACCTCTCACCGCCCGATCCACAGTCCCTGAAAAGAGGAGACCCGTGGAGGCACCGAGACACGTGGAGCCAGCCATCTTGGAACGACTACGACAAGCTGACCAGTGCAACAACCGAGGCTCCCTCCAAGTTGTGCTTTGGGTCCTGAGAAGCCCAACCCTCGAGCAGCATCTGCACCAAAGGTGAGCCCTCCAGCATCTCCACGATCTGCGTGGGGCCCTTCTGCATTTTGCCACTCGACGCGCCTAACCGGTTGCTGGCCCGCTGGCTAGTGGCCATCTTGGCGACGAAATCTACGACAAACACCGCTGGTCTGGTTGCTCCAGACTGGCCCTTGCTCCCCTCCAAAGGAGCAATCCCTCTGACCTTGCTGGTCAGAACCAACAGCTGATTTCCGATTCCTCCTACAATTGCTTTTGCCAAGGCTTGTTTGCTTCGATCAAGTCGCCGACACCGCCGACAGCGAGAGCCTGCGTGGGACAGCTCGTGAGCCGACTCCTGGACGTCGTCGACCTTCAGGGACCACGTGGCTGCGGAGACAAGCTACCCCTCATCACCTGTTTGCACCCGACATCGCCTGGTACCCACCTGGTGCCACGCTGGTCACTGGCTAGTGACTGTGAACACTGTCCCCTCTGCTTACAGGTCTTCAACATCTCCGATCCACTCTTGGATCCACTGCATCTCTCCCGGACCGACCGCCTGCAGCATCTTTGTCCCAGGCTCAACGGAACAGATAGAAGAAACCCGACGCACTTTGAGGCCTATGCACCCGCTTCCTGTGGGTGAGGTAAAGCTGGTACTCCGGTGCCCATGTGTAGTAATACATCTCTAGTGCCTGTGTTCCAAATCTTAAGTTCCTAGTCAACCCGGAAGATCTCCTTTGCAGTAACTTTGTACTTTTTACGCACCCATTGAAACCTATGGGAGCACGCGTGTGACTATTTGCTCTGCACACGCCACCCGTGGACCTCCTGGTCACTAACTGACGTTAGCTCCTTGTAGGCCCAGCGATTCTAGAGGCCCTAGGCCTTTTCCCTTTTCTGTTCGTGGTACTTATACCACTATTTTAGTATATGGTTCGAGTGGCCACCAGGGCCTATCCATATAAAGTGCAACTTCTGTGTATTCTGTGATAATCTTGTTTGACGATTTGTGCTCCTGTGCTCATAAAGAGACTAGGGGTTACTTTGAGAAATAAATACATATATATTTTGAATATATATCTGTGTGGTGTCCTTTCATTGGTATAAAAGGGGGTTGCATTTGGTAAAACAGCTGGCTTAACACGCTTCACGAGTTTAGCCTCAAAGACTGCTTAGCCTACGCTACCACTAGGGCAGCTAGTCCAAAAAGGTTGACTTACAACCACACCATAAGGGTTGCTTGGCATGGTACAAGGTGGTCACTAGAACTAGTGAACAGCATATACCAGGCCAACTTCTCACACCGTCCATCAATTGTTCTTTTTGCATTTGTCACGCTAAGTGGTACTGGTATGCCCAGACGTTGGTCCCGTGTTCACCTTGCCACTGGAGTCAAGCTAGCCTGGCTGATGAGGGGTGATACCCTGAAACAGGTGCCAGGATGCTTGTTTTTAGTCCCAGGAGGACCTGGCATGGCAGTTTGGGCTGGACTGTTCCATGGGGAGCAGAGTCAAGACTGATTTACATATGGCTGGGTCTAAACTAGAATGGCATGGTGAGAAAAAAAACAATGGATTTAGGCCCAGATCTTTGTACTGGGGTGAAAGTTTGACTTTGTTCTGCATTCTGTACATCAATTGTTTTTGCATTTGTCACCCCGAGTGGGACGAGTATGCCCAGACGTGGGTCCCGTGCTCTCCATTCCACTGGAGTCAAGCTATCCTGTCTGATGAGGGCTGAAAGCCCGAAACCGGTCCTAGGATGCTTGTTTCCAGTCCAGGGAGGACCTTTCCTGGCAATTCGGGCTGGACTGTTGCCATTGGGCGCAGGGTCAAGACTGATTTGCATATGGCTGGGTCCAAACTGGAATGGCATGGTGAGCAAAAAAACGATGGCTTTAGGCCCATATCTTTGAATTGGGGTGAATGTATGACATTGTTCTGCATTCTGTTCATCAATTTATGTTTTTGCAATATAATATTTGTTGCATGTACAATGCAAACTGTAAACACACAAATCTGAATTGCAGGATAGGTGTTTGCATATTTGAAATCCCCTCTTAACAGTGGGAGACATCCTTCTTGTTTTCCCAATGTTTACAGTTAGTGCATCTATAAAAACCTTGTATTGTATTCAGCTTAATATTGTTGGTAAGCATTTGTGACATACTATATCTTGCAATGATCTGCTCTTTTTGTTAGTTTTTCTTGGATAGCTATCAAGATTTCATACACACAAACACACACATGCACACACACACACACACACACACACACACACGCACACACACGCACACACACGCACACACACACACACACACACACACACACACACACACACACAGTGTTGACTTTCATTTAATCTCATACTCCATAGCTGGTGTGGGACAAAGGTAATGAATTACCTGCGTGCCCCTTTTCCCAGTACAAGCACTTCAAAAAGGTACAAGACCCAAGATAGCGACAAGTTAAACAGCTTCCCACCGGATCACCACTACTGTTGCCATCTTGGCCCGACCACCTCTAACTGAACAACCAAGACAGAATGCAAAAAAACCCTTAAGGGGGTGGGGGTATTCTAGATGCATTTATGATGGTCAACATTCAGAGGCGTGCTATATAGATATGCCCAGGTGTGTCCTGCAGCCTGAAAGCTTCCTTCTCCTCCTTCACTCCTTATCTCCTATAAGGATGATGGCCTGCAATCCATATCTGCTGGTCCTTGGTGGATTACCGGAGGAGGGGAACACAACACTCTTGGCCACGGGTGAGAGCCTTTGAGAGTTAGGCACAACAGCCTAGTTGGGAGGGAGGCTTTACATCTGGACATTCCCAACTATTCCATGGTCACTCTGGTAGACACTGAAGTAGAGACACCAAAGGAGAATATGAATTTCATGCAGAAGGAGGCCATCTTCTTCTCTGGAGAAACTTTGAAAACGAGACTGTTGCTCCACTACAAACATCGACAACATGATACCCATGACTCATTGAGAGACCTGGAGGCCATGTAAAGTGTGGGACACCTATAATTTCACACATTAGGAAGGCAACATTGATAGAGATTCCAACTGAATACATTATGTAATCAGACTTAAAATTGATGCAAGCCTTAATTTTAAAATACAATCCCTTTATAAATTCCTGGCACCAGAGCACAGGAGTTGGAGAGGACACTAAGGTTACCAACAGTCTCCAGGAGAAGTGTATGGTAGCTTTTAAAGACGAGTATTGCTGACAGGCACACTAATACTGAAGTAGGACAGGAAAGGGTCTAACATGAGACACTGTATCAGATCCTTAAAAGAAAGGTACCATGGCAAGGCAGCGTCCATGTCACCAGCTGTATGGAAAGCCATGGAAATGGTGTTGTGTGTTCTTCAGCGTTGAATGCTGTGCTAAGTTCTAATTGCACAAAAGGCAAGTCCCACCCTTACTGGTAGGTTTGGGCCATGGACAATGCAAATATTACTGCTGCCCCAGACAACTGTGAAAGGACAACAATCGTCTTGGTACATGCATGGCAGTAACATCTGTGGATTACAGTACCCCTTTTAGTGCTTCTGTGAAGTTTACTTCCTTCTGCCAATTATTGCCTTATCTTGCAACTGTCCCTGATGTGAGGGCCTTATCACATATTTTGAGAAGGACTCTGGTGATTCTCTGGCTGATGTGGAAGACAGACAGTAATGAACAATGAGATTGTCACTGCCAAGAGGAGCACAACGTTGTAATGCAATAACTTTTTTTCAAAGATGTTTTGATTTCATAGGCAAGCTGGTTATGGAGTTTTAGTTATTGTAAATAGTTGGGTAAATATTTTTTGTTTATAGGAGGCTTGTCTGCAAGTGAATTATACAGGTGAATGTTTTAATAGTGTGTGATGCTGACGGCCATGTTCTCTTGAGTTCGAAGAGTGAATCAAGGAGTTGAGTTCCCATTCTCTCAAGCCAATGATATATTCTGTTTAGGCTACACCATACTTCACAGACTAAATATGGACATACACTCCTACATTTCTTCTCGACACTGGATCTGAGGTGGTGCTCACAGGCAATTAGCATAATTAAATCTCCTTCCTGTCATGGATGGCACTACTTACATGAGGCTCCTGGAAGATCTGGTACACTACAGGAATAAATGAGTGCAATCGATCAGACAAGCCCCAACTGCTAAAGAGATAATGGGTAAAGTAAATCCTAAAATCAATTAACAAAAGAAGAAGATTGAGGATGGAACATAGGCACTTGTTCGTCTCCCATAATCTTGGAAACTAAATCCTAAACCGGAGAAGTTGGCATTTCAACAAAAAGGTCGTAGTATCGGCCTACTGGATGCCAAGCCTGAGACAAGTGAAACTTCTGAACCAGAAGTGAAAGTAATATTAGATTTAGCCTAGCCTCTACCAATGGAATACATAGTCTAACAACGACAAACCACTCACGTTGGGACTGCTTCCCGGTCAGTCAAGGTGCCCTATCGTTGCAATGTAACACCGGCTCATCAGATGCCAGTCCCGAGGCAAGTAAAAGTGGGGACCTAGAAATGAAAAGTAATGCCACGAGAGATTAAATCCGATCTGGACTCCATTGGAAGGAGAAGTTAGAATATGAAGGCTCATTCATGTCTTCTTTCCCAGATTTTAAGGCAACAGTGCAGGAAGTCAGGCAATCCTTTCTGGAAGTGAAGAAGCTGCGGAAAATGGAATCAAAATATGTACTGATTTATCTGGTCAGTTTTGTATAGAACACAAAGGGGAAGCTAATTTCTTTGTAACACCTGAATCTGCAACTTACCTTTTGGATACACATTTTATGACAGTCTGAGAAGTCCAATATCACTCCTGGAGGAGGGTGGGCACTCACCACAGAGCTCTGCAATGAGCCATAATAAATACTCACCTTCTAGATAGGTCTGTAATTGCGTATTAATGTTTACTAGAAGGATGGCATGATGTGGGTAGAGTAAGCTATTCTGAGTCTTAATGCTATACAATATACTAAGGGGGATCGCGAGTGGATGGTGAACGTAGGTCATGTAATGACGGACTAGTCCTTGAGAATTTATATTTTTACTTATGGGTGTGCGTTGTAGGATCTAGATGGGTGAGTTGTATCAAACACTCTGAACTGATAAAAAACAGTTAAACAACTGAAAACCCAATTACAACTTTTATAGTGCTAATAAAGTCATGGGGGTTCAAGAATATGTTGCCTTTTGTTAATAAAATGTCTACACCTATTACCTTTCAACAGCTAAGCACCGCCAATCATATTAAAAACTTGAATAACTTTCATAACTTTATTCATCTCTTGGGCAAAAGTGGCATTTTAATTAGTGGGGCAACGCTCCTTCGCTCAAATGAAGGAGCCGTCCCATCTGTGGCCAAATTGCTTGACAGTATTCTAGCCACATATCTCTAACCACTGGCAACGAACCACCATGTGTGAGAAATTGGGGTAATCCACCGTGCTTCTTCGCTTCAACAGAGGGTCCGCGTCTTCTGTCTATTTAATGGTGATTAAAACAAAGTATGTATATTTGAGTGACCGACAATCCTACAACACATCTAAGAACTAAAGGCCAGATGTATCAAATGCTTTACCCGTTTTGTGTCTATGGGAAAATGCTTAAGTACACAAGTGCCTAATTGACAACTGATGAAACCTTCATGAATCCCTAACAAATATAGAAACGTGTGTCTGATCCTGACCATGGAGAGGGCGGGAGTGACTCACTCCCAGAAATCTGCAGGAGTTGGTGGAACTTGTTAGGAGACTTCTTTATTTGCTGATCCCCTGGCTAGTTTCATAGCCTGCTCATATCGGAGCTAGCCTCTGAAATGTCTCTTCATCCAGGGCTTCCCTTCCCCTCTGCCTCACTTCCTATTCATGCCCTTCCCACTTCCCCTCCCCTAGAAAGCCCAGTCGCCACTCTGCTAGACTGCTAATCCGCAGTCTAGCGGATTTCTGGTGACATTACAACATGGACTAATACAAGCCTGTTACTTCAGACTTTATGTTGATAGTATTAAATGGCTTGAGCCTAATGCCTTGCAGTAATTTTAGATGGTTCTCGACACTTTCTCCATTTCTTCATCTCCTTTCCAATTTCACATAAACTCCTCCCAAGTTAGAATTAGTTGTGTAATATGTTATTCTGTATAGCAATTCATTATTATATACAAGTAATACTCGGTGAGTAGTTCATCGAAATGGTGACAAACTTCCTTTTTGCAGCTCTCTGCTTTCATTATTTAAACTGCACCTGCATGGCCATTTTACAGTAGTTATGATAAAGTTTACTCAAATTTACACGCTATCAATCAATCAATCAGGGTTGATAGAGCGCAACTACTCACCTGTGAGGGTCTAAAGGCACTGAGGGGGCAGCTCCGTTGAGTGCTGGGGTCATCTGAAGAGTCAGGTCTTGAGGTCCTTCCTGAACTGGGGCAATGTGGAGCTTGGCATAGGTAGAGGGGGAGGTAGTTCCAGGCCTTGGCTGCAAGGTAGGAAAAAGACTTTCCTCCCATTCTGGTCTTGTAGATGCATGGGATGGTGGCAGGAGAGAGATCGGCCGATCCGAGGTGTCTTTTGGGTGCGTGGAAGGACAGGCAGTTGTTCAGGTATGGGTATGGTGAAGTGGAGGGCCTCGATTGCGTGGGTGAGGAGTCTGAAGGCTATTTGTCCTTCGACTGGGAGCCAGTGGAGATCGCTGAGGTATTGGGTGATGTGACTGCAACGGGGGATGTCGAGGATCAGTCTGGCTGCGGCGTTCTGGATGGTCTGGAGGTTGCGCAAGAGTTTCTCATTGATTCTGGTGTAGAGAGCGTTACCGTAGTCCAGTCTGCTGCTGATGGAAGCGTGTGTGACAGTTTTTCTGGATTCGGATGGGATCCATCTAAACGTCTTTAGAAGCATGCGGAGGGTGTTGAAGCAGGTCAAGGATACGACATTGATCTGTCGGTTCATTGTGAGCAATGAGTCTAGTATGAAGCCGAGGTTTCCAGCGCGGTCCGTCGGGGTGGGAGGATTTCCGAGGGTGGGGGGCCACCAGGAGTCGTCCCATGCAGAGGGGGTGGAGCCAAGGATGAGGACTTCTGTTTTCTCAGAGGTGAGTTTCAGGCAGCTGTTCTTCATTCAGGTGGTGACGGATTTCATCCCTTCTTGGAAGTGTGTTTGGCGATGTTGGGTTCGTTGGTGAGGGAGAGGATAATCTGGGTGTCTTCAGCGTAGGAGATGATGTTGAGCCGTTGTTCCTGATGATGGCTGCGAAGGGGGCCATGAAGACGTTAACGAGGGTGGGGCTGAGGGAGGAGCCCTGGGGAACTCCACAGTTGGTCTCTGTCGGTTCCGAGAGGTAGGGAGGGAGTCAGACCAGCAGAGTTCTGCCAGTGAGGAAGGAGCATATTCAGTCGAGGGCCTTGCCGTGGATGCCGGCGTCGTGGAGTCTTGTGGCTAGGGTATGGTGGGAGACGGTGTCGAAGGCAGCTGAGAGGTCCAGGAGGATAAGGGCTGCCATTTCGCCCTGGTCGAGGAGGGTGCGGATGTCATCGGTGGCCACGAGTAGGGCAATTTCGGGGCTGTGATTGCAGCAGAATCTGGATTGGGAGATGTCTAGGATGTTGTTAGCTTCGATGAAGTCTGCTAGCTGGGTGTTGACGGCTTTTTTGATGACCTTTGCTGCGAATGGAAGCAGGAAGATGGACATGAAGTTTTTGAAGTCTGTCAGGTCTGCTGACGGTTTCTTCAAGAGGGGGTTGACTTTGGCGTGTTTCCAGGGGAGTGTGAAGGTGGCGGACTTGAAGGAGCAGTTGATCGTCAAACGTAGTTCAGATGTGATAGCCGAGGCGGCTCTGTGGAAGAAATGGTGTGCGTAGGGGTCTGAGGGTGCTCCGGAGAGGATGCTTTTCATGGTCTTCGAGGTGTCTTCTGTCGTGACTAGAGTCCATTTGAGCAGGGTCTCTTGGGTGGCGTCACATGGAGGGGGAGCTGGAATGGTGAGGAGGTCTTTGTTGTTGAAGTTGTCGTATATCATCTTAATCTTAGGGTGGAAGAAGGTGCTAAGTCTGTTGCAGAGGTCTTGGGAGGGTGGGATATCTGCTGTTTCACTGCAGGTTTTTCGAATTCCTTGCTGATGGAGAAGAGTTATTTGGTATTGTGAGCGTTGATGAGCATTCTGTCTTGGAGGGATTTCTTCCTTGTGGATTTGAGGAGATGGTGGTGTGCGGTGGTGTCTGCTTTGTAGGCGCCACGTGTTTCTGGGGATTTGTTGTTACTCCATGTCCTGTCGAGTCCAGCTTGCTTTCTTGATGTGTCTTCCTGCGGCTTTCTTGTGGGGGCGAGTGTGTCAGTGGCAGTTCGTGATCCAGTGGTGGAGGACGCATGCTGCGGTGTTTGCGTCTGGCATACGCAGTGGTGGGGTGCTGATGAGGGGGGAAATAAGCTGGTCTTCAGTGACTTTGTTCCAGCTTCTGCAGGGCAGCCGGTGGGCATACTTGTGTATGGTGTTTTTGTTAAGGAGAAATGGATGCAGTAGTGATCTGTCCAGAGGTGTTCCATGGTGTGGCTGTAGGAGAATCTGTTTCCTTTGCTGAAGACGGGGTCCAGTGTGACTTCTGCTGTGTGCGTGGGGGCAGTGACTAGTTACTTCAGTCCTATGCTGGTTAGGCTCTCTAGGAGTGAGGCAGTGTTTGATTCATCGTGGTTGTCCAGGTGGAAGTTTTGGTCTCCGAGTAGGACGTAGTCTGTGCAGGCAAGGGCATAGGGTGTGATGAGGTTGGGGATGGCGTCGGTAAAAGGAGCGCTGGGGGCGGGCGGCCTGTAGATGAGAGTTCTACAGAGAGTCGTTTTAGGGTCGATCTGGAAGTGGAGGTGCTCTATGAGGGTCGTACTGGACGGTGGTCTTCATGCTGAAGGTGCTTTTGTAAACGATGGCGATGCATCCTCCTGGGTGGATGGGGTGGTCCTAGCAGAGGATCTTGTATCCGTCGAGAATGGCTGTTGGAATGTTGGGTGAAGAGTTAGCTTTGGTCCAGATTTCTGTGAGGAGAACAACATCGGTGTTGAGAAGGTCCCAGATTTCTATGACGTGCTCGTGTAGGAAACATACGTCGAGGAGGATGCAGTTGAGTGGTTTGTGAGCGGTGATGTCTGGTAGGCTGGGAGATGCTGCTGGGGTATGGAGGTGGGTTTAAGGTGCGACGGCAGGGTAGACAGGAGAAAGGGCCTCGGTGTTGTTCGGCGTCGAGAGCTGGCAGTTGTTGCTGCCTCTGAGGTTGAGAGCCTGGAGGGTCCTGGAGTCGCAGCGGATTAGAGGACCCGGGTCCCTGGCACTGGTTGCGGTCAGGTCGCGGAGCAGACGGGCTTGCAATTGACATGCCTTATGTGTGCCAGCTGTGCGGCTGCGCAGCGGCCCCCATTAAGTAGGGATGGGGGGTGGGTCAGCTGGGAGGCGGGAAGGACACACTGGAGGGGGGAGAGACCGTGGAGGCAACAGCCACAGGGGGAAAAAATGCAGCAAAAAGAAAGAAAAAAAACACGGTAGAAAAAGGGGAAGACAGAGAAGGAAGAGGAAAGAGGCAAGAGAGAAAAAGAGGGCACGGAGAAAAGAGGCAAGAGAGGTAGAGGCAGAACAGAAGAAGAGCAGAGTGCTCTTCCACTGAACAACCAGGGATGAGGCGCAGGTAGGAGCCTGCGGGTGGAGGGCCTCGAACACCCTGCAACAGTGAGCTCAGGGCACAACACTCAGTGGTTGAGTTGAGCGGGGTAGAGCATTCACACTGACCAGGTCAGTGGTTTTGCCACGCAGCAGCCGCCATTAAGTAGGGATCAGGGGAGGGCGGGTAAGTTCGAAGGTAGGAAGGACACACTGGAGGGGCCCTGGGGAAGCAGCGGCGGGGGGGGGACGCCGTGAAAAGAAAGAAAAAAACACTGTAAAAAAAGAAAAAGCGAAAGACAGAGAAGGCAAAGAAAAAATGGAGCACAGAGGAAAGAGGCAAGAGAGAAAAACAGGGAATGGAGAAAAGAGGCAAGAGAGGCAGAGGCGGAACAGCAGAAGAGCACAATCCTCCATCCTTCCAAAGAAACAGAACTGACCCCCACAGAAATAAAGATCTGCCCATGACCATGCTTCAGTCAAGTGTGAAAGCTAAGATCAGCACTTGTGTCTCCTTGTCCCACAGTGGACAGTTCAAGTAGTGGACCATATCTCCATCCCTGATTTGCCCATAACAAATTAAAGCACATGGATAGACAGCTAATCTTTGCAATTTAAAGTTTGCACTCATTTATAATTCAATTCCTACAGTAAGTTGACAGACCCATAGTATCAACTCCTAGCTTGCGAATTTGCTCGGCCTGATGGACTATTAGTCCAGGCTAATAGTAAAATAAACAAAAAACAAACCTTCTACACAACCCAGAAAGAGCATATCCAAACCAAAGAAACTGACAGATAAATATTGTATTCCAGTTCAGTGAAAAAGTCCATCCGGCAGGAGTAAAGTCTGTTGCTAATTTGTTTGAGAGATTTCCCACTGATTCCAAAAATATACCTAAGGAAGAGATAAACATAGTAACAATGAATGTCAATCAATTAACTTCCAAAACAGATTATGTTATTATATGCAAGTTAAATTATACAATATACCTGAATGGAATTAGACTCTACCGTGCAAGTCTAGATATTCAAATACAATAAAATAGGCAGATTTGAGTCAATCACATTGTGTTCAACATACAAACAGATTTAGACCCTGGCGGACAGAGTACCATCCGTTTGGGTGGCAAAGGACTTAAAGTTTGCCACCGTGATGAACAGTAGTCTGTCTTATTTAGAGATGACCAATGGCCCTGTGGTCATCTATGTACTCTGAAAAGAACTGCAATTATTACAATTCCATTCAAGGCACAAAAAGTTGGGTGGACGGCCGCTATTGGTTTTGACGGCGGAGCTCCAAACTTAAGATGTTTTTTTCCTCCCAAGATGGAACTTTATAAGTAACAAAAAAATGAATGGCTCCACACCCTGATAGTTTTCTTTCATGGTGTGGGTGCGGGGGTCACTATTTTTTGCCTGTGCCCCATCGCCAGTTATTCCCTGGCGATGATGGACAAACAAAAGCCCCATCAGACCGTACACTCTAAACAGAGTGGGATTTGTGTTGACTTTAATCTGATGTACTATACTGTCCGACCATCAGAGGTAGCTTTTAGTTGACGGAGACCCCTCTTGTCAGGGGCTGATCATCCTCTCAACCTTAAGCGGGGAGGGCAGACTGTCAGTTTGGCAGACAGGGTATCTGTCGTGTTTGCGGTGGAGTACCTTCTGCCAAACTCTAAATTACCCGCATAGTGCTTTGTGATATTAACGTGCACTTTCATTATAGTCTATAAAGCACTGCAAATAAGCAAAGCATTTCTTAAAACTTACAATTCCTTTATTCTTCTACGCTGGTTATCTGCAAAAACTTGCATTATAGTCCTGTACAATACTATGGCCCAATGACCCATTGGTGACGCCATTCGAATTGCTTACATTCTTAAAGGTGAGGATAGCAAACTGTGGTATTCCTCTGAGACATCTATGGCTGAGGGTATATTGGGAACCACAAGTCCATGAAGCGCATTTATACTGCTGACAACTCACTGCGAGCTGCCATTTAAACTTTTAATGGCTACAGATGAACTTATGCCAGGGTGGTTTATTAATATTTCTTTTTTGTGTTTAGGCTACTTTAGGATACCAGTTCCACAATGTTACAGAAGCTGGAGTTTAAATTATTGGTTAGTTAGATGAGGACATTGCTCATCGGCTATGAATGGGAAGAATTAACCGTGAAAGCTCGCTGACTTGTTGTGGCTCTGTCCCTCACTGGAGAACAAGTGCTTTTAGTCTGGTTAAACTACGCCATGAACACCATCTTGAAATGGGACAACTAGAGGTTGCTGCTGTAAACATGAAGGTTTGGCATACTCCCAGATGAGGTTCCAGCAGGTTACAGAGGGCGGCCTGTAACCTAATGAATTAGCCTCTATGTTTTCTGTCTGTTGATGGTGCAGCAAATTGCCCTTACACCAAAAGACCCAATGTTTTGGATGCAGAAGTATCTGGGAGCCACCTTGTGTAACTATTTCAGGCCACGGTTCCATTATGCATGTCCCAGGGAGCAAGCGGATTAAATTTGGCCATATGCTGTAAGATTTATCCATTTTAATGGCAAGCAAAATCTAGCTTGCTTATTTTCAATCCTCTAAAATGCCTATAGTTCTCTTAGTGAGCATCACAGGCTGAATGTTCGCACCCCTGATGACAGCCTTACCTACAGAGTGGAGAGGTGTGTGAAGAACATTCTGCTCTGCACCCAGCATTACCTATGGGCATAAAACATACTGCTCATGGACATAAGTATTTGAAAATGGTTTGCACAGTGACATAAAGTCTTGTGGTGATTGAGGGTATGTAGTTACTCTTCATATGTCCAAACATGAGGACCTCTAAAGAGACCAAATTCCTCAAACCAGAAGTAGATCAGTTTGAACCTCTTGGGAATCTGTCTGCAAGCTGGTTCACCAGTCAGTGAGGAAGTTAAAATCCCCTGAGCCAGGGAACTGTCTAAATGGTAAAGAGAATCTGCAGCTGGACTTTGCAAGTAAGAGGCCCCATCAGCACCTCTGTTTCCTGCACACACCACTGCGTTCCCTTCATCCAGGCAGCTCCTTCTCCGCCCCCTTCAGATCACATCAAGATAAACTCTCTCACCAGTTCAACTGTAAGCATTGAACTGCCGAGAGAGGACTGCTTCATTATCCCAAAAGAGCAACAACATTGACGATTATAAAGAAACACCAACATAATAAATCCTTAGCTTGAGCCTTGGCTATCAAGTACCTTCATGTAACTGGCCAGGCAGGCAGGTTATAACTGGCCACTGCCATACAGACTGCTGGATTAACCGTTCTGTGGCAAAATGCGAGTGCTTTAGTCAAGCTACAGTCGAGAACTGCTTAAACAGTGGTACAAGCCATTTGGAGCGTAAGTGGTTGGTTTTTGTGCAAAACAGCAAAAAGTGAGTGTGTTTCCCACATTCCAAACTTACAATGCCAGCAATCAGTCCCAAAACAGTTAGCAGCAAACTTGGCCAAATACACCCTGGTAGGTAGAGTTCCCAAGTGGAAGTTTAAATACAAAGTGTGGCGTGCAACAGTGGCAATTTCAGTTAGCTAAATACCTAATGTATGTTTTACTTGCAAATAGTCAACAGTCAAATGTGAGGAATAGGCCTGTCCAAGGCGAGAAGTTTCCAGCTCAAGAAGGTGTCTTTTACCAAGTCAACTGTGGCGTAATCTACAAGAGCTGGACTGGACCAAAGATGACAGAGTCCAAGTTCATCCAGGCATCCCTTAACATAGATTAGCCAGGGATTGTAGTGGAAATTTCCTAGGGTCGATGTTTCCAAAACCACTCTCAGATATGATGCCCCATGGTGGCTGCGATTTACTTAAATTCAAAAGGCGATCGCGGGAATGAATTTTCAGTTATTTGCGATTGCATGCAGTAACTGTATCCCCAAAGTAGCTGAGACTACCGCTTTTTGTCTGTAACCTTGTAAGATAATGCTCAGGATGTGGCAACCAATTTTGTATCAAGTCCGAAGGATGGCGTTTGCTTGACGCTACAAGGCATTGGTTGCCTTTTCAATATGGTCAGGCCAGTTCAGTTTGTTAATGAAGCGAATGCCCAAGTAGTCATAGCTCTTAATGATTTCAAGCATCTGACCCGTTATCCTTGCGGATTTCCTTCAAGGCGGAGCCATTGAAATAGGCATTATTTTTGTTTTTTGTGTGTTAGTGGAAAGATATTTCTGCCTACAGATGCTCTCAAAGTTCTCCAAAGATTTATGCATTGCGTTTTGTGTATCAACAGCATCAATAGAACTGCGTCATATTCAAAAAGAAGAATGAGTATTTGTTTTTACTGCACAAGCTCGGGGCATCCAAGGCTTTCTCTGGATACAAATTCTTTGCATTTGTTTAAAAATAGAACAGCGGGGCAAGTAGATAGCCTTGCTGTACACCAGAGCAGAATGTAAAATGAGGGGTGTATACCCCAGAGCTTCCGTAGCAAACAGAAGCGCTTGTTTCTGCATGCACGGTTGTTTTCCACCCCCATTTTTTCTAGTGATTGCCAAAATTTTGATCTGTTAACTAGATCAATCGCCAAATTTAAATCTATAAATGATAGATATAGACACAATTTTAGCACCCTTCTATATTTGGCACACACCATATATGGTTTGACAGCTTGATCGATGGTGCTGATACTTGTACAGAATCTAGTCTATGCATCGATTAGAACATTATTATTGTCAATCCACCTTTGCAGCCTGTTTGAAAGTACACAGCCAAAGATTTTTCAGGTGCTCTCTGATAATGAAATAGGCCTGTATTATTGGGAAGCATCTTACTTCCTTTTTTGTGGAAGGGCACTATGATAGCAGTTTGCCACGAAGAGGGGATGCATTTTTTCCCAATAGCTGCACTAAACATCTTAGATAGGATGATTGACCAGACCTTCAGGTCAGACCGAAACATGTCCACTGGGACACGATCGGGGCCAGGGGCTTTATTGGCCTTTTGCTCTATGACTGCTCTTACTACCTCCGGGCGTAGCTCCTTAGTTCTCCATTTGGTCTATGGTTGGCAAGTTCTCCCAAATGTGTCAAACCACCACTGCTATTATATACTGCCTTTTAGTGGCCCACCTAGGTGTGTTAGCAAATCTGATGACCATGACTATTTGGACCATCCCTGAACACTCCGGCAATTTTCCCCGAAAAGGATCTACTATTTTTCTCTTCTGCTGCCTCAATCAGGTCGCTCCACACTTGTTGCTGGTAGTTTGATTTCTTCTTTCTTAGTACGGCTTTGCATTTGCTCCTTTCGCTCTTAAACATTTAATCATTGATTAACGAATGATGCTGGTACCGATATGCGTTAGAGACCTTCGACTTGGCAAGTCTACACTCCTTATGGTACCACCCAGAATAATTCTTTAACAGATCATTCTACTTGGCCACTCTCGATGTAGACCATTTGCGTGTAAGCTCACTTGACAGAGTCCTATAATTTTCTAGTATCACAATATGGTCTCCATTTTCCACATCTTGAATATTTAGAAGATATTCCTCTATGGATGTCATCAGTATGTTCTTGTCGATTGAGTAGCTATCCGCAATCCATTTTGCATCTCTACTACTGTTATCTGGGAAGATACTAGCAATATAACATGGAGGACTTTCAAACCCTGTCCCTATTCCATGCTTGAAACACAGAGGGTCGTGATCACCCTTAGGCCGCTGAATTACTTGCATTTAATCACCAGTTCCCATTGGTTGCTTGGAAATAGGATACCACTTCTCTTATTGCTTTGGAACATAGGAGCCCCAGGTGATTCGGCCATTTCGGAAGCTTAGCTTTAAATTGTTGAGGAAGCTAGCGGACGATCTCCCTTTACAATGCCTGCTGATAGGAATAGAGCAGGCAATATCAGGCAAAGGGATACCCCAGCTTGCTTCCTCTTTGCTCGTTGCCTCGTTCCATATACATTTTGGTGGGTGAATATCAAAATCTCCACATACTATCAGATAATGAATGCCGGCGGGTTTCACCTTGGCCTTTATTCCATGGATGACTTCCTGTAGTGTTGCTTATTGATCCTCAGGTTTACCACACTGGTTGGGCTTCAAATAGACATTGTCAACAACTATTATGGCTTGTGGTTTCTTGTGGGCCTCGGTAAGTGCAAAAAAACATAATCGAGTCGTGAGTAAAGAAACTTTTGATACCATGTAAGCTAGTTTTGTTGAGATCCAGGAGGAGAGACCCCCCCCCCCCCCGCCCTTACTGGATCTATTTGCTTTGGTGGAAAAACCCATTTTGCCTGGCACTGATTCAGCTAAAGTACCAATCGCAGCCCAAGTCTCCTGAAACCAGCAAATCTTCTTGGTACTAACAGATGCCACTCAGTCCTCATCCTCAAACTTTGGTTGTAGGCCGGCTATATTCCTGGACATAATGGTTATCCCACTGGCTTTATGCTTCGCATCTCTCCAGGTCCAAAGGTACAATTGTGGACAGGAAACTGGGTGCCCTTTTAGCTAAAATGAGACGGCAGAGGTGTAATAAGTTTTGTAACTTGCTGTATTAGGGCTGTTCAGTACTGCTGGCAGCCAGTGCCAATTAATGCCACCACCTACTGCAGGTTTAAGGCTCCTCTTCTGATTGATAATAACAGCTCTATTTCTCCCCTGGTAACTGTCATATTTTTTGCTTCCCTTAGGACACCGGGAGTCAATTCGTAAAGTGCTTCCGCTCTTCTGAGGAGGACTCACGTATCCTGTTGCTCCGAGTTCTCCTGTCCCAACTCCATCTGGCATTCTCACCACAATGCTACGTTCCAATCCCTACTTTGGGGGATCATATCTAGGCCACTCACATGCAGATGGTCCTTGTTATCATTGATCAGATTCGGAGTAACTGGTGCATGAAGCTCCACGTCACTATATACCTGACTCTAGCCAGCCTGGGAGCTAGGGCTAGCATACTCACAGGGATTAACTAATTTAATATTCTGCAAGGCTAGCAAGCTAAGAGCATGAATTGCCCAAAACACTTCTAGTAGGCACGCTTGATTTAATGGTAATGGACATACCGGATCAGGGAATAGATCAATAAAAGTAAATTTCGCTAGTGCTTGGGGAGTCAATATATTACAATTCTCAAATATCCACAGCGGTTTAGTTTCCACTACCGTGCAGTTTGATTCAGGCAGAAAAACGCTTGCACATGGGTTTCATGGCGCAAAGCTCCTACCATTTGCACCACTTTGCTCTTCACCATCAATTCCAGTGTCGTTATCTTCGAGTACACTTAAGGGAGTCCCTACCTGGATGGCGGTGTCTCCGGAAACATTTCCTGTATCCGGGGTTAAAACCCCTTGTTCTCCTTATCTTTTTTGTGCGCTTCAGTGGCAATATAGTTTTTTTTAATTCTCTTAAATTTCTTCTTCTTTTTGCACTTTACTTTTGCCTAGGAGGTGGACTTAGCACATGGCGCTGCAATGAGGGGGGGGGGGGGGCAGTTGGGGTGCAGGGTTTTTTCATAAAAACTGGATACAGTTGCATATTGTCTTTGTTGCGTTCCTCTTGCTCTCCTAAATAGCTCTCCTGTTTCTATTGTGGGGCCATTTTGCTTTGATGATTTTCCTTCTCTTCTGGCTGGTTTACTTCTATTATGGCTTCCTTTTTTCCCAATTTAGTGGCCAGCACTGTGCTATTTAGTAATGCCTGGTCATTTGCACCAGGGTGTGTGGCAATCTCATGGCGCTTTATTTCATGCCTCATAGATTCTACCTTTGTGTTCTTTTCCCTATTGGATGGTAATGGTCCCACTGCGGCCTCTACAATATGATTTTTTGCCACTACCCTGTTAGCCCCATTTAGTGCCATAGGTTTCATTACATCTAACAGCCGTTACACACCATGTGTAGATGCTGGGTGGCTTCACTTTAAGGTTGCCAGCACTGGTGGACTTCTCCAGAGTTGCACGCCGCGTATACTCATTTGGTACCAACAAGTCGGGAGTTGGGGCTTCTAATGTTGACATTTCTAAGATGGTTTGAAGTGAGACATTGTGTGGGTGCACTCCCCTAAGCAAAGGGGGAAGTGTTCGACAATAGTTATTGGTCCCTGGTTCACCCTGGTATTTATAGGATCTTTCTTGCTCTCGACCATTGTGCAACTACCTGTGGTTTTTCCAATCGCCTCCAGCTTGGGTGCGTCAGCCCCTGCCCCATTACTCGTGGTCACGAGACCAGGAGGGCAATTTACTAGGGCACATCACCAGCATCACACATTCCTATACACAGATTCTAAGGACACATAACACACGCTTTCCCTATTACAGAAACCTAACAAAAGGAACACACATGAGGAACACCTACCGTAAAAAGAAGGAAAAAAATCTAAAGCTACCACAACCTAAACAACTTCTAAAACATATTGTAATCCATAAACTTGGCAGAAAGCTTCCTAGCTCTACTACTAGCCTAACTCTGCCGTCTCTCAAACCTACTCCATTGGACATAGGAACAAAAAGAATCATCATCCATAAGCAAACATGGCAAGACGTTGCCAGGAACAGGGGAAACAATACAACATTACTCCTGCCCTCCATACACAGATATCTTACTCGCATTCCACACATTACCCCCTTCAACCTAAATGGCTCATTTTTATTGACTGAGACAGGACTAGACAGTTTAGATTGTGATTTATTATAACTCCTATGATGTCTGCTTCTTACATAATCATACACTCCAGGCAGATTCTCAGAAGGGTGCCCTCTATTTCCATCCAAATAAACAATATTTCCCATTTTACATTCTTCAACTCTATGTATTTCCTCAAAAAATGATCTCCCTGTGTAGTTTCCTTGACATTATCCTTCAACCACCATGGTGCTAGACGAGACCTCGTTTCCATCCGCTCTACATTGCAAATGGAATGCTCTGTTCCCATTTATTTCACCACTTGCCGCAAGTTGGACAGCATCCTTAACAACACAAGTGAAACGCTCAACTTGACCATCGGATTAAGGTGGTAAGAAGTAATCCTTTTATGCTCCACGCCACATCTGACAAGATAATTTTAAACCCTAATACAGGTCAACCCGTGGCCTATTATCAGTAACCAAGTACTCAGTAACGCCCTCCTTACAAAAGGCATCTTATAAAAATGTATTACAGTACTCAAAGTCACACTTTCATCAACATTTAAGTCTGGACATTTATCATAATAATTTACAACAGCCTAAACCTACCTCCTTGTCAGAGCCTGGAAGGGTCCATTCAGATCAATCCCAAACTTCCACCAAGCCCCTTCAGAAAGATCCACAGGCAAGGACTGAACCACACAAAATGTTGCCAAAATATCATTTCCACCACATAATTTGCCTTGCCTCAGCCAACGATCCACTACTTTATCCACCATTTGCCACTGAACATGTGAAGATTATTACCACGACCCTTGTCAGCATAACATAAGGAGGGGAGAGAATTAAATGTGGCAGTTAAAAGCCCGCTCTCTGGTGAAACATGCCATTGAACTAAGTGTCCTACTGGAATCAAATTAATGGAATATCCTTTTCATTACTGAAACTTGGATTCCCCCCGACTCAGAGGTGGATCTAGGAGTAATTTGCTAATCCATCAACCAAGGGCTGAGACGATAGGAGGGGGGAGTGGATATTATCTTTTTTTAAAAAGGGAGTGAAAAACCATACAAATGCATAAAATCCAGGAGGTGGAACTAGTGAGTTTCACCCTGAAAACTAAAGATGAGACTCATTTAGCCCCTGATGGGCAGAGGACAGGCCCACCAGGCCAGCAGAGATTATGGTTCTCCTCCCTGACCCCAGAGATGGACCCCCTTACCATATTTAGAGATTCTCTCATGCCTGGCAGGGAACTCTAATTCTACATAGGAGATACCACACAAGTGGCTACACTGTAGGCTGAGGGATATGTTGAGAGGCTGCCATGTTGTTTTGAGGCAGCTCAGAACCTCTGTTTCTTTTATCAAACACAATCTTACACGTGTACATTTATTATTGAAGAACAATCAATCATCCTGATGTGCAGTGATGTCCTTCCTTGTCATGCTGGGTTACTAATTTATTTCCCTGCCCAAGACTGCCTTACACTCCAGTGACGGACAGTCTGCAAGGTCATGGGCTTATGCCAACAGAGCTAGCTGAGGGCCTGACAGGGCTAACCCTGCAGTTGCCCCACCTCTAATTGGGTGGGGGACAAAAGCAAGTTTGGTTGGGGAGGTAAACTGCCAATTTATGGTAGCTGATTCGCTCTGCATATCTATAAATGACCACCCCTACATCTGCTTCACATTGTTAAGGGGAACAGAAGTGAGAACGGGCAATGGTGGACAGGAGAGAACGAGAGGGAATATAATGTTATGTTGGCTACTTGTATAGCGCACATGCCACCTCAAGCGTTTGAGGGTTCTGACGAGGGAAGTATGTGACTTTAAAGGTGAGGGGCTACCAGGAAAGTAAGAAAGATAAAATGATTGCCTGAGACAGAGGAGATGGTACAACTTCCCTTTAATGCATTGCTGTCTAGGATGCGGGAGATGGCACTACTGCTCAGACGAAGGGACACCACCACATTAATGCAGTGCTGAAGAAACCACAGGGAAGGCTCGTTATGCCATGAAGATGTATGAACACTGTGTAATGCTTTGTCTTCTCTAATTAACGTGGTTCAGAGGTCATTGTCTATTCAGTTATATTATTTTATTCCTTTCAGGGGATGCACTGAGTGATTATCAGGTTTGTAGAAAGCACCACATAAATGAAAAATTAAATAAGTAAATAATATAAAGACTGGGAGAACCCACACAATCATTTAATACAGAACCATAAAGAACGCTAAAGTTGTCTCAACACCAGTTCAATGGACTAATGTCCCCGTATATCTCACGCAACCTGCTTAATGCATGCATTTCAAGCCATGTAACGCACACACAACAGACGGAACCTTCTATAGACATTGATCTCAAGAGGGGATGCAGAAATGAATTGGTGAAGGTGTACTAGAAAGCAGTAGGTCACAGGGAGTAGATTCACTGCTTGGCCAGGTCTTAGAAATCAGGGATAAGAGGGATCCTGGTATGGCACTGAGTTAGAGATCAGAGACACAGTGGGTAGGAAAGGCACTAGGACCAGACAAAGAGATTCCAGGGAAGCAGTTCAGTCCACTTTTCCCATTCTCTTGGTCAATGTTTGATGGAAGCTACAGATCTTACCCCTTCTCTACATCCCAATTGAGACTTTGATGTCCAGAGGCAGCGCTTGACGATTGAGTAGGAAGGAGCAATAAAAAGTAGGAAGGGCTTCAGAGAGAACAGAGACATCAGGTGTCATGTCAGATGTATTTTCTAGGGTGCTGAAGGGCAGGCCCTGGAACTCTACTAGCCCAGGGCTACTGATTGGCGTAAGCTTACAGAGTTTCAAGACTGACCCAAGACTACCATAGCAGCTGCTCCGATAGGCATTATTGGTCTTAATCTAAGAGGACTCGGGTAGTGTTTAGGAACATTCAGGACCCATGTAAGACTTGGGGCTTATTTCAAACCAGGCTTTCAGGAGCACAGTTGGTGGTGATGGAAAGCTGCTAAAATGCTGAGGACTAGAGCCAAAACAGCCCCAGCTGTGTAAGTGGAGGGCAGAAAAAAAGGGTTACTGAACCAAAGTCTTACAGCTGGAGGACGTGAGGCGTAAAAATTAGAGTCTGCTTCAAAAGATATATTTTGCCAATCACTGCATATCCCAAGCCCCATCTTAACCCCTTTAGTGCCCGCCCCTTTCCCCGCCCTGTGCCGGCCGTTGCATTAGCGGGCGGGGTCTATGACGAGCTGGACACGTCATGGGCACAGCGCTACCGCGGCCCATGACGAGTCCAGCTCGTCATGGGCACTGAAGAGGTTAAAGAGAACAAGCCCGGCCTACTTTTTCTCCACAGACGCCAAGTTCCAAAATATCTTTTAACTTCATCTCTGAGACCAAGATTATCCTTCCTGAATCTGCATTTGATGGGAGTATGCCAATACCAACGTCCATAACAGGAGTATAATAGAGTGGGTGGTAAGAGGGGTGGAGGGATGGGTCTGCTGGCTATTCTGTGTGTGTGAAGTTAAGGAAGGTGGCTAAGCCCTCTGGGGTGTTGTTTGAGGGCCATGGGATGGGGTTGGACCACCTCAGATGGCCATGACAACCTGGTAAGGAGTTTATTATCCAAGTGGCACTGGATGCCACAGACTATCCATCAAATTCAGAGATATCTGAATCTTACGGAATAAAGGTTTCTTGTATAGCGTTTGTTACATGAAAGAGCTACTTCAAAGCGCTGAGGAACACAAGGTGGCAGGAAGAGGTATGAGAGAAAGAGTGCCATCAGGAAAGAGGGAAGAC
The DNA here is from genome assembly GCF_964204655.1 of Triturus cristatus. Lineage (NCBI taxonomy): Eukaryota > Metazoa > Chordata > Amphibia > Caudata > Salamandridae > Triturus > Triturus cristatus. The sequence goes on along the minus strand of NC_140588.1, from coordinate 168,438,443 downwards.
AAGAATCTGCTGTCATGTTGGCTCCTAGTGCAGCGTCTATCAGCCCATAAGTTTGCCTGAAATCAGTGCGTGGGACAGTTGGGGGAAGGAGGCAAAGTGAGAAAGAAGGGGCGACACAGGAGAGTGGGAAGAAGGGTGAGCTGCTGAGTCAATAGAACAGCACTGTGTCATGTAACTTGAAGAAAGAATTGGATGGAAGATATTGGCTTTAAAATATAGCCTCGCTGTTAAGTGTTTGCTTCATCTGAAGTCTTGTAAAGGGTCCAGTAAATGCAGGGCCAAATTAGACAGAAAAGCAAGCTATATTGTCTCCCATGCAATGAAGAAGAAATCTAAGACTGGGCTGGGCTGAATGACTAGAACTAATCACGCGGGCTCTGAGTGCTCCACTGTGCAATTAGATATTTGTATTTCGAAAGCAAGCGTAGTTTTTACATATTTCCTCCAAATATTAATTCACGTACCCTCTGTTGAGATATCCATTCGATCACCCTTCACTACAAAAAGACAGAAATACCTGAATAGTTCAAGTTATGGGTATATTTAATTAAAGGAATGTAAAAGATCACTGCAGTCTGATAATCTGTTAAAATTGCACTTTTCTTGCCACACGACATTTTTATTTTGTGGGCGTTCAATATTGCTGCCTTTAAATCCGATGCCTTTCCTTTTTAAATAAGACAGACTGCTGACTCTCTGAAACAGAAGTCACATTCAGTTCTCGATCACTGCTGGTGGTCATGTTGTAATGTTCATGCGTTGAGAAATCAAATGGAACGCCTTAAATTAGGTATAAACAATAAAGCACCTCCTACTGGTTGAAAAAAGGCCTTCCAAAAGTATTTCTTCTCTAATTAACGTGGTTCGGAGGTCATTGTTTATTCAGTTCTATCCTTTTATTCCTTTCAGGGGATGCACTGAGTGATTATCAGGTTTGTAGAAGGCACCAAGTACATACATAAATGAAAAACTAAATAAGTAAAGAATATAATTCGAAGTGTTACCGAGATCCAGAAAAAAGGGGTTTCCGAGCATATGTGTTGAAACTGAAAGGTGACCTGTGACCTCCACCCCCACCACCCCTTCAGAATGTTTACTAAATTGCCGTGGAGACTGAGGGAAAAGTACAGTTACACACCGATGAGGTTTGCTTAACCCTCTTATGGATTTTGCATTTCTCCATAGCATCAGCATAAACCCCTGATGACATCACACAATCTGCACTATGATGTCACGAGGCACGTGGAACATGAAAACAAGGTACTTGAACGGGGAAAACTCAGCTGTAGCAGAAGCAAGGAGAGGACATTATATAATCAGCAATCACCTCAGAGACTACGCAACGAACTGTCCACGTTACTGGTTAAATTAATTAAACAGGCAGAAAGATTACTTGGAAAACACAATCGCTGCTGTGATTTTCCGTTCCACCCCCACAGCCTCGGGGCACATGGTCTTTCCCAAATGTGATGAGGAACACATTGTGACATATTCTGGGTGTATATGAAGGTCAGTTACTAGGGAGCCGTCGCATTGAAGACCCTGACTTGGTCACTAGGCAACCCCTGCTGGAGTCTAGGGACCAACGAGAAGAGGGAGTCCATGGCTGAATTACAGGGACTCCCTCAACGGAAGAGGAGAGGGTTACGCTGCCTGCCACAAAGAGAGAATGTGAGTTAGCACACTTGTACACCCTCTAAATCGTTCTAGGCAAATCCTCCCTTCTTACACCACTTCATGAGGCCTTCTAAACCCGAATTCTCCGAAGACACTTATTTTTCTTCCAATCTTCTCAATCCCTGCCCTTCCCCAATCTGTCCATTCCCTAAACCTGCCTTATTACAAATCTGTTTTCTGTGTTCCCATTTATACCCCCTCCAGACGCCCATACCTTACTCTCGTTACCTTCAATCACCTCAACCTGTCGCACATGCTGCCCAAATCATATTGTCATCCCTCCCTTGAACCCAGTCTGTTTAGTTCTACTACCCTACATTCCGCTCATTATCCCTATTACTCGTACCCCATTTCTATCATAACCCCATTCCTTCTGACTGTCACCCACTTCAATTTGTCTCCCATTTTACACACTCCATTTTCCATTATCTGCCAACCTTCCACACCTCGACTCCTTACTTCAAAGCACTTCACTTGTCCCAAACCTTAATTTACCCAAGCCCCCCCAGAGCCCCATTTTCCAACAATTTGACCTCTCCATTATCATTACAAGTTTGGGTTACAACGGATATATATGTTTTAATTATTATGTTGTTTATGAAAGTGTTTAATGCTTTTATGGCTTATTGACGAATACAGATGGTTTTGACTGGCTGCATCGGATATTGAGCATAAGCACTGTTTGAGCCTCATCTCGAATTCGGAGTAGTGTGAAATTGCTGCACTTTCGGTTGTCAGGCATAACCGATTGTTAATGGAGGGAAAGTGCAGATTTTGGGTGTGGCAAACCCGCATTTGCACTTCATTTCCTATTCCGACCTCATTTACTCTGAATGCGGAGGTGAAATCGTGGGGGCGAAACACTGTTAACTGAGTTACCCTGGGGAGATTTTTACTACGCCGTAAGTCTGTGGCATTTGTAATAACGTCATTGATTTAAAACACATTTTTTTGATAAAACAGAGACTGTAAAACCCCAGTCACCCAAATTTTGGTCTTACATGAATGTGTTTACAAAAAAAATTGATATTTTCTTTATGGAGCACCAGCGCAGAATTATGTCACGTCTGGAGCTCAAACAGTAAATTTACCCACTAATATAGGTAGTGAGTTTGGCTGAATTTAGAAAATAAATACAAGTTTATATGTTTGTAGGGAGATATTTAAGTAGGGTCGAGATTTAGCCAATCCATATTATGGCTTTTATCTCTCTGCAAATTATGTTTTTGGAGTTTTTGTTCCCATGCGGAAGCACCATTTGATAAGAAGGATGGAAAAGCTACTTGGGGAGGATGGAGGGTTGTCTGGTAAAATTGTGAGTGTTCCCTGGGGCCTCCACTGAAGAGGGTGACATTATTTTTCTTCTCCCAGTTTCGAGCCTCTCAATGCTTTGGCTTCTGGTAATGCAGTGAACACCAAGCTAGGTATTCGGGGCACGAGTCGAGGGTACACGCGGCTGGACGGCGTCCACCCACTATTTTCACTGGGTGAACGCCATCCACCCTGCCAAGAAGTGAGGCCCCACTGAATAATGTGCTGTACTAGTCCAGTCCACACTTTCAGCAGCGCCTGCACATTGTCTGCTTTCCATCTGCAACAAGGCGCAGGTGGGGACTGGCTTTCTTATTTTACACTCCTGCTGGCCCATAACAAAAGCCGATTTTGAGGTGTCATCAGACCTCCTTATGTTCGAGTCTCCTGGCTGGGAGCAGTCAGGAGCCTCACACCTGATGCAAATGAAGCGGAGGGGAAACAAAGGCCCACGCCTTGTTAGCATTTAACACATACTTAAGAGAGGCAGCTTTTCACTTTGTTCAGTCCCTGTTTATGGGATATGCATGCACTGTAAGAATGTCAGATGTGTTGGTCTTTCTCAGTATTTCCACAAAACGAATTGCATTTATATAGAGCTTTCTTACCCTAAGGAGGCATTGAAATAACTTAAGCACCACTATTTTTTCTTGTATAGCCCTACTCATTCCAATGCAGATTGTCAGAGCTCTTTACATCAACATGTGCACATTACATGTACAATAAATTATATGTTTGTAAATGAATGAACAAGATGTGTTACATAAAACTGGGGGATTGCAAGGTGTAGAAGTCACATATCATCTTCCATAGCTCACTGTGCTATTATCTTCGCTATGCGCTCAGTGCTTAATTTGTAAAATATTAAGTGCCAGGGCTCTGACCAGGAGGGGCCACTTCAGCTTGCACCACCCCTCGCCCCTGTCATTGCTGCTAAAATGACTACTAACCACCTCTATCGCATGTAAAAGCGACAGTTCAGATTATTCCAGGTCCCCAAAGCTAAAGGAATGGCTGGGGAGGCACGTGTGGGCATATTTTAAATTGCATTGTAATCCTAAACATCGTTGTTCTGCTCATCTCTAAATTAGATGAGCAGGGCCACCATGTGGTAGACTGTTTTAAGTATGGTATTGACACTTAGGTGCCGGTGTCGAGCACTGAAAACAAGTGCCGGTGCTGAGCACCGGAAAGCACCGGCTCAAATTAAGCACTGAATGCGCTCAAACGTACACCTGAAAGACCTGCTAAACATTTATGTGAGGGCTTTAGATCTGATGTCACTTCCTGTAAAGACGTGGCTTGTGATGCCACTTTCTATGATGTCAATTCTGTGATGCCATGTGTGATGTCGCGCGCCGTGGTCACTTGCATACTGCCTAACTAGGTTGGTCCCCCCGCTTCTGTTTTTTAGGACTTGTGCCTTGTAGGTATGCCTCCTGTAACAGATTTGTAGTTGATGCAGCAGGTCTTGACAGAAAGGTAAGCTATATTCTCTCACATGCAATGAACAAGAAATGTAAGACTGGGCTGGGCTGAATGACTAGAATCAATCACACGGGGTTTGAGTGCTCCACTAAGTAGAAAAATACCCACGCAATTAGATATTACGAAAATATGCGACATTTTAACATATTTCCTTCAAATATTAGTTCATGCACCCTCTGTGGACATGCCCATTCGTACACACGTCACTACAAAAATACATAAACACCTGAATTGTTCAAGTTATGGGTATATGTAACGAAAATTTAAAAGATCACTGCAGTCTGATAATCTGTTAAAAATGCACTTTTCTTGCCACACGACATTTTTACTTTGTGGGCGTTCAATATTGCCGCCTTTACATTAGATGCCTTTCCTTTTTAAATAAGAGACTGCTGACTCTGAAACGGAAGTCACATTCAGTTCTCGATCACTGCTGTTGGTAGTATTGTAATGTACATGTGTTGAGAAATCAAATGGAACGCCTTAAATTAGGTATAAACAATAAACCATCTCCTGCTGGTTTAAAAAAGGCCTTCCAAAAGTATTTCTTCTCTTTCATGCACCTGTCTAATGTTCCTCCTATCGTAGCTGTGCTGGCAGCTTCTTGCACCCTCCTCCTTGCCCTGACTCCTTCAGATGACGTGGGTCTATGCTGTGCATGCCCACCTCTTCCAAATTTGACTGCATTTAATTCTGCCTTCATCACTGGGGCGCACAGCTGTGGTGTGTCAGCAGTGGTGTGTCAGCAGTGAAGTGCACAGCAGTGGTGTGTCAGCAGTGAGGCACACAGCAGTGGTGCGTCAACAGTGGGGTGTCAGCAGTGGCATGTCAGCAGTGAAGTGCACAGCAGTGGTGTTTCAGCAGTGATGTGTCAGTAGTGAAGAGCACTGCAGTGGTGTGTCAGCAGTGGCATGTCAGTAGTGGTGTGTCAACAGTGAAGTGCACAGCAGTGAGGCACACAGCAGTGGTGTGTCAGCAGTGAGGCACACAGCAGTGGTGTATCAACAGTGGGGTGTCAGCAGTGGCGTGTCAGCAGTGAAGTGCACAGCAGTGGTGTGGCAGCAGTGGTGTAGCAGCAGTGAAGTGCACAGCAGTGGTGTGTCAACAGTGGCGTGTCAGCAGTGGCGTGTCAGCAGTGAAGAGCACTGCAGTGGTGTGTCAGCAGTGGCAAGTCAGTAGTGGTGTGTCAGCAGTGAAGTGCACAGCAGTGGTGTGTCAGCAGTGAGGCACACGGCAGTGGTGTGTCAGCAGTGGCGTGTCAGCGGTGGTGTGTCAGCAATGAAGTGCACAGCAGTGGTGGGTCAGCAGTGAAGTGCACAGCAGTGGTGTGTCAGCAATGTTGTCAGCAGTGGTCTGTCATCATTGGAGCGCACAGTAGTAGTGTGTCAGCAGTGGCACGTCAGTAGTATTGTGTTAACAGTGGTATGTCATCATTGTGGAGTACAGCAGTGGTGTGTCATTATTGAGGCACACAGCAATGGTTTGTCAGCAGTGGTGTATCAGCAGTTGACTGCCATCATTGGAGCACACATGCAGTAGTCTGTCTGCAGTGGTGTGTCAGCAGTGGTGTGTCATCATTGGGGGGCACATCAGTGGTCTGTCGACAGTGTTTTGTCAGCAGTGGTATGTCCTCATTGTAGAGCACAGCAAAGATGTGTCAGCAGTGGCATGTCAACAATGGAGTGTCAGCAGTGGTCAGTCATCATTGGGGCACACAGCAGTGTTTTGTCAGCAGTGACTCTCTATCGTCATTAGGGTGCACAGCAATGGTGTATCAGCAGTGTTTTCAGCAGTGGTTCATCATCATTGGGGCACACAGCAGTGATGTGTCAGCAGTGGTGTGTCAGCAGTGATGTGTCAGCAGTGTTGTGTCAGCAGCGGCGTGTCAACAGTGTTGTGTCAGCAGTATTGTGTCAGCAGCGGTGCATCAGCAGTGATGTGTCTGCAGTGATGTGTCAGCAGTGGTGTGTCAACGATGTGTCAACAGTGATGTGTCATTATTGGCGTGTCAGCAGCAGTGGTGTGTCAGCAGTGAGGCACACACCAGTGGTGTGTCAGCAGTGGTGCATCAGCCGTGATGTGTCAGCAGTGATGTCAGCAGTGATGTGTCATTATTGGTGTGTCAGCAGCGGCATGTCAGCAGTAATGTCAGCAGCAGCGTGTCAACAATGTTGCGTCAGCAGTGTTGTGTCAGCAGTGGTACGTCAGCAGTGATGTCTCAGCAGTGATGTCAGCAGTGATGTGTCAGCAGTGGTGTGTCACCAGTGGCGTGTCAGCAATGGTGTGCCAACAGTGAAGCGCACAGCAGTGGTGTGTCAGCAGTGAAGCACACACCACTGGTGTGTCAGCAGTGGTGTGTCAGCAGTGAGGCGCACAGCAATGGCAGGTTAGCATTGAGGCACACAGCAGTGGTGTGTCAGCAGTGAGGCGCACATCAGTGGTGTGTCAGCAGAGGGGTGCAGAGCAGTGGTTTATCAACATTTCGGGGTTCAGCAGTGGTCTGTCATCACCAGGGCGTAGAGCAGAGATCTATCATCATTAGGGCGCACAGCTGTGGCATGTCATCATTGGGGCGCACAGCTGCGGTCTGTCATCGGGGTGCACAGCTGTGACCTGTCATCATTGGGGCACACAGCTGTGGTCCCTCATAATTGTGGGGCCCAGCAGTGGCGTGTCAGCAGTGGGGCGCACAGCAATTGTCTGTCATCATTGTGGGGCCCAGAAGTGGTGTGTCAACAGTGGTGTGTCAGCAGTGAGGCACACAACAGTGGAGTGTCAGCAGTGAGGTGCACAACAGTGGCATGTCAGCAGTGGGGTGCACAGAAGGGGTGTGTCAACAGTGGCGTGTCAGCACTGGGGTGCACAGAAGGGGTGTGTCAACAGTGGCGTGTCAGCAGTGGGATGCACAGCAGTGGTGTGTCAGCAGTGAGGCACACAGCAGTGGTGTGTCAGCAGTAGCGTGTCAGCAGTGGTGTGTCAGCAGTGAGGTGCACAGCAGTGGCATGTGAGATGTGAGGCACACAGCAGTGGTGTGTCAGCAGTGGCATGTAAGCAGTGGTGTGTCAGTAGTGAAGTGCACAGCAGTGGTGTGTCAGCAGTGAGGTGCAAAACAGTGGTGTGTCAGCAGTGAGGCACACAGCAGTAGTGTGTCAGCAGTGGCGTGTCAGCGGTGGTGTGTCAGCAGTGAGGCACACAGCAGTGGTGTGTCAGCAGTGGCGTGTCAGCAATGGTGTGTCAGCAGCGGTGTGTCAGCAGTGATGCAGCAGCAGTGGTTTGTCAGCAGTAGCGTGTCAGCAGCGGCATCAGCAGTGATGTGTCAGCAGCGATGTGTCAGCAGTGGTGTGTCAGCAGTGGTGTGTCAGCGGTGGCGTGCCAGCAGTGGTGTGTCAGCGGTGGTGTGTCAGCAGTGGCGTATCAGCAGTGGTGTGACAGCAGTGGTGTCTGCAGTGGTGTCTGCAGTGGTGTGTCAGCAGTGGTGTGTCAGCAACGGCGTGTCAGCAATGGCTTGTCAGCAACAGCGTGTCAGCAGCAGCATGTCAGCAGTGGTGTGTCAGCAGTGATGTCTGCAGCGACGTGTTAGCAGTGGTGTGTCAGCAGTGGTGTGTCAGCAGTGGTGTCAGCAGTGGTGTCAGCAGTGGTGTGTCAGCTGTGGTGTCAGGAGCAGCATGTCAGCAGTGGTGTGTCAGCAGTGGTGTCAGCAGCGGTGTGTCAGCAGTGGTGTGTCAGCAGGGTCGTGTCGGCAGCGGCATCAGCAGTGATGTATCAGCAGTGGTGTGGCAGCAGCGGCGTCAGCAGTGATGAGTCAGCAGCGACGTGTAAGCAGTGGTGTGTCAGCAGCGATGTGTCAGCAGTGGTGTCAACAGCAGTGTGTCAGTAGTGGTGTGTCAACAGCGGGGTGTCAGCAGCAGCTTGTCAGCAGTGGTGTGTCAGCATCGGTGTATCAGCAGCCGTGTGTCAGCAGCGATGTGTCAGCAGCGGTGTGTCAGCAGCGGTGTGTCAGCAGTGGCGTGTCAGCAGCGGTGTTTCAGCAGTGGTGTCAGCAGCGGCGTGTCAGCAGCGGCGTGTCAGCAGCAGTGTGTCAGCAGCGGCATGTCAGCAGTGGTGTGTCAGCAGTGGTGTCAATAGCAGTGTGTCAGCAGTGGTGTGTCAACAGCGGGGTGTCAGCAGCAGCTTGTCAGCAGTGGTGTGTCAGCATCGGTGTATCAGCAGCGGTGTGTCAGCAGCGATGTGTCAGCAGCGGTGTGTCAGCAGAGGCATGTCAACAGCGGCGTGTCAACAGCGGCATGTCAGCAGTGGCATGTCAGCAGTGGCGTGTATGCAGCGGTGTCAGCAGTGGTGTGTAAGCAGTGGTGTCAGCAGTGGCGTGTCAGCAGCGGCGTGTCAGCAGTGCTGTGTCAGCAGTGGTGTCAGAAACAGCGTGTCAGCAGTGGCGTGTCAGCAGCGTTGTGTCAGCAGTGGTGTCAGCAGCAGCTTGTCAGCAGCGATGTGTCAGCAGTGGTGTGTCAGCAGTGGTGTCTGCAGCGGCGTGTCTGCAGTGGCGTGTCAGCAGTGGCTTGTCAGCAGTGGCTTGTCAGCAGTGGGGTGTCAGCAGTGGCATGTCAGCAGTGGTGTGTCAGCAGTGGTGTCAGCAGCAGAGTGTCAGCAGCGATGTGTCAGTATTGTTGTGAAAGCAGTGGTGTGTCAGCAGCAGTGCGTCAGCAGTGGTGTCAGCAGCAAAGTGTCAGCAGCGATTTGTCAGTAGTGGGGTCAGCAGCGGCATATCAGCAGCGGCGTGTCAGCAGTGGCTTGTCAGCAGTGGGGTGTCAGCAGTGGCTTGTCAGGAGTGGCTTGTCAGCAGTGGGGTGTCAGCAGTGGCATGTCAGCAGTGGCTTGTCAGCAGTGGCTTGTCAGCAGTGGCTTGTCAGCAGTGGTGTGTCTGCAGTGGTGTGTCTGCAGTGGTGTCAGCAGCGGCGTGTCTGAAGTAAGTGGAGTGTCAGCAGCAGTGTGTCAGCAGTGGTGTCAGCAGCAGTGTGTCAGTAGGGGTGTGTAAGCAGTGGTGTCAGCATCATCGTGTCAGCATCATCGTGTCAGCAGTGGCTTGTCAGTAGTGGCTTGTCAGCAGTGGGGTGTCAGCAGCGGCATGTCAGCAGTTGTGTGTCAGCAGTGGTGTCTACGGAGGCATGTCAGCAGCGGGATGTCAGCAGCAGTGTGTCAGCTGTTGTGTCAGCAGTCGTGTCAGCAGCGGCATGTCAGCAATGGTGTGTCAGCAGCAGTGTGTCAGCAGCCTTGTGTCAGCAGCGGTGTGTCAGCAGCGGCGTGTCACCAGCGGTGTGTCAGCAGCAGCGTGTCAGCAGTGGTATGTCAGCAGTGGTATGTCAGCAGTGGTGTCTGCAGCAGCGTGTCAGCAGCAGCGTGTCAGCAGCTGCGTGTCAGCAGTGGTGTGTCAGCAGCGGAATTTTAGCAGTGAGGTGTCAGCAGTGAGATGTCAGCAGTGATGTGTCAGCCGCGGTGTGTCAGCAGTGGTGTGTCAGCAGTGGTGTGTCTGCAGCAGTGTGTCAGCAGTGGTGTCAGCAGCAGAGTGTCAGCAGCGATGTGTCAGAAGTGGTGTGTCAGTAGTGGTGTGTAAGCAGTGGTGTCAGCAGTGGTATGCCAGCAGCGGCGTGCCAGCAGCGGCGTGTCAGCAGCGGCGTGTCAGCAGCGGCGTGTCAGCAGCGGCTTGTCAGCAGTGGCTTGTCAGCAGTGGGGTGTCAGCAGCGGCATGTCAGCAGTGGTATGGCAGCAGTGATGTGTCAGTAGTGGCGTGTCAGCAGTGATGTGTCAGCAGCAGCGTGTCAGCAGTGGTGTGTCAGCAGTGGTGTGTCAGCAGAGGTGTGTCAGCAGCGGTGTGTCAGCAGCGGCGTGTCAGCATTGGCGTCAGCAGTGGTGTCAGCAGCGGTGTCAGCAGCGGTGTGTCAGTAGCGGTGTGTCAGCAGCGGCGTGTCAGCAACGGCGTGTCAGCAGCGGCGTGTCCGCAGCGGCGAGTCAGCAGCAGCGTGTCAGCAGCGGCGTGTCAGCAGTGGCGTGTCTGCAGCGGCGTGTCTGCAGCGGCGTGTCTGCAGCGGCGTGTCTGCAGCGGCGTGTCAGCAGCGGCGTGTCAGCAGTGGTGTCTGCAGTGGTGTCTGCAGTGGTGTCAGCAGTGGAGTCAGCAGCAATGTGTCAGCAGTGGTGTGTCAGCAGTGGTGTCAGCAGCGGCGTGTCAGCAGTGGTGCATCAGCAGTGGTGTGTCAACAGCAGCGTGTTAGTAGTGGCGTGTCAGCAGTGAGGTGTCAGCAGTGAGGTGTCAGCAGTGAGGTGTCAGCAGTGGTGTGTCAGAAGTGGTGTGTCAGCAGTGGCGTGTGACCAGTAGTGTCTGCAGCGGTGTGTCAGCAGCGGCATGTCCGCAGCGGTGTGTCAGCAGCAATGTGTCAGCAGCAGTGTGTCAGCAGTGGTGTGTCAGCAGCGGTGAGTCAGCAGCGGTGTGTCAGCAGCATGTCTGCAGTGGTGTCAGCAGTGGTGTCAGCAGCGATGTATCAGCAGTGGTGTGTCAGCAGTGGTGTCAGCAGCGGCGTGTCAGCAGTGGTGTGTCAGCAGTGGTGTGTCAACAGCAGCATGTTAGTAGTGGCGTGTCAGCAGTGAGATATCAGCAGTGAGGTGTCAGCAGTGGCGTGTCAGCAGTGAAGTCTGCAGCAGGGTGCCAGCAGTGGTGTGTCAGCAACGGAGTGTCAGCAACGGCGTGTCGGCAGTGGTGTGTCAGCAGCAGGTTGTCACCAGCGGCATGTCAGCAGTGGTGTGTCAGCAGTGATGTCTGCAGCGATGTGTTAGCAGTGGTGTGTCAGCAGTGGTGTGTCAGCAGTGGTGTGTCAGCAGTGGTGTGTCAGCTGTGGTGTCAGGAGCGGCGTGTCAGTAGTAGTGTGTCAGCAGTGGTGTCAGCAGCGGTGTGTCAGCAGTTGTGTGTCAGCAGCGTCGTGTCAGCAGCGGCATCAGCAGTGATGTATCAGCAGTGGTGTGTCAGCAGCGGCGTCAGCAGTGATGAGTCAGCAGCGATGTGTAAGCAGTGGTGTGTCAGCAGAGATGTGTCAGCAGTGATGTGTCAGAAGTGGCGTCAGCAGCAGCGTGTCAGCAGTGGTGTGTCATCAGTGGTGTCAGCAGCGGCATATCAGCAGCGGTGTGTCAGCAGCAGCATGTCAGCAGTGGTGTGTCAGCAGTGGCGTGTCAGCAGTGGCATGTCAGCAGTGGTTTGTCAGCAGTGGTGTCTGCAGCGGCGTGTCAGCAGCGGCATGTCAGCAGTGGCATGTCAGCAGTGGCGTGTCAGTAGTGACATGTCAGCAGCGGCGCGTCAGCAGTAGTGTATCACCAGTGGTGTGTAAGCAGCAGCGTCAGCAACGATGTATCAGCAGCGGTGTGTCAGCAGTGGTGTGTCAGCAGCGGTGTGTCAGCAGTGGTGTCAGCAGCAGCGTGTCAGCAGCGGTGTGTCAGCAGCGGCGTGTCAGCAGTGGTGTCAGCAGTGGTGTCAACAGCAGTGTGTCAGCAGTGGTGTGTCAGCAGTGGGGTGTCAGCAGCAGCTTGTCAGCAGTGGTGTGTCAGCAGCGGTGTATCAGCAGCGGTGTGTCAGCAGTGAGGTGTCAGCAGTGGTGTGTCAGCAGTGGTGTGTCAGCAGTGGTGTCTGCAGCAGGTTGTCAGAAGTGGTGTGTCAGCAGTGGCGTGTGACCAGTGGTGTCTGCAGCGGTGTGTCAGCAGCGGCATGTCCGCAGTGGTGTGTCAGCAGCAATGTGTCAGCAGCAGTGTGTCAGCAGTGGTGTGTCAGCAGTGGTGAGTCAGCAGCGGTGTGTCAGCAGCATGTCTGCAGTGGTGTCAGCAGTGGTGTCAGCAGCGATGTATCAGCAGTGGTGTGTCAGCAGTGGTGTCAGCAGCGGCGTGTCAGCAGTGGTGTGTCAGCAGTGGTGTGTCAACAGCAGCATGTTAGTAGTGGCGTGTCAGCAGTGAGATATCAGCAGTGAGGTGTCAGCAGTGGCGTGTCAGCAGTGAAGTCTGCAGCAGGGTGCCAGCAGTGGTGTGTCAGCAACGGAGTGTCAGCAACGGCGTGTCGGCAGTGGTGTGTCAGCAGCAGGTTGTCAGCAGCGGCATGTCAGCAGTGGTGTGTCAGCAGTGATGTCTGCAGCGATGTGTTAGCAGTGGTGTGTCAGCAGTGGTGTGTCAGCAGTGGTGTGTCAGCAGTGGTGTGTCAGCTGTGGTGTCAGGAGCGGCGTGTCAGTAGTAGTGTGTCAGCAGTGGTGTCAGCAGCGGTGTGTCAGCAGTTGTGTGTCAGCAGCGTCGTGTCAGCAGCGGCGTCAGCAGTGATGTATCAGCAGTGGTGTGTCAGCAGCGGCGTCAGCAGTGATGAGTCAGCAGCGATGTGTAAGCAGTGGTGTGTCAGCAGAGATGTGTCAGCAGTGATGTGTCAGAAGTGGCGTCAGCAGCAGCGTGTCAGCAGTGGTGTGTCATCAGTGGTGTCAGCAGCGGCATATCAGCAGCGGTGTGTCAGCAGAAGCATGTCAGCAGTGGCGTGTCAGCAGTGGCGTGTCAGCAGTGGCATGTCAGCAGTGGTTTGTCAGCAGTGGTGTCTGCAGCGGCGTGTCAGCAGCGGCATGTCAGCAGTGGCATGTCAGCAGTGGCGTGTCAGTAGTGACATGTCAGCAGCGGCGCGTCAGCAGTAGTGTATCACCAGTGGTGTGTAAGCAGCAGCGTCAGCAGCGATGTATCAGCAGCGGTGTGTCAGCAGTGGTTTGTCAGCAGCGGTGTGTCAGCAGTGGTGTCAGCAGCAGCGTGTCAGCAGCGGTGTGTCAGCAGCGGCGTGTCAGCAGTGGTGTCAGCAGTGGTGTCAACAGCAGTGTGTCTGTAGTGGTGTGTCAGCAGTGGGGTGTCAGCAGCAGCTTGTCAGCAGTGGTGTGTCAGCAGCGGTGTATCAGCAGCGGTGTGTCAGCAGTGATGTGTCAGCAGCAGTGTGTCAGCAGTGGTGTGTCAACAGCGGCATGTCAGCAGTGGCATGTCAGCAGTAGCATGTAAGCAGCAGTGTCGGCAGTGGTGTGTCAGCAGTGGTGTCAGCAGTGGCGTGTCAGCAGCGGTGTGTCAGCAGCGGCGTGTCAGCAGTGCTGTGTCAGCAGTGGTGTCAGCAGTGGTGTGTCAACAGTGGTGTGTCAGCAGTGGTGTGTCAGCAGTGGTGTGTCAGCAGTGGTGTGTCTGCAGTGGTGTGTCTGCAGTGGTGTGTGCAGTTGTGTCAGCAGCGGCGTGTCTGAAGTAAGTGGAGTGTTAGCAGCAGTGTGCCAGCAGTGGTGTCAGCAGCAGTGTGTCAGCAGCGATGTGTCAGTAGTGGTGTGTAAGCAGTGGTGTCAGCATCGTCGTGTCAGCATCGTCATGTCAGCAGTGGCTTGTCAGTAGTGGCTTGTCAGCAGTGAGGTGTCAGCAGTGGTGTGTCAGCAGTGGTGTGTCAACAGTGGTGTCTGCAGCAGGTTGTCAGAAGTGGTGTGTCAGCAGTGGCGTGTGACCAGTGGTGTCTGCAGCGGTGTGTCAGCAGCGGCATGTCCGCAGCGGTGTGTCAGCAGCAATGTGTCAGCAGCAGTGTGTCAGCAGTGGTGTGTCAGCAGTGGTGAGTCAGCAGCGGTGTGTCAGCAGCATGTCTGCAGTGGTGTCAGCAGTGGTGTCAGCAGCGATGTATCAGCAGTGGTGTGTCAGCAGTGGTGTCAGCAGCGGCGTGTCAGCAGTGGTGTGTCAGCAGTGGTGTGTCAACAGCAGCATGTTAGTAGTGGCGTGTCAGCAGTGAGATATCAGCAGTGAGGTGTCAGCAGTGGCATGTCAGCAGTGCAGTCTGCAGCAGGGTGCCAGCAGTGGTGTGTCAGCAACGGAGTGTCAGCAACGGCATGTCGGCAGTGGTGTGTCAGCAGCAGGTTGTCAGCAGCGGCATGTCAGCAGTGGTGTGTCAGCAGTGATGTCTGCAGCAATGTGTTAGCAGTGGTGTGTCAGCAGTGGTGTGTCAGCAGTGGTGTGTCAGCAGTGGTGTGTCAGCTGTGGTGTCAGGAGCGGCGTGTCAGTAGTAGTGTGTCAGCAGTGGTGTCAGCAGCGGTGTGTCAGCAGTTGTGTGTCAGCAGCGTCGTGTCAGCAGCGGCGTCAGCAGTGATGTATCAGCAGTGGTGTGTCAGCAGCGGCGTCAGCAGTGATGAGTCAGCAGCGATGTGTAAGCAGTGGTGTGTCAGCAGAGATGTGTCAGCAGTGATGTGTCAGAAGTGGCGTCAGCAGCAGCGTGTCAGCAGTGGTGTGTCATCAGTGGTGTCAGCAGCGGCATATCAGCAGCGGTGTGTCAGCAGCAGCATGTCAGCAGTGGCGTGTCAGCAGTGGCGTGTCAGCAGTGGCATGTCAGCAGTGGTTTGTCAGCAGTGGTGTCTGCAGCGGCGTGTCAGCAGCGGCATGTCAGCAGTGGCATGTCAGCAGTGGCGTGTCAGTAGTGACATGTCAGCAGCGGCGCGTCAGCAGTAGTGTATCACCAGTGGTGTGTAAGCAGCAGCGTCAGCAGCGATGTATCAGCAGCGGTGTGTCAGCAGTGGTGTGTCAGCAGCGGTGTGTCAGCAGTGGTGTCAGCAGCAGCGTGTCAGCAGCGGTGTGTCAGCAGCGGCGTGTCAGCAGTGGTGTCAGCAGTGGTGTCAACAGCAGTGTGTCTGTAGTGGTGTGTCAGCAGTGGGGTGTCAGCAGCAGCTTGTCAGCAGTGGTGTGTCAGCAGCGGTGTATCAGCAGCGGTGTGTCAGCAGTGATGTGTCAGCAGCAGTGTGTCAGCAGTGGTGTGTCAACAGCGGCATGTCAGCAGTGGCATGTCAGCAGTAGCATGTAAGCAGCAGTGTCGGCAGTGGTGTGTCAGCAGTGGTGTCAGCAGTGGCGTGTCAGCAGCGGTGTGTCAGCAGCGGCGTGTCAGCAGTGCTGTGTCAGCAGTGGTGTCAGCAGTGGTGTGTCAACAGTGGTGTGTCAGCAGTGGTGTGTCAGCAGTGGTGTGTCAGCAGTGGTGTGTCTGCAGTGGTGTGTCTGCAGTGGTGTGTGCAGTTGTGTCAGCAGCGGCGTGTCTGAAGTAAGTGGAGTGTTAGCAGCAGTGTGCCAGCAGTGGTGTCAGCAGCAGTGTGTCAGCAGCGATGTGTCAGTAGTGGTGTGTAAGCAGTGGTGTCAGCATCGTCGTGTCAGCATCGTCATGTCAGCAGTGGCTTGTCAGTAGTGGCTTGTCAGCAGTGAGGTGTCAGCAGTGGTGTGTCAGCAGTGGTGTGTCAACAGTGGTGTCTGCAGCAGGTTGTCAGAAGTGGTGTGTCAACAGTGGCGTGTGACCAGTGGTGTCTGCAGCGGTGTGTCAGCAGCGGCATGTCCGCAGCGGTGTGTCAGCAGCAATGTGTCAGCAGCAGTGTGTCAGCAGTGGTGTGTCAGCAGTGGTGAGTCAGCAGCGGTGTGTCAGCAGCATGTCTGCAGTGGTGTCAGCAGTGGTGTCAGCAGCGATGTATCAGCAGTGGTGTGTCAGCAGTGGTGTCAGCAGCGGCGTGTCAGCAGTGGTGTGTCAGCAGTGGTGTGTCAACAGCAGCATGTTAGTAGTGGCGTGTCAGCAGTGAGATATCAGCAGTGAGGTGTCAGCAGTGGCATGTCAGCAGTGCAGTCTGCAGCAGGGTGCCAGCAGTGGTGTGTCAGCAACGGAGTGTCAGCAACGGCATGTCGGCAGTGGTGTGTCAGCAGCAGGTTGTCAGCAGCGGCATGTCAGCAGTGGTGTGTCAGCAGTGATGTCTGCAGCAATGTGTTAGCAGTGGTGTGTCAGCAGTGGTGTGTCAGCAGTGGTGTGTCAGCAGTGGTGTGTCAGCTGTGGTGTCAGGAGCGGCGTGTCAGTAGTAGTGTGTCAGCAGTGGTGTCAGCAGCGGTGTGTCAGCAGTTGTGTGTCAGCAGCGTCGTGTCAGCAGCGGCGTCAGCAGTGATGTATCAGCAGTGGTGTGTCAGCAGCGGCGTCAGCAGTGATGAGTCAGCAGCGATGTGTAAGCAGTGGTGTGTCAGCAGAGATGTGTCAGCAGTGATGTGTCAGAAGTGGCGTCAGCAGCAGCGTGTCAGCAGTGGTGTGTCATCAGTGGTGTCAGCAGCGGCATATCAGCAGCGGTGTGTCAGCAGCAGCATGTCAGCAGTGGCGTGTCAGCAGTGGCGTGTCAGCAGTGGCATGTCAGCAGTGGTTTGTCAGCAGTGGTGTCTGCAGCGGCGTGTCAGCAGCGGCATGTCAGCAGTGGCATGTCAGCAGTGGCGTGTCAGTAGTGACATGTCAGCAGCGGCGCGTCAGCAGTAGTGTATCACCAGTGGTGTGTAAGCAGCAGCGTCAGCAGCGATGTATCAGCAGCGGTGTGTCAGCAGTGGTGTGTCAGCAGCGGTGTGTCAGCAGTGGTGTCAGCAGCAGCGTGTCAGCAGCGGTGTGTCAGCAGCGGCGTGTCAGCAGTGGTGTCAGCAGTGGTGTCAACAGCAGTGTGTCTGTAGTGGTGTGTCAGCAGTGGGGTGTCAGCAGCAGCTTGTCAGCAGTGGTGTGTCAGCAGCGGTGTATCAGCAGCGGTGTGTCAGCAGTGATGTGTCAGCAGCAGTGTGTCAGCAGTGGTGTGTCAACAGCGGCATGTCAGCAGTGGCATGTCAGCAGTAGCATGTAAGCAGCAGTGTCGGCAGTGGTGTGTCAGCAATGGTGTCAGCAGTGGCGTGTCAGCAGCGGTGTGTCAGCAGCGGCGTGTCAGCAGTGCTGTGTCAGCAGTGGTGTCAGCAGTGGTGTGTCAACAGTGGTGTGTCAGCAGTGGTGTGTCAGCAGTGGTGTGTCAGCAGTGGTGTGTCTGCAGTGGTGTGTCTGCAGTGGTGTGTGCAGTTGTGTCAGCAGCGGCGTGTCTGAAGTAAGTGGAGTGTTAGCAGCAGTGTGCCAGCAGTGGTGTCAGCAGCAGTGTGTCAGCAGCGATGTGTCAGTAGTGGTGTGTAAGCAGTGGTGTCAGCATCGTCGTGTCAGCATCGTCATGTCAGCAGTGGCTTGTCAGTAGTGGCTTGTCAGCAGTGGGGTGTCAGCAGAGGCATGTCAGCAGTTGTGTGTCAACAGTGGTGTGTAGAGAGGCATGTCAGCAGCGGGATGTCAGCAGTGGTGTGTCAGCAGTCGTGTCAGCAGCGGTAGGTCAGCAATGGTATGTCAGCAGCGGTGTGTCAGCAGTCGTGTCAGCAGTTGTGTCAGCAGCGGCGTGTCAGCAATGGTTTGTCAGCAGCGGTGTGTCAACAGCGGTGTGTCAACAGCGGTGTGTCACCAGCGGTGTGTCAGCAGCAGCGTGTCAGCAATGGCATGTCAGCAGTGGTATGTCAGCAGTGGTGTGTCAGCAGTGGGGTCTGCAGCAGCATGTCAGCAGCAGTGTGTCAGCAGCTGCGTGTCAGCAGCGGCATTTCAGCAGCAGCATGTCAGCAGTGGCGTGTCAGTAGTGACATGTCAGCAGCGGCACATTAGCAGTAGTGTATCACTAGTGGCGTGTCAGCCGCAGCGTCAGCAGCGATGTATCAGCAGCACACCGCAGTGGCGTGTCAGCAGCAGTGTGTCAGCAGTGGTGTCAGCAGTGGTGTGTCAGCAGTGGTGTCAACAGCAGTGTGTCAGCAGTGGTGTGTCAGCAGCGGGGTGTCAGCAGCAGCTTGTCAGCAGCAGCTTGTCAGCAGCGGTGTGTCAGCAGCGGTGTATCAGCAGCGATGTGTCAGCAGCGATGTGTCAGCAGCAGTGTGTCAGCAGCGGTGTGTCAACAGTTGCGTGTCAGCAGTGGCATGTCAGCAGTGGCATGTAAGCAGTGGTGTCAGCAGTGGTGTGTCAGCTGCGGTGTCATAAGTGGCGTGGTAGCAGCGGCGTGTCAGCAGCGATGTGTCAGCAGCGGTGTGTCAGCAGCGGCGTGTCAGCAGTGCTGTTTCAGCAGTGGTGTCAGCAGCAGCGTGTCAGCAGTGGTGTGTCAGCAGCGTTGTCAGCAGTTGTGTCAGCAGCAGCTTGTCAGCAGCGATGTGTCAGCAGTGGTGTGTCAGCAGTGGTGTCTGCAGCGGCGTGTCTGCAGTGGTGTGTCAGCAGTGGCTTGTCAGCAGTGGCTTGTCAGCAGTGGGGTGTCAGCAGTGGCATGTCAGCAGTGGTGTGTCAGCAGCAGTGTGTCAGCAATGGTGTCAGCAGCAGAGTGTCACCAGCGATGTGTCAGTATTGTTGTGTAAGCAGTGGTGTGTCAGCAGCAGTGTGTCAGCAGTGGTGTCAGCAGCAAAGTGTCAGCAGCGATGTGTCAGTAGTGGGGTCAGCAGCGGCGTATCAGCAGCGGCGTGTCAGCAGTGGCTTGTCAGCAGTGGGGTGTCAGCAGTGGCTTGTCAGCAGTGGCTTGTCAACAGTGGTGTGTCAGCAGTGGTGTCTACAGAGGTGTGTCAGCAGTGATGTGTCAGCAGTGATGTGTCAGCAGTGATGTGTCTGCAGTGGTGTGTCAGCAGTGGTGTGTCTGCAGTGGTGTGTCTGCAGTGGTGTGTCTGCAGTAAGTGGAGTGTCAGCAGCAGTGTGTCAGCAGTGGTGTCAGCAGCAGAGTGCCAGCAGCGATGTGTCAGTAGTGGTGTGTAAGCAGTGGTGTCAGCATCGTCAAGTCAGCATCGTCGTGTCAGCAGTGGCTTGTCAGCAGTGGGGTGTCAGCAGCCTGCATGTCAGCAGTTGTGTGTCAACAGTGGTGTCTACAGAGTTATGTCAGCAGCGGGATGTCAGCAGTGGTGTGTCAGCAGTCGTGTCAGCAGCGGTAGGTCAGCAATGGTGTGTCAGCGGCGGTGTGTCAGCAGTCATGTCAGCAGTCGTGTCAGCAGCGGCGTGTCAGCAATGGTGTGTCAGCAGCGGTGTGTCAGCAGCGGTGTGTCAGCAGCGGTGTTTCAGCAGCGGCGTGTAAGCAGTGGTATGTCAGCAGTGGTATGTCAGCAGTGGTGTGTCAGCAGTGGTTACTTGATTGTTGCAATATTCATTGTTGTTGACTTTGTTCAGGCTTTAAAAGCATTTATGTTCTGGGACCATTTCCTTTCTACTGTTTGACACCCAGGTCCCAGCGACTCTTGGGTTTACCCTTTGTTTTAACATCAGTGGTGTGTCAGCAGTGGTGTGTCTGCATTGGTGTGTCTGCAGTGGTGTGTGCAGTTGTGTCAGCAGCGGCGTGTCTGAAGTAAGTGGAGTGTCAGCAGCAGTGTGCCAGCAGTGGTGTCAGCAGCAGAGTGTCAGCAGCGATGTGTCAGTAGTGGTGTGTAAGCAGTGGTGTCAGCATCGTCGTGTCAGCATCGTCATGTCAGCAGTGGCTTGTCAGTAGTGGCTTGTCAGCAGTGGGGTGTCAGCAGAGGCATGTCAGCAGTTGTGTGTCAACAGTGGTGTCTAGAGAGGCATGTCAGCAGCGGGATGTCAGCAGTGGTGTGTCAGCAGTCGTGTCAGCAGCGGTAGGTCAGCAATGGTGTGTCAGCAGCGGTGTGTCAGCAGTCGTGTCAGCAGTCATGTCAGCAGCGGCGTGTCAGCAATGGTTTGTCAGCAGCGGTGTGTCAACAGCGGTGTGTCAACACCCAGCGGTGTGTCAGCAGCAGCGTGTCAGCAGTGGCATGTCAGCAGTGGTATGTCAGCAGTGGTGTGTCAGCAGTGGTGTCTGCAGCAGCGTGTCAGCAGCAGTGTGTCAGCAGCTGCGTGTCAGCAGCGGCATTTCAGCAGCAGCATGTCAGCAGTGGCGTGTCAGTAGTGACATGTCAGCAGCGGCACATCAGCAGTAGTGTATCACCAGTGGTGTGTCAGCAGCAGTGTCAGCAGCGATGTATCAGCAGCACACCGCAGTGGCGTGTCAGCAGCGGTGTGTCAGCAGTGGTGTCAGCAGTGGTGTGTCAGCAGTGGTGTCAACAGCAGTGTGTCAGCAGTGGTGTGTCAGCAGCGGGTTGTCAGCAGCAGCTTGTCAGCAGCGGTGTGTCAGCAGCGGTGTATCAGCAGCGATGTGTCAGCAGTGATGTGTCAGCAGCGGTGTGTCAGCAGCGGTGTGTCAACAGTTGCGTGTCAGCAGTGGCATGTCAGCAGTGGCATGTAAGCAGCGGTGTCGGCAGTGGTGTGTCAGCTGTGGTGTCATAAGTGGCGTGGTAGCAGCGGCGTGTCAGCAGCGATGTGTCAGCAGCGGTGTGTCAGCAGCGGCGTGTCAGCAGTGCTGTTTCAGCAGTGGTGTCAGCAGCAGCGTGTCAGCAGTGGTGTGTCAGCAGCGTTGTCAGCAGTTGTGTCAGCAGCAGCTTGTCAGCAGCGATGTGTCAGCAGTGGTGTGTCAGCAGTGGTGTCTGCAGCGGCGTGTCTGCAGTGGTGTGTCAGCAGTGGCTTGTCAGCAATGGCTTGTCAGCAGTGGGGTGTCAGCAGTGGCATGTCAGCAGTGGTGTGTCAGCAGCGTTGTCAGCAGTGGTGTCAGCAGCAGCTTGTCAGCAGCGATGTGTCAGCAGTGGTGTGTCAGCAGTGGTGTCTGCAGCGGCGTGTCTGCAGTGGCGTGTCAGCAGTGGCTTGTCAGCAGTGGCTTGTCAGCAGTGGGGTGTCAGCAGTGGCATGTCAGCAGTGGTGTGTCAGCAGCAGTGTGTCAGCAGTGGTGTCAGCAGCAGAGTGTCACCAGCGATGTGTCAGTATTGTTGTGTAAGCAGTGGTGTGTCAGCAGCAGTGTGTCAGCAGTGGTGTCAGCAGCAAAGTGTCAGCAGCGATGTGTCAGTAGTGGGGTCAGCAGCGGCGTATCAGCAGCGGCGTGTCAGCAGTGGCTTGTCAGCAGTGGGGTGTCAGCAGTGGCTTGTCAGCAGCGGCTTGTCAACAGTGGTGTGTCAGCAGTGGTGTCTACAGAGGCGTGTCAGCAGTGATGTGTCAGCAGTGATGTGTCAGCAGTGATGTGTCTGCAGTGGTGTGTCAGCAGTGGTGTGTCTGCAGTGGTGTGTCTGCAGTGGTGTGTCTGCAGTAAGTGGAGTGTCAGCAGCAGTGTGTCAGCAGTGGTGTCAGCAGCAGAGTGTCAGCAGCGATGTGTCAGTAGTGGTGTGTAAGCAGTGGTGTCAGCATCGTCAAGTCAGCATCGTCGTGTCAGCAGTGGCTTGTCAGCAGTGGCTTGTCAACAGTGGTGTGTCAGCAGTGGTGTCTACAGAGGCGTGTCAGCAGTGATGTGTCAGCAGTGATGTGTCAGCAGTGATGTGTCTGCAGTGGTGTGTCAGCAGTGGTGTGTCTGCAGTGGTGTGTCTGCAGTGGTGTGTCTGCAGTAAGTGGAGTGTCAGCAGCAGTGTGTCAGCAGTGGTGTCAGCAGCAGAGTGTCAGCAGCGATGTGTCAGTAGTGGTGTGTAAGCAGTGGTGTCAGCATCGTCAAGTCAGCATCGTCGTGTCAGCAGTGGCTTGTCAGCCTGCATGTCAGCAGTTGTGTGTCAACAGTGGTGTCTACAGAGGTATGACAGCAGCGGGATGTCAGCAGTGGTGTGTCAGCAGTCGTGTCAGCAGCGGTAGGTCAGCAATGGTGTGTCAGCGGCGGTGTGTCAGCAGTCATGTCAGCAGTCGTGTCAGCAGCGGCGTGTCAGCAATGGTGTGTCAGCAGCGGTGTGTCAGCAGCGGTGTGTCAGCAGCGGTGTGTCAGCAGCGGTGTTTCAGCAGCGGCGTGTAAGCAGTGGTATGTCAGCAGTGGTATGTCAGCAGTGGTGTGTCAGCAGTGGTGTCTGCAGCAGCGTGTCAGCAGCAGCATGTCAGCAGCTGCGTGTCAGCAGTGGTGTGTCAGCAGCGGCATGTTAGCAGTGAGGTGTCAGCAGTGAGATGTCAGCAGTGAGGTGTCAGCAGCGGTGTGTCATCAGTGGTGTGTCAGCAGTGGTGTGTCTGCAGCGCGGGTGTCAGCAGCGGTGTGTCAGCAGCAGTTTGTCAGCAGCAGTGTGTCAGCAGTGGTGTCAGCAGCAGAGTGTCAGCAGCGATGTGTCAGAAGTGGTGTGTCAGTAGTGGTGTGTAAGCAGTGGTGTCAGCAGTGGGGTGTCAGCAGCAGCGTGCCAGCAGCGGCGTGTCAGCAGCGGCGTCTCAGCAGCGGTGTCTCAGCAGCGGCTTGTCAGCAGTGGCTTGTCAGCAGTGACATGTCAGCAGTGGTGTGTCAGCAGTGATGTGTCAGTAGCGGCGTGTCAGCACTGGTGTGTCAGCAGCGGAGTGTCAGCAGTGGTGTATCAACAGTGGCGTGTCAGCAGCAGTGTGTCAGCAGCGGCGTGTCAACAGCGGCGTGTCAGCAGTGGCATCAGCAGTGGCGTCAGCAGTAGTGTCAGCAGCGGCATGTCAGCAGCGGCCTGTCAGCAGTGGCGTGTCAGCAGTGGTGTGTCAGCAGTGGTGTGTCTGCAGTGGCATGTCAGCAGCGGTGTGTCAGCAGTGGCGTGTCAGCAGTGGCGTGTCAGCAGCAGCGTGTCAACAGTGGCGTGTCATCAGTGGTGTCAGCAGTGGTGTCAGCAGCGATGTGTCAGCAGTGGTGTGTCAGCAGTGGTGTCAGCAGCGGCATGTCAGCAGTGGTGTGTCAGCAGTGGTGTGTCAACAGCAGTGTGTTAGTAGTGGCGTGTCAGCAGTGAGGTGTCAGCAGTGACGTGTCAGCAGCAGCATGTAAGCAGTGGTGTCTGAAGCAGGTTGTCAGCAGTGGTGTGTGACCAGTGGTGTCTGCAGCGGCGTGTCAGCAGCGGCATGTCTGCAACGTTGTGTCAGCAGCAGTGTGTCAGCAGTGGTGTGTCAGCAGCGGTGAGTCAGCAGCGGCGTGTCAGCAGCGTGTCTGCAGTGGTGTCAGCAGTGGTGTCAGCAGCGATGTATCAGCAGTGGTGTGTCAGCAGTGGTGTCAGCAGCGGCGTGTCAGCAGTGGTGTGTCAGCAGTGGTGTGTCAACAGCAGCGTGTTAGTAGTGGCGTGTCAGCAGTGAGGTGTCAGCAGTGAGGTGTCAGCAGCGGCGTGTCAGCAGCGTGTCTGCAGTGGTGTCAGCAGTGGTGTCAGCAGCGATGTATCAGCAGTGGTGTGTCAGCAGTGGTGTCAGCAGCGGCGTGTCAGCAGCGGCGTGTCAGCAGTGGTGTGTCAACAGCAGCGTGTTAGTAGTGGCGTGTCAGCAGTGAGGTGTCAGCAGTGAGGTGTCAGCAGCGGTGTGTCAGCATTGGTGTGTCAGCAGTGAAGTCTGCAGCAGGGTGTCAGCAGTGGTGTGTCAGCAGTGGCGTGTGACCAGTGGTGTCTGCAGCAGCATGTCAGCAGCGGCATGTCCGCAGCGGTGTGTCAGCAGTGGCATGTCAGCAGTGGTGTGTCAGCAGTGGTTTCATCAGTGGCGTGTCAGCAGCGGCGTGTCAGCAGCGATGTGTCAGCAGCGGTGTCAGCAGCCGCGTGTCATCAGTGGTGTATCAGCAGTGGTGTCTGCAGTGGTGTGTCCGCAGCGGTGTGTCAGCAGTGGTGTGTCAGCAGTGGGGTGTCAGCAGTGGCATGTCAGCAGTGGTGTGTCAGCAGCAGTGTGTCAGCAGTGGTGTCAGTAGCAGAGTGTCAGCAGCAATGTGTCAGTAGTGTTGTGTAAGCAGTGGCGTGTCACCAGCAGTGTGTCAGCAGTGGAGTCAGCAGCAGAGTGTCAGCAGCGATGTGTCAGTAGTGGTGTGTAAGCAGTGGTGTCAGCAGCAGTGTATCAGCAGTGGCTTGTCAGCAGTGGGGTGTCAGGAGTGTCATGTCAGCGGCGGCATGTCAGCAGTGGCTTGTCAGCAGTGGGGTGTCAGCAGTGGCATGTCAGCAGTGGCTTGTCAGCAATGGTGTGTCGGCAGTGGTGTCTACAGAGGTGTGTCAGCACTGATGTGTCAGCAGTGATGTGTCAGCAGTGATGTGTCAGCAGTGGTGTGTCAGCAGTGGTGTGTCTGCAGTGGTGTGTCTGCAGTGGTGTGTCTGCAGTGGTGTCAGCAGCGGCGTGTCTGAAGTGGTGTGTCAGCAGCAGTGTGTCAGCAGTGGTGTCAGCAGCAGTGTCAGCAGCGATGTGTCAGTAGTGGTGTGTAAGCAGTGGTGTCAGCAGCGGCGTGTCAGCAGCAGCGTGTCAGCATCGTCATGTCAGCAGTGGCTTGTCAGTAGTGGCTTGTCAGCAGTGGGGTGTCAGCAGCGGCATGTCAGCAGTGGTGTGTCAGCAGTGGTGTCTACAGAGGCATGTCAGCAGCGGGATGTCAGCAGTGGTGTGTCAGCAGTCGTGTCAACAGCAGTAGGTCAGGAATGGTGTGTCAGCGGCGGTGTGTCAGCAGTCATGTCAGCAGCGGCGTGTCAGCAATGGTGTGTCAGCAGCAGTGTGTCAGCAGTGGCATGCCAGCAGCGGCGTGTCAGCAGCGGTGTGTCAGCAGCGGCGTATCAGCAGTGGTGTCAGCAGCAGAGTGTCAGCAGCGATGTGTCAGAAGTGGTGTGTCAGTAGTGGTGTGTAAGCAGTGGTGTCAGCAGTGGGGTGTCAGCAGTGGCATGCCAGCAGCGGCGTGTCAGCAGCGGTGTGTCAGCAGCGGCGTGTCAGCAGTGGCGTGTCAGCAGCAGTGGTATGTCAGCAGTGGTATGTCAGCAGTGGTGTGTCAGCAGTGGTGTCTGCAGCAGCGTGTCAGCAGTGGTATGTCAGCAGTGATGTGTCAGCAGCGGCATGTTAGCAGTGGTGTGTCAGCAGTGAGGTGTCAGCAGTAAGGTGTCAACAGTGAGATGTCAGCAGTGAGGTGTCAGCAGTGGCATGTCAGCAGTGGCTTGTCAGCAGTGGTGTGTCGGCAGTGGTGTCTACAGAGGTGTGTCAGCACTGATGTGTCAGCAGTGATGTGTCAGCAGTGATGTGTCAGCAGTGGTGTGTCAGCAGTGGTGTGTCTGCAGTGGTGTGTCTGCAGTGGTGTGTCTGCACTCTGCAGTGGTGTCAGCAGCGGTGTGTCTGAAGTGGAGTGTCAGCAGCAGTGTGTCAGCAGTGGTGTCAGCAGCAGTGTCAGCAGCGATGTGTCAGTAGTGGTGTGTAAGCAGTGGTGTCAGCAGTGGCGTGACAGCAGCGGTGTGTCAGCAGCGGCTTGTCAGCAGTGGCTTGTCAGCAGTGGGGTGTCAGCAGCGGCATGTCAGCAGTGGTATCAGCAGTGGTGTCTACAGAGGTGTGTCAGCAGCAGGGTGTCAGCAGTGATGTGTCAGCAGTGATGTGTCAGCAGCAGCGTGTCAGCAGCGGCGTGTCAGCAGCGGTGTGTCCGCAGTGGTGTCAGCAGCGGCGTGTCAGTAGTGGTGTGTCAGAAGTGGCGTGTCAGCAGTGGTGTGTCAGCAGTGTTGTCAGCAGGAGTGTCAGCAGCGGCGTGTCAGCAGTGGCGTCAGCAGTAGTGTCAGCAGCGGCGTGTCAGCAGCGGCGTGTCAGCAGCGGTGTGTCAGCAGCGGCATGTCAGCAGTGGTGTGTCAGCAGTGGGATGTCTGCAGTGGCATGTCCAAAAATATCAGGGTGGGGAAATGGACCACTTGTCCTGTGTACCAGGGTCTTTCAGTTTATGTGGTTGGGCAACCTTAAAAAACCCTCATATACGTACACTGGCGTAAGGCGGTATATCTTGATTCTCCGCCGTAGTGTATCGTTATAGCATGATCATTGGGCTTTTTATTGTCCAAATGCTAACCTCCCCATGGAGGAAGACCAACTGGTTGTGCAGTAGTGGTCAGAAATAACGGAAACCCCAGTCACTCAAACTTTGGTCTTACATGAACGTGTCTACAAAAAAATTGGACGTATCGTTTATCGAGCACCAATGTGGAATTATGTCACGTCTGGAGCTCAAACAGTAAATGTACCCACTAATATAGGTAGTGAGTTTGTCTGAATTTAGGAATTAAATACAAGTTGAAATTTCTGTAGGGAGATATTTAAGTAGATTCGAGATTAAGCCAATCCATATTATGGAGTTTATCTTGCTGCAATAATGTTTTTGGAGTTTTTGTGTCCATGTGGAACCATCATTTAAGAAGGATGGAAAAGCTACTTGGGGAGGATGAAGGGTTGTCTGGTAAAATTGTGGGTGTTCTTTATCCCTGGAGCCTCGACTGAAGAGGGTAACATTCTTTTTCTTCTCCCAGGTTTGAGCATCTCAATGCTTTGGCTTCTTGTATTGCAGTGACCACCAAAGATGGACTGTTTTCTACTAGGTATGATAATCAGCCTTCTGTAACTGATTTGTAGTTGATGCAGCAGGTCTTGAAGATGATGCAGGGCTAGTACAAACAAGAATGGTTCCCAAGGATATCAACTGAAAACAGAGCAATATTTTTCTACTAGTGCAAAAGTAATTGAACCAATCATCATTGGGCCAATGAAAGTGGTTTATACTAATAGTAGCTCCACGCTATATTCATGCCGTCTCCATCTTCTTTGTGATAAGTGGGTTGAAAGATAGGTTGCTATTTTAATGTATAAGCAAATGCTCGTTTAAAACAAAAAAATATAAAAACATTTAGAAAATGGGAAATTATTCAATTTATAAATGTAACTAATTATTTCATTAGGATATAGTGGGTTTCTTGAATAATCACCATTAGGATATAGTGGGTTTCTTGAATAATCACTCTATCATTAATTTCATTTATATTCGAAATTTTCAGTCCTATTTACTACAAAGTGGCGGAGCACGGCATTAACCGCCTTGGCTTAACGCCAAGCTCCACCACTTCAAAACGCCGGGCTGCACTGTATTTACAAGGATACAGTGCAGCCCTGCGTCTCCCCCTGCACCGGCACTAATTTTAGCTGCCTAGCGCCAACGCAGACACCCTTGCACCATAGTGCACCATAGTGCAAGGGTGCCTGCATTGTAGGGAAAGATTGTTTATGTGCAAGAAGGTGTCCCTTCCTGACAATGAAGGTGTCCCTTCCTGCACAAAAACATTCTGAAATGGCATTTTGAAACTTCTATGTGTGCTGCTTAATGCAGCACACATAGAAGTTGCAAAACATAATTTTTTTTAATTGCTTATGTGCAGGAAGGATCACCTTACTGTACACAAATAATCGATATTCTTTGCTGTTTCTTTGTGTGCTGCACAACGCAGCACACACAGAAACAGCAACAACAAGGAGAAATGAAACATTTCTCTTGGTTGCGCATGCCCCTTCTTTATGCTGCCCACCTCAAAAACCACTGGGTTTGACGCTGCCCTTGTGAATATATGGGGCAGCGTCAAAACCAATGGGTGTTGCACTGCACCACAACACCCATTGCCCGCCCCTTACACACTAAATGCAGCGGGAAAGGGGTCCTTACTTACAAGGCAGCATTAAGCCACGTTAAGTGGCTTAAAGCTGCCTTGTAAATAAGGCGAAGCTGATATAGCCACCTGAACGTCACTGAAAGTGACGTACCTGTGGTGATAGGGGCTTGTAAGTATGCCCTATAGATTAAAGAGCGCTTAAAGATGGTGAAAAATGACAAAATACTTTGGGGGTTATTCAGTGTTTGGTGGATGTGGGACATCTGCAAATAACTGGTGGATTACTGTCAATACTAGTTAGAGTTTCATTCTGGATATTCTCACTTATTAGTGCACATAGAACATTCACCATTTTTGGTGAACCTCCCACATTCACCAAACTCTAAATCCCTTTTGCCATTTTTCTAATTTCGCATGGAAGCCAACTGAGCTAATCCTTTACTTAAAATGGTGGTGAACGTATGTCTGTCCATACATCTGTTTTTTATTTGACCTCATCTTATCCAATTTAAATCATATCCAATTCAAATAATCTGCAAAACCTTGAGGCTTCAAGAAAGGAGAAGTGACAAACTGAGCTAGAATTCGCAGGGAAGGGCAAAGTGGCGAAAGAATTATGAATAAAAGGGACCTCATCTGCATAATACTGCAAGACACAGCTCTTACCCGCCCTCTTCACATCTTCTCTAAAACTCACATAGCCCATCCAGCAGTCTCATAGAGAATTCCTCAAAAATAAGATTTAAGCACACCATGAAACACAGACTAGACAATACAATCTGTTCCTTAGAACTTCCATAGTAATCTTTTGTGTGAAGAATCCAATCAACTGCTGACATTTCTTTTTCTTTTTTCCCCTGCAGAAACGCTGAAGCTGTGCTCCTATCTTGTAAAACATGAATATATTAATCTCATGGACTAACTTATGGTTTACCCTTATCTTGACAGACTTCTGGATAAAGGTGTAAATGTCCATTTTATGTAACACCACATTTGCACCATTTGATTCCTCTTTCGTGGGGTTTCATACTGAGATCTGCGAAAAAAAGGACAGAGGTTTTCATATGTGTCTGTGAGTGTGCTACTTGCGACTAATCTACAACATCAAGAATGAAGCTGAAGTGTTGGAGAACAGTCGAGAGAAAGAAGTCAAAGGATCCTAGAATCCTCACTAATGTGGGGAGTGATGAGTTGAGATGAGGGGCCATGTGCAGTTTCTTGAAGAGCAGCTAGAATCTGGCGAGCGAGCATTGCAAGCAGAAATTATGTAAGCCGTTAGGCTCCAAACAAGAAGATCTCAAAAGCAGCAAAAGATGGAGGTACAGTCCATCAAAGCATAAAGTGCCTAGAAGAAAGAGCATAGTGCTGGTGCAACAGCCAAGAAAGAAGCCACTGATCCACCACGGAAAATCAGAACGTCTGAACAGTATAGAACAATCAAAGTACATATCTCCAGAACTTGATTACCTGAAATCAACTTAGCCTGAAAAGACTAGGGTGCAAACTGGAACAGTATTCTCTACCCCAAAAAAACACCAACCCATTCCAAATGTACTGCCTTAGAAGTTGAACCTTCTTACCCCAAATCTCTTCTATTTGATCATCCTTTGCTATTCTATGTGGTTTGGTTTAAGCCGTTACAATGTCCAATTCCACACGAACAACAGATTACACCCTCATAATGCTTGCCGCCACCGCACACCTATCATCGTTGCCTTTCAGACATTCATCCCCTTCATGCCCCATATCTTTGCACTCATTTTAATTTTGGTTTGTTGTTTGAGTTACTTACACCCACAATTGTACTACTCTATGCCACTCTACTTTACGCCACTCCACTCAACACCACTCCAAACAATTGCATTCTACCACACTCTACACCACTCCACTCCACACAATGCCATTCCATGCCACTCTACTCTACACCACACCACTTTATACCACTCCACTCTAACCCACTCAACACCAATCTACCCCATTCCACTCTACGCCACTCCATTCTACACCACCCCACTCTACACCACTCCATTCCACTCTACGCTATGCCACTTCAGTGTATGCTACTCTATGCAATTCTACTCTACTTCACCCTACTGTATGCCATTCTACTCTACAGCACTCCACTCTACTCTATGCTACTCTACTGCACAACACTCCATTTAACTCTACACAAGTCTAAGCCACTCTACTCTACTCCTCCACTCTACACCACTCCACTCCATTCATTCAACTCCACTCCAATATATGCCACTATACTCTACCCCTTCACTCTATGCCCAGTCTACTCTATGCCACATCACTTCACTCCACTGTACTGTACTCTACGTCGCTCTACTCCATGCCACTCTACACTACTCTAGGCTGCTCCAATCCATGCCACTGTCCTCTACGCCACTCTCCCCTATGCCACTCTATGCCATGCCACTAACTTTTAGCCATGCTGAACAGCTGCCACGCCGCTGATCAATATGGCTAAAAGACTGGCAAAGCCAATAGGTCTTGCATAGGCAAGAGCTATTGACTTTGTCCATGGTTGTTTGTGTCTGCTGCCGCCTCAGGGCTTTTCAGGTGCCTCCTGCTTGGGCAGCAGTGTCAGCCTGCTTCAGCTACTGATTAGTTGTTGTGCCATTCACATTTTACTTCCACCTAGCACAGCATACAACACAGGACAGTGGGATAGCCCATTTCAACCACTGATCAGTTAGCCAGCTATTCTTGTTTTTGTATGCCCACAGTATTTAGGATAACACTAAGTTACACAAAACTGTGATGGATAAAATACTTGAATTAATCTCAGCCACTGGTAATTACTCAGGCAGCATCCCAATCAATTATTTTGCACACCAAGCCATCGTAGTTTGGACCGAGCCATATGAAAATCTTTTCTGACCCTGCTCCAATGGAAACAGTCCAGCTTGAACTACCAGGCCAGGTCCTTCATGAGATGAAGTAGGTTTAGGGGTGTCAATGTGTTCTCGGATCTTCTGCATTTTTTCCACTGAAGAAGAAGTTGATGGCATTGCACTTTTCTGTGGAGTGAGAAATAGGGGAATCTGGCAGGAGGGATACAGTTCTTGATTGTCTTGAAGAACGTTCTGCTTCTTTTGGTGGATCCATTGATGGTGATGGTATAGTACTGTTCTTAGGCTGATGTGATGACCTGTCTCCATGTTGCACTGAGGGCCTTCATTATCAAGAGCTCCTCAGGAGTTCTGTTATTCTTACCCGTCTCATATGGATTGTTTATTGTCAGCAATGTCTTTAGAATGCCAGGGCGCTAAAGGCTTTGGCTTGCACTTGCACTTTTTTAATGCGGATGTTTGTAGGAAGCTGGCTCTTTATAGACTGTACCAAAAAGAGGTATACTGTGCACAGAGTCCAGTGAGTCCCCAAAGGTATGGCAGAGGTTAAAGTAGATACTACCTTACTTTCAATGTAGTGTTAACTGGGCTGAGCAGCTAGGCTTATCAGAGGGTAGTGTTAAGCATTTACTGTACACTCTCAGACAAAAAATGACGTCTCACACTCAAAGACTGAATCCAGACCAATTGATTGTACAAAAAGTTGTTACTTTGTTGTTTTAGTTCTCAAACTAAGAATCATTTAGTGCAGGTAAGTTTCACAGTGGTTTAAAAGTAGCAATACTTTACAAGAATGCAGTAATGTTTTGTAAATGCAGCTACATACTTTACAGTATTAAGAATGTTTTCTGTAGATGCCAATCAAGTACAGTTGTATGCTTTTAAAGTGATAAGGTTTGGCAGTTCAAAGCAACAGATATAACTCAAATACAAATCTATGGAGGAAAACAATGCTAAACAGTTTGCAGGTAAGTACCTAAACTTACTTCCCCAGGCTTCAGGGGTTTAGGGCAACACAAGACAAGACAAGGTTCAAGACCAAGTAGGTACTGCACAATCCCAGCGGCACTGTGGCGGCAGAGTGCAGAGGTCACTGGGCCCAATGTTATCCAATGGAGCTGGGGGTACCTCGAAGTGGCACGGTTTGAAGGTAGGTACCCATGGTCTAAGGGCAAATGCCCCGGGGTCGAAGTGAGCACAGGGTGGCCGCAAAACAGCACCTAAGCTACACCAACAGCGGCACAGGGGTGGCCTGGTGTAGGGTGCAAGTCAGTGTCGGGCACCTTATGCTTTTCAACAGAGTTTGTCGTTTTTGGAAAGAGGCTGCAGGCTTGGACCAGGAGGCTGGATGAAGGCGACCAAAGGTTGGGCAGGTAAGTTGGATAGTTGGGGGACACCATCAGCTGGGCTCCCTAAAGTCAGGGGGCCCAGGATGCAGGGGTGTCTCTTGCTGTTG
This sequence comes from Triturus cristatus, assembly GCF_964204655.1. Taxonomy (NCBI): domain Eukaryota; kingdom Metazoa; phylum Chordata; class Amphibia; order Caudata; family Salamandridae; genus Triturus; species Triturus cristatus. Next base: position 168,406,463 of record NC_140588.1, on the reverse strand, counting down.
GGGCTTCTCAACTGGTTCAAGTCGCAGTCGGGCAGCAGGCTTCGAGGGGGAGATGGGGTCGTGGATAGGGCAGCCACTGATGCAGACGAGGTCAGGATCACCAGGGAGACTTCACAGGATAGGTGAGTCACTCGAATTCAGGCAGTGGGTGTCGGGTGCAGATTGTGCTGGGGACAAGGATCTGCCTGGATCTGGAGTCCTTGAAGTTGGAGTTTCTTTGTTGGACAATCAGTGTCCTCAGAACAGAAGAGTCTTTTTCGAAGGCAGGGCAGGTCTCCAGGGTTATTGGAGGCTGCTTAGCTGCAGGACTCGCTGGCTTCAGCTCGCTGGTTCTCTGAAGCAGAGGACAGGCTGGCAAGGATGGGTCCAAAGAAGTTGTTGTCGTCATCTTCTCTGCAGCATGGCTCTTCGGTTCTTCTTCATCTTAAGTTGTCGTATCTAAGGAGCAAGGTTCAGGGGAGCCCCTAAACACCTAGATTTAGGAGCATTACCGGGCGATGTAGGTTGGGATCAATTGGTCCCTTCCCTGGGGTGTCTACACACTGCTTATGCCACCCAACAGTGGGGGGGAATATGCCTTGTCCTCATTGGGGGTGTGCCCTCATCTTCAAGATGGAGGGGACTGAGATGTGTGTTTCACTTCGCCTCCCCACCCCTCGCAAAGGTGGGCACACCTCCCTTTCTCTTAGGTTTTCCCGCCAATTCTCCTGCCCAAAGTGGGGGTCAGAGCCAGTGGGAGCCAACTCCTGATAGCAGCAGAGGCTTTGGCTAGCTTACAAAGGAAGCAAGCCTTTGAGGCTTCCAGTTCGTGGAACCTGCCCACCCTGGGGGAGGAGGCATGACACCTCTGCACAGGATGTGCTTTGTTTCAGGACCTAGAGAGGTGGCAGATGGAGGGTAGCCATTCAGGAACCACAGCAGGGATTGTCGTTTTCCAGGGGTCATCTCCAAGATGCCCACTGAGTGCATGTTACATTAAATCCAACACTGGCATCAGTTTAGGTTTAATGTGCTGTGAAGCTTCATACCAAACTTCTCAGTCTTCAGTAAAGCCACCATGGAGCTGTGGAGTTCGTGCTGACAAACTCCCAGCCCATGAACTCAAAATGGCTTCACTGCACTTACAATGTCTGTGAATGGCACAGACACTGTAGCTGATTTTTTTTTTTTCACCGAGTTTAATGTAGCGCAAACTTGACCCGGTTTCGGGTATCAGAGCGCTTTACATAGCACCAGTTGCGTTATATGAGGACACATTCATTTTTGTTAGGCACGGGGAGATTTAGTAATTTGCCCAGAATCACAGGATGTTCAGCGTCGTTGCCGAGACCCAAACCCGGTTCCCCAAATTCGAGGTCGACTGCCCTAGCCGTTAGGCCAACTCCTCTCCCCTATTGCTCATGCTGCTATACTCTCAGCTGTGGTATAGTGTACTGCCTTTAGGGCTGTAATGCCTGCTAGAGGGGTGATGTGCCCATGCTGCAGGCAGTGTGGGTGGACATTGCACACAGGAATGTGGGCCATGTCAACTCTTTAGTTTGGTCTGCACCAAAACACAAATGCACAACAAAGGACCTGCCTCTTACGTCAAACTAGATTCCTACTTTTCTAAGCACGAAGACTAATAGATGTTTTCTACTCTGCTTGAGGGCTACAGGTACAGTACGTTATCCTATAGCTATTGGTACTAAAATTAGTGATTTAAACAGTTCTATGGTCTCGAGCTCTACCAATACTTGTGGACTAAGTGAATTTAATAAAGGTTCCCCTAGAAACCTGTGTGGCCCCCCTGTATGTAAAGAAGGAAGGAAAGGCGGAAAAGGAGAAAACTTGAGCAATTTCACATTCCACCCCCAAAGATTGTTATCTATTTCGATGCCACAGAGGAAGAGTGTAGACAAAGTGGAAAAAGTGGGAAAAAAAAGGAAGAGGGCGGCAATACCTCACGGACATGACCCCCACGAGGTGTAAGCGGACAGGTACTCGTCCGTTACCTCACTTTATCATCATTGGTTACTGCCGTCCCCAGTGAAAAACAGAGAAGTGACACAACAGGTATAGCATTTGTCTCTAGTGCCTATTGTGGGAAGAACTAATAACTTAACTATGTGTATGTGCAACAAAAAACAATGGGTGTCGACCCTGAGACTAGGGAGAATGAGTCTGATCAGGACCCAAATATTCCCAATTTAAAATCGGGTAGCCCACACTAGCTAAAGAGACTTTTTATTCAGGCTGTGTGGCTATCCCCTTAAAAAACCAACATGTTTAGTTGCCTGTATGGATTGGCGGCAACTTCTTCAGGGCTAGGGTCGACTAGCCTCTTAGCTTTGTTTATGCTGGCCAATATATGGTTTGTCAGCACCTAGGGGAAACATAAAAATGGACATATACAGGTTCAGTACACACCACAAATATACCCCAGTGGGGTAGACATACACTCAGCCAGGCAATGGGCGTACTGCCTGTTACACTCAAAGCAGGTATATTTACCGTAAGGGTTGCTTACTTACTGCATACCTCACCCCCACTGATTTCAATGGTCAGCGTTATCTCAGAGACTTCTGGATAGCTTAACCGCAACCTGCGGATTCGTATATCTAAAATGTGTAGAAAAAGTGGAAAGGTTAGTGCAGCATGTGTTGAAATAGCATCAAGCATTCCTTTATGAACACTCGCATCCTCGGTGTAATAACCGATTATATCCGGTTCTATCAGTATCCCTTCTTTTTCCTTGCACTCGAGGTTTGCTTGCTTAGTACCTCGCCTCGTGCGTGGCTGGTCTTGTGCTGACTTTATATTACTGCATGTTCCAATTACACTCATGAACTTGACCCTCCTTCGTTCTCAATGCACACCTCACTATTGTATCCTGGTGTCTACGCGATCTATGTTCCGGGTCAACTATACTGTTAACCCGCCTGTCTTGCCGAATATGTGGACCGTGTTATAGCTCCCCCTGGCTTCATGTGCCTATCAGAGCCTATTTCAGTATATTGCTGCCCTAACCACTACTCGCTCAGGGTCTCACCTCGTCAGGGTTGCGTTGCGTCTTCAAATCAGCCTTCATCCCGGGTTCTGTTTTCCCTTACCGCTTAAGTACTCCATGCCCCGTAATATTATGCAGGTGTGGTCTTACTCGGACGACTGCCGCGGCCATATTGTGTAAACCGCGCCGGGCTTTCCTATTGGAGGAAATCTGAATTCCCTAACAGGCATGCGCAGATACGCAATGAGGGTAGCGGGGGCCATCTTGTGTCTCCTCGAACTCGTATATTTGTATTGCGATACAGTTCAAAAATGCAATACCCAATACTGATGGCATTATTCAATTAATGATTCTGATAGATTCACCTTGTTGGTTCGTCTATCATATATCCACTAGTGTGACTCACAATGGATAGTGTGTATTGGTATCGCTGTCCCCAGTGAACTCCCATGGTCTACACCCACCTGTCACTATGTTGTTAGGACCCTGTGAGTGTGTTGTCACGTCATGACCTGGTTCCATTCTATACAATCGTTCAAGCCCTGTCTGTCTGCTCCCTCTTGATAGATCCAACGCGCTTCCTTAGTTGTTAGCCTGGTATTCATATTGTGGCTATCGCCCCACACCCGTTCCAGTACCACCCATCGTAATTCACGGGGGCCATGTCTGGCTGTTCTAAAGTGCTGGACTAGCTTTGTTGTTAGTTTGCCCGTACGAATTGTACTCAAGTGTTCCTGTATGCGAACCTTCACTTTCCGTGTGGTTAATCCAATATAGTGAAGGCCGCATGGGCACGTCAGTCTGTATATTATGTTGTTGGTATTACAGTTACTGAAAGCATTTAAGTGCCAACACTTGCCATTCGCCAATATGACGCTCTTAGTCTGACGTGTTAGTTCGCAAACATTACAACCTCCACACCAAAACACAGCCTGCAGTGGCAGTGTGTGGGTGTTAAGGTGAGGGGTCTCCGAGGGTGGCATGCCCACAGAGGTACCTCTCTAGTCACAGGCCCTTGGTATCAGGGGTACTATTTACAAGGGACTTGCATGTGGCCCAGAGGTGTGCCAATTGTGGAGACAAAGGTACCATTTTGGGAAAGAACATAGGCCCTGTAAGCCTGATTGGCAGGGACTCAGGGCACACTCAGTCAAGTTGGCATCATGTATCTGGCAAAAAAGGTAAGGGGTAACCATGCAAAAAGGTGCACTCAAAGACTGAATTCAGACCTTTAGTTTGTACAAAACGTTATTTTGTTATTTTATTTCTAGAACCAAAAATCACTTAGTGCAGGTAAGTTTCACAGTGGTTTAAAAGTAGCAATACTTTTCAAAAATGCAGTAATGTTTTGTAAATGCAGTTATATACTTTACAGTATTAAGAATGTTTTTGATAGAAGTCAATTAAATACAGTTGTATGCTTTTGCAGTGATAAGGTTAGACAGTTCAGTGCAATAGATAGAACTACAATGCAACCCAATAGAGGAGAACAATGTTAAACAGTTTGCAGGTAAGTACTCAACTTACTTCCTCAGGCTTTTGGGGTTTAGGACAACACAGGGGAAGGTTCAAGACCAGGTAGGTACTGCACCACCAGCGGCACAAGGGCGGCCGAATGCAGAGGTCGCTGGGCACATTGTTATCCAATAGAGCCTGGGGGTACCTCGAAGAGGCACGGTTTTCAGGTAGGTACCGACGGTCTTAGGGCAAATGTCCTAGGGGTTGAAGTGGGCACAGGGAGGGAGCCACAATGCAGCACCAAAGCTACACCACCAGCGGGACAAGGCAGTCGGGTGCAGGGTGCAAATCAGCAGCTTACGCCCAATGTTCTCCAATGGAGGTCATCGGTTTCGGAAAGAGGCTGCAGCCTTGGACCATGAAGCTGCACGAAGGCGATCAACAACTGGGCAGGTAAGTTGGATAGCTGGGGGACACCTGGGCACCGTCAGCTGGGCTCTCCAAAGTTGGGGACGGAGGATGCAGAGGTGCCTTTTGGTGTCGGGGTTTTCTCATCTCGTTCTTGTCGCGGTCGGGGGGACCCTTCGAACAGAGGCTGCAGGAGTTGAGGGGGGGTCCTCGAGAGGTCAGCCACTGATGCAGACGAGGTCAGGGTCACTGGGGAGGCTTCACAGGATAGGTGAGTCACTCAATCTCGGTTCATTGGCATCAGGCGCAGAGTGTGCTCGGGACACGGATCTGTCTGGATCCAGAGTCCTTGAATTTGGAGTTTCTTTGTTGGACAATACGTGTCCTCGGGATACAAGAGTCTTTTTCGAAGGCAGGGCTAGTCTCTGGTGTTCTTGGAGGCTGCTGGCTGCAGGACTCACCAGTTTCAGCTCACAGGGTCTCTGAAGTAGGGGTGGGCGGAATTAGCAGAATCGCGTTACGCAAATCTCCGCGAACCGGTAAAAAATTTCAGCGAATACGCAGAAATTCTGCGAACACGCGGAATTGCTTGTTCGCGATGCTTTTTTCCTGTTGACAATCGCTGTTTGCATGCTCGGGGAGAAATATCTCGCAAACACGCATTTTGGGAACGAGAACAAGCAAAAAATTTCGCAACGTCGCGGAAAGCTGAATTTTGGGCTTTTTCGCGTTCTCCGCGGAATGCGAAATTACCCAAATTCCGCTAATTCCGCGAGCAGAATGTAATTTACCTCCCAGGCCGATTCTGAAGCAAGAGACAGGCTAGTAGAGCAGGGGCCAAAGCAGTGTCGTCATCCTCTTCTCTGCAGCACGGCTCTTCAGGTATCTTTTTATTAGGTTGTCGTATCTAAGGAACTAGGTTATGGGTGCCCCAAAATACCTAGATTTAGTGGCGTTACAGGGCCACTTCCCTGGGGTGTCTACACCCGCTCTTATGCCACCCTCAAGTGAGGGGGAGGCATATGCCTCAGCCTGATTGGGGAAGTCCCCTCATCTTCAAGTTGGAGGGGACTGAGATGTGTGCTTCGCTTCACCTCCCCTACCTGAGGGGGTGGGATTGACAAAGGTAGGTACACCTCCCTTTCCCTCTAGGTTCCCCTACCGATTCTCCTGCCCAAAGTGGGAATCAGAGCCAGTGGGAGCCAGTTGCTGATAGCAGCAGGGGTAGATAACAAAGGCAGCTGGCCTTTGAAGCTTTCCCTTGTGGACCCTGCACATCCTGGGGGAGCAGGCATGACACCTCTGCCAGGATGTTCTTTGTTTCAGGACCCAGAGAGCAGAGGCTCTCTATGCAGGGGACAGAAACCTGTCTAGAGGTGGTAGATGGTGGGTAGCCATTCAGGAACCACACAAGGGGTATGTCGTTTTCCAGGGGGAAATCTCTAAGAAGCCCTATGAGTGCATTTTACATTAAATCCAACACTGGATCAGTGTGGGTTTAATGTGTTGAGAAGTTTAGTATCAAACTTCTCAGTCTTCAGTAAAGCCATCATGGAGCTGTGGAGTTCATTCTGACAAACTCCCAGCCCATGTACTCAAAATGGCTTCACTGCACTTACAATGTCTGTGAATGGCACATACAGCTATGCCCTCACCTGTGGTATGGTGTACCCTGCCTTTAGGGCTGTAATGGCTGCTAGAGGGGTGACTTACCCATGCTGCAGGCAGTGTGAGTGGGCATTGCACACAGGAATGTGGGCCATGTCAACTCTTTAGTTTGGTCTGCACCAAAACACGCAGCCTGCAGTGGCAGTGTGTGGGTGTTAAGGTGAGGGGTCTCCGAGGGTGGCATGCCCTCAGAGGCCCTCTATGGTCACAAGGCACTTGGTACCAGGGGTACCGTTTACAAGGTACTTGCATGTGGCTCAGAGGTGTGCCAACTGTGGAGACAAAGGTACCGTTTTAGGAAAAAACATTGACTTTGTAAGCCGATTGGCAGGTACCCAGGGCACACTCAGTCAAGTTGGCATCATGTATCTGGCAAAAAGGTATGGGGGAAACCATGCAAAAAGGGGCACACAAAGACTGAATTGAGACTATTAGGTTGTACAAAACGTTATTTTGTTATATTATTTCTAGAACCAATAATCACTTAGCGCAGGTAAGTTTCAAAGTGGTTTGAAAGTAGCAATACTTTTCAAGACTGCAGTAATGTTTTGTAAATGCAGTTATGTACTTTATCGTATTAAGAATGTTTTCTGTAGATGTCAATCAAGTACAGCTGTATGCTTTTTCAGTGATAAGGTTTGACAGTTCAATGCAATAGATAGAACTACAATGCAAATCTATTGAGGAAAACAATGTTAAACAGTTTGCAGGTAGGTACCTAAACTTATTTACCCAGGCTTTGAGGTTTTAGGACAACACAAGGCACGGTTTAAGACCAGGTAGGTACTGAACTAACAGCGGCACTGGGGCGGCTGAGTGCAGAGGTCACTAGGCCTAATGTTTTCCAATAGAGCCAGGGGGTACCTCTAAGAGGCACGGTTTGAAGGTAGGTACCCACAATGTTAAACAGTTTGTAGGTAAGTATTCAACTTAATTCCCCAGGCTTTGGGGGTTTAGGACAACACAAGGCAAGGTTTAAGACCAGGTAGGTACTGAACTAACAGCCGCCCTTGGGCGGCAGAGTGCAGAGGTCACTGGGCCTAATGTTATCCAATGGAGCCGGGGGGTACCTTGAAGAGGCACGGTTTGAAGGTAGATACCCACAATGTTAAACAGTTTGCAGGTAAGTAATCAACTTACTTCCCCAGGTTTTGGGGATTTAGGACAACACAGGGCAAGGTTCAAGATCAGGTAGGTACTGCACCACCAGCAGCACTAGGGCGGCCGAATGCAGAGGTCACTGGGCACAATGTTATCCAAAAAAGCCTGGGGGTACTTCGAAGAGGCACGGTCTGCAGGTAGGTACCCACAGTCTTAGGGGAAATGCCCCAGGGATTAAAGTGAGCACAGGGTGGCCACAAAGCAGCACCAAAGCACAGGTGGATGAGTGTAGTGTTCAAATCAGTGTCGGGCAACCAATGCTTTCTAACGGAGGTCGTCGTTTTCGGAAAGAGGCTGCAGACTTGGATCAGGAGGCTGGATGAAGGTGACCTACGGTTAGGCAGGTAAGTTGGATAGCGAGGGGACACCATCAACTGGGCTCCATAAAGTCAGGGGGCGGAAGATGCAGGGCTGCCTTTTGGTGTTGGGGTTACACAACTGGTTCCAGTTGCAGTCGGGCTGCAGGCATAGAGGGGGAGAGCTGTTCCTGAATAGGTCAGCCACTGATATAGACGAGGTCATGTCTGCCAGGAAGACTTCACAGGATAGGTGAGCCACTCGAAATCGGGCCGAGGGCATCGAGTGCAGAGTGTGCTGGGGACGCGGATTTTGATGGACAATTCGTGCCCTCAGAAGACAAGTCTTTTTCGAAGGCAAGGCAGGTCTCCAGGATTCTTCAAAGCTGCTTAGCTGCAGGACTCGCTGGTTTCAGCTTGCATGTTCTCTGAAGCAGAAGACAGGCTGGTAGGGATTGGGCCAAAGCAGTTGTTGTCGTCATCTTCACTGCAGCACGGCTCTTTGGTTCTTCTTCTTAGGTTTTTGTATCTAAGGATTAAGGTTCAGGGGTGCCCATAAATAACTAAATTTAGGGGAGTTACAGGGGGTGCAGATTGGGACTAATGGGTCCCATACCTTGAGTCTCTTCGCCTCTCTTATGCCACTCTCCAGTGAGGGGGAGCATATGCCTCGTCCTCATTGGAGGAGTCCCCTCATCTTTCAAGATCGAGGGGACTGAGATGTGTGCCTCTCCCACCTGAGGGGTGGGGTCGGGAAAGGTGGGCACACCTCCCTTTCTCTGTAGGTTTTTCCGCCGATTCTTCTGCCCCAAGAGGGGTCAGAACCGGCGGGAGCCAACTCCTGATAGCAGCAGAGGCTTGGGGCTAGTTAACAAAGGCAGCAAGCCTTTGAACCTTCCCCTTCTTAGAACCTGCCCATCCTGGGGGAGGAGGGCATGACATCTCTGCCCAGTATGTGCTTTTTTGCAGGACCCAGAGAGGTGGCAGATGGCGGGTAGCCATTCAGGAACCACTCCAAGAATAGTCGTTTCCAGGGGGCATCTCTAAGATGCCCTCTTAGTGCATTTTACATTTCATGCAACACTGGCATCAGTGTTGGTTTAATGTGCTGTGAAGTTTGGTATCCATCATGGAGCTGTGGAGTTTGTGCTGACAAACTCCCAGCCCATGTGCTCAAAATGGCTTCACTGCACTTACAATGTCGGTGAATGGCACGGACACTGTAGGGGCATATTGTTCATGCAGCTATGCCCTCCACTGTGGTACGGGTGACTTAGCCATGCCACAGGCAGTGTGGGTGCGCATTGAACACATAAATGTGGGCCATGTCGACTCTTTAGTTTGGACTGCACCAAAACACGCAGCCTGCAGTGGCAGTGTGGGGGTGTTAAGGTGACGGGTCTCTGAGTGTGGCATGCCCTCAGAGGGTCCTCTCTGGTCACAAGGCCCTATGTACCAGGGGTACCATTTACAAGGGACTTGCATGTGGCCCAGAGGCGTGCCAGTTGTGCATTCAAAGGTACAGTTTTGGGTAAGAATATAGGCCCTGTAAGCCTGATTGGCAGGGACCCAGGGCACACTCAGTCAAGTTGGCATCATCTATCTGGCAAAAAGGTAAGGAGTAACCATGCAAAAAGGGGCACTCAAAGACTGAATTCAGACCATTAGGTTGTAGAAAACATTGTTACTTTGTTATTTTATTTCTAGAACCAAGAATCACTTAGTGCAGGTAAGTTTCACGGTGGTTTAAAAGTAGCAATACTTTTAAAGAATGCAGTAATGTTTTGTAAATGCAGTTATATACTTTACAGTATTAAGAATGTTTTCTGTAGATGTTAATCAAGTACAGTTGTATGCTTTTGCAGTGATAAGGTTAGACAGTTCAGTGCAATAGATAGAACTAAACAGTTTGCAGGTAAGTACTCAACATACTTCCCCAGGCTTTGGAGGTTTAGGACAACACAGGGCAAGGTTCAAGACCAGGTAGGTACTGCACCTCCAGAGGCACTAGGATGGCCGGATGCAGAGGTCGCTAGGCACAATGTTATCCAATACGGGGGTACCTAGAAGAGGCACGGTTTGAAGGTAGGTACCTGCAGACTTAGGGCAAATGCCCGGGGGTTGAAGTGAGCACAGGGAGGGGCCACAATGCAGCACCAAAGCTACACCACCAGGGGCACAGGGCGGTCGGGTGCAAATTAGCGCCTGACGCTTAATGTTTTCCAATGGACGTGGTCGGTTTCGGAAAGAGGCTGCAGCCTTGGAGCATGAAGCTGCCCGAAGACGATCAATGGCTGGACAGGTAGGCTGGATAGCTGGGGGACACCTGGGCACCATCAGCTAGGCTCTCCAAAGTCTGGACGAAGGATGCAGGGGTGCCTTTTGGTGTAAGGGTTTTCTCATCTGGTTCTTGTCGCAGTCGGGAGGACCCTTCTAACAGAGGCTGCAGGCGTTGAGGGGGAGTCCTGGAAGGGTCAGCCACTGATGCAGACGAGGTCAGGATCGCTGGGGAGAATTCACAGGATAGGTGAGTCACTCGAACTCGGGCCATTGGCGTCAGGTGCAGTGTGGGCTGTGGACGCGGATCCGCCTAGATCCGGAGTCCTTGAAGATGGAGGGCCCGATTCACAGAACTAACTTAAGACAAAATCCTAAACTTACTACCATTTTGGTATTCACAGAAGGCACTTATTCATTTTGGTATTCACAGAAGGCACTTACTCATTTTGGTATTCACAGAAGTTAGGAGTCCTAACTTTAGGACTCCTAAATGCCTTCTGTGAATACCGAAAGTCTTAAAATTAGGATTTTTCGCAGTTTAGTAGTAGTATAGTTAGGACTCCTAACTTTAGGACTCCTAAATGCCTTCTGTGAATACCGAAATTCTTAAAATTAGGATTTTTCTCAATTTAGTAGTCCTAAATTTAGACTTAGGACTACTAAATTGAGAAAAATCCTAATTTTAAGACTTTCGGTATTCACAGAAGGCATTTAGGAGTCCTAAAGTTAGGAGTCTTAACTATACTACTACTAAACTGAGAAAAATCCTAATTTTAAGGCTTTTGGTAGTCACAGAAGGCATTTAGGAGTCCTAAAGTTAGGAGTCCTAAACTTAGGACTACTAAATTGAGAAAAATCCTAATTTTAAGAATTTCGGTATTCACAGAAGGCATTTAGGAGTCCTAAAGTTAGGAGTCCTAACTATACTACTACTAAACTGAGAAAAATCCAAATTTTAAGACTTTCGGTATTCACAGAAGACATTTAGGAGTCCTAAAGTTAGGACTCCTAACTTCTGTGAATACCGAAATGAGTAAGTGCCTTCTGTGAATACCAAAATGAGTAAGTGCCTTCTGTGAATACCAAAATGGTAGTAAGTTTAGGATTTTGTCTTAAGTTAGTTCTGAGAATCGGGCCCGGAGTTTCTTTGTTGGACAATCAGTGTCCTCTGGATACAAGTCTTTTTCAAAGACAGGGCTGGTCTCTGGGGTTCTTGGAGGCTGCTGGCTGCAGGACTCACCAGTTTCAGCTTGCAGGGCCCCTGAAGCAGGAGACAGGCTGTTAGAGCTGGGGCCAAAGTAGTTGTTGTAGTCCTGTTCTCTGCAGGACGGCTCTTCAGGCCTCCTTTTTCTCAGGTTGTCGTGTCTAATTAACCAGGTTTATGGTTTCCCTTAAATACCTAGATTTAGGGGCGTTAGAGTGGGGTACAGGTTGGGACCAATGGTCCCTTCCCTGGGGTGTCTACAACCCCCTCTTATGCCACCCTCCAGTGGGAGAGGGCATATGCCTCATCCTGAATAGGGGGTCCCCTCATCTTCAAGATGGAGGGGACTGAGAAGTGCGCTTCGCTTTACCTCCCCCACCTGAGGGGTGGGGTTGACAAAGGTGGGCAACACTCCCTTTCTCTCTAGGTTTTCCTGCTGATTCTACCGCCCATAGTGAGAATCAGAACCAGTGGGAGCCAGTTGCTGATAGCAGCAGGGATAGCTAACAAAAGCGGCAGGCTTTAGAAGATTCCCCTTCGTGGACCCTGCCCATCCTGGGAGAGCAGGCATGACACCTCTGCCCAGGATATGCTTTGTTTCAGGACCCAGAGAGTGGAGGCTCTCTACCCAGGGGCCAGAAACCTGTCTAGAGGTGGTAGATGGTGGGTAGCCATTCAGGAACCACACAATGGCTTGTTGTTTTCCAGGGGGCATCTCTAAGATGCCCTCTGAATGCATTCTACATTAAATCCAACACTGGCACCAGTGAGGGGTGACGTACCCATGCCACAGGCAGTGTGGGTGGGCATGGCACACAGGGATGTATGCTATCTCGATTCTTCAGTTTTGTCTGCACCAAACACGCAGGTGGCATTGCTAAGGTGAGGGGTCTCTGAGGGTGGCGTAATACATTCTGCAGCCCTCAGAGGCTTTCTCTGGTCACAAGGCCCGTGGTACCAGAGGTACCTTTTACAAGGTACTTGCATGTGGCCCAGAGGTGTGCCAATTGTGGAGAAAAAGGTACAGTATTGAGAAAGAACACAGGCCCTGGGAGCCTGAGCGTCAGGGACCCAGGGCACACTCAGTCAAGTTGGCAACATGTATCTGGCAAAGCGTTAGGGGGTAACCATGCAAAAAGGGGCACTTTCCTACAATGTTCACATAGTTTTCCAAGAAATTGTAGAGTGCACGCAGACAGGCACCGCGCAGAGTACAGGCAGAGTGCTCACTTGGCAGACTCCTAATGTAGTTCAGGAACAGAGTCCCCCATGCACCGTAGGTGCTGGATGTAAGTTCAATACTTCATTTTGTTTCCATTAACTACTTCCATCTTTTTCTGGATGAAGATTTCTTTGAGGATATTAAGCCCCAAACAAATGTACATGCCTCTCGGTTTCTGAGGAATCATTGAGGCACTCTGTTGCCTCAATCTGGGGCACACCTGGAGGCTCAAAACATCACTTGTGGAGTTAAAAGAAATTCTGAGCCTAACACTGAACATGGGAAACCTACACAACCCAACTGTACAGTCCTTCTACTCATGCGGTTTGAGCAAAACCCAGCTTCGCACTGGTCATGAGCACAGCTAGGTTTTGGATTTTGGAGCCTATGTTGCTTTTCAATGATAATTCTGTTGCATTGCCCCAGGATCACCCATACCGTGACAGACTGTTAAAAATACAGACTGTCGTGGAACATTTGTCTGCCAAGTTTCTAGAGATTTATATTCTTGGAAAGAATATAACAGTCAATGAGTCCTTGATCTTGTACAAAGGAGGATTTCTGTTTATGCAAAGCAAATCAAGTATTGTATTGTAATTGCATTTACATAGCGCTTACTACCCCTGATGAGGCGTCAAAGCGCTTTTTCGCCGAGTAGCACGCTACTCCGAGACCTATAGAGGATTAGTGTTGAATTAGTATAGTGAAACATGCAAGTAAATTTTAAGTGATGGATAGGTTAGTCAGTTATTTGGATTCGGAAGGATAGCAGAAGGATAGATGAGGAAAAAAAAGGTTTGTATTTATATAGTGCTTGTTACCCCTGATGGGGTGTTGAAGCACGCTACTCCGCAAACTCATAAAGATTAGTGCTGAATTAGTATGGTGAATATGAAAGTAATTTGAGTGGTGGATATTAGTCAGTTATTTGGAGTAAGAAGAATAGGGGAGGGATAAAAGGGAGGTAATGTTTGCATTCATGTTGCACCCGTTACCCCTGATGGGTGTTGAAGCGCTTTTGTGGCGAGTAGGACGCTACTCCGTAACCCATAAAGGATTAGTGTTGAAAAGTAGTATAGTGAAGTATGAAGTAATTTGAGTGGTGGATATATATCATTCAGGTATTTGAATAGAGAAGGGTAGGTTGCGGGATAGAAGAGGGAAAGAGGTTTGTATTTATATAGCGCTTGCTACCCCTTGATGGGGTTTTGAAGCGCTTTATTGGCGATTAGCACACTACTCTGGAACCCCTTAGGATTAATGTTGAATTAGTATTGCAAAACATCAAAGTAATTTGAGTGGTGGATAAGTTAGTCAGTTATTTGGATTGAGAAGGGTTGGGGAGGGGTGGAAAAAGGAAAAAGGTTTGCATTTATATAGCGCTGATAACCCTGATGGGGTGTTGAAACGCTTTATTGGCGAGTAGCACGCTACTCTGGAACCCATAAAGGATTAGTGGTGAATTAGTATAGTGGAATATGGAATTCAAGAAGTGAACATGTTAGTCTGTTATTTTGATTGAAAAGGAACGTATGAACCCGTTACAGCATCAGGATGTACACGTTGTGGGAGAGCTCTACGGGTTTTATGTACAGCCTAAGAGTATATACAGGAAAACACTCCACAATAATGCTGCAGGTTGCTCTTTCACTTTAGGAGTTAGTGAGTAGATTGTATGGCAGCTTGAGCCCTCCTACCCCAGGCATACTAATCTCTATACCCCCCTGGGGTGGCATATAAGGGATGTTTAACCTCAATTTGCCCCAGAGAATCAGAATGTCCATTAGACCACCGGGAAATTGCTTCATTTACTGTTTTGACTTGAGCCTTCCTGCTGGACATGGGCCTGTGCTCCCTATATTCCCTGGGACAACGGTTTTTCTGCCCTGGGGGGGGGGGGGGGTGTTTGCTCCCAATCTACTCCCCAGGGGATAAAAAGCCTACTAAATCAAAAGTGAATTGCAGAGTTAACTTTTTTGGGGGTGAGAGGCCCCTAGGACAAAATATGAAGAGTGGGCAGCCCACCCTATCTTAGGTCTCAGCCCTTTGTCCCTAAATCCTTTAAAGCCCCAACAGTCTTTCTGCATTCCTGGTGCACTGAGCATCCTCATTCCCATGGCAAGCAAGAGGAAATTTAAATTGGTCTGGGGGCAAACATCAGATATGGACGCGCAGATTGGGGGTAAATTCAAATGTCATTTTCTTGCTATACTACCATGCTGAATGGCTGACATATCTGAAAACTAGACAGCAGGGGAGTCCAGTGCAGGGTGTCAGCTTGGAGGTGATTTATAAATTTGTCAGTCAGCCCCTTCCCGTCAGGGGGAAGGAGTAATCTACTCCGCGTTCCTCTGGTGGAACAACTGGTCATCCGCCCTAATATAACTCACCCCCTAAGCATCAGAAAGGGCCTAATCAAATTTATAAGGGGGAGGCTTGTCTCAACTTTTCCCACTTCAGTGTCTGGGTTCCCCTCCTCCAGTCTCAGGAATGTCAGCAATACCTGTCCACTGGAGAAGCATACTCATAGGCATGTTGTGTATATGAATAGTCAAGGGCTTCTAAAATGGAAACCACAGACCTGTGTCACTCCATTTACTCATACACTGCACACCACCACACTAGCATACACACACATGCTTAAGTGCATAGAATCTTGGTGCTACGACCCAAGATCACAGTGACCAGCAGAACACTAATGCTACCACCACTGTGCCACACGTGTGAAGCACCTGACGGGGACAGTAGTCCATCTGTCAACATGAAGATTTCGATTGGTGCGCGCCTTGAAGTCCAGGACCAGCATAAGTCCAGAACCTCTCGCAAGTCAATGGCAAGCCCAGTCTTCTGAATACACACTACATTAGTGACTCACCATGCAAACTTCCACTATTTCCCTCAATCATCATGGAAAGTTGTCTAACTAAGCCTTTGCGTGACATCACTGACAGCTTTCACAACCATACGCCAAAACAATAACTCACTAACACTTGACCAACTGATTGACACTGTCACCACCCTATTTCATGCGCCTGCTATTTACAATGAACCTGAACCCACAACAGCTCCTTTTTAAGTTCTTGACAGCATTTTAGATCACCTTCACACTCTGGTCCCTCTGAACATTCTTGTGGTTTGAGTTTGTAACAGATACACAAACACCCACATACAGAATACAATCTCCTCTCTACTTCATGCTGACCAGATACTCATTAATATTCAGGCATGCTCTACTCACAACACAACAACCTCATACTAACCTCTAGACACAGAGGCTGCCTTCGTGTCCACATCCCTCTGATCATGCCTGCATGCACATACCAGTTACACAATCTCCATGATGATTCACTGATTGTCAACTCATCTATCTCTAGATATAACATTATATACTTTATCCCTGTACCACAATGCACAACGATATCTCTACTTCACCCAGTCCCAACGTCTTCTATGACCTCAGAAACACACTTCCCTCACTCTTAGATCCACACTTGCACATCAGAACCTTTAACCCTCCAGCGCCACATGCAGAGCAATGGATATATTGATATTCCACCTAAATCCAAACATATTTTTCACAAGACATGCCCGGGGGTAAGGAAATCCAAAGCTAACTTCAACCATGATTTCCCAATAACTTCCGTTAGTGACAAAGGTGGTTGACTTACAGTTTTTACTGCCACTACTGGCACATGCACAGAACTCTTTCAATTTTTATTCTATTTGTGTGAGAAAATCAGAATTATTGGCTCATGCTCCTGTAAGCCATACAACGCTAAGGATGCCTCTACAGTTGCACTTTTTATCACCAAAGCAATCAATATACATAAAAGTATTGTTTTATGATGTCAAATATTTTGTCATGTACTTTTGCTACTGTTATTGATAAAAATAGCTATTTGTAAGTGCTCTTGTTTTTACTCTTGGTGTAATCATGTATTATTATTTTATTGTCAACTACGTTTATGGTTGTTTACATACCGAATAAAGTTTTTGAATCGAATCGCCTTTACAGTATTATTCAGTTTATTACGACTAGAAGTGGTACAATCAAGAGTCTTCTGCAGACGTTTACTCTCATGCAAACATAAAACAGAAACTTCTTCGCTTCTGGGAATTAATCTCCATCAGTCAAACCCTTCACTAATTTCTTTTTTGTGTAATTCATAAAGGGTCCTCCTTTATCACTTCATCACATTTTCCATTACTCTGGCTAGTCCCTCTCCCACCATCATGACCAACTGTTACTTTGTTTTTGTCCTGCATTTGATCTCCTTCTTGGATGCTCAGGAATCTCAGGTGGGAGTAAGTTACTAAATGTTGCAGACTTTTCATTTATTGTACCTCAAAATTATACTCCATAAACCACACTTGGATTTCTGGGAGCTACACCTCCATCAAATACTCAAAGATATATCAAAGAGGTTTGTGGTCAGCTTAGCTTTAAATTGATTGACTGACCTGTAATATTCAAATACCTCCATCTACACTGCAGAATACTGTATGTCACTACTCACGCCCTTAGAGACACATACAACATTTCTTTTATTCTTCCATTATTGTACACATATATACGGATGACACACACATCTTCTCTTTACCCTCTTTCACTATAAAGGTAAATTCCTACATCTCTACCTTTCACTTACCTGTTTCCTAACTATCTGCTACTACGTCACCATTGACTTTCTTCTACTTAATGCTGTAAAATCGAAAATCTCCACCACCCTTCTCATCTTCTTCCCATCTCAGAGACCATCATTCCATCCTCTACAAGGAGAAACAAGGGAACAATTATTGAGGCTATTGATACACAATTGAGGAATCATCTCTTCCACAGGATAGGGACAGAGCCTCAGCATTAGAAAACTCCAGCATCACCTCCCTTTCCATCCCACTACAAATCTCCTTTGTACATCTGTCATAAGTAATCTAGATTACTGCAACAGCTTGTTCATGGAACTCAACAAGTATGCATTCTCTCCAGCTGACAATGTTATCAGCTTTTCAACCTAACATTCTTCTCCCTTTCACTTAAAAAAACATCTCTCCCTCCTGCCTTTAGGGTGTTTGAATCGTAGCCAATGGCAAAAACCAGCATGAAATCTTTATCCTAATCTTCAAATCAATTTATGGGCTGGACCTTCACCCGTCACACCTCAACTTGATCACTGCAATCTGCTAATGCGCACCTGCTCCCAGTTCCCTCTTGTGCTATATTTCCCTACTTTGTACCCTGAAAACCCCCCCTTCCCAGAGAGCTCAATATCATTTCCAAACAAGCCACCATTAAAGCTAGCTTCAAAACACCTCACTGACCAGAAGTATCACCACCATGGTCTAAAGGCCGCATCCAGCCATCAGTCTGCTCACCATCAGCCCAGGAAAATATAAAAGTGTGAATGTGTTTAAGTATGTGTAATGTGCATGTCCTGTGAGTTCATCGTCCTGCACCTTGGCTTCCCAGACCATCTTTCTATGTAAATCAACACATCTGTTTATTGTTCTCCATACTGCAATTGATCTTTTATACGATTTGTTATTCAAATCCAATCCCAATAAATTGTGCCTAAACCAACGGCAATCAAGCCTTACTTATTAAGTTTTGTTTCACAATGATACAAAATTCCAGCCACAAATACTTACATGTCCTTTGTGCACGTATAAAACCATTTTGGCTATCACACAGAGAGGCAAGTGGTTGAACTAATGTTTTAGCAAACATTTGATTGTCTTAATTCAAGAGAAAAATGGACAGTTTATTTCCTTTGAGAAACTTAACATCACTAAATTCATTAATAAAGGTGAAAAATGTAAACTTTTAAGTGCTCCCAAAATGTTAAATGTTGTACTTAGAGACACAATCTGGGCATGCAGACCTTGCTCAGATCAGGATTCAGGAGATGGAATTCTATGAGGATAGCTACCCTGAGTGATGTTTGTAGACCGAGGAGTCTAAAAGCATTTCACCTACTTAAAATTGAATATGAGATGGCAGATACTGAGGCTTTTCCTTACCTGCATCTGTGCCAGGCCCTAAAACATTTGTGGATCTTAAGAATGAGGCACAGGACACCTCGTCCATAAAGTATAAAGTGTTAAATTAATCTTTTCATACACAATGGCATCCAAGATCTACAAACCTTTGTTCAACAACCATGTAGTATGAAATTTCTCCAGGCTCGATGGCTGGCTGATCTAAACCATATTGAGAAAGCTGTTTAGGAATAAATGATGTAACCTAAAGAAGTGAGGAATCGCCGAGCTTCAGTCAGGTACAATATAAAATTTGACGTAGAGACTCTGATTACAAGTAATTGGTGCAACATTTATTCCTCATAAATAGGGAGTAATATGCAGATTTTAGTCTTTACTACATCAAAATCAGCATGATCTGGTATTTATCAGGATTCACCCCCTTTCAAGTAATATCCGCAGGTTTGACCTGCTGAAATTTATCCAGAGGATGTGATTTTTATTTCACTACTTAATACTACTGCTACACATATGTGCAGGATTTGGAGTTACTGTACATTTTGAAATTTGAATGCCAGTTCATAGTGAGAGCCTGTAGCTACTATACTCAAATACAGATGTTATGGTTTGGTAAAACTAATAACCATGCATGTTTGCAAGGATGCAGCCAACCACATACTTTTTGCCTTATTTGGAATGCCATAGTTATGTGTGTTTTGGAAGGAGGTTATGGAATGCCTCAGTAGCATCATTGAGCTCTCTGTGCCTTTACATACTGGCGTAATGTTGTTTGGGATGTCAGATGCCTAGAATCCTGCCTTTGAAATATGTCAAGCTTTTAAGGATGTAGGATTGGGCACAGTGCATTGAGAAATTGCTAGACTGTGGAGGCGGAAGATAGGTACCACATTTTGCGAACTGGTGCACGGCAGCAGAATAGGATATCCATACCGAAAGAGGTCGTCTTTACATGTTTATTAAACTAGGAGACCTGAGGAGAATGTTGTTTGAAGAGAGACTAACTGGTCTGAATGAAGGTGGTCATCCAATAATAAATTATCTATGAACCACATTGAGAATCAGAAGTCAAGTAAAAAATCGGGGATACTGCTGTTTCAACCTGGTAGGGTCTCCAACACGCTTGCCCAGCTGAAATCTATGGGAGCTATACCAGGAGATGGATGGCAAACACTCAGTCACCATGATCATCACTCTGATACACCTGGGTGAGATACTCCATGGGAGGTCTGATTTCATTGAATAATGGAGATGAGACTCTTTCTCCAGCAATCATCAGAGTTACTCTACTATGTGTGATCTGGAAGTTTGGGAAAGCTGCCATTCGTTACTGGTCTCTCTGGGATCAAGCCGTCCTGTGTCTGTTTCTGATGTTGCGGAGGCTGTATCCAGGCCTAGCACCACACAGGCGTCTTTGATTTTGTTAATGGTGAGTTAATGGCCCTTGAGGGTGAAGTGAAGGCAGAAAGGGTACCATCAGCTGGTGGGTATTTTTCTCTCAGCAGGTAGGAGGTTACATCTTTAAATTCTCGTCGTTTATCTAGGGTGTAAAGGGAGACTTCTTGAAACAGCAACAAGGTATCGTCACAGAATATCTTGTTTTTTAGCTCTGCAATGCCTGGAGATTCTGATGTGGACAGTGCGAGGGATTTTACTGATTTCACCCTATTCCCTGCCACTGTGGGAGAAGACATGGGAGGGTTCCACTCTTTGCCGTTGTTAATTGTAATGTCCTCTATGCGCATGGCAGTGCTGAAAAAGGTTGAATGGTCTTGTCGAGGCCCTTGTAAAAGTGTCTTGTTGGGTGACATAAAGCTCTAAGCCGCCTCGGGCGTCTGTTATGGGAGAGGGCCCAAAAGACCGCAGGACTAGAAGCAGTTCTCTTGACTGGGGGTGAATGTTTGATTTGCTCTGCATTCCGTCCATTTGTGTGTCTTTTGCTTTCTTGCCCTAAGTGCGCCGGGTATGCCCAGACGTGGGTCCCGGGCTCACTGTGCCACTGGATTCAAGCTAGCCTGGTTGATGAAGGATAATGCCCCAAAACCGGTCGCATGATGCTTGTTTCCGGTCCAGGGAGGACCTGGCTTGGCAGTTCGGGTAGACTGTTCCCATGAGCCACAGGGTCAATACTGATTTGCTTATGGCTGGGTCTAAACTGGGGTGGCATGGTGAGCACAAGAATGATGGATTTAACCCAGATCGCTTGACTGGGGGGTGAATGTTTGATTTGCTCTGCATTCTGTCCATCATCTGTGTGACTTTTTCTTTCTCACCCTAAGTGTGCCGGGTATGCCCAGACGTGGGTTCCGGGCTCACTGTGCCACTGGATTCAAGGTAGCCTGGCTGATGAAGGGTGATGCCCCAAAACCGGTCCCAGGATGCTTGTTTCCGGTCCAGGGAGGACCCGGCTTAGCAGTTCCGGCTGGACTGTCCCCAAGAGGCACAGGGTCAAGACTGATTTGCACATGTCTGGGTCTAAACTGGGGGGGGGGCATGGTGAGCAAAAGAACGATGGATTTAACGCAGATCGCTTGACTGGGGGGTGAATGTTTGATTTGCTATGCATCCAGTCCATCATCTGTGTGTCTTTTACTTTCTCATCTTAAGTGTGCCGGGTATGCCCAAACGTGGGTTCCGGGCTCACTGTGGCACTGGATTCAAGGTAGCCTGGCTGATGAAGGGTGATGCCCTGAAACCGGTCCCAGGATGCTTGTTTGCAGTCCAGGGAAGACCCGGCTTAGCAGTTCGGGCTGGACTGTTCCCAAGAGGCACAGGGTCAAGACTGATTTGCACATGGCTGGGTCTAAATAGGGGGGCACTATTCTTGTGGGGACTTGGGTGCGATAACACACTCACGCTGTGGGGACTTGATTGCACTGTGGGGACTTGAACACAGGTCCCCACAAGGCAATGTCTTCTGAATGATAAACAAGCTTTGGCATACCCAATAGGTCTTGCCTTTGGGATTTATGTGTTTAGCCAGAACTTTTGGCTATGTTATAGAGCATTGTGGCTGCTGTGCATCATGCTGAAAAGTTATAATAAAAAGTGTTAAGCATTTTTGTTACCTTTATACAAACCAAGATGACATTATATACAACTGAACAACCTGATTAAAAAAAGATTTTAACATAAAAAATATCTTCTAGTTTTTGGGAATTGCACTGCTGGCAACTTCTTCCTGCCTGTTTTCATGCTTGTTTGTTAGAATCTTTTTTGTTATGGGGGAGCGGGACATAAATAACGGGGGAGTGGAGGCTGGAAAACAGTAATTTAATTAGAACACGAGCTGCGGACGAACACTAGGGGAGAATCAATAGATGCCAGAATCCGAGGGCAGACTGACGTGATGCTTAGGTGGTGCGCTGATGCAAAATGGTGGTGGTGAGTGAGGTTTGGTGCTCAGGTGGTGCCACTATATGGTGTGGATTGGAGATATGTTGTGGATTGTAGAGTTGTTGAGTTGAAATGTGTTGTTTGTTGTGTAATTATGTGGTGTGTATTGAAATTATGCTTAGCGAAATTGTGTCATGGTGTGGAGTGCATTTATGTTGATTGGTGGTATGTGGCAAAGAGTGCTATTATGTGGAGTGTATTTATGTTGCATTGAGTAGAGTGTAATTATGTGACTTGTAATTATGTGGCACAGTGTTATTATGTGGAGTGTACGTTGCATTGAATAGAGGGTAATTATGTGACATGTAATTATGTGGTACTGAGTGGCATTATGTGGAGTGTATTTATGTTGCATTGAGCAGAGTGTAATTGTGGCATGTGATCATGTGGTACTGAGTGGTATTATGTGGAGTGTATTTATGTTGCAATGAGTAGAGTAATTACATGGTGTGTAATTATGTGGCACTGAGTGGTATTATGTTGAGTGCGTTTACGTTGTATTGAGTAGAGTGCAAATATGTGGCGTATAATTATGTGGCACTGACTGGTATTATGTGGAGTGTATTTATGTTGCATTGAGTAGAGTGTAATTATGTGGCATGTAACTATGTCACACTGAGTGGTATTATCTGGATTGCATTTATGTTGCACTGAGTAGAGTGTAATTATGTGGCATGTAATTATGTTGCACAGTGTTATTATGTGGAGTGTATTTATTTTGCATTGAATAGTGTAATTATGTGACGTATAATTATGTGGTACTGAGTGGTATTATGTAGAGTGTGTTTATGTTTCATTGAGTAGAGTGTAATTATGTGGTGTGTAATTATGTGGTACTGCATGGTATTATTCGGAGTGTATTCATATTGCACTGAGTAGAGTGTAATTGTGACATGTGATCATGTGGTACTGAGTGGTATCATATGGAGTTTATTTATGTTGCAATGAGTAGAGTAATTACATGGTGTGTAATTATGTGGTAGTGAGTGGTATTATGTGGAGTGTATTTATATTGCATTGAGTAGTGTGTAATTATGTGGCGTGTTATTAAGTGGCACTGAGTGGTATTATGTGCAGTGTATTTATGTTGCATTGAGTAGAGTGTAATTAAGTGGTGTGTAATTATGTGGCACTGAGTGGTATTATGTTGAGTGCATTTACGTTGTATTGAGTAGAGTGTAAATATGTGGCGTATAATTATGTGGCACTGAGTGGTATTATGTGGAGTGTATTTATGTTGCATTGAGTAGAGTGTAATTATGTGGCATACAATTATGTGGTACTGAGTGGTATGTGGGGTGAATGTATGTTGCATTGAGTAGAGTGTAATTATGTGGCATGTAACTATGTCACACTGAGGGGTATTATCTGGAGTGCATTTATGTTGCACTGAGTAGAGTGTAATCATGTGGCATGTAATTAAGTTGCACATTGTTATTATGTGGAGTGTATTTATGATGCATTGAATAGTGTAATTATGTGACGTGTAATTATGTGGTATTGAGTGGTATTATTTGGAGTGTATTTCTGTTTCATTGAGTAGAGTGTAATTATGTGGTGTGTAATTATGTGGTACTGCATGGTATTATTCGGAGTGTATTCATATTGCACTGAGTAGAGTGTAATTATGTGGCATGTTATTACGTGGCACTAAGTGGTATTATATGGAGTGTATGTATGTTGCAATGAGTAGTGTGTAATTATGTGGCGTGTGATTATGTGGCACTGAGTGGTATTATGTGGAGTGTGTTTATGTTGCATTGAGTAGAGTGTAATTATGTGGCATGTATTTATGTGGCACTGAGTGGTATTATGTGGAGGGTAATTATGTTGCATTGAGTAGAGAGTAGTTATGTAGCTTGCAATTATGTGGTACTGAGTGGTATGTGGGGTGTATTTATGTTGCATTGAGTAGAGTGTAATTATGTGGCGTGCAACTATGTCACACTGAGTGGTATTATGTGGAGTGAATTTATGTTCCATTGAGTAGAGTGAAATTATGTGACTTGTAATTATGTGGCACAGTGTTATTATGTGGAGTGTATGTTGCATTGAATAGAGTGTAATTATGTGACGTGGAATTATGTGGTACTGAGTGGCATTATGTGGAGTGTAATTATGTTGCATTGAGTAGAGTGTAATTATGTGATGTGCAATTATGTAGCACTGACTGGTATTATATGCAGTATATTCATGGTGCATTGAATAGAGTGTAATTGTGACATGTGATCATGTTGTACTGAGTGGTATTATGTGGAGTGTATGTTGCATTCAGTTGAGTGCAATTATGTGGCGTGTAATTATGTGGCACTGAGTGGTATTATTTGGAGTGTATGTTGCATTGAGTGCAGTGTAATTATGTAGCACATAATTATGTGGCACTGAGTGGTATTATGTGGGGTGTATTTATGTTGCATTGAGTAGAGCGTAATTAAGTGTCGTGTAATTATGTGGCACTGAGTGGTATTATGTGGAGTGGATGTTGCATTGAGTGCAGTGTAATTATGTAGCACATAATTATGTGACACTGAGTGGTATTATGTGGAGTGTATGTATGTTGCATTGAGTAGAGTGTTATTATGTGGTGTGTAATTATGTGGCACAATGTTATTATGTGGAGTGTATTTATGTTGCATTGAATAGAGCGTGATTATGTGATGTGTAATTATGTGGTACTGAGTGGTATTATGTTGGGTATATAAATGTTGCATTGAGTAGAGTGTAAATATGTGGCGTGGAATTATGTGGTGTGTAACTATGTCGCACTGAGTGGTAATTTGTGGAGAGTTTTTATGTTGCATTGAGTAGAGTGTTATTATGTGGTGTGTAATTATGTGGCACAGTGTTATTATGCGGAGTGTATTTATGCTGCATTAAATAGAGTGTGATTATGTGACGTGTAATTATGTGGTACTGAGTGGTATTATGTTGGGTGTATAAATGTTGCATTGAGTAGAGTGTAAATATGTGGCGTATAATTATGTGGCACTGAGTGGCATTATATGGAGTTTATTTATGTTGCATTGAGTAGAGTATAATTATGTGGCGTGTAATTATGTGGCACTGAGTGGTATTATGTGGAGTGTGTTTATGTTGGTTTGAGTAGAGTAATTATGTGGCTTGTAATTATGAGGTACTGAGTGGTATGTGGGATGTATTTATGTTGCATTGAGTAGAGTGTAATTATGTGGCGCGTAACTGTCGCACTGAGCGGTATTTTGTGGAGTGTATTTATGTTGCATTGAGTAGAGTGTAATTATGTGGTGTGTAATTATATGGCACATTGGTATTATGTGGAGTGTATTTATGTTGCATTGAATAGAGTGTAATTATGTGACGTGTAATTATGTGGTACTAAGTGGTATTATGTTGAGTGTATTTATGTTGCATTGAGTAGAGTGTAAATATGTGGCGTTTAATTATGTGGCACTGAGTGGTATTATGTGGAGGGTAATAATGTTGCATTCAGTAGAGAGTAGTTATGTGGCTTGTAATTATGAGGTACTGAGTGGTATTATGTGGAGTGTATTTAGGTTGCATTGAATAGAGTGTAATTGTGATCTGTGATTATGTGGTACTGAGTGGTATTATGTGGAGTGTATTTATGTTGCAATGAGTAGAGTAATTACATGCTGCGTAATTATGTCGTAGTGAGTGGTATTATGTGGCGTGTATTTATACTGCATTGAGTATACTGTAATTATGTGGCATGTTTAATACGTGGCACTGACCGGTATTTTGTGGAGTGTATTTATGTTGCATTGAATAGAGTATAATTATGTGCCGTGTAATTATGTGGCACTGAGTGGTATTATGTGGAGTGTATGTTGCATTCAGTTGAGTGTAATTATGTGGCGTGTAATTATGTGGCACTGAGTGTTATTATTTGGAATGTATGTTGCATTGAGTGCAGTGTAATTATGTAGCACATAATTATGTGGCACTGAGTGGTATTATGTGGAGTGTATCTATGTTGCATTGAGTAGAGTGTAATTATGTGGCATGTAACTATGTTGCACTGAGTGGTATTTTGAGGAGTGTATTTATGTTGCATTGAATAGAGTGTGATTGTGATGTGTAATTATGTGGTACTGAGTGGTATTATGTTGAGTGTATGAATGTTGCTTTGAGTAGAGAGTAAATATGTGGCGTGTAATTATGTGGCACAGAGTGGTATCATATGGAGTGTATTTATGTTGCACTGAGTAGAGTGTAATTATGTGGCTTGTAATTATGTGGCACTGAGTGGTATTATTTGGAGTGTATGTTGCATTCAGTAGAGTGTAATTATGTGGCACTGAGTGGTATTATTTGGAGTGTATGTTGCATTGACTGCAGTGTAATTATGTAGCACATAATTATGTGGCACTGAGTGGTATTATGTGGAGTGTATTTATGTTGCATTGAGTAGAGTGTAATTATGTGGCACTTGGTGGTATTATGTTGCGGGTATTTATGTTGCATTGAGTAGAGTGTAGTTATTTGGCTTGTAATTATGTGGTACTGAGTGGTATGTGGGGTGTATTTATGTTGCATTGATGGATTGAATAGAGTGTGATTATGTGACGTGTAATCATGTGGTACTGAGTGGTATTATGTTGGGTGTATAAAGGTTGAATTGAGTAGAGTGTAAATATGTGGCGTGTTATTATGTGGCACTGAGTGGGATTATATGGAGTGTATTTATGTTGCATTGAGTAGAGTATAATTATGTGGCATGTAATTATGTGGCACTGAGTGGTAGTATGTGGAGTGTATTTATGTTGCATTGAGTAGAGTGTAATTATGTGGTGCATGATTATGTGGCACTGAGTGGTATTATGTGGAGTGTATGTTGCATTCAGTAGAGTATAATTATGTGGCATGTAATTATGTGGCACTGAGTGGTATTATTTGGACTGTATGTCACATTGAGTGTAGTGTAATTATGCAGCACATAATTATGTGGCACTGAGTGGTATTTTGTGGAGTGTATTTATGTTGCATTGAGTAGTGTTATTATGTGGCGTGTAATTATGTGGCACAGTGGTATTATGTGGAGTGTATTTATGTTGCATTGAATAGAGTGTAATTATGTGACGTGTAAATATGTGGTACTGAGTGGCATTATGTTGAGTGTATTTATGTTGCATTGAGTAGAGTGTAAATATGTGGTGTGTAATTATGTGGCACTGAGTGGTATATGGAGTGTATTTATGTTGCATTGAGTAGAGTTTAATTATGTGGCATGTAATTATGTGGCACTGAGTGGTATTATGTGGAGTGTATTTATGTTGCTTTGAGTAGAGTAATTATGTGGCTTGTAATTATGTGGTACTGAGTGGTATGTGGGGTGTATTCATGTTGCATTGAGTAGAGTGTAATTACATGGTGTGTAATTATGTGGTACTGAGTGGTATTATGCGGTGTGTATTTATGTTGCATTGAGTAGAATGTATTTATGTGGCATGTAATTATGTGGCACTAAGTGGTATTATGTGGAGTGTATGTTGCATTCAGTAGAGTGTAATTATGTGGCGTGTAACTTTGTGACACTGAGTGGTATTTTGTGGAGTGTATTTATGTTGCATTGAGTTGTGTATTTATGTGTCGTGTAATTATGTGGCACAGTGGTATTATGTGGAGTGTATTTATGTTGCATTGAATAGAGTTTAATTATGTGATGCGTAATTATGTGTTACTGAGTGGTATTATGTTGAGCGTATTAATGTTGCATTGAGTAGACTGTAAATATGTGGCGTGTCCCACAGCTCAAGTGCTTTTACATGGAACCTGTAAAAATAATTTCCACCTGGTCAAGTGGGTGTTTAAATAGGGCAAGTAATGACAGGAAAGGTCGGAATTAGCAGCAATCACACGAGGAACCTTTATCTCCGTGATCTGTGGCACGCTCCTTCATATTTCA
Source organism: Triturus cristatus (assembly GCF_964204655.1). NCBI lineage: Eukaryota > Metazoa > Chordata > Amphibia > Caudata > Salamandridae > Triturus > Triturus cristatus. The sequence continues at coordinate 168,378,482 of NC_140588.1, read as the reverse complement.
TTCCAATGCATCAAAATGTGCAGTAAATCGATAATTGCCACAGTGCTGTGTGAAGGAGAAATACCCTAGGCCAGGCCCCTGGCAACAAGTTGGGCGCTGCTGTGACACATACTTCATCGGATGCCTGCGGGCACCGGTGCGTGGCTTCCCGCTATCTCCCCATCTCCAGGAATAACAACGTGTTCTCTTGGCGCAGTCAATCCCGTGACCTCGAAATCGATGCCTTGGATTTTATCACTGTTAGAGGGAAGCAGCAGACAGCTGCTACACCGGGTAAACATTGACAGATTCATAAATACATCACCTTCACAGCAATTAGCTGCTTAAATTCATCGGATCCGGGTGCATAACAAGCTGCGAGGATATTATGAACAGCAGGAATTTAATTATTATCTGAAGTGACTTTGCATCTGCTTCGCATTCAGAGCAAGAGGCCCAGATAAACAACCTCCCCTGGAGGAAAATAATTTTTTGTAGCACAGAACAGAACTGAAGAACAAGCATTTCAAAGAAAAGCAGGGCGGCGCGGTAAGATCAATTAGTAACCTGATAAGCGAAAGCATGTGACCCAGAAGGAATGCAGCTGCAAGCCTGCTCGCTCCCGAGAGCAAAACGCCATGGGAGTGAACATTTTAAGAAAAGGTGGGACATGCACCCGCTTTTGGCCAATTGCGTGCTTTCATTTCTTGAAAGCCACATGCAAAGGCAAATAGAATGTGACAACCACAAGCATGAGCTTACAGAAAGCTTTCAGCATGTCTGGAGTGATTTCAAGAGGCCCTCTCCTAGAGCAGCGCATGTGTGCTGCGCTATGCTCGACCTAAAAATGACTTCAGGAACATACTTTACAATTTTTATAACTTTTTTAAAAATTGCCTTGTGGGGACCTGTGTTTTATTAAGTGGGTTTATATTTTTGCTCAGCTCTGCCCCTGTAGACAGGAGGCGGTACTGCAGTCTTAAACACAGCATTTAAACACACTTTGCTCACCAGATCCACACACTAGTAGCAGAAAGGACAGATATTTCACATTAAAAGCTGTCTATCCCCATGTTTTTTCAGATATTTAGAAATTCAAACTATCCGTTGCTCTATTTATTAATACAAAACGTTATTGACAGTTTGACATGAAGCTACTGAATTTAGACTTTTGGGGTCTAAAAATTGTTAGTGGTTTGATAATATTGCTAAAAGCTATTTGAGTCAGTTTTGAATCCCATAATACTTCACTATTGCCATTTGATCCATGTTTTCAAATAAAGAAGGACGGTGGAATTTAATGCAATACTATATAAACTGGTTTGATCATTTTTGGCAAGTAACCGAGAGGCATCAAAGGAAATTGTTCCAGTTTAATGCTTATGCCCGTAATGTAGTGCCTTATATTGCTTTGCCTTTGTTTAAATATTAATATGCACCATGGAATATGTTCATGAGGGACTAGCTTTGTTTTGTGGTAAGGGCAACATCTTCATAGGCAGTGAACTGAAGCAATGTTATTCCCACAGCATGGGGAAGTTTATTTTTAACAGAAAAGGCATATACTTATAATAGCGAACTTCTTAGAAGATATATTTAAATATCACCATAATATGTACGTACATTTAAAACATTTGAACTGCTTGAACTGTTCCTAAAGCTTTCCAAATTAAAACAGTTTGTTGCCATTCCCGAGGCAGGGTAAAGAATCATCATAACAAGCATTGGCAAGCCAATAGCTCTTGCCTGTGCAAGAGCTATTGGCTTTGCCAATGTGTTGCATCCATTTTGTTCACCAGCATGACTGCTGTTCAACATTACCAAAAGTGAGTGGCATAGAGGAGAGTGGCATGGAGTGCCAGATAGTGGAGTGCCATAAAGTGGAGTAGAGTGTGGTAGGGTGGAGTGGTACAGAGTGGCATGGGGTGGTGTGTCATAGAGTGGGGGATTGTGGAGTAGATTGGAGAGTCGTGGTGTTTCATGAAGTGTTGTAGAGTGGAGCAGTGTTTACCACACATACCTTATATTCTTACCTTGAGTTGTAAATGTAAGTGAAACTTTATATATTTATATATATATATATGTGTGTGTGCATGTGCGTGTGTGCGTTCCTGTGTGTGTGTATATATATATAAATTAGTAAAAGCTGGGAAGCATTGGCTCTGCAAAAATACCTGGAGGTAGACAGAGTACCGCGGGGCCTAAGAATATTCATGATGCCAACTCATCCCGATACTAGAACAGACATGCTAGAGGAATGGGGAGCAAATAATATGGCTTGCAGTTACAACATGATGCGGATTCTAATCAAGTACGCTGAAAAAGATTTAGAAGAAATTCATGCACAAATTACCAGTTTAGAATCACAAATTTCACTACAAAACAAAGAGGAAGCAGTGAAATTACGCAACGAAATGGAAGACCGCCTCGAAAAATACGAGGATGAAATTCAACAGAGAAAACATAATTTCTACGTGACGAGGCGGACTACAAAACTGGTCAAATACTCACATTCGCCAAAAGATTTGACGTACTCAAGAAAAACTACGCTTCCAAACATCCAGTTATACGGGATGAGCCGAGCAGTGAATCAGATATTACTGAAAGTGACAATGAATCATTGACCAACACCACTACTACTGGCACAATCACTTTTTTAGAAGAAATGCGCCTGGTAAACCTAGATCAGAACTTATCCAGGAACCGGGGACCGGGCAGAGGAAGAAACAGGGGCAGAGGAAAAGGCAGAGGGTCTGGAAGAGGAGATACAAAATCTTCATCAGCCACAGAAAAACCAGAAGATCCAGGTCAAAAAAGACAATACTGGCTGAGAAACAAAACAACAACAAAAAAGAACTAGACCAAGAAAATCTTGTGATCAACTTGTCGGACTATACTCCAACTAAAACCGAATATCAAATATTGAATAAAGGCCTCACTTTTTGCCCTCAAAAACACTTCAACTACACTAACACTAAGATCGATCTATAGAAGTATGTACGTAAACTAAAACTTGTGAAGTCACATGCAAACAACCCTACTACCAGTATGTATGTGATTATATGGATGAGGCATATAGACAGCTTAAAGATTCAGATAAATACATCCAACTTCAATCCAATCCAATTCATAAAATGATTGAAGAAGTCCGCAAAAACCTAGATATTTGGCATTCACAAGGCTTGATCAATGCAGACGAACAAAAATTCCTTTTTGTGGAAAACCCTACGATCCCCACGATTTACTTCCTGCCCAAGATCCATAAAACTCTCATAAATCCTCCGGGCAGACCCATCGTATCATCTTGCAATTCCCTGTACGAGAACATTTCATCTTATGTGGATCACTATCTGGCCCCTATGGTCCGTGATCTTAACTCCTACATTCAAGATACAGGAGACTTTCTGCGCATTCTATCCAACACCACTTGGGACCCAGCATACCTTATGGTCACGATTGACGTTGTCTCATTGTACACTTCTATTCAACATACGGTAGGATTAAACGCATGCGCATACTTTTTCAAACAAAGAAATATAGGCGAACTTGAACACTCTGCAATGTTACTCACCATGATACAGATGTGTCTCAACAACAACATTTTTCTTTTCAATCATCAAATATACCATCAACTTTGCGGCTGTGCCATGGGCGTCTCCTTCTCACCGAACTATGCCAACCTCACCATGGGGTGGTGGGAGAAAGAGATAGCTTGGGGTCCACAAAATCAACATGCTTTGGAAAAGATCATCCTTTGGTCACGATATATCGATGACCTTTTTCTGATATGGAATGGGACGAAAGAGTCTTTGCAATTTTGAACAATAATGAAATTGGTCTATCCTTCACCTGCAACAGCAATCGACACACAATTGATTTCCTGGACATCACAGTCTATATAGATGAAGGCCAATTGCACACCACTCTATACAGAAAGAAAACAGCCACCAATAGCATTCTCCATGCCGACAGCTTCCATCCAAGAGCACTCATAAGAAGCATCCCCTTCGGGGAGTTTGTTAGAATGAAAAGGAATTGCTCTAAAGAAGAAGATGCGTCCAATGAAATTGAAAAAAGCGCACATAGACTCAGCAACAGAGGATATAAAGAACGTGATCTAATCACAAGAAAAAACAAGATCAACAAACTATCACGCACTCAAATCTTGATAAACAAACCGCAAGAAAAATCTAAGGAGACACCATCCAGGCCGCGACTAATTTTGACCTACAGTAAGGAAGCGTACAAAATTAGACAAAGCGTTCAAAAATACTGGCCACTACTTCAACAAGATCGAGAATTGGCCCAAATCATTGGACCTACACCCCTCATCACCTTCCGCAAAGCACCGTCAATCAAGGACACAATAGTCCAGAGCCACTTTCAAATGAAAAACACCACCATGAATTGGCTAACACAACAACAAATCGGATTTAGGAAATGCAACAATTGCAAAGCATGCAAAATTGGAACTAACAAGAAAGATTTCAGAGATCCGAATGGTAGAAAGATCGATATCACAAAGAGAATTACCTGTACTACCAAGTTTGTAGTTTACTGCATTGAATGCAATTGCGGGATGAGATACATTGGCAGTACGGTTTGTATGATGAAAAAGAGGATTCTCGAACACATTAGAGCCGTAAAAAATCGAGACTCAACGTATGCAACCGCAAAACATCTTCTTACATGCCAGAATTGAGAGTGGCAAAACATGAACTTTTTTGCCATAGACGCAGTAGAAGAAAGTGAACGCCTGGGAGATCGCAAGAAGACGCTCCGTCAGCTTGAATCCAAATACATCATTAGATTGCGTACAAAAAATCCTAATGGAATGAACATTGATGAGGAATTTTATGTCCACTTATAGATATGGACCACATGTATTGACTGTAATATGCGCTCAGTTTTCTATATAGCTCCAAGTGTACTAGACCAGCACCAGAGCTTCCATATTATTGTGCGATGTATAGAAAAATCAGTTACACACTTATAGCATGCACAACAACGTACTATACGATAATATTGCCAACTAAGTTGATAGGCATTAGTAACATCCGTTGCTGCTAACTCGCGGTACTATACAATTAATATCATTACTTTTCATAGCATTTATGTTGTGCACTGGCTTTTTCCATTAATAATTTACTCGCACCAACCATACAACAATTATGTTCGCATTGATATACTTGAGAATTGTACAAGATACAAAAGTTTTTTTCAGTTCTTTCTGTCATAAGGTGATTCATTGAATATTTGAACTTCAACTCCCAGAATTCAATGGGAGTAAATGTTTAACAGGAAATTACATATAATACCAGCTGACAGTAGTGTCACCTACCGTGAGAAAGGCCGTCATGGCCAAAACGCGTCGGTTCGACAGACTGGGCTTTGTCTAAATAAAGCTTTGAAAATAACTGGTTCCAGAGTGCGGCGTCTCTTGTTATAAAAAAAATAAAAAATAAAAATATATATATATATATATATATATATTTATATGCTTCACCGTCTCCGTCCCATTAATCTGATGAGGACGCATGGCACTGAAGACTCCGATATGTTTTCACTTTATTAATTTAGATTCAACACCATAGTGCAACCAAACATACGGACGGTCTACGTGTTTCAACACCCAGCCTTCTACTGGAAGGTATATATTTTTATATGTGTGTGTGTGTGTGTGTGTGTATATATATATATATATATATCTATATATGTATATATTTATAAACATTTGAATATATGTATGTATTACTTTTTTGTTTAATTGGAGGACCCTTACCACCCAGTAAACCCACTCCTAAACCCTAAAAAAAACTTTACTACCCTTACCCAACCCCTAACACACTCCTAAACCCTAACACACCCTTACCACCCTATACCCTTAGCCACCCCAACCCATACATTTTATATATATATACATATACACACACACACACACACACACACAAACATTTACCTTAATTATACTTACCTTGCACTGTAAAGGCATGCACGGCAAAGGCATATTTGTGGTAAAGGCAATGCATGGTAAAGGAATTGCATGGTAATGGATGCGTGGTAATCGCATTGTGTGGTTCCGACCATATGGTAAAAACTGTTTTCCCAGTAAGAGCCCTTCTCTCCCCAGGGTGCAGCTCAAAGCAGTGTCACCTGGGTTTCTCCCTCATGTTTGCTCTTCAAGGAGTAACTCTGCTCCCCCTCTCAGGTACACCTGAAGTTTGTAGTGCTGATCCCATCACGGTCAATGGAAACACTGCTTAGAGCCTGTTCAGTCCAGCTTGGGAGCCCTGGATGGCTGATGTGCACCACTCACTGTGGCCATCCTGGATTTGCCAGCCACATGCGCTCTGAGTTTCATCTGAGCACTTTTCAGCCAGGCGGGCTTGTTGCGCCTAAATTTTCATCAACTGAGCCTCTCCCCAATCTCAGGGCTCCCAGATCAGCAAATTTATCAATATCTCCAGTTGAGTGGCTTTATTTACTAGGTTTGGTGAGGACCTGGAACACAAAGCTCTGTTCGTTTTCACCCTATCCACGGCCTGGATATCAGTTAATAATCCTTTTTTCCATGCTCTCAGATGCAGAGACAAGGCCGAAGATATTGATAGAAATTCCAGTAACAAAACTCACTTGGGATATTTATTCAGTGTCATATGTATCACTCACCCACTCTTCTGAATGGTGAGGTGAATGGGATTGGTGAGAAGGTACATTGACGCAGACAGAGTATCCACCAGATAGACTGCTACCAAAGGTAAGTAGCTTTTTTTCTGATGGATACTTCTAAGTAGATTTTTTTCTGACGGATACTTCTAACTGCAGATTCTGCACCTCTTGAATCATTACCCAAGCAGCATTGCCATAGTGGCGGATCTAAAGAGATGGTCAAATCGGGACGTTTGCAGCACAGATCTAGCAAAATGGCCATGCCCGCAGTCTTCAGTGGCAAAGCAATAATGCATGGGGATGGTAAGGACTGAAGCCTACACTGCAGCCTAGCAGATAATGCAAAAGAAACAGGGCCCGATTCACAGAACTAACTTGAGACAAAATCCTAAACTTACTACCATTTTGGTATTCACAGAAGGCACTTACTCATTTTGGTATTCTCAGAAGGCACTTACTCATTTCGGTATTCACAGAAGTTAGGAGTCCTAACTTTAGGACTCCTAAATGCCTTCTGTGAATACCGAAAGTCTTAAAATTAGGATTTTTCTCAGTTTAGTAGTAGTATAGTTAGGACTCCTAACTTTAGGACTCATAAATGCCTTCTGTGAATACCGAAAGTCTTAAAATTTGGATTTTTCTCAATTTAGTAGTAGTAAAGTTAGGACTCCTAACTTTAGGACTCCTAAATGCCTTCTGTGAATACCGAAAGTCTTAAAATTAGGATTTTTCTCAGTTTAGAAGTAGTATAGTTAGGACTCCTAAATGCCTCCTGTGAATACCGAAAGTCCTAAAATTAGGATTTTTCTCAATTTAGTAGTAGTAAACTTAGGACTCCTAACTTTAGGACTCCTAAATGCCTTCTGTGAATACCGAAAGCCTTAAAATTAGGATTTTTCTCAGTTTAGTAGTAGTATAGTTAGGACTCCTAACTTTAGGACTCCTAAACTGAGAAAAATCCTAATTTTAACACTTTCGGTATTCACAGAAGGCATTTAGGAGTCCTAAAGTTAGGACTCCTAACTTCTGTGAATACCGAAGTGACTAAGTGTCTTCTGTGAATACCAAAATGAGTAAGTGCCTTCTGTGAATAGGAAAATGGTAGTACGTTTAGGATTTTGTCTTAAGTTAGTTCTGTGAATCGGGCCCACAGTATTTGCCAAGGGTAGTATGAGTCCTGATGCCCTAAGGAGGCTCCTTCTTGGCAAAGCCATACCAGATTTTGATGCACACCACAACCCATGAGAAACAGTCCACTCCTAATCACATTGCTTTTCTTGGAACCAGCATAGCCCAGGAAAAGCTGATCATTAATCCGGTACTCACAGTCCTGGAAATGTAAAATCAGAGGGCCCTGCCAGTGTTCCAGACAGTGCAGACTCTCCATCTTTTTGGTGGGATAAAGATGTGGGTGCGCAGAAAGTGCACTGATCAATGTGAACCAGAGTGACTAGCTAATTGTTGAAGGTTAACCCAAAGACCTTCTGTGCATGTATAGTATGTATTTTTAGGATTATTTTTTATTAGATGGGGCTGGTAGACTGATAAAGATGCCACTAATCCACACCTAAAAAGACTATTGTGGGTTTAGCCTAAAGCTATATCTGACAGATCATTACTACCAGAGCCAAGTCTACCACCTCCAATTAGCATTTATGGGCAGATGTGCTAAAATATAACTTCTCCTGCTCACATACAAGCAAATAACATTCATAAACATGGCTGCAAGTGACAATGCACGTACGTTTTTCATAGTGCAGATGACTGACAACACCATCCGACTGTAGGAAGATGTACAGCTAAAAAACATCTGCAACCAAGAACATGATGGCACCTTTCCATATCACACATGCCACTGTATCATACGTGTCTTCCACATTACACGTATCTCTCATGCCTCCGGATCACACTTATCTTCTGTATCACACATGCACAGAGCTCATTCTGAAGCAAAAACAAAATGCAGCACAACCCATCCCAAAGTAAGACAATGAAGACACCAACAGTCAGACACACAAGGGGCAAGAAATAGCAGAAAAGTCCATAATTCCATGTAGATTAATTCCACCACACCGATAAAAGGCTAAACTGGCCAACTTTTTCAAACATGCTATAATGGGTGGGTAGCTTTAGGTATTACACCACATATCCATATTCTGGCAATTTACAAACAACAATCTGCCTGCAATGTTTAGGGGGTCACAGCTGAATTAAAAAAATACACACACAAATGCAGACTACTTGGCCTCACAGAAGATTTATTACCCAGGAAGACACTGAAACAGGAGGCCTTACTTCTTCCTACTTGAACGTCATACAAGTTTGAAAAGCACAACCCTGATGAAGTCCCTAGTGGATGAAACACGGTGGCTGGGCTCACTGGAAAATGTTATGTATTGAAAAATCAATAAAATTGAATTGGATATTGGAAGCATTCTTGAGATTCCTGACAATTGAATCTCACTTCTTGTTCATCATTGTAATAGTTGTTAATATTAGATTGCCTGAATTTGGGCAGGAAACGAAACAAAATAATAGACGCTCCTTTTCTAATTTTTGTGATGTAAATTGCATAGTTTTGTCTTCTATGCAGTGGGGCCATGAAAAATTGAGTGTGGGATCACTGATGATAATACGATACACTTGTGCAACGGTAGGGTCTACATTGCTTTGGCTTATCTTTTGAGTGTGTACTAGTGTAGATCAATTCTTACGTTTTGCAGGTGGTGGCTACCTGCAGTCATCCAGGAACCAGCACTTACTTTAGTCATCAGACTTTGACCCAGAACAAAAAAGAGAAAAACAGAAAAGGGAGAAATGAGAAGGAAAAATAATATCAAAACAGTGAGAAAAGGCAAAAGCAATGATGAAGAAGAGACTCCAAGAGTGAGATAAGGAGATCGGAAATGTGGGGTGGAGAAAGAAAGATGCATGGTGTTGTGTCATCACTAGACAGCCAAGGTATTTGGCAAGCTTGTCATTTGGCAGTGCTTTAAGAAAGCTTTGTGTCCTAGCACATTACTTAACAAATGAAGCACTAACTAGATATTCTAAGGCCTGGTATCACAGATTGAGCATAAACATTTACAAGATGGCGCACACTCGTTCCCATTGTGTTAGCTTGTTCCTTGAGCTTTTGCTTTCTGAACTCAAGTGCAACTACTGTTTGCCTTTTTCTTTGGCACTTCCTCAAAACTGAATTCACAGCGTATAATTTACCAATAGGGTAATGTAGGATGGCTAACTTCATAAACATTTTGAACTAAAATTTCACACACTAAAATGAATTCCTGGATAGTATCCTCACTCACTGGAGATAACAAAGGCATACTGAATGAATGCTCACCAGAAAAGGGGTTTAATGCATTTCCTGAGACGTTAGGAAGGTTTACTTCTGCATAGGTGTCTTACCTTTGAATGCGCCTGACCCGGCTCCTGCGTTAAAGGCCACTTTAACAATGTAGACAGCAAGGGATAGGAAAATTAGAAAAATCTTCCCCGTATCGTGCTGAGCCATTATAAGATGCTAAAACAAAAAACAAAAACATGCTGTAATTGTCATGCATTGACTGTACTTCTTTGCACTGACATCATTAACAACAGTATGATTCAAATATTTGAAAGTCTGTGAATTATAGTTTCGCGACATTGACCTACAAAAAAGCATATTAACAAAGTATCATCCCAAAACGTAGGTCAGGATAACAATTTTACATTAAAAAAATCTTTAGTTAGGTAGGTTATTTATTATTGTTTAGACACGTCTATAAAACAATGTAAACACAGTGACAGTAAAACTCCCACACCATACCCCCATTACCCACCACCTACGCATGCCTCCCATGGCAAGCCACAGTAAAAGACACGTCATATGAGTATATATAGGGCTCCCGGTATTATGGTATTTATATTTTTGTCATTTCCATCCGTATTTATCCATATTTATTTTTTGCAAATTTTACCAGTATTTATCCACATTTATTTATTTTAAGTTTTGTGAAAAAATTAAGCTGAAATGTGTATATATTTCTGCATTTATTCAACCAATTAATGTGCACTCGTGCCTCAACCCCTGACATGTTTCAATGATATATACACACAGATGGTAAAATCTGAACTTGTAAGAAAATATATACATTTTAGTATCAAGGTTGTGCACATCTACTGCAGTTTAAGGCTCTTTACTAAAATCCCTATATTTTGTTAATTCCCTTGTTTGGCAATCCGCCCATCTATTGTCTGACAGTCATGATTGACAGCATTTAGAATCACTCAAAAACAACCCATATTTACGTTTATATCCACATTTAAAAATAAATACAGACAGGAAAATAAATGGTTTTCTGTCTGTATTCATCGGTAAAAATCAGTAGAAACGCAAAACAGGAATCCTGAATTATATATTAACAAATTTGCTGTTTCAGTATCCCTCCTCATAATGGACACAGATCCTGTCAGCTTTAAGGAATAATGTTCTCTAACAATACTTCTAGCCCAAGCTAGCTTTCAAATCTTTTGCTAGTGTACAAGCTACATCAAAGACTTCCATGTTCGCGAGAATTGGCAGTGCCTCAGTGCTATGATATACATTATATTTTAAAAACAATGGTTTTAAATTCTGACATCGTAAACTATAAAAATGCAAACAATCTAACAAGAAATGCGCATTAAAATTTAAAACACAAACCACAGTTGCATCCACTTTAAAAAAACAAAAATTCAACGCCACCTGAAATTCTTATAGCATCATGCGCAACTGAGGGCTTGGCAAAGCAGCCATATAAGGATACATCCTACAATTATCCCAGGAATCCAACATGTAGCCCGCTGAGGGTTTCCTTGAAACGTGACACAAATCTGGTGCCCTGGATTCTCTTCTACAGCCGCTCTCAACTCCCCCTTCCAAAGATGGGACACCTCCATTACTCTAAATGTTTTCATCTTCAGTAGTGCCCCGGTTTCAATAGTCTTGCTCTGACCTGCGCAGCCCACTTTAGATCACTCCGTATTAGTTCTATAGCACACCAGATTCCCTACCACTCGTATCGCCGGGCACATTGTGCCTTTGAGTAAGCCTAGCAATTTATCAGGCATTTGCCCTCACACATCTCCCAGCTTGCCTCTGTAGCTAGGGTCAGCAATTCAGCCCCATATAAGCATTGAGTTGGAACCATAGCGTTATAGGCTGTAAGTACCGGGGTCAGAGAAGGTCCTCTGTATGTGGTTTTAAATTTGACTCGGCCACCATTAGTGGCAAGGGCATGAGCCTCCACCGTTTCGTTGTGCAGGGCCCAATGTTATTTGTTATTAAACATCACCTCCACCTTATCGTTGCCTAATACCTACTGGTTTAATCTTTTTCCCCAAAGGTCATTATTTTTGTTTTCTCCATATTTCCCTTTAGGTTATTAGCCACACAATACAAATTAAACCTTCCTATCTTCCTCTGTAGGCCCACTTGTGTCAAATCTAAAATGGCCAAGTCATCCGAGTAAAGGATGTCTGAGCCCACAGGGATTCTAGAAGAGAGAGACCTATTTAACTCTAATTCTACTTGACCCCAATTCTGGTGGTGCAGTTCCTGAAGGATTACAAGTAAGCTACAGGGAATGTTCAGGTGCCGAAGTTTCTCCCACAATATAGTGCGATCCACTAGGTCGAAAGCTGAACTAAAATCTATGAAAGCGCAAAAAAGATTCTCTGTCGTTTCCACTGCATTCTGCCCAAGAGCCCACAGACTGAAGCAATGGTCTGTCATAGAATGGCCTTGTGTGAAGCCTCCTTGATCCACAGGGACTATATTAATGGTCTCAATCCAATCTTTTAGTGTCTGTAAAATCACCTTCGAATACAACTTAGATCCAACATCAAGCACATTTATCAAACTGTAATTTTTTGGGTCATCAAACTCCTTTTTTTGTGGATTGGCTTAATTTTTGCATCCTTCCAGCTCAGAGGGAATTTACCTGTCCAAGTTGCAAACACAAAAACTCTGCAGAAAACAGGCCCACCACACAGGGTTTTTGCTTTTATAACAATGGCGGATAAATTGTCCGGACTTGCTGCCCTGGTTAGTTGTTTTTTTTAAGAACTCTTTTTTTTTAACAGTTGCTTGGCACACCATTACCAGTTTCACATGGGATTGTTCTGAGAAAAACACCAGTGGACCCTCCCCGGGGGTGGGCCACCTTCCTCTCTCAGGAACCCATCTAGCCCTATAAATATCACTTACGAACCTGACCCAAACGTTCTCCGGGACCACACACCTTACAGGTTTGTTTGCCTTACTTCAGCCACTCTGGACTAACTTCCAAAACGTATTCAAATCTTTGGCCTGGAGGGTGCGGATCACCAAGTCCCAATTTACCTTACAGTAAACGCGTTTCTTTCTACTAATTAGCGCTGCATATTCCTTTTTTATGGCATCAAATCTTTTTTTTAACCCCGGAGCCCTTCTGGGAGAATGATTGCATTTCTGTTTGCCATTATATCACTGGATATAGAATATATTTTATAATATTCCCCATAACTACAGGTGCATTTTTAGTAGGAACTAAAGATCTTTTATTATAACAGGACCAAGAGCCCGGCTTTAATAGACATATCTGGGGGAAGGAGGGTTAGCGAGTGGAAGGTGGAAGAGGTCCTAACTGAATTTACCTTTACCTAGTTTTCAAGAAATATCTCACATTTCATTGTGTAAGCATATCCTCATTGAATTTGAATTAGTAAACCTCATCTAAAGGTTACAGGGGACTGCAGTTCACATTTTAATGCACTTCAAGAGGTGCTCTGGAAAGCCTGTTGTCAAAAGTTCAGGAATCATAGTAGTATTTAAATGAAAGTTTTTCTATTGCCTGAGGATGACTAGTGAGGTCTCAGACATATTATGCTCTAAATATAATAGTTAGTTCATCTTAGCTACTGTTTGAGGGTAGCCAGACAACAGGTCAGGACCGAGGCGGGCACTGAAGGTGTCAAAATATTAAATCCAGGTACGATAAGAGTACAGTACAGCAATTCTGTACTAGCCTCGAAGAGTTACATACACATGTATGTTATGGGGGTGTGGAGTAGGATGATTGTCCCATCACAATGGAAGGTATCCCATGATTGGGTCTAAAAAAGAGGTACAAGGCAGGGCAGCGCTATATTTAGGGATTTATGTTCAAAGCTGGGTGATGACTGCCTAGGAGTGCTTATCTAACTTTGCCTTAAATACTTAAATCTGGCAACAGAATTCAGTCATCCCTTTCAGTTGGTTGGAACCTGCCACCATCCACTTATTGAATGAGATTGTAGACAGAAGCCAAGAGAAGGTTGGGTAGAGCTGGCCTGGTTCTGCCTGCCTTGCCAGCTATGTGTGAACTGGCATGCCTTCACCATGGCCTATTCAACTGTGGGTCCATTCCAGGCTCTTGTGTCCTCGTCAGTGTAAGCTGGTGTGGATGATTCAAGAACATATTGGTTTCTTGATAAAGGGTCAACAGTGGGGATTGGGGAAAGCTATTTATTGTTGAAGAAGCTGTGCGAGGCACTCAACGAGATCCGGAAATACGTTTCGATGTCTGGAAAGAGTGATTCCAATGAGGTTACTTTCAGTGGCGGCTGATAGGGAACGGGGGTGGGAGGAAGCGGGGGGTTAGAACATTTTTTAAAAAGAAAGAAAATGTACCTGCGTTCGCATCACAGCCGCTGCCTCTCCTCCATTGCAGGAAGCACCCGGGCTCTCCTAAGCCAATCACAAAGCTGCAAAGCATCATTGTGATTGGTTCCCCTACGCCAATCAAAATGCAGCAATGCAACATTGCAATAGGTCTGAGCGCCGTAGTTTGAAGCTCAGATGGGGACACGGAGCCTGTGCATGTTCCTCACCAGGTTGTGCATTACAGCCGGGTGGAGAAGATGCAATAAGTGCATGAACTTTGGGTTAGCCCAAGAGGGCCGGCGAAACAGTTCATGCGCACTTAGGGAGTGAAAAACACTCCTCTCCCTGGCCCCTTCTAGGGCCAGGCCCGCCCCTCCCCGCACCTAGGAACAGAAAAATAAAATGACAATAACGTTCAGTTTATAATTTTATTCCTCCTCTGCACTGCTCTCAAAGCAGTGGGGCGACGCTCTTCCGCCTTAGTGGAGGAGCCACGACTGGTTACTTTTCCTGAATTAAGAAAAAATAACCCCATTAGAATCACATTTACATCTTTTTTTTAAATTCAGGAAAAATAACCTCGTTGGGATTACTTTTTTTTTTATTTTGTGACAATCTTATCAATGTTCAGATAATTTTTAATAAAATAAAAAAATTAAGAAACCTGATAGAAATACCTACAGCAACAATTAAAATATCTGAAGAGCAGGGATGTGGAATTCCTATAGCCCGACACCCAGGACATATTGTTTGGGGTCAAGGGCAACAAGTTTGAATGTGCATTTTGTCCTTGGGACAAGGAGGCCCAACCCCCAGCAGAACAAACCCTTCCACTGCCAGTTTGCAGTACCCCATTAACCCTTTCGATGCGCATGACAGAGCGGTTCCGTCATGCGCACCGGCTGCGCTGTGCGGATGATGGAACCGCTCCGTCATGGCCCCACCCGCGCACGAACCCTTCAGCACAGCGCGGTAATCCGCGCCGCGCTGAAGAGGTTAAGGATCAGGGAAGGGCACTGCCTGCAGTTAAGTTAATATTGGTGTGCATATGTTAATGCTGTTCAAACTTGTATTTATGGTTCATTAATTGAAATCCTTTATTGTTAGGGTGAGCACTCTCAGTAAATGTAAGTTCTGACTGCACTACTGACAGTGATTCCAGTATAAAAATGTGTACAAATGGTTTCAAAGTTTAGCAATATGAGGCTATGCATAATGCTCCCAGAATGCTCTCTGATCAGATGCAAATATTTGCAGAAGCTTGAAAGCAAGATTAATGATTCTTTGCTTTCAATATAAAACGTTACTAAAAAATAAAAGCAGGAAACATTTTGTTTTGCTAAACTACTGTAAAATTTCAAGTACCATTTCTTTGCAGCATCATTTAGTAAAATGTGTTGATGCATGCTAGTATTTCCCCAAAATATTCATATTAGAAAATCAGTGTAACCAGTTTCAATAAGATTTTGGGAAACATAAAAATAAACAAGCATTGGCAAAGCCAATAGCTCGGAAATGGTGGTCAGCTTTTTAGTTTTGGCAATGCGTGACTTGTTTTGGCAGGGTTTTTGTAAAACCTTATTGATGTGAGAGCTGGTGGACCCTCACCATTATAACAAACATTGGCTAAAACAAAAATAGTTTTTGGTCTCAAAAAAGCACACACTGCCACATTAGTTACTGGCACTGAACAAAACTAATTTGTGTGCCGATATACTCCTTGTGAAAGAGCAGAATGCTGTCACCCACCGTGAAGCAAGCTGATACAGGGAGAGAGGGAGAATTTTAATAAACACAAAAGGTCATGTTAACGCCAGACCAAATTAGGGGCCCAATTAATAAAGAAAGTCTCAAAAGTGCACCCTTGGAATATGTCCTTCAGGGCCGACTGGTGAGGTTTGCGAGTGGGAGGGGCGGGCATGCAGGAAAATAGGAGATATGGATCTCATGCAGGGAAGTGAAGGGATGCAAAGAAGCAAGAACAGAGCTAATGCCCTTGCTTGTACGCCTGTCTCATCCAGCCTTGCGTTTCTCTTTTTCCGTATGTCTCACTGTCCCTGCCGCTTTCTCTTTGTACCTGTTGCTAATCAGTACCTCTCTGCTGTACCTTGCACCGGTCCCGACCTCTCATTACCCCGTACCTGTCGCCGTTTACCTATCTATTCCTGCTGAAAATCTGAGCAATATACACACTATGCACGGATTGTTATCGTCCCGAATTTGAACTCAGCACTGAAAATGAAGTAGCCAGAGATGGGGAACAACCTTTACAACGCAACTTTTACAATGCACTACCGTTACAATGAAACTGTTACAACGCGAGTGCATTGACAACGCAGGACATTACAACGCAAGTCTTTACATCGACTTGCACTAGATGGCGTGCTAACATTAAAAATAGTGTAGTTTACTATCCCAACACCTTCCCTACTGTTACGTGGACTGGAGTTGGAATAGTAAATTACACTTTTTTAATGTTAGCACGCCATCTAGTGCAAGTCGATGTAAAGACTTGCGTTGTAATGTCCTGCGTTGTCAATGCACTCGCGTTGTAAAACTTTCGTTGTAACAGCATGTGTTGTAACAGCATGCGTTGTAACGTCATACATCCAGCCAGAGATATATTACACAGCGCCAAGAGGCCGTGCATGTGCACCAATGCCCTTCACAAATACTGCCGGACTTTTAACGCTATCAGAATTGTGTGACTTATCCACAGAAATCTCGCAGCTGCTGTGCCCTCGAGAACTTTATAATATGTAATAGAAAGCCCTAGTTAAAAGCAAGTTCAGAATTCTTTCAGACCATGTCTAACTCAACAGAGGTAGCAATGTGATTTTTTTCAAAGGGGAGGCTTGGAGCATAAAAGCTTACCTTGCGTTACAGCCATCGTGCAGTTTATGTTTAGGAGACACAAACTGTACACCACACCACATTTACAGGGTTTTGTTTCTATATTTGTATGCATACAAATAAGGCCCCATCCGTCATATATATAACGATCTTCATAAAATGATTTTATCTCAAATATTATACTTACCGGATCGCCAGTCGGGTTCACAGCAAGTCCGTCCTGATCAAACACAGCCAACAGGAATACAGCACACCTGATGCCTGCATGCCGATTATGCCGGGATCAGAGCTGCGCAGCCAACTCTTCCACAGCCCACGCCCCCAGCTTCCATTATCCAACCAGGAGGCCTAAAAGTACCGCGAAGGCAATGGGTGCTCCAATTGTTGCCACCCACTATTCTCACTCACACACTAGCCCTGCCCCTTACCATTCGCTAATATCGCCTGGGCGACAGTATATGCGCCCTATTGAAAACCAACCATTTTCTGCTTTTTCTGGGCACTCCCTTCATGCGGACATCACTTCTAGATTGTGCATCGAGGGCGAGCAATAGTCCTCACCCAGTACATGCGCAGGAGGTCTCTGACGTGACCTCTTCCCTTCCTAAAAAAAAAAACGGAATTTGTATTCTCACGAAGAAGTGAGCACTTCATTTGAATTAAATGAAGTGCTCACTGCATCGTGTTGAATACAAATTCAATTTTTTTTTCTAGGAAGGGACCTGCTACATTGTGTACACATTCTCTTATCTCCTCCCCGTCGGATCCTAGTCCCGAAGCTAGTGGGGCAAAGCTCCTTTCGCCCCTTAACACCAGCTGCCACTGATGTCCTTGCATTAAGGGCAGCAATATGGCTTTCGTGAATTCACACAAATTTACAGCAGTAGGGCAAGAGATAGTACTCCTAGAAAATATTTGTGAACTGCGTTTTAGCATGCGCAAATATGCATGTGTAGATTTGCTCATGCGAAAACCTGAGTGTTTGCAAGTTTATTTTCCCTCCAACCATTTTTCCCAACTCTGGAAGAAAGATTACTTCTGCCATTGTCAGGAGTAAATTTCCAACAGAAGAGTTGTTGAAAACCCTTAAAACATGCAAGTTAGTAGGTTTGCACAGACTCAGAAGGACATTCCAACCCTGGAACTATTGTTTACCACTACCTTCAGTCCCAGTATGTAGATCTGCGGAAAAGTTGCAACATAAAGGGGTTGCTAGTATTCAAACACTACTATGGTATGAGCCCTGGCATAATCAGAGAGGCTATATAAGAGCTCTTATATAATGAGATTGCTGCCATAATTTGTCGCCGCACAACATGGCACCAAAGGGACAAGTGGATTTTGTTACAGGACAAGTAGATTTTTTAAGCAACCTGCCCCATGGACATGTAGATATTTTAATAAATTCCACACCCCTGTGAAGAGCCATTCCACATTAATAAAGAGGATATCATAAAACACGACAGCAGACTCGTCCCATACCATCTTGATCTTTTATCATTACAAAGTTTATCTGAATAATGAAGACACACTTTTAACATGAGCTCAGGCATCATTACAACATCCATCTCTAACTTTTACGTACTGTACACTCAACCACTAGAGTTGACAAAGCACTCCTCTTAAGGCACTGGACCAATAATTCTTATCGGGAAAGGCCATACAACCCAGAGGTGAGGTATTCTGACAGTGACTCTCCAAATGCACCCCAGATAAGACATATCTCAACCTAAAGCAAAACATACATAAAGTTATCTGTCTGTACTTGGGTTGTTGTATCACTCTTGTATATGTGCTTGCTTAGGAACAAAACTCAACTGAATGCTAAGGCAACTTCTGTGGATCTTAACTAAAATGTAGTTCACTCCAAGTGTACAGAGCAGGCAAGGCTTATTCCACGAGGAACTAGTTTCCTGTGTAAAATAATAATCTAAACCAAGTATCTGCTAAGAGCTTCAGACCTAGACTCATATTTTGAGGTGAGTAAAGTAGGACAGTCAGAATTAAGCTACGTAAAAAAAAACAGAAGGTCGTAGCACCTTCTGTGACAAAGGTACAACACTCCACAGTAATGCACCACACACAAAAAATATTGGAGTCTACAGACTATATCATCCTGTGGGCTGAAGATTGCAAATCCTTTGCAAACTCCATAAGCGTTCCAGTCTAGTGGCAAGGAACACAGCAGCCAGATAAAATGTTAAGGTGTATATAAAGGATTCTAGGATATTTCCGCTATTTTTACTCACTTCTCAGAGGCCTTAGGTTAAAGTGAGTACCAGCTTAAAGATTTGAACCCAGGTTACTGAAAACCCACCAAAAATAGCCATTATGCATAAAAGGAACAAATACTAATGTTAAAACTTCAGAGTCTGGTTATAAGGTCACCTGTGATGGAGAGGTTGATGACTAGGGCAACAGGAAATTCATGGGGACCCGACACACTTCAGAGTCATTCCAAATGTTAATGTTCTAACAGGGAAGCTACTGAAGCTAGGATTGGAAGTGGCTCCCAAACTATGCTCTCTGGGCTACCAAACTTCAGAGGCCTGTATCTTGTAAATTGCTTTTCTCAGTTTTTCTTCTTTTTAGCAGCTGGACACTTACAAAATGGCTGACAATTATCCACAAACAGCATCACCATGTAGGAGTAAAGGCACAACCCACTGATCTGCTTTTATGAATGCATGGGATGTGTACAAGAGAGTCTGGCTCAGCAGAGGCATCTGGATAGTTGCTGGAAATGCATGCAGCTGGGCCTATGCTGTGTAGGGCTTTGTATATGTAGCTGAGAAGCTAGAATTCTGCATGCTTTGTATCAGTAGCCAATGTAATTCCCTTAGGTGGACGACCTGCGTTTCTGAGCTTCTGAGGACTATGGTGTCATGCCGACTGTTTGTGTTCTTCATGTGAGGAAGGCGCAGATCCATTTCATAAAGTGATGTTAGACCGGCATGGGCAGTTGAGGACCAGACAGGCAGCTGCGTTCTGGGTGATCTGAAGTCTTTTCATGAGTTAATTGGTGATTCCCACGTAGAGGGTGTTTGCGTAGTTAAGTCTGCTGGTGTTGAAGGCTTGGGTGATGGTTTTCTTGGTGTTATTAGGTAGCCACTTAAATATGTTTTTAGCATCCTCAGGGTGTGGAACGAGGTGGTGGCAACAGTGTCAACTGGGGCAGACATGTCCAGCCTGCTGTTGATAATGATTTAAAGGTTTCTTGCTCGTGTGCCGGGGGTAGGAGTGGGTCTGAGGTCTATAGGCCATCAGGCGAAGTACCACAGCGAGGCATCTTTTTCCGAAGATCACCAATTTGGTCTTGTCTGTTTTTAATTTGAGGCAGTTGGACTTCATCCAAGAGCCCACTTCAGTGATGCATGAGTTTAAATTGTTCCTGGTGCTGAGTGTTTTGTCCATGAGGAACAATATCAGGTGTGTGTCTTCAGAGTAGGTAAGTATGATGATGTGGTGTACCCGGATGATGTCTGCCAGCGGCATCATGTAGATGTTGAAGAGCATCGGGCTCAGCAAGGAACCTTTCTGTCCTCCACAAATTAGTTTCCAGCTTCTGAGAAATATGGTGTCATGTGGATTGTTTGTCCACATGTACCGGTGAGGAAGGAGCAGACCAATTTGAGGGCAGGTTCATGGATGCCAGCTTCGAGAAAACGTCTAATCAAGATGGTGTGGGAGACTGTGTCGAAGGCTGCAGAGACGTCGTGAAGGATGAGGGCTGCGTTTTTTCCCCTGTTGAGTATCATCTGGATATCATGTGTTGCTGCGATGAGGGCTGTCTCTGTACTGTGGTTAGGTCGGAAGCTTGATTGCATTTAGTACAAGGCCTGAACATACATTGTGCAAATGTTGTTGTTCATTATTCGTCCATGAGGCGACATGTCTATCACAAGAGATAAACAATTTCAACCTGGCTGAAGCCTCGACACGGAAGCATGGATACTGTTATTATAAATACACATGCATTTCGTGTTCAAATCAGAGGAGCACTCTACTGTCACTGCAAAGTCGCTGTTGTCAGAGTCTCAGCCTAGCTGATTCCTGTTAACACTTTTATCTGCTTCTGTCTATTAATCATTGAAGCGCATATATTTTATACAAGATTCACAATGGTTTAATAAATATTGAAAACCCCCTTTGTGTATTTCTTGTGTATCTTACTGAGTATGCACGGGTGACTGAGTGAAAAGGTTCTAAATCTGTTACCATGATTCCTTGGGGAGTCAGGGTTGTCATGTTCTGAGGTTGCCCAAACCATTTGTTACCTTAATAGCTTTCGGGGGTACATATGCTGGCACTGTACACTAGCAGAACTATAGGCCCACATATCCTGAGGGAGTGCATATAATCAGTCTGGCACCATACCAACGTTTATGTTGTCCAACAAACAAATAGTTCCTACTGAGAAAGTGGAAACCGTACGACACTACCTGGTGGGCACAGGTGCCACAAGGGAACAAAAGAGGATGTTCAATGTGAACAGGCTGAATCCTTACGTCCAGAGAGACTACATAGTAAATGTCATGGATATGGCAGAGGAAATTGAGGAAGACAGTGAGACTCTACCTGACTTGCTGCATAGTGACATGAAGGATGGTACTGTTCAGTTAGCCCCTGAGGTAACACCTGAACAGCAGAGAGAGTGTAGAGATGTGTTGAAAAGGTTTTCCAACCTCTTCTCGCTGACTTCATGGTTGACAACTGTTTGTGTGCATACCACAGACAAAGGTGACAGTCTGCCAGTGAAGGGCAGAGTGTATAGAATGTATGACCGGGTTCAGGGATGCATTAAGGTAAAAGTTGCCAAAATGCTGGATCTGGTAGTTATTGAGAGATTTCTTAGCCCTTGGTCTAGTCCTGTGGTTCTAGTACGAAAGCAAGGGTCAACAGACTTGCTGTTCTGCAAAAACTACCAAGCCTTCAATGAGGTAACTAAAACCGATGCCTATCCATTCTCCAGAGCGGATGAGCTTGTGGATTGGTTGGGCACTGCAATGTATATGAGTATCTTGGATCTGACCAGTGGATAATGGCAGATCGCTTTGGCAACAAATGCTAAGGAGAAGACTGTATTATGTATACCAGTGGGGCTATTTCACTTTAAGATGATGCGCTTTAGGTTGAAGAATGCTCCTGACACATTTCAGCACCTGATGAACCATGTTCTTGCAGGGTGGGAAGGGTGATGTGTAGCCTAATCAGATGATATTGCGGTGTTTGCAAATTCAGGGAAAGACCACTTGAGGCACCTTGAACAACTGTTATAAAGAATACAAGAGAAGAAACTGACCATGAAGGCAACTAAGTTTCAGGTGGGACAATACTTTGTAGTCTACTTTGTGCATGAAGTGGGAAATAGGTAGATTCACCCACTGAATGCCAAGATTCAGCTGTGATGAAGTGGGAGGCACCTACTACCCAGGCTGAAGTGAGGGCCTTTTTAGGACTCACCGGGAAGTATAGGACCAATCCAGACTGACCATAAGGAGCCAGGGTCAAGGGACAGGTTGAAGAACCGACTGACTTCAAAGTATGTACCCGCTAAGGGATTGCGTTTCCCGTGGTAGCTGTCTGAGGGGATCACCAGAGCCACGAGACACAAGGTTGCCTCGGAAGGCTCTAAAAGAACTCAGAGGCAACACAGTAGTTGAGACCTAGTAAGAAGTGCCATGGATGTGTGTAATGATGTGAAATGATATGAGAGACGTCTAAGGATAAATATGGCCTTAGGGACAGTACAGTGGGTTGTATTTTGTTACATGATGGTCAAGCATGTTGTCTTTAGTGGATAGTGGTAGGACGGGAAGCATTTGCATTGTGATAAAGAAGATTCAGCATTACTGCACTAAAATAATTATCTTATAGAAGTAGTGAACATGGTTAGTTGTTGTAGTAAATTGTGTGTTGTAAATAAACATTATGTAGATGAAGTACAGCCATTTTCCAGTAGAAGGAACTCCAGCATGGAAGATGACTGAACAAGGGATGGAGACTGGACAGTTTTTGCATTTATAGCATGAATATACTGAAAAGGATCCCTCATTACAGCTTCCATTGAATGGCACTTTTGATTTTGATGCACTGCATTATCTAAAGGAATGCATGTTTGAGAAAGGAAAGTGAGACTGGTGCAGTTTGATGTCCTGAACAGGTGGGAAAAATACGCCACGCAAAAACATATGAAGGAAATAATGAAGACGGAAAGGAAGAAAGCAAGGGAATATGACAGAAAGAAAAGGGCTGATGAGTTTGCTGAAGAGATGAAGGAACGTCATATGAAGGACAGAACGACATTTATGCCATATAAACCAGAACAGATGGCCTCGATTGATTCTATTTCAGAGGACACTATAATTAAACACATTTTCACTAAAAGACCACACCCACCATCCTATCAAGCGGCTGCAGATCAATTAAGGCAAATACAGGCCATATCAAAACCCCCGGTTACGATATGCCTGAATTAGAAGAACAGGGAGACCCAACGGAGGATGACCCTCCTTTCCCTCCTCTTCCCCCAAATGTTCTGCATTCAGTGGGAGCTGATATAAGTCACTAAATTATTAAGAAGCATCATAACACAAGATATGCGAGATCAAATTAAAATATTCTGTCAGAACTGACTAAACATGGCACTAAGCAGGATGCCGATAAGGAGGATAGGAATTTAAACACTTGTAAAAATGCAGTGAAAAACACTATAATACTAGAAATGGGAAACATTACATCCTTTATGCATACGTTATGATTCAGTAAGGTTTAAACAAGGTCAGCTGCAGGACCAGTCGCTGCCCAATAATTTCACCTATTATGACAGCGGATCTGAGACATTTGCTTGACGGATGCTGAATGTAACACTGCATTTGACCTATATCTTAAATGGATTGATAAGTAATAATCCATATGTGCTTCTATGATAGCCCCTATGTGTGAAGTACAAGGTTTTGACGCCAATCACCCTCATTATCATGTACATGTCTCTTGGACTAAAAAGGAGCTCACTGCCTTTTCCAAACAGTACCCAGATATAAGGGAAAACCATGAGGAATGGTATGCCAGGACGGAAAAGATATTGCGCAAAGGCCATTTAACATTGAATGACCTAAGGCCAAATGTTTTCCTGCATTCTCCCACCTGATATATGGAAGAAGTGCAGCAAAGAAAACTTTGAAGATGTTTACTGGACCACAATTAATAATACTGGATAACTGGAAAGCTGAGGGTCAAGTCACCGATGAAATAGCCGCACTGTCAGGCAAATAAATGGTTAGATTGCATAGATTAGTGCCCCTTAAGAGACAAGATTGGACAAAATTTAACAACTGTAAACGAGAAGAGGGCTCAAATGTAGCAGCCTTCGTCACCGACCACAAAAGGTGTTCTCTGCCCATAGTGGGATGATGCTGCTGACGAGGGGGTCCAACAAGCCATCTCCAGTTGTTTTGTAAATGACCATCTAGAATGTATAAGATTAACCATCCACACTTATGAACCAACATAGGGAGTAAATCCACTAACAGAAGTACTGGTCATTCCCCAATACTACACTGAGAGACAGGCAGGGGAAGATCAGAATAAGAAACATAAGGAGTTAAAGAGTAAAGTGTTGTTCCAGCAACTACAGCAAGGCAGAGTCAGGTCCACATTTCGGGAACAATAAGGGGATACTCTGCACCAAATTACAGACCCCAGAATGCCAAAATATATAATAAGTGCCACTATTGCAAATACCCTAATCATTGGATTAGAGAGTGTCCATTACTACAGAAAACAAACAGGTGATGCTCCATGTCACTTGGAAATGCCTCAGGGGGATACAGAAATTCTTCTAAAAGGGTCACAACAAAATAATGATATGCCCAATAATGGCCCCTATGCCACATATTATGCTAATGACACTAGTTCCCGGGGACACTAACAAAACTACCTTGTTAGATAGTGAACAGATCCCAGATGATAACTGTCCCCTAGCCCGATTATGATTTTGAATAATAGGGAAGCCCGGGAAGGAGCTTAGAGCAGGTGGAGATCCCAGTAGATCCAAGAGGGCCATATATTGACGCGATGGTAGAAGTACAAAATAATAAATTCCTCCTGGAGACTGAGTCTACTAATTACTCCATTTCTCAAAAAATAATCCCACATGCGCTCCACTCGGGTAAGTACAACACCTCTGTGGGTTTTTCAAACATCCCCATATATAGCCCTGTCTCCGCCCCACTGACATATATCACTTGCCCAATAACTGAAAATATTCTTTTGTGTTAACAGATAAATATGCCCATAACTTGTTGGACATAGATTTGCTTAAAAACTGTACCAAAATGTACTGCCAATGGTATTTACCTCAACAGTACAGAAAACTCACCCCTTACTCACCCGCACTTACACTGTCCAATCCCAAACAACAACACCATATTGGGTGTTTGGCGGAGTTGACAAAAAGGCCTGGGTCTCTGGTAAAAATGACATGGGGCATATGACAAAAGCACCTGCACATATAACATTTAAACAAAATGTTCCCCTTCCACAAATACTACAGTTCAAAATTTCACTGGAAGGGGAACACGGAATAGAGATAGTTATACAAGACCTGGTTCGGAAAGGGGTGATAAGAGAGATACAGGGTTTCCCATGCAATAGCCAAATCCTCCCTCTATTAAAAAAGAGTGATGACCCCACTAAGGAAGATGTCTGGAGGTTTGTGGTTGACCTCCACGAGATTCACAAAATATTGAAACCACATTTTCCCGTGGTACATAACATTGCCACCGTGTTAGCTGACATTTGTCCTGTTACATGTTACTTTTCTGCCATGGATTTGAAAAATTATGTCTTTTCCATTCCCTGCATGAAGACTTACAATACCTATTCAGTTTTTCATTTGAAAATCGCTCCTGTTTCACATGGATTACACAGGGCTTCAGGGAAAGCCCCTCTTCTTATTCGCAGGCACTAAAAGCACAACTAGACACCTTTCAGTTGACACCAATCACCACTCTCATAAAATACACAGATGATATATTATTGGCCAGCACCAGCGAAACAGATTGCGCTTATGACATCATTGCCCTATTAAATTTCCTTGGTACATATGGCCACAAGGTCTCTCCCACTAAATTGCTACTTAAGCCAGTTGAAGGGGGAAACGAGACTTGACCCTCAAAGAGTGAAAGCTATACTGAACATTCAGTCCCCTACAACACAACAACAAGTACACGCCTTCCTGGGTATGGCAGGCTCTTGCAGACTATTGATCCCTATTTTTTTCTTTCTTTTAAAACCCTTGTAAAAACTCACAACTAAAGACAACCCACAACATTTACTGTGGTTAACTGAACACCAGAATAGCTTTCTGCAAATCAAACAGGCACTTTGTGACACTCCTGCTCTTGGAATGCCTGACTATACTAAAGTATTTCATCTTTTTGTACATGGGTAGATGGGTGCACACTTGCTGTTTTTGTACAATAGGACAACCAGAAAATGCCCTGTGCCACCTTAGAAATGGTTGCTCAAGGCTTATCAGCAGGTCTCTGTGCAACTGCAGCAGCAGCTGTTTCTCTAAAACAAGCAGAAATACTGATTCTCAGACACAAAGTACATCTGTGTGTGCCTCACTCTGTAGATATACTATTTAAAAAAAAGCAGACTCAAGATTTGCCAAATGCCAAACTAACAGATTATGAGTAATGATTGTTTAGTCCTCATTTCACAATACATTGATGTATCACACTTAATCCAACAACCCCCTTGCCCTTTCCTCAGAATGATACGGACACGCCCCATGATTGTGTACTGATCACAGAAGAACTGACCAAAGGGAGAATAGATTCATAGAACACACCAATGGAAGAAAGCGATGGTGACTTATGGGTTGATGGCTCTTGCTTTAGGCTCAAGGATGGGACAACCACTGCAACCTATGCTGTTACCACCTTACACAATGCCATTGACATGTGTATGCTTTTCAAATTATTGGCACATGCAGCCAAATTAATAGTATTAACAAGAGCATGTGAGCTGAGCAGTGAATAAACTGTGAATATATATACTGAAGAGGGGTATGCATCGCAAAACAAGCCTGGGTCCTCCGGGCCATCAGGGACACTCTGAAGCACTTAGATCGGAACTCTCAGAACTAGACAAGGCTCACTGCTCCAACCAAAACCCAGACATTCTTGCTAGCATTCGGGTTAAAACCTCCGAATATCATCCGGTGGCCGACCGAGAAGTCAGCTGCCTGGGCTGTGAGGCGATGGCCCTGCAGATATGGCAAGGGTGAGCGGCCGGGCAGAACTCTGGCTAACTTGCTGCATAAGAATGGGGATGGGAGCACACTGCTACCTCCCAGCACAGTTCGCCCCTTTGCATCCTGGTACATGCAGTTCAATTTAAATGCCTATTCCCTGCTGACGAGAGGTAATAACCTCGAAACACATGTCCAGGGATGGCCAACGCGACTTTAATTTTGCTTAATACTCTGGCAGAGGCGCACTCGCTGATGCTGACTTCATGGACCATAATGCTTTGTGGTAACACGCTGGTAGGACGAGCAGTGTGCGACCAATTGGATTTGTGTTAATATTCAGGCTCCCTTGAGCCGGTGGAGCTGACGAGCTCATGGTTACGCACCTGAATGCCACGAGTGGTACTGGACCTGAGAACAATTTTTGGCAGTCTACGCAGCAACCCTACACACATGCCTATTCCCTGCTGACGAGAGGTAATAACCTCGAAACACGTGTCCAGGGATGGCCAACGCGACTTTAATTTTGTTTAATACTCTGGCAGAGGCGCACTCGCTGATGCTGACTTCATGGACCATAATGCTTTGGGGCAACACGCTGGTAGGACGAGCAGTGTGCGACCAATTGGATTTGTGTTAATATTCAGGCTCCCTTGAACCGGTGGGGCTGACGAGCTCATGGTTACGCACCTGAATGCCACGAGTGGTACTGGACCTGAGAACAATTTTTGGCAGTCTACGCAGCAACCCTACACACATGCCTATTCCCTGCTGATGAGAGGTAATAACCTCGAAACACGTGTCCAGGGATGGCCAACGCGACTTTAATTTTGCTTAATAATCTGGCAGAGGCGCACTCGCTGATGCTGACTTCATGGACCATAATGCTTTGGGGTAACACTCTGGTAGGATGAGCAGTGTGCGACCAATTGGATTTGTGTTAATATTCAGGCTCCCTTGAGCCGGTGGGGCTGATGAGCTCATGGTTACGCACCTGAATGCCACGAGTGGTACTGGACCTGAGAACAATTTTTGGCAGTCTACGCAGCAACCCTACACACATGCCTATTCCCTGCTGACGAGAGGTAATAACCTCGAAACACGTGTCCAGGGATGGCCAACGCGACTTTAATTTTGTTTAATACTCTGGCAGAGGCGCACTCGCTGATGCTGACTTCATGGACCATAATGCTTTGGGGTAACACGCTGGTAGGACGAGCAGTGTGCGACCAATTGGATTTGTGTTAATATTCAGGCTCCCTTGAGCCGGTGGGGCTGACGAGCTCATGGTTACGCACCTGAATGCCACGAGTGGTACTGGACCTGAGAACAATTTTTGGCAGTCTACGCAGCAACCCTACACACATGCCTATTCCCTGCTGACGAGAGGTAATAACCTCAAAACACGTGTCCAGAGATGGCCAACGCGACTTTAATTTTGTTTAATACTCTGGCAGAGGCGCACTCGCTGATGCTGACTTCATGGACCATAATGTTTTGGGGTAACACGCTGGTAGGACGAGCAGTGTGCGACCAATTGGATTTGTGTTAATATTCAGGCTCCCTTGAGCCGGTGGGGCTGACGAGCTCATGGTTACGCACCTGAATGCCACGAGTGGTACTGGACCTGAGAACAATTTTTGGCAGTCTAAGCAGCAACCCTACACACATGCCTATTCCCTGCTGACGAGAGGTAATAACCTCGAAACACGTGTCCAGGGATGGCCAATGCGACTTTAATTTTGCTTAATACTCTGGCAGAGGCGCACTCGCTGATGCTGACTTCATGGACCATAATGCTTTGGGGTAACACGCTGGTAGGACGAGCAGTGTGCGACCAATTAGATTTGTGTAACTTGCTGCATAAGCCCCACGCGTCTACTTATATGGCGGGGATACGCACCGACTCGGGAGCCAGACTCACAACACCAGATGATATTATGAATACAACCACTAGTTTTTATACTCAACTCTATACCGTAGGCTCCGTAGAGGACCCTGACTCCCTTCAGCAATATTTTGATTCAATCAAGCTCTTGTGACTCAGCCCGGCACACCATGAATAACTTGATGCCCCATTTACCAATGAGGAAATCACCCAGGTTATTTTGGGACTCCCCGATGATAATGCCCCCGGCACGGACGGCCACACGCCCACCTTTTATAAAGAGTATGCCCCACTTTTGATACCCCATCTGGTGGAGATGTATAATGAATCCATCGAGGTCGGTTGTCTTCATCCCTCGCTCCGTGAGGCGCTCATCACACTTATATTGAAACCTGACAAATCACCAACATCTTGCGACTCCTACCGTCCACTTTCGCTCATCAATGCTGACAATAAAATACTGGCCAAAGTGTTGGCAAACCGGCTGCTTGCCCTCATGCCGCTAATAGAACGTCCAGATTAGTCTGGCTTCATTCCTGGCCGCGCCACCTCGCATAACCTCCGAACCATTTTCTCAATCAAACATCAAATTAATCCCTCTCTCCCCGCGGTGGCTGCACTTCTCGACGTTACTAAAGTGTTTGACTCTCTCGAACGGCCTTTCTTGTTTCCTCTTCTGACCCGCCTGGGCCTCACTGCAGGCTTTATTTAAAACATTAAACTGCTATATACACTCCCCACGGCTCGCATGAAACTTAGCGGCCAGATCACCAACCGCATCAAAATCACTTGGGGCACACGGCAGGGATGCCCACTCTCGCCATTACTCTTTGCTATTGCCATGGAACCCCTTGCTGCGCGGGTCTGCCAACATCACACACACACCAGGGCCTTCGGTTCTCTGCCCGCGTTTTGGTCACCTCCATTTAAGTGGACGAGATTGCATTATTTATCCAAAAGCCGCACAAGAATCTAGATCCTATGACCAGAGAGGTCATATGCTTTGGGGGACTTTCGGGCATACAAGTGAACTGGAGCAAATCCATTTTATTCCCTCTGACGGATGCCACACAACCTTGTTCGACCGAGTTTTTGCTCAAATGAGCAACTGAGCCAATTAGTTACCTGGGTGTCTGGCTCAGCAGAAACACAGACGAAATCTGGTCCGCTAACTATGGTAGAGCCATTGAATGGCTGGAAGCCAAAATCCCAATCTGGAACAAACTTCCACTTTCCTTATCTGGCTGTATCGCAATTGCTAAAATGATTTTCTTGCCAAAATTCCTATATTTGTTCCTAAACATACCACTCCCACTCACCATGCAATTTTTTAACAGACTCCGATCCAATCTAATCTCCCTGGCATGGGCAGGGCGCCAACCGCATATCGCCTATGCTATTCTGACGCTCCCTTTTGCACGCGGGAGCCTTGGGGCCCCTGACCTGCAACTATAAGCTTACAGCGCCCAGGCTAGCTTCTTGCATTTTTGGCTCCACCCGACACCATTCCAACTACACACAGCTGTAGAGGCAGACTTGGCCTCCCCCTGGCCGCTTAGCACTGCACTGTTCCAGACCTATAAAAAACCCCGGAAAGAGATAACGACTATTGAATTCTTGCTTTGGGCAGTGGAGGGATTCCGTAAATACAGCGGTACTGACACCTTATACGCTCCATCCATGCAACTTACTGCAAATCCCGCCTTCCCCCCGCTACAAAATCCTGGCACGGTGCGCCGCGCGAAAGCGCTTGGTATTAGCATAAATGCTGACCTACACCCAGACGGCCAGTTCCTTCCTCCTCCTAAACGCACCGCCACACTGACACCCACACTATTGGATAGCCTGCTGTATCACCAGATGCATGTGACATACAAAAGCTCTAATAATTTACTCCCAGCGCCACCTCCCACTAACGCGGCGTTGGAATATATCCACTCAGCCACTACACACCGTAAGCTTGTCACCAGACTGTACTCACTATCCATGGCGGCTACATCTGCTAGCGCCGAGCTGGCACACAGTGCCTGGTGGGCGGACCTGCTCGACTGCCCTACACCCGCCCTACACCCGAGCAATACTGTTGCAGCCAAACAGAAAAACTTTCCCCTAACTACAGACTCAGACAGTTACATTTCAAGTTCCTCCACAGGCTATACCGTACTCCAATTGGGCTGCGCAGGATGGGCCTCATTACGGACGCACGCTGCTTGCGCTGTGCGTCGCCTGGCGCCTCTTTTATACATTTAGCGTGGTCCTGCCCCAAAGTGGCAGCCTACTGACTGGAAGCGTGCGCATCCATTGGTGCTATCGCATCAACCACCCTTGCACCAAACCCCCTTCTGTACCTACTTGGCTATGTCAAGGAGGTGCCCGATGCCCACAGGTGCCTTGTGGCAATGTTGCTGGTCTTGGCCAAACACAGAGTGACAATGCACTGGGGGCGAAGACAGGCACCTACGCTCAAACTCTAGCTTGCTGATGCGGCATATTGTCAGACACAACTAACAGAATTTTGGAATGTTATGCCGAGCGCTAGCAGGCAGCACGATATATGGGGACCTCTTATTTACATAGTCTGGCGGACAACACTCGGTTCACCATGACCCAGTGAGTAGCTCGGAGTGCACACCTGCGCGGGCGACAGATGCCTAGATAGGGGACACGTGGAACTCCACATATATGATTACTGTTATGTCTCTATTTGTCTCTCTAAAACCCCTTCCGCTTTCATATGGGATCTGTTTCTTTCTGATGCGTATCTCAGAGACAATCACAATTCCGCCAAGTTACTAATGTACCGAAGAATGTGCCTTAAATCCTCTGTAACAGATTGATGCCATTGCTGAACAGCATGTATCATTGTGCTTATGTTGAAGCCTCAATAAAAACTTAAATAATTTTTGTTTTTTAATCTGTGAATGTATATACTGATAGCCAATTTGCATTTGAAGTTGCACATAAATTTGACAGGCTTTGGCCAGAAAACGGTTTCCTCACGTCTCAAGGAACAAAGATACAATATGGTCCACTGATTAAATACAGAATGCTTTATCACTGCCAAAAAGAGTAGCCATTGTCAAATGTAATGTACACAAAAAAATAACAGCTGATGTGGTAAAGAGAAATGCCTTTGCTGATGAAACAATCAGACAAACAGCACAGAATGTCATGTCATTAACATTAATTGTTTCTACTTTTTGGCTTGCCCTAGATGATTCCAAGTGACAATGGGGTGCACTTCCTCAATAAGGTAATGGAGTTGGTCTGCAAGGCAATGGGAGTACAACAGAAGTTCATTGTGTATATCACCCCAAGGCAGCCGGTGCCATCAAATGGAGAAATAGTACCCTGAAGGCCAAGATAGTAAAAATATGTTCAGAGTCCACAATGACTTAAGTGGATGCCTTGCCACTTGTCCTTATGAATATGAGAACTACCCCAGATACTGTAACACATCTCAGCACACATGAAACAGTGACTGGAAGGCCCCTAACCTGTTTGGGGGTCCCAAAAGACATTGCTAACAACACAAATAACTGATAACCTGCTCCAAGGGTATTGTGTTAAATTGACAAAACGTGTTTCTGCCATTCATAAACAGGTGAAAGACCCCTTGCCCTTGCCTCAGCAGGGGCCTTGATACAATATTTAACCCGGCAAATGGATGATGGTCAACAACTTTCAGAGATCTAATTGCCTGCAACCATGCTTGAAGGGTCTGTACGAGTTCCGCTAGCAACACAAACAGGAGTGAAGTGTCCAGGATAAAAGAATTGGATTCATGCCTTAAATGTGGAAAGAGCTCCCTTACCTCAGACCTTATCACTGGCTGCAGCACACAGTATTACACCAACAAATGTGCCACCTCACTCCCCTCAGCCCATCAAGGATGCTGTCCCGCAATACAAGCCGTGCCCAGGCCCTACAGTAAGTCCATTTTCTTGACCCAACCAACTATAGCTTACTATCGGGTCCAGAGCTGCGAAGTACTGGTGACCTCTCAGGGCCTAGCGATGGTAAAGAATAAAGACCCTTACTGCTCAGGAGGGACAAGGAGAATGGAAAGGAACCATTCTGACAAAGAAATTGGGAATACCATTTGCTCTGATCATTACTAGACTAACAGCCGTTGTCATCTGCTTGCATGATTTATACTTCCTGAAATTACTGGGTTCAAATAATACCACACTTACTGAAGATCTGCGCGATCACCATTCCAAAAGTACAGTGAAAAGGTTGCCATACAATGATGAATGCTATGGCGAATGCCTATCATAAGGAATTAAATGTCTCTGATTGCTGGATTTGTCTAAAACCTCCTTCTGTAACACAACACAAGATGAATGTGTTGCCTTCGAGTTTGATGCTTAATGATTCTTGTTATATTCTATTTAAAGCAGTGACCTGGTTTTCTGGCCCGAGGGGTATTGATGTCAGATGCAAATACAGAGATGAAAGAGTGGTACCTTTGGGTTATTTTCTCTGAGGGGAAGGTTCACCCTACAGGGACGCCTTCAAAGATAGTGTCATGAGTAAAAGATATAAACAAATTGTCCTAGTGAAGAATAGTTCAATTACAGCACCTCTACCTTAATAAGCCTCCGGCCTTATGGGTAACAAGAGGATCACGAGCAATGAGACGGAGTAACTGCACCCATGTATTCAATCTGGACAACGCCTCTTGGCCCTCATTACCAGTGGAGCTAGCGGATACCTCGGCTCAGGAGTTTGGTGATTTTCAGCTAGAAATACTATCTATGCTAGGGGTAGCAATGAATTCTAGAAGTATCAGGTAATTAGGCCGATTGCTAGAAGCAACAATAAATCAAACAACATGTGTCCTAGGTAATATTACGGTAGAAATGGCAGCCATGAAACAGGCAACTCTCCACAATCGTATGGCACTTGACATGCTCCTCGAAGAGAAAGGGGGCGTTTGTAAAATAATGTACACTGAATGCTGAATATTTATACATGTAAAGCCCCGAATGTTTATAAGGCCATGGAGAATTTACATGACATAGTGTTACAAGTGCATAATTTTGCTGAACGAACATGTGGGATGATATTTCTTCACTATTTGGAGCCCGGGGTTGGACTATATTAATGGTAATAATAGGTATAATTATTACAATATTAGTCAAGTGTAAATATGCTTCCTGTTTGCTGTCAGGCAAGTACCAAATTGTGCATCCCCCCCACCAAATAAATTTCACGGTTCAAGTGTCATGATACAGCAGGAAAAACTGTCCCCTCTAATGCAAATAAATATTGAATAGCAAAGCATGAATATATTTTAATGGTGAGAGGACAGGCGCGGTTTCAACATCTGCTGTTGATCGTTCTTTCTTATCTAATTCTTATATTCTTGTTCCTTCAGTTCTTGAAAACAATGGGTAACCTAACAAGCATAAGCAGTTCTCAGACTTTACCCACCCCTCCTTATGCCTACAAACAGAAACATGCAGGGTTTGCACAAATGCATGGCTCATGAAATCATGGTAAAGAGACAACATGGAGGAGCAGGTGCTCAATATCAAATTTATGCTCCCGCAGGTATGAGGTAGAAGGCTGTTAGCATTATAAGAGGTGACTTGGGGGTTTGGAATTATATTAGCATCTGAAAAGACAGACTGAAGCCTCAGCCGGTATACTACCAGAATATCAAGAATGAAATATCAACATGCCAAAATATCAACAACCAGAATGTCATGAAGGTAAGCATATTTGGGTATCGGTTTGCTCCGCTTAAGTCCATATTATATGATTTCGAATAATATGTATCTTCCAGGTATGCAGATGTGGAATTACTGACAGTAAATCTATACTTATCAATATGTACCTACCTTCATGATATTCTAGTTTCATCATAATATTTTGGCATGTCAATATTTTTGTACTCAGTAATCTGACAGACCCCCCCCCCGAAGAGTGCTAGCAATTATGAAAATGTATCTGGAAGGAACAAAGTGATCAGGTGAGGAAGACACTATGTAGAAAGACAATACTGCCAATGTGGGAAACTGTTATCCCACCTTGCAGTGAGTACTGGAAAGAGTTATTGAAGAATGATGAGGGAGTAGAGGACCTTCATGAGTAATTTCAGCAGCCATGTGGGCGTGTAGTTATTAGGGGACGAGATAGAGATCTTTATCTATGTGGATTTCTAGGTCTGCGGCAATACAGCAGAAGCAATAACTATGTTACTATACCCATAAACTATTACCATGAATACTAGCACTTTGCACAGATACATGAGAAATGCTTTGCAAAAAGATCATTCATGCAAGCTTTAATGCAAGTATTTGTGCAGAGTAGCCAACAGAAATGCTGGTGATAAAAGGCTAGTTTTTTTCCACAATGTGATGCAGGAGTACCACATTTGTAAGACAAGAATATTCCATTAGTCTTAACCAGGCGAGTCTGATAAATGTGAGTAAACTGATTAGTACAGTTTTTGTAAATGTTGTGGCTGAGCGCCTGAGTGGAAGGTACAGATATTCTTAGATGTGATGGGGACAGAGGATTTTGGTCTTTACAGGCCAGCTTGTGCGCAGGCAACTAGCTTGAGTAGGGTGCAAAAAAAGTCTTATCACTGCCATTTTGGATTATTTCCTTTGATAGTGCCAATGTGAAGAGACATTTTGGCCAAGCAAGTACATTTTAAAGTTAATGAGGGGGTCCTAGCCAGCTAGGCTGCAGAAAGGAATTTCTGGTTTAGTTTTCAACTGATGTGCCTGTGGCAGTCTTTCAAAGGAGTGGCAAATTTCTCCCCTTTGACAAATATAAAAAAATATTAATAATTGCATCATATAGTGGGGGGAATTGATTGAACTGGATTATGCTAGCCTCTTCGTGATGACCTCATCAGCAATATAAGGATATGGATGAGAAATGCCAAAGCCCGTTGCTTCAAAAGGGCTTTGTGGGCTTGCAACCAACTCGCACGGAAAAGAAAGCAGAGCCAGATGAGACACACAGACTTTGCAGAAAGGTGGTAATGCACCCTTAGGCAAATCATGTTTTTACTGTTGCCAGGGTATGACAGTACTTATTGCTGGAAGACAGAAGCATGCATGTTGATCCACGTGGCTGATGCTCTCACCATATCTGTAGAGCAGTACAAGCTATTGCCAGATTTATGAAGTTGTCTCTTGCTGGAACAGCTTGGATTTGATGAAGCTGTGAAGTACAACATTTCAGAACTGAGGTACACAAAACCCTTGGGGAATACACAGTATACTGATTCTCCTGGTATAGACTGGATGCAGAGCCAGAAAGTCAAACATTAAGTAAGTAGACAATTCCTGTGGTCTGGGAGCAGGTCCCAGATCCATTATTCCCTCATGATACCAGTCCTACCTCCGCCTCGCTCTTCCTGCACTCATTACTGTGCCTTTTCCCTCACTGAGTATGTCCCCTCCTTTTGTGCCTCTCTCCTCTGAGATCTCCTGATTGTGCTGCTGTTGCTGTGACCACTTGTGCTTCCTTCCCCCTCTGACTTCTTTTGCGCCTTCTCCTCCAGCTACCCATGTGTGCCTCTTCTTTCCTTTGCTTCTTGTGCCATTGTTTTTTACTTGTCTGTTGTGCTTTTCTTTTTCACCCTTTTTGGCGTTTTGTGACTGTATTTTGCACTCCCCTCCTGCTCATTTTGCCACCGCTCTGCCTGTTTCCCACCTTTTACCAAGCCCCACCCACTGCAACTCACAGCCCCTCCCACCTCCTAGGACCTACCTGACAAGCCTTTCTGTGCCCGTCCGTGCCCGGACCACGTCAGGGCCAGGAACCCTGGCTCTCATCACCCCACAGCTAATTCGCCACCGACCTCCACGCCCTGAACACCGGACGCCTCAACAACCACTACTTACGCACCACACTCTATGGTAAAACCATTTTCCTGCACCAGTTGTACCATCATGCTGCAGAGCTCCACGCCAACCTCTCGCCACGCCAGACCAGCAGTGTACCACCAGCTCTATTATTTACTCTTCAACATGTGCTTGATGTACAAGCACTCCACTCAGTTGAGAGATCTCATCATCACCCTCACACCCGTCATAGTCTCCCTCACCAAGACCTGGCTCAATCGGTTATCTGCCCCGACATCGCCACAGCTACACCCGACGGATAAAAAATCACCCACCACTATCACGTCAACAACCCCGGAGGAGGAATATCCATCATCTACTAAGTTACCATCGGGTGCACCACCACCGAGAATACAACCACCCCCATGGAACACCTCAACTTCAAGTTCCACAAGGACAGCAAGTCAACCAGCAGAGGGGCACTTGCATACCAACCGCGCCCCAGCTTCTACAACACCATTGCTGACTTTGACGCACCCCTCGACCTGGGTTACAACTACATCTTCCTCAATTACCTCAACTTCCACCTCGATGATCCCAACAACAACACCGCCAATCTCCTCGACAGCATGAACAACCTCAGACTCACTCATCTAGTCTGCAACCCCATTCAACCCGCAGGACACACGTTGGACACCATCTTCCCCTTCAGCAACTGCGTCAAGTACAGCCACCTCACAGAAGTCACATAGACCAACCACTCCATCGTCCACTTCAAAATCTCCAGGCCCTACACCGCCACCCCCAAGATGGCAAGTGCCACCCACCGCAGCTGGAGCAAAGTGTCAGAGATCCATTGAACAGACACCCTCTACACCTCTAACCCAGCTGCCACCACCAACGTGCACCAGGGAGTCAAAAACTTTAACACCTGGATCACCAACTGCGCCAACAGCATTGCCCTCATCAAGAGCAACAGACGCAGAAGATCCTCCAAACAGGTCAGCTGGTACACCCAAGAACTGAGAAGAGCAAAACCCGATCGCACACTGGAGAGGAGATAGATGGCGCACCGGCAAGGTAACCTCTGACAGGACGGCCTTCAAGACCTCCCTCAATCTCTACCACTGCCTGCTGAGGGTAAAGAAGAAGAATGCCCTAGCCGCAAGCATCGAAACCAGCTCCAACCACAGCAGAACTCTTCAACAGTGTCAAAGCTACTGAAAACAACATCACCCCCTCACAAGAGCTCTGCAACAACCTCACCGACTCCTTCCATGACAATATCACAACTTTATACAGAAACTTCAAACACCAACCCACAGGGACTTCCTAAACCGAAACACCCTCAGTGCAACCAACACAGACCCCCGACTGACCACTTGGAACCAGCTCTCCACCCTGGATATCACCTCCAATATGAACTCCATCCACTCAGGAGCTCCGACAGCCCATGCCCGCACCACATCTTCAACCTCAAAAGCCACAGGATCAGCCAGGAACTCACCGCCCTGCTCAACAACTTAATCACCACTGCCACTTTTCCAGAAGTCAGGAAACACACCAAAGCCAAACCCCTACTTAAAAAGCCCTCCGCCAACTCAGCGAACTCGTAAACTACCAGCCCATCTCATTGCTCTCATTCCGGGCCAGAGTTCAGGAAAAAACTATCAACAGACAACTCATGAAACACCTTGTGCGGAACTAGCTACTTGACGCCTCCCAGACTGGATCTTGCAGCGATCACAGCACAGAGACCACCCTGATTGCAGCCACCGACAACATCTGAGCCCTCTTCAACCAGGGAGAAATGGCGGCTCTGATCTTCCTTGACCTCTAAGCAGCTTTAGACACTGTATCACACCATACACTGATTGAAAAACTCCACAACATCAGCATCCAAGGGGACACACTCAGATGGATTACCTCCTTTGTCACAGGAAGGACACAGAGGGTCTGTCTACCACCCTTCACCTCCGAGGCCAAGGATATCATCTGCAGCATTCCCCAGTGCTCAGCCCTACACTCGTCAACACCTACATGACCCCACTGGCCAACATCGTCAGAGCACATGGGCTCAACATTATGTCCTACACAGATGACACCCAACTCATCCTCTTTGATGGCCTTGTGAGTTAGAGATTAAAGGACCATTTAGTCCCATATGGACTATGTAGAACAGTGATGTAGGTGCTTGGGTGTGGGTGATAGAATTCATTCTGTAGAATCTTCAGTTAACAGTTGCACACTGAGGAATCAAGACGTGTAATACCAAGCTCCATGTGTGGCGTGATCCTTTACATGTACCCAGGCAGGAGAGAATGCTACAACTGGCGACGATGAGAGGGTATTGCATAAATGCTGTGAACCAAAGAACAGAGCATGCGCTCCCAGAGAGTTTGTCGTTGTCCAGCAAACTGCTTTTGGGTGCCACGTATGCCCCAGTCGAAAAGAAAATCGGCAGATGGCGTATGTGGAGTCAAATCACCACTCCAGCCAGTGCAAGGCGAGTGAGAAAAGTGAAGGCCTTATCGAAAGTTTAACACAGCCTAACACACAGAGCAGTCATTCATGGGGTACAACAACGCTAAAGACATAGACAACGAGGTACAGCAAAGCGCTAAAGGCATTTATATCTGAGTGCAAAGAATTGCTATAAGCGGAAATATTTCCAACACAAAGAAACGCTAAATGCAGTAGAAACAAGGTACAATACAAAAAGGCGAGAGTGGTGAAGATACTGTGCAAGAAATCAAAACGCTACTCACCGCAAAAGAAAAAGACAGTACCTCACAAGCAGAGAGTGGGCGCGATGACCCAAATATTGGCACATGGCTAGTACTTAAAGAAGATACAGGTCTGATTGGGCAGCCGACACTACAGGGGTGGGCTCCGCTCTGGGCAGCAGAAAGTTTCACAGGTTATGATGCTGTTGCATTCTTGAACCCACTGCCTCCCTACGATACCGCCAAAAAGCAAAATGTAGGCGACAGATGGACTGCCTGGATCGAAGCATTTGATAATTTCATTGATGTACTGGAGGAAGTAAGTAACAAAAAATATCATTAAATATCTGAAGAACACAGCGGGTGAATGAGTAAAAGAAATGATTAAGAAAAAAACACACGGTGGTGAAGTGAGGCACTGTGAAATCAAAGAGGCACTAAACACCGAGTCTAATCCAATGATGAATATCGACTACAAAAGGTATACATTCAGACAGGAAAGGCAGAAAACTGGCGAAATGATGGATGAGTTTGTTTATGGACTTGATTCCCTCATCAAGCTTTGCAAGTTCAACAATGAAGAGGTCATGCGTCTCAGAGTAATAGATAGTTGTCTCTTCGATTCCTTCAGACAGCGGATGCTGAAACAGACACTCAGTTTGGAGCGAGTACTCATGGATGCTAGAGTGGAAGAAAGAGCTGACAGACAAGCAGCTAACATGGAGGCCAGAACTGCCCAAAATGAATCTGCCCTGAGTGTGAAAAGTAAGCTGAAACACAAGGCAGAAAGCCATAAAGCAATGTCTCCAAAGAAAAAGAAGTTGTGTTTTCGATGTAGATTTTCCTTTCCGCATGAAGTTAAATGCTCTGCCAGTGGACTGATATGCATAGGGCTTCGGGAAAGAGAACAATTTTGTAACGGTTTGCAAAGCGTGGGGAAGATAAGCCGCATCACGTCAAGAAAATAAAATGGCGGAAAGATCAAGTGCATCACAATGAGAAAACACAATGGATGCCAGAAAGTAAAAAAAAATAAAACAACGCTCACAAGGCCAAGTGGCAACATCAGTTGAGGCAAGTAGAAACTGAACGATGTCGACTGACGTCAAAGTCCTCGTCTAAATGTTGTCACAGTCATTATCAAATGACAGCGACGAAGAGGGGTGTGTGATGTCAATGTCAACCACTGAACAATGTGCAGATGTAGGATTAGCTTCTTATAAGGAAGAGTGCCAGTCGAAACAAGATCGACAAGTGAAAGTGTGAAATTAATTTGGACACTCTCCCAAAATCACACTGAACATTAACGGGTGCTCCATACCGTATATCATAGACAGTGGCACGTCGATAAACATTATGCCAGCGGAAAAGTACCATGAACTGTCTCTAGAGCACCGTTTAACCCCAATGAAAACCAAATTGTATGCATGGGATGCTTTAACGCCCCTGCAAAGTCAAGGCTCATTTATGGCAACGGTGAACCATAAAAAGGCAAAAGTACACGCAGCAATTCATGTCCTCTAAGGCACGTCATCGAGTGCATGTTTACTTAATTTTAGCACTGCTGCTGACATGGAGCTGATTTCTGTAAACTACAACGTCAATGCCTATCACAAGGTAATACATTTATTTACATCTCTGTTTCGTGGACTAAGAAGACTTAAAACAATGAAAGGACAACTTCACATAATTGAGGACATCCATCCTGTTGCTCAAAAACATTGTCGAATTACATTTGACTTGAAAGAGGCTGTTGAGAAACAAACTGAGACATTATTGAAACATGATATCAATGAGTGATCCACTGCTCCGACGCTATGGGTGTCCCCCATAGTGGCAGTGTCGAAGAAGAATGGTGGAGGAGGCGAGAGCGCATCTGTGTTGATATGCACGAAGAGAACAAGGCGATTGAAAGAGAACGACATCCAGATCCACATATCACTGTAATGATTATGCAGCTAAATGGAACCAAAGGCTTTTCCAGCCTTGATTTGAACAAAGGGTATCACCAACTCGAACTGGAAGAAAACTGCAGGTACATTACTACCTTTTCGACTCATGTTGGGCTGTTTGAATAGAAACACCTACGTTTTAGAGTGTCCTCCGCTGCAGAACTCTTTCAGGATGTAATTCGTTGCATGATATAGCCAGTCACAAATGTTTTTAATGACAGTGATGACATATTAGTTTTTGGGCCCACACAAAGAGAACTTGCTAAAGCTCTTACATAAGTGTGTCAGATACTTGCTGATGCAGGTCTCACTTTAAACTGCAGAAAACAAAACTCAAGGTCTTCTGTCATATATTTTCAGATGGGGGAATGACTCCAGATCCAAATAAAGTACAAGCCTTGTCATCCACTCCCCTCCCCCCCACAAGATGTAATTATGCTGTGATCCTTCCTTGGTATGGCCAGTTAGTATTGTTCAAGGTGTATATGTGACTATGCCACTGTGCCTACCTGTTAGAAATAGGATTTCTGGTTGGCTAAGGCTTGCGCCAAAGCCAGGCAGAAACCACCACTCTAGTCAGGGCAATGGAGTTACACGTCAAAGATAACCCCTGCTCACCCCCTTAGTAGCTTGGCACGAGCAGTCAGGCTCATCCCGGTGGCGATGTGTAAAGCATTTGCGCAACACACACAGCAACAACATACTAGGCACACCACAAAAGGAACTCCACACAAGTTTATATATAAAAATAGCCTTTGTATTATCATAAAACACATTAGATGGTAATCACACAATATACACTGTGCCAACTGGCACTGGGCAATATTTACAGGGGATTATTTACACATGACAGGGCCACGTGGGCCACTGTCAGAATCATCACTTGGTAAAAATAGTAAAAGTAAGAACATATCATAAACGTAGACCACAACCAGTAATTACTGGCAAACACTATACTCAGCATCATCCTGTAACATAAATCATATCATGCACAGTATCACATCAGGCGAGAAATATATTCTGCGCCAACCTCATAAGCCTAAACATAGTAGACCATAACCTCCGAAACATAACTCGCATTAGGAAATAAACTTACTAACATTAACCGCAGTAGAGAATTACTCATACCTGAACCACAGTGGAGAATAAAATAAAACATACCACAGTAGGTAAAACCTCATAATCATAAAATCACATCTAGAAGCATAAATCAGGGTGCATAAAACATACTATATAAATTACATTTCCTAGCACCTATACAAATCACATTAGTGCCTGGCACCCTACAAACCTAATAGTCCCCCTGGCCAACAGGCCATCTCCAAGGGGCTCAAATGCCCTACGTCCAGAAGTCAGGGCACACTGCCAAAGCAGCGAAAGTCAAGGGTGCGCAATCTGCGCAGACCTAAACGTTGCAGCTGCCCACTACTTGCTCGGCAGCTGGGAAAGTATGGGGCAAAGGAGTGCATCTCACTCCTAACTCAAAACATGCCCCCAAAGAACTGTGCGCCTAAACGGTGCAGCTGCCCACTACTTGCTGGGCAGCTGTAAATACCAAATGAGGCCTGGACACTCCTGGTGCCCTTGGAATCAATTTGCCAAACGTTGCAGCTGCCCACTGTCTGGCGGGGCAGCTGAGAATGAGGAACATGACGGGGCCCGGGCACATCTGTGCTCTCGGGGCCCCACTGGGTGTTTTCAATAAAATTGGCCCCCATGTTGGAGCACACAGGCTCTCCTAAACAGGTATGCCCTAAAAATAACTTGCCCCCAAGCATTGGAGCGTGCTGGCTCCTAAAACAAAACATGCCCCACAAAGGAACTGAACTGCTCCTTCAATGGTGGAGCGGCACGCTGCCAGCTGGAGCCGCTCGCCAACTGTACACTTTGGGTGGGGACTCTGCTCCTCTCCCAGTTGCTCTGCGGCAGCCCACGGGACTCCCTCTTCACTCCGGGAGTCCCGCCTGGAGTATTCCGGGGTAGCGGCATTGCTCTCTTCACCCGGGCCCCCTCCTGGGACCCGGGACTCGTCATCAGTATTCGGGGAGGCGGGGTAGGCTCCCGTCCTCCCCCAGCACGCAGCACAGCTACCGGCCGCACTTCTGCTTCTCGCGTTCTCCGGCGGGCGGGACTTCTGGTTTTCGATCGGGCCGGCGGCGGTGAAACGCGGGGTGGGCTCCCGCATTTAAGTAAAGTAAATTTGCGGCATATACAGCGGGGTGGGCACCCGCTAAGGAATAAACAACGGCCGCAATGCGGGGTGGGCACCCGCTATTTGAGTATAAAAATAAGCGGGGTGGGCACCCGCAAAGTAACAAGAAATGCGGCATGAAAGCGGGGTGGGCACCCGCCGCATTGGCATAACAGGGGAATCCCTATGCAGTGGATGC
The DNA here is from genome assembly GCF_964204655.1 of Triturus cristatus. Taxonomy (NCBI): domain Eukaryota; kingdom Metazoa; phylum Chordata; class Amphibia; order Caudata; family Salamandridae; genus Triturus; species Triturus cristatus. The sequence continues at coordinate 168,334,305 of NC_140588.1, read as the reverse complement.
CCCCCAGCAAGGGCTGCAGCGCAGCACTGCGCAGCCCACATTCTCCCCTTTCCTGGGGAATCATTAAAATTTAGCGCTCACGAGGCATTAGCAGCACAGAGTCCTGAAGGAAGAGGAAGCAAAGTCAAAGGGGTCCTAGCAAAAAGGTCCTCAAAGGGCAATGCAGGGCCCAGGGAGGCAAGCCCTCATGGTAGCCCCCCCCTGGGCACAAGCAGCAGCACGCCCTGGCAGGAACAGCACTCCAGAAGACTGAACATTTACATGGGGTCACAGCCCCTATATTTATACTACTAAATCCCTTTGTCTAAGTGCAGGGCATGGGAGAACCAGATACAACTGGTTCAGGAGCATTTTGTGTACATGATTCCTTCCTTCTTTTTACAGTACAAGCCAGGGACATCAGACGCACCACAGGAGGTTGAGCCAGCATTGTGGTGGGGAGGCACAGCCCTATTCAGGTCCCAGGTGCAACTCCTCCCTCTCATCTACATGCAGATCTCTCTATTCACCACTGGGCAGACTCATCCTGGCTCCTGGAATTCCCCAGCCCTCTCAGCTCCTGTCAATCACAAGCCAGATATGCAATTCACATCATGCAGGCAGACACATAGGACACAGAAATGCCAACTTCTAAAAGTGGCATTTCTAACATAACCACAATAAGTCTGCGAACACTATTGCGCTCTACATTTTTTCACACGATTTCAGACATACCAGAGTTGACCACACAGCTCCTCTCATAACAGGAATTACCGCTGACACACACTGATCAGGGCATCCCTATGCATTCCTATGGGAGGGTAGGCCAACCTTCCAAATGTACCACAGAGAGCGCACGCACTTTACACTGGGCCACAGTGCTAAAGTGCGCAGAGGCCTAAAATCACTACCACCATGTCAGAGCTTAAGGAAAAAGTTCAGGGGTGAACCTACCAAGTCCAACACTGCCCATTTGAACGTTTTAACGAAACAAAATGTTCCATTTCAATGGTCATGTGAATGTAAACAGAGCTTCGACCATGCAATTGACAAAGTCACTGAAATGGCATATTTGGATCTGAAACCGCAGACCGAGGTTGTTGTTGATGCAAGCCCAGTGGGGTTGGCTGCCATCCTTGCCCAGCACACTGGACCAGGGATGTGGAATTCCTTTAGCCCAAAGCCCAGGAAAAATTGTTTGGGGTCAAGGACAACACGTTTTCAGTTTAGTTTGTTCTTGGGACAAGTAGGCCCAACCCCCTGCAGCACAAACCCTTTGGCTGCCAGATTAGTTACCACATCATGGATCAAGGAAGGGCATTGTCTGCAGTTAAGGTAATAGTTGTGTCATATGTTAATGCCATTCCAACTTGTATTTTTGGTTCATTAATAGGAAGCCTTTATTGTTAGGGAGAGTGCTCTAAGGACATGCTGTAAGTTCAGACTACACTACTGACACTGATTCCAGTATAAAAATGTGTAAGTATGTTTGCAAAGTTTAATAATATGAGGCTGCGTATAATGCTTCCAGGATGCTCTCTGATTAGATGAAAATATATGCAAAAGCTTGAAAGCAAGATTGATGATTCTTTAATTTCAAAATAAAATGTTCATTAAAAAATGCAACTAGAAACAAAATGTTTTGATGCATACTAGTATTTCCCCAAAAATATCTATATTCGAAAATCAATGTAACTAGTTTAAACAAAATTATAGGAAACGTGACAACAAACAAGCACTGGCAAAGCCAATAGGTAGAACATTGATGATCAGCCTTTTGGTTTTGTCAATGCGTGTCCTGTTTTGGCATGGTTTATATACAACTTTATTGTTGTGGGAGCGGCTGGGCCCTCATCATTATAATAAACATTGGCAAAAGCAAAAATATTTTTAGTCTCAAAAACCACACATTGCCCCAGTAGTTCCTAGCACTGAACAAACCTACTTTGCGCGCGAATATGCTCCTTGTGAAAGAGAAGAATGCTGTCATTCACAGTGAAACCAGCCAGTAGATAGAGAGAGAGGGGAAGGGAGAGGCAGACAGGCAGACAGACAAGTATTTGTTGTCAAATTCGTTTTATTAAACATAAGCAGTATGAAGGTGGCATTACAGTAAAGAGGAAAGAACACTCCCCACAGTTGTTAAACAAGCTAATGAAGGTACAAATACTTCACATGAGGAAGCCGTAATCGTTAGCTGGGTACTAGTTACAAGCCGTCCCTATTATACTTGTGCTTTGAGCACCTTATGTCGTAGATCTTTATAATCCCTACCCAGCTATCCCACCCCCCACCCTCAACACAAACAACGAAAAAACAATCGCGGTGGTAACTAAATGGTGTGAACACTGGCCACGCAGCATGATGGGTGATTCTGAAAGCGCATTGTGGGACTCCAGGGTCTGTTCAAACGTTTATGGAGGGGGACCCCCGAGCGCACCTGGGATTATCAGTGCTGGGTTCTGTTTAGCCTAAAACTGGAACAAGTGCATAGCCCGTAATGAGGGTGGGCATACCGCCAAGGGGCGGTCCTGCATGAGATATGCGACTAGAGGGCTCCATTTGTATTTCAAAAAAATTGTAATCGTCCCTGAAAATATCTGCCATTCTTTCCATGATGAGTAATTTCCAGAGGCGTGAGTGCCATTGTGACAGCACCGGTGCCGCCTTCTTCTTCCATGCCGCCGCAATTGCGATTTTGGCCGCTCCTAGGCATGCCCATATTATAGCCCAATCCGCTTTCGTTTAATGTTCCAGCTCTGGGTCTCTTATACCCAGGAGAGCTCCTTCCATGGAGGTTGGAATGGGGTAGCCAAGCATATCCTTAATGTGAACCAAGATTTCCTCCCAGAAAGTTTTGATCGTGGGGCAACTGTAATTCTGTGTGAATGTCTTGCACCTTGTCATGAGTGGCCATTGCTCGTTTGTCCAGTTTCTGCGCCTGGGTCCCCATCTCCAACACAGGGCAGACATGCGCTCGGTTAGATCTGTTTTGAGTAGATCCATGTAAGACTTGATATCCAATTTGATTTTGGAGCGGATTTCAGCCTTGAATTCCCTAGTTCCCTAAGAGAGGTCATTAGGTCGTCTTTAGTGAGCGTGATGGTGGCGGTATCTCCCCCTTGTTCCAGTGCCTGTCTTTTCTCAGTGGGGGTGATGAAGCTGGAGACTCAGCCTATCACTTTCTTCGGTGGCATAGATGCAGACCAGCCGCCCCCGTCTCCGTGAGTGAGCAACCTCCACCAGGTGACGGCGGGCCCCACAGCAGATGTGTCTTCCTCCTCTGGCAGCTAGTGGTGACTCAGGGGCAAACCCCCCCACGCGAAGGTTGCGCCTAAGAATCTGACATCCCCTCGGAGGGATACTGGGTTAACCCCTTGGACTCCACTGGACCATCTCTAAATCTGGCGCTGCACAACAGTCAACTTTAGGGCGATACTCCCCTGGGCAGGGACTCAGCTTTTGGTGCTGTTCTATGGTCACCGGTGTATGTTTGCCCTATGGAGGCCCTCCGCTCAGTGCCGCTTTAAACTCCTGGTGAAAGTCGTGACGGCTGCCATTTTGAGGCCAGGCAGCCCGAGGCCAGCACCCCGCGCCTGTCTAGATCCACTCACAAGTGCCCAAATGCTTGCGGGGGCTGCAATCCGAGACCCCCGGTTCTCAGTGGGGTCACCGGCGTCACCACCCACCTCCCCTCTCACTGTCATTCGTCGGGGCAAAGATGGCTAGATGCACCGTCCGGTCGCGTAGCCCTCCTCTCATCGGCCCGCACACTGTAGCCTCACTACAGGCTGACACTGGCCCTTGTGGCGGCTCTCAGGGCTCCTCCTCAGCGAAATCGTGGAGTCGCTGCTTCCCCGACTGATGTCGCCATTTTGGGAGCTTCAGCCGCTCTTTCTTGCTTCTTCTTCGGCCGCTTTTCTCTCTGTTCCCAGCTTGCGATAGCACTCCTGCACGGCACCACCGGTATCACGATGCTTCAGACGCCAGTTGAGTGAGTTTTTGGCTTACCCTTCACATCGGATAGCGCACTCGGACAGCTACATGGCTCTGGAGCCTAGGTGAATCACGTCCACCCCGACATCTTGCCCCAGACAGACAACATTTTAATATAAAAAAACATGTCTTGATTAATGCCAGACCTAAATAAGGGCCCAGTTCTTAAAGAAAGTCACAAAAGTGCAGCTATGGTTTATTTCCTTGCATTAGTGCAGATTTAAGGCTTTCATGTATTCACAAGAACTTACATGAGTAGGTTAGGCAATCTGACGCCTAGAAAATATTTGTGACCTGCATTTTAGCATGAGTAAATATGCATGTGTAGATTTGTTTATGCGGAAATCTGTTGAGCAGTAACAGGTTCACTTTCCCAAACCACTTTTTTCCCAAACTCTGGATGGTTGACCTCTGCCCGTGTCAGGGGTACATTTCCAGCCTTACTCTGTAGGGTAAAATATTAGAGACGAGCTGATGAAAACCCATAAAACATGCTAGTAGGTTTGCACAGACTCAAAATGGCATTCCAACCATTGGGAACTATTGCTTACTGCTACCTCCAGCTACAGTCTGTGGAAAGATGGCAAATTAAGTGAATTGCTAGTATTCAAATCCTACTATGGTATGAGCTCTGGAACAGTCAGAGATCTTATCAGAAGTCTAATATTAGGAGATGGCTGCTATAATTTCCCACTGCACTACATGGCACCAAAGTGACAAGTGGATTTTGTTACAGGACAAGTGGATTTATGAAGCAGCCTGTCCCATGGACAAGTAGATATTTTATTCAATTCCAAAACCCCTGCTGGACATCCCAATGCTATCAAAAACATTGTGGCATTTTATTCAGAGATTGTCATTGACAGAATGTGCCTATTGACAACCTGAAAAAGAAAGTCTTGCTGTGGTGTGGGCTTGTGAGCATTTTCATGTGCTCCTGCATGGAAAGCCTTTCAAGGTTGTCAACGATCACCAGGCATTGGTCACCATTTTCAGCAATCTTAAAGCCAAGCTGCTCCTCGCTTTTCGAGGTGGGGGTTACAACTGCAGGAGTAGATTACACGATTGTGCACCATCCAGGAAAGGGTCAGAATCCTGCTGATTACTTCTCACATGTCCCAATACGATATCATGGCAATGCTTCTGAAGCTGCAGATGCTTATATTATTTTCATTGTGAAATCCAGTACGCCAGCTGCCATATTGTAGAGCAAATCAGTGCTGCCACTAGCACTGACAGAGATTTGCAAATCCTCAAAGACATTATTATCCCTCAATCGTAGAGAAAGCATGCTTGCTCTCTTTATGATGACCTAGAATACCACAGATTCAAAAATGCACAGGAAGAACTTTCAGTTACTCCCGAAGGCATCATTTTATGAGGGTCGAGAACTGTAATTCCTGTGAATTTAAGACAAGTCGATGAACTGGCACATGAGGGACATCGTGAAGTTGTTGCTACTAAATGAGCTCTACGGGACCTAGTGTGGTTCCCTCGTCTGGATGAAAGCGTAGAAAAATAATTAAGGGCCTGTCATTTGTGCAACTGCTTGTCATCCAAGACACCCCACACCCATTAAACATGTCTGATCTTCCAAAGCATGCATGGGAAAAGATTGCAATTGATTTATTTGGTTCCCTAGACAATAGACATCATCTACAAGTAATTGTTGACGAATACTCCCATTTTCCTCTTGTGGAAGATCTGCCGTCAACTACTCATGACAGAGTCACTGAATGATTAGAAGGCATTTATGCAACATGGGGTATTCCTGTAATTTTGAAGTCTGTGAAGTCTGACGATGAGCCAACTCTTAATAGTAAAAAATGTAAAGACTTTCTGACTCATTTAAATGTCAAGCATCAGAAAAGAACACCTCTTTGGCCGTAGGTGAATGGGGTTGCCGAGAGAATTATGAGCACCCGCAAGAAGATCGTTTAGCGTGCTGCGCTGAAAAAGCGGGAACTCAAATCAGTTCTTCAGTGTACACTGCATGCATACAGGTTAATTTCCTATTCAACCATGTGTGAAAGCCCTGCCAGCTTCACGTTTGCTAGAGCCATGGGAAAAAAATTGCCGCAATGGATCGCCCAAAGACCTATTGAATAGATAACTTCATAATACTGATTTGTCTCACAAAATACAAAATGAAGCCCTATGCAGCTAGAAGCTACTGTGCTTAGAGCATTTGTTCAAAACAGGAGACCAAGTCATTGTCAGGCAGAAACAGAACGCAAGTCTGATGTTCCTTTGATGTTGAACCACTGAGCGTTGTGACCAGTAAAGGACATATGGTAACTGCTAACCGTCCTGGAAAGTTCATTACATGAGATTCTTGGCATTTGAAGCACTTGCCTTAACCTTTGCCAACTTCAGATGTCAGAAGTAAGACTTATCCACCTCAGAATCCAGAGAGCCCAACAACTGTACCTGTGTCTTTATCTACAGTGCAGGTAATGGACACATCTTCTGTATTTTCGCAGCCTCACATGACAAGATCTGTGCGTTTGATTCGAGCACCAAAACAACTTATAGAAGGGTTGTGATACACATATGTAGTTATGTGTACTTTTTATTTCACAAAGGGAGCGATGTAGTGTCTTGTGAGTTAGAGATGATGGGACCCTATTGGCCCCTGAAGGTATTCCGTAGAACAGTGACATGAGTGCTTGGATGTGGGTGATAGAATTCCTGCTGCAGAATGTTTAGTTAATGGCTGCATGGTCCTTTACATGTACCAGGGCTGTGGAGGACACTACACCGACCACCACCAGAACCAACTTTCACAGATACATGACAAGCATCGCAACCTGGATGAAGAACAATTGCCTGAAGCTCAACACAGGACAAGACTGTGGTACAGATCTTCAGCAACACCAAACCCTGAAACAACTCCTGATGTCCCTCGGAACTAGGACCCGCACCCACCTCCACTGACCATGCCAGAAACCTCAGAATCATCCTCGATAGTAGGCTGACCATGAAATCGAAGATCAATGCTATCTCCTCCGCCTGCATCCACACACTACTATGCATGCCACGGAGAATCTTCAAATGGCTTCCCCTGCACATGAGGCACACTATGACACAGGCACTCATCACCAGCTGATTGGACTATGGCAAAACTCTCTACGCAGGGATCACAGCACACCTCCTACAAAGACTTCAAACTTTACAGAACGCAGCAGCCAGACTCCTCATTGACCTCCCTCGTGACAAACCCACATCACACCTTACCTTAGGCAACTCCACTGCCTCCCAATACAGAAGAGATGGCAATTCAAGCTGCTGACACACGCACACAAAGCCCTACACAACCATGGACCCGTCTACATAAACCACCGCCTCAAATATCCAGAAGACTACACTCTGCTTCCCTATCAGCTCCCCGCACACCCCGCATCCACCTAAGCAAATGCGGAGGAAGCTCCTTCTCCTACATCACATCAAAGACCTGGACAGCCTTCCCCGCAGCTCTGGACCATCACCTTACTACCAGAACTCTGAAAGGCCCTCCAAACCTGGCTGCACTAATAAGTCCATCGGGTCTTGCAAGCGCCTGTATGCCCTATAAAGTGATAAGCAGCGTTATATAAATCCTTGACTGATAAATTGAACTGAGGAGTTTACCATAGTGGAGTCAATGCATGTGACATGCTTTTGGGGTTGCCAAAGAGACAATCATTAGAAGCACCCTTAAAATATGCAGCACAAAAAGAGAAAGTCAGAGCAACCAGTCTCTTGAAGAGCAGATATTGAATCAGGAGAGACTTGGGTGCTTAAAATGTAACACTAAATACCTTGCCCTGCTGCTAAAAATATAGATATTTCAGAAAAATGACTCCTTAAGCAAATATGGCAATGGCAAGACACTGGGAACTGTGAATACCAGAACTGGACATGAATGGGGTCTGGGACTCCATGCAGGATTTATTGCCCTGCTGTCTGCTCAGACAAAGTGGCCCTAGGAAACGTGGAGCAAGCACTATAGACACTGACTGGTCAATGACTGAAACTAAGATATATACCTCATTTGTCAATTATAAAAGCCCCCAAACCTCATATTGTCTCCATAACAAGCAGGTGCTCGTCTTAGAGACCTAAGGAGGAGATTATTTCTGCCTTAATTATGGAGGGATGGCTAAGTGTATACAGTTTATGAGTGAGTCGTTGGTACAAGGAAGTTTTAAGAAACTAAATATCAGTTTGGACAGTCTGCGGCATTCCCATAATCCTTGAAATGTTCACTACAATGACTGAAACATAGTGGACAATAAAGCCACGGGGGCTTTAGTCAAAGACAATTTGTAAGCGAAGTGAAAGTACTGAAGTTATTATGGGTCTTAATCTTGGAGTAACAGCATAATATTCAGGACAAGATATGTTGCGATTGTACTACTTAATATCGAGGATAGGAATATTGTGGCAAAAGAATATCATCGACAAAATATTGACAACCAAAATATCAAAAGGTAAGTGCATATAGAGTTAGAAAGACTTACTATTCCTAACTTCCTAACTCCACATCTATGTACCTTGAAGATATATGTATTACCTACTGGTGGTCGCCAGTAGGTAGTCATTGTTAGGACCATGTTTCCATAGGAAAAGCGTTTTTTGACTTGCCTATACCTTTGGCGCCGGTTGACGAATCTTCACGAAAATTTCCCAAAAAAGTGTCCTGTGATTCTTATTGCGCATGGAAAGTTTCGGGGAGATCAGTCAAGCAGGAAAAGGCAGAAAGGTAGCTATTGGTCCAGAAAGAACAATTTTTGTCATCTGATGTAAATCCGTTCAGTAGTTTTTGACATTTTTTTTTTTTTTTATATATAGGATCTTCCAAGGATCCGACATCCCTGTGCTGAAATATGATTTACTGCCAACACTTCAACTAGGAAGTGTTAGCAGCCATCTTGGGACTCTGCTTCAGCCAAGTCCCACAAAAAAAGTTTTAAAAAAAGAGAAGGGGACAGGGTAGGAATACCCTCACCCCTATGCCTCTTGGAGTAGGGGAGGAGGAGGGGTGGTCCCGCAAGGACACTGCCAGGGGCAAGAAAGCATGTTTTCTATATTTTTTGGCTGGATTTGTGCTGGATACGCGGCTCCCGCTGACTATTTTGAACTAAAGAAGCACTAGCTCCTGCACTTTTCTACTATTTAGCCCCCGGGTTGGCCAGGTCCCGGGGGCACGCAGGAATAATAAAAGGAGGGAGCGCATGGGGGCCCCATCCTGATGCTATTTTAAACCTCGGTGGACTACCATCTCCCCAGGGCTGTTTTAATATAATGGAGGTGGCAGCACGGACCCTCTCCTTGGCTCTTTTGAGCCCCGAGGACAACCACTTATCCGGGGCTGTTTTCAGCTTGGAGGGGACCATACAGACCCTCCTCCTGGGGTGGGTTCAAGCCCTGGGTACCACCACCTCCCTGGGTCTAAATTAAAACCAATAAGGGAGCACGCGGACCCCCCAGGCCCCGAGGCCCAATACCTTCCCGAGGCCTAAAATGTCAATAAAACTGGGAGAAGGCTGTGCAGCCCCAGTCCCAGGCCATACAAGGCCCTGAGGACCACCACCTCCGCAGGGCCGTCCCGTGCTCACAGAAGGAGGGGGCCGTGTAGCCCCCCCCCCACTTGGAGTCAATAGGGGGGACCACCACCCCCCAGGGCCGGCCCGTGCTCACAGGAGGGGGGGGCGCAGCCCCCCCACTTGGAGTGAATAGTTGCCCTGGAGACCGCCACCCCCCAAGGCCGGTTCCTGATATGTCCTGGGGTGCCCACCCCTGGGATATAGCTGTTTGCTTTGACAGCACCTGCCAAGACAGAGGAAATATTCCGCTTCCAGCAGGCGAGAGCTGACAAAATGCTCTTGCTTGCTGGAAGCAGAGGTTTCGTCTGTTTCTCTGCCCGAGGCGGCAGGAAACAGCCAAAAGGATTGCTCCTGCATTCCCACAGCCACTCACTCACCCATACACCCACTTACACACCTATAGAGCCACTCAGACACCTACTCACACAGATACACAGTAACACAGCCACTCACATAGTATATGTTAAAAATAGTTTTGTTTGTGTTACTAGTACAAAAGTATAGTAATTAAACTCTTGTAGTATCTTAATATATATGTTGAACACTCAGAAACTTTTATAAAACACTCACACTCACCGGAAGATATCATCAGTAATGTCATTTGGGATATCATCATTTGAGATATCATCAGTGATATCACTGACCATGTCAGGAGTGATGTAATATGCGGGGTCATGTCCTTTATGGTGCTGTTTTTCACCATTAAATTTCTTTTGTTTTTTCATCCTTTTCGCACACTGTTCCGATACTCTCACAGTTTTTGGTGGTGGCTCCGCGGAAAAGTTTCTCCGACGAAAACTGATGTCAGTTCACCTGGAGGGGCTTGTATGGCTCCGCTGACGTCACATCTGTCGATGACGTCAGGGTGGAGCCGTGCGACGCTGCCCCCGGCGCACAGAGGTGCTGCTGCAGAAAGTTTTCCGGATCCAGTCTGACGCCTGGGGATATTCTAAGTTAAGGAATCTGCGGCTAGACTGTGCCTCTACCAGATACATCGTTACCGAAGGTAAGTAACTTAGCCGTTACAGGGAATTACAGGTTCAGACAGCGGACATGTCAAGCCGCTTATGGAAGCTAGGGTCTAAGACAGCAATACTTGCTATAAGTCAAAAGTCAGCTTTAAAAAAAATATATATATGTATATATATATATATATATATATATATATATATATATATATATATATATATATATATATATATATATATATATATATATATATATAAATAAATATATATAGAAATTAAATCCGCAAACAGCAGCTTCCAATTCAATAAAACACACACATTTTGTTATCAAATATCAGCTTTTCAGTCAGCACAAATAAACTTGATTCCTTAATGCAAATGTTGAAAAGTTTAGTGAGAATGCTAACTTTTCTTTTTTTGCAAACACGTTTGGTGCCCAAACATCAGTTTGCCACACACAAATAGATTCTGCTCTTTATGCACATGCATCATCTCATGTGAAGAATGCCTGAAAATACCAAGAATTACCACACTGAGGGGGCAACTATCCATTGTGCTCCTGGGTGGTGTGGTGCAAGGATACCAAAGCCAGAAACCCGATTCTCCTATGAAGCTCTATCACTGGAATAACTCTCTTTCAGCAGACTCCCCTTTGTGTACCAAAGCAACCAACAGTGTCAGAAGGCCAGTGAAATGATGAACAGTGCACTTCACAAAAATGTGTAAGATAACAAATGTTATTAGTCAGTAAATCAAAAGCAAACTATTAACATACTACTCACACAAAAATGTAGCTAACCCAGTGTCGCCTGACTGTCAAAAAAAGTAAAGGACTCAAGGTGTGATGGCAGCCAAAAGGTTTTTGCCCTGATCCTTGATTCGTTCAGCGAGATTGAGGATTCAAAGAGCGGGGAAAAGAGATGGGGCTCTCACCAACCATATCCTGGACATAAGTCACAAGTTTGGACCAGTATGGTGATTACCTTAGTTATGTCAATGACTCTGCAAGGTACACTTACATACTTTGAACCTCCCCTTTGTTCTGAAGGAGATGAAAACCAGGCCCATCAAGAGCCTTCCTGGCCCCATCCTTGGTGATAGCCCCATCAGGATTGACAACCCCCTTCGAAGGCACAACTTAGAGAGATAACTCCGGGCTGAACCCCGCCAGATCTACGAAAGACACAGCAAACTACTAGTGGAGGCCTAGATCAAAAATGCTGCCGCAACTGGACGGGCCTTGATGGGACTGCTGCCTTGGCGATAAGACACCAGCGTGCAATCCAGAATAGGTGCTATACTGTGCCTGGGCTGATAGGCCCTCCTCAAAACAGAAGAAATACGCCTGGGAAGATCGCCAGGGCTGTGCAATATTTGGTGAACCCCAGGGTTAAAAAGCCAAGATAAAAGAAAGGCCTGCCTATAAATGCCAACGCTCACGAAGTAAGAGCCATTGGTGCAGAGACTGGAAGGAACAATCCAGACGGAATCTTTCGGTCAGCCGTAGTCCAGATCAATACCCCAATACACAACCGATCACATTCTGCTGGCCGTTCCCCCAGGGACAGTGGGGGGGACGGTGGATGTGCCTGGTAATGCAATCCTTTTGCAGGCAATACAATCCTCCAGAGGAGTATTGGAAGCAAAAGAAATGGACGAAATCCGCTCTGACGGCACCCTACTGAGACAAGACCTAGGCAACATATCAGAAAAAGTCACATTAGCAAAACAACGCATATCGGAGGTCGAAGATACAACTCACACCCTGCACAAGGAGGTTACTTGTCTTTCAGTCTCCATGAATGAAATCCCCTGGAAAGTAGCTGATGCAGAAAATCGTACGCATAGAAACAACCTACGATTCATAGGTTTTCTGGAGGCCATTGAGGGATCTGCCGAGCAAACCTTTCTACATAAATAGCTCAAAGACTCTCTTCCGAAGGCACATTCTCGTCCTGTTTTGTGATTGAACTGACTCATAGGATGCCGGGCCTGAGACCACCGGCGGGTCCCCCCCACAACCACTAATTGCCCTTTTCCTGAACTACAAAGACCGGGACCTTGTACTCCATGAGATGCAGCAGATAAGGGAGATCCGACTTGCCAACATCAAAAATAATAGTGTTTCCAGACTACTCTTGAGAGGTCCAGAAACAAAGGAGAACTTTCGATTCGGTCAAAGAAAAACTATAAAACCTTCATATTCAATACATGCTACTTTTTCCGGTGAGTTTAAATGTCATTTTCAAAAGCAAAACATTATTTTTTCAGACACCAGAGGAGACATGGAGCTGGATAGAAGAACCTCCCTCCATGCGGCAATGAAGCGATCCGGCAGAATATCCGGCAGTGCTTCACATGCCAGACATCAAAACCCGGTCACAAAGGCTGAAACTGAAGCGTGGCCCAGGACGCACAGGCAAGCTACATAGAGGCACCCCTCTCACATCGGGGTGGATCACAGAAGAAGAAATCCATGCCTTGGATACAGATGAAGGTCAGCCACAAGTTAAAACTGGGAAGAACCTCTCTAAGACCCGACCAAGAACACAGTCAACCCCTGACCTTACGGAACTGGAACTCTCGACCGGTTCTGAAAGTGAGCACCCTGTTTTGCAAAAGATCACCCGCATGGAGGAACAGGAACCAGGCACAGCAGCACAAGAAAACCCCCTGCAACTACGGCATGAAGAGAGCGAGGGAGGATGAAACACCCTTGGCCAGTCAGAGGCCGAAGAACAGTAAGACGGCACTGGGTGCCCCTTTTGGGACTCTCCTAATACATCAAAGAAGAGTCTAAAGGTCAAGTTTTTAGACACATCCCTAGTTAAGTTGTTGTTGTTCTTTTATTAGGGGGTTGGGGGGGTTTACAGACCTCTCAGGCTTAACCTACGACAAAGTTGTCATGTTGACAGTTCGGGGAAAGTGCATGAGCAGTGGGAGAGAGTGGGGTGGGAGGGACGGCCAACACCGTTTTCAAGAAACAGGGGAAAGGGCAGCTTAAGATGTATTATAGAGCAGCTAGATGTCAAGACCGCACACATGAAGACATATCCACACTTCAGGCAGCGCACAGACAGGAACCATGACGGACCCATCAGTTCAGACTCGTGATGAGGAGGGGTACTCCGATATGACATGGATTGTCAATGGCCTAGCCCACAAGATTAATAGAGGGCTGGTGACTATCTCAAGAGACTGAAACCAGATATAGTCCTCCTCCAGGAGACACACCTCAGAGAAACCCACTGCGCCTTTCTCGGAAGGGGGACATACACAACACTGGCACATGTAGGATTCTCTACAGGCTCCAGGGGGGTGGCGATCCTCATTAAAAAGACACCACCCTTTCAGATACAAAGAAAATGGGTGGATCCAAATGGTATATACACTGCAGTACTAGGAGATTGGGGGAGACAAGAACTCACTCCGATTAGTGTCTGAGCACCCCCAAGACTACAGTAACAGACCCTGGAAAAGGTAACAGGGATCCCAACGGGCTCTGAATCCTCTACATTTATAGTGGGAGGAGATTTCAATGACGTGGCGGATCCGTCTATGAATCGAACACACAGAAACCAAGAGCAACGAGGAGAGACACCCTCGGCCAGATTCATGCAAACGTTGGACCTAACCAACCTCTGGTGCCTACACCACCCCACAGAGCATGTGTACTCATATTTCTAGGGTGCCTATAAAGCCCTCTCCAGACTGGACTACCTTCTAGCCCCAGCTGGAGATATAGGGCCGGTGATCACGGTAGAATATTTGTCGTGGGGCTTGTCCGAGCACACCCCGTTATGGCTCAAAATAGAAGGGCGCCTCCAAAAAACATATAATCAATGGAGACTCAACCCATGGAATCTCCGAGACGCAGATATCGCCCAAGATAGTAAGAAAAACTCGAACTATATTTCTGCGAAAATAAGGGCTCAGTGTCCTCCGCGGTGGTCCTTTGTGAGGGCTTCAACCCCGAACTATGAGACAGGGCACAAAATACAATAGCACAAAAAAAGAAGAAGAAACAGCAGGAGGTTGAAGCCTTGGAAAGTCAGCTCCTGGAGTTGGAAAGGGATATAGGCCTAGACACTGACCAACTCCTTCTACATCAGATATCAGTTACACACAAGAAATATCTTGCCCTGGCCCGCCGAGAGGTAAAATCACTCTGCCTGGCCGCACAATACCACCTTTATGAGAATGGGGACAGGACGAGGAAGCTTTTAGCATGGTTGGGAAGGAAAGAGAGAGAAACTAGATGGGTGTCCGCCATACACAGGAGAGGTAGTATACTAACAGCAGCACAAGACATAGCAGACGCCTTTGCAGGGTACTACACAGATTTATATAAAGCCGGGACCTTGGCAGAAGGTACCCAAATTTAAAAGTACCTCCAGTCGGTTGACCTCCCCTCCCTGTCCTCAAAAGACCGAGAGGCTCTTGAGAAAGAACTTACCCTAGAAGACGTAGTGATGGCAATAGGCAAACCAAAAACTGGGAAGACCCTAGGACCAAATGGAATACCTCCAAATTTCTCAAGGCAAATTCTAGCCTACTAAGTCCATCCCTATTGCAAATGTACCTGGAAACACAAACAGAGGATATACTTCCCCCTAACCTCCGAATGGCCACAATAGTAGTTATTCTTAAAGCCAGGAAACCCCGGACAGAGTGTAGATCCTACCGGCCAATATCACTCCTAAATATAGAAACCAAAATACTTGCCACCATCCTAGCGACGAGACTGCTGTCAGTTATTACTTCTCTAATGCATGCAGATCAGTCAGGATCATGCCAGGAACATCGACAAGATTTAATCTGCATAGTCTATTGAACTGGTTATATAGGGTTAAAAATAGAACAGACCCCCACATTTTCCTAGCCTTAGATGCAGAAAAGGCTTTTGATGCAATACACTGGCCATTCATGCGACACACACTAAGGAAGTATGGCTTCGGTCTGGTATTTCTGGCTTAGATCAAATTATTATATACCTCACCGCAGGCAAAGGTACAGGTCAATGGTGCTATCTCAAAACCGTTCTCACTGGAACGGGGCACTAGACAGGGCTGCCCCCTATTACTCTTGATATTTGCTTTAATACTAGAACCACTAGCATGATTAGTCAGGGACCACCCAGAAATAAGCGGATTTACCTAGGACACCGATTCAAGTCATGACGAAAGGATCTCACTATATAACGATGACATCCTCCTATATGTCACCAACCCCACTGTGACACTCCCACTCATACTACACATATTCACGGAATATGGAAGGCATGTGGGATACAGAATTAACTGGAATAAAACAAATCTTTATCCAACTATGGACCTATCCACACCCGTGAATTCCCTTGCCAACTGCAAGTAAAACATGAGGGATTTCAATACTTAGGTATCTACATAACTACCAATAATACGTTGAGCCCCACCCGAAATATCCATAGGATCTTAACAGACTTCCATGAGGAGGTAGAACAATGGCTACCTCTGACTTTACTAGGTAGAGCAGCCATTTTAAAATGATCACGCTTCCGAAAATACTGTAGGTTCTCCAAAATACCTATAACAAGATACCTGAAGATGTTTTTAGAACAATAAACGATGAGCTGCAAACGTTACTATGTTATGGGGGCCAGCCGAGGGTTGCACTCCTAACACTCCAACGCAACCAACAAAATGGTGGGATTGACCTTCCAGACATAAGATCATACTGCTGCGCTGCACATTTGATAGCCATCAATGAGTGGGGACACTAACCAGGGGATCACCCAACATACGCACTTGAGAGGAACCAATTTGAATCCTGCACTTACCTTTACTACATACATGGGGCAAGGGACTACAGCAACTCCTACCTGCGCCCCAGAGGTTAACAGAGGCCTGGAAAGGAGCTGAGAGACAAATAAAAACTGGATAAGAAAATTGCAAAGTAGACCCCAATTTGGGAGGGCACATGCCTACCAGAACTAGGGAAACTGAGGGGGTTTTGGCCCTGGGATGCAATCGGAACATCCATGCTGGGAGACCTCCTTGAGGGTCACTGACCTCCTTCAGCTCCCTACAATGGAAATCCAGTTAACTGATAACCAGGGATATCAATACCTGCAATGATAGCATCCCTGGAGGGCTAAGAGGGTTGACATGTCCAACATACCCGACTATGCACCACTTGAGGAATGACTCCTTATTGGAGAAATACCTGAAAAAGCTGTCTCATGGATATATATAAAACCCTAATGAATAATATCCCAGATAATCTAAAGGGTCTTAGGGCGCAAAGGGAAGACACCCTGGGAGAACTAGAAGACGTAGACTGGAAGGCGGCTTTTATGTACCCAATGGAGATAGTTATTAAATTGCAACTACGGTTGATACAATTTAAAAGCTTACACAGGACATACTTTGACAGACACCGCCTCTATAGAATTGGGTGGGCGGCATCCCCGGATTGTCTGCGGTGCAGCAGGAAAGTAGGGAGTTACATACACACCCTGTGGGAATGCCCCCAGATACAAAAATACTGGGCCAAGATATTTGAAGAACTACAGCTGCCCAGAGATGCCACATACGCTCTATTAGGTATACCCTCAGACATAGATGTACCAGGACATACCCTTATTTTCTGTGACTTAGGACTAGTAGTAGCCAAAAGGGATATAGCGAAATACTGAGACCCCCAAACATTCCAACGATGGCAGAATGGAGGTCGGGGATGAACCTTTATATGGGGGAGGAAAAAGTGACATAAAGCAAGATGGTGCCCAAATAAATTTTCCAAGATCTGGGGCTCCTGGCTACGAAACTATGGACTGAAAATGTGTGACGAGTCAGGCAACTTCCATCCGTCATTAGTAAACTGAATAAGGAACCAGGAAAGCCCGTACATACAGGGGGTTGCAATGTTGATATACACACAACAAAGCATCATTAGAAGTGAGTCATGTGAATATTAACCTGGCATTGTATGGTTTATAAATTGCCACGGTGTGTTGGCAAATATATGATGTTTTACAGTAGCTCTGTACACTATGTAGTTTCAAAAGTGTTAAACAAAAATATATTTTTAAAAACCATTATGTAGCGGAAGTGCAGATTGTGAAACTTCACCATAGCGAATTTAACTTAGACCTTAATTTGAAATGCATTTTTTTGCCTTGCATGTACTCTCCTCTGCATATGTGGATTCAAGGCTTCAGTAGCTAGAAAAAGGATGAATGTGTATTAGAGATAGTGAGGCGTGAGAAGAAAATCTTGGCAGAGACGTGACAATCTAATAATCTGAAGAAGCTTCCTATTTATCGCGTATCAGTAACGGTGTACTACCCAAGGTATTGTAAATGTCCAGAAAATCTGAAGATTTTGCCACAGAGCAATGTGAAGTGCAACTCCATTGGTCCCCAGAGAGGAGGTGTGAAGATCGAATGACGAGAATGTATCTGTATGCTTTAATTAATGTATACACTGTTAAGAGTTTACGGCAGACCCCTTTGAACTCTGAGAGGTACAAATCTCTCTGCTTGAATATGCCTCCTCACAACGCATTCCTTTTACCGGCAGGCTACTACAAAGCGGTGGTTACTAACGCATACCATTACACCGCAAGTCATAACAACGACTTGCACTAGAGGGGGTGCTGGATGTTGGAATAGTATAATTTACTATTCCAACTCCAGTCTGTGCAACAGTAGGGAAGGTGTTGGATTTTAAATTCAACAACTTCTGACCCCTCCGCAAGTCCTTGTTATGATTCGCGGGGTAATGGTATGCGTTGTTACAACGCAGTCGTTGTAACGACTGCGTTGTAATAGCCTGCGGGGAAAAGGATTCGTAGTAAACGATGTTTACTTTCTCTGCTTACCCTATTCTCACGAGTGTGAAGCTATATGCTAAGCACTCATTCCCTTTGAGAAGATCTTTACTGAAATCTTGCCCATACTAACACCTTACTATTTGTTAATGTTACCTTCTTGCTTCTTAAATTTCTCTGAGATTTTCAATTCTGAACCATCCTCAATCTAAACTTGGAGTCCTGGTTAGAAGGCTTTAAGCTTTATGCATGCTGAGAAGGAGAGTTTGGGTTTCTTTAAGGAACATAAACTTCTGGTTTTTGCCATTTGTACTTGTGTGGCTATGTTGTCCCAAGTCTGATGCTACCAAACTGAATTTACATCTTTGACTAATGCTTCCAATTCAAATCCTTGGGTCTTTGGTCTTTTGATAATCCAGTGAGCACATCCCACTCTAACAATATATTTATGTCTTTACAAGATTCCGAAATGGTCTCAGTTCCTCCTTGCAGCAACCATCTTAAGAACTAGCCCCAACTTCTGAGGACATATTACTCATCACAATGTGTTCTTCCACTATAAAAAAACAGGTGCCAAAGCACAGCAACCACGACATCCAGGAAAACATTGTAAGACGTGAACTGCGCCAGGGTAATTTCCAGTTGCATGGATCATGCTGCTAAGTATGATGACGGATGGATTCCATGGTGAATGTAAGAAAGTGCTCTTTAAAAACTAGGGACCATTAGACAGTTGGTTCTGTCTCCCACTTATTTGTATTCTTTCCTGTAGAAATGGGGTGTGAGGCGTGTCACTTCCTGTGGGATGGAGTGATCTGTGTCACCCCTTAAAGCAACATCAAATAGGGCCTCCTTTGCCAAAACATATGTTTATGGTTACAGCAAAGACTCAATAGGAAAGGACAGAATGGGCGCCAGGAAGACAAGCGATGGCAGCTCTTTTATTCTGATACATCCATTCTTAATGCGTTATAAAAGAAAGCGCAGAACAAAAAACAAACATCTGATACTTTTTTTTAACTTTTCATCATGCGTTTTATGCAGATATATCAGAACTATAACTTAGAAATTACGAACAAATCTACCGATCCAATAATTTTATACTAAGCGTCTAATTAAATTGTTAGGCACATTATTCACATTATCGTCCTTTCCTTCACATGCACCACCGGTGCAATCATTGAGCTTTAGTAGGAGTTTTCTGACCCTTTCAAGACTTGAGACCTGTACAGCGGCCTTTTAAAGTGTCTCCATATGACAAGTATGAGCCGAACAAGAAATGCAGCGCAAGCCACAGCCAGCAGCACAGCTGAAAAGGGGAAAAAATACATAAATGTCAATTGATTAAATAATACAGTCCATGAATCAATCAATCAACATTCAAGAAAAAACACAAATGCTTTTCTTCACGTTCTTGGTCAGCAACTAGGAGAACAAACCAGTCTCGCCAAAGAACTGAGGACGGAGTTGCAGCAGTGACTCGCCATATATATGCCATACTGTACATCTTGAGACAAAATATTGACAGAATTGAAACTATGACTTTTAATATCAGGATTGAATGATTGCTGCTGTGGCAGTTATAGGCTGTTTCTAGTCCAAACGGTAAATGAAAATGTTTGAAACAATGAAAGTGCATGCAAAAAAGGAAACAAGAATCTTGGCAGCACTTTCTAACTGCCAGGTCATTGTATAAATATAATAACAATTTAAAAAATGGTACACGGGGAGAGAGGCAGGAAGCGGGCTGAGATAAATCTAAGAAAGTGAAATGACAGCACACCTGGGGGGAGTGGAAGAGGGAGACTTTAGGTAGGTAAAGAGCAAATGAACACATTAACTCCAATGGAGCGTTCAATACAAAAAAAAAAAGTCGCCTCCATCATGCATTGGACGGATACACCTCTTTCACTCAAAACATCGAGAACAAAATGCTAATCGGCAAGACAGACATAAGCATAGGGAGTAAAACTATCAAATCTTGGGCAGTCTTCAAAGATAGTCAACTGAGTCGCCCAATCATGAGCAAGGGACTGCATGAAGCCCATTCTAAGTATAGATTATGTGTTGGAAACAACAGGTCAGCCTACATACGGTTAAATATATCTGCAGCCAAGACCTAAAAAAAAAAGCATGTCTATCTACATTTTGTTTCCTTAACAAATGAACGTTTATTGACAGCAGTTTCTCCTGGGGCTGAATCCTATCAGTCACTAAAACAATATGTGAAATGACAGTATAACTGGAAGGAACCTGTTATAAAACTATGCTTTTAGAAATGCTCAATCAATTCTGAAATAAGAAGTTTTAGAAAATGCATGCAGAGCAAACAAAGAAAAACTAAAAAAACGTATTCATCAACACAATAAGGAAATTACATAGGCTTCCCTAGAGGACGCATAGCTCCTATCGATCAAACTCTGACTAAAACGGAGATCTTTCAAGGTATCCGAAGAGGCTAAGTTATCTACAAGTAGTTGGTCCTAATCACATAACGATCAGCCTATAAGAAACACTAACCTTAAGCTAACTACATTTAATGCTTCTCCTTTTCAGACAGGAACACTAACAAAGTCAAAGGAAAACACAAGAAAACGCTCACTGTCAGCCACAGAGACAAGAGTACGTATAAGCTGGCAGGCAGTGATATTGGCAATAGTAACAACATCAAGGCTCCAATCATGAACTTTCCTAGTACGATACTAAACACTGTCACCAAGGGGCTCATTTATGAGCTTTTGCAACACTGTTACGCCACCAGTGCGTCACTTTTTTGTGCCCTACTAGCGGCGTAAAAAATGTGCTCCGTTGTGCCCTATTTACAAAGTGACGCATCTGGGCAGATGCGTCACTTTGTAAACCCCTGTGCCACATTATACCTGCACCAGGTATAATGTATGCAGGGTAGGCATTCCCCTGCATAAAAGCCTCGTAGAAGTGGTGCATTGAAATCTATAAGATTTCAGTGTGCCACTTCTAGGATGCCATAGCGTCAAATCCTTACGCATTCCTCATGGCAGGCGTAAGGGTGATGCAGTGCATTAAGGATAGGCCTCGCCGACTCATTGGTGGAGTTGCTTCATGCTTGCAACACAACTCCAGCAATGCATGACTTTTGTGCCGACAGATACGTCAGGATTCCTGACACATCTGTCTTCCCTTGAGACATGGAGCGCCATACATTCAATACGGCACATCCATCGTGTAGCAAGGAGGGCGCAGTGAAAACTGTTGCATCGCTGTTTTGTCACAGCGATGCAACGGTTTTCATAAATGAAGCCTCAAATGTGATTTGTCCAAACAAAAATATTTTATTTGTTCCTGGTTGGCTGAGCTAGTCACTTTATTTGTAAAATGTGCTTAAAGTGATTTTTGGTAAATTTGGATACGATAGCCAAGAAAATTGAAAAAATCTTCACTTTCCAAGTAACTTATATCCTCCTTTGGAATAGCGGGGCTGGATACTGGAGTGTTTGAGAAAGCGGCCTTACAAGACATAGAGAAACTGAGAAATAAACACAAAACGGTACATCGTCACTATTACAAAAGACAAACAGCATCTGTGAAAACTGGGTACGCACCTACACCAACTAAGTCCCAATTTGTATCTATCAAAGAGTATGATTGGCGGGTTCTAAACCCTCAGTATCCAGCTGCTGTAGAGACTGCTGGGGCATTTTGGTGTTTCTTCGAAAGAATGGGAGACACTTTGAATTCAATGCAGATTTATTGATATAACCACAATTTGTTAACCTTTATTTTCAAACAAAAATTCATAATTATGCTTCCTGGTCCTAATTTGTAAAGTATCATAATATTTTATTAAAAAAATAGCCAACTGCAAATATCTCACAATAACATATTACATTTCTCCAAGGGCAATCAACAACTGTTTCGTCCAGAATTGACTTTATCAAGGCAGGGCCTTTAGTGTGAACAATCATTGGTTACCTGTGAAGTAAACGTTGTGTAGTGCAAGAAGACCAAAAGAGGGAACTTGCATGTTTTATTTGAAAATAAATCTTAAGTAATTTTGTTGTGTGATATCAATAAATCTGTAACTAACAGTATGTTGAGTGACATCTTTCTTACTGAAACTAAACTGCTCATAAGCCTTAGTCACCTGTGTGATTCTCTGATGATCTTTCGCTCTTGTGCTTCTACCTCGTGGCCTCTGTGTGGTGCTTTTCCCCTCCCACCCACTCCTGCTTTACCCCCTAGCCACTCTAACACCTGCCGTCCTTTTAAAAAAAAATTCTAATTGGGGCTTTCACGCAAAACATATCTCACTTTTTAGGTCTCGCCTGGCATAGGCTGCGCGCGTGCACAGTCTCGCTGGCGAGATTTAATGATATGGGGTATTTTCTGTAAGGGGCATTAAGCCCCGCCCCTCTTTTCCATTGGCTGGCGTCACCGTTTATTCTAAACTGTGGCCAGCCATTGGAAAAGAGCTCCTTGTGACGTGTTCGCTCGGCTTTTTCGGCCATCCCATTTGAACGGCTTCGCCTGCTTTGCGTTTGTCGCAAAAGGTTTCTTATCTTTATGGGGCCATGTGTTTGAAACACATGGCCCCATAAGGACAAGAAAGCTTTCGAGACGGAGGAAATTGAAAGCGGAGTGTGCTTGTTTCTGTTGTTTACAGAGGCGCAATGTTGATGCCTGGTGAGGCGAAGGCCAGACACCCGGATGAAGGAGCGGGGTCAGGTTGAGGGGTGCTCAGGGCTGTTGATCCGAGGTTCGCAGGCCGTTTGTTCCCCAGCTCTGCATGCACTAGTGGGGGCGGGGGTGACATCTCAGCCCGCCTCTGCCTTACAACCCCGGCTCTCCTTTGCTTTGCTTGTTAGTATTTCTTTTACAGTAGGATTACAATCCCTGCAGAGACATCCTGAGTCTCTTCCCACGATCTATGTGTAAAGCTGCACTCCAGCAAACCAGCCTCGAAGACATTCAAGTATATATCTTGACTTTAATAGCCCTGCCACTGGTCACTTGTAATGAGGTCGTTGCAGTTAAATATCTTGCAGTCCACCTTTACCAGGTTTCAATAGCATAAATTGTCATCTAATGTATTATGGTCCTTCTGGTTATTTATTCGGTAAAGTATTTCCTTACATTTGTGTACATACTTATTACTCGCTGCTTCCTAAACACATCCGCCTAGTATATGACTTGGCCACACGCTGCAAGGGTCACTTACCAAGGGAACACTGTCTAGAGCCACTGAGGTCCATGTTTCATGGCATGCCCTGCAATGGCCTCATCTCCACAAGTCAGGTAAGGACATGGTCCATACGGTGCTTGGGCCCTCAACAGACACTTCTTCCAGTAGCCCTTGCTCGGGGCATGCTCCAGATAGAGCTTTTTGGGGGGCAACGTTTATCACTTGCTCTGCATGCTGGTGTGGCGATAGAGCGTGCCCACTGACAGCAGAGCCACAAGGGCTCAAGACATGCCCTCCATGGCGATTCAATGCAAAGCCCTATACCCATAGCTTGGAACCCGCATGTGCCAAGAGCTGTAACGCAGGGGCCGTTCTTCACAGTTCTGTGCATCTGTAAGGCATGTGGCATTTTAGAGGCAGGAGGCTCAAAAATATTTGCATGTGAGCGCCATTTTGCGTTGTCACTGGACCCCCCTCCCCCACCCTCGCGGCACACAGCCGAGGCCTATGTGCAGCACGTCTCGCATGGTGCTGCCGGAGCTGCGAGTGGCCAAGTCTCAGGACATGTCCTGTTGATAGTCCTCCTATGAAGCCCCACCCTTCACCGCCCACGCCCCGGTGATAGGGGCCGCGCAGCCTCCACCGGTACTCACCGGCGATGCCTTTCGAGTTCCGGCTTCAGCTGCCTGTGCTGGGCTGTCTGACTGCAGCCATGGCGCAGGTTCTCACGCTGCAGGGCAGGGTGTGTAAACCATTCCGGCCAAAGATTGTCTGCTCCCCTCAGGCTCTGAAATGATCCGCTGCCCTCCTGCGGGAGCCTCTGCTCCCTGCTTCCAGTGTTGTCACTGTCTGTGGCTCCCCGGTCCTGCTCTATTACGGAAGCAGAATGGGGATTCGCCTGCTGCCCTAGTGTGGACCTGTAGCCGATCCGGTGTGCAGTGCCTGCGGTCTGCTGCTGGGCTCAGGGGTACTCTTCACACTGGGGCCGATGAACGCTCCTCTCTTCGGAGCCCTGCAGGTAGATCCACTGCCCATGCTCTACCCCGGAAGGTCAAGGAGGCTGCTCCGTGGTCCCTTTCCGTGGCTACAGATGATCCGCTGCTTTCAGAGCTGCCTCTGAAGCTCCCGAAGCCACCACTGCCGTGAATGGCGCAGTACTGCTGTTGTCACGGCAACCGAGGGGCGGGAGGAGGATGAGGTTGGAGGGGAGCGAGTTCTGTGAAGAACGTATTATACATTCTTTTAAATATACAAACAAGCATTGAAAATGCAATAGGTCTCGCCTTTGATTAAGTTAAAGCCATTTGCTTTGCTAATGGTATTGTATAGCAAAGCAAATGGCTTTAACTTAATGAAAGGCGAGACCTATTGCATTTTTAATGCTTGTTTTTTTACCGATCCAAGTGGCATTTGTCATCTTGGATTGGTAAATAAAAAACTAAAGGAAATGGTGCATGCTGCATTGTGCTATTAAACATTTTTGACGATGCTACAACGTGTCCCAACGCTGGGCAGCACTGCCACAAGCGATTGACAAAGACAAGACCTACTGGCTTTGTTAATGCTTGTTTTGAATAGCCCTTGATACAGGACAGTACCAAACAAAACTGCTCCCTGAATGCAATAACAATCTATCAATTCTTCTGCAGTAATGGATTAATTTGGGATCAATTCTTTTAAGGAATCTTTGTCTAAAATACTGTGACAGTTTTTTAAATCCATGGGAAAAGAAAATATGTAAAACACACTACATCCACAACTGCAAAGCTGGAAGGTCACCCCATTCATCTTGCAAAACAGCTTGCATTTATCCTAGATATTCAAGCCCCTATATTTTACCACGTCATAGACTGGATTACCTGAGGGACTTAGTATTTACATTGACCAGTACAGATGCAAGGTCATAAACAAAGACAACTCCTCGTGTATCCTGCTTGTTTCTGGCTCCATCTGCCAACTGACCGTGTTTGGAAGCTTGTAACGTACCCTCAAACCACAAGAGTCCGTGGCAGAGTAGAAGGGCACAGAGTAGGCTCTCTTGCTGCTCAAGTGACCAGTCAGCCACCTGTATAGGGAAATGCTCGATGCGGAGCTGTAGTCCAAGATGGTACCCACTGACTTATAGATTGTAAACTAAATATTTCCCTGATCCTGTGTCTTGATGCCACCCTGTTCTGCCATTACTCGCTGGACCAAAACACTGCTATGCCAAAGCACTAGCCAGTTTTGTAAACCAATGATACAGCCTCAAGGGTGATTGGGCACTTATTCCAACTAGACACTTTAAGTGGGCAGTCCACAAAGCTCATTTACCCCTTCCGGCAAGATATAAGAATTTAGAGATGGCCAACTCTGTTCCCAAGGCTCCTTCCCTCTTCTTTACTGTTATCTTATTTTCTACATCTTCTTCATTTCTTCTACACTGCCCACCTCAGCATTTTGATGCAACCATAGAGTGTCATAGCATATTATTTAAGCAATAAATAATGTTACTCTCCGAAGGGTTTATCCAACCCATCCTTGGTTGCCGCGTGTTGCATCAGCCAAACTTTTAACCCGAAGGGAGCAGCACCCCTTGATACCTGCCAAGTAATCGGACACCAAGGTGATAATGGCAGAATTGCAGGTAGACTAAGCAAACAAGCAACTGGCACATGCATCAAGCAAAAATCCAGTCGGTAAAATACCGAATCGGTAAAATCAGCCGTTAGCGAGTGTCAAAAACCGAATCCCAATGCATCAACACTAATCAGGAAAAAATAAAGAATCGCTAAATAAATTAGCGGAAAAACAACTAATCGCAAATAACCAACCCGCAAAAATAAATAATTGCAAAATACCGAACTCGCAATCACCGAAATCACTATTAGCTTCCGACAAGTGCCAATGGCTAATAACGAATCGCTACTCAATGCAAGAAAACTCGCAAATACCGAAAATCCCAAAAATCGCTATTTAGCATGAGCAGATTAAGGGGAATCAGAACCTGGAGGTAAAGTTACCAAAAATGTACAAAAAACATGAAAAAAAGATACATGTGCCACAGATGGTACCAATCAGTAAACCCTTACATTTTGCCCAGGAGACCCTGTTGGCTTGCACTAAATGGCAGCCCTCTACGTGCTTGCAAGGAGGATACGAATCAATGCAGCAGGTCAGCGCAGGAGAAGGGTCCAGGAGAGAGTATTCAGAGTGCGCATCACCTTGCTAGGACAGAATCAGGATGAGGTGTACGACAAGTATCGAAAGAATCGTGCCATGATCATGCGCCTAATTGCAGACCTGGAACCACTACTGCAGCACCAGACACATCGGACCAATGCAATTCCTGCGCACGTCCAGGTCCTATGCAGCCTGCACCTACTGGCCTCTGGAAGTTTTCAGGGGGTCATCGCCGTAGCCGGAGGCGTGTCGCAAAGCGCACACTCACGCCTCTTCCACAAATTCATTGATGCTATGCTGACAATGATACATACCCACATCAGCTTCCCCACAACCGCACAGCAGTTGGACCACAACAAACAGGCATTCCACCAGGTGGCCCATATCCCCCATGTCATTGGATGCATCGACTGTACGCATGTCCCCATCTGTCCACCCTCTGCCAATGAGTACATATTTCGTAACCGCAAGTCCTACCACTCAATCAACGTGCAGGTTGTGTGCGATGCCAAGCACATCATCACGGACCTAGTGGCACAAATTCCGGGGAGCACACACGACTCCTACATATTCAGACACAGTGGCATCCACAGGCGCCTACTCAACGGAGAATTCGGAGAGGGACTCCTGCTTGGTACGTACACATACCTCGTCCACACATGAGCACCACACATGTATATACATCACCCTTGCTAAGCCTTTGCTTCTATCTTGTAGGTGACAGTGCATACGCCCTGCGTGAATATATACTCACCCCCTACATCAATCCAGCAACACCACAGGAGCAACCATACAACGCGGCCCACATAAGCACAAGGAATGTCATAGAGAGGACCTTTGGGATTCTGAAGAGTCCCTTTAGAATCCTACATAAGACTGGCGGTGCCTTGCAATACAAACCTGATACCTGCTGCAGGATTGTAGCTGAATGTGCCATGCTGCACAACATTGCAACCAGAAGGGGGATACCCATAGAGGTGGACAGGAATGACGACTACCGGGATGACCAACCACCCGCGCAACACCGACAGGCACACGTCCCTAACACAGCTGAGGGCCATACATCACGCAACATCATTTCTGATCCAGGTAAGAATGAAACATGACAATTTCATTAGTGGTGCTTCTGTTTAATGCACAGGAGCACTGAGGTATGTGCGGACAAACATGCAATAAAATAATATCTCCCCAATACAAGTGGAACAACAAATGGCGGTTGTAGTCACGGCTGTGCAGCGTCAAATAGGGGAGGACCCTGGTTGCCCCACCATGGTCATGTATGGCTGTAAGTTTGTCTAGTGGCACTTGCCACGAATGCCCAGCCTCCTTTCAGGTGTCTCCTCACCCTCACCACGGCCTGTCCCTGTGGCTGTGGAGCACCGTGAACTGTGCCTCCGGGGCTGGCCTCCACCACCGAAACACTGCTCACACTTGAGGCAGCCTCACTGCCGTCCTCCCCTCCCAATGCGCTAGCACTGAAAGTACCGCTCTGCAGGTGTTCAACTGCAGCGGTCACCTGGCCTAGGGCCTTGGCAACATCACCGCAATAATGACCCAGGTCCACCTGCAGTGACACCGAGCGGCGTGATAGAACAGCGGTGCTGTTGCTCAGCCTAGTGATGGCCTTCGTAGAGGCTGCGGACCGGAGCAAGTTCTGCCGGTGCCTCCTTCTCTCGCTGTCATGCCCTGCTCTCATGGCACGGGTGAGTTCCTGTATATCCTCCCTCAGGTACCCATTACCCTCTGCCACCACAGTCGTCATGCCCCTCACTGCCGCAGTCAGGGAATGCATTTCTTTAGCAAGGCACACTATGTTACTGCTGATTGTAGCCATGTGTCTCCCCTGCAGGTGCTGGACACACAGCATCCGTTCCTCAATGCCACCATTTGGGGCGCTTGCATCGTCGCCGACAGTTGGTGTACTGCGCAGAGACCTGCGGCGCAGTGGGAGTCGGACACGTGCTGGTGGTGCTGCAAGCGGTGGGACCACTCTTTGACTTTGGCCTGATGGTGTTGCAGGTGTCTGACATGCATCCATCACCTGCATGGGTGGGACTTGTGACCTGCGTCTCCGCTCTTTTGTAGCAGTTAGTGCACCAGCAGGTGGTGGTGGTGGTGGTGGTGTGGTTGCTGGTGGAGGTGGTGATTGCGGCTCTTGCGGAGTATCGATGTCCGAATCGGCTGGTGTCTCCGATATGATTAGCCGGCCGCTGTCGTCGGAATCGCCAGGAGATGCATCTGTGTGTGAAACAGTGCATGGTTAGTGGGATAGTTACAACTAGGTAGTGCTTTAAACATACATGTCCCCTATGATTCACTAAATCAACTGTCTATTACTAGCTTCTACTGATGTAGAGAAATGTAATGTTCTTTCTTCCTGTGCATGCACACCGGGCTGACATGACTACAACTCCCATGATGCACTACTGTTAGGTGTGGATGTTGTGTGGGGCAAATCTGCATGCACACTGTGATCGTGCTGGGGGCTTGGGAATGGTTTTATGCAATGCTGGGTGTGGGCACAGGCATGCATCTTACCTTGGGCACTTGTGGCTGCGCCGGAGGTGTCCATCTGTGTGACTCCCACGACGGCCTCAGGCTCAAAGGTCACTTCCACCAGCTCCTCCAGGGCAGTGTTTGCTTGCACTGTTGATGGTCCGCCTCCTGTTCTGGATGCCTCCCGGAGCCTCTCAGCGATCCTCTCCTTGGTCCGCTTCCTGAGGTCGTACCACCTCTTTTTTAAATCGTCAATGCTGCGGGGCGTCACTCCCACCGCATTGACCCTCTCTCGGATGCGCAGCCATATGCGCCGCTTCTCCGCCTCTGGCACCTTTAGGGACAGCTTCCCAAACAGCCGATCGTGTTTGCTGCTCACCCCCTCGATCAGGTGCTCCAGCTCCCGGTCGGAGAACTTGCGCTTTCTCTTTCATGCAGCTTCAGCGCTGGATGGTGCATCTTTCTCCATCCTGGTTGTGTAGGGTGGTAGTTCTGTCAGCGTTGCTTCACTGGCCTCAGGCAGTCTCCATTTCCAGCTCCTGTCAGCTCCTCTGGCGAGGGAATGAGGGTGGGGCTGCAGTATTTCCTGGTAGTGATGTCATAATGCCGTTCCCAGAGCGACCCGTTTTTTTACGTTTTCGCTATTACCGATTTCGCTAATACCGATTTCGCTAATACCGAAATCGCTATTAGCTAATTCGGTGATACCGATTTCGCATTTTGCTATTCGGTGTTTGCTACACTCGCTATGGTATAATCGATAAAATATAGCGATTTTTAAGGAATCGCTATTTTTTACCGAATCTGTTGATGCATTCAGTGAAGCGATTCCTTGATAACGAATCCTTATTTTTCGCTATTAAGGAATCGCTTTTGGTTTTGTTGATGCATGTGCACCCAAATTAAGTAATACCATAAATTTTAAGAAAGTGGAAAGCTTTAGGTGAGCTCTGGGGAAAACAAACATATAGCCCTCATATTTATGGGGCTCAAAGGAACATTTGCACCTCCCAATAAATATATTGTTTTTCTCTCCCTTTATTTGTGTACATTGAATGGGAGGTTCCTATTGGTGTCAGACTCAGCCTACTCCTCCTTCAGACCCCACACAACTTACTTCCACATGCTGGGTTGAGATCTCAATATGCCTTCACGATTTGTGATGAACTTATCACTGAAGAGGAACTTTACAGTAAGTGCAATTTCAGTTTCTACAAGACTCTCGGGAATAAATAAAGAGCACACATACATCTTAACAATGATCATAGATCAAGGGTAGGTTGCACATAATTTGTTGGCCAGCGAGGCTCAATAATGGTATCCATAAAGAACTGAAGAAATCGACTCACTGAAGTAGTGTAATAAAATGAAACAACATATATTGGAGACTAATAATCAAAGCTCATTTCCTCTCAATTTCAGAAATAAGCTACATCAAGCATAGTTTCTCTAATGAACCGACCACTGCAGAAGTTTTCCTGATCCAACATCATCACAAGAATGACATTTACATTTATTTGGAACTTTTACTACTTCCACCCAAAAACAAAAATGACCAACGTGTCCATTAATTTGAATAAAAAATGATTTGTACCTAAAAAGATGTTGTTGCGTCCTGGATCTGATGATACAAAGTGCTTGTTAAGGCTTGCAGATAAGGAGACAATTACCACTGGATATATAGTGAGGGTGTAACGCACATACTCGTCGAAGACAAAGTTTTCAAGAATAAACCTTCGATGGTAAAAAATTAAACAAGAAACAACAAATTAAAGTACGGCACCAGTGACAAGATGCAAACAAACGCACATTGGTTCAAATAGGAAGCAACATCACTGGTGTATGACTCAGTTTTCTTTTCAAACATAGACAGACACATCGGGATGGAACATGGCTATTTTTAAATAAAATGCATGACCCAAAATTGATCTATTAGTTGTTTTCAACATAATGCCATATTTTTACCAAAAATGCTAAATCATAGGCAGCTGTTGGAGAAGCAACAATGAAATCAAAAACAAGCATCAGCTTTTTCCTAGACGTTTCAACGAAACTGACGAGTACCATCAACATGTTTTTCGATTACCTGAATTCTTTTAACCAATATTGTTCAATTGGTGTTCATTTTCTTCCACCATAGTGTCTTTCCACCTTTCGCATCACATTCTGTACTAAGGGTCACAATGCTTAAACATCAGGGAAGTAGTGCAGTTGTTTCTGCCATTTGTACATATCACAAGCTTTCGTCACAAACATCCATTGTTCACTGTGCATGAAGCGCTATAGCTCAGGTGCTACTTAGCCCACACATAAATGGCGAACAACCTTAGGAGTAGAATCACAGGCTTGTTCTCTTACCTTCATAAACAAAACAGGTCCATGAGAACAGGGGAAGGGTAAGAGCTGCCCCCTCTTTGAAAAGTAGAATGCAAGAAATGAGGAGTTTAAATGCATATGTGTTAACTCAGAGCAGGCAAACCTTTTTATTTTTTTAAACAAACTTTATTGCCTTTTATACAGCATGCATCAAACTCCTTTAAGATAGCAGTATACATTAGGCAGGGGCAGGCAATACGACATATTGACATACTGATTCTGTCACATTTGTACATGACAACTTGGACGATTACATTATTTTCCCATAGCTATGTACCAAGTATGTTGGATATACCCCCCTTCCTCGCCCCCAACAATAAGGCATCAACCGGCACCCCCCCCGCACTGCTGTCTCCCCTTGGGTATTGTTCGGTTCGATTAGTATGCTTTCTGGTACTCCAGGCATGGATAGTGGTGCTGCGCCAGGACCTTCCTTTGTGACCCCCTCCCTCAAGAGCAGGGACACCTTGACTAGAATCTGTGCTATTCATAGCTTAGACATGCACTGGAAGTAGTTTGGTTTATGAACTAAATTAAAGTAAAAAGGTCTGCCACAAAGCATGAGTAATCACTTAAACGTTGCCCAACGATCAGTCTTCCTGTTCATTTTGCACCTTTTGCAAGCAATTGATTTGATATATCTGGAGAGCTGCAGGTAAATGTATCGATTAGAGAGAGGAGGCTGAAGCAATGACCAGGAGACTTAATAAAGATGTAGGTTTCTTCTTTATTTGGCAACCCAGAGCGAGGCCCAGGCAAGCAGCAATGTCACTGAGAAAATTCGATTTTCGATCGTGATCGTATCGACCCACCATTTTGTGCTCTGCCGCCATTTTGTATTGCCCTCACTCAGGCAGCACGACGAACGAAGTCTTTTCTGCTTTTCCTGCAATTTTGTGTTGAAGTAGCCTTGTGCCTCTGTTTACAAAGCTGGTTTTAGAGACTGACCGAGTACACTAATCCCTGTCTGGTTTTTCTAATCCCTGTCTTAACTATCTGTTGGTTCACACTATTCTCTTCTGACTTTATCTAATCTTCTGGCCTTCGCTGTCCGCTGCTCGTATTCTCTCATTTCACAACTGTCCTCCAAAACACACACACGTATCTCGCCACCTGCAAGTCAGCTACAAGTCAGTTAATGAATTAGCTTGTGGGGAGGGGTGACAAACACAGTTAGAGGAGAGGCTTCTTCGAGTTACTCAATACTTTATTTTCAAACCTTTCCTATTGGTTCTGTTCTGTTTTCCAACTTCTCTTATTGGCTCCTTTTATATGTTTTAGGTGTGTTCTTAGTTAATGTATATGTCACCTATGTACTATATAAGATTGTGCGCCACGGAGTGAAGTGGCAGTCTCCTGAGAACATACCGTGTGTACTTCTAGGACAACTGTACTAGCTGCAGCTAATAAAATCTGATCTTATACGCCGACAGAGTGTCCCCGTGTCTCTGTGTAGCTAAGCAGGAGAACCCAGGAGATTAAGGCGTACCCTGCACCGCCAGGTCCAATTGGTTCTGGTTCTTCAAATGGCGCCCAATGTGGGGCGGCTTCAGTGGTAGTGGTTCTGCCTGAAGGTTGTGAGGAAACCCGCAAGAAAATTCTGGAGGATTCGCGAGCCACGTCAAGCGACCCCTGTATGTCGAAAGTGGTCCGAAGGTCTTTTGCAGCGCAGTTACTCCTTCCTGACGGCTACTGACAACTGCCACCCTGACTGCCGCCCTGCTTTGGCCCTTCCTTTGTTGATGTATGGTAAGGCGAGACGATAGACGGGCCTCTGTTGGTGTAAGAAGACATCCTTAGTTAAGTATTTGGTGGGTCGCTCCCACAATTTTTGTCCTTTGGTTCTTTGTTCCTTAGTTTCTTTGGTCCTTAGATTCGACTATTGCAATAGCCGAAGCCGAGGGGTAAGTGCATTTGTGCTGCGTAAACTGAGTTTTGCACCCTTGATGTTTGTGAACAGTCCGGTGAAATCACGAGATGCCTGGTCTGACTAAGTTTGGAAAACTTTTTTGCTTTGGTTGAAATAGGGATTCCCGGCTTGAGGACTCTTGTCCGATTCCTTCGGTTGGAACTCCCTCATATGAGCTCTATTCAAAACATGGTATTGGCCCCATTGCCTTTAACGAGACATGGACCTGATACACGAAGAAAGATGGTGTTTTAAAATGGCCAGAAAATGGTAGTTTCGATTCTGATGTGCTAGACAATTTGGAAGCAGTTTTATTCAAAAGAAAAGCCCGGCCGGCAATGTTTGACTCTTTCCGCCTTTGGCGAAAGGAAGCCAAACAGAGAGAAATTAAGCAAGCAAAACGAGATAGGAAAGCACAGGGTATGACAATTATACAGGCTGCCCAACAATTCAAAGATGATGAAATTGATAATGCAATGGAAATTTCAGAAAGACAGCATCGTATGGCGATAGATAAATGCAATCCGGTGTTGCCCGTTTTCCCTTCCGATAACAAAAAAGATTTAGAAGAAGATCCCCTAATGTCTCATTTATTGAGATTGCCTCCGCCCTATGCACAAGGTGCTAATGCACCCCAGTTGTTACAGCCTGTTCAGCCGCCAGCAGTACCTCCGCCTGCTCCGGTTCTTCCACATTTGCCCCTTCCAGTATTACCGCCTTTACCTTTAACTTCTTCCACTTTGTCCTCATCTCCTGATTTTTGATCTCCTTTGCCTTTTGCTCCTTCTGCAATTAAAGGTTCTCCTTCTGTTAGTTCGCCTAATACCTTGCCCCCCATTCTTATGTCCAATTCTCCGTCTATGCGTAAGCGACTTACGGACACTGTCACAAGTATTTTATCTCCTTTCTTTGAAGCTTTAAATGTGTCTCCGGCTTTTGCTCGAAGACAGTCTCGTAGTCAGTTCCCAGATTCTGAAGAACGAGAAAGGTTGGACTCTCTCGCACGCAGATGGATCAAGAGGGGTCCACAGTATAGTGTGTCCGATATTATGTCTACCTTCTCACAGTGGAATGCGCCTACACAGAGATAGGTTTTTAATATTATGTGTGATACTCTCATTAAAGAATGGGAGGATGTGAATTTGAGTTCGGTTCCACAGGGTCTGTTAGATGTTCAGACTGACTTTGATAAAGGTCTTGTTGTGGGTCCTAAGGTTGAAAACGCTGTAAGGACACTTATTTCCTTTAGAACCTTATTGTCTTCTCAAACTTGCCTTGATTCCGATCCATCGGTTAGACTGACACTGAAAAATTATCCCATGAGAGAGGTTCCTCCAGTTTGGAAGGAGGAAGTTGCGGCTCAAGGTAATAATCCAGCTATTCCTGCTCATTTCCAACGTATATGGGTACATGTCCCTTGGAAACGATCTGAAGTTTTAGCCCTTAAACAGACTCTACCAGATCCTCGTAAAAACCCTGCGGGTTATTATAAAGAATTATCACAGACGGTTGATGCTTGCATCATGAATCTAGCTGATATCGACATGTTAATGGGAAATGTAGTTCCACGAGCTTTATGGGCTAAGATTCGGAGAGAAGATCATGCTCAAGCATTAGGTGGTAATTGGGCTTCTATAATTGCCGTGGATGCAGCTCAAGTGGGTGGTGCCAAACCTGATGCTTTGGTCTCGGAACTCCCTGGTAGGATTATTACATTAATGAAAACGATGATGCCTGCCTTAAGAGTTAACTGGGATAAATTAGCAGCATGCAAACAAAAGAAAGATGAATGTGTCTCCGATTTCTTTACTCGTTTTGAGGAGACATTTATTGATCACAGTGGTCAATATATGGCTACAGAGGGTGGACAGCGGTTCTTCGTAGACAAATTTGTATTTAATTTGCTTCCCGAGTTGTCACACAAATTGAAAGATTCTGAGAGTTCATGGGCTGTTTCTTCTTCTGCCCAGATATTGGCTACTGCACAATATTATGAAAACAGAGATAAAGAAGAAAAAGAAAACCAAGAGAAAAAGACTAAAGAATTGAAAACGAAGGTTCTCTTGCAACAAGCTTATCCTCCTCGCTATGTTCAGCCTCAGTCTCAACAGCCTCCGCAGTTTCAGAGGTTGTATCAAAAACCTGAGCCATATATTCCGCGACCTTTGTTAGGTCCTAATCAATGTGCCTATTGTAGAGAGGAAGGTCATTTTAAGAATAGTTGTCCGGTTTTATTGCAGCGAAATGGGACATTATCTGCTCCACAAGGTCGTGCTGGCCTCCAGTCAGCAAATAGAGGTAGAGGTCGAGGTGTGCTGACTCAAGAACAGCGTGTCCTTCCTCCTCCTAATTCCGTGAATTACTTTGATCAGCAAAACGCTCGGTCTACACAATATTACAACGAAGACCATTATATTGAAGGCGAGAATGAAAGTCTTCATGCTAACTAGGACAGCCATGGACAAAATGAGGGAGTTGTGTCGATTCCAGTAGATCAGAATGGACCTTATGTTAATGTCACTACAATGGGTGTATCAGAGCCAATTCTTCTAGATACTGGTGCGATGAGAAGTTCTATCATTCATTCTAAACTCCCTGGGGCACCTTTGTCTGGCTTAGCGAATGTTTCGGTAGGATTTTCTGGCGCCCCTGTTCGTAATCCGGTTTCTTGCCCTTTGCCTATTTCAATTGGCCCTTATGATTTGGAAGCTTCACTTCTTTTGACAAATGGTTGCGGTGAGAATCTGTTGGGTTTGGACTTATTGAAAAGATTGCATGCCATAATATCTTGTTCTCCTTCTGGTATACATCTTACTTTAGGACAGAAACTGACTTCTCCAATGTATTTGTCCAAAGATCAGTTTCCATCTGAATTGCTTTCTCTTCCGGCAACGCTTTGGGCTACGGGTCCGAATGATGTTGGCTGTCTTGAGATTCCACCTTATGTTGTCACTCTCAAACCTAATGTTGAATTGCCACGTATTCCGCAGTATAAAATTTCCACTGAAGGTGAAAAAGCGCTTTTGGAAATCATTCATGTTTTGATTCAGAAGGGTGTGGTTGAGGAAACGAGAGGAAACATATGCAACAGTCCTATTCTTCCTGTTCTTAAACGCACTGATCCTTCTCAGCCACCTGTATATCGTTTCGTAATTGATCTCTGGGAGGTAAACAAAATTGTTGTACCACAGTTTCCTGTTGTCCCAGATATCACTGCGCCGTTGACAATGATACCTTCCACAGCGACTTGGTTTTCTGTTATCGATCTAAAGAATGCCTTCTTTAGTATTCCCATTGCAGAAGAGAGTAGAGAGATTTTTGACTTCTCTCTTGGAGGCCGAAGCTTCCGGTTTAAGCGCACACCTCAGGGCTATTGTGAAAGTCCCTCTATTTACAGCCAAGCTTTAAAATGTCATCTTGATACTTTTCATTTGCCGTCTGGTGCTGCTCTTATACAATACATGGATGACTTGTTAATCGCTGCTGATTCAGCGGATATTTGCAAAAATGTGACTGTTGCATTGTTACGTCACTTGTTTGATCTGAATCACAAGGTTTCACCTTCTAAACTACAATATGTTCGTCGAGAGGTTACCTATTTGGGTCATCTCCTATCAAAGGAGGGACGACAATTAACCCCAGAACGAATTCAAGCGATTGCGCAAATATCTCTGCCATCCACACAAAGGGAGGTACGTGCTTTTCTGGGTATTACTTCTTATTGTAGGCAGTGGATTCTGAACTTTTCCTTGTTAGCCAAACCTTTGTTGGCACTCACTTTGAAAGATACACCCCAGCCCCTTCCGTGGACTGACGAATGTCAGAAGAGTTTTTCTGACTTACGTGCTGCTCTGTGTTCTGCTCCTGTATTGGGTACTCCCGATTACAGTAAGCCGTTCACGCTCTACGTTCATGAAAGAGAAGGTTGTGCGTTGTCAGTTTTAACACAGCGATTTGGAGATAAACAGCGACCATGTGCATATTTTTCAGCTACGTTAGATCCAGTAGCTAAAGCATTGCCTAGTTGTCTTAAAGCAACAGCAGCAGCAGCAATTTCTATTCGACAGTCTGCAGGAGTAGTGCTAGATAACACACTTATTGTTATGGTGCCACATGCAGTGGATACCTTACTAAACCGAACGAAAACGCAGCATCTTACGAGTGCTCGTTTGTCTAGATATGAGCTGACACTTTTGGCTAGTCACGTACACATCAAACGATGTAATACCCTAAATCCAGCTACTTTGTTGCCTCTTCCAGTAGATAAAGACGTTCAAGAACAACATGATTGTTTCCTCCGTACTGAGGAAGAGACAAAAGGAAGAATTGACTTGAAAGATACGCCGCCAGAAAATCCGGATGGAATTCTATGGGTGGATGGTTCTTGTTTCAAGCTTCCTAATGGAGATACAGTTTCAGCCTATGCTGTTACTACTTTACATACAGTTGTGGAAACAGTACGCATCAGACACAATTCAGCTCAAGCAGCAGAATTGATAGCTTTGACGAGAGCCTGTGTGTTGTCCAAAGGAAAGAGAGTGAACGTGTACACCGATAGCCAATATGCTTTTGGTGTAGCGTTCAATTTTGGGCGTCTTTGGAAAGAGAGGGGATTCCTTACATCACATGGCACTAAAATACAACATGGTTAATTAGTGACTGATCTTCTTGAGTCTCTTTCTTTACCTGCCCAAATAGCAATTGTAATGTGTAGTGCGCACAAGAAGATTATTGATGATGTTGGTCGAGGAAATGCATTTGCAGATGAAGTAGCGATAAAGACAGCGAGAGATGCTACAAATCGAATGTATGTTGCAGGTCCTGCGAATTGGGTTAGAGAAAGAGGAATGTATGAGGATACAGTAGAAAGTGTAAGGTCGATTCAGAAAGAGGCTGCAGAGAAAGAATTGAGCAAGTGGAAAGAAAGTACAGGAATGTTAGATGAGATGGAATGTTGGGTGGAATTACCTGAACACCAACGTTGGCTGTTACCAGATGCCTATGTACTGCCAGTAGTTACTATGGCGCATGGTCCAGCCTACTTAAGTGCGAAAGGTATATGCAAGCTTCTGGCTCCAGTATGGCAAAATGAAGGAATCCCAAAGTGTGCAGACAATGTAGTGAAACATTGTATTATTTGTTTAATGTACAATCCGGGAAAGGGAACCCCAACTCCGGTAGGTCACTTTGCTCCTACGACATATCCTTTTGAGGTCTTGCAGATCGATTACATTCATATGGAGCGATGCAACAACCTCAAATATGTTCTGGTGGTAGCATGCGCCTTTTCTAGATGGATAGAAGCATACCCTCTAAAAGACAATACAGCCTTATCCACAGCTAAAGTTCTACTAAAAGAATTGTTCCCCAGGTTTGGTTTGCCGCGTATTATCTGGAGTGACAATGGGAGCGAATTTGTGGGCCAAGTCATGCAAAAAGTTTGTGCGGGTCTTGGTATCAAGCAAAAGTTCCATGCGGCAAACCATCCACAGTCAGCGGGTTTAGTGGAATGCTACAACGGAACTTTGAAACTCAAACTAGCGAAAGTGCAGGCTAGTACAGGACTTAGTTCGCCCGATGCTTTACCATTAGCTCTTCCGTCCACCAGAACTGCAGTACACTCTCGTTTGGGACTTAGCCCTTACGAAGTGGTTTTTGGGCGCCCACCTAATATATGGGGAGTCCCTCGCCCTAAGAAATACTCAGACTTGCCATATCCAATGTTGATTGATTACTTGCATGAACTTACAACTAAATTGCGTGTTCTCCATCAACAGGTTCATTGCCGGAGGCTTCCACAGACCCAGGTCATTCCATTCAGCCAGGTGACTGGGTCTGCATAAAGAATTTCCAAAGGGCGAAAAATTTGGAGCCCAGGTGGAGGGAGCCCCGAATGGTTTTGCTTACGACGAGAACAGCAGTAAAAGTCGAAGGAAAGAAGAACTGGATTCACGGCGTGCACTGCAAGAAGGTTCCTTTGCCTTTGCCCTTCGATCAGTGGGTCCGTAGGGGTATTGGTGACTCTGAGAGTGAAAAGGTTCCACGATTCGAACCTTTTAGCGATGCACGCCTGAATGGAACATTGTCTGAGAAAGAGGACGACGACATTCTTCAGGAAGCAATACCACCACATCGTCGCTTCAATACGACAAATCCGCGAACATTGTTCCAAGACCAAACTGCACCTGATAAAGAACACTATAACCTAAGACCTAGACTAAAGAACACTTCAGATTTTCTCTCTCCTATGTAGTATTCTATCTCGGTTGCTAGGTCACGGTAGGAGTCTTGGTTGTGACCTGAGTAGTGGCAATAGGCCTGCAGGACTTGCAGTGTCATAGGACGGCAGATAATCATAATCAAGTGATTGAGGAAGATTGCCGTGAGCATCCATTAGAAAGATGGAAACTACATTAGGCAAAAGAGAGAGAAAGGATAAAATGAAAGAAGAACCCTGTAGAGCAATGTATAGTCGTTGTGGTATAGCTTTATGTATTATTATATTATTGTGTATTCTTTTGGCGTGTATAAATTGGATTGTTATTGCTCTGCAGCGAAAAGTTGTCTCTCCTTCTACTTCCTCGTCTTCTTCTACTGTCTCTCCACATCTATTTCATACACTTCCTCAACATGAACTCATAAGCAGAACTGAATATTACAATAACTCATTTGTCCAGTTATTACATCAACACCAGTTAGTGATCAATACAACTGACTGTTGGGTGTGTGGACTTATGCCACATACCACAGAAAAAGGAATGCCGTATTTAGTTCTTCCGTTCTCTTATGAGGGTTCTGCTTGGGCTTATTTTGTTATCTTCTCCAACGCCTATCAAAGCAACTTTAGACGAACCATTAGTTCATATATTGGTGGTCCAGATTTTAGTCACAGTTCATTGATAAAGGGAATGGTAGCTATGGCTAAAATCATGGAAAATAGTAAGATTTCCGTTGACGAAAGAAAAGCGTACAATAACTGGAATGTCACCCATTATGTCACTAGCCTTAGTGATAAGGTTAGACAAGGAAAATCTCCACCGATTTGGACTATTCCTCATCAAGGAAATTTCTGTCTGCAAATAAATGGTCAGTCTACCGACATCGTACAAAGAAACAACTGTTCCCTCACATATGTCTACTCCTCTCAGAACTCGCCGCCTCTAATACCATCTCAAGGCACGTATTTTATCTGCCACGATAGGGCTTACACGTGGTTGCCAACTGGTTTTTCTGGTACCTGTTATATAGCTTTCCTTCTTCCCCCTACATACACCGCTTCTGCAAATCATCATCGAAACAGATATGGCAGAGGAATTATTAATTCCAAAGACACAGCAGGACAAGAGGGAGGAGATTTCCTCAAAGGATTTCTTCCCTTTTGGGGTCCAATGGCCAACAGCAGAAATATAAGGCAATTGGTTCGTGTCGTAGAAACCACTATAGACATCACTGTAGGAGCCTTAAGTAATATCACGGCAGAACTACAGGCGGATCGTCTTATGACTTTGCAAAACCGAGTTGCCTTAGACTTTGTTCTTGCAGACCGTGGTGGAGTGTGCAAATTGATCAGGTCAAGTTGCTGTATTTTCATCTTACCGAAGCCTCAGCACACGTGACAAATATAAGTGTTAAGTAAATTTACACATGAAATATGAGTACATAAAGCATAACTTCTTTTTGAAAAAACAGAATACAATCTCTTTCTAGTCTTCTTTAATGAGACGATTCCAGGTGAAGTTTCGAGAATACAGCCAACACGTGTTTCGTCGCAACGGGAATGTGAACCCGCGACTTCCTCAAGGCTGCACAAATAAACAGAAAGAATGCCAACTCATACCGTGACAGTACAAACATTACATGTGATCCACAGTAATCAACATATAGTTTGGTATCGTGATTCCAAACAGTGGGTAATTACGTTGTGGAAAGTTGTTTTTCCAAAAGAAAGGAACCCATAAGGGGAATGAT
The DNA here is from genome assembly GCF_964204655.1 of Triturus cristatus. NCBI lineage: Eukaryota > Metazoa > Chordata > Amphibia > Caudata > Salamandridae > Triturus > Triturus cristatus. Next base: position 168,292,890 of record NC_140588.1, on the reverse strand, counting down.
GAGCAAAAAGTCTTGGAAGTAACCAAATATATGGAGAGAGAGAAGACCCGATCGTGAGACTACGTGGTTACTAAGTGAACTACTGTTCGTGCTCATTATCAGTAACCATATCGCCGTCGTGGGATGAAAGTACCACGTCACAGTACGAAATACCGAGACTAAATGAATAACACCCAAAATACCAAGGTGGGTTGATTACCTTTCTTGGTATTCGTGAAATCTCTGTTTGAACACGGGGATTAAAAGATAAAAAAGGCATCAGATAAAGATCAAACCGTCGTGCCGTTGTGCAAGTTCAAATGCTAGTTCTATGTCAAACCTACTTTGATTGTGGTTGTAATTCCGGCCCACAAGGGGTTCTGTATTCAGTACGTGGAAACGGGGAAGAACACGGCAACAGCAAGGAGGTGTTCGAGTACAAACGCTTCTCTATGGAAAATATAGCAGAATAAAGCATCAAGATCTCCGTTTACAATAATCCGTCTGCGGCGATCTAAGTTGCCACATTTACACCAATACAACACCAAGTCTATGTTAGACATCTTGTGTCGACTATTCCTACCGTCTTTTAGTGCATTCAGTGTAACATAAACAAGGCTCAGATATAAGTTACGGTCTGTTTGTTACTGGCACCATATTGCCCCTGAATTCCTTAGGTGCCCTTATACATACTATCAATGTACCTTATATGTACGATTAAGGCTAAAATAAATAATCACAGTGTCCCAAAAGCGGTAGTCTCCGCGTCTCAGTAAGCGAAATTATCCTACCTTTCGTTGCATCAAATAGCGTGCCCCCGTTCCTACACGAATCTTTTTAGTGCGCGAAGAAGGTCCGCCGAGTGTGGCACCCAGTCTCCGAATATCAGTGTCATGTGACAGGAAACTAAACCAAGAATATATCCGGGTTTACGTGTTTATGCGTTCCTCACGTTCGTTAGAGCGACTGGCAGGGTAAACAGACTACAAGTAGTACAAGTAGTAACTTATTTGTTAAATTAAAGTTCCGATCTGACAATGTCATAAAGCTTTTAGTATATCCGTAAATAATACGTTGCCTAAGTTACAACGTGAATCCGAACTGAGGTTGTTTTTTTAGTAAATAACGGTCGTAATGTGTACGCAAGTGGGCCGATTCTGTGCCTGTTCGTGAGTTACCTATAGCTAAGTGCCCTCCGATCTCTCCATAGATACGGCTAACAATTGTTAAGGAATGGAGCAATAAGGCTCTGAGATGCTAACATAATTCAAAGTCACATACATATGCAGCGTATGCTTGCCAATAGTGTCTGATACCTGTTTCGGGAATTACACACACACAGTGAACATAAACATTAGGAGTCCCGGTTTAGTAACGATTAGTATAACCTACGTGTAAGTAGGTCAATATACAATTGTCCATTATTAAAACAGTACATCACTTGGTTCTCCGTAATACACATATGACAGTTCTGTATTGGGGTAAAGAAAAGCGGTAACTTCATATGCCACATACATTTTGCTCTATTAAAAACTACAGTATATGAAACAACATCGGTAGTATATTCGTATATCATATTAAAGCTGTTTTCGTCTAAATCGGCAACCTTCTGTGCCACATCAATTGTTCTCCCTCATATCTTGGTATACAGGTAAAGCTAGATACAGAGAAAACTGGGTAGTATGTTCGTGTATCAAGTTGAGCTCTCCTGTTTCAGTTTTTAGTCAAGTCTATCTGCCCAGGAAGTAATGGAGCTCATGGTCAATGTTCATCCCATGCTCAGTACTTCTCAATTTCAAAATCCAGAGTGCCTCCTTTCGTCTTAGTGTTAGTTATCGATTGCCCCCACGGGGGTGTCTCGGTATATGGTCAATGCCATAGTACTCAAAGCGTTTCATTGTCGTTTGCTTGGGGCAGATAGACATGTGGGCAGCTATGGGGTATCTCATGTCCCCACTCTTAACTGCTCTCATGTGTTCCCCAATTCTTTCGCGTAGTGGCCTGATGGTACTACCAATGTATTTCCGTTCACATTTGCATACAATAACATACACAGTGAATTTGGTGAGGCAGTTGATGTTGGACATGATTTTATAAGTTCTGCCACCAGGGCCTCTAAATTCAGTGATTCTATCGTGTGCCCATTTGCAAGCCACGCATTTGCCACAACCGGAAAAACCACGTGAGTATGTGGTCAGCCAGTTGTCTCTGTTATTAGGTGTGGGGTAGCTCGGGCTCAAGATGTTCCTAAGTGAGAACCCCCTTTTAAAAGTTATGTCAGGTTTGTCGCTGATATATTCATTGAGTACTCTGTCCGCCTTAAGTAAGTGCCAATGTTTTGACAAGCTACGTCTCAGAATCTCAGACCAGTTGCTGTAATTGGTAATTAGTCTTATCTTGTCACTTCTTTTGCTATGTATTGTTTTGTCTTTAAGAGTATCTGTTCTAGTGATTGAGTCAATTCTCCGTTCGGCTCTTCTTAGAACCTCCTGAGTGTACCCCCGATTTTTGAATCTCTTAATGGTGCTTCTTTTGTGTATTTCAAAGTCTGTGTCGGTGCTGCAGTTGCGTCTTACCCTGACAAGTTCTCCATATGGTATTGACCTAATCTGGTGTGGTGGATGCGAGCTTGAGGCATGGAGTACCGAATTGCATGATGTCGCTTTCCTAAATAATCTGCTCTGCAAGCATCCGCCCTCCACATAAAATTCTACATCAAGAAATGAAATACTGTTGATGCTCTGTTCTGAGGTGAAGTGAATATTTTGGTCGTTGGTATTAAGATGTTCTATGAATTCAGTCAGCCGTGTCTGAGACCCCGTCCAAACAGATTATTTAGGAAAGCGACATCATGCCGAACGGAGAATTGACTCAATCACTAGAACAGATACTCTTAAAGACAAAACAATACATAGCAAAAGAAGTGACAAGATAAGACTAATTACCAATTACAGCAACTGGTCTGAGATTCTGAGACGTAGCTTGTCAAAACATTGGCACTTACTTAAGGCGGACAGAGTACTCAATGAATATATCAGCGACAAACCTGACATAACTTTTAAAAGGGGGTTCTCACTTAGGAACATCTTGAGCCCGAGCTACCCCACACCTAATAACAGAGACAACTGGCTGACCACATACTCACGTGGTTTTTCCGGTTGTGGCAAATGCGTGGCTTGCAAATGGGCACACGATAGAATCACTGAATTTAGAGGCCCTGGTGGCAGAACTTATAAAATCATGTCCAACATCAACTGCCTCACCAAATTCACTGTGTATGTTATTGTATGCAAATGTGAACGGAAATACATTGGTAGTACCATCAGGCCACTACGCGAAAGAATTGGGGAACACATGAGAGCAGTTAAGAGTGGGGACATGAGATACCCCATAGCTGCCCACATGTCTATCTGCCCCAAGCAAACGACAATGAAACGCTTTGAGTACTATGGCATTGACCATATACCGAGACACCCCCGTGGGGGCAATCGAGAACTAACACTAAGACGAAAGGAGGCACTCTGGATTTTGAAATTGAGAAGTACTGAGCATGGGATGAACATTGACCATGAGCTCCATTACTTCCTGGGCAGATAGACTTGACTAAAAACTGAAACAGGAGAGCTCAACTTGATACACGAACATACTACCCAGTTTTCTCTGTATCTAGCTTTACCTGTATACCAAGATATGAGGGAGAACAATTGATGTGGCACAGAAGGTTGCCGATTTAGACGAAAACAGCTTTAATATGATATACGAATATACTACCGATGTTGTTTCATATACTGTAGTTTTTAATAGAGCAAAATGTATGTGGCATATGAAGTTACCGCTTTTCTTTACCCCAATACAGAACTGTCATATGTGTATTACGGAGAACCAAGTGATGTACTGTTTTAATAATGGACAATTGTATATTGACCTACTTACACGTAGGTTATACTAATCGTTACTAAACCGGGACTCCTAATGTTTATGTTCACTGTGTGTGTGTAATTCCCGAAACAGGTATCAGACACTATTGGCAAGCATACGCTGCATATGTATGTGACTTTGAATTATGTTAGCATCTCAGAGCCTTATTGCTCCATTCCTTAACAATTGTTAGCCGTATCTATGGAGAGATCGGAGGGCACTTAGCTATAGGTAACTCACGAACAGGCACAGAATCGGCCCACTTGCGTACACATTACGAGCGTTATTTACTAAAAAAACAACCTCAGTTCGGATTCACGTTGTAACTTAGGCAACGTATTATTTACGGATATACTAAAAGCTTTATGACATTGTCAGATCGGAACTTTAATTTAACAAATAAGTTACTACTTGTACTACTTGTAGTCTGTTTACCCTGCCAGTCGCTCTAACGAACGTGAGGAACGCATAAACACGTAAACCCGGATATATTCTTGGTTTAGTTTCCTGTCACATGACACTGATATTCGGAGACTGGGTGCCACACTCGGCGGACCTTCTTCGCGCACTAAAAAGATTCGTGTAGGAACGGGGGCACGCTATTTGATGCAACGAAAGGTAGGATAATTTCGCTTACTGAGACGCGGAGACTACCGCTTTTGGGACACTGTGATTATTTATTTTAGCCTTATTCGTACATATAAGGTACATTGATAGTATGTATAAGGGCACCTAAGGAATTCAGGGGCAATATGGTGCCAGTAACAAACAGACCGTAACTTATATCTGAGCCTTGTTTATGTTACACTGAATGCACTAAAAGACGGTAGGAATAGTCGACACAAGATGTCTAACATAGACTTGGTGTTGTATTGGTGTAAATGTGGCAACTTAGATCGCCGCAGACGGATTATTGTAAACGGAGATCTTGATGCTTTATTCTGCTATATTTTCCATAGAGAAGCGTTTGTACTCGAACACCTCCTTGCTGTTGCCGTGTTCTTCCCTGTTTCCACGTACTGAATACAGAACCCCTTGTGGGCCGGAATTACAACCACAATCAAAGTAGGTTTGACATAGAACTAGCATTTGAACTTGCACAACGGCACGACGGTTTGATCTTTATCTGATGCCTTTTTTATCTTTTAATCCCCGTGTTCAAACAGAGATTTCACGAATACCAAGAAAGGTAATCAACCCACCTTGGTATTTTGGGTGTTATTCATTTAGTCTCGGTATTTCGTACTGTGACGTGGTACTTTCATCCCACGACGGCGATATGGTTACTGATAATGAGCACGAACAGTAGTTCACTTAGTAACCACGTAGTCTCACGATCGGGTCTTCTCTCTCTCCATATATTTGGTTACTTCCAAGACTTTTTGCTCATCATTCCCCTTATGGGTTCCTTTCTTTTGGAAAAACAACTTTCCACAACGTAATTACCCACTGTTTGGAATCACGATACCAAACTATATGTTGATTACTGTGGATCACATGTAATGTTTGTACTGTCACGGTATGAGTTGGCATTCTTTCTGTTTATTTGTGCAGCCTTGAGGAAGTCGCGGGTTCACATTCCCGTTGCGACGAAACACGTGTTGGCTGTATTCTCGAAACTTCACCTGGAATCGTCTCATTAAAGAAGACTAGAAAGAGATTGTATTCTGTTTTTTCAAAAAGAAGTTATGCTTTATGTACTCATATTTCATGTGTAAATTTACTTAACACTTATATTTGTCACGTGTGCTGAGGCTTCGGTAAGAAGTTTTGTTAAGCTCCGGCTTACATCGGTAGAGTGTGTGGTATCTCTACGCCTTTCAGCACCGTCATATCAGAGAACGGATGAATTTTGTGCACTTTCTCTGTAGCGCCGGATACCTATGACTCATACCACGCACCTCCAAATCACAAGTTGCTGTATTTTCATACCTAATGACGCTCCGACAGTATACCAAGCTATCTCTAAATTACATATAATCTCTGAGTCAATTCATCAGGACGAAGGAGATTGGTCATTATTGGAGTGGTTTTGGGGACTACTGTCCAAATGGGGTTGGAAGGTATTGACATTCCTTGGAATAATTTTAGCCATCGTATTCTCCTGTTGCCTTTGTATGCACTGTGGCCCTGCCATTTGCGACCTTTGTGCTACTATGTGCATCCCTAAACCCAAATCACAAAGAACAGAAAATATTAGAATGATGCTACAGCAACAGCTCGATGACCTCATGGCCATCGACATTGACTCAGATTAATATGAGTCTGTGCATCTTGCCTGAGTTCTGGCAAAAGGAGGGGCTGAGAAAATTCGATTTTCGATCGTGATCGTATCGACCCGCCATTTCGTGCTCCGCCGCCATTTTGTATTGCCCTCACTCAGGCAGCACGACGAACGAGGTCTTTTCTGCTTTTCCTGCAATATTGTGTTGAAGTAGCCTTGTGCCTCTGTTTACAAAGCTGGTGTTAGAGACTGACCGAGTACACTAATCCCTGTCTGGTTTTTCTAATCCCTGTTTTAACTATCTGTTGGTTCACACTATTCTCTTCTGACTTTATCTCATCTTCTGGCCTTCGCTGTCCGCTGCTCGTATTCTCTCATTTCACAACTGTCCTCCAAAACACACAAACGTATCTCGCCACCTGCAAGTCAGCTACAAGTCAGTTAATGAATTAGCTCATGGGGAGGGGTGACAAACACAGTTAGAGGAGAGGCTTCTTCGAGTTACTCGATACTTTATTTTCAAACCTTTCCTATTGGTTCTGTTCTGTTTTCCAACTTCTCTTATTGGCTCCTTTTATATGTTTTAGGTGTGTTCTTAGTTAATGTATATGTCACCTATGTACTATATAAGATTGTGCACCACGGAGTGAAGTGGCAGTCTCCTGAGAACATACCGTGTGTACTTCTAGGACAACTGTACTAGCTGCAGCTAATAAAATTTGATCTTTTACGCCGACAGATTGTCCCTGTGTCTCTGTGTAGCTAAGCAGGAGAACCCAGGAGATTAAGGCGTACCCTGCGCCGCCAGGCCCAATTGGTTCTGGTTCTTCAGTCACCAGCTCCAATGTATCTCCCTAACATTCTAACACACATTAATAACTACTGAGAACACTCTAAGTGTTCTGATTCTTAATTCCACAGAACCAGGACAATTCTTCCAAAGAGAAATACAAAAAAAAACAATACTACACATCCCCCTACTTACAGAAAAAAGAGAAGAAAATAAGAGAAAAAAAAACTTTAAAAAAAACTGGAGTAACTGCACAAGATAAAATGGAAATTGTAAATCACATACATAGTCTTCAAGTCACTTGGGTTTCACAATGGTTCTACGGAAGGTGCTAATTTTCTTTCCGCTAAACTCACCTTGCCCAGAACCAAGGCACGGCTCAGAGCAAGCTTTATTCCTCACATCATCTCCACTCTGAACACAAATATTGGAATCAACAGGATTGGAAGAAGACAAACTCTCAGTGTGGACATTAATCCACCAATAGTTTTGCTTGTGGTTGAGCATAATTCAACATGTGACAAGGAACATTCTTAACTAAAGATAAATGACTCATATGGCATACACTGCCATCAGTTAATGTCACTGTGTTGTTCATGACCGTGACAATTTGTACAGGGGCACTAAATTTGCTTTTACCTTTAGCTACCTTTCTATTGGATTTTACACAAACCCATTGACCAACAGTCAACTTTACATCACGGACACCATGTTTCATTTCAAAGTTTTTTTTGTTCTTAAGTTGAGAAGTTAAAATACAACCCCTGATCTTTTTTGCATCCCACTCCACTTGTTTGCTTCTATTCATCCAACCTGGGTTGACCTTAGAGTGAGGAATACGGCCTCTCATAACACCAAAGGGACTCTCACCTTTGGCATCGTGATTAGTAACCCTGTAGGTCCATAGCATTTTCTTAACTTCACAATCAATATTTTTCCTGCTTTGATTAGTCATTTGCAACACACCCTTAATAATCCGGTTGATCCTTTCCACTGCACCATTTCCGCTAGGATGATACAGTGCAGTGAATCTATGCGAAATCCCTACCACCTCAAGAAATGACTTAATTTCAACAGACTTACATTGGACACCATTATCTGTAAGAATGGTTTTAGGGAAACCATCACACAAAAATACACTGTCCAGGAATTTAATGACACAACTAGTGTCAACTTTATTGACAACTTTAAGTTCAATCCACCTTGAAAACGAATCCACTAACACCAGAATATACCTCTGAGACTCATCAGACCACACAAGGGGACCCATAATGTCCAATGCTTCATCATCCCAGGGAAGATGCAACCTAAAGAGCTTAAAGGAGGGTTGAGGGTTTTCTGAGATTTATAAGAATTCTCACATTACATGCATGATCACAGAAATCTCTCTGTTTCAATATCAATTTTAGGCCACTAATACAATGATTTGATGTTTTTCTTAGAACATGTTATACCAATGTGACCTTCATGACGAAGAATAACCAATTTTACTCCTTAAGTTGCGTGGAGGAATAATCTTGTCCCCTATCTTAACAAACAAACCATCAACTCCTAGTTCATTTTTAACTTCCCATAACGCTTTTAACTCACCAAGCAGTTTGGATTTAATACAACCCCAACCACATTGAATTTTGGTCCTGACAAGGTTAAGAGTTTCATCCTCCTTTAGAGCTTTTTCCACTCTTCTTTTTCTAAGCCTTTTTCATTGTCTTTCGAAAAAATACTAGCAACACACATCATTCCAAGGACTGGCATCCACTTCCCTCAGAGGGAGAGACATTCTAATAAAAAAATCAGTAGTGACGTTCTTTTTCCCCGGAACATATTGAACATTATAAATAAAATCTTGTAGGCGCATGGAAAGTCTGGCAATTCTTGCAGATGCCCTAGATAAACCATCAGTAGTAAGCAATTTAGTAAAAGGCTTATGATCAGTTTGAACAGTAAACCGCCTTCCGCACAAGAACTTCCGAAAATGTTCTGAGCCCATACGCAGGTCAGTGTCTCTCTTTCAATAACGAAGTATAATTGTTCCGTGGAGGAAAGTGACCTGAAGGCGAACGCTATGACACTTTCTGCGCCACGGTCATCAATTTGAGTGAGGACACAGCCCAAATCCTTACCACTCACATCAGTGGTGACAAAGGTTGTGGCAAAGGGATTAAAAGCTTCTAACTTAGAAGCTTCACTGATGGCTCCCTAATATCAAGAAAAGCATTTTGACTTAAGTTAGTCCATTCAAATTTCGACTTGTTCTTTAACAAAGAACGCATTTCATAGGTTCGTTCTGAAACATTTTCAACAAATTAAAATTAAGTTAAATTCTGCCGAGCCCAGAAATGAGCATAGCTCATCTTTGTTCTTGGGAGAAGGAGCTTTGTTGATTGCTTCTACAAGTTTCTCCTTGGGTTTGATACCTTTCTCGCTAATTTCATGTCCCAGGTAAGTTTTTTTTTTCCAGCAAACTTACATTTACTCATTTCAGCAGCTAAACCTTTCATACAAAGAATGTTGATTACTTTCCTTAAAATGTCATCGTGATGCTGTTTAGTTTTACCCATAATCAAGATGTCATCTTGAAAAAATGTCACCTCTTTTAAGTCACTGAAAAGTTCAAACATAAGCCTTTGGAAGAAGGCTGCTGCAGATGCTAAACCAAATGGCATACGTTTGGATTGGAAGCATCCAAAGGGTGTGCAAAAGGCTGTAAGATGTTTACTTTTTTATCCAATACAACCTGGTGATAAGCAGCAGACACGTCTAAAGTGGAGAACCATTCGGCATTTCTAGTTAAAGTTAACATTTCATCAATGCGTGGGAGAGGAAACTGATCCACGATGATGTTATCATTGAGACCTCTCAAATTCACACATAGATGCACCTTGCCATTGGCACGTCTGGCTACAACTAATGGAGATACCCATTCAGAGGCTTCTATGGGCTCTATGATACTAGAATCCAGCAATTTATTTAATTCTGACTTAACTTCATCTCTAACAATGAAGGGAATGTTGCGTGCTTTGTGAATTTTAGGTGTGGCTTCCTGTTTTAACCTAATAACATGAGCGAAACCCTTAAATTTTTCGATTTTGCCATTGCGGACAGCTGGAAATCCATGTAAGACCCAGTTCTTAGTGTTCTCTCTGGACTGTTGGGATTTAGGATAATCTCAAGTTTTTTCTGATCCTTCCATCCCAAAACTGAGGGTCCCTCTTTAGCCATGTACAACTTACATAATGCATGTCTACCCTTGAATCTGAAAACAAGTTGCCTAAAACCAATGACATCAATCTTCTCCCCAGTGTCGTTCACGAGGTTGTTGACCCTTACTACACAGAGATCTGAGTACCGGTACCTTAGCCCTTCCTCTAATCCCAACCCTCTCTCTTAGTGGACCTTGCCTTTACTGACCATCCTCTTTTCTGCCACACCTTGTCCCACTGCTGAGAGGGCATAGTGAGTGTTTGTTGCCCCTCCCCCTACATGGAAATGCCCCTCCTGCTCTTTTCCCAGAAAGTAGGGTACACGTCTGTGATGCCAATGGTGGTCCAGTCAGCGTTCTCCTCGAGTCTGAGGATGTGAAGGAGTTGGCCTAACGGCTAGGGTGGTCGACCTCGAATCTGGGGAACCGGGTTCGAGTCTCGGCAATGACGCTGAACATCCTTTGATTCTGGGCAAATCACTTCATCTCCACGTGTCTAACAAAAATGAATGTGTCCTCATGTAACGCAACTGGTGCTATTGTAAAGCGCTCTGATACCCGATACCGGGTTAAGTTCGCGCTATATAAAAATCCCTAAAAAAAAAAAAATGTGAAGAGGTAAAGAAATTAAGGGAATTGAAAACCTAGGCCAATACCCGCTCGTACTCCCTCTTTTCCCAACCATGGGAACTGGCACAAGTGGAGGAGTGCGTGTGAGAGGCAACTCTCATGTACTCCAAAACACACTGCTGCCCAACCACAAGAGCTTACAAATCCCTCATTGGGGAACAATTGCATAGCGGCAGTGTCACAGTGTGCTCCCAGGCAGTGTGGTTCAAGAATTCCAAAGCCAGAAACCCAAACCTCTTATGAAGCCTTGGTACTGGAACAGCTTTCATCCAACAGACCCCCTTTGTGTACCAAGGCAACCAACATTGTCAGGATGCCAGTGAAATGGTGAACAGTACACTTCACAAAATGAGTAAGATAACAAATGTATTAGTTAGTGAATCAAAAGCAAACTATGAACATACTACTCACACAAAAATGTAGTTAACCCAGTGTCGCCTTACTATCAAAAAATGTGAAGGACTCAAGGTGTGATATCAGCCAAAAGACTTTTGCCCTGATGCTTGATTTGATCAACGAGATTGAGGATCCAAAAAGCAGGGGTAAGAGATGGGGCTCTCACCAACCATTCCCTAGACATAATTCACAAGGCTGGACATGTATGGTGATTACTTTAGATCTGTCAATGACTTTGCAAGGGGCACTTACATACGTTGAACTTCCCCTTTGTTCTGGATGAGACTTCAAAAACAACTATGAGCCTATATTTTACAAATATCAATCAATAAGCTATATTTGATCATAAAAAATATCATAAAAGCACATCAACATCAACAGTATACAAAACTCATAGAAATACAAACCCAGATTAAAAGATAATAAACATAAAAAAACAGCCTAAAATATATATCCAACAGTTTAAAACAGTAGAGACTGCCTACAACACAGGGTAAATATGAGAACTGTTGCAATGCATGCACAAACTTCAGGGAAACAGAGCATCTGTAAATATAATAACGCAAGAATACATCTGGTCAATGCGGCACTCTGGAGTGGCGAGATTAAAAACCTCTTGGTGTAAATACGATAATATTTACAAAAAAATACAAAGTTTGCCAGGGTGTCCAGAGAGTGCTCAACACAAAGACAGGTAAGGACAGCAGATTAATTAAATTGACCCAAGCGAAAGCAAAGCTGGCATCTAATGGTTCCAAACCTAAATCTAGGCAGGATTAACTTCTCCCAATGTGTTGGTCACCATGTCGATGTACGGCTCCAAACGTTGTGTTGTTTGAATCAACATATAATCTTTATTTGCGGGTTTCTGAAGTTCAACCTTCCCTATTTCCCCTTGCCTGGCATCCATGAAATGTATTTTAAGCCAGTGTTTATCCATTGCAGATAACAATTCCGGGTTTAAGAAGAAAGAGGGCCAACTAGCTTAGTGCAAACATCCTTGGTATAGCATAACCAATGGATCCAGAGGCCCCTACACAGGATAAGCAGTCCGTTATACTCTCCTTGTTATAAACAACCTCAGGATGGCACCAAAAGGAACATTAAGGGGTAAAGTTCATATCATCCTCGACATTAGATAACGCAAGTTCCAAATGGACTGCATAGGTTGGTGACCTGACTGAGATATCCAGAATGTGACTGCATACTTTGTTTTCCTCACCCTGCAGACATTTGACAACCTTATAACCCCACACACCAGATCGATAAGTTAGAGTTGGTAAGCATTTTCTTTTATAAATTTCAATAAGTGGAACTATAAGCTTTTTATCAGTTTTGTGAGCAAGGTTAAATAAAAAACCAACAGAACTGCAAAACTTCAACCTTGCCTCCTGAAAGTCCAAAGTAACCCCCAAGTAAGGACATTAGTGTATTCTTACAATTGGGGAACAATGTAGTGTGATACACAGTGGCCTAAGGTTCTTAGGGATACAGGCCATTTCAAATGTTTTGGTTAGGTTGGTGGCCAGGCCTAGATCGTCCATAAAGCAAACAAAAGCATGTAGAAGGGTTTGGAGCCAGTCGGATGTTCTAGATAGTAATACAGCATCATCCCCATGTAACAGGAAATGTGGCACTACCCTTCAAAGTTGGCATGCTCCTGCTCTTGCTAACAAGGGCCGAGTCTATCCCATTGATGTATTAAGGAATTAAGATGGGCACTAAGACACAGCCCTTTTGAACTTCTCGTCCCAGACTAAAGGACTCTAAGCATTTGCCGTTTGCCTAGTATCTTACAGAGGCCTTAAGATCAAGATGGAAAGCTTGTAAAAAAGAAACCAAACCACTATCAACCCCCATAGACTCTAATATGGCCCACAATTTGGATCTGACTACACTGTACGCACAGGAGTGAACCTTAAAGGCTAGATGAATGGGACTGCATTTGGCAGTCATGTACATACATATCAGGAGGTGCTGGTCAAGACACTGCACCAATGTACCTAATCCGGACCTAAATCCCTACTGCACTCTGGATATTATATGATTGTTGGGCACCCAAGATGTTAATCTGTTAAGAATAGCCTTATCTAGGACTTTCACGGTGGAATCTAACAGTGAAATTGGCCTATAGCCACTGAATCCGGTTCAGGGAGCCAAATTAGCATTGTTTGCCCACAGAGCCACCTCGAGTTTATAGAGGCCCATGGGCACCCTATCTGGACCTGGGATTTTATTTGCAAATCTAGAAAAGATAGCCACAGGAACCTCCTCCAGAGAAAATTCAGTTTCAAGGAATAACATAGGACATTATTTATTTGATACTAACCATGTCTGTAAAAAATAAAAAGGTATAATTGTAAAAAATAAATAAAACATTAGCAGAGGCGAGTAGTGGAAACGTGAACAGGTAGTTAATACCTAACATTTCCGTGTGAGGCTGTGTCTAGCCCTGTTATGTATTCATTCATTTTTTCAGTCATCCACTGATTTGTGATATGTATGTCCAGATGCACCTATTCATTATAGTAAATTTACCGTCCTGATAACGTTATGAAATAATTGTTATTAATGAGAACAGCTGTTTCATAGGAGCAGTTTCTTGGTATGTCTGGTTTCAATTTTACAGTGCACGGAAATTAATGCTTTATTTTCATGTGTAAGGGACTTTTTATCTTGAAAGTGAACACTGGCTTTTGGTCCTCTAAGATGTCATTCCAGTGCTTGGAGGAAGATGCTCAAAGCTTTGAGGAAGTTTTGATAAGCTCCAACATTGTTTTAATTAACTCAGAGCAAGGATGTTCATATTGACAGTAGTTTGCTCAGCCTTGGAGGGTGGGATGTCTTTCCCTGTACAAAAACTTTGCTTATGAGAGGTGCACATTAAGATACAGAACCCACCACTGTAGTAACAGAGAGCAACACAGAGCTTTAGACCGCTGGGGGTCCACTGAGTTGGAATGAGTTAGGTCAGAGTAGTGTCTTGGAAGGCAGGTAGGTGTGGGGTAGAGGCTATCGCATCCGAGAGTGTGTTCACTGTGAGTTCCCAACGTCAGGAACATCTGTCTGTGGAAAGCACTGGAAACAGCAGTAGTGCAAATGTTCGGTTCAACATATGTTAAGTCAGGGTAGCTTGACAGCCTGTGGATCTGGGATAGACTTGGTAGGGATGGGACACATAATTACATGGTAAGTCGACGCAGAAGACTCAGGATGCCCTCAATCACAAACACGGATGGGTAGGCTGAGGCCTCAAAGATGTTGGCAGGCCTAGATTTAGTCAGTCATCTGACCTGTCTTTGAACATTGAAGGTCGATGGAGGTGAGGCGGGTTCTTTCATATTTAAGGCAAAGGTGTGAGCATCATCCTGATTCTTTTCATGGCTGTTCTCTTTTTAAGATTTGTCAGTGCATTTGGATATTTTCTGCAGGTATTTAACCTTGCCTCAGTTCTTGGGAGGTTTTTATTCCTATATGATATTTCCTCCTGCATTTTGTGACTCTTTGGAAAACACTCCCTAGCTTTGTGTAATGCATCGGCTGGCTGGCAAAGTGGCTACCAAGAGCACTCACCCTGAACTTAGGTTCAGGGAACATGCGACCAAGGCGAGAACCCCTGCATCCAATCCTCAAGAAAATGGGTTGAAGAACAGGGTCATAACATTAGCTTCAATTACTGGATACATTTTAGCAGCATCATTCACAAGTGTCAAAGGTCTCTCATGATCTATTGGATGCAACAAATAAAGCTTTATAAAATAGGCATGTGTTTGTCAAACTTCAAAAATTATATAAATTTTGGACAGAACTGATGTAAGAATGATAATCACTTTTGTGAGCGAGTAAAGTTAGATGCATATTTATCTATATTAGGATGCGACAAGTCAGCTCATAGTTTGATAAAAGACCATAAAATGTGGTTGCTGAGTGCTGTGATATGTGCTAAAAGAGATCTTCTGGGAAATGGAAGCTCATTAGGAAACCTAGGGTAGAAGTGGGACTGGCGGGTTTGGTACATTTCACAAGCGTGTACAGGCATCCTTCAGAGTGGAAATCAATATGTAATATTTTGAGGATATTTAGTTCAGCTTGCTAGAAGTATACATTTCTAACTCTAATGATAGGGCGTGAGAAATTGTATTGCATGGTAAACATCCCAACAATTGCTTTCCTTCCTTATTTATTTTCCTGTCTTGATAGCTAGGTCTATTCCTGCTTTTTTCCTCTATAAATCTTTCAGCGTATATGAGAATCACGAATGAACCAATATTGAATGTTCTTGGAAAATACATTTGCCATATATAGATATATTGTAGAAAGAAGAGTTATTCATGAGAAGAAGATAAAATGCTTATTGGCTAAATGTAAACGCTAAAAGGTCTTATACAAATGAATTAAGAAAGTATAAGAAACATAACTGCTTAGAAGAAAATGCATTATTTACCTTGGATGACAATATTTATGAAGACTGCTATAATCTACCCACATTAGGAATATCTTCCAGGCATTCTGGATCTGAAATTCTTTTCTCCAGCAATATCTTCCCATCACTGCAGGTCGCACAATTTGGTTTCAACTGTGACTCCACCTGTTAAAGGCGTGAACGAGTAGACTTGTATCAGTTTCTGGTGCTTTGTTCCAGTGCCATTGAGGCATGAGGAGAGGAATTGAGAGAACAGCTACAACAGCCACATGGTAACATATGATTTGTTTGCCTATCCTGGGATCTTATTAATCGTGGCACTACCTCCCAGAGGAGGAGAAGGGAAAGAGAGAACAGAAGATAGTAGCCGCTGGAAATACTATTACTGAAGGTAATGTAACTTTCTACAGACAGCTACTTCTCCCTGCAGGTTCCTCACCTTATGAGGCGGGATTCAGAAGTGGCTTTTAATGAAGGAACACGCGAAATGGAGCCCAACAGAATCCTGCCATAGTATCCATTGCTGTGTGCTTGATCTGTCGCTCAGTATTGTTTAGCAAAGGTTTGCAAATGACCACTAGGCTGCTCATGAGATGATAACCATCAGAAGATCTACAGTGAGACTCATGGAATCAGCGATTGTCCTCGTGGACGGGACACAAATGCCAGCTGGAGGGTATTTCTTGGCCAAGACATAGCATATTTGAACACAAAGGGTAACCCAATGTACCCGCAGGGCAGTAGACCTTAGCGCTGAGAGGGGAAAACCTTCCACGGCTGACGCCATTGACTGGAAGCACTGCGGCCACGCCCACCACCCTTAGGCCACGCCCCCCTCATTCTATAAAAATGTGCTTCCCCCGGAAGCGCAGCGGACGAGCGCAGCGGGCGCGCCGTTTGCGCGCCGAAGGCGCGCCTAAGGCAAGCCCGTCTGCGCCCGTCCGCGGCCGAACGGGGCCTGGGGCCACAGATCGTGGTTCATCCACACCAACCACTATAAGGTATGGCAGACATGCTTTGCTTGATCTCCAACCTGACATGCCTGCAGCTTGTAAGCATGCCATGACCGCCCAGTCGTTAAGTAAATGTACAGGGTGTAGCTTTGAACCCATGATCCACATTCCAACAACAAGCATGGGTCACTCCCTGAAAGCAGCTCTACTCAATTGTAGATCTCTCCGCAAGCACGCCCTCGAAATATTTCATCTACTCGAGGATCAAAATCTTAACATTCTATTCTTGACGGAGACCTGGTTAGATGAATATTCAGACCCTGACATTATCCAGGCCATGCCCCATGGCTACTCCCTCTCTAGATTGGACAGGAAAGACGGAAGGGGGGGAGGCATAGCCATAGCCACGAAAGCCCCTCTAGTCTGCTCCTTAGCTCCTATACAGATCGATCACAGTGAAGCTGGATCCTTCACAATTAATACTGGCCCCAACCACTCTGTATCGGGCATCCTGATTTATCGCCCACCTGGCAGAATGTATGACTTTACTTCCACTTTAATGGAAGCCATTACTCACTTAGCACTTAGAAAGTCCAGACTTCTAGTGCTAGGTGATCTCAATGCTCATTTTGAAGATCCACTAGACAATGCTGCCTCTGAGATTCAAACGGAGCTTCTTTCGGTTCAACTTGAAATGAAAAACAAGGAACCGTCTCATCAATTAGGTCACCTATTGGATCCTATCTTTGGGAACTGGCAGGGAGTTCACACCTTAGAGTCTATACCCATACCTTGGTCGGATCACTACATTATCCCGATCACGATTCAACTGGACAGAACTGAGCATTTCCAACACCAATCTCTGCGGTATAAACGCAGAAAATGGAAGAGCTTTTCTATAGAATCTTTTATTAAAATTACTCAGGAGGAGGGCCCTCCTAAAGGGGAAGACTGTGAAGCAGCTAACAATAATCTAAATAATATCGTAATCAAGGCCCTCGATATCACTGCCCCCAGTCGTATCATGACTAATGCCAGGAGACTAAAAAAAGCTGCTCCCTGGTTTAGCCAAGAACTGCAGACCTTGAAAACAACCTGCAAAAAACTTGAGAGAGCTTGGCGCCAGAATTTCTGCTCAGAAACTAAAATAAAGTATAAAAACTCTCAAAGAGTGTACTACAAATCTGTACGTTTGGCTAAGGCAGAGCACTATCATTCCCGTATCATGGAAGCAGGCAATTCCTCGAAGGAATTATTTCAGATTTACAAAGAAATATCTGTAGTAGATACTAACTCCTCCATTCAAAATGATTCTGTGGAATCATGTAATGAAGTTGCACAGTACTTCTCAGGTAAAATCATCAATATATATACAAGCTTCGCCAATCATGTAGAGTCGGCTTCTGACTTCACAGAAAATGACAGTCTTATTAAGACTCTAAAGTGCCTCAAATCTTTTGAAGTTCCCTCGTACGAAGTCCTGTCTAAACTGTGTAACAAAATCAAATCGGGCTCTCCCCGAGACCCGGCGCCTCCGAAAATTTTAGCTGAAGCCTTCCCTGCTCTAGAACCTCATTATAGACATCTACTTCAGATTTCATTCTCCACAGCTTGCCTGCCGGCGGACTGGAAACAGGCAGTTGTACTACCAATCAAGAAAAAGCCGAATGTCAGCCAAGACATTATGGACAACCTTCGGCCAATTTCCCTGCTACCTTACTTAGCTAAGCTAGCCGAGAAAATTGCCAACATCCAACTCATGGAACATCTTGAAGAACACGATGTTTTCCATAAATCCCAGTCGGGTTTCAGATCCAACTTCTCAACGGAAACGGCTCTCCTCAGGGCCACTGAAACCCTACGCAAGGGAGCAGACGAGGGCAAGACCATGGCCCTCATCATGCTCGACCTCAGTGCCGCGTTTGACACTGTAGCACACTCCATCTTGCTACAGTGTCTAAACAAAGCTGGAGTAACCAACAGGGCATTGGGATGGCTGAAAGCCTTTCTGATCGATAGAAGCTTCCAAGTCCAAAGAGGGACTTCCCTCTCAGACAGTGTGCGGCTTGAACAGGGGGTGCCTCAGGGCTCGGCCCTGAGTCCCACCCTGTTTAATCTATACATGGCCCCCCTGGCAGAGGTGGTGCAATCGTTCGGCGTGGAGCTTGTCTCTTACGCCGACGATACGCAACTTCTAATATCTTTGACGCAAGCCCCATCCACGGAAGCCGTTAACTTTAACAACTGTATGAGCAGGCTGGCATCTTGGATGACAGAGCACTGTCTAAAACTGAACGGAACCAAAACAGAGGTCATCATCATTGGAGGTAATGAGACCAATTGGACTAAAGAATGGTGGCCCACCTGTTTGGGTCCTTTGCCCCCTCCCAGCCGGGAGGCGAAGAATTTAGGAGTCTGGGTTGACAATAAGCTATCTTTTGATAGCCATATAAAGAGAACTGTAGGCAAGTGCTTCGGAGTGATGAAGACTCTCAACCGTACCCTTGACTTGCTGCCTCTCAACTCCAGACGGACTATGACGCAGGCACTAATAACTTCCCGGATTGATTACGGGAATGTTTTACTCTTAGGCACTTCAGAGAAAAATATAAAGAAATTACAGGTCATACAAAATTCGGCAGCACGCCTAGTATTAAGACTGCCCCGCAGAGCCCCTTCACGACCCTCTCTGGCAACTCTCCATTGGCTGCCTGTCAAGAAGAGGATCATTTTTAAAGCTCTGCTATGGTGTCACAAGATCCTCCATAACAAGGCACCTGCCTATATGTCGGATCTGGCTTCGCCATATGAACCCAACAGAACCCTTAGATCCAAAGGTACCGGTCTGCTCAGAATTGCCCGTCCTAAAAAGGCCAGAATGGGAGGCAGATCCTTCTGCACAGTAGCAGCGAAGCACTGGAACCTCCTGCCCATGGACATCAGGTTAGAGGTGAATGAGACCTCTTTTAGGAAGAAATTGAAAACTTGCCTCTTTAATCCGTGATAGGTTCTCTTTTTCCACATAATTCACTCTCTCCACAGCGCGGGGACACGCCGGGAGGCGTCACCAGGCGCTTTACAAGCTCCTTTAAACTAAACTAAACAATGTGATATGTTGAGGTTGGTCACCACTTTACCCTTCTTAGCTCTGACGAAGCACCTAAAGGGCAGATCATCATGCACTCCATCCATTTGTGTGGGGTCCACTAATTGGTGCGTGTACACCAGCACCGGCCCCTGAAGGAGTAGAAAGAGAAACTGAAATAGAAATGTTCTAGAGTTAATGGTGTAAAGGTGAAACAAACTGTAAGATTAAATAATAGACTTTATAAGCAGTAAGGGCTACCTTCTATTTGTAATCCTGCAATGGTATTCAAATACAGATTATTTAACCTTAAGACATCTACAGACAAAATATCCAAAGAATATCCGCATATTGGTTGGCGTTTTCAGATGTAAAGTAGTACCTGATTTTCTGGACTTGACTAATCTATGTTAGTGTTCATATAGGTAATTCCAAGTTTATGTACCTATTTGTATTTTCCTAGATTCACTGTTCAGTCCATTCTCAACCAGTTCAGAACACTAGCTCTGAATAAACACTAGGTTGATAAAATCCCTGCTAATGTCTCTGACCTTCTACTGCTGTGTTTTTGCTGTTTATCAGTTGTGTTTGTATCTGTTGCAGTTTTTCTTATTTTCATTTTCAATAAGTCATTCCTCTCCTGATGACATGAATGAGAACAAAGGATGTGTTTAGATGATTCTGCTACAAGAGCCTGAAGCCTTCCTTTTCCCTATCTGGCCTCAGACTGTGTTTCAGCTCAGAGCACAGATGTTCGACAGAGGCAAGTTTAGAGATCAGGTAGTCTGCACATTGCTTCTGTAAGTTTGAGATTAATGCACACCCTGACAGTGTGTGTGGGAAGCACCTCTCCTGAAAGTCAAAGTGTCCTTCTTCTCTTGTAAGGGGAAAGAGCTAGAAAATACCTTGATGAAGCAGCTTGAAGCTGTCATGAGAAACTTATAGATTTCACAGATAGGATTACCTTGATTCTGGGCAGGTCTGAAGGAGTTAGTCGGTGTTGACCCTGCTCTTCTACTAGAATGCAATGTATCATCTGAACAATGCTAAAAGGCAAACAGTGCAATGCTACTCTTATGAAGGTTTGCTAAAGATGAACTACATGACTGCCTTCAAATTTCATGTGGCTAGTACATCTTTTATAACTGAAATGAGTAAATGCATGTATGCATCTTCGGTAGGTAGTGTGTTTTCTCCGTAGATATTTTTTGTCATGACAGGCAGACTGAGGGAATGTCTACTCAAATGTTATCGTCAAGGTCCCTATTGAATGTGTTCTTCAACTCTAGAGAGATAGAAGTGACAACTGGATTTGTCTTACAGTGAGGAAGCGTTCACAACAGATCATCCAGAAGAGGCGAGACCTCTATAAGTAACTTCTTCTTCACTATCATTTTAACCATCAAGGGTTGATTCTTGGAAAGGATAAATTATTTTCTCCAGGGGTAGGAATTAACAATTTTTGCTCACTGGGATCTAGAAGCAGGATTGGGTTTCCATAATGGCTTCTAAATCCATATTCACCCCTTTGATGTTCCAAGGACAAGCAAGCCTAGTACAAGGCCTAAAACAGCTGCTATTCTTTTAGTTAAATATACTCTACAAAAGGGACCAGGAATGATTTGTCTGGGCCTAAAAGATGCACATTTGGTAATCTACATATTCCAACAGAATCAGAGGAACCTACAGTTCCTTAAGGAAGAGCAGGTCTAGCAGTTCCTCTATATCCATCCTCCTTTTCTTAGCTTCTCAACATTTTACCAAAGTTCTTCTCAACAGGGGTGGGCACCTGGCCATCATCTAACCAACTGCCATCATGCCAGTGGCAGGAAGTAATCGGCACTCAAATTACAATTATTTAATGGTAAATGTCAATTATTTCAGTAATTCTCCTTTTTAAAGCATGTACTTTCTGGGTTTAATTGTAGACACAAAAGTGGTCACCGGATTCTTCCTCTCAGCAAAGCCCACATAGTTCAAGTAGGGAAGATCTCTCTGCAAGAAGAAGCTACTCCAATAAGCTTTCCAGGCATACAGGTACTTTTCATAAGGTCCTTCCACCACAGGGTTCTCCAAGGTCTACACCATTATTCTCAATAAGGCTAAAGATGTAAGTGGAGATCTTAATGTCCCACACTGCAGCAACAGGTGCCCTCCTCTGAAGGGAAAGACCGAAGCCGGCTCCTGGTTGCCTGTGCAAGAAGGGCACTCCCCTCTTGTATGCTGTTGAGGCAGCCACCATGAGTTATATATGGTGCCTCAACTGTGACACTGTTGTCTCTTACTGGCTGCCCAGCTCTCATCCCTGAAGGCCTCATTCTGGGAGAGTTGAGTGCCTCCCATTAATTTTTTGAAAATGTAGGCTCCATCACCGATGCCCCCCAACCCACCGATCACAGTTCTATACACATGTGAGGAACTAAGCTGGAATGTCAAGGCGAGGTCCTAGAGGGAATTCCAAAGATTTTGGAGTAGACGCCTCACCCACTAAATAGTGGCATGCTTCATTATCGGGGTCTATCCACACCCTGGTAGGATGGTACCACCAGAGCAGATTCAACCAAGGTTGGGAGTTCTTATTTAAATTGTGACTGGATTTCTAAGCAGGGATCCAGAAGGAAAAACAATAAAATGTCTAGGTTATACCTAAGGAAATTCTATTTATTAGTTGGTTAACCTAGACATGGATAAACGCAGTTTGTGGGGCCTGTTTGAGAATCAATGACTCAATCATCCCCATTTATGCCAATATGTTTCGGCTACCATTTAAAACCCACACGGGTCTGATGACTTCGCCTAAGCTGCTAACAACCCTGCCTATCTACTCATTTGTTCCATGCGTAGTTATGAGGCCTAAGGCTCTCAACTTCTTTTGGAAGACCTACTGGAAAGTCCTAGGGACAAAAATACATGTGTCACATAGTTATTTCTAGGGCTGCAAATGTCTGTTAAAAACGATCAACTTTAATGACAACATGTGCCGGTGTGGGGACACCTGGATTATGTGGCCACCAACCGGTATCAAGCACCTGTCTATATCAGATTAGTTCCTAGTTAAAAGATATTTCATATGGTGTGATATAAAATGATGCTATAAAGTGGAAGTATGGCAAACCATTGCAAGAGTACACGGCACACGTAAGCATGCACATTACAACATTCCAAAAATCATGCGGGTTCTATCACACATCTTACCCTAATTACAGGTGGTTCAGGGAATCATGTGCATCTGACGGGGGCAAGTTCCTGTAGTCATACACTTATGACAGAAGCATAACATTATTAATGGTACTGATCACTTCTTGGGGCTACATTAGCTATGCAATGAAAACACAAGTTTCTTCACCGGAGCCTATGCGGCAACCCATGGTATACTGGTCAAGGAGATAGCCCCCACTACAGTTGACACCCATTACTTTCTACGCCTATAAAAGGTGTCTAGAAACCCAGTACTTCACCATAGCTGGATGGTTGTGAACGACAGGCTGGATGTTATTCTGCAACTTCTTCTCTTGCAGTGCTTCTGTGCATTTTCATCTTCATCTGCTGAGATTGTTCCCAACCATTCTTGTGATGCTGCATACCTGCCTTCTTCTGCCTCCTATTGCCTAATGCTCCTTATGCCTGGATTCATTCTTTTGAGTATTTAATACTTATTTTAATTTTAGTTAGCGTTGGTACCTTGTTTTGCATGGCTGTGTCTGAGACTTGCCCTCTAAAGTACTATAGGTCTGATTAGGGTTTAGTTTGTTTATTTGGCTTCACAGATGTTATGTTGCCATAATTCTTCCCTTCTTCTATGTTTCCTTGATTGTCTCCTCCCAATGTAGTCCATCCACCTGGGAAGGGTATGAGCAATATGTTGGTGTATTGATGATTCTTACCCTTTGCCAATACAGCCTGGGCTTTTAATAGGCTTCATAAGCTGGAAGCTGCACCAACGCTTTAGTCAGCATAATTTGCTTTTGGCACCTTCCCCACTGCATTGATGTACATTTCCCATTACATAGAGCACGTGCATGGCTTCTGAGGTAATTCGTCTTGTAGTCTCGGGGGGGGGGGCAAAACTGAACTGGTGACATATTACGATGGAGAACTGCAACAGCAGGGCTTTGTTTGTCCTCTGTTCCCATGTTAATATTCAATCCATGATCAGAAAATAAGGTAAGGTGGTGGTGGGTGGTGGAGGGATAAGAGATTGCGGTGCCCGAATGGGTGGAAAATGGATATCTGAAAACACAAATTACCTGTAATTCCTGCTGGCTATTTTACGCTGAATAAACCTAACCATGAACCACACCAGGATCTCTGTTGTTCTCTGGATGAGTAAAATCTTATATTTCATTACAAAATACACAACGGAGAAATAAGGAATAAGAATCTCACCACTACTATCTAACCTGCCAGTTTGTGTTGAGATCAAAATATTTCCGGAGAGTATCCTACGTTGTTTGTGAAAAGAAGTTGCATTACATTCCGGAGTTCAGTGGCTTGCACCTTCATCATCAAGTATTCCATGGCATGATCACTGTTTGATAACAGTTTTGGGATGACCTTTTCAGAAATAATTTAATTACACCTCTTCTGAGATTTATTTGGAGATCAGATTTAGGTTTGAAAGCAATAGATTCTAGGGCAATCCTGGATGAAGCCTTTCCCCTTGTTCCAAGCGTACAGAGAGGAACAAAAGTGTATTGTTCTGGCAGGTAAGCTCTTTCCCTAGCCTGGTAGGTTTCCAGGGTTTCTGGGCAATTCACAGTTTATCACAACTGGTGCGGCTCCTAATTGGGGACCTGAAAATTCCAGAAGGCTAGTTGGTCAGTCCGGTGTTGTTGGTGCCTGGAACGGGGTCTGCATCGCATTGAGGCTTCTAAATAGTAAGCAGTTCATTTCTTATCATAGGCCTTTCAGTTATAGTTGTAGGACAGTCGGAATATGTGGCGGTCATGCAGTATGCCACTCACCAGTAAGTTGTGAGTCAGTGGGCAACAGCGATATTCCCATCCAGAAGGGCCAGTAGCAAAACTATGCTTTCCTTAGGGGTCATTTCCTTGGAGTACCATGTAAGACATGTTTGTGACTGGGAGATATTGATTCACTGAGAATCCAAAGCTTGTTATGAGGAGGTGATTAGTTCTAATGGTCTACTTACAATTCATAATGGCTAAAAACCACTTATCTAATTTTAGAGGAATGGGACATTCTGTTGCATGTTATTCAGGGAGTGAAATAAGCATAAACACTGAGAAGATAGGTATGTACTTCTGTATGTATGTATGTGTGTGGTATTTGTATAGCACAAACCTAGCCAATAAGGCATTGGAGTGCTTTACATGGTCAAAGGCAAACATACAGTCATGGAGCAGAAGTGTACAGTTACTGTATTGTAATGTAATGTAATGTTCTTCAGAGGGTTGCAACTTCACCTCTTTCCTAAACTAGATCAGTATTGGTGCACTCTTGATGGATACTGGGATGTTCTTCTATATCCTGGGTGCTTAGATGGAAAAAGCCTGCTGCCTTGTTTTTTTCTTTGAAATTCTTAGTCTGCAGTCTCATGATGCCCTGGCTGCGGGTGTGGCGACAGCCACCAGAGATCCTGTCTGCAAAATAAGCAGGGGTGGATGTGATGTTCGTTTGTAAAAGAAGCAGCTGGTTTTAAACATGGTGTTGGCTGACGAGGGGTGGCCAATTTATTTCCATTACGGTAGGGATGATTTGAGCATATATTTATTTCTTCAGGCCCTGGATGAGAAGTGCTACAGAGCATAGGTTGACCTTAATAGGAGGGTGGGGGGGGCAATGTGCAGTTTGGGAGGCCATGCAGCAGGGCATTCGCCACTATCCAGATGTGAGTGTAGGAAGGCTTGATCAAAGAAACAGTTTTACTTTCTTTGAAAGAGATGGCATCAGGCTGTCTTTGGCTTCATGGCAATGTGTTGCTTGAGGGTGAGGGTGGTGTCCAGGGTAAATCCTGGTGAAGGCAGTGAATAACAGTTGGGGTTTAAGCTGTCAAGGTTCATGTCATTGAGCCAAGTTTGTACTAGTTTTTGCTTTTTGTTCTAGGCAAACAGCATAAATTATTTCTTGGCTGGTATGATCTTCGGGTGGGTGCTGGAAATCCTTGTCTGGATAAGCTTTAGGCAGTGTCTGAAGTGTTGAATGTCTGTACAGTTGTGCACCGTCAGCATAATGATGAACTGATTAATGGATTTTGATGCTGTTACCTGTGAATAGAGCCACAAGGGTTGAATGTAGAGGTTGAAGATGCCAGTGGACAGTATGGAACACTCAGGGACTTTGAGATTAATAGTGATAAGTATAACTTTTGGAAAACCTCAAGCCATATTCTACTTTGAAGTGTTTCACCCATCCTCATACTTCTCATTTGGAAAGATTTTCAGTATTAAGAGTACCCCACGACTGGGTTCCTCACTGGTGAGGCATTGGTAGATGTAAAAAATACCTTGCATTTTGCAGTAGTGTGAATTACAGACTAGTAATAATGCTCTATAGACACCCATTGTTACACTGCCACAATAAAACCCTAACATCATTCAGTCTCTCACTGAACTGAAAACTACAATGGCCCTATCGCAGGTATCAGTCCATGGCAGAGACTGGAAACTTGAAATAACCAAACCAAGCCTGACCCCGGGGAATTAGGGAAATATTTGGGAGACTACACCACCCTCCAATCTGAAAGCTGTTCAAGTGGCTGTTCAGGGTATTTTTTGCAACTGTTATCTTATGTGTTCATCTTGCTCCATTCCGAGAAAATATCTGTGACAGAGCAAACGCCCACAGGTCCTGAAGAGAACATGGAATCCCAAGCTCCTCAAAATTCCATAAAAGCGTCTGGCTTCTCTCAAATGTAACTTCCTGGTCCTGGCAGTCTAATGAGTAACAGTTTACATCTGGAATGTCAAATAACATCAACAATCTCAGTGCACAGTAGCATCAAGGTCTACTAAGTAATCATATGCCAATAGCAATGAGCCCTTAAAGATGTACACACACAAAGCTTTATAGCTTGGCAACCATAATTACTTGGCAAAATAATTACTCGCCATAAGTGCCTGTTACTCTCTGTAAAGCTCAGAATCCATGCTTCTGGAGCCACCCTGACTCAAGAAATAAAGAACTAGTCCTCAATCACTTTCAGGAAGAGCCCTGGAATTTGGAACTCAGTTTCCTCTGTCATGCACAAAACCCCTCTTTTGAACCTTTGAAAAAACAGAATTTGCCATAACCTAGTACTGGCAGGAAGGCTGGCTCAGCAGTCTGCCCGGCTTCGGTTTCATAGCACAGGAGACTCACAGAATGAAACTTCAGCTTTAGCATTTAAGCTATCTGGAATTAACCGCCCGGGACAGCTGTCTTTTCACAAAAAGTAGGGGAATGGTTTTTCATAAGTTAAAAAAAGTATGGGCACGTTGTACCCCTCCGATCTCGCCCACTTCAATCTCTGGGTTTTAGACTGTGGACATGGGAGAACGTTGTTAAAATGCATCAAATATCGCAAACACCGAGGACACCAGCAAACTTCCATCCAACCATACGTCACATTTCCCGTCAGCAAAGGGTACATTATGGCCTCAATCTGCAAAAAAGGGACATAGGCGAGAAATAATATG
Source organism: Triturus cristatus (assembly GCF_964204655.1). NCBI lineage: Eukaryota > Metazoa > Chordata > Amphibia > Caudata > Salamandridae > Triturus > Triturus cristatus. The sequence continues at coordinate 168,265,653 of NC_140588.1, read as the reverse complement.
CCTTTATGATAGTAAGTTACACTTTCTGATTCACAGAATCAAAAATTGGATACATTTAGGGCCATAAATTGCAATGGGTGGAGTGTCCTCCAACATGGCAGATTTTCCAGTCACAGATGTAGGTTTTGGGTGGAAAGGGTGCTAGAAGCAAAAGGCAACAAATGTGTACAAACGTGTGTGTTTGTGCATTTTCACAAACATATCACAGGAATGTTTGCACCCTGAAAACACACATCAATTCACTCTTTGGAATGAAGTAGTAAGTGACCATCTCTGATGGAAAAGAGGTGACACAATGCTGAATGAAAAATATGTAGTCTGGGAACTCACAAATTTCAGGATGTAGAAAATGGCAGGGGTGAATAGCAAGTGAAGCCAGGCAGGGTAGAGTCAAGAGAGAGCAGAGTCAGAAGGAAGAGAGCCACAGACCTGCCAGTGAGCAACAACCAACTGTGGGCAATGAGGGCACCAGGATGGGGCGAGAGCTTATATCCACTACCTTAGAAGATCTGAAAGTGCTTCTGAGGGGGTGTGGCTTTCAAGGCAGGGAACGGGGCTTTGGGCACTGCCCGTGAGTTAGAGTGACCCTCCTAAGATAACAATCTGAAGTTTCAAAGGCTGACACTGACGTCTTGGGAAGGTTGTAAAATCTCGATGGACATCAGCTCAGCCTTGAACACAATGTGAGTTGGAAACACTCCCTATAAGAGCATTTCAACTCGCATTGTCCTCACTAGGTGACCGAGTGAAAGGAGCCGAAATCATGTAAAAGTTACACACGGTGGCACTGTGTGAGTTGACAGGTCTGAAGTCAACATCAGCACACCAATGGCCAGCAATTATGTGCATTATTTTTTACTAAGTCTGCCTACGAGAAAACTTGTGTGCAGAAAAATGATCTGGCTCTGTTGGCCTAAAAGAGACTTTGTGTAATATATGTTAAGAGATTTGCAACATGAAATTGTGTGGATGAATTATGTGCCTGCTGATAGCTATTATGTGTAACCCAATCATAATCCTGGTAAAATAGCTCGGAGGGTTATGTGTTAGCTACAAACAGCAGCCTGTAAGCCTCAAGGATAAACATTAACATAGGTTTTTCACCAATGTTTCATTCTTCTAAGGTTGATAACATGAGTGCAACTAAGTTAGGAAGAAGCAATTAACAATTAAGTTCCAAAAACACTTATTTGTATTGTCTGTTAAATAAACGATCATTTTAAATGTAATAAAACATATAACACTATATGTTCAACATACTCAGGTGCCGATTACGATCCGGCAAAAACCGGGTACGAACCGTCGGACGGAGCATATTCTCCGTCCGACGCGTACCCGGTCGTCAAAATTTACAAACATGGAATTACGATTCGCACGGGAACACCATTTCCGTACGAATCGTAAAAAACCCCGACCGAACAAAATAAACCTACAAATGCGATCCGGGAAAGCGCCGACCTGACATCGGGACGCTCGCAGCCTGCCATTCATGAATCAGGAATTACGATTCGCACCGACGTCATCCCGCACGGTGAATATTTTCCGGCTGCTAAAAACTGCCGGGAAAGCAGGACGACGCGAACAAGGACTACCAGTACGCGACAGACAGACAGGACGACGCGAACAAGGAGTACCAGTATGCGACGGACAGACAGGACGACGCGATCAAGGAGTACCAGTACGCGACGGACAGACAGGACGACGCGATCAAGGAGGACCAGTACGCGACGGACAGACAGGACGACGCGAACAAGGAGGACCCGTACGCGACGGACAGACATGGACCCGAACCTACGTGTCATCCCGGCCCTCATAGCAGTCGACCTCCTCTACAGTTTCGGACGCAGACGCCGCAGAAGGTCAGAACAACTAAGGGAGGGGGGAAAGTGGGGTGGGGTGGGGGTGGCAGGACCAGGGCAGGCCACAAACCCCCAACAAAGTCACACAGCACACATGCCCTGGACATACCTGACTCCCATGCCCTGGTCACTACGAGGGGGTGGGGGCGTGTCCAGCTAAGCCAGCGACGGCCACAACGGAAGTCCGTCACGACGCGAACCGGCAACACAACCAGACAGGTACGTCCCGTACCCACGCCTGAAGAGCGTGGGTACGAGTCGTACCACGCCCACACCCACGTCACCCCAACAATGGCGGGACGGCTCGTACCCACGTGGCAAAGGCCTGGGTACGGCCCGCACAAGCATCACATAGCGTGGGGACGGATATGTACGGACCCTACCCCCACCCCTTATGCATGGAGCGTACCCCCACCCCAACAGTGTAAGTACGACCCGTACCCCCACCCGCGTACGTATGGAGCGTACCCCCACCCCAACAGTGTAAGTACGACCCGTACCCACACCCGCGTATGTATGGAGCGTACCCCCACCCCAACAGTGTAAGTATGACCCGTACCCCCACCCGCGTACGTATGGAGCGTACCCCCACCCCAACAGTGTAAGTACGACCCGTACCCACACCCGCGTACGTATGAAGCGTACCCCCACCCCAACAGTGTAAGTACGACCCATCCCCCACCCGTGTACGTATGGAGCGTACCCCCACCCCAACAGTGTAAGTACGACCCGTACCCCCACCCGCGTACGTATGGAGCATACCCCCACCCCAACAGTGTAAGTACGACACGTACCCCCACCCGCGTATGTATGGAGCGTACCCCCACCCCAACAGTGTAAGTACGACACGTACCCCCACCCGTGTACGTATGGAGCGTACCCCCACCCCAACAGTGTAAGTACGACCCGTCCCCCACCCGCGTACGTATGGAGCGTACCCCCACCCCAACAGTGTAAGTACGACCCATACCCCCACCCGCGTACGTATGGAGCGTACCCCCACCCCAACAGTGTAAGTACGACACGTACCCCCACCCGCGTACGTATGGAGCGTACCCCCACCCCAACAGTGTAAGTACGACATGTGCCCCCACCCGCGTACGTATGGAGCGTACCCCCACCCCAACAGTGTAAGTAAGACACGTACCCTCACCTCGAATGCATGGAGCGTAGCCCCATCCCAACAGTGTAAGTACGACACGTGCCCCCACCTCGAATGCATGGAGCGTACCCACATCAGTGTATGTCATGAGCGTACATATTGTGAAATTGGAGAGGTGGGTGCAGAGTCCTCCCAGCAGTGCCCTGAGACAGGAGGGGTGGGTGCAGAGTCCTCCCAGCAGTGCCCAGACACAGGAGGGGTGTGTGCAGAGTCCACCCAGCAGTGCCCAGAGGCAGGAGGGGTGTGTGCAGAGTCCTCCCAGCAGTGCCCAGACACAGGAGGGGTGTGTGCAGAGTCCTCCCAGCAGTGCCCAGAGGCAGGAGGGGTGGGTGCAGAGTCCTCCCAGCAGTGCCCTGAGACAGGAGGGGTGGGGGCCTATCACTCCCAGCAGTGCCCTGAGACAGGAGGGGTGGGTGCCTATCACTCCCAGCAGTGCCCTGAGACAGTAGGGGTGGGGGCCTATCACTCCCAGCAGTGCCCTGAGACAGTAGGGGTGGGGGCCTATTACTCCCAGCAGTGCCCTGAGACAGGAGGGGTGGGGGCCTATCACTCCCAGCAGTGCCCTGAGACAGGAGGGGTGGGGGCCTATCACTCCCAGCAGTGCCCTGAGACAAGAGGGGTGTGTGCAGAGTCCTCCCAGCAGTGCCCTGAGACAGTAGGGGTGGGGGCCTATCACTCCCAGCAGTGCCCTGAGACAGTAGGGGTGGGGGCCTATCACTCCCAGCAGTGCCCTGAGACAGGAGGGGTGGGGGCCTATCACTCCCAGCAGTGCCCTGAGACAGGAGGGGTGTGTGCAGAGTCCTCCCAGCAGTGCCCAGAGACAGTAGGGGTGGGGGCCTATCACTCCCAGCAGTGCCCTGAGACAGGAGGGGTGTGTGCAGAGTCCTCCCAGCAGTGCCCTGAGGCAGGAGGGGTGTGTGCAGAGTCCTCCCAGCAGTGCCCTGAGACAGTAGGGGTGGGGGCCTATCACTCCCAGCAGTGCCCTGAGACAGTAGGGGTGGGGGCCTATCACTCCCAGCAGTGCCCAGAGACAGGAGGGGTGTGTGCAGAGTCCTCCCAGCAGTGCCCTGAGACAGGAGGGGTGTGTGCAGAGTCCTCCCAGCAGTGCCCTGAGACAGGAGGGGTGGGTGCAGAGTCCTCCCAGCAGTGCCCTGAGACAGGAGGGGTGTGTGCAGAGTCCTCCCAGCAGTGCCCAGAGACAGGAGGGGTGGGTGCAGAGTCCTCCCAGCAGTGCCCATGGAACGCAAAGGGTGGAGTAGTCACATATACCATGCCCACAAATGTCAGTCAGGTGCACAAAGACCCTGCAGTACATGTACCACATGTGTACGAGGCTGGGAGTATACGTATGCATAGCGCAGAAAAGAAAACATGTACACATGAAGTCATGTCAATAGGCCACATACACAAGTACAATGACTACCAAGGATGCCACGAATGATGCAGGTGGAGACATCGCTCAGCATGCATGTGCAAAGGTGAAGGACTACGTCACACACCCAGCCAATGGACACACAGCTCTGTGCCAAAGTCACGGGACACCCTGCAGGGAAGAAGTCAGGGTATACAGAGGAAGGAATACACCTTGGGACAATTGCAACATGCAGCAACTGCTTACATGAATGGAGAAAGCTAGCTAACACCGTGTGATGGCACACAGATCCCAGGGTCCCCCCTATGAGCAGCACACTACTACATTTCCCACACACCCAACACATGACCAACACCCACAACCATGTAGCAGCCCCACCAACAGCAATGCCAGCAATGCAGGAGTGTTACAAGGGCAAAAAATAAATATCTTTATTCAGCATGACCAAAAAACTAGTATGACGTAAGTCCAAGATTAACAAAGGCCATAGGGCAGTCCAGGAGTCCCAGCTGGATGGGGGACACAGTGGGATGCGTGTCCCCTAGCTTGCCTGCACAGTTACAATACGTTGTCTTCCACAGGGGTGAGGGCATCATGTGGGGAGGAAGAAACAGGCACCGCAGGGACAGGAGGGTGAAGGGTAGGCGTTGTGGGTGCAGGGATGGAGGACTCCACCACAGGGGGTGGGGCAGGGCCAAAGGCGGAGGCCAGGATCTCGCTGCACACCTTAGCAAGGTCCTCCAGGGACTCCCCTGCACCCGAAGGAACCACAGGCCCCAAGAAGGGGGGGGGGGCAGAGGGATGGGTCGCAGCGCCACTCGGGGAGGGTGTGGACAGGGGGGGGGACTCAACCACCCTGACCGAGGACTTCCTTGACCGCTTGCGTGGTGGCGTCACTGTGGGGCTCAGGGACAGAGCGGCCATGAAGGAGTCTTTAGGGGAGATGTGGCCAGGAGAGCTGAGGGGAGGGGATTTGGAGGGAGTGGATTGGGTGGAATGCGGACTCCCACTCTGGCTGCGTGTCACACGTTTGCCCCCCGACCCAGTGGGTGTGCCTACTGCACCCTGTGTGTGCGTGTCAGGAGGTGTGCAGCGGACCTTCCCTGCTGGTGTGGTGCCTGTGTCTGTTGTGGTGGGTGCATGCTTACGTCTGGGTGTATGTGGGACAGGCATGGGAGTGGGAATTTTGGAAGGAGCAGGGGTAGGGGGTGGGACGTAGTGCTGCAGGAGACCCACTGCTGCAGTCAGTGTGGAGTCTATGGACCTCAGCAAGTTGCGTTGGTCAGCCTGCGATGAATGAATGCCCTCCAAGTATGCCTCCATGTTGTTGAGGACCTGGCTGTGGCCATGGAGGACATTAAGGATCGCAGTCTGACCAATCTGCAACTGCCGCTGGATGTCCACAGACTCAGCATTGGCGGCAGCAGTGGAGACAGGGGCAGGGGGTGCGGTGCCTGGCAGGAAGGAGACATGTGGTGACCGGGCACGTTGGGAAGGGACACGAGCACGTGGGAGGCGGCTGATGCCAATGGAGGGGGCGGTGCCAGATGTAGGGCTGCTGTCAGATGGTGGTGCAGCCACCGCCCACTCGGAGAGATCATCCTCGGACCCGTCAGCTTCATACTCTGTTGTGCCAGTCGACAGGTCTCCGGGGTCACTCTCCTCCGCCTCAGTCCCACTCGAAGTGCCAGCCCCGATGTCACCGCTGGCACTGGTGCTCGGTCCCTCCGCGCCGTCTGTGTCCATGTCTCCCTCCGTGTCCCCCGACGATACTGTGGGCAGGGTGAAGAGACAGAAATTAATCATACACCTGTATACATATGTCACATGAGTCAAATCTACGTAGGTTACAGTGCATAGCCTGAAACAAAGGATGAGTCACAACTACAAAACAAGGTACATACGTAGGCCCTGCAAGACACAGTTGTGTGACCCACCATGCCATGGAAAAACTATGGAGAGCATGACACAATAGCAAATGAGATGACATGGTATTCTGACTGAGGAGCAAGGCCCTGGGGACAATACAGCACTGCATCTGCACCACACAGCGTGGCAGGAAATTGGGATGAGCCAGGAACTAGAGGCACATGCAGCATAGGTAATACTGAGAACATGCCCACCCTGACTGGCACGCTGCACCTTGAGTGTATGTCCAGACAAACATCACACACTGGCCAGTCTGAGCAAGGTGATGACAGTTCTTGATATGTAGGCCATGCCCGCCCCACCCACCCCCTACATGAGACAAATCTGTGGAGACACAGGAAGCACTTACATATCTTAGTCTGGGTGAAATACACATGGGATGCAACAATTCAAGATTGCACACCAAATACCCAAGGTGCGCCTGTCCTAATAATAATCTACAAATGGGCATCATCAGATGATTGCAACAAGACACACAGGCAATGGCCACCGTGAGTATGTACTTTGAAAATCAGGTCAGGCTGGACAGTGGACACTTGTAATACATCTCACGTCAAGGAACATGGTGCCAGGGGACAATGGCACAGAGCACAACCTATGCTGTAGACACAGAGATTGTCGACATACTCGGATTACACACATGATACCTAGGAAAAGATGCCCCTGGGGACAGTAGTGGCCACACAACTCCATGCTCCTGAATGGGAATGACTGCAACACATGCTAACATCCCTGCACTATGCCCAACGCACACTCATGCACATCATGTCACAGGCCACCACATGGGACATGCCTGCTGGAAGGCCTGGCACTCGAGAGATTAACTCCCATGTCTGGACTCAGCATTAGTGCCAACTGACATGGAACCCACAAGTCCAGAACTCGACAGGGCACAGGCAAGGTCACAAAACCTGTTACACACCACCCCCACACATGATGCTGCAGGCATTGTACACTTGGAGAAGGTGTCAGGCTACATAACCTTGTGATGGAGTGACTACACACAGACCAGGGAACACATTGCAAGGAGGGGAAGGGAGGCAGGAGAGCACTGCAATACAGTGGGGAACAGGATCTGCACAGCACCATAAACCCTGGAAGTGTATCCATGGAACAGTGCACTTACAAATGCTGGTGAAACACAACAAACACACACATGTACCTACCCCCTTCCGGCTGCTGCATGTCCTGTAGACGCCTGTCCAAGTCAGGAAAGACCACCGCCAGCACACGTTTCTGGATGTGGGAGAGACGGCAGCGCCCGCGGTTCTTGTGGCTCTCAGGTGAGTCCCCCAGCAGGAGCCGTGCGATCCTCCGCGTCCAGCACCGGATATCCTGCCAGCGTTTCCTCACCTGGGACAGGTGCCGCCTCCGACCATCCGCACTCCTCACGGCGCTGACGGAGTCCAGCCATATCTGCTCCTTGGCAGAGGCGTCTACCTGTGAGGATGAACAAGTGACACTACATCAATACACCTTGCACATGTCACGGGGACACAGATTAGAACACATTTGCTGTTTACAACAAGGCATAGTGTGCATCCAACGCATTGCAACTTTGTCATAGGGACATGATCCTCTGGGGGAAGGCCAAAAGCAGTACGTGCCATTGAAAGGACACAGGTGGAATGAGGGCAACTACACAATTAATGAGCCAGGCTCACACTGTGCATCACACCCACCCCTCCTGTCTCACGGCACTGCTGGGAGGACTCTGCACCCACCCCTCCTGTCTCAGGGCACTGCTGGGAGGACTCTGCACCCACCCCTCCTGTCTCAGGGCACTGCTGGGAGGACTCTGCACCCACCCCTCCTGTCTCAGGGCACTGCTGGGAGGACTCTGCACCCACCCCTCCTGTCTCAGGGCACTGCTGGGAGGACTCAGCGCCCACGCCTCCTGTCTCAGGGCACTGCTGGGAGGACTCTGCACCCACCCCTCCTGTCTCAGGGCACTGCTGGGAGGACTCTGCACCCACCCCTCCTGTCTCAGGGCACTGCTGGGAGGACTCTGCACCCACCCCTCCTGTCTCAGGGCACTGCTGGGAGTGATAGGCCCCCACCCCTCCTGTCTCAGGGCACTGCTGGGAGGACTCTGCACCCACCCCTCCTGTCTCAGGGCACTGCTGGGAGGACTATGCACCCACCCCTCCTGTCTCAGGGCACTGCTGGGAGGAGTCTGCACCCACCCCTCCTGTCTCAGGGCACTGCTGGGAGGACTCAGCGCCCACCCCTCCTGTCTCAGGGCACTGCTGGGAGGACTCTGCACCCACCCCTCCTGTCTCAGGGCACTGCTGGGAGGACTCTGCACCCACCCCTCCTGTCTCAGGGCACTGCTGGGAGGACTCTGCACCCACCCCTCCTGTCTCAGGGCACTGCTGGGAGGACTCTGCACCCACCCCTCCTGTCTCAGGGCACTGCTGGGAGGACTCTGCACCCACCCCTCCTGTCTCAGGGCACTGCTGGGAGTGATTGGCCCCCACCCCTCCTGTCTCAGGGCACTGCTGGGAGGACTCTGCACCCACCCCTCCTGTCTCAAGGCACTGCTGGGAGGACTCTGCACCCACCCCTCCTGTCTCAGGGCACTGCTGGGAGGACTCTGCACCCACCCCTCCTGTCTCAGGGCACTGCTGGGAGGACTCTGCACCCACCCCTCCTGTCTCAGGGCACTACTGGGAGGACTCAGTGCCCACCCCTCCTGTCTCAGGGCACTGCTGGGAGGACTCTGCACCCACCCCTCCTGTCTCAGGGCACTGCTGGGAGGACTCTGCACCCACCCCTCCTGTCTCAGGGCACTGCTGGGAGGACTCTGCACCCACCCCTCCTGTCTCAGGGCACTGCTGGGAGTGATAGGCCCCCACCCCTCCTGTCTCAGGGCACTGCTGGGAGGACTCTGCACCCACCCCTCCTGTCTCAGGGCACTGCTGGGAGGACTCTGCACCCACCCCTCCTGTCTCAGGGCACTGCTGGGAGGACTCTGCACCCACCCCTCCTGTCTCAGGGCACTGCTGGGAGGACTCAGCGCCCACCCCTCCTGTCTCAGGGCACTTTTGGGAGGACTCTGCACCCAACCCTCCTGTCTCAGGGCACTGCTGGGAGGACTCTGCACCCACCCCTCCTGTCTCAGGGCACTTCTGGGAGGACTCTGCACCCACCCCTCCTGTCTCAGGGCACTGCTGGGAGGACTCTGCACCCACCCCTCCTGTCTCAGGGCACTGCTGGGAGGACTCTGCACCCACCCCTCCTGTCTCAGGGCACTGCTGGGAGTGATAGGCCCCCACCCCTCCTGTCTCAGGGCACTGCTGGGAGGACTCTGCACCCACCCCTCCTGTCTCAGGGCACTGCTGGGAGGACTCTGCACCCACCCCTCCTGTCTCAGGGCACTGCTGGGAGTGATAGGCCCCCACCCCTCCTGTCTCAGGGCACTGCTGGGAGGACTCTGCACCCACCCCTCCTGTCTCAGGGCACTGCTGGGAGGACTATGCACCCACCCCTCCTGTCTCAGGGCACTGCTGGGAGGACTCTGCACCCACCCCTCCTGTCTCAGGGCACTGCTGGGAGGACTCTGCACTCACCCCTCCTGTCTCAGGGCACTGCTGGGAGGACTCTGCACCCACCCCTCCTGTCTCAGGGCACTGCTGGGAGTGATAGGCCCCCACCCCTCCTGTCTCAGGGCACTGCTGGGAGACATCAGGCATTCCCCCCCCCTGGGACCCCTCCTACAGTACATAGCATGTGTGTCACACCTGGACACAATGGCAGAAGTCACAGTCACTAAAAAGGGACACAGTCTGTGCCAGTGGACACTGCACTCACCTGATAACCTGGTCGCCCATACAGCATGGGGTACCGTGGGAGGATCACATCCACCAAAGCCATGTTCTCCTCCAGGGTGAATGGCTGTGACCTCTCCACAGCCCTTGACATGGTTCCAGGGAATCAGTAGCAGCAGCTGGGTCGTGGAATGCAAAGATGTGCAGGCAAGTGCTCCCTCATGGGACCTGGCTGCCTTATATCTGCCTTGCTGGCCCATCTCATGCACAGGAGTACAGAGTGATTGGTCACTCACATTTGCATCCTATGTTTCCTCCAATCCCTTCAAACCTAGCAGTCTGTGGGTTCTCTATCGGTTTCATTCTCCTGCATGATGTCAGCCCCCCAAACACATTGCAACAAAGTAGAATATTTCCAACTGACTTCTGCTGTGCACCTTCCAGAACAAATTCAAAATTTGAACTTGGTCTCCATGACAACCAGCATGCATGTAGGCCTTAATACTTGTCCCTCATGTGTCCCCTATGTAATTTGGAGCTTCACACACAGGTACGGTGCGTTCCGGGGCCCTAGGGCACCCCAAATGCATTGCAACGGCCCGTACACGCGTGCCTACGTTCACTATCACTATGGGTGTCCTCGCGTATGCGTACACGTAGTGATAGTGAGCGTACAGGCGTGTGTACGGCCCGTACCACTACGAGTATGCATACGCGAGGACACCCATAGTGATAGGGAGCGTACCGGCGTGTGTACGGCCCGTACCACTACGAGTACGCATACGCGAGGACACCCATAGTGATAGGGAGCGTACAGGCGTGTGTACGGCCCTACCACTATGGGTGTTCTTGCGTATGCGTACTCGTAGTGGCACGGGCCGTACACATGCCTGTACGCTCACTATCACTATGGGTGTCCTCGCCTATGCGTACTCGTAGTGGTACAGCCCGTACACATGCCTGTACGCTCGCCATCACGATGGGTACACATACGGCAGCACTCCCATAGTGATATGGGAACGTACACAGGCCCTCTTAGCAGCAGTACTGCGGTTTTCACACATCACAGTGGTGACAGGCGGCACACAGGTAGGGATAGGGCGGACATACTTGACCATGGATGGACAAACTTGTCCATGGATGGACATACTTGTCCATGGATGGACATACTTGTCCATGAATGGACATACTTGTCCATGAATGGACATCAAGGCATCGTCTGTGCATTACTACATGTGTGGGGCACAGGTGTGACGGGCTGTGATGTGGAACATTACTCCTGGGCTGAGAAGGCACCAGATGTATGATGAGATGTGTACAGATGTACTGTGTGACGGTGCAATGTGTGCCAGGCATGCCCTTGACTCCTTTGACATGTGTGCATGTCGTACTGCACACTTGGGGTGAGCGTCACTGGCATGGCACGGACACCAACACACGGAAGTGTCCCCTGATGCCCGGTACAGGGGTTACCACACCTGACTTGTCACTACCCACGGTGCACAATGTGACTATGTCATGTATGTGTGGGGGCTTCCCATCAGGTTGATGTTGGAGCACCCTCACAAGCTGCAGCTGTTGCAGCAACCAACATGTGTCTGTGTGTAGATTGACATTGCACACTGATCCGCACACCATGCCACATGTGGTATCGGATGTGAGGTGCACATGTATGCATGGGACACGGAGTAGCGTGACAAGGACATGTCTGCATCCTCACAATGAATGTGTGGTGAGTCATGCCATGTGCACCTTCATGGCAAGGTGTGTGGGCTGTCCTAGTGTAATGTCATGTGACCTGTGGCTCTAGTGTTCCGCTACCAGTCTCTGCAATCGGCATCCTACTTCTGCTGATGTGTGGGCGTATGTCACTTCTGTCTTGCGTCTGGCTGTTCACTTGCACTGGGACACAGCTATTCCCATGGCATGGCATGGGGAGGTTCTCAATCTCCGTGTGTATCTGGGTCTTGGTAGGAGTGTCACCTTGCATCCATACGTGTCCTGGGCATGTAGCACATACCTGACTCCCTATGTAGCATATGTGTATTGACAGATTAACATGTGCTCAGTACATATGAATTGTTGTCGTAGTGCACTCACTCTTCCTTGTCACTTCCAAATTACTGCAGAGCGCCGCCTCTTGCCCGACCAATTCCGGACTTGGCTGCCATGCGGGAGAATGATCGGATCCGGTGCTACCGCTTCCCACGACGGTTGATTCTGGAGTTGACGGCGAGACTGGCACCACACCTGCAACCGCAGCACAGGTATCCTACGGCACTGACACCCCAGCTGAAGGTAATGGCTGCCCTACATTTTCTTGCCACGGGTACCTTTCAAAATACCATAGCTCATGTTGGTGGCATGTCCCAGAGCATGTTCTGCCGTGTGCTGCATGATTTCTTAGAGGCCATGTTGATTCACCTGGATGACTTCATCAAGTTCCCAACCCCTGAACAGTTGACTGCAGTCAAGCGTGGATTCTATGCCCTGGAGGGATGCCCCATGTCATTGGGTCCATAGATGGGACACATGTAGCTTTGGTACCACCACACGCACGGGAGGTGGCGTACCGCAATCGGAAGCACTACCACTCCATCAATGCCCTTGTGGTGTGTCAGTCCAACATGGTGATTTCACATGTCTGTGCTCGTTTTCCAGGATCAGCACACGATGCCTACATCATGAGGCGTAGCAGGATGCCTGAAATGATGATGCAGCTGCGCAACGAAAGAGCATGTGTTGTTGGTGGGTACAGTCTGTCTGTCCTGTATTTTGCATAGCCTACCAGCACCACCGCTTCACCACTTCTAACGATGTCCATGTGCTTCCCATGTAGGGTACGCTGGCTATCCCAACATGCGATGGCTGCTCACACCTCTCTGCAACCCCATCACGCCGGCCCAGCTCCGCTACAACACCGCCCATGGCCGGACGAGGCGAGTGATAGAGAGGACGTTTGGCCTGCTGAAGAGCCAATTTCGGTGCCTCCACAAGACCGGCGGCGCGCTCCCATATGCCCCTGCGAAGGTCTGCAAAATCTTCATGGTCTGCTGCATGCTGCACAACATGGCAGTTGAGAAAGCTGTGCCACTCATCCTGGATCAACATGACGAGGACTATCCACCCGTGGAGGACGAAGGGCTTGGCAATGGGGCTAGTGATGTGGAGGATGTGGAGCCGCAAGAGGACATCCGGACTCGGCTCATACGCGACTTCTTTGCTTAGTGGTGAGTACCAGTGTCTGAGTGTGCACGCATTGGTCCCCGTGTGGCATGTGTTGTGATGTGTGTCTCAACCTGCATGTATGTCACGTGAGTCAGAGGTGTGTGTGGGTGTGCCACTGGAGTGATGGTGGCAGTGATGGTTGTATTTCCCCAGTCATAATTGTGACCTAGCATGTTGTCATCCATACATGTGTCGAGTAAATGCACATGCAAGTGGCTGTGCTTTTTGTGGCTGACTTCTTGTGTGTCTCTCTTCCCCAGGTACTTGCGCATGCCGTCTGCTGGTTGCATTGTTGTGGCACTGCTATTCCTCATGGACACGTCATCGTGGGCTGACTCAGCGTTACAGGCACGGACACGTTTGGAAGTCTCCATAGGGTAAGGGATGCATCAGGGGTGTATTGGGTGTGGCAGTTGTTCACGATGTATGCACACTGCCCCTGTCGATGTTTGGTTCCTCTGCAGCCATGTAGCATCACCATGGGACACGACATGCAGCTGTGTACACCTGAATAGATGGTCTGCCTGGTTGACAGTCATCAGTGATGGGATAGTGAATTGTGATGATGGCATCAATGTGTGTAATACTGCCCTCGGACACATACGGTTAGCATTGGCTTGACATGGTGTGGGACTTCCACATCAGCGGATCAATGGTGTATGGCAGTCTCTCCGTGAGCAGCTGTGGGTGTTTAGCTGTTAGCCGACAATTGTGTGCCAGTTCCATGGCTATCACACATTTGTGCTGCAGAAGGGGGGTGCCAGTGTTGGACCCACATGTTACTCCACAAGATGTGTTCATGTGTACTTCAAGTTGCCTCTGCAATCCCGAACACATGACTAATAAAGGTGTCCCTATGCCTCCAAGGTGCCTCTTCTCAGTCAATGCTGGTGTGTTGCCACGGTGCATCCAGCATGTCTGGCATGGTTTTCCCTGATAGTGGCTATGTGTCGATGTGTCGAGTAGCAAGATGCAAGCTGTGTGTGTGGGCTGAGACTGTGTATTGGGAATGTAGTCAATGACTGTGTGGGTATTGTGACATGTGCCATCCCCATGCATCCAACGTTGGCCAGGCACCTATTCTCTGCATCCACCGGACTCAAGCTTGCAGGACAATGTTCTGCCACCTGTCTACACATACCTGGGTGCCCCCCAGGACACTAGACATGATCCCTGACCTCTGCGCATGACTGTTGCTGTACTCAATGTGTCTGTCAGCACGGTTGTGCGGCCACCCCCTCAGCTGGTTGGGCCCATCACGGGTGTGGATGGTGCTCCATGTCTGTCTTGCCTAATACACTGTGACCCGTGTGTCCTGTGCCAGACTCAGGCCCCAGGGTGTGGATGGTTGGAGTCAAAAGAGAGCTCAGGCATGTTTAGACTTTACAACACACATGTAAGGTAATAACGCAACCAGCAGGCATCTTCTCTTCATGGTGTGAATTTTTATTTGGGGGGGGGGGGATAAAGTGAGGGGCTTTCCGGGAGTTTGGAATCCAAAGTTCAGTAGGGGAGTTGGTGTCCTTGCCATTGGAAATCCTCATAGTCCATGCCACAGTCTTTGTCAACATTGGTCAGACAGTGACCAGCAGGGCCATGTGGCAGAGAATGTCTCTTGATGCTGTGATGCTGTTGCTCCAGTGGGCCAGGTGCCAGGCCAGGTGTCCTGGGAGATGGTGATGTAGCGCCGACCCTCACGGTCCTTTCCGTGGACGACCCGGCCTCCTGCGGGGACCCTCAGCAGCAGGCCGTGACGATGTTTGGGATGCTCCGTCGGATGTCTCCTCCTCCTCCTGATCCCTCCCTGTGGGTGGTGATGTTCTACGCCGTCTGGCACAGGGAGGGTTGCCCATGTTGTCGGCCATCCGACGGAGAGTATCGTGAATCCCCTGGAACACCGTCACTTGCTCAGCCTGTCTTTCCTCCATCCTCCGTTGGTGTTGCAGTAGACAGGCATGTTGCTCCGCATGTTGCTGGGCCTGCTGGGTCTTTATCTCATCGAGAGTCCCCTTGATCTCATTGAGGGTGGACACAACCTGGGCCATGCCCGTGGTGTCCTGCCGGTATGTGTCCATGATGTTACGGACATGGGCAAATACCGGTTCCCCAGCCAACTGGTCAGGCTCGCGCCTCCGCCGTCCTCCACTCCCACCACCCCTGCCCACTTGCACCTGGCCTGCCCTTGTGGGTACATCGGGTCTCCGGGACCCCTGAGGGGTGGCATTGGCGTTGTCGCCTGCCTCCTCCTGGGTGACCGGGACACCGTGTCCCTCCTGGCCAGCCTGGCTGCATTGTGGTGGTGGGGCAGGGATCCTGGGTGTCTCCTGGGATGTGGCAGGAGTGGGGGTGGTGGTTGGCACAGTTGTACCTGACGCAGGTGCTGCAGGTGGTTGGACACCAGAGGGGCCAGGTCGGTCGGGGTCGTCCACAGAGTGGTGAGAGTCGTCGCTGCCGGTGGGATCGGGCTCCCGCAGATCCGGGTCCTGTGAGTCTTCCCCCCCAGTGTTGGGGGGTGAACCATGACATTGACCTGTGTGTGAGAGAGACAATGTTAATTTTGGTCCATGCAACATCCATGTTTCATCAGTTTCAAAGTTGGCACTTTTCCTCTTGGAATTAGGATCTGTCTTGCATTCCACTCACAGTGCACTTGTGCATGGGTGTGTCCCTTGTGCACCACTTTGGCCCCTTTAACTATGTGTGGCACAGTCTTACTTGCTGCGTCAAGTGTGACTGCAGTCAGCAGTGGAGTGGGCAGGTGTGGCGAGCCATGCATTGGCGCCTTCCGTGTAGCACTGTACATGTGCACATGGAGTGGATCCACACACTTATATAATGCAGGTAGCTGTCGTTGTGCTTGTGAACAGGTTGTGACATGGCCCTGTGTTTTGCCATGGTGAAGAGGGGGGGTTCTGGCACTGGCCACCCTTGGCTACATGCACGCAGTCTACCTGCTGACGAGCAGACATTCCCACACACCACACGGCTGATTTGCTCTCCCTGTGTCTCCCTCCCTCTCTGTTCTCCTCTCCCTCCCTCTCTGTCCCCCTCTCCCTCCCTCTCTGTCCCCCTCTCCCTCCCTCTGTGTGTCAGCCTCCTCCCTCTGTCCGTGTCCCTGTGTCTCCCTCCCTCTCTGTCCCCCTCTCCCTCCCTCTCTTTCCCCCTCTCCCTCCCTCTCTGTCCCCCTCTCCCTCCCTCTGTGTGTCAGCCTCCTCCCTCTGTCCGTGTCCCTGTGTCTCCCTCCCTCTCTGTCCCCCTCTCCCTCCCTCTCTGTCCCCCTCTCCCTCCTTCTCTGTCCCCCTCTCCCTCCCTCTGTGTGTCACCCTCTGTCACCTCAGCCCAGCTTCCTAGACACACACTTTTTCCAATCCTTTGAATGGCCCTTGGCTTGTTGCTGTGAGTTTGTTTCTGATCTCCAGGCACCCATTGGGTGTAGTGTCTGTGTGTGCGCTGCTGCTGTGGTTGTGTGTGCTGCCACTCTTTCACAGTGTTGGCTGTTCATTAGCTGCTGTCATGTGCAAAACAGTGCCTTCACCCCCATGTGTTGATGCAAGGCGTCCGCCATTTGCTGGCGAGTCTTTCCTGTGTGGGGACACACTGTTTGTCTGGCTGTGACCTGGGCCATATGGGCAGAGGGCATTGTTGTCTGCTTCTGAGTTGCACTATGTGATTTTTGGGGCCCACCCTCCCGCCATCCGGGTTACCGTGTCATGTGTTGGTGTCTTCTGTGGCCTGTGACTTGACATTGTCCAGCTGGGTGCATGGGGCATGGTGGCGGCAGTGGCATGTGCGTGTTCATGGAGTGTGGTTGAGTCATGCGATAGGTTGGGGTGGTTGCGTGCCTGTTAGTGATTTTGGTTGTGGATGAGGTCCCCCCCATGTGAGGTGCGTTGTTCGTGTACTCACCCGGGTCTCGGAGTCCTCCTAATCCTTCGACTGCCTCCACCGGCTGTATGGCCATCACCCTCTCCTCCCAGGGCTGGTAGTGTACGGGTCTGCGGGAGGGCCCTCCTCCAGTGGCGTTGGCCTGGTTGTGTTCCTCCAGCATCATGGCTTGGACCCTCCTCCGCAGATCGTACCACCTGGCTTGGCATTCCTGCCTGGTCCTTCTGGTGTCCGCAACAGCATTCACAGCATTGACGATGGTCTGCCACATGGCTGTTTTTGCTGCAATGCTGGTCTGTCTGACCAATGTTCCAAAGAGCTGTGGCTCGACTCTGAGGATTTCATCAACAAGGACCTCCAACTCTCGGTTACTAAACTTTGGATTCTTGTTAGTGGGCATGGTGAGGGGTGTGGGTGTGGATGGTGGGGGGGGTGTGGATGGTTGTGGGTGTGTGGGTGTGGTTGTGCAGGTGTGTGTGTGTGAATGTGATGAGGGGGTGTTTGTGGAGGTGGTTGTGTGAAGGTGTGCAAGTGTAAGGTGTGGTGAGGCTTGTAGTATGGTTCTGTGGTGTCTGGCAGCAGTGAGTCTGTTGCAAAGGCTCATGGTTTGTGTGTGTGGGCCCTTTTTATTGGTCCATTGGTGGGTGTGGCTGTGTTTGAAGTTTGGGTGGGTGTGTTATAAGGAGTGGTGGTGTTTTGGGCCTCTGTTTGTTTTTGGCAGTTGCAGGTCAGTGAATGTGTTTTTTTAGTGTTTATTGGCCATGTTTAGTGGCTGTGTGCCATTCGAATAGTGTATTCTTGTGTTGTTTTGTTTTGTCCTGGTTGTGTACGTGCGTTTTGAGCGTGTGTACGGTGCGTACATGGGCCATTTGGTTGTACGGTGCTGTCCTTGTGTGTGGCTTGGTACGACTCGTACATGCGGTTGTGATGTTGGGGCCTGGGGTGCGCTCCGTACTTAGGAGGTTGTGTTGGGGATGCGACGGGAACGTACTGGGGTGTACATAGACGGTGGTACGACACGTACAGGGGTGGGGGTACGAATCGAACGTACTGGGGTGAACATAGACGGTGGTACGACACGTACAGGAGTGGGGGTACGACTCGAACGTACTGGGGTGTACATAGACGGTGGTACGACACGTACAGGGGTGGGGGTACGACTCGAACGTACTGGGGTGTACATAGACGGTGGTACGACACGTACAGGGGTGGGGGTACGACTCGAACGTACAGGGGTGTACATGCACGGGGGTAGGACACATACAGGGGTGGGGGTTCCACTGGAACGTACTGGGGTGTACATACATGGGGGTCGGACACGTACAGGGGTGAGGGTTCGACTCGAACGTACTGGGGTATACATGCATGGGGATCGGACACGTACAGGGGTGGGGGTTCGACTCGAACGTACTGGGGTGTACATACATGGGGGCCGGACACGTACAGGGGTGGGGGTACGACTCGAACGTACTGGGGTGTACATAGACGGTGGTACGACACGTACAGGGGTGGGGGTACGACTCGAACGTACTGGGGTGTACATAGACGGTGGAACGACACGTACAGGGGTGGGGGTACGACTCGAACGTACTGGGGTGTACATACATGGGGGTCAGACACGTACAGGGGTAGGGGTTCGACTCGAACGTACTGGGGTGTACATACATGGGGGTCGGACACGTACAGGGGTGGGGGTTCGACTCGAACGTACTGGGGTGTACATAGACGGTGGTACGACACGTACAGGGGTGGGGGTACGACTCAAACGTACTGGGGTGTACATAGACAGTGGTACGACACGTACAGGGGTGGGGGTACGACTCGAACGTACAGGGGTGTACATGCACGGGGGTAGGACACGTACAGGGGTGGGGGTTCGACTGGAACGTACAGGGGTGTACATGCACGGGGGTAGGACACGTACAGGGGTGGGGGTTCCACTGGAACGTACTGGGGTGTACATACATGGGGGTCGGACACGTACAGGGGTGGGGGTTCGACTCGAACGTACTGGGGTGTACATGCATGGGGGTCGGACACGTACAGGGGTGGGGGTTCGACTCGAACGTACTGGGGTGTACATACATGGGGGTTAGACACGTACAGGGGTGGGGGTACGACTCGAACGTACTGGGGTGTACATAGACGGTGGTACGACACGTACAGGGGTGGGGGTACGACTCGAACGTACTGGGGTGTACATAGACGGTGGTACGACACGTACAGGGGTGGGGGTACGACTCGAACGTACTGGGGTGTACATAGACGGTGGTACGACACGTACAGGGGTGGCGGTACGACTCGAACGTACAGGGGTGTACATGCACGGTGGTAGGACACGTACAGGGGTGGGGGTTCGACTGGAACGTACAGGGGTGTACATGCGCGGGGGTAGGACACGTACAGGGGTGGGGGTACGATTCGAACGTACTGGGGTGTACATAGACGGTGGTACGACACGTACAGGGGTGGGGGTTCGACTCGAACGTACTGGGGTGTACATACACGGGTGGGGGTGTACATACACGGGGGTACGTCTCGGACGTACGGGGGCAGGGGGGAGTGTTGGGCGCGTATGCTGGCACATGTCTCCATGGTTGCTATGGGAGTTCGGTGCGGACGGTGTTTTTTCCATACGGTTGTAAGATCGGACGCACGGGATGGATCGTGATTCCTCGGTCGGACTTCACCTTTCACATTTGTACGGTAAATCGTCCGAGGACGTGTCGGACACATTTTCCGACCCGAGGACGTGTGGGAAATCATTCCCGATGCGGTTCGTATGGACTTTTTACCATGCGAATCGTGATTGCCAGTTCGTACGGCACTTGTACGATTTGTACGGTAAAAAGACCGGATACGAGTCGCACGGGGAATTTTTTTACCGGATCGTAATTGGCACCCGAGTGAGTTTGAGAGAGTAAACTATTGTCTGTCTATTTCTTTGCAGATGTTTGAAGCCACCCTGTTGGCTGATTCTTTGTTTCTACTGACACGATAAAACTCATAAAAAGTACTTTCGAATTTCCTTTTGAAGGAGCTGTAGCGGGGAAAAGACCCTGAAATTCCTTCTTCTGCTTGGAGGCACATACACTCTGGGGCCTATTTACAAACCTCTTGTGCCGCCGGTACATCACATTTTCCCCTATTAAAAAGTGACTTGTAAATAAGCCCCTGGATGTGCGCATACACCACTGCATGTTTCCTAGGTAACAGGGAAGCAGATTCATCAGGGACCCTTATGCCTTTTAGTAGCTGCCAGAATTGAAGTCCACTCCAACAAGTAGCACACACATATTTCACAGAGAACTTACAGAGGAGAAAATACTCTCCCTGCTATAGATTTCTTTAAGGCTACATTACTGAATAATTTGCTCTCTCAAATTTTCAGACTTGTGGGAAATAAGCATGAATTAATTCGGAAAAATTAGATTAATGCTTGGAAATCAACTGACATACATTTATACTAACAAGCCTAGGATTCTTCTTAATCCCCTGAAAGTCAGAAATCTACTCCAAATGTAGGGCTAACCATACAGTGGTAGATTATCAACTTTTTACATGGTCTAATATATTTAAATAAAACAACAGTTGATGGAGAAAGCAGCTTGTCACAGAGCCTCTGGGTTACTAAAAAATCCCTCAAAGCATTAGGAAACACAGGTGCAATTTCTGCCACAGGAAATGTTTCCTTAATTTGAAGAGTGTAATGATCAAATGAAAGCTGTATATTTTTATTAAATATATTGACTTCACATACCATAAAACAATCTCGAAGGATAAAATTGCTAATGCCACGTAGTCGAAGTCGCGTTGGCCACATCTCCACTGTACGTTAACACAACGGAAAAGTTCAAAAGTGTGGCTATAGTTGTCCATGTAGCATAAACTGCAATTCCATTATGGACCTACAAAATAATTAAGATCTTAAAAGTAGGAATAACATTACGACAAAAAGGGGCATTTTTTCCTATTTATTCATTCTTGTTTGCATGAATCCCTAGAGATCCAATGCCTAGTTGAAATAACTTACTGCACCAGTACGCAGGGCACCAGGTAGCCCCTAATAAACGATGCACTGAGTCCTCTCCTTTTTTTTATTGAAAAACAAAATGCAATACAGTCATCTCATAATAAGCAACAAGGGGACACATTTAAGCACTTAGTGGAAGGAGCTCATGTGGAATTCATCTTTTGAAGAAATGAGATTGCGCCATAAAAATACTTTAAGGTACAGAATTTATCCTTCAGTCCAGTATCCTTTTGGAACATCTAACTCTGAAATGTGGTAGAGGAGTTTCCCCAAACAGAGAGGGATGACAATCCCTAAAACCAAACATAAGACACTTGATAAAGACGTATTGCTACCAAAGAGCATTTACAAGCCATTTCTTATGGAATGGTGTCAAACAGGAAAATGTGGAGAGGTCACTGAAGAAGAATATTGAATTATCTACCTCGATTTTGAGATTTAAAACAAACAATGCATGTGCAGTAACAAATTCCTTATGTTCTTGTGCTATGTGGCCCTTTTCTACCATATGAGTGAGATTAGCTTGAGAGGACAGCACAGTGAGTAATCACATTCAAGTTTTGCATTTTATTAAGGCGTCCAACAGCTACACAGTATGATTCTTTGCTGAATGTATTGCTCCATGTGGGCTGATGTTTAGTAAGTTTGGCAAGCTGCATTTGGGATTTGAATTCTGAGTTCAATTTTCCATCCAGTTCTCTCTTTTCCTAAACAGGATAAACTTTACTGCGGGGGTAAGTTAGATTATTTTGGATATTGAAGTTTCCCAATAGAATTGGCCGGTTAGCAATCCTATTATTTAGAGAATTATATCTGCCTTGTTTGAGACCTCATTCACTAGTGGCATTACAGCTTTCGGCACAATTATATAGTTTCTTTATTTATACTTCACTAATGGGGAGATATAAAAAAGCCTTCTATCAAACACTGAATAGAATAACAGAACCACTGTTTATTACTTGGCTTATGGTGTGTATATCTTTTTCAATCCACTCTTGCCAATGTATTTTCTTACCTGCACAGCAGCTTTCAGTAATGTCCCAAATTGAAGACAGCAAGAGGAGTCTGGAGTTTACTTGCAACTCTGCACCCACATAACACAATGTGGAATGTGTGGTCTTAACCGTAACCATAAAGCAAGAGTGCACTCTGCGCTTATTAGCTGTTAATGAAGATTGTAAACAGTCACCGGAGGACATCATTTTCTATTGAGACACAATTGGGGATGTCTGAATTGTTTGAAGCCTATATGTAGCTTATTACAGGATAAATGCCTTGAGGTAATTCTTAAGGTCAGGAAACTCAAATCCTCCAAAGGTGGTTGGAACCTTAAGTGTTCTGATGGAAAAGACTGGGATGTAGTTGACACTCCAGACAAAGTTTAAGAAATTGTGTTTGGATGACGTCTACAATAAATAGCTGTAAGGTAGACCTAAGCTATTTAACACATGAGGAGTTATTGGCAAAAGGTTTATTTTCACTGTATTATCCTAAGCACAATGACTAAGACCCGACTTACTCCACCTTGCAATGTTGACCCCCTTCATTACCACTGGGTGACCATCAAAGGGAATACATTCACTGGTGCCTGTATGTGAGATACTGTGATTTAATGGACCTAGCATAATGTTTAGTTCAAAATTGTATGCTGTGCTCACAACTGTGCTTTATAAAAGAGCTAGTATCCCAGGGGCAAAAACTGACTTAGATATTTGCATCTCTAAAACGCCAGTGAGAAGCAAAGGACAAAAATGTCCAATAAACCCTCCGAAGCTAGAAATAGTTACATAGCATATTGGGTACAAGAACACCAAGGAAAACAAGCATTGGAATAGCCAATAGGTCTCGCCTTTGGGACCTTATAAGTGTTTAGCCATGCAACAGTTGCATAACTAAATACTTATAAGGTCCCAAAAGCGTGACCGATTGGCTATGCAAAGCGGCCGCGCGGCCGCGAAAGTGAAAGTAATCGCGGTAAAGCGCGGCGCGAGCGCCCACGCACATGCACTGTAGCTCTAGGCTGGCCTGGTAGCACTTTTTGGAGCTCTCTCAAAAAGTCTCGCCAGACCAGCGCATGCGCTGGGTCAGGCGAGACCTAAAAACGGAGTGTCTACAGATTCATAAATTGGGATAAGGTAGACTCGAATGTTTACTGCATTTGCCCCACTGTGTGATGTCTCTTTTTAAAAAAGTACATAAACCCTAACCGACATGCTTCACCATCGAGCTCCTCATGGCCAAGATCGTAACACTATTACGAGGTGGGCAGCCTTGGGAGCACTCTGCGAGGTGTTTTACTGTGTGTTGAGTGGAAAAAGCTATTAAAGATGAATACTCTCAATTGCTGTGAGAAGAGTGAGTATTCAGCTCTCAAGAGGAAGGGGTCTAAAAGTAAAAATGCATAGGGGATGGTAATTGGCTTGAATATTCTGTTCTGAACCTCCGTGCTGCTGAATTATAAAGTTAACAAGGAAATATGGTGGAATTTTGTGATACATCCCCGGCAGTCAATTTTGGATATTTAGAACACATTTACAATGACAACACAACATGGACAAATTCCACTGGTCTACAACCACTGTCTGTTACCATCTCCTATCCACCCGACCCCTCTGTTGTCTTGTTTCCCTATTAGCATGTCTGTGTCTCCCAAACAGTAGTTCTTATAGTCGTGTATTTTAGTTTGGCACATGATGAATAGTGACATATCCACCTGACCTCAGGTAGCAAGCCTTATCACACTCTACAGGAGGCATCTTGTGGGTGAGCACAACTTACAGTGTAACGGCACCCTCCTTATGCATGGTCAGCCAGTGTTTCTACATGTCAGGGTGCTGAATGTGCACAACTGCGTACATGTGTATCACTGATACCCAATACCAATATTTTCCCCTGAACGTTTGTGAGGATTTTGCACCTCACCTAAATGCATTGAAGATCAGTTGTGGCAGACTTGCTCGATCAAGAGGAGATTCTGCATTGAGAAGAAGGGCAAATAAAGGAGTAGTTGTATACTTAAAACAACATAAAAGCTATCTGAGGAAATGTCAGAATTTAAATCAAAATGCTTACCATTTACTTTGCACACAGTAAAATCTCTGATTCACTCTGGAATTTGGCCCTGGGGATGCTGAACCTCAGAGTATCAATCTCATCTAAGAAAAATTCTACACCAGTTTCACCTTCTGCCTTAGAAGCAGGCCCTGAGTGGGAATGAGGGAGCTGTAAGTACAGGGGAGGAAGAAACTGAATATGCAGGGACTGATGTAGATTCCCTCAACCTACCAGTCAACTCTGGATTTTTCGTTCAGGGAAACTGGTTGTCAACAGTGGTGGCTCCTCCGCTAAGGTAGAGGAACGTCACCCCACTGCTTCAGCTGCCAGCTGAATACAATACATAAAATGATAATAACGCTCATTATTATCATTTAGTTTTTTGTATTCAGCTTGAAGCTGAAGTCAGGACGGAGGTGGCAGCACCTAAAGTGCGCATGATGCTTTGGCCGGCAGTCTTGGGCCGTCCAAAGCCACATGCGCACTCTGCAAGTTATCCACGCTGGCTGAGAACATGCACAGCCTGCCAGCCCCGGTATAAGCGCTGAACCATGGCGCTCTGACCAATTACAACGCTGCTAAGGCAGCATTTTGATTGGTCAGGGGATTCTGGGAGGCTGTGCACTTCCTGCCGAGAGGAGGATGGAGAAAGAATAGGAGGCGCCCAGCGGTAAAGATGTAAGTGCTTTTTCTTATTATTCCTCTCCCTTTCCTCCTCCTGCCCCACAACCCCTGGTCGGTAGCAGCCGCTACTGGTTGTCAACTTCTGTAGGCTCACCGCATTGGCTCCTATATAGACACCAATTACCATTCATAGTCTGTCCAGCCCCCACACAACACGTGTACCTAACCATGCACAGACGATAGAGACTATACAGCTATTCGACTATGGGGACTATACAGCTTTTTTAGGGGGAAAGCTTGTATGCCCTCTCCTTTCCAACTGTACAAGTGAAAAGGCCTGTGCCTGTGCAACTATAACCAGCTTACACCAGCCAACAGTAGTATTCACCCTCTAGAGATAAGGCGCTGAGTGATAGTAACTTTTTGCGTTGAGTTCCTCAATGTTGTGCATTTGGATTTAATTCTTCACACTCGAGTGCCCGTGGCGTGCATGTTTTCTGAGCATGCACAACATAGATCAATCTACACATGTTTTAGAGACTTTAATCCATCACCACCCAAAAATGTATGTTACCTAGTTTTACCTATTTGCCCCGATGCACAATAGGGGCCCTAAAGGGTAACATTCAAGCCAAACCTATAGTACTCAAACTGACAAGTTACAGAAAGCATCATTGTTTCCTCTGCGAGGTGCCCAGGGAGTATCTTTAAATATTTCTAAACATTTTCTTCGTCACAATCCAGCATCCATGCCAGAAAATAAGCATGATACGATAGTTAGTTTTTGATGTTACCATAAAAATGTACACCAAATATGTGAAGTAGTTCAAGTGAGTCTACACCTCCAGGCACAACCATGCTACATTAGCTTCAAGAGGCGCCTGAACACTGAATACAACAGAGAAATGATAGACAGGGAATAACTCTCTAAATCAGACCACTTTCTGACTTCCTGCCATCGTCCTTATTCAACTGTCGTTTAATTTGTGCCAGTCGTTGCGGACCAATAAGGATTTTTTATCATCTTTGACCCAAAGCAAGAGAGAGAAAGGCAGAAACAGGAGAAAGGAGGAGGAAGAGAAACACAAGAAAACAGCGATTCACAGGGAAAGCAGAAAACAATTAAAAATCAATTATGGCAAAGTCAATAGGTCTAGCCTTCAGCAAACCAATTGGCAAAGCAGCATATGGCAAAAAGAGGGAAGAATAAAAACAAAACAAAAGTCAACATAGGCATAAGTCATCACACTTGTGGGCATATGCATCATGATTCCAAGTCGACTAGGCATGCTGTGTTAAATGCCTGCATGCTTCACCACGCATTCACATATGGCATGGTTCAGCATACATTTTGTTTTTACTCACCGTTCCAAGACAACGGACGCCAATCGTGGAGGAGTAAATATAAAGAAAGTCAAATGTACACAAACATAAAAAAAGGAGTAGTCTGGCAACAAATTGAAGCAGCTGAGCCCTCCAAAATATTTTGTAAAAGCATTTCTTAAATGAGCACAATGAGTGAAACACAGAGGCGTGGGCAACAAGAGATGGAGGGAGGGGGGTTGCATGATCAAGGTAGGAGCCTGAGGTGAGAGGGAGAAATAATTGTTAAAAAAGAAAAAAAAAAAAGAAAAGATATAGCAACTATACAGGAAGGCTGAGGACGGAGTAACACGGTGCAAATGGGGTGGAGTGAGCATTTAGGTGGAAGCAGCTAATGAGGAAGAGAGGGCAAAAGAAAATGCCTGCAATCCCATAAAGTGATGAAAGACAGCAAAAAGTAGTTCCCTATATGTAGGCAGTGGAAGGATAAAAGCCATCCAATTAAAAGATTGGTAAAGAAACTGTGCTCCAGAGGAGGGAAAACACACGGAGGAGGAAAGCCATTGAATAGGAAGCAAGCAAATGAGACTGACAAGAAAGAAAGTCTGTGCCAAGAAACAGGCTGGCACAAAAATGTACTAGTGCAGGACACAATATGCCTTTTTGACAACATACCCCTAAAAGCTGGCTGTAAGCGAGGCTCAAAAAAGTGAGATAAAGAAACAAGAAGTGTAGAGTGGTGGAGGAAAGACGCATGGGGTGGATTCAAGACTAAGATTCCTTAGTAATGGCAACCCTGGCATTCAGCAATGGGCCATAAGAAAAAATTGGGCACCTGCACATTTTATTTTGTTTGTTTGTTGTTTTTCTATTTTATTCAACAGATATCTGTGAAGTAGCTATGGTGTGGTACTGCACACAATCCTTATATTAACAATAAAGTGGAACTTACGAGAATCCGGATGAGCCAAAGGTCTATTTTTCTAGACTTCTGCAGCCATAAGCCATTAATGTACAGTGCGCGGTAAGAGATGATGAGGACACAGTAGTTTGTGAAGGCAATGAATGCCAGGAATACCAGGGCTGGAATGATATACCTGTAAAAGAAGAAGTGGAACAATAGGTGCATGGAGATACGGTGACATTTTCACTATATAGACAAATTAACAGAATTAGCCAGGGGTACAGTGTTTAAGAGCTGGGAAGTGCTGCTACTGTTCCATCAAAAGCACTACACTATGGGCCAAAAGTTCAGCTACTTGGTCATAAGAGCACCTCTGCTGAGAGGAGCTGGTACTGTCCCAATGAAAATTCAGCAGATCTGCTGATAAGTGCTAGCATTGTCAAATAAAGAGTGGCAGCCATGCAGATCAATATAGATGCCACCTGCTCCCTAAAAGCGGCAGTATTGTGTCTTGGAGGTGAGGTGTATAAAGTGTCTGCATGCCACCAGATACAGATGTCTTTGGGTGTCAGAGGGTGACAGGGGGTCACTAGGTGAGCAGTCATTTTTGATAGCTTTCTTGAATCAGTACCAGAAGGGGGATGACGATGGAGTGTCCCAACACCGAGATAGCCGGTCGGAAGAAAAGGATGCAATGTGATCTGTAATTTTCCTCTCACTACTATTAAGCAAAGGCTGGTAGGATTCTGCTTGCTTTTTCCACATGACTTGAAAAAAGGGACGAGTTATAAACACATTTTTCATTGAGAATTTGAATGAGCCTTTAAAAATCTAACACTGAACCCCCAACTTGACTACTGAAAACCAACGGGCGACCCGATTGAATGCATTCTTGGTATTTCCTAGGATGATCCCATCCCTACCTCTAATTGCTGTCTGCTACATCAAAAAACGAGATGGCCATATTCATATGAACAGTGGAATATCTACTAGGGATAAATCCATGCTGCATGAGGAAACCAATTGATAGATTATCCCAGCCAAACGATTACCCAAGACTTTCAAAAACACCAGTGTTAATCAAAGGATATTAGGTCGTAAGAAGGACATTTCCTGGGGTGTTTATTTTTCTCCAGGAATACCACTATGTTTATTTACATTTTTGATAAAGGGACATTTAATTGCTCAAAAAACCCATTGATTTTATCAAGGAAAAATGGGCTAACCTGCCATTAAAAATTCAGATGGAACTAATTTTGAACCAATGGACATACTTCCAAGTTGACCTTTCATTCCAATGATTTTCTCCCCCAATGTAAAGGGTTTTTCAAATTTAGTGGGGAGTTCTTCATAAAGAGGCATTTTAGCCCCAGCCAGAATGGCCTAGGATACTCAACAGAACAGTCTGAATCTTCATAATTAAGTTGAGAATAAAATTCCCAAAAGACATCTAAAATTCCCACAAATTTGTTTTATCATCATGCCAACGTTATTATATACCCTAAAATTATATTCGTGATGGCCTTTTCGCTAATATTAAGGGCCAATGTCTCACCTACTGACTATGCTCGAACACTGAGTGATTATGATGCACCCTTTCAATAATGTCTCTGAGCTGCTTTTATGCAAGCAACATCTGACCACTTAATGTTTGTAAATCTCCTTTTCCTCATCCAGGCACAGGCGAGCGGATCAAAAACCCATACTCAAGCTCAAGATTTGAAAGTTGTATACATGTGTTTTCCTTTTGCCAGCGAGCTCCTTGACGACTATGACTAGTAAAACTAAGCATGGCCCCCAGGATCACTACCTTGGCTGTATTCTAAGGATGTTCAGCTGGGGAGCCTCCTCTAAGCTTATCTGACCACTCTTTGTTAATAACATCAATAGATCAGCACATGCAAGCTCCCTCTGTACCGATGCAGAGAGGAACCGGTTGGCAGCCATCTTCCTTGAGTGTTTGAGCAAGCCTTAAGGATTTCTCAGTGACCTCATCACTTTTGGTAAGAAATTCTGTATGTTCCCTGAAACAAATCCTTTATTCTGCCTTTCACAGCGTCTAGGAGGGTAAGATCTGCTCCCCTCTATCCCTTGCCGAAGTGGAGCTTCACTCTTGTCACCTCCTCTCATGGCAGTCCACGGCATTTAGTCTTATGCTCTGTTTTGCCTCAGCATCCCGCCCTCCTAGCATCTGCCACGGGGTCTGCTCTCACCATGAGCCAGCATCCAGCAGGCCCCTGAGCCAAGTGCAAGGAGGAGCTTCATTCCCAGCTTCCTATGAGAAGTTGTGTGTATGGCTAAGCACACGGTACTGCACAAAATCCAATTCAACACCCAAAAGCAGGTAAACAATCAAGCCTCCATTGATGTTTTTCCTTTTCACTCCCTCGGGGACCACATGCATCGCTCAGCAGCTGCACGAATAATGTGCTATCAAAATCATGTAAGCCAATTATGATGACTGATCGGCCGATGCCACCCCAGGCAGCATCATTTCCACCCATCCCTATCTTTCTTAATGCAAACTTCATTCAGTAAACTGTGTTTTCGAGGGGAGTCGCCTATCCATTTAAACGAGCATTGCTGGGAACTCGAGTCCAGGTACCGAGTCTCAGAGACTTGGGCTAAAGTGTTGGAGTCAGAGTTAATTTTGTGACCGTCACTCTTATCTACTCCAAATAACCAGGAACTGTTTAAGTTCTGCTTTAGGTTTTGCTTTGCTGTGTTATGGAGAAACCATATACACAATTTCACATGTAGTTTGAGAAACTGCATATTTGTATTTTGTGTTGTGGGTTTGTATTTGAGGGTAGGTGAATGGCGATACAGCGCCTCTCCTCCACCACCCCAGAGTGAATACATTCACCTGCATGGCTTTGGTCACTCTGCTTACAATCTCAAAGTGATGCTCACTGAAAAGATCCCAGGAGTTACCACCAAAATGTTATAAGCGCCATCTAGAAACTTTCCATTCAATCTTTCCCTTCTCTGTCAGTAGATCCCCCCAGTCTCCCCCCCTCTCCACCTACCCAGCTAACCACAGGCCTCCACAATGTGTCAGTTGTCAATTCTTTCCAGTCCGAGTCCTTTCCAAATGTTTGTGTGCCTCAAGGCACCATTTCACCAAGCAATAGAAAAAAAAAAAAACTCCTTACACAATTCTCTGTTCTTCCCCTCAAGTCCTCCCTCTTATCTGGGGCCATGGAGGCCCCACAACATCCTGCTGTTTTACCTGCTCCTCCAGAGGATGTTACTCATCAGACCCAGATAAGCCTAGTCAACCTATCTAGCTTTTTCTTTCTTGCTTTCTTTATCCTGGTCTGGCAAGGTAGGCGTGGAGAGAGGGACTCTGCGGAGAGTCAGGCTTGCCCTTTCCTCCTCAATGTTGGCAGCGGAGTGGCAGTGGGGGGCACTTGTTTCTGGCTGTCGCTGGTGAAGTGATATGATTCCTGGAGGCCCAAGTGTATGTCAAGCGGTGCTTAGTGGGAACTATACACACCTAAGGTGGTAGGTAATAGAGCACAGGGGTTCAGCAGAGTAACAAAGATGATGGTAAGTATTTGGCACATTGTATAGGATGGCAGTAACCGATAGGGGCAGTTCATCCTCACCAGAGCTCCACTCACCACCCTCAATGTCTGCATCCTCTTCTGCAAGAGATATCTCAGTTTCTCTGGTTGAGAACATTTCATAGCTTTTTTTGCTATATTATGACTTTAAATGGTGAATACTCCTTTAGATAGATCACAGTTTAGACTTACTCTCGATCCCACAGGAAAAGCCAGCCAATGTTGAGAGCGTTGTTGAGCATCCACACAAGGTAAAACCAGACTGGAATAGATCTGGCTTTATATACATCCATCCATTTTCGTTTCTAAGGTCAAAACAAAAGTAATGAATTAGCAACAATACATGTGTTAGAAAACTAGAACAAAGTGTGTAATCTCATATATAACCCTAGGTTATAGGCATCTGCAAGAAAGACAGCTCTCACATATGCCAATGTTCAGGTTAAATGGAGAAAGCTCCAAAAAAGAGGTGCTGCAACATAGATTGCCTATGGAAAAAGAACCGCTTTATAGAATTTCAAGATCTTCAAATGGCTCAATCATTACTTTACGCCACTTGTCTTCGGGCCAGACAAGATGGTGGTTTTGGGAAGAGCTGCTTGGAAGCCAGACAGCCTAGTTCAAACTGCAAACGAGAGGCAAGTGAAGGTATTGAGATATTGGTTACTTTCAGGATATTAATGTCTTATTGAGATGATAAAAAAAGCACATTTTAACCATCCACCTGAGAAAAAACAAATGGGTGGCGAAGTGAGCTAAAAAACGATGATGGATTCAACCCAGATATGTGACTGGGGGGTGAGTGTCCGAAACGTTTCGGCGCTCCGTCCATCATCTCCTTGTGTTTGCTTTGTTCACTTTAAGTTGGCAGGGAATGCCCTGACGTGGGTCCCTTGCTCACTTTGCCACTGGATTCAAGCTAGCCTAGCTGATGAGGGAGGTTATCCCGAAACCGGTCCCAGAATGCTTGTTTCCGCTCCAGGGAAGACCTGGCTTGGTAGTTGGAGCTGGACTGTTCCCATGAGGCACTGGGTCAAGACTGATTTGCATATAGCTGGTTCCGAACTGGGGTGGCGAAGTGAGCTAAAGAACGATGATGGATTCAGCTCAGATCTGTGACTGAGGGTTAGTGCCTGAAAAGTTTCAGTGCGCCGTCCATCTTCTCCTTGTGTTTGCTTAGTGCACACCTTCAATTAAGCCACTGATCATTAGCTACTGATTACTCTACAACACAGGCTAACCCAATATTCCTCACCAAGAAAAGGAGTATGTTCTGCAGATGCAAGAGTGCCACCTTAGAGTAGAGTACCAACTTGCCATGGATAAGTGTTAGAAATCGGAGTCTCTAGTTGGCAGTGGTATACACCGGTCCAAGTAGGGACCCTACCTTCTAGTCAGGGTAAGGGGATTACACAGCTAAGATAACCCCAGCTTATCCCCTTGGTAGCTTGGCATGAGCAGTCAGGCTTATGTCAGAGGCAAAGTAAAGTATTTATACATAACACACACAGTAAGGCAGTGAAAACACTACAAAATGGACACCACACCAGTTTAGAAATATAGCCAATATTTATCTAATCTGAACAAAACCAAAACGACAAAAATCCAACATACACAAGGAAAGATATGATTTTGTTAAGAATAAAGCAAAAATACAGTTCTTTGAAGTTGATAGCGCCAAACATGGCTATCACAGAATTGTGACCAACAGTTCAGTCCGACCTGGATGGAGTCGAGCGCTGGCTACAGTGTCTGGGAAGACCCGCAAACAGTACCTTGGATTTGAAGAGGCCTCGAGGACCCTGCGGTGACGTGTAGCAGTGAGGCATCGCTTGAGTCGAGCGGCATCGGTGCTGCATGTCAGTGTGGAAGTCGGTGAGCCCTTGAAGTCACACGCTTTGCAGATCAAACTCCATTAAGTTGAGTTCAGGAGCGCTGACGACTCCTGTGTCATCGCAGGCGGTGCGTCGTGCACTTCAAGATACGGTGTCCGTGGCTTCGGTGCAGGCAGCGGCATGGCGTCTGTTCAGCACAGTTGTCGGTTGACCCAGGGATGCGGTGTTGTCGCGGTTGGTATCTCATGCTCCTCACGAGGCGGTGAGCGTGGCTTCAGTGCAGGCAGCGGCGACAGGTGACGATGTCAGAGTCGATGATGCTGCCGTCGGTAGACCAGGGGCTATGGTGCCGTCGAGGGCGGTGACCATGGCTACAGTGTAGGCAGTGGAGTCGGTGACGGTACGAAGCGGTGTCGTAGGTAAGAGTAGGGTTGTGGGGTTGTAGAAGTCAGTGTCCACACCCACGGTGCAAGCAGCCTTGTTGCTGACAATGTGAAGCATCGTCGTCGCTGAGACTAGGGCTGCGGTATCGTTGAGGTCGGTGCTGAGCTCACTCAGTGAGTGGTGACCACGGCTTCGGTGCAGGCAGCAGCAGTGATGGCTTCGGGAATCCTTTTCTAGAAGTTACAGCCCAGCAAACACCTCCAGTGGCCCAGAACTGGAATTTACGCCACTTCGCAAATTCAGAACTTACAGCAATGGAGTCAAGGTGCTGTAGGTGAAGTCTTTGATGACCCTGAGACTTCCAACAGGAGGCAAGCATGCACAAGCCCTTGGAGAAACTTCACAAGCAGGATACACAGCAAAGTCCAGTCCTTTTCCTCTCCAAAGCAGAAGCAGCAACTCCAAGCCACCACTGCAAAGCAACACACAGCAAAGGGGCAGTACTCCTCCTTACAGCTCTTCTCCTTGACAGAGTCTCCTCTCGTTCCGGAAGTGTTCTAAAATTCTGCAGTTTTGGGTCCAATACTTATACCCCTTTTGGCCTTTGAAGTAGGCATTCTTCAAATGATTGTCTTTGTAGTGCACATGTTCTTGTCCTGACTAGTCTTGGCTCCAGCCACACCCCAGGGGTCTGAAGATAGCACTGTGAGAGGCCAGGCACAGCCCCATTCAGATGTATGTGACAACTCCTCCTACCACTGTAGCTCAGGAAGGCCCATCAGCCTGGTGATGGGTCATCAGGATATGCAGGGCACAGTTCAACTCCCTTTGTGTGACTGCCTAGAGTGAATGCACAAACAACCCATCTGTCAGTCTAAACCAGATGTTGATCCCACAACGGGAAGAGGCACAGGATGATAAAGCAAGAAAATGCCACTTTCTAAAAGAGTCATTTTCAAACACACAATTTAAAAACCACTTTCACTAAAAGATGTATTTTTAAATCCTGAGCTTTGGGCCCAAACTCCAAATCTCTCTCTCTCTTCCCAATTGAAAGGTACACTTGCAAAATGTTGCAAGGCAGCTCCAATGATAACCAATGATAAACTATGGGAGAGATAGTCCTTGCAATAATGAAAAACAGAATTATCAGTAATTCACTATCAGCACATGTAAAACATACCAGTACATGTCCTACCTTTCACATACAGTGCACCATGCCCATGTGGGGCGACTTGGGCCTAACTTAGGGGTGCCTTACATGTAGTAAAAGGGAAGGTTTGTGTCTGGCAAGTGGGTGAACTTGCCAGTTCTACATAGCAGTTTAAAAACTGCATGTGCAGACACTGCAATGCCAGGCCTGAGACATATTTACAGGGTTACTCATGTGGGTGGCACAACCAGTGCTGCAGGCCCACTAGTAGCTTTTGATTTACAGGCCCTGGGCAACCATAAAGCACTTTACTAGGGACTTACCAGTAAATCAAATATGCTAGTTATGGAGAACCAATCAGAAGTACAATTTACTCAGAGAGCATATGCACTTTAGCACTGATCCGCAGTGGTAAAGTGCCCAGAGTCCTAAAGCCAACCAAAACAAGTCAGAAAAATAGGAGGCAAAATGTCAGGGGGTAAACCTGTAAGAAGAGCCAGGTACAACAATAGGCCTACAGATAAGCCTGCTGATTTCCCAAAGGCTTCCTAGATAGGTTCATCAGAGGAAAGGAAGAGGTGGACAGTACTGAGGAAGTGAAGCCAATCACCAAATTTGCTGTATTAAAGCCCTGAAGCTGGAGGAGTCAGTTAGAACCCACACAAAAGGGTAAATTGGTGCGTACCATAATCTCAGAACATCTGATTAGCAAATGGAGAAGACACTAAGGGCCCGGAAGATGCTAACAGTTATCACCACTTGGAAAGAAACTTAGGCTAGTTGTGGTGACCCAGTGCACTAATGAATCTACTACAAAGGTATGTATTTGCTCCCAAGGTCATAGCTTCAAATATAAGTCAATCCATTGAGAATTTCATTCCTGTGAGATCGATACAATGAGAACCATTGAGTCAGATAACAATAAATAATTGTTGTCAGTCCAAAACAATAAGCCCTCCCACTCCCCGTCCCGGGTGAATTGTCTGCTTTACAAATACCCCGGTTATGTTATGTATGAGAAATATCTGGTATTCAGGGGTCCTGCATTGTGCTGCCTCACACATTGCCTCTTCCCCCCCATTAAGCTAGCACTTGTCAGACACTAGGTTCTAGCGGTGATCAAGTCCTGAATCTACAAGAGGGTGCTACTCTCTGATTTGATGCTTTGGTGGAAAGCAAGGTGACAATGTGCTTCTAGGTGTTAGGCAATAGAACTGGGAGAAAAATCATCACACAAGTTTTCAAAGAATCTCCTGGAAAAAATGAGTGCCGATTTTTGTGTCACCACCAATGAGAGATAGTTGCCAATATTTGTCGACAAATAGTCTCTGTATCTAGAAATGAAATATTGAATACTCCCACAGAAGAGGCAACACACACTTTCCTAACTGCTGTTGTCATGAGAAGTCTCACTGTCGTCAACATCTCTGCTCATTCATCCTGGCATCCAGCTACCCTTCTCCCTTGACAGAGGGAACGGAGGTCAAATACCAGTAGAGTAATAACAAGGTGAAGCAGTGGAGATGCACCAGAATCTCAGACATCCGGGTAGGAAATCTCATGCAATACCCAGGAGCAAAGCTCAGGATGCCCTTCACATCATAATCATTCAGGGAAACTACCCAGAGGAATGCAATGGTTTTGTCAAAAGGATTATCCACATTAAAGAGAATGTGTCTGCATATAAGAGCTATCAAGGTCTTTACTCTGAAGTTTATGAGGACTCTGAAGACTCTCCCAAACTATATGACAGTGACAGAGCACGTGACAGGTCGTCATCACTACATCAAGGTACAAGCCAAGGGGCACTGAGCATGCCATTGTGGAATATTAGCCAACCAGCAGAAACATACAGACGCTCTCTACAACTAAGTTCTTCCAGAGTGTCAGCCAAAGACAAAAAGACTTGATATACCTTGAGACCTGACTCGATGCATGTTCATTAAGCCTGACCCCTCACTTGGACATGATCAAGCTTGTGACCCCCAGTCTTATTACAAACAATTTCCCCAGAAATTTTACTCATCCAGTCAACTGGATCTCCACCCAATTGGACCTCCATTCAACTAACCGCCAAAGCCACTTCACGTGTTTAGGTGTTGTCCTTCAATCAATTATGTGAAAGAATGTTATGGTTACCAAAATGGTTGTTGCTCAAGTTCTTTATGTGAAAGGATAACACTCATAGTGAACTGTGGGAAAACGCCCTCAACATCAGGCGTGTTCTGTGCTTGGATGGGAAAGATTGAATAAGAAATTGAGCTTGACGATGATGATTGTAACTGTGCCACTGCAACCCAGCCAGCAAAGCTTGACATAAGCACTGTGGGTCTTATATTTACTGCCCAAGCTGAGGACAATGCAATTACAGTATCTAACAGGTCCTAAAAAAAGGTATAACTCCCACTAGGCAGTAACAAAGGGAGGTGTGTGTAATACTTGAAAAGCCATGGTGTACTAACCCACTCTGAATTAAAAGGGTTTTGTATTTCATGTTCAAAATGTACTTTATTGAAATTCTATGAACTTAGACTTACTTACTCTTCCTAACTTAGAATAGAGCAAGGAAAAACAAAAATAGATACATTTTGAATATGTTTTTTATATCTATGTGTGTGTGTGCACATCTAAATATATAAATGTATATACACACACACACGCACGCATGCACACACACACGCGTGCGCGCACACACACACACACACTGTTGACTTTCATTTAATCTCATACTCCATAGCTGGTGTGGGACAAAGGTAATTAATTACCTGCGTGCCCCTTTTCCCAGTACAAGCACTCCAAAAAGGTACAAGACCCAAGATAGCGACAAGTTAAACAGCTTCCCACCGGATCACCACTACTGTTGCCATCCAGGCCCGACCACCTCTAACTGAACAACCAAGACAGAATGAAAAAAACCCTTAAGGGGATGGGGGTATTCTAGATGCATTTATGATGGTCAACATTCAGAGGCGTGCTATATAGATATGCCCAGGTGTGTCCTGCAGCCCGAAAGCTTCCTTCTCCTCCTTCACTCCTTATCTCCTATAAGGATGATGGCCTGCAATCCATATCTGCTGGTCCTTGGTGGATTACCGGAGGAGGGGAACACAACACTCTTGGCCACGGGTGAGAGCCTTTGAGAGTTAGGCACAACAGCCTAGTTAGGAGGGAGGCTTTATATCTGGACATTCCCAACTATTCCATGGTCACTCTGGTAGACACTGAAGTAGAGACACCAAAGGAGAATATGAATTTCATGCAGAAGGAGGCCATCTTCTTCTCTGGAGAAACTTTGAAAACGAGACTGTTGCTCCACTACAAACATCGACAACATGATACCCATGACTCATTGAGAGACCTGGAGGCCATGTAAAGTGTGGGACACCTATAATTTCACACATTAGGAAGGCAACATTGATAGAGATTGCAACTGAATACATTATGTTATCAGACTTAAAATTGATGCAAGCCTTAATTTTAAAATACAATCCCTTTATAAATTCCTGGCACCAGAGCACAGGAGTTGGAGAGGAGACTAAGGTTACCAACAGTCTCCAGGAGAAGTGTATGGTAGCTTTTAAAGACGAGTATTGCTGACAGGCACACTAATACTGAAGTAGGACAGGAAAGGGTCTAATGTGAGACACTGTATCAGATCCTTAAAAGAAAGGTACCATGGCAAGGCAGCGTCCATGTCACCAGCTGTATGGAAAGCCATGGAAATGGTGTTGCGTGTTCTTCAGCGTTGAATGCTGTGCTAAGTTCTAACTGCACAAAAGGCAAGTCCCACCCTTACTGGTAGGTTTGGGCCATGGACAATGCAAATATTACTGCTGCCCCAGACAACTGTGAAAGGACAACAATCTTCTTGGTACATGCATGGCAGTAACATCTGTGGATTACAGTACCCCTTTTAGTGCTTCTGTGAAGTTTACTTCCTTCTGCCAATTATTGCCTTATCTTGCAACTGTCCCTGCTGTGAGGGCCTTATCACATATTTTGAGAAGGACTCTCAAAGTGATTCTCTGGCTGATGTGGACGACAGACAGTAATGAACAATGAGATTGTCACTGCGAAGAGGAGCACAACGTTGTAATGCAATAACTTTTTTTCAAAGATGTTTTGATTTCATAGGCAAGCTGGTTATGGAGTTTTAGTTATTGTAAATAGTTGGGTAAATATTTTTTGTTTATAGGAGGCTTGTCTGCAAGTGAATTATACAGGTGAATGTTTTAATAGTGTGTGATGCTGACGGCCATGTTCTCTTGAGTTCGAAGAGTGAATCAAGGAGTTGAGTTCCCATTCTCTCAAGCCAATGAAATATTCTGTTTAGGCTACACCATACTTCACAGACTAAATATGGACATACACTCCTACATTTCTTCTCGACACTGGGTCTGAGGTGGTGCTCACAGGCAAGTAGCATAATTAAATCTCCTTCCTGTCATGGATGGCACTACTTACATGAGGCTCCTGGAAGATCTGGTACACTGCAGGAATAAATGAGTGCAATCGATCAGACAAGCCCCAATTGCTAAAGAGATAATGGGTAAAGTAAATCCTAAAATCAATTAACAAAAGAAGAAGATTGAGGATGGAACATAGGCACTTGTTCGTCTCCCATAATCTTGGAAACTAAATCCTAAACCGGAGAAGTTGGCATTTCAACAAAAAGGTCGTAGTATGGGCCTACCGGATGCCAAGCCTGAGACAAGTGAAACTTCTGAACCAGAAGTGAAAGTAATATTAGATTTAGCCTAGCCTCTACCAATGGAATACATAGTCTAACAACGACAAACCACTCACGTCGGGACTGCTTCCCGGTCAGTCAAGGTGCCCTATCGTTGCAATGTAACACCGGCCCATCAGATGCCAGTCCCGAGGCAAGTAAAAGTGGTGACCTAGAAATGAAAAGTAATGCCACGAGAGATTAAATCCAATCTGGACTCCATTGGAAGGAGAAGTTAGAATATGAAGGCTCATTCATGTCTTCTTTCCCCGATTTTAAGGCAACAGTGCAGGAAGTCAGGCAATCCTTTCTGGAAGTGAAGAATCTGCGGAAAATGGAATCAAAATATGCACTGATTTATCTGGCCAGTTTTGTATAGAACACAGAGGGGAAGCTAATTTCTTTGTAACACCTGAATCTGCAACTGACCTTTTGGATACACATTTTATGACAGTCTGAGAAGTCCAATATCACTCCTGGAGGAGGGTGGGCGCTCACCACAGAGCTCTGCAATGAGCCATAATAAATACTCACCTTCTATATAGGTCTGTAATTGCGTATTAATGTTTACTAGAAGGATGGCATGATGTGGGTAGAATAAGCTATTCTGAGTCTTAATGCTTTACAATATACTAAGGGGGATCGCGAGTGGATGGTGAACGTAGGTCATGTAATGACCGACTAGTTCTTGAGAATTTATATTTTTACGTATGGGTGTGCGTTGTAGGATCTAGATGGGTGAGTTGTATCAAACACTCTGAACTGATAAAAAACAGTTAAACAACTGAAAACCCAATTACAACTTTTATAGTGCTAATAAAGTCATAGGGGTTCAAGAATATGTTGCCTTTTGTTAATAAAATGTTCTACACCTATTACCTTTCAACAGCTAAGCACCGCCAATCATATTAAAAACTTGAATAACTTTCATAACTTTATTCATCTCTTGGGCAAAAGTGGCATTTTAATTAGTGGGGCAACGCTCCTTCGCTCAAATGGAGGAGCCGTCCCATCTGTGGCCAAATTGCTTGACAGTATTCTAGCCACATATCTCTAACCACTGGCAACAAACCACCATGTGTGAGAAATTGGGGTAATCCACCATACTTCTTCTCTTCAACAGCGTCTTCTGTCTATTTAATGGTGAATAAAACAAAGTATGTATATTTGAGTGACCGACAATCCTACAACACATCTAAGAACTAAAGGCCAGATGTATCAAATGCTTTACACGTTTTGTGTCTATGGGAAAATGCTTAAGTACACAAGTGCCTAATTGACAACTGATGAAACCTTCATGAATCCCTAACAGGTATAGAAACGTGTGTCTGATCCTGACCACGGAGAGGGCGGGAGTGACTCACTCCCAGAAATCTGCAGGAGTTGGTGGAACTTGTTAGGAGACTTCTTTATTTGCTGATCCCCTGGCT
Source organism: Triturus cristatus (assembly GCF_964204655.1). Taxonomy (NCBI): domain Eukaryota; kingdom Metazoa; phylum Chordata; class Amphibia; order Caudata; family Salamandridae; genus Triturus; species Triturus cristatus. The sequence continues at coordinate 168,225,410 of NC_140588.1, read as the reverse complement.
AGTTTCATAGCCTATTCATATCGGAGCTAGCCTCTGAAATGTCTCTACATCCAGGGCTTCCCTTCCCCTCTGCCTCACTTCCTATTCATGCCCTTCCCACTTTCCCTCCCCTAGAAAGCCCAGTTGCCACTCTGCTAGACTGCTAATCCGCAGTCTAGCGGATTTCTGGTGACATTACAACATGGACTAATACAAGCCTGTTACTTCAGACTTTATGTTGATAGTATTAAATGCCTTGAGCCTAATGCCTTGCAGTAATTTTAGATGGTTCTCGACACTTTCTCCATTTCTTCATCTCCTTTCCAATTTCACATAAACTCCTCCCAAGTTAGAATTAGTTGTGTAATATGTTATTCTGTATAGCAATTCATTATCATATACAAGTAATACTCGGTGAGTAGTTCATCGAAATGGTGACAAACTTCCTTTTTGCAGCTCTCTGCTTTCATTATTTAAACTGCACCTGCATGGCCATTTTACAGTAGTTATGATAAAGTTTACTCAAATTTACACGCTATCAATCAATCAATCAGGGTTGATAGAGCGCAACTACTCACCTGTGAGGGTCTAAAGGCACTGAGGGGGCAGCTCCGTTGAGTGCTGGGGTCATCTGAAGAGTCAGGTCTTGAGGTCCTTCCTGAACTGGGGCAATGTGGAGCTTGGCATAGGTAGAGGGGGAGGTAGTTCTAGGCCTTGGCTGCAAGGTAGGATAAAGACTTTCCTCCCATTCTGGTCTTGTAGATGCATGGGATGGTGGCAGGAGAGAGATCGGCTGATCCGAGGTGTCTTTTGGGTGCGTGGAAGGACAGGCAGTTGTTCAGGTATATGGGTACGGTGAAGTGGAGGGCCTCGATTGCGTGGGTGAGGAGTCTGAAGGTTATTTTTCCTTCGACTGGGAGCCAGTGGAGATCGTTGAGGTATTGGGTGATGTGACTCCAACGGGGGATGTCGAGGATCAGTCTGGCTGCGGCGTTCTGGATGGTCTGGAGGTTGCGCAAGAGTTTCTCATTGATGCTGGTGTAGAGAGCGTTACCGTAGTCCAGTCTGCTGCTGATGGAAGCGTGTGTGACAGTTTTTCTGGATTCGGATGGGATCCATCTAAACGTCTTTAGAAGCATGCGGAGGGTGTTGAAGCAGGTCAAGGATACGACATTGATCTGTCGGTTCATTGTGAGCGATGAGTCTAGTATGAAGCCGAGGTTTCCAGCGCGGTCCGTCAGGGTGGGAGGATTTCCGAGGGTGGGGGGCCACCAGGAGTCGTCCCATGCAGAGGGGGTGGAGCCAAGGATGAGGACTTCTGTTTTCTCAGAGGTGAGTTTCAGGCGGCTGTTCTTCATTCAGGTGGTAACGGATTTCATCCCTTCTTGGAAGTGTGTTTGGCGATGTTGGGTTCGTTGGTGAGGGAGAGGATAATCTGGGTGTCTTCAGCGTAGGAGATGATGTTGAGCCGTTGTTCCTGATGATGGCTGCGAAGGGGGCCATGAAGACGTTAACGAGGGTGGGGCTGAGGGAGGAGCCCTGGGGAACTCCACAGTTGGTCTCTGTCGGTTCCGAGAGGTAGGGAGGGAGTCAGACCAGCAGAGTTCTGCCATTGAGGAAGGAGCATATTCAGTCGAGGGCCTTGCCGTGGATGCCGGCGTCGTGGAGTCTGGTGGCTAGGGTATGGTGGGAGACGGTGTCGAAGGCAGCCGAGAGGTCCAGGAGGATAAGGGCTGCCATTTCGCCCTGGTCGAAGAGGGTGCGGATGTCATCGGTGGCCACGAGTAGGGCAATTTCGGGGCTGTGATTGCAGCAGAATCTGGATTGGGAGATGTCTAGGATGTTGTTAGCTTCGATGAAGTCTGCTAGCTGGGTGCTGACGGCTTTTTTGATGACCTTTGCTGCGAATGGAAGCAGGAAGATGGGCATGAAGTTTTTGAGGTCTGTCAGGTCTGCTGACGGTTTCTTCAAGAGGGGGTTGACTTTGGCGTGTTTCCAGGGGAGTGTGAAGGTGGCGGACTTGAAGGAGCAGTTGATCGTCAAACGTAGTTCAGATGTGATAGCCGAGGCGGCTCTGTGGAAGAAATGGTGTGCGCAGGGGTCTGAGGGTGCTCCGGAGAGGATGCTTTTCATGGTCTTCGAGGTGTCTTCTGTCGTGACTAGAGTCCATTTGAGCAGGGTCTCTTGGGTGGCGTCACATGGAGGGGGAGCTGGAATGGTGAGGAGGTCTTTGTTGTTGAAGTTGTCGTATATCATCTTAATCTTAGGGTGGAAGAAGGTGCTAAGTCTGTTGCAGAGGTCTTGGGAGGGTGGGATATCTGCTGTTTCACTGCAGGTTTTTCGAATTCCTTGCTGATGGAGAAGAGTTATTTGGTATTGTGAGCGTTGGTGAGGATTCTGTCTTGGAGGGATTTCTTCCTTGTGGATTTGATGAGATGGTGGTGTGCGGTGGTGTCTGCTTTGTATGCGCCACGTGTTTCTGGGGATTTGTTGTTACTCCATGTCCTGTCGAGTCCAGCTTGCTTTCTTGATGTGTCTTCCTGCGGCTTTCTTGTGGGGTTGAGTGTGTCAGTGGCAGTTCGTGATCCAGTGGTGGAGGACGCATGCTGCGGTGTTTGTGTCTGGCGTACGCAGTGGTGGGGTGCTGATGAGGGAGGAAATAAGCTGGTCTTCAGTGACTTTGTTCCAGCTTCTGCAGGGCAGCCGGTGGGCATACTTGTGTATGGTGTTTTTGTTAAGGAGAAATGGATGCAGTAGTGATCTGTCCAGAGGTGTTTCGTAGTGTGGCTGTAGGAGAATCTGTTTCCTTTGCTGAAGACGGGGTCCAGTGTGACTTCTGCTGGGTGCGTGGGGGCAGTGACTAGTTACTTCAGTCCTATGCTGGTTAGGCTCTCTAGGAGTGAGGCAGTGTTTGATTCATCGTGGTTGTCCAGGTGGAAGTTTTGGTCTCCGAGTAGGACGTAGTCTGTGGAGGCAAGGGCATAGGGTGTGATGAGGTCGGGGATGGCGTCGGTAAAAGGAGCGCTGGGGGCGGGCGGCCTGTAGATGAGGGTTCTACAGAGAGTCGTTTTAGGGTCGATCTGGAAGTGGAGGTGCTCTATGAGGGTCGTACTGGACGGTGGTCTTCATGCTGAAGGTGCTTTTGTAAACGATGGCGATGCCTCCTCCTGGGTGGATGGGGTGGTCCCAGCAGAGGATCTTGTATCCGTCGCGAATGGCTGTTGGAATGTTGGGTGAAGAGTTAGCTTTGGTCCAGATTTCTGTGAGGAGGACAACATCGGTGTTGAGGAGGTCCCAGATTTCTATGACGTGCTCGTGTAGGAAACATACATCGAGGAGGATGCAGTTGAGTGGTTTGTGAGCGGTGATGTCTGGTAGGCTGGGAGATGCTGCTGGGGTACGGAGGTGGGTTTAAGGTGCGACGGCAGGGTAGACAGGAGAAAGGGCCTCGGTGTTGTTCGGCGTCGAGAGCTGGCAGTTGTTGCTGCCTCTGAGGTTGAGAGCCTGGAGGGTCCTGGAGTCGCAGCGGATTAGAGGACCCGGGTCCCTGGCACAGGTTGCGGTCAGGTCGCGGAGCAGACGGGCTTGCAATTGACACGCCTTATGTGTGCCAGCTGTGCGGCTGCGCAGCGGCCCCCATTAAGTAGGGATGGGGGGTGGGTCAGCTGGGAGGCGGGAAGGACACACTGGAGGGGGGAGAGACCATGGAGGCAACAGCCACAGGGGGAAAAAATGCAGCAAAAAGAAAGAAAAAACACGGTAGAAAAAGGGGAAGACAGAGAAGGAAGAGGAAATAGGCAAGAGAGAAAAAGAGGGCATGGAGAAAAGAGGCAAGAGAGGTAGAGGCAGATCAGAAGAAGAGCAGAGTGCTCTTCCACTGAACAACCAGGGATGAGGCGCAGGTAGGAGCCTGCGGGTGGAGGGCCTCGAACACCCTGCAACAGTGAGCTCAGTGCACAACACTCAGTGGTGGAGTTGAGCGGAGTAGAGCATTCACACTGACCAGGTCAGTGGTTTTGCCACGCTGCAGCTGCCATTAAGTAGGGATCAGGAGAGGGCAGGTAAGTTCGACGGTAGGAAGGACACACTGGAGGGGCCCTGGGGAAGCAGCGGCGGGGGGGGGACGCCGTGAAAAGAAAGAAAAAAACACTGTAAAAAAAGAAAAAGCGAAAGACAGAGAAGGCAAAGAAAAAATGGAGCACAGAGGAAAGAGGCAAGAGAGAAAAACAGGGCATGGAGAAAAGAGGCAAGAGAGGCAGAGGCGGAACAGCAGAAGAGCACAATCCTCCATCCTTCCAAAGAAACAGAACTGACCCCCACGGAAATAAAGATCTGCCCATGACCATGCTTCAGTCAAGTGTGAAAGCTAAGATCAGCACTTGTGTCTCCTTGTCCCACAGTGGACAGTTCAAGTAGTGGACCATATCTCCATCCCTGATTTGCCCATAACAAATTAAAGCACATGGATAGACAGCTAATCTATGCAATTTAAAGTTTGCACTAATTTATAGTTCAATTCCTACAGTAAGTTGACAGACCCATAGTATCAACTCCTAGCTTGCGAATTTGCTCGGCCTGATGGACTATTAGTCCAGGCTAATAGTGAAATAAACAAAAAACAAACCTTCTACACAACCCAGAAAGAGCATATCCAAACCAAAGAAACTGCCAGATAAATATTGTATTCCAGTTCAGGGAAAAAGGCCATCCGGCAGGAGTAAAGTCTGTTGCTAATTTGTTTGAGAGATTTCCCACTGATTCCAAAAATATACCTCAGGAAGAGATAAACATAGTAACAATGAATGTCAATCAATTAACTTCCAAAACAGATTATGTTATTATATGCAAGTTAAATTATACAATATACCTGAATGGAATTAGACTCTACCGTGCAAGTCTAGATATTCAAATATAATAAAATAGGCAGATTTGAGTCAATCACATTGTGTTCAAGATACAAACAGATTTAGACCCTGGCGGACAGAGTACCATCCGTTTGGGTGGCAAAGGACTTAAAGTTTGCCACCGTGATGAACAGTAGTCTGTCTTATTTAGAGATGACCAATGGCCCTGTGGTCATCTATGTACTCTGAAAAGAACTGCAATTATTACAATTCCATTCAAGGCACAAAAAGTTGGGTGGACAGCCGCTATCGGTTTTGACGGCGGAGCTCCAAACTTAAATTGTTTTTTTCCTCCCAAAATGGAACTTTATAAGTAACAAAAAAATTAATGGCTCCACACCCTGATAGTTTTCTTTCATGGTTGGGGTGCGGGGGTCACTATTTTTTTGCCTGTGCCCCATCGCCAGTTATTCCCTGGCGATGATGGACAAACAAAAGCCCCATCAGACCGTACACTCTAAACAGAGTGGGATTTGTGTTGACTTTAATCTGATGTACTATACTGTCTGACCATCAGAGGTAGCTTTTAGTTGACGGAGACCCCTAATGTCAGGGGCTGACCATCCTCTCAACCTTAAGCAGGGAGGGCAGACAGTCAGTTTGGCGGACAGGGTATCTGTCGTGTTTGCGGTGGAGTACCTTCTGCCAAACTCTAAATTACCCGCACAGTGCTTTGTGATATTGACGTGCACTTTCATTATAGTCTATAAAGCACTGCAAAGAAGCAAAGCATTTCTTAAAACTTACAATTCCTTTATTCTTCTACACTGGCTATCTGCAAAAACTTGCATTATAGTCCTGTACAATACTATGGCCCAATGACCCATTGGTGACGCCATTCGAATTGCTTACATTCTTAAAGGTGAGGATAGCAAACTGTGGTATTCCTCTGAGACATCTATGGCTGAGGGTATATTGGGAACCACAAGTCCATGAAGCACATTTATACTGCTGACAACTCACCGCGAGCTGCCATTTAAACTTTTAATGGCTACAGATGAACTTATGCCAGGGTGGTTTATTAATATTTCTTTTTTGTGTTTAGGCTACTTTAGGATACCAGTTCCACAATGTTACAGAAGCTGGAGTTTAAATTATTGGTTAGTTAGATGAGGACATTGCTCATCGGCTATGAATGGGAAGAATTAACCGTGAAAGTTCGCTGACTTGTTGTGGCTCTGTCCCTCACTGGAGAACAAGTGCTTTTAGTCTGGTTAAACTACGCCATGAACACCATCTTGAAATGGGACAACTAGAGGTTGCTGCTGTAAACATGAAGGCTTGACATACTCCCAGATGAGGTTCCAGCAGGTTACAGAGGGCGGCCTGTAACCTAATGAATTTGCCTCTATGTTTTCTTTCTGTTGTTGGTGCAGCAAATTGCCCTTACACCAAAAGACCCAATGTTTTGGATGCAGAAGTATCTGGGAGCCACCTTGTATAACTATTTCAGGCCACGGTTCCATTATGCATGTCCCAGGGAGCAAGCGGATTAAATTTGGCCATATGCTGTAAGATTTATCCATTTTAACGGCAAGCAAAATCTAGCTCGCTTATTTTCAATCCTCTAAAATGCCTATAGTTCTCTTAGTGAGCATCACAGGCTGAATGTTCGCACCCCTGATGACAGCCTTACCTACAGAGTGGGGAGGTGTGTGAAGAGCATTCTGCTCTGCACCCAGCATTACCTATGGGCATAAAACATACTGCTCATGGACATAAGTATTTGAAAATGGTTTGCACAGTGACATAAAGTCTTGTGGTGATTGAGGGTATGTAGTTACTCTTCATATGTCCAAACATGAGGACCTCTAAAAAGACCAAAGTCCTCAAACCAGAAGTAGATCAGTTTGAACCTCTTGGGAATCTGTCTGCAAGCTGGTCAGTGAGGAAGTTAAAATCCCCTGAGCCAGGGAACTGTCTAAATGGTAAAGAGAATCTGCAGCTGGACTTTGCAAGTAAGAGGCCCCATCAGCACCTCTGTTTCCTGCACACACCACTGCGTTCCCTTCATCCAGGCAGCTCCTTCTCCGCCCTCTTCAGATCACATCAAGATAAACTCTCTCACCAGTTCAACTGTAAGCATTGAACTGCCGAGAGAGGACTGCTTCATTATCCCAAAAGAGCAACAACATTGACGATTATAAAGAAACACCAACATAATAAATCCTTAGCTTGAGCCTTGGCTATCAAGTACCTTCATGTAACTGGCCAGGCAGGCAGGTTATAACTGGCCACTGCCATACAGACTGCTGGATTAACCGTTCTGTGGCAAAATGCGAGTGCTTTAGTCAAGCTACAGTCGAGAACTGCTTAAACAGTGGTACAAGCCATTTGGAGCGTAAGTGGTTGGTTTTTGTGCAAAACAGCAAAAAGTGAGTGTGTTTCCCACATTCCAAACTTACAATGCCAGCAATCAGTCCCAAAACAGTTAGCAGCAAACTTGGCCAAATACACCCTGGTAGGTAGAGTTCCCAAGTGGAAGTTTAAATACAAAGTGTGGCGTGCAACAGTGGCAATTTCAGTTAGCTAAATACCTAATGTATGTTTTACTTGCAAATAGTCAACAGTCAAATGTGAGGAATAGGCCTGTCCAAGGCGAGAAGTTTCCAGCTCAAGAAGGTGTCTTTTACCAAGTCAACTGTGGCGTAATCTACAAGAGCTGGACTGGACCAAAGATGACAGAGTCCAAGTTCATCCAGGCATCCCTTAACATAGATTAGCCAGGGATTGTAGTGGAAATTTCCTAGGGTCGATGTTTCCAAAACCACTCTCAGATATGATGCCCCATGGTGGCTGCGATTTACTTAAATTCAAAAGGCGATCGCGGGAATGAATTTTCAGTTATTTGCGATTGCATGCAGTAACTGTATCCCCAAAGTAGCTGAGACTACCGCTTTTTGTCTGTAACCTTGTAAGATAATGCTCAGGATGTGGCAACCAATTTTGTATCAAGTCCGAAGGATGGCGTTTGCTTGACGCTACAAGGCATTGGTTGCCTTTTCAATATGGTCAGGCCAGTTCAGTTTGTTAATGAAGCGAATGCCCAAGTAGTCATAGCTCTTAATGGTTTCAAGCACCTGACCCATTATCCTTGCGGATTTTCTTCAAGGCGGAGCCATTGAAATAGGCATTATTTTTGTTTTTTGTGTGTTAGTGGAAAGATATTTCTGCCTACAGATGCTCTCAAAGTTCTCCAAAGATTTATGCATTGCGTTTTGTGTATATATCAATAGCATCAATAGAACTGCGTCATATGCAAAAAGAAGAATGAGTATTTGTTTTTACTGCACAACCTCGGGGCATCCAAGGCTTTCTCTGGATACAAATTCTTTGCATTTGTTTAAAAATAGAACAGCGGGCAAGTAGATAGCCTTGCTGTACACCAGAGCAGATTGGAAAATGAGGGGTGTATACCCCAGAGCTTCCATAGCAAACAGAAGCGCTTGTTTCTGCATGCACGGTTGTTTTCCACCCCCATTTTTTCTAGTGATTGCCAAAATTTTGATCTGTTAACTAGATCAATCGCCAATTTTAAATCTATAAATGATAGATATAGAGACAATTTTAGCACCCTTCTATATTTGGCACACACCATATATGGTTTGACAGCTTGATCGATGGTGCTGATACTTGTACAGAATCTAGCCTATGCATCGATTAGAACATTATTATTGTCAATCCACCCTTGAAGCCTGTTTGAAAGTACACAGCCAAAGATTTTTCAGGTGCTCTCTGATAATGAAATAGGCCTGTAATTATTGGGAAGCGTCTTACTTCCTTTTTTGTGGAAGGGCACTATGATAGCAGTTTGCCACGAAGAGGGGATGCATTTTTTCCCAATAGCTGCACTAAACATCTTAGATAGGATGATTGACCAGACCTTCAGGTCAGACCGAAACATGTCCACTGGAACACGATCAGGGCCAGGGGCTTTATTGGCCTTTTGCTCTATGACTGCTCTTACTACCTCCGGGCGTAGCTCCTTAGTTCTCCATTTGGTCTATGGTTGGCAAGTTCTCCCAAATGTGTCAAACCACCACTGCTGTTTTATACTGCCTTTTAGTGGCCCACCTAGGTGTGTTAGCAAATCTGATAACCATGACTATTTGGACCATCCCTGAACACTCTGGCAATTTTCCCCAAAAAGGATCTACTATTTTTCTCTTCTGCTGCCTCAATCAGGTCACTCCACACTCGTTGCTGGTAGTTTGATTTCTTCTTCCTTAGTAGGGCTTTGCATTTGCTCCTTTCGCTCTTAAACATGTAATCACTGATTAATGAATGATGCTGGCACCTATATGCGTTAGAGACTTTCGACTTGGCAAGTCTACACTCCTTATTGTCCCACCCAGAGTAATTCTTTAACAGACCATTCTACTTGGCTACTCTCGATGTAGACCAATTGCGTGTAAGCTCACTTGACAGAGTCCTATAATTTTCTAGTATCACAATATGGTCTCCATTTTCCACATCTTGAATATTTAGAAGATATTCCTCTATGGATTTCATCAGTATGTTCTTGTCGATTGAGTAGCTATCCGCAATCCATTTTGCATCTCTACTACTGTTATCTGGGAAGATACTAGCAATATAACATGGAGGACTTTCAAACCCTGTCACTATTCCATGCTTGAAACACAGAGGGTCGTGATCACCCTTAGGCCGCTGAATTACTTGCATTTCATCACCAGTTACCATTGGTTGTTTGGAAATAGGATACCACTTCTCTTATTGCTTTGGAACATAGGAGCCCCAGGTGATTCAGCCATTTCGGAAGCTTAGCTTTAAATTGTTGAGGAAGCTAGCGGACGATCTCCCTTTACAATGCCTGCTGATAGGAATAGAGCAGGCAATATCAGGCAAAGGGATACCTCAGCTTGCTTCCTCTTTGCTCGTTGCCTCGTTCCATATACATTTGGGTGGGGGAATATCAAAATCTCCATATACTATCAGATAATGAATGCCGGCGGGTTTCACCTTGGCCTTTATTCCATGGATAACTTCCTGTAGGGTTGCTTATTGATCCTCAGGTTTACCACACTGGTTGGGCTTCAAATAGACATTGGCAACAACTATTATGGCTTGTGGTTTCTTGTGGGCCTTGGTACGTGCAAAAAAACATAATCGAGTCATGAATAAAGAAACTTTTGATACCATGTAAGCTAGTTTTGTTGAGATCCAGTAGGAGAGACCCCCGCCCTTACTGGATCTATTTGCTTTGCTGGCAAAACCCATTTTGCCTGGCACTGATTCAGCTAAAGTACCAATCGCTGCCCAAGTCTCCTGAAACCAGCAAATCTTCTTGGTACTAACAGATGCCCCTCAGATGCCACTCAGTCCTCATCCTCAAACTTTGGTTGTAGGCCGGCTATATTCCTGGACATAATGGTTATCCCGCTGGCTTTATGCTTCGCATCTCTCCAGGTCCAAAGGTACAATTGTGGACAGGAAACTGGGTGCCCTTTTAGCTAAAATGAGACGTCAGAGGTGTAATAAGTTTTGTAACCTGCTGTATTAGGGCTGTTCAGTACTGCTGGCAGCCAGTGCCAATTAGTGCCACCACCTACTGCAGGTTTAAGGCTCCTCTTCTGATTGATAATAACAGCTCTATTTCTTCCCTGGTAACTGTCATATTTTTTGCTTCCCTTAGGACACCGGGAGTCAATTTGTAAAGTGCCTCCGGTCTTCTGAGGAGGACTCACGTATCCTGTTGCTCTGAGTTCTCCTGTCCCAACTCCATCTGGCATTCTCACCACAATGCTACGCTCCAATCCCTACTTTGGGGGATCATATCTAGGCCACTCACATGCAGATGGTCCTTGTTATCATTGATCAGATTCGGAGTAACTGGTGCATGAAGCTCCACGTCACTCCTTATCTTTTTTGTGCGCTTCAGTGGCAATATAGTTTTTTTTAATTCTCTTAAATTTCTTCTTTTTGCACTTTACTTTTGCCTAGGAGGTGGACTTAGCACATGGCACTGCAACGAGGGGGGAGGGGGGGGGGGGGCTCGACAGTTGGGGTACAGGGTTTTTTCATAAAAACTGGATACAGTTGCATATTGTCTTTGTTGCGTTCCTCTTGCTCTCCTAAATAGCTCTCCTGTTTCTATTGTGGGGCCATTTTGCTTTGATGATTTTCCTTCTCTTCTGGCTGGTTTACTTCTATCATGGCTTCCTTTTTTCCCCATTTAGTGGCCAGCACTGTGCTATTTAGTAATGCCTGGTCATTTGCACCAGGGTGTGTGGCAATCTCATGGCGCTTTATTTCATGCCTCGTAGATTCTACCTTTGTGTTCTTTTCCCTATTGGATGGTAATGGTCCCACTGCGGCCTCTACAATATGATTTTTTGCCACTACCCTGTTATCCCCATTTAGTGCCATAGGTTTAATTACATCTAACAGCCATTACACACCATGTGTAGATGCTGGGTGGCTTCACTTTAAGGTTGCCAGCACTGGTGGACTTCTCCAGAGTTGCACGTCGCGTATACTCATTTGGTACCAACAAGTCGGGAGTTGGGTCTTCTAATGTTGACATTTCTAAGATGGTTTGAAGTGAGACATTGTGTGGGTGCACTCCCCTAAGCAAAGGGGGAAGTGATAAGGAGTGGTGCTCCCTGTTCGACAATAGTTATTGGTCCCTGGTTCACCCTGGTATTTATAGGATCTTTCTTGCTCTCGACCATTGTGCAACTACCTGTGGTTTTTCCAATCGCCTCCAGCTTGGGTGCTTCAGCCCCTGCCCCATTACTCGTGGTCACAAGACCAGGAGGGCAATTTACTAGGGCACATCACCAGCATCACACATTCCTATACACAGATTCTAAGGACACATAATACACGCTTTCCCTATTACAGAAACCTAACAAAAGGAACACACATGAGGAACACCTACCGTAAAAAGAAGGAAAAAAAATCTAAAGCTACCACAACCTAAACAACTTCTAAAACATATTGTAATCCATAAACTTGGCAAAAAGCTTCCTAGCTCTTCTACTAGCCTAAATCTGCCATCTCTCAAACCTACTCCATTGGACATAGGAACAAAAAGAATCATCATCCATAAGCAAACATGGCAAGACGTTGCCAGGAACAGGGGAAACAATACAAAATTACTCCTGCCCTCTATACACAGATATCTTACTCTTATTCCACACATTACCCCCTTCAACCTAAATGGCTCATTTTTATTGACTAAGACAGGACTAGACAGTTTAGATTGTGATTTATTATAACTCCTATGATGTCTGCTTCTCTTTCCATCCAAATAAACAATATTTCCCTTTTTACATTCTTCAACTCTATGTATTACCCAAAAAAATGATCTCCCTGTGTAGTTTCCTTGACATTATCCTTCAACCACCATGGTGCTAGACGAGACCTCGTTTCCATCTGCTCTACATTGCAAATGGTGAAACCCCATAACGGAATTTAGCGTGGCCATGTAAGCAATCTAGATTGGAATGCTCTGTTCCCATTTATTTCACCACTTGCCGCAAGTTGGACAGCATCCTTAACGACACAAGTGAAACGCTCAACTTGACCATCGGATTAAGGTGGTAAGAAGTAATCCTTTTATGCTCCACGCCACATCTGACAAGATAATTTGAAACCCTAATACAGGTCAACCCGTGGCCTATTATCAGTAACCAAGTAATCAGTAACGCCCTCCTTACAAAAGGCATCTTATAAAAATTTATTACAGTACTCAAAGTCACACTTTCATCAACATTTAAGTCTGGACATTTATCATAATAATTTACAACAACTGCCTAAACATACCTCCTTGTCAGAGCCTGGAAGGGTCCATCCAGATCAATCCCAAATTTCCACCAAGCCCCTTCAGAAAGATCCACAGGCAAGGACTGAACCACACAAAATGTTGCCAAAATATCATTTCCACCACATAATTTGCCTTGCCTCAGCCAACGATCCACTACTTTATCCACCATTTGCCACTGAACATGTGAAGATTATTACCACGACCCTTGTCAGCATAACATAAGGAGGGGAGGGAATTAAATGTGGCAGTTAAAAGCCCGCTCTCTGGTGAAACATGCCATTGAACTAAGTGTCCTACTGGAATCAAATTAATGGAATATCCTTTTCATTACTGAAACTTGGATTCCCCCCGACTCAGAGGTGGATCTAGGAGTAATTTGCTAATCCATCAACCAAGGGCTGAGACGATAGGAGGGGGAGTGGATATTATCTTTTTTTAAAAAGGGAATGAAAAACCATACAAATGGATAAAATACAGGAGGTGGAACTAGTGAGTTTCACCCTGAAAACTAAAGGTGGGACTCATTTAGCCCTTGATGGGCAGAGGACAGGCCCACCAGGCCAGCAGAGATTATGGTTCTCCTCCCTGACCCCAGAGATGGACCCCCCTTCCCATATTTAGAGATTCTCTCATGCCTGGCAGGGAACTCTAATTCTACATAGGAGATACCACACAAGTGGCTACACTGTAGGCTGAGGGATATGTTGAGAGGCTGCCATGTTGTTTTGGGGCAGCTCAGAACCTCTGTTTCTTTTATTAAACACAATCTTACACGTGTACATTTGTTATTGAAGAACAATCAATCATCCTGATGTGCAGTGATGTCCTTCCTTGTCATGCTGGGTTACTAATTTATTTCCCTGCCCAAGGCTGCCTTACACTCCATTGACGGACAGTCTGCAAGGTCATGGGCTTATGCCAACAGAGCTAGCTGAGGGCCTGACAGGGCTAACCCTGCAGTTGCCCCACCTCTAATTGGGTGGGGGACAAAAGCAAGTTTGGTTGGGGAGGTAAACTGCCAATTTATGGTAGCTAACTCGCTCTGCATATCTATAAATGACCACCCCTACATCTGCTTCACATTGTTAAGGGGAACAGAAGTGAGAACGGGCAATGGTGGACAGGAGAGAACGAGAGGGAATATAATGTTATGTTGGCTACTTGTATAGCGCACATGCCACCTCAAGCGTTTGAGGGTTCAGACGAGGGAAGTATGTGACTTTAAAGGTGAGGGGCTACCAGGAAAGTAAGAAAGATAAAATGATTGCCTGAGACAGAGGAGATGGTACAACTTCCCTTTAATGCATTGCTGTCTAGGATGCGGGAGATGGCACTACTGCTCAGACGAAGGGACACCACCACATTAATGCAGTGCTGAAGAAACCACAGGGAAGGCTCTTTATGCCATGAAGATGTATGAACACTGTGTAATGCTTTGTCTTCTCTAATTAACGTGGTTCAGAGGTCATTGTCTATTCAGTTATATTATTTTATTCCTTTCAGGGGATGCACTGAGTGATTATCAGGTTTGTAGAAAGCACCACAAAATGAAAAATTAAATAAGTAAATAATATAAGGACTGGGAGAACCCACACAATCATTTAATACAGAACCATAAAGAACGCTAAAGATGTCTCAACACCAGTTCAATGGACTAATGTCCCCGTATATCTCACGCAACCTGCTTAATGCATGCATTTCAAGCCATGTAATGAACACACAACAGATGGAACCTTCTATATACATTGATCTCAAGAGGGGATGCGGAAATGAAGGGGTGAAGGTGTACTAGAAAGCAGTAGGTCACAGGGAGTAGATTCACTGCTTGGCCAGGTCTTAGAAATCAGGGATAAGAGGGATCCTGGTATGGCACTGAGTTAGAGATCAGAGACACAGTGGGTAGGAAAGGCACTAGGACCAGACAAAGAGATTCCAGGGAAACAGTTCAGTCCACTTTTCCCATTCTCTTGGTCAATGTTTGATAGAAGCTACAGATCTTACCCCTTCTCCACATCCCAATTGAGACTTTGATGTCCAGAGGCAGCGCTTGACGACTGAGTAGGAAGGAGCAATAGGAAGTAGGAAGGGCTTCAGAGAGAACAGAGACATCAGGTGTCAAGTCAGATGTATTTTCTAGGGTGCTGAAGGGCAGGCCCTGGAACTCTACTAGCCCAGGGCTACTGATTGGCGTAAGCTTACAGAGTTTCAAGACTGACCCAAGACTACCATAGCAGCTGCTCCGATAGGCGTTATTGGTCTTAATCTAAGAGGACTCGGGTAGGGTTTAGGAACATTCAGGACCCATGTAAGACTTGGGGCTTATTTCAAACCAGGCTTTCAGGAGCACAGTTGGTGGTGATGGAAAGCTGCTAAAATGCCGAGGACTAGAGCCAAAACAGCCCCAGCTGTGTAAGTGGACGGCAGAAAAAAAGGGTTACTGAACCAAAGTCTTACAGCTGGAGGACAAGAGGCGTAAAAATTAGAGTCTGCTTCAAAAGATATATTTTGCCAATCACTGCATATCCCAAGCCCCATCTTAAAGAGAACAAGCCCGGCCTACTTTTTCTCCACAGACGCCAAGTTCCAAAATATCTTTTAACTTCATCTCTGAGACCAAGATTATCCTTCCTGAATCTGCATTTGATGGGAGTATGCCAATACCAACGTCCATAACAGGAGTATAATAGAGTGGGTGGGAAGAGGGGTGGAGGGATGGGACTGCTGGCTATTCTGTGTGTGTGAAGTTAAGGAAGGTGGTTAAGCCCTCTGGGGTTTGTGTTTGAGGGCCATGGGATGGGGTTGGACCACCTCAGATGGCCATGACAACCTGGTAAGGAGTTTATTATCCAAGTGGCACTGGATGCCGCAGACTATCCATCAAATTCAGAGATATCTGAATCTTACGGAATAAAGGTTTCTTGTATAGCGTTTGTTACATGAAAGAGCTACTTCAAAGCGCTGAGGAACACAAGGTGGCAGGAAGAGGTATGAGAGAAAGAGTGCCATCAGGAAAGAGGGAAGACAAGAATCTGCTGTCATGTTGGCTCCTAGTGCAGCGTCTATCAGCCCATAAGTTTGCCTGAAATCATTGCGTGGGACAGTTGGGGGAAGGAGACAAAGTGAGAATGAAGGGGCGACACAGGAGAGTGGGAAGAAGGGTGAGCTGCTGATTCAATAGAACAGCACTGTGTCATGTAGCTTGAAGAAAGAATTGGATGGAAGATATTGGCTTTAAAATATAGCCTCGCTGTTAAGTGTTTGCTTCATCTGAAGTCTTGTAAAAGGTCCAGTAAATGCAGGGCCAAATTAGACAGAAAAGCAAGCTATATTGTCTCCCATGCAATGAAGAAGAAATCTAAGACTGGGCTGGGCTGAATGACTAGAACTAATCACGCGGGCTCTGAGTGCTCCACTGTGCAATTAGATATTTGTATTTCGAAAGCAAGCGTCGTTTTTACATATTTCCTCCAAATATTAATTCACGTACCCTCTGTTGAGATATCCATTCGATCACCCTTCACTACAAAAAGACAGAAATACCTGAATAGTTCAAGTTAGGGGTATATTTAATTAAAGGAATGTAAAAGATCACTGCAGTCTGATAATCTGTTAAAATTGCACTTTTCTTGCCACACGACATTTTTATTTTGTGGGCGTTCAATATTGCTGCCTTTAAATCCGATGCCTTTCCTTTTTAAATAAGACAGACTGCTGACTCTCTGAAACAGAAGTCACATTCAGTTCTTGATCACTGCTGGTGGTCGTGTTGTAATGTTCATGCGTTGAGAAATCAAATGGAACGCCTTAAATTAGGTATAAACAATAAAGCACCTCCTACTGGTTGAAAAAAGGCTTTCCAAAAGTATTTCTTCACTAATTAACGTGGTTCGGAGGTCATTGTTTATTCAGTTCTATCCTTTTGTTCCTTTCAGGGGATGCACTGAGTGATTTTCAGCTTTGTAGAAGGCACCAAGTACATACATAAATGAAAAACTAAATAAGTAAAGAATATAATTCGAAGTGTTACCGAGATCCAGAAAAAAGGGGTTTCCGAGCATATGTGTTGAAACTGAAAGGTGACCTGTGACCTCCCCCCCCACCCCCACCCCTTCAGAATGTTTACTAAATTGCAGTGGAGACTGAGGGAAAAGTACAGTTACACACCGATGAGGTTTGCTTAACCCTCTTATGGATTTTGCATATCTCCATAGCATCAGCATAAACCCCTGATGACATCACACAATCTGCACTATGATGTCACGAGGCACGTGGAACATGAAAACAAGGTACTTGAACGGGGAAAACTCAGCTGTAGCAGAAGCAAGGAGAGGACATTATATAATCAGTAATCACCTCAGAGACTACACAACGAACTGTCCACGTTACTGGTTAAATTAATTAAACAGGCAGAAAGATTACTTGGAAAACACAATCGCTGCTGTGATTTTCCGTTCCACCCCCACAGCCTCGGGGCACATGGTCTTTCCCAAATGTGATGAGGAACACATTGTGACATATTCTGGGTGTATATGAAGGTCAGTTACTAGGGAGCCGTCGCATTGAAGACCCTGACTTGGTCACGAGGCAACCCCTGCTGGAGCCCAGGGACCAACGAGAAGAGGGAGTCCATGGCTGAATTACAGGGACTCCCTCAACGGAAGACGAGAGGGTTACGCTGCCTGCCACAAAGAGAGAATGTGAGTTAGCACACTTGTACCCCCTCTAAATCGTTCTAGGCAAATCCTCCCTTCTTACACCACTTCATGAGGCCTTCTAAACCCGAATTCTCCAAAGACACTTATTTTTCTTCCAATCTTCTCAATCCCTGCCCTTCCCCAATCTGTCCATTCCCTAAACCTGCCTTATTACAAATCTGTTTTCTATGTTCCCATTTATACCCCCTCCAGACGCCCATACCTTACTCTTGTTACCTTCAATCACCTCAATCTGTCACACATGCTGCCCAAATCATATTGTCATCCCTCCCTTGAACCCAGTCTGTTTAGTTCTACTACCCTACATTCCGCTCATTATCCCTATTACTCGTACCCCATTTCTATCATCAACCCCATTCCTTCTGACTGTCACCCACTTCAATTTGTCTCCCATTTTACACACTCCATCCTCCATTATCTGCCAACCTTCCACACCTCGACTCCTTACTTCAAAGCACTTCACTTGTCCCAAACCTTAATTTACCCAAACCCCCCCAGAGCCCCATTTTCCAACAATTCGACCTCTCCATTATCATTACAAGTTTGGGTTACAACGGCTATATATGTTTTAATTATTATGTTGTTTATGAAAGTGTTTAATGCTTTTATGGCTTATTGACGAATACAGATGGTTTTGACTGGCTGCATCGGATATTGGGCATAAGCACTGTTTGAGCCTAATCTCGAATTCGGAGTAGTGTGAAATTGCTGCACTTTCGGTTGTCAGGCATAACCGATTGTTAATGGAGGGAAAGTGCAGATTGTGGGTGTGGCAAACCC
Source organism: Triturus cristatus (assembly GCF_964204655.1). Taxonomy (NCBI): domain Eukaryota; kingdom Metazoa; phylum Chordata; class Amphibia; order Caudata; family Salamandridae; genus Triturus; species Triturus cristatus. The sequence continues at coordinate 168,207,243 of NC_140588.1, read as the reverse complement.
GCATTTGCACTTCATTTCCTATTCCGACCTCATTTACTCTGAATGCGGAGGTGAAATCGTGGGGGCGAAACACTGTTAACTGAGTTACCCTGGGGAGATTTTTACTACGCCGTAATTCTGTGGCATTTGTAATAACGTCATTGATTTAAAACACATTTTTTAATAAAACAGAGACTGTAAAACCCCAGTCACCCAAATTTTGGTCTTACATGAATGTGTTTACAAAAAAAATTGATATTTTCTTTATGGAGCACCAGCGCAGAATTATGTCACGTCTGGAGCTCAAACAGTAAATTTACCCACTAATATAGGTAGTGAGTTTGGCTGAATTTAGAAAATAAATACAAGTTTATATGTTTGTAGGGACATATTTAAGTAGGGTCGAGATTTAGCCAATCCATATTATGGCGTTTATCTCTCTGCAAATTATATTTTTGGAGTTTTTGTTCCCATGCGGAAGCACCATTTGATAAGAAGGATGCAAAAGCTACTTGGGGAGGATGGAGGGTTGTCTGGTAAAATTGTGTGTGTTCCCTGGGGCCTCCACTGAAGAGGGTGACATTATTTTTCTTCTCCCAGTTTCGAGCCTCTCAATGCTTTGGCTTCTGGTAATGCAGTGAACACCAAGCTAGGTATTCAGGGCACGAGTCGAGGGTACACGCGGCTGGACGGCGTCCACCCACTATTTTCACTGGGTGAACGCCATCCACCCTGCCAAGAAGTCAGGCCCCATTGAATAATGTGCTGAACTAGTCCAGTCCACACTTTCAGCAGCGCCTGCACATTGTCTGCTTTCCATCTGCAACAAGGCGCAGGGGGGGACTGGCTTTCTTATTTTACACTCCTGCTGGCCCATAACAAAGGCCGATTTTGAGGTGTCATCAGACCTCCTTTTGTTCGAGTCTCCTGGCTGGGAGCAGTCAGGAGCCTCACACCTGATGCAAATGAAGCGGAGGGGAAACAAAGGCCCACGCCTTGTTAGCATTTAACACATACTTAAGAGAGGCAGCTTTTCACTTTGTTCAGTCCCTGTTTATGGGATATGCATGCACTGTAAGAATGTCAGATGTGTTGGTCTTTCTCAGTATTTCCACAAAACGAATTGCATTTATATAGAGCTTTCTTCCCCTAAGGAGGCATTGAAATAACTTAAGCACCACTATTTTTTCTTGTATAGCCCTACTCATTCCAATGCAGATTGTCAGAGCTCTTTACATCAACATGTGCACATTACATGTACAATAAATGATATGTTTGTAAATGAATGAACAAGATGTGTTACATAAAACTGGGGGATTGCAAGGTGTAGAAGTCATATATCATCTTCCATAGCTCACTGTGCTATTATCCGTGCAATGCGCTCAGTGCTTAATTTGTAAAATATTAAGTGCCAGGGCTCTGACCAGGAGGGGCCACTTCAGCTTGCACCACCCCTCGCCCCTGTCATTGCTGCTAAAATGACTACTAACCACCTCTATCGCATGTAAAAGCGACAGTTCAGATTATTCCAGGTCCCCAAAGCTAAAGGAATGGCTGGGGAGGCACGTGTGGGCATATTTTAAATTGCATTGTAATCCTAAACACCGTTGTTCTGCTCATCTCTAAATTAGATGAGCAGGGCCACCATGTGGTAGACTGTTTTAAGTGTGGTATTGACACTTAGGTGCCGGTGTCGAGCGCTGAAAACAAGTGCCGGTGCTGAGCACCGGAAAGCACCGGCTCAAATTAAGCACTGAATGCGCTCAAACGTACACCTGAAAGACCTGCTAAACATTTATGTGAGGGCTTTAGATCTGATGTCATTTCCTGTAAAGACGTGGCTTGTGATGCCACTTTCTATGATGTCAATTCTGTGATGCCATGTGTGATGTCGCGCGCCGTGGTCACTTGCATACTGCCTAACTAGGTTAGTCCCCCCGCTTCTGTTTTTTAGGACTTGTGCCTTGTAGGTATGCCTCCTGTAACAGATTTGTAGTTGATGCAGCAGGTCTTGACAGAAAGGTAAGCTATATTCTCTCACATGCAATGAACAAGAAATGTAAGACTGGGCTGGGCTGAATGACTAGAATCAATCACACGGGGTTTGAGTGCTCCACTAAGTAGAAAAATACCCATGCAATTAGATATTACGAAAATATGCGACGTTTTAACATATTTCCTTCAAATATTAGTTCATGCACCCTCTGTGGACATGCCCATTCGTACACACGTCACTACAAAAATACATAAACACCTGAATTGTTCAAGTTATGGGTATATTTAACGAAAATTTAAAAGATCACTGCAGTCTGATAATCTGTTAAAAATGCACTTTTCTTGCCACACGACATTTTTACTTTGTGAACGTTCAATATTGCTGCCTTTACATTAGATGCCTTTCCTTTTTAAATAAGAGACTGCTGACTCTGAAACGGAAGTCACATTCAGTTCTCGATCACTGCTGTTGGTAGTATTGTAATGTACATGTGTTGAGAAATCAAATGGTACAAAAGGGTGTGGTGATGGACGGAGCATCAGAACCAATCAAACACTCACATCCAGTCAACAGATCTGGGTTTGATCCATCACCGTTCTTTAGCCCACTCTGCCACCCCAGTTCAGACATGGCCATATGCAAATCAGTCTGACCCTGCTCCTCAGGGGAACAGTCTAGCCCGAACTGCTAAGCCATGCCTTCCCTGGACCGAAAACAAGCTTCCTAGGACCGGTTTCAGATCTGTTGACTGGGTGTGAGTGTTTGATTGGTTCTGATGCTCCGTCCATCACCACCCCCTTTTGTACCGCTTTGTTCACCATAAGTTGGCAGGGTATGCTCAGACGTTGAGTCCCTTGCTCACTTTGCCACTGGATTCAAGCAAGCCTGGCTGAAGACGGCTGAAATGCCAGAAACCGGTCCTAGGAAGCTTGTTTCCGGTCCAGGGAAGACATGGCTTGGCAGTTCAGGCTGAACTGTTCCCATGAGGCACAGGGTCAGACTGATTTGCATATGGCCATGTGTGAACTGGGGTGGCAGAGTGGGCTAAAGAACGGTGATGGATTAAACCAAGATCTGTTGACTGGGTGTGAGTGTTTGATTGGTTCTGATGCTCCGTCCATCACCACCCCCTTTTGTACCGAGAAATCAAATGGAACGCCTTAAATTAGGTATAAACAATAAACCATCTCCTGCTGGTTTAAAAAAGGCCTTCCAAAAATATTTTTTCTCTTTCATGCACCTGTCTAATGTTCCTCCTATCGTAGCTGTGCTGGCAGCTTCTTGCACCCTCCTCCTTGCCCTGACTCCTTCAGATGACGTGGGTCTATGCTGTGCATGCCCACCTCTTCCAAATTTGACTGCATTTAATTCTGCCTTCATCACTGGGGCGCACAGCTGTGTTGTGTCAGCAGTGGTGTGTCAGCAGTGAAGTGCACAGCAGTGGTGTGTCAGCAGTGAGGCACACAGCAGTGGTGCGTCAACAGTGGGGTGTCAGCAGTGGCATGTCAGCAGTGAAGTGCACAGCAGTGGTGTTTCAGCAGTGATGTGTCAGTAGTGAAGAGCACTGCAGTGGTGTGTCAGCAGTGGCATGTCAGTAGTGGTGTGTCAACAGTGAAGTGCACAGCAGTGGTGTGTCAGCAGTGAGGCACACAGCAGTGGTGTGTCAGCAGTGAGGCACACAGCAGTGGTGCATCAACAGTGGGGTGTCAGCAGTGGCGTGTCAGCAGTGAAGTGCACAGCAGTGGTGTGGCAGCAGTGGTGTAGCAGCAGTGAAGTGCACAGCAGTGGTGTGTCAGCAGTGGCGTGTCAGCAGTTGCGTGTCAGCAGTGAAGTGCACAGCAGTGGTGTTTCAGCAGTGATGTGTCAGTAGTGAAGAGCACTGCAGTGGTGTGTCAGCAGTGGCAAGTCAGTAGTGGTGTGTCAGCAGTGAAGTGCACAGCAGTGAGGCACACAGCAGTGGTGTGTCAGCAGTGAGGCACACAGCAGTGGTGTATCAACAGTGGGGTGTCAGCAGTGGCGTGTCAGCAGTGAAGTGCACAGCAGTGGTGTGGCAGCAGTGGTGTAGCAGCAGTGAAGTGCACAGCAGTGGTGTGTCAACAGTGGCGTGTCAGCAGTGGCGTGTCAGCAGTGAAGAGCACTGCAGTGGTGTGTCAGCAGTGGCAAGTCAGTAGTGGTGTGTCAGCAGTGAAGTGCACAGCAGTGGTGTGTCAGCAGTGAGGCACACAGCAGTGGTGTGTCAGCAGTGGCGTGTCAGCGGTGGTGTGTCAGCAATGAAGTGCACAGCAGTGGTGGGTCAGCAGTGAAGTACACAGCAGTGGTGTGTCAGCAATGTTGTCAGCAGTGGTCTGTCATCATTGGAGCGCACAGTAGTAGTGTGTCAGCAGTGGCACGTCAGTAGTATTGTGTTAACAGTGGTATGTCATCATTGTGGAGTACAGCAGTGGTGTGTCATTATTGAGGCACACAGCAATGGTTTGTCAGCAGTGGTGTATCAGCAGTTGACTGCCATCATTGGAGCACACATGCAGTAGTCTGTCTGCAGTGGTGTGTCAGCAGTGGTGTGTCATCATTGGGGGGCACATCAGTGGTCTGTCGACAGTGTTTTGTCAGCAGTGGTATGTCCTCATTGTAGAGCACAGCAAAGATGTGTCAGCAGTGGCATGTCAACAATGGAGTGTCAGCAGTGGTCAGTCATCATTGGGGCACACAGCAGTGTTTTGTCAGCAGTGACTCTCTATCGTCATTAGGGTGCACAGCAATGGTGTATCTGCAGTGTTTTCAACAGTGGTTCATCATCATTGGGGCACACAGCAGTGGTGTGTCAGCAGTGGTGTGTCAGCAGTGATGTGTCAGCAGTGTTGTGTCAGCAGCGGCGTGTCAACAGTGTTGTGTCAGCAGTATTGTGTCAGCAGCGGTGCGTCAGCAGTGATGTGTCTGCAGTGATGTGTCAGCAGTGGTGTGTCAACGATGTGTCAACAGTGATGTGTCATTATTGTCGTGTCAGCAGCAGTGGTGTGTCAGCAGTGAGGCACACACCAGTGGTGTGTCAGCAGTGGTGCATCAGCCGTGATGTGTCAGCAGTGATGTCAGCAGTGATGTGTCATTATTGGTGTGTCAGCAGCGGCATGTCAGCAGTAATGTCAGCAGCAGCGTGTCAACAATGTTGCGTCAGCAGTGTTGTGTCAGCAGTGGTACGTCAGCAGTGATGTCTCAGCAGTGATGTGTCAGCAGTGGTGTGTCACCAGTGGCGTGTCAGCAATGGTGTGCCAACAGTGAAGCGCACAGCAGTGGCGTGTCAGCAGTGAAGCACACACCACTGGTGTGTCAGCAGTGGTGTGTCAGCAGTGAGGCGCACAGCAATGGCATGTTAGCATTGAGGCACACAGCAGTGGTTTGTCAGCAGTGAGGCGCACATCAGTGGTGTGTCAGCAGAGGGGTGCAGAGCAGTGGTTTATCAACATTTCGGGGTTCAGCAGTGGTCTGTCATCACCAGGGCGTAGAGCAGAGATCAATCATCATTAGGGCGCACAGCTGTGGCATGTCATCATTGGGGCGCACAGCTGCGGTCTGTCATCGGGGTGCACAGCTGTGACCTGTCATCATTGGGGCACACAGCTGTGGTCCCTCATAATTGTGGGGACCAGCAGTGGCGTGTCAGCAGTGGGGTGCACAGCAATTGTCTGTCATCATTGTGGGGCCCAGAAGTGGTCTGTCAACAGTGGCGTGTCAGCAGTGAGGCACACAACAGTGGAGTGTCAGCAGTGAGGTGCACAACAGTGGCATGTCAGCAGTGGGGCGCACAGAAGGGGTGTGTCAACAGTGGCGTGTCAGCACTGGGGTGCACAGAAGGGGTGTGTCAACAGTGGCGTGTCAGCAGTGGGATGCACAGCAGTGGTGTGTCAGCAGTGAGGCACACAGCAGTGGTGTGTCAGCAGTAGCGTGTCAGCAGTGGTGTGTCAGCAGTGAGGTGCACAGCAGTGGCATGTGAGAAGTGAGGCACACAGTAGTGGTGTGTCAGCAGTGGCATGTAAGCAGTGGTGTGTCAGTAGTGAAGTGCACAGCAGTGGTGTGTCAGCAGTGAGGTGCAAAACAGTGGTGTGTCAGCAGTGAGGCACACAGCAGTAGTGTGTCAGCAGTGGCGTGTCAGCGGTGGTGTGTCAGCAGTGAGACACACAGCAGTGGTGTGTCAGCAGTGGCGTGTCAGCAATGGTGTGTCAGCAGCGGTGTGTCAGCAGTGATGCAGCAGCAGTGGTTTGTCAGCAGTGGTGTGTCAGCAGCGGCATCAGCAGTGATGTGTCAGCAGCGATGTGTCAGCAGTGGTGTGTCAGCAGTGGTGTGTCAGCGGTGGCGTGCCAGCAGTGGTGTGTCTGCGGCGGTGTGTCAGCAGTGGTGTATCAGCAGTGGTGTGACAGCAGTGGGGTCTGCAGTGGTGTCTGCAGTGGTGTGTCAGCAGTGGTGTGTCAGCAACGGCGTGTCAGCAACGGCGTGTCAGCAATGGAGTGTCAGCAACGGCGTGTCAGCAGCGGCATGTCAGCAATGGTGTGTCAGCAGTGATGTCTGCAGCGACGTGTCAGCAGTGGTGTGTCAGCAGTGGTGTGTCAGCAGTGGTGTCAGCAGTGGTGTCAGCAGTGGTGTGTCAGCTGTGGTGTCAGGAGCAGCATGTCAGCAGTGGTGTGTCAGCAGTGGTGTCAGCAGGTGTGTCAGCAGTGGTGTGTCAGCAGCGTCGTGTCGGCAGCGGCGTCAGCAGTGATGTATCAGCAGTGGTGTGGCAGCAGCGGCAGCAGCGGCGTCAGCAGTGATGAGTCAGCAGCGACGTGTAAGCAGTGGTGTGTCAGCAGCGATGTGTCAGCAGTGGTGTCAACAGCAGTGTGTCAGTAGTGGTGTGTCAACAGCGGGGTGTCAGCAGCAGCTTGTCAGCAGTGGTGTGTCAGCATCGGTGTATCAGCAGCGGTGTGTCAGCAGCGATGTGTCAGCAGCGGTGTGTCAGCAGCGGCGTGTCAGCAGTGGCGTGTCAGCAGCGGTGTGTCAGCAGTGGTGTCAGCAGCGGCGTGTCAGCAGCGGCGTGTCAGCAGTGGTGTGTCAGCAGCGGTGTGTCAGCAGTGGTGTCAGCAGTGGTGTGTCAGCAGTGGTGTCAACAGAAGTGTGTCAGCAGTGGTGTGTCAACAGCGGGGTGTCAGCAGCAGCTTGTCAGCAGTGGTGTGTCAGCATCGGTGTATCAGCAGCGGTGTGTCAACAGCGGCATGTCAGCAGTGGCATGTCAGCAGTGGCGTGTAAGCAGCGGTGCCAGCAGTGGTGTGTCAGCAGTGGTGTCAGCAGTGGCGTGTCAGCAGCGGCATGTCAGCAGCGATGTGTCAGCAGCCGTGTGTCAGCAGCGGCATGTCAGCAGTGCTGTGTCAGCAGTGGTGTCAGCAGCAGCGCGTCAGCAGTGGTGTGTCAGCAGCGTTGTGTCAGCAGTGGTGTCAGCAGCAGCTTGGCAGCAGCGATGTGTCAGCAGTGGTGTGTCAGCAGTGCTGTCTGCAGCAGCATGTCTGCAGCGGCGTGTCAGCAGTGGCTTGTCAGCAGTGGCTTGTCAGCAGTGGGGTGTCAGCAGCGGCATGTCAGCAGTTGTGTGTCAGCAGTGGTGTCTACGGAGGCATATCAGCAGCGGGATGTCAGCAGCGGTATGTCAGCTGTCGTGTTAGCAGTCGTGTCAGCAGCGGCATGTCAGCAATGGTGTGTCAGCAGCAGTGTGTCAGCCACGGTGTGTCAGCAGCGGCGTGTCACCAGCGGTGTGTCAGCAGCAGCGTGTCAGCAGTGGTATGTCAGCAGTGGTATGTCAGCAGTGGTGTGTCAGCAGTGGTGTCTGCAGCAGCGTGTCAGCAGCAGCGTGTCAGCAGCTGCGTGTCAGCAGTGGTGTGTCAGCAGCGGCATGTTAGCAGTGAGGTGTCAGCAGTGAGATGTCAGCAGTGAGGTGTCAGCCGCGGTGTGTCAGCAGTGGTGTGTCAGCAGTGGTGTGTCTGCAGAGGGGTGTCAGCAGTGGTGTGTCAGCAGCAGTGTGTCAGCAGTGGTGTCAGCAGCAGAGTGTCAGCAGCGATGTGTCAGAAGTGGTGTGTCAGTAGTGGTGTGTAAGCAGTGGTGGCAGCAGTGGCATGCCAGCAGCGGCGTGCCAGCAGCGGCGTGTCAGCTGCGGCGTGTCAGCAGCGGTGTGTCAGCAGCGGCGTGTCAGCAGCGGCTTGTCAGCAGTGGCTTGTCAGCAGCGGGTTGTCAGCAGCGGCATGTCAGTAGTGGTATGGCAGCAGTGATGTGTCAGTAGCGGCGTGTCAGCAGTGGTGTGTCAGCAGCGGTGTGTCAGCAGTGGTGTGTCAGCAGTGGTGTGTCATCAGTGGTGTGTCAGCAGTGGCGTGTCAGCAGCGGCGTGTCAGCATTGGCGTCAGCAGTGGCATCAGCAGTGGTGTCAGCAGCGGTGTGTCAGCAGCGGTGTGTCAGCAACGGCGTGTCAGCAGCGACGTGTCAGCAGCGGCGTGTCTGCAGTGGTGTGTCAGCAGCGGCGTGTCAGCAGTGGCGTGTCAGCAGTGGTGTGTCTGCAGCGGCGTATCTGCAGCGGCGTGTCTGCAGCGGCGTGTCTGCAGTGGCGTGTCAGCAGCGGCGTGTCAGCAGTAGCGTGTCAGCAGTGGTGTCTGCAGTGGTGTCTGCAGTGGTGTCAGCAGTGGAGTCAGCAGCGATGTGTCAGCAGTGGTGTGTCAGCAGTGGTGTCAGCAGCGGCGTGTCAGCAGTGGTGTGTCAGCAGTGGTGTGTCAACAGCAGCGTGTTAGTAGTGGCGTGTAGGCAGTGAGGTGTCAGCAGTGAGGTGTCAGCAGTGAGGTGTCAGCAGCGGCGTGTCAGCAGTGGTGTGTCAGCAGTGGTGTCGGCAGCAGGTTGTCAGAAGTGGTGTGTCAGCAGTGGCGTGTGACCAGTGGTGTCTGCAGCGGCGTGTCAGCAGCGGCATGTCCGCAGCGGTGTGTCAGCAGCAATGTGTCAGCAGCAGTGTGTCAGCAGTAGTGTGTCAGCAGCGGTGAGTCAGCAGTGGCATGTAAGCAGCATGTCTGCAGTGGTGTCAGCAGTGGTGTCAGCAGCGATGTATCAGCAGTGGTGTGTCAGCAGTGGTGTCAGCAGCGGCGTGTCAGCAGTGGTGTGTCAGCAGTGGTGTGTCAACAGCAGCGTGTTAGTAGTGGCGTGTCAGCAGTGAGGTGTCAGCAGTGAGGTGTCAGCAGCCGCGTGTCAGCAGTGAAGTCTGCAGCAGGGTGCCAGCAGTGGTGTGTCAGCAACGGCGTGTCAGCAATGGCGTGTCGGCAGTGGTGTGCCAGCAGCAGCTTGTCAGCAGCGGCATGTCAGCAGTGGTGTGTCAGCAGTGATGTCTGCAGCGACGTGTTAGCAGTGGTGTGTCAGCAGTGGTGTGTCAGCAGTGGTGTCAGCAGTGTTGTATCAGCAGTGGTGTGTTAGCTGTGGTGTCAGGAGCGGCGTGTCAGCAGTGGTGTATCAGCAGTGGTGTCAGCAGCGGTGTGTCAGCAGTTGTGTGTCAGCAGCGTCGTGTGAGCAGCGGCGTCAGCAGTGATGTATCAGCAGTGGTGTGTCAGCAGCGGCGTCAGCAGTGATGAGTTAGCAGCGATGTGTAAGCAGTGGTGTGTCAGCAGCGATGTGTCAGCAGTGATGTGTCAGAAGTGACGTCAGCAGCAGCGTGTCAGCAGTGGTGTGTCAGCAGTGGTGTCAGCAGCGGCGTATCAGCAGCGGTGTGTCAGCAGCAGCATGTCAGCAGTGGCGTGTCAGCAGTGGCGTGTCAGCAGTGGCATGTCAGCAGTGGTTTGTCAGCAGCAGTGTGTCAGCAGTGGTGTCAGCAGCAGAGTGTCAGCAGCGATGTGTCAGTAGTGGGGTCAGCAGCGGCATATCAGCAGCGGCGTGTCAGCAGTGGCTTGTCAGCAGTGGGGTGTCAGCAGTGGCTTGTCAGGAGTGGCTTGTGAGCAGTGGGGTATCAGCAGTGGCTTGTCAGCAGTGGCTTGTCAACAGTGGTGTGTCAGCAGTGGTGTCTACAGAGGTGTGTCAGCAGCAGCATCAGCAGCGATGTATCAGCAGCGGTGTGTCAGCAGTGGTGTGTCAGCAGCGGTGTGTCAGCAGTGGTGTCAGCAGCGGCGTGTCAGCAGCGGCGTGTCAGCAGCGGCGTGTCAGCAGCGGCGTGTCAGCAGTGGTGTCAGCAGTGGTGTCAACAGCAGTGTGTCAGCAGTGGTGTGTCAGCAGCGGGGTGTCAGCAGCAGCTTGTCAGCAGTGGTGTGTCAGCAGTGGTGTATCAGCAGCGGTGTGTCAGTAGCGATGTGTCAGCAGCGGTGTGTCAGCAGCGGTGTGTCAACAGCGGCATGTCAGCAGTGGCATGTCAGCAGTGGCTTGTAAGCAGCGGTGTCGGCAGTGGTGTGTCAGCAGTGGCGTGTCAGCAGCGGTGTGTCAGCAGCGGCGTGTGAGCAGTGCTGTGTCAGCAGTGGTGTCAGCAGCAGCATGTCAGCAGTGGTGTGTCAGCAGCGGTGTCAGCAGTGGTGTCAGCAGTGGCGTGTCAGCAGCGGTGTGTCAGCAGCGGCGTGTGAGCAGTGCTGTGTCAGCAGTGGTGTCAGCAGCAGCGTGTCAGCAGTGGTGTGTCAGCAGCGTTGTCAGCAGTGGTGTCAGCAGCAGCTTGTCAGAGCAGTGGTGTCAGCAGCAGCTTGTCAGCAGCGATGTGTCAGCAGTGGTGTGTCAGCAGTGGTGTCTGCAGCGGCGTGTCTGCAGCGGCGTGTCAGCAGTGGCTTGTCAGCAGTGGCTTGTCAGCAGTGGGGTGTCAGCAGTGGCATGTCAGAAGTGGTGTGTCAGCAGCAGTGTGTCAGCAGTGGTGTCAGCAGCAGAGTGTCAGCAGCGATGTTTTAGTATTGTTGTGTAAGCAGTGGTATGCCAGCAGCAGAGTGTCAACAGTGGTGTCAGCAGCAGAGTGTCAGCAGCGATGTGTCAGTAGTGGGGTCAGCAGCGGCGTATCAGCAGCGGTGTGTCAGCAGTGGCTTGTCAGCAGTGGGGTGTCAGCAGTGGCTTGTCAGGAGTGGCTTGTCAGCAGTGGGGTGTCAGCAGTGGCATGTCAGCAGTGGCTTGTCAACAGTGGCTTGTCAACAGTGGTGTCTACAGAGGCGTGTCAGCAGTGATGTGTCAGCAGTGGTATGTCAGCAGTGGTGTGTCAGCAGTGGTGTCTGCAGCAGCGTGTCAGCAGCAGCGTGTCAGCAGCTGCGTGTCAGCAGTGGTGTGTCAGCAGCGGCATGTTAGCAGTGAGGTGTCAGCAGTGAGATGTCAGCAATGGTGTGTCAGCAGCAGTGTGTCAGCCACGGTGTGTCAGCAGCGGCGTGTCACCAGCGGTGTGTCAGCAGCAGCGTGTCAGCAGTGGTATGTCAGCAGTGGTATGTCAGCAGTGGTGTGTCAGCAGTGGTGTCTGCAGCAGCGTGTCAGCAGCAGCGTGTCAGCAGCTGCGTGTCAGCAGTGGTGTGTCAGCAGCGGCATGTTAGCAGTGAGGTGTCAGCAGTGAGATGTCAGCAGTGAGGTGTCAGCCGCGGTGTGTCAGCAGTGGTGTGTCAGCAGTGGTGTGTCAGCAGCAGTGTGTCAGCAGTGGTGTCAGCAGCAGAGTGTCAGCAGCGATGTGTCAGAAGTGGTGTGTCAGTAGTGGTGTGTAAGCAGTGGTGGCAGCAGTGGCATGCCAGCAGCGGCGTGCCAGCAGCGGCGTGTCAGCTGCGGCGTGTCAGCAGCGGTGTGTCAGCAGCGGCGTGTCAGCAGCGGCTTGTCAGCAGTGGCTTGTCAGCAGTGGGGTGTCAGCAGCGGCATGTCAGTAGTGGTATGGCAGCAGTGATGTGTCAGTAGCGGCGTGTCAGCAGTGGTGTGTCAGCAGCGGTGTGTCAGCAGTGGTGTGTCAGCAGTGGTGTGTCATCAGTGGTGTGTCAGCAGTGGCGTGTCAGCAGCGGCGTGTCAGCATTGGCGTCAGCAGTGGCGTCAGCAGTGGTGTCAGCAGCGGTGTGTCAGCAGCGGTGTGTCAGCAACGGCGTGTCAGCAGCGACGTGTCAGCAGCGGCGTGTCTGCAGTGGTGTGTCAGCAGCGGCGTGTCAGCAGTGGCGTGTCAGCAGTGGCTTGTCAACAGTGGTGTCTACAGAGGCGTGTCAGCAGTGATGTGTCAGCAGTGGTATGTCAGCAGTGGTGTGTCAGCAGTGGTGTCTGCAGCAGCGTGTCAGCAGCAGCGTGTCAGCAGCTGCGTGTCAGCAGTGGTGTGTCAGCAGCGGCATGTTAGCAGTGAGGTGTCAGCAGTGAGATGTCAGCAATGGTGTGTCAGCAGCAGTGTGTCAGCCACGGTGTGTCAGCAGCGGCGTGTCACCAGCGGTGTGTCAGCAGCAGCGTGTCAGCAGTGGTATGTCAGCAGTGGTATGTCAGCAGTGGTGTGTCAGCAGTGGTGTCTGCAGCAGCGTGTCAGCAGCAGCGTGTCAGCAGCTGCGTGTCAGCAGTGGTGTGTCAGCAGCGGCATGTTAGCAGTGAGGTGTCAGCAGTGAGATGTCAGCAGTGAGGTGTCAGCCGCGGTGTGTCAGCAGTGGTGTGTCAGCAGTGGTGTGTCAGCAGCAGTGTGTCAGCAGTGGTGTCAGCAGCAGAGTGTCAGCAGCGATGTGTCAGAAGTGGTGTGTCAGTAGTGGTGTGTAAGCAGTGGTGGCAGCAGTGGCATGCCAGCAGCGGCGTGCCAGCAGCGGCGTGTCAGCTGCGGCGTGTCAGCAGCGGTGTGTCAGCAGCGGCGTGTCAGCAGCGGCTTGTCAGCAGTGGCTTGTCAGCAGTGGGGTGTCAGCAGCGGCATGTCAGTAGTGGTATGGCAGCAGTGATGTGTCAGTAGCGGCGTGTCAGCAGTGGTGTGTCAGCAGCGGTGTGTCAGCAGTGGTGTGTCAGCAGTGGTGTGTCATCAGTGGTGTGTCAGCAGTGGCGTGTCAGCAGCGGCGTGTCAGCATTGGCGTCAGCAGTGGCGTCAGCAGTGGTGTCAGCAGCGGTGTGTCAGCAGCGGTGTGTCAGCAACGGCGTGTCAGCAGCGACGTGTCAGCAGCGGCGTGTCTGCAGTGGTGTGTCAGCAGCGGCGTGTCAGCAGTGGCGTGTCAGCAGTGGTGTGTCTGCAGCGGCGTGTCTGCAGCGGCGTGTCTGCAGCGGCGTGTCTGCAGTGGCGTGTCAGCAGCGGCGTGTCAGCAGTAGCGTGTCAGCAGTGGTGTCTGCAGTGGTGTCTGCAGTGGTGTCAGCAGTGGAGTCAGCAGCGATGTGTCAGCAGTGGTGTGTCAGCAGTGGTGTCAGCAGCGGCGTGTCAGCAGTGGTGTGTCAGCAGTGGTGTGTCAACAGCAGCGTGTTAGTAGTGGCGTGTAGGCAGTGAGGTGTCAGCAGTGAGGTGTCAGCAGTGAGGTGTCAGCAGCGGCGTGTCAGCAGTGGTGTGTCAGCAGTGGTGTCTGCAGCAGGTTGTCAGAAGTGGTGTGTCAGCAGTGGCGTGTGACCAGTGGTGTCTGCAGCGGCGTGTCAGCAGCGGCATGTCCGCAGCGGTGTGTCAGCAGCAATGTGTCAGCAGCAGTGTGTCAGCAGTAGTGTGTCAGCAGCGGTGAGTCAGCAGTGGCATGTAAGCAGCATGTCTGCAGTGGTGTCAGCAGTGGTGTCAGCAGCGATGTATCAGCAGTGGTGTGTCAGCAGTGGTGTCAGCAGCGGCGTGTCAGCAGTGGTGTGTCAGCAGTGGTGTGTCAACAGCAGCGTGTTAGTAGTGGCGTGTCAGCAGTGAGGTGTCAGCAGTGAGGTGTCAGCAGCCGCGTGTCAGCAGTGAAGTCTGCAGCAGGGTGCCAGCAGTGGTGTGTCAGCAACGGCGTGTCAGCAATGGCGTGTCGGCAGTGGTGTGCCAGCAGCATCTTGTCAGCAGCGGCATGTCAGCAGTGGTGTGTCAGCAGTGATGTCTGCAGCGACGTGTTAGCAGTGGTGTGTCAGCAGTGGTGTGTCAGCAGTGGTGTCAGCAGTGTTGTGTCAGCAGTGGTGTGTTAGCTGTGGTGTCAGGAGCGGCGTGTCAGCAGTGGTGTATCAGCAGTGGTGTCAGCAGCGGTGTGTCAGCAGTTGTGTGTCAGCAGCGTCGTGTGAGCAGCGGCGTCAGCAGTGATGTATCAGCAGTGGTGTGTCAGCAGCGGCGTCAGCAGTGATGAGTTAGCAGCGATGTGTAAGCAGTGGTGTGTCAGCAGCGATGTGTCAGCAGTGATGTGTCAGAAGTGACGTCAGCAGCAGCGTGTCAGCAGTGGTGTGTCAGCAGTGGTGTCAGCAGCGGCGTATCAGCAGCGGTGTGTCAGCAGCAGCATGTCAGCAGTGGCGTGTCAGCAGTGGCGTGTCAGCAGTGGCATGTCAGCAGTGGTTTGTCAGCAGCAGTGTGTCAGCAGTGGTGTCAGCAGCAGAGTGTCAGCAGCGATGTGTCAGTAGTGGGGTCAGCAGCGGCATATCAGCAGCGGCGTGTCAGCAGTGGCTTGTCAGCAGTGGGGTGTCAGCAGTGGCTTGTCAGGAGTGGCTTGTGAGCAGTGGGGTATCAGCAGTGGCTTGTCAGCAGTGGCTTGTCAACAGTGGTGTGTCAGCAGTGGTGTCTACAGAGGTGTGTCAGCAGCAGCGTCAGCAGCGATGTATCAGCAGCGGTGTGTCAGCAGTGGTGTGTCAGCAGCGGTGTGTCAGCAGTGGTGTCAGCAGCGGCATGTCAGCAGCGGCGTGTCAGCAGCGGCGTGTCAGCAGCGGCGTGTCAGCAGTGGTGTCAGCAGTGGTGTCAACAGCAGTGTGTCAGCAGTGGTGTGTCAGCAGCGGGGTGTCAGCAGCAGCTTGTCAGCAGTGGTGTGTCAGCAGTGGTGTATCAGCAGCGGTGTGTCAGTAGCGATGTGTCAGCAGCGGTGTGTCAGCAGCGGTGTGTCAACAGCGGCATGTCAGCAGTGGCATGTCAGCAGTGGCTTGTAAGCAGCGGTGTCGGCAGTGGTGTGTCAGCAGTGGCGTGTCAGCAGCGGTGTGTCAGCAGCGGCGTGTGAGCAGTGCTGTGTCAGCAGTGGTGTCAGCAGCAGCATGTCAGCAGTGGTGTGTCAGCAGCGGTGTCAGCAGTGGTGTCAGCAGTGGCGTGTCAGCAGCGGTGTGTCAGCAGCGGCGTGTGAGCAGTGCTGTGTCAGCAGTGGTGTCAGCAGCAGTGTGTCAGCAGTGGTGTGTCAGCAGCGTTGTCAGCAGTGGTGTCAGCAGCAGCTTGTCAGCAGTGGTGTCAGCAGCAGCTTGTCAGCAGCGATGTGTCAGCAGTGGTGTGTCAGCAGTGGTGTCTGCAGCGGCGTGTCTGCAGCGGCGTGTCAGCAGTGGCTTGTCAGCAGTGGCTTGTCAGCAGTGGGGTGTCAGCAGTGGCATGTCAGAAGTGGTGTGTCAGCAGCAGTGTGTCAGCAGTGGTGTCAGCAGCAGAGTGTCAGCAGCGATGTTTCAGTATTGTTGTGTAAGCAGTGGTGTGCCAGCAGCAGAGTGTCAACAGTGGTGTCAGCAGCAGAGTGTCAGCAGCGATGTGTCAGTAGTGGGGTCAGCAGCGGCGTATCAGCAGCGGTGTGTCAGCAGTGGCTTGTCAGCAGTGGGGTGTCAGCAGTGGCTTGTCAGGAGTGGCTTGTCAGCAGTGGGGTGTCAGCAGTGGCATGTCAGCAGTGGCTTGTCAACAGTGGCTTGTCAACAGTGGTGTCTACAGAGGCGTGTCAGCAGTGATGTGTCAGCAGTGATGTGTCAGCAGTGGTGTGTCAGCAGTGGTGTGTCAGCAGTGGTGTGTCTGCAGTGATGTGTCTGCAGTGGTGTGTGTAGTGGTGTCAGCAGCGGCGTGTCTGAAGTAAGTGGAGTGTCAGCAGCAGTGTGCCAGCAGTGGTGTCAGCAGCAGAGTGTCAGCAGCGATGTGTCAGTAGTGGTGTGTAAGCAGTGGTGTCAGCATCGTCGTGTCAGCATCGTCATGTCAGCAGTGGCTTGTCAGTAGTGGCTTGTCAGCAGTGGGGTGTCAGCGGAGGCATGTCAGCAGTTGTGTGTCAACAGTGGTGTCTACAGAGGCATGTCAGCAGCGGGATGTCAGCAGTGGTGTGTCAACAGTAGTGTCAGCAGCAGCAGGTCAGCAATGGTGTGTCAGCAGCGGTGTGTCAGCAGTCGTGTCAGCAGTCGTGTCAGCAGCGGCATGTCAGCAATGGTGTGTCAGCAGCGGTGTGTCAACAGCGGTGTGTCAGCAGCGGTGTGTCACCAGCGGTGTGTCAGCAGCAGCCTGTCAGCAGTGGCATGTCAGCAGTGGTATGTCAGCAGTGGTGTGTCAGCAGTGGTGTCTGCAGCAGCGTGTCAGCAGCAGCGTGTCAGCAGCTGCGTGTCAGCATCGGCATTTCAGCAGCAGCATGTCAGCAGTGGCGTGTCAGTAGTGACATGTCAGCAGCGGCATGTCAGCAGTAGTGTATCACCAGTGGCGTGTCAGCAGCAGCGTCAGCAGCGATGTATCAGCAGCACACCGCAGTGGCGTGTCAGCAGCGGTGTGTTTTTGCAGTGGTGTCAGCAGTGGTGTGTCAGCAGTGGTGTGTCAGCAGCGGGGTGTCAGCAGCAGCTTGTCAGCAGCGTTGTTTCAGCAGCGATGTATCAGCAGCGATGTGTCAGCAGCGATGTGTCAGCAGCGGTGTGTCAGCAGCGGTGTGTCAACAGTGGCGTGCCAGCAGTGGCATGTCAGCAGTGGCGTGTAAGCAGCGGTGTCGGCAGTGGTGTGTCAGCAGTGGTGTCAGCAGTGGCGTGGTAGCAGCGGCGTGTCAGCAGCGATGTGTCAGCAGCGGTGTGTCAGCAGCGGCGTGTCAGCAGTGCTGTTTCAGCAGTGGTGTCAGCAGCAGCGTGTCAGCAGTGGTGTGTCAGCAGCGTTGTCAGCAGTGGTGTCAGCAGCAGCTTGTCAGCAGCGATGTGTCAGCAGTGGTGTGTCAGCAGTAGTGTCTGCAGCGGCGTGTCTGCAGTGGCGTGTCAGCAGTGGCTTGTCAGCAGTGGCTTGTCAGCAGTGGGGTGTCAGCAGTGGCATGTCAGCAGTGGTGTGTCAGCAGCAGTGTGTCAGCAGTGGTGTCAGCAGCAGAGTGTCACCAGCGATGTGTCAGTATTGTTGTGTAAGCAGTGGTGTGTCAGCAGCAGTGTGTCTGCAGTGGTGTCAGCAGCAAAGTGTCAGCAGCGATGTGTCAGTAGTGGGGTCAGCAGCGGTGTATCAGCAGCGGCGTGTCAGCAGTGGCTTGTCAGCAGTGGGGTGTCAGCAGTGGCTTGTCAGCAGTGGGGTGTCAGCAGTGGCTTGTCAGGAGTGGCTTGTCAGCAGTGGGGTGTCAGCAGTGGCTTGTCAGCAGTGGCTTGTCAACAGTGGTGTGTCTGCAGTGGTGTCTACAGAGGCGTGTCAGCAGTGATGTGTCAGCAGTGATGTGTCAGCAGTGGTGTGTCAGCAGTGTTGTGTCAGCAGTGTTGTGTCTGCAGTGGTGTGTCAGCAGTGTTGTGTCTGCAGTGGTGTGTCTGCAGTGGTGTGTCTGCAGTGGTGTCTCTGCAATGGTGTCAGCAGCGGCGTGTCTGAAGTAAGTGGAGTGTCAGCAGCAGTGTGTCAGCAGTGGTGTCAGCAGCAGAGTGTCAGCAGCGATGTGTCAGTAGTGGTGTGTTAGCAGTGGTGTCAGCATCGTCGTGTCAGCATCGTCGTGTCAGCAGTGGCTTGTCAGTAGTGGCTTGTCAGCAGTGGGGTGTCAGCAGCGGCATGTCAGCAGCGGCATTTCAGCAGCAGCATGTCAGCAGTGGCGCGTCAGTAGTGACATGTCAGCAGCGGCGCGTCAGCAGTAGTGTATCACCAGTGGCGTGTCAGCAGCAGCATCAGCAGCGATGTATCAGCAGCACACCGCAGTGGCGTGTCAGCAGCGGTGTGTCAGCAGTGGTGTCAGCAGTGGTGTGTCAGCAGTGGTGTCAACAGCAGTGTGTCAGCAGTGGTGTGTCAGCAGCGGGGTGTCAGCAGCAGCTTGTCAGCAGTGGTGTGTCAGCAGTGGTGTATCAGCAGCGATGTGTCAGCAGCGATGTGTCAGCAGCGGTGTGTCAGCAGCAGTGTGTCAACAGCGGCGTGTCAGCAGTGGCATGTCAGCAGTGGCGTGTAAGCAGCAGTGTCGGTAGTGGTGTGTCAGCAGCGATGTGTCAGCAGCGGTGTGTCAGCAGCGGCGTGTCAGCAGTGCTGTTTCAGCAGTGGTGTCAGCAGCAGCGTGTCAGCAGTGGTGTGTCAGCAGCGTTGTCAGCAGTGGTGTCAGCAGCAGCTTGTCAGCAGCGATGTGTCAGCAGTGGTGTGTCAGCAGTGGTGTCTGCAGCGGCGTGTCTGCAGTGGCGTGTCAGCAGTGGCTTGTCAGCAGTGGCTTGTCAGCAGTGGGGTGTCAGCAGTGGCATTTCAGCAGTGGTGTGTCAGCAGCAGTGTGTCAGCAGTGGTGTCAGCAGCAGAGTGTCACCAGTGATGTGTCAGTATTGTTGTGTAAGCAGTGGTGTGTCAGCAGCAGTATGTCAGCAGTGGTGTCAGCAGCAAAGTGTCAGCAGCGATGTGTCAGTAGTGGGGTCAGCAGCGGCATGTCAGCAGTGGCTTGTCAGCAGTGGGGTGTCAGCAGTGGCTTGTCAGGAGTGGCTTGTCAGCAGTGGGGTATCAGCAGTGGCTTGTCAGCAGTAGCTTGTCAACAGTGGTGTGTCAGCAGTGGTGTCTACAGAGGTGTGTCAGCAGTGATGTGTCAGCAGTGATGTGTCAGCAGTGATGTGTCAGCAGTGGTGTGTCAGCAGTGGTGTGTCTGCAGTGGTGTGTCTGCAGTGGTGTGTCTGCAGTGGTGTGTCTGCAGTGGTGTCAGCAGCGGCGTGTCTGAAGTAAGTGGAGTGTCAGCAGCAGAGTGTCAGCAGCGATGTGTCAGTAGTGGTGTGTAAGCAGTGGTGTCAGCATCGTCGTGTCAGCAGTGTATTGTCAGTAGTGGCTTGTCAGCAGTGGGGTGTCAGCAGCCTGCATGTCAGCAGTTGTGTGTCAACAGTGGTGTCTACAGAGGTATGTCAGCAGCGGGATGTCAGCAGTGGTGTGTCAGCAGTCGTGTCAGCAGCGGTAGGTCAGCAATGGTGTGTCAGCGGCGGTGTGTCAGCAGTCATGTCAGCAGTCGTGTCAGCAGCGGCGTGTCAGCAATGGTGTGTCAGCAGCGGTGTGTCAGCAGCGGTGTGTCAGCAGCGGTGTGTCAGCAGCGGTGTGTCAGCAGCGGCGTGTCAGCAGTGATATGTCAGCAGTGGTATGTCAGCAGTGGTGTGTCAGCAGTGGTGTCTGCAGCAGCGTGTCAGCAGCAGCGTGTTAGCAGCTGCGTGTCAGCAGTGGTGTGTCAGCAGCGGCATGTTAGCAGTGAGGTGTCAGCAGTGAGATGTCAGCAGTGAGGTGTCAGCAGCGGTGTGTCAGCAGTGGTGTGTCAGCAGTGGTGTGTCTGCAGCGGGGTGTCAGCAGCGGTGTGTCAGCAGCAGTTTGTCAGCAGCAGTGTGTCAGCAGTGGTGTCAGCAGCAGAGTGTCAGCAGCGATGTGTCAGAAGTGGTGTGTCAGTAGTGGTGTGTAAGCAGTGGTGTCAGCAGTGGCATGTCAGCAGCAGCGTGCCAGCAGGGGCGTGTCAGCAGTGGCGTCTCAGCAGCGGCATCTCAGCAGCGGCTTGTCAGCAGTGGCTTGTCAGCAGTGACATGTCAGCAGTGGTGTGTCAGCAGTGATGTGTCAGTAGCGGCGTGTCAGCAGTGGTGTGTCAGCAGCGGCGTGTCAGCAGTGGTGTGTCAACAGTGGCGTGTCAGCAGCGGCGTGTCAGCAGCGGCGTGTCAACAGCAGCGTGTCAGCAGTGGCGTCAGCAGTGGCGTCAGCAGTAGTGTCAGCAGCGGTGTGTCAGCAGTGGCATGTCAGCAGCGGCCTGTCAGCAGTGGCGTGTCAGCAGTGGTGTGTCTGCGGTGGCGTGTCAGCAGCGGTGTGTCAGCAGTGGTGTGTCAGCAGTGGTGTGTCAGCAGCAGCGTGTCAGCAGTGGCGTGTCAGCAGTGGTGTCAGCAGTGGTGTCAGCAGCGATGTGTCAGCAGTGGTGTGTCAGCAGTGGTGTGTCAGCAGTGGTGTCAGCAGCGGCGTGTCAGCAGTGGTGTGTCAGCAGTGGTGTGTCAACAGCAGCATGTTAGTAGTGGCGTGTCAGCAGTGACGTGTCAGCAGCGGCGTGTAAGCAGTGGTGTCTGCAGCAGGTTGTCAGCAGTGGTGTGTCAGCAGTGGCGTGTGACCAGTGGTGTCTGCAGCAGCGTGTCAGCAGCGGCATGTCTGCAGCATTGTGTCAGCAGCAGTGTGTCAGCAGTGGTGTGTCAGCAGCGGTGAGTCAGCAGCGGCGTGTCAGCAGCGTGTCTGCAGTGGTGTCAGCAGTGGTGTCAGCAGCGATGTATCAGCAGTGGTGTGTCAGCAGTGGTGTGTCAGCAGTAAAGTCTGCAGCAGGGTTTCAGCAGTGGTGTGTCAGCAGTGGCGTGTGACCAGTGGTGTCTGCAGTAGCATGTCAGCAGCGGCATGTCCGCAGCGGTGTGTCAGCAGCGGTGTGTCAGCAGTGGCATGTCAGCAGTGGTGTGTCAGCAGTGGTTTCATCAGTGGCGTGTCAGCAGCGGCGTGTCAGCAGCAATGTGTCAGCAGCGGTGTCAGCAGCCGCGTGTCATCAGTGGTGTATCAGCAGTGGTGTCTGCAGTGGTGTGTCTGCAGCGGCGTGTCAGCAGTGGTGTGTCAGCAGTGGTGTGTCAGCAGCAGTGTGTCAGCAGTGGTGTCAGCAGCAGTGTCAGCAGCGATGTGTCAGTAGTGTTGTGTATGCAGTGGTGTGTCAGCAGCAGTGTGTCAGCAGTGGTGTCAGCAGCGATGTGTCAGTAGTGGTGTGTAAGCAATGGTGTCAGCAGCGGCGTGTCAGCAGCAGCGTGTCAGCAGCGTCATGTCAGCAGTGGCTTGTCAGTAGTGGCTTGTCAGCAGTGGGGTGTCAGCAGCGGCATGTCAGCAGTGGTGTGTCAGCAGTGGTGTCTACAGAGGCATGTCAGCAGCGGGATGTCAGAAGTGGTGTGTCAGCAGTCGTGTCAGCAGCAGTAGGTCAGGAATGGTGTGTCAGCGGCGGTGTGTCAGCAGTCGTGTCAGCAGCGGCGTGTCAGCAATGGTGTGTCAGCAGCAGTGTGTCAGCAGTGGCATGTCAGCAGCGGCGTGTCAGCAGCGGTGTGTCAGCAGCGGCATGTCAGCAGTGGCGTGTCAGCAGCAGTGGTATGTCAGCAGTGGTATGTCAGCAGTGGTGTGTCAGCAGTGGTGTCTGCAGCAGCGTGTCAGCAGTGGTATGTCAGCAGTGATGTGTCAGCAGCGGCATGTTAGCAGTGGTGTGTCAGCAGTGAGGTGTCAGCAGTAAGGTGTCAGCAGTGAGATGTCAGCAGTGAGGTGTCAGCAGTGGCATGTCAGCAGTGGCTTGTCAGCAGTGGTGTGTCGGCAGTGGTGTCTACAGAGGTGTGTCAGCACTGATGTGTCAGCAGTGATGTGTCAGCAGTGGTGTGTCAGCAGTGGTGTGTCTGCAGTGGTGTGTCTGCAGTGGTGTGTCTGCACTCTGCAGTGGTGTCAGCAGCGGTGTGTTTGAAGTGGAGTGTCAGCAGCAGTGTGCCAGCAGTGGTGTCAGCAGCAGTGTCAGCAGCGATGTGTCAGTAGTGGTGTGTAAGCAGTGGTGTCAGCAGCGGCGTGTCAGCAGCGGCGTGTCAGCAGCGTCGTGTCAGCAGTGGCTTGTCAGTAGTGGCTTGTCAGCAGTGGGGTGTCAGCAGCGGCATGTCAGCAGTGGTGTGTCAGCAGTGGTGTCTACAGAGGCATGTCAGCAGCGGGATGTCAGCAGTGGTGTGTCAGCAGTCGTGTCAGCAGCAGTAGGTCAGTAATCGTGTGTCAGCAGTGGCGTGTGACCAGTGGTGTCTGCAGCAGCGGCATGTCCGCAGCGGTATGTCAGCAGCGGTGTGTCAGCAGTGGCATGTCAGCAGTGGTGTGTCAACAGTGGTTTCATCAGTGGCGTGTCAGCAGCGGCGTGTCAGCAGCGATGTGTCAGCAGTGGAGTCAGCAGCCGCGTGTCATCAGTGGTGTATCAGCAGTGGTGTCTGCAGTGATGTGTCTGCAGCGGCGTGTCAGCAGTGGTGTGTCAGCAGTGGTGTGTCAGCAGCAGTGTGTCAGCAGTGGTGTCAGCAGCAGAGTGTCAGCAGCGATGTGTCAGTAGTGTTGTGTATGCAGTGGTGTGTCAGCAGCAGTGTGTCAGCAGTGGTGTCAGCAGCAGAGTGTCAGCAGCGATGTGTCAGTAGTGGTGTGTAAGCAGTGGTGTCAGCAGCAGTGTATCAGCAGTGGCTTGTCAGCAGTGGAGTGTCAGCAGTGGGGTGTCAGCAGTGTCATGTCAGCGGTGGCATGTCAGCAGTGGCTTGTCAGCAGTGGGGTGTCAGCAGTGGCATGTCAGCAGTGGCTTGTCAGCAATGGTGTGTCGGCAGTGGTGTCTACAGAGGTGTGTCAGCACTGATGTGTCAGCAGTGATGTGTTAGCAGTGATGTGTCAGCAGTGGTGTGTCAGCAGTGGTGTGTCTGCAGTGGTGTGTCTGCAGTGGTGTGTCTGCAGTGGTGTCAGCAGCGGCGTGTCTGAAGTGGTGTGTCAGCAGCAGTGTGTCAGCAGTGGTGTCAGCAGCAGTGTCAGCAGCGATGTGTCAGTAGTGGTGTGTAAGCAATGGTGTCAGCAGCGGCGTGTCAGCAGCGGCGTGTCAGCAGCGTCATGTCAGCAGTGGCTTGTCAGTAGTGGCTTGTCAGCAGTGGGGTGTCAGCAGCGGCATGTCAGCAGTGGTGTGTCAGCAGTGGTGTCTCCAGAGGCATGTCAGCAGCGGGATGTCAGCAGTGGTGTGTCAGCAGTCGTGTCAGCAGCAGTAGGTCAGGAATGGTGTGTCAGCGGCGGTGTGTCAGCAGTCGTGTCAGCAGCGGCGTGTCAGCAACGGTGTGTCAGCAGCAGTGTGTCAGCAGTGGCATGTCAGCAGCGGCGTGTCAGCAGCGGTGTGTCAGCAGCGGCATGTCAGCAGTGGCATGTCAGCAGCAGTGGTATGTCAGCAGTGGTATGTCAGCAGTGGTGTGTCAGCAGTGGTGTCTGCAGTAGCGTGTCAGCAGTGGTGTGTCAGCAGCGGCATGTTAGCAGTGGTGTGTCAGCAGTGAGGTGTCAGCAGTAAGGTGTCAGCAGTGAGATGCCAGCAGTGAGGTGTCAGCAGTGGCATGTCAGCAGTGGCTTGTCAGCAGTGGTGTGTCGGCAGTGGTGTCTACAGAGGTGTGTCAGCACTGATTTGTCAGCAGTGATGTGTCAGCAGTGATGTGTCAGCAGTGGTGTGTCAGCAGTGGTGTGTCTGCAGTGGTGTGTCTGCAGTGGTGTGTCTGCACTCTGCAGTGGTGTCAGCAGTGGTGTGTCTGAAGTGGAGTGTCAGCAGCAGTGTGTCAGCAGTGGTGTCAGCAGCAGTGTCAGCAGCGATGTGTCAGTAGTGGTGTGTAAGCAGTGGTGTCAGCAGCGGCGTGTCAGCAGCGTCGTGTCAGCAGTGGCTTGTCAGTAGTGGCTTGTCAGCAGTGGGGTGTCAGCAGCGGCATGTCAGCAGTTGTGTGTCAGCAGTGGTGTCTACGGAGGCATGTCAGCAGTGGGATTTCAGCAGCAGTGTGTCAGCTGTCGTTTCAGCAGTTGTGCCAGCAGCGGCATGTCAGCAATGGTGTGTCAGCAGCAGTGTGTCAGCAGCGGTGTGTCAGCAGTGATGTGTCAGGAGCAGCATGTTAGCAGTGGTGTGTCAGCAGTGAGGTGTCAGCAGTGGCATGTCAGCAGTGGCGTGTCAGCAGTGGTGTCTGCAGTGGTGTATCAGCAGTGGTGTCAGCAGCGGTGTCAGCAGTGGTGTCTCTGCAGTGGTGTCAGCAGTGGTGTCAGCAGTGGTGTCAGCAGCGATGTGTCAGCAGTGGTGTGTCAGCAGTGGTGTGTCAGCAGTGGTGTCAGCAGTGGTGTGTCAGCAGTGGTGTGTCAGCAGTGGTGTGTCAACAGCAGCGTGTTAGTAGTGGCGTGTCAGCAGTGAGGTGTCAGCAGTGAGGTGTCAGCAGTGAGGTGCCACCAGTGAGGTGTCAGCAGCGGCGTGTCAGCATTGGTGTGTCAGCAGCGATGTTTCAGCTGTGGTGTGTCAGCAACTGTGTGTCAGTAGTGGTGTCAGCAGCGGCGTGTCAGCAGCAGCATGTCAGCAGGGACGTGTCAGCAGGGGTGTTTCAGCAGTGGTGTCAGCAGCGGCATGTCAGCAGTGGTGAGTCAGCAGTGGTGTGTCAGCAGCAGCGTGTCAGCAGCAGTGTGTCAGCAGTGGCATGTGCACATTCACGCATTCCTTAGAGAAAGAAAACATCAACCGCACCTCAAGCGTATAGTAACAATGTAGCATAAAATGAAGAAAAAGCATCCCACAGGCAAGATATAGAAACAAGTAGCATAGAATGAACAAAATGCATCCCACACACAAGGCCGGACCTTAATAGAATAACCGATATCACCAAAAAGAGCCATAAATAAACCAATCAGAAACGCATAATCCAGTAAAGCTTACCTTTTATTCCGAGCCCTCATCCACAAAAGCTTAATTTTTATGCTGAGTCCGCCGTCTGGATGCTAATGTTACGGACATCCCCTCAAAACGCTTCCAACGGCATGTGCACATTTAAGCATTGTTTAGATTTTTTAAAAGCGTATAGTAACAAAGTAGGGTAAAAAAATAGTGTAGAATGCATTCCACACGCAAACGCATGCAATAGTTTTTAAAAAAGTGCAGCAAGTTAATATTAAACCCACCGTCTCACGCCGCCAGTAAAAGATCCAATCCCGCTGGACGTGGCCTAAAAAGGACAGGGTGGCAACCAGGAGGGGCTAAAAACCCTCCGGCACAATCAACAAAGTCTGTTCTGAATAATGACGCATACCAATCAAATTTGCAGGCAGAGCTGAGACACGACTTCTGGAACCGTATTGATTCCAAGAAGCCGAATTCGCATGCGCTGCTAACGCCAGGCAAGACCTAAAAACATTCCTTCTGACTGTCATCCACTTCAATTTGTCTCCCATTTTACACACTCCATCCTCCATTATCTGCCAAACTTCCACACCTCGACTCCTTTCTACATAGCACTTCACTTGTCCCAAACCTTAATTTACCCAAACCTCTCCTGAGACCCATTTTCCAACAATTCCACTTTCTCCATTATCATTACAAGTTTGGGTTACATCGGATATATATATTTTTTATTATTATTTTGTTTATGGAAGTGTTTTATGCTTTTATGGATTATTGACAAATACAGATGGTTTTGACTGGCTGCATCGTACCTGTATTGGGCATAAGCACTGTTTGAGCCTAATCTCGAATTTGGAGTACTGTGAAACTGCTGCACTTTCGGTTGTCAGGTATAACCGGTTGTAATGGTGGAAAAGTGCAGATTTTGCGTGTGGCAAACCCGCATTTGCATGTCATTCCTATTCTGACCTCATTTACTAAGAATGCGGAAGTGAAATCGCCGGGGTCAAAACGCCATTGATTTCAATTTTGTTGTTGTTGATAAAACAGAGACTGTAAAACCCCAGTCACTCAAACTTTGGTCTTACATGAACGTGTCTACAAAAAAATTGGACGTATCCTTTATCGAGCACCAACGTGGAATTATGTCACGTCTGGAGCTCAAACAGTAAATTTACCCACTAATATAGGTAGTGAGTTTGTCTGAATTTAGGAATTAAATACAAGTTGAAATTTCTGTAGGGAGATATTTAAGTAGGGTCGAGATTAAGCCAATCCATATTATGGACTTTATCTTGCTGCAATAATGTTTTTGGAGTTTTTGTGTCCATGTGGAACCATCATTTAAGAAGGATGGAAAAGCTACTCGGGGAGAATGAAGGATTGTCTGGTAAAATTGTGGGTGTTCTTTATCCCTGGAGCCTCGACTGAAGAGGGTAACATTCTTTTTCTTCTCCCAGGTTTGAGCATCTCAATGCTTTGGCTTCTTGTATTGCAGTGACCACCAAAGATGGACTGTTTTCTACTAGGTATGATAATCAGCCTTCTGTAACTGATTTGTAGTTGATGCAGCAGGTCTTGAAGATGATGCAGGGCTAGTACAAACAAGAATGGTTCCCAAGGATATCAACTGCAAACAGAGCAATATTTTTCTAATAGTGCAAAAGTAATTGAACCAATCATCATTGGGCCAATGAAAGTGGTTTATACTAATAGTAGCTCCACGCTATATTCATGCCGTCTCCATCTTCTTTGTGATAAGTGGGTTGAAAGATAGGTTGCTATTTTAATGTATAAGCAAATGCTCGTTTAAAACAAAAAAAATATAAAAACATTTAGAAAATGGGAAATTATTAAATTTATAAATGTAACTAATTATTCCATTAGGATATAGTGGGTTTCTTGAATAATCACCATTAGGATATAGTGGGTTTCTTGAATAATCACTCTATCATTAATTTCATTTATATTCGAAATTTTCAGTCCTATTTACTACAAAGTGGCGGAGCGCGGCATTAACCGCCTTGGCTTAACGCCAAGCTCCACCACTTCAATACGCCGGGCTGCACTGTCTTTACAAGGATACAGTGCAGCCCTGCGTCTCCCCCTGCACTGGCGCTAATTTTAGCTGCCTAGCGCCAACGCAGACACCCTTGCACCATAGTGCACCATAGTGCAAGGGTGCCTGCGTTGTAGGGAAAGATTGTTTATGTGCAAGAAGGTGTCCCTTCCTGACAATGAAGGTGCCCCTTCCTGCACAAAAACATTTTGAAATGGCATTTTGAAACTTCTATGTGTGCTGCTTAATGCAGCACACATAGAAGTTGCAAAACATAATTTTTTTTAATTGCTTATGTGCAGGAAGGATCACCTTACTGTACACAAACAATCGATATTCTTTTGCTGTTTCTTTGTGTGCTGTACAACGCAGCACACACAGAAACAGCAACAACAAGGAGAAATGAAACATTTCTCTTGGTTGCGCATGCCCCTTCTTTACGCTGCCCACCTCAAAAACCACTGGGTTTGACGCTATCCTTGTGAATATATGGGGCAGCGTCAAAACCAATGGGTGTTGCACTGCACCACAACACCCATTGCCCGCCCCTTACACACTAAATGTAGCAGGAAAGGGGGCCTTATTTACAAGGCAGCATTAAGCCACGTTAAGTGGCTTAAAGCTGCCTTGTAAATAAGGCGAAGCTGATATAGCCACCTGAACGTCACTGAAAGTGACGTACCTGTGGTGATAGGGGCTTGTAAGTATGCCCTATAGATTAAAGAGCGCTTAAAGATGGTGAAAAATGACAAAATACTTTGGGGGTTATTCAGTGTTTGGTGGATGTAGGACATCTGCAAATAACTGGTGGATTGCTGTCAATACTAGTTAGAGTTTCATCCTGGATATTCTCACTTATTAGTGCACATAGAACATTCACCATTTTTGGTAGACCTCCCACATCCACCAAACTCTAAATCCCTTTTGCCATTTTTCTAATTTCGCATGGAAGCCAACTGAGCGTATCCTTTGCTTAAAATGGTGGTGAACGTATGTCTGTCCATACATCTGTTTTTTATTTGACCTCATCTTATCCAATTTAAATCATATCCAATTCAAATAATCTGCAAAACCTTGAGGCTTCAAGAAAGGAGAAGTGACAAACTGAGCTAGAATTCGCAGGGAAGGGCAAAGTGGCGAAAGAATTATAAATAAAAGGGACCTCATCTGCATAATACTGCAAGACACAGCTCTTACCCGCCCTCTTCACATCTTCTCTAAAACTCACATAGCCCATCCAGCAGTCTCATAGAGAATACCTCAAAAATAAGATTTAAGCACACCATGAAACACAGACTAGACAATACAATCTGTTCCTTAGAACTTCCATAGTAATCTTTTGTGTGAAGAATCCAATCAACTGCTGACATTTATTTTTCTTTTTTTCCCTGCAGAAACGCTGAAGCTGTGCTCCTATCTTGTAAAACATGAATATATTAATCTCATGGACTAACTTATGGTTTACCCTTATCTTGACAGACTTCTGGGCAAAGGTGTAAATGTCCATTGTATGTAACACCACATTTGCAGCATTTGATTCCTCTTTCGTGGGGTTTCATACTGAGATCTGCGAAAAAAAGGACAGAGGTTTTCATATGTGTCTGTGAGTGTGCTACTTGCGACTTATCTACAACATCAAGAATGAAGCTGAAGTGTTGGAGAACAGTCGAGAGAATGAAGTCAATGGATCCTAGAATCCTCACTAATGTGGGGAGTGATGAGTTGAGGGGCCATGTGCAGTTTCTTGAAGAGCAGCTAGAATCTGGCGAGCGAGCATTGCAAGCAGAACTTATGTAAGCTGTTAGGCTCTAAACAAGAAGATCTCAAAAGCAGCAAAAGATGGAGGTACAGTCCATCAAAGCATAAAGTGCCTAGAAGAAAGAGCATAGTGCTGGTGCAACAGCCAAGAAAGAAGCCACTGATCCACCACGGAAAATCAGAACGTCTGAACAGTATAGAACAATCAAAGTACATATCTCCAGAACTTGATTACCTGAAATCAACTTAGCCTGAAAAGACTAGGGTGCACACTGGAACAGTATTCTCTACCCCAAAAAACACCAACCCATTCCAAATGTACTGCCTTAGAAGTTGAACCTTCTTACCCAAAATCTCTTCTATTTGATCATCCTTTGCTATTCTATGTGGTTTGGTTTAAGCCGTTACAATGTCAAATTCCACACGAACAACAGATTACACCCTCATAATGCTTGCCGCCACCGCACACCTATCATCGTTGCCTTTCAGACATTCATCCCCTTCATGCCCCATATCTTTGCACTCATTTTTATTTTGGTTTGTTGTTTGAGTCACTTACACCCACAATTGTACTACTCTATGCCACTCTA
Organism: Triturus cristatus; assembly: GCF_964204655.1. Lineage (NCBI taxonomy): Eukaryota > Metazoa > Chordata > Amphibia > Caudata > Salamandridae > Triturus > Triturus cristatus. The sequence continues at coordinate 168,178,275 of NC_140588.1, read as the reverse complement.
CTTTACGCCACTCCACTCAACACCACTCCAAACAATTGCATTCTACCACACTCTACACCACTCCACTCCACACAACGCCATTCCGTGCCACTCTACTCTACACCACACCACTTTATACCACTCCACTCTAACCCACTCAACACCAATCTACCCCATTCCACTCTACGCCACTCCATTCTACACCACCCCACTCTACACCACTCCATTCCACTCTACGCTATGCCACTTCAGTGTATGCTACTCTATGCAATTCTACTCTACTTCACCCTACTGTATGCCATTCTACTCTACAGCACTCCACTCTACTCTATGCTACTCTACTGCACACCACTCCATTTAACTCTACATAAGTCTAAGCCACTCTACTCTACACCTCCACTCTACACCACTCCACTCCATTCATTCAACTCCACTCCAATATATGCCACTATACTCTACCACTTCACTCTACACCCACTCTACTCTATGCCACATCACTTCACTCCACTGCACTGTACTCTACGTCGCTCTACTCCATGCCACTCTACACTACTCTAGGCTGCTCCAATCCATGCCACTGTCCTCTACGCCACTCTCCCCTATGCCACTCTATGCCATGCCACTAACTTTTAACCATGCTGAACAGCTGCCACGCCGCGGATCAATATGGCTAAAAGACTGGCAAAGCCAATAGGTCTTGCATAGGCAAGAGCTATTAACTTTGTCCATGGTTGTTTGTGTCTGCTGCCGCCTCAGGGCTTTTCAGGTGCCTCCTGCTTGTGCAGCAGTGTCAGCCTACTTCAGCTACTGATTAGTTTTTGTGCCATTCACATTTTACTTCCACCTAGCACAGCATACAACACAGTGGGATAGCCCATTTCAACCACTGATCAGTTAGCCAGCTATTCATGTTTTTGTATGCCCACAGTATTTAGGACAACACTAAGGTACACAAAACTGTGATGGATAAAATACTTGAATTAATCTCAGCCACTGGTAATTACTCAGGCAGCATCCCAATCAATTATTTTGCACACCATGCCATCGTAGTTTGGACCGAGCCATATGAAAATCTTTTCTGACCCTGCTCCAATGGAAACAGTCCAGCTTGAACTACCAGGCCAGGTCCTTCATGAGATGAAGTAGGTTTAGGGCCGTCAATGTGTTCTCGGATCTTCTGCATTTTTTTCCACTGAAGAAGAGGTTGATGGCATTGCACTTTTCTGTGGAGTGAGAAATAGGGGAATCTGGCAGGAGGGATACAGTTCTTGATTGTCTTGAAGAACGTTCTGCTTCTTTTGGTGGATCCATTGATGGTGATGGTATAGTACTGTTCTTAGGCTGATGTGATGACCTCTCTCCATGTTGCACTGAGGGCCTTCATTATCAAGAGCTCCTCAGGAGTTCTGTTATTCTTACCCGTCTCATATGGATTGTTTATTGTCAGCAATGTCTTTAGAATGCCAGGGCGCTAAAGGCTTTGGCTTGCACTTGCACTTTTTTAATTTGGGTGCGGATGTTTGTAGGAAGCTGGCTCTTTATAGACTGTACCAAAAAGAGGTATACTGTGCACAGAGTCCAGTGAGTCCCCAAAGGTATGGCAGAGGTTAAAGTAGATACTACCTTACTTTCAATGTAGTGTTAACTGGGCTGAGCAGCTAGGCTTATCAGAGGGTAGTGTTAAGCATTTACTGTACACTCTCAGACAAAAAATGACGTCTCACACTCAAAGACTGAATCCAGACCAATTGGTTGTACAAAAAGTTGTTACTTTGTTGTTTTAGTTCTCAAACTAAGAATCATTTAGTGCAGGTAAGTTTCACAGTGGTTTAAAAGTAGCAATACTTTACAAGAATGCACTAATGTTTTGTAAATACAGCTACATACTTTACAGTATTAAGAATGTTTTCTGTAGATGCCAATCAAGTACAGTTGTATGCTTTTGCAGTGATAAGGTTTGGCAGTTCAAAGCAACAGATATAACTCAAATACAAATCTATGGAGGAAAACAATGCTAAACAGTTTGCAGGTAAGTACCTAAACTTACTTCCCCAGGCTTCAGGGGTTTAGGGCAACACAAGACAAGGTTCAAGACCAAGTAGGTACTGCACAATCCCAGCGGCACTGTGGCGGCAGAGTGCAGAGGTCACTGGGCCCAATGTTATCCAATGGAGCTGGGGGGTACCTCGAAGTGGCACAGTTTGAAGGTAGGTACCCATGGTCTAAGGGCAAATGCCCCGGGGTCGAAGTGAGCACAGGGTGGCCGCAAAACAGCACCTAAGCTACACCAACAGCGGCACAGGGGTGGCCTGGTGTAGGGTGCAAGTCAGTGTCGGGCACCTTATGCTTTTCAACAGAGTTTGTCGTTTTCGGAAAGAGGCTGCAGGCTTGGACCAGGAAGCTGGATGAAGGCGACCAAAGGTTGGGCAGGTAAGTTGGATAGCTGGGGGACACCATCAGCTGGGCTCCCTAAAGTCAGGGGGCCCAGGATGCAGGGGTGTCTCTTGCTGTTGGGGCTTCTCAACTGGTTCAAGTCGCAGTCGGGCAGCAGGCTTCGAGGGGGAGATGGGGTCGTGGATAGGGCAGCCACTGATGCAGACGAGGTCAGGATCACCAGGGAGACTTCACAGGATAGGTGAGTCACTCGAATTCAGGCAATGGGTGTCGGGTGCAGATTGTGCTGGGGACAAGGATCTGCCTGGATCTGGAGTCCTTGAAGTTGGAGTTTCATTGTTGGACAATCAGTGTCCTCAGAACAGAAGAGTCTTTTTCGAAGGCAGGGCAGGTCTCCAGGGTTATTGGAGGCTGCTTAGCTGCAGGACTCGCTGGCTTCAGCTCACTGGTTCTCTGAAGCAGAGGACAGGCTGGCAAGGATGGGTCCAAAGAAGTTGTTGTCGTCATCTTCTCTGCAGCACGGCTCTTCGGTTCTTCTTCATCTTAAGTTGTCGTATCTAAGGAGCAAGGTTCAGGGGAGCCCCTAAACACCTATATTTAGGAGCATTACAGGGTGATGTAGGTTGGGATCAATTGGTCCCTTCCCTGGGGTGTCTATACTCTGCTTATGCCACCCAACAGTGGGGGGGAATATGCCTTGTCCTCATTGGGGGAGTGCCCTCATCTTCAAGATGGAGGGGACTGAGATGTGTGTTTCACTTCGCCTCCCCACCCCTCGCAAAGGTGGGCACAACTCCCTTTCTCTTAGGTTTTCCAGCCAATTCTCCTGCCCAAAGTGGGGGTCAGAGCCGGTGGGAGCCAACTCCTGATAGCAGCAGAGGCTTTGGCTAGCTTACAAAGGAAGCAAGCCTTTGAGGCTTCCAGTTCGTGGAATCTGCCCACCCTGGGGGAGGAGGCATGACACCTCTGCACAGGATGTGCTTTGTTTCAGGACCTAGAGAGGTGGCAGATGGAGGGTAGCCATTCAGGAACCACAGCAGGGATTGTCGTTTTCCAGGGGGCATCTCCAAGATGCCCCCTGAGTGCATTTTACATTAAATCCAACACTAGCATCAGTTTAGGTTTAATGTGCTGTGAAGCTTCATACCAAACTTCTCAGTCTTCAGTAAAGCCACCATGGAGCTGTGGAGTTCGTGCTGACAAACTCCCAGCCCATGAACTCAAAATGGCTTCACTGCACTTACAATGTCTGTGAATGGCACAGACACTGTAGCTGATTTTTTTTTTTCACCGAGTTTAATGTAGCGCAAACTTGACCCGGTTTCGGGTATCAGAGCGCTTTACATAGCACCGGTTGCGTTATATGAGGACACATTCATTTTTGTTAGGCACGGGGAGATTTAGTAATTTGCCCAGAATCACAGGTTGTTCAGCGTCATTGCCGAGACCCAAACCCGGTTCCCCAAATTCGAGGTCGACTACCCTAGCCGTTAGGCCAACTCCTCTCCCCTATTGCTCATGCAGCTATACTCTCAGCTGTGGTATAGTGTACTGCCTTTAGGGCTGTAATGCCTGCTAGAGGGGTGATGTACCCATGCTGCAGGCAGTGTGGGTGGACATTACACACAGGAATGTGGGCCATGTCAACTCTTTAGTTTGGTCTGCACCAAAACACACAGCCTGCAGTGGCAGTGTGTGGGTGTTAAGGTGAGGGGTCTCCGCGGGTGGCATGCCCACAGAGGTACCTCTCTAGTCAGAGGCCCTTGGTATCAGGGGTACTATTTACAAGGGACTTGCATGTGGCCCAGAGGTGTGCCAATTGTGGAGACAAAGGTACCATTTTGGGAAAGAACATAGGCCCTGTAAGCCTGATTGGCAGGGACTCAGGGCACACTCAGTCAAGTTGGCATCATGTATCTGGCAAAAAGGTAAGGGGTAACCATGCAAAAAGGTGCACTCAAAGACTGAATTCAGACCTTTAGTTTGTACAAAATATTATTTTGTTATTTTATTTCTAGAACCAAAAATCACTTAGTGCAGGTAAGTTTCACAGTGGTTTAAAAGTAGCAATACTTTTCAAGAATGCAGTAATGTTTTGTAAATGCAGTTATATACTTTACAGTATTAAGAATGTTTTCTGTAGTTGTCAATAAAGTACAGTTGTATGCTTTTGCAGTGATAAGGTTAGACAGTTCAGTGCAATAGATAGAACTACAATGCAATCCAATAGAGGAAAACAATGTTAAACAGTTTGCAGGTAAGTACTGAACGTACTTCCCCAGGCTTTGGGGGTTTAGGACAACACAGGGGAAGGTTCAAGACCAGATAGGTACTGCACCACCAGCAACACTAGGGGGGCCAGATGCAGAGGTCGCTGAGCACAATGTTATCCAATAGAGCCTGGGGGTACCTCGAAGAAGCACGGTTTGCAGGTAGGTGCCCACGGTCTTAGGGCAAGTCCTGGGGGTTGAAGTGGGCACAGGGAGGGGCCACAATGCAGCACCAAAGCTACACCACCAGCGGCACAGGACAATCGGTGCAGGGTGCAAATCAGCAACTGACGCCCAATGTTCTCCAATGGAGGTCATCGGTTTTGGAAAGAGGCTGCAGCCTTGGACCATGAAGCTGCACGAAGGCGATCTATAACTGATCAGGTAAGTTGGAAAGCTGGAGGATACCTGGGCACTGTCAGCTGGGCTCTCCAAGTCGGGGACGGAGGATGCAGGGGTGCCTTTTGGTGTTGGGGGTTTCTCATCTGGTTCTTGTCGCAGTCGGGGGAACCCTTTAACAGAAGCCAGTTGCTGATAGCAAAAGGGGTAACTAACAAAGGCAGCTGGTCTTTGAAACTTCTCCTTTGTGGGTCCTGCCCATCCTGGGGGAGCAGGCATGACACCTCTGCCCAGGATGTGCTTTGTTTGAGGACCCAGAGAACAGAGGCTCTCTATGCAGGGACCAGAAACCTATCTAGAGGTGGTAGATGGTGGGTAGCCATTCAGAAACCACGCAAGGAGCTTGTCATTTTACAGGGGGCATCTCTAAGAAGCCCTATGAGTGCATTTTACATTTAATCCAACACTGGCATCAGTGTGGGTTTAATGTGCTAAGAAGTTTGCTATCAAACGTCTGTCTTCAGTAAAGCCATCATGGAGCTGTGGAGTTCGTTCTGACCAACTCCCAGCCCATGTATTCAAAATGGCTTCACTGCACTTACAATGTCTATGAATGGCACAGACACGGTAGGGGCATATTGCTCATGCAGCTATGCCCTCACCTGTGGTATGGTGTACCTGCCTTTAGGGCTGTAATGCCTGCTAGAGGGGGTGACTTACCCATGCTGCAGGCAGTGTGGGTGGGCATTGCACACAGGAATGTGGGCCATGTCAACTCTTTAGTTTGGTCTGCACCAAAATACGCAGCCTGCAGTGGCAGTGTGTGGGTGTTAAGGCGAGGGGGTCTCCTAGGGTGGCATACCCTCAGAGGCCCTCCCTGGTCGCAAGGCCCTTGGTACCAGCGGTACCGTTTGCAAGGTACTTGCATGTGGCCCAGAGGTGTGCCATTTGTAGAGACAAAGGTACAATTTTGGGAAGGAACAAAGGCCCTGTAAGCCTGATTGGCAGGGACTCAGAGCACACTCAGTCAAGTTGGCATCCTGTATCTGGCAAAAAGGTAATGGGTAACCATGCGAAAAGGGGCACTCAAAGACTGTATTCAGACCTTTATGTTGTACAAAACGTTATTTTGTTATTTTATTTCGAGAACCAAAAATCACTTAGTGCAGGTAAGTTTCCCAGTGGTTTAAAAGTAGCACTTTTCAAGAATGCAGTAATGTTTTGTAGATGCAGTTATATACTTTACAGTATTAAGAATGTTTTTGATAGAAGTCAATTAAGTACAGTTGTATGCTTTTGCAGTGGTAAGGTTAGACAGTTCAGTGCAAAAGATAGAACTACAATGCAACCCAATAGAGGAGAACAATGTTAAACAGTTTGCAGGTAAGTACTCAACTTACTTCCCCAGGCTTTTGGGGTTTAGGACAACACAGGGCAAGGTTCAAGACCAGGTAGGTACTGCACCACCAGCGGCACAAGGGCGGCCGAATGCAGAGGTCACTGGGCACATTGTTATCCAATAGAGCCTGGGGGTACCTCGAAGAGGCACGGTTTTCAGGTAGGTACCGACGGTCTTAGGGCAAATGTCCTAGGGGTTGAAGTGGGCACAGGGAGGGAGCCACAATGCAGCACCAAAGCTACACCACCAGCGGGACAAGGCAGTCGGGTGCAGGGTGCAAATCAGCAGCTGACGCCCAATGTTCTCCAATGGAGGTCATCGGTTTCGGAAAGAGGCTGCAGCCTTGGACCATGAAGCTGCACGAAGGCGATCAACAACTGGGCAGGTAAGTTGGGTAGCTGGGGGACACCTGGGCACCGTCAGCTGGGCTCTCCAAAGTCGGGGACGGAGGATGCAGAGGTGCCTTTTGGTGTCGGGGTTTTCTCATATCGTTCTTGTCGCGGTCGGGGGGACCCTTCGAACAGAGGCTGCAGGAGTTGAGGGGGGGGGTCCTCGAGAGGTCAGCCACTGATGCAGACGAGGTCAGGGTCACTGGGGAGACTTCACAGGATAGGTGAGTCACTCAATCTCGGTCCATTGGCATCAGCTGCAGAGTGTGCTGGGGACACGGATCTGCCTGGATCCAGAGTCCTTGAATTTGGAGTTTCTTTGTTGGACAATACGTGTCCTCGGGATACAAGAGTCTTTTTCGAAGGCAGGGCTAGTCTCTGGTGTTCTTGGAGGCTGCTGGCTGCAGGACTCACCAGTTTCAGCTCACAGGGTCTCTGAAGGTAGGGGTGGGCGGAATTTGCGTAATCGCGTTACGCAAATCTCCGCGAAACGGTAAAAAATCTCAGCGAACACACAGAAATTCTGCGAACACACGGAATTGCTTGTTCGCGATGCTTTTTTCCTGTTCACATTCGCTGTTTGCATGCTCGGGGAGAAATATCTCGCAAACGCGCATTTTGGGTACGCGAACAAGCAAAAAATTTCGCAGTCGCGGGAAGCTGAATTTTGGGCAATTTCGCGTTCTCCACGGAATGCGAAATTACCCAAATTCCTCAAATTCCGCGAGCAGAATGGAATTTACCTCCCAGGCCTACTCTGAAGCAGGAGACAGGCTAGTAGAGCAGGGGCCAAAGCAGTGTCGTCATCCTCTTCTCTGCAGCACGGCTCTTCAGGTATCTTTTTCTTAGGTTGTCGTATCTAAGGAACTAGGTTATGGGTGCCCCAAAATACCTAGATTTAGTGGCGTTACAGGGTCCCTTCCCTGGGGTGTCTACACCCGCACTTATGCCACCCTCAAGTGAGGGGGAGGCATATGCCTCAGCCTGATTGGGGAAGTCCCCTCATCTTCAAGTTGGAGGGGACTGAGATGTGTGCTTCGCTTCACCTCCCCTACCTGAGGGGGTGGGATTGACAAAGGTAGGTACACCTCCCTTTCCCTCTAGGTTCCCCTACCGATTCTCCTGCCCAAAGTGGGAATCAGAGCCAGTGGGAGCCAGTTGCTGATAGCAGCAGGGGTAGATAACAAAGGCAGCTGGCCTTTGAAGCTTCCCCTTGTGGACCCTGCACATCCTGGGGGAGCAGGCATAACACCTCTGCCCAGGATGTTCTTTGTTTCAGGACCCAGAGAGCGGAGGCTCTCTATGCAGGGGACAGAAACCTGTCTAGAGGTGGTAGATGGTGGATAGCCATTCAGGAACCACACAAGGGGTATGTCGTTTTCCAGGGGGAAATCTCTAAGAAGCCCTATGAGTGCATTTTACATTAAATCCAACACTGGATCAGTGTGGCTTTAATGTGTTGAGAAGTTTAGTATCAAACTTCTCAGTCTTCAGTAAAGCCATCATGGAGCTGTGGAGTTCATTCTGACAAACTCCCAGCCCATGTACTCAAAATGGCTTCACTGCACTTAGAATGTCTGTGAATGGCACAGACACTGTAGGGGCATATTGCTCATACAGCTATGCCCTCACCTGTGGTATGGTGTACCCTGCCTTTAGGGCTGTAATGCCTGCTAGAGGGGTGACTTACCCATGCTGCAGGCAGTGTGGGTGGGCATTGCACACAGGAATGTGGGCCATGTCAACTCTTTAGTTTGGTCTGCACCAAAACACGCAGCCTGTAGTGGCAGTGTGTGGGTGTTAAGGTGAGGGGTCTCCGAGGGTGGCATGCCCTCAGAGGCCCTCTCTGGTCACAAGGCACTTGGTACCAGGGGTACCGTTTACAAGGTACTTGCATGTGGCTCAGAGGTGTGCCAACTGTGGAGACAAAGGTACCGTTTTAGGAAAAAACATGGGCTCTGTAAGCCGATTGGCAGGTACCCAGGGCACACTCAGTCAAGTTGGCATCATGTATCTGGCAAAAAAGTAAGGGGGTAACCATGCAAAAAGGGGCACACAAAGACTGAATTGAGACTATTAGGTTGTACAAAACGTTATTTTGTTATATTATTTCTAGAATCAAAAATCACTTAGCGCAGGTAAGTTTCACAGTGGTTTGAAAGTAGCAATACTTTTCAAGACTGCAGTAATGTTTTGTAAATGCAGTTATGTACTTTATCGTATTAAGAATGTTTTCTGTAGATGTCAATCAAGTACAGCTGTATGCTTTTTCAGTGATAAGGTTTGACAGTTCAATGCAATAGATAGAACTACAATGCAAATCTATTGAGGAAAACAATGTTAAACAGTTTGCAGGTAGGTACCTAAACTTATTTACCCAGGCTTTGAGGGGTTTTAGGACAACACAAGGCACGGTTTAAGACCAGGTAGGTACTGAACTAACAGCGGCACTGGGGCGGCTGAGTGCAGAGGTCACTGGGCCTAATGTTTTCCAATAGAGCCGGGGGTACGTCTAAGAGGCACGGTTTGAAGGTAGGTACCCACAATGTTAAACAGTTTGCAGGTAAGTATTCAACTTAATTCCCCAGGCTTTGGGGGTTTAGGACAACAGAAGGCAAGGTTTAACACCAGGTAGGTACCGAACTAACAGCCGCCCTTGGGCGGCAGAGTGCAGAGGTCACTGGGCCTAATGTTATCCAATGGAGCCGGGGGGTACCTTGAAGAGGCACGGTTTGAAGGTAGATACCCACAATGTTAAACAGTTTGCAGGTAAGTACTCAACTTACTTCCCCAGGCTTTGGGGATTTAGGACAACACAGGGCAAGGTTCAAGATCAGGTAGGTACTGCACCACCAGCGACACTAGGGCGGCCGGATGCAGAGGTCACTGGGCACAATGTTATCCAAAAAAGCCTGGGGGTACTTCGAAGAGGCACGGTCTGCAGGTAGGTACCCACAGTCTTAGGGGAAATGCCCCAGGGATTAAAGTGAGCACAGAGTGGCCACAAAGCAGCACCAAAGCTACACCATCAGCGGCACAGGGGTGGATGGGTGTAGTGATCAAATCAGTGTCGGGCAACCAATGCTTTCTAACGGAGGTCGTCGTTTTTGGAAAGAGGTTGCAGACTTGGATCAGGAGGCTGGATGAAGGTGACCTACGGTTAGGCAGGTAAGTTGGATAGCGGGGGGACACCATCAACTGGGCTCCATAAAGTCAGGGGGCGGAAGATGCAGGGGTGCCTTTTGGTGTTGGGGTTACGCAACTGGTTCCAGTTGCAGTCGGGCTGCAGGCATAGAGGAGGAGAGGTGTTCCTGAATAGGTCAGCCACTGATATAGACGAGGTCATGTCTGCCAGGGAGACTTCACAGGATAGGTGAGCCACTCGAAATCGGGCCGAGGGCATCGGGTGCAGAGTGTGCTGGGGACGCGGATCTGCCTGGATCGGGAGTCCTTGAAGTTGGAGTTTCTTTGTTGGACAATTCGTGCCCTCAGAAGACAAGTCTTTTTTGAAGGCAGGGCAGGTGTCCAGGGTTCTTCAAAGCTGCTTAGCTGCAGGACTCGCTGGTTTCAGCTTGCATGTTCTCTGAAGCAGAAGACAGGCTGGTAGGGATTGGGCCAAAGCAGTTGTTGTCGTCATCTTCACTGCAGCACGGCTCTTTGGTTCTTCTTCTTAGGTTTTTGTATCTAAGGATTAAGGTTCAGGGGTGCCCATAAATAACTAAATTTAGGGGAGTTACAGGGGGTGCAGATTGGGACTAATGGGTCCCATACCTTGAGTCTCTTCGCCTCTCTTATGCCACTCTCCAGTGAGGGGGAGCATATGCCTCGTCCTCATTGGAGGAGTCCCCTCATCTTTCAAGATCGAGGGGACTGAGATGTGTGCCTCTCCCACCTGAGGGGTAGGGTCGGGAAAGGTGGGCACACCTCCCTTTCTCTGTAGGTTTTTCCGCGGATTCTTCTGCCCCAAGAGGGGTCAGAACCGGCGGGAGCCAACTCCTGATAGCAGCAGAGGCTTGGGGCTAGTTAACAAAGGCAGCAAGCCTTTGAACCTTCCCCTTCGTAGAACCTGCCCATCCTGGGGGAGGAGGGCATGACATCTCTGCCCAGTATGTGCCTTTTTGCAGGACCCAGAGAGGTGGCAGATGGCGGGTAGCCATTCAGGAACCACTCCAAGAATAGTCGTTTCCAGGGGGCATCTCTAAGATGCCCTCTTAGTGCATTTTACATTTCATGCAACACTGGCATCAGTGTTGGTTTAATGTGCTGTGAAGTTTGGTACCAAACTTCTCAGTCTTCAGTAAATCCATCATGGAGCTGTGGAGTTTGTGCTGACAAACTCCCAGCCCATGTGCTCAAAATGGCTTCACTGCACTTACAATGTTGGTGAATGGCACGGACACTGTAGGGGCATATTGTTCATGCAGCTATGCCCTCCACTGTGGTACGGGTGACTTAGCCATGCCACAGGCAGTGTGGGTGTGCATTGAACACATAAATGTGGGCAATGTCGACTCTTTAGTTTGGACTGCACCAAAACACGCAGCCTGCAGTGGCAGTGTGGGGGTGTTAAGGTGACGGGTCTCTGAGTGTGGCATGCCCTCAGAGGGTCCTCTCTGGTCACAAGGCCCTATGTACCAGGGGTACCATTTACAAGGGACTTGCATGTGGCCCAGAGGTGTGCCAGTTGTGCATTCAAAGGTGCAGTTTTGGGTAAGAATATAGGCCCTGTAAGCCTGATTGGCAGGGACCCAGGGCACACTCAGTCAAGTTGGCATCATCTATCTGGCAAAAAGGTAAGGAGTAACCATGCAAAAAGGGGCACGCAAAGACTGAATTCAGACCGTTAGGTTGTAGAAAACATTGTTACTTTGTTATTTTATTTCTAGAACCAAGAATCACTTAGTGCAGGTAAGTTTCACGGTGGTTTAAAAGTAGCAATACTTTTCAAAAATGCACTAATGGTTTGTAATGCAGTTATCTACTTTACAGTATTAAGAATGTTTTCTGTAGATGTCAATCAAGTACAGTTGTATGCTTTTGCAGTGATAAGGTTAAACAGGTTAGTGCAATAGATACACCTACAATGCAATCCTACAGAGGAAAACAATGTTAAACAGTTTGCAGGTAAGTACTCAACTTACTTCCCCAGGCTTTGGAGGTTTAGGACAACACAGGGCAAAGTTCAAGACCAGGTAGGTGCTGCACCACCAGCGACACTAGGGCGGCCAGATGCAGAGGTCGCTGGGCACAATGTTATCCAATATACCCTGGGGGTACCTCGAAGAGCCACAGTTTGCAGGTAGGTACCCGCGGTCTTATATTAAATGCCCAGGGGATTGAAGTGAGGACAGGGAGGGGCCACAATGCAGCACCAAAGTTACACCACCAGCGGGACAGGGCAGTTGGTTGCAGGGTGCAAATCAGCATCTGACGCCCACTGTTTTACACTGGAGGTCGTCGGTTTCAGAAAGAGGCTGCAGCCTTGGACAATGAAGTTGCAGAAAGGCGATCAACGGCTGGGCAGGTAAGTTGGATTGCGGCGGAACACCTTGGCACTGCCAGCTGTGGTCTCAAAAGTAGGGGACGGAGGATGCAGGGGTGTCTTTTGGTGTCGGGGTTTTCTCAACTGGTTCTTGTCGCAGTCGGGGGGAACCTTCGAACAGAGGCTGCAAGCGTTCAGGGGAGTCCTGGATAGGTCAGCCACTGATGCAGATGAGGTCAGGATCACCGCACAGACTTCACAGGATAGGTGAGTCACTTGAACTCGGGCAGTGGGCGTCGGGTGCAGTGTGCTGGGGACGCGGATCCGCCTGGATCCGGAGTCCTTGAAGGTGGACTTTCTTTGTTGGAGAATCCATGTCCTCGGAAGACAAGGGTCTTTTTCGAAGGCATGGCAGGTTCTCCATGGTTGTTGGAGACTGCTTAGCTGCAGGACTTGCTGGTTTCAGCTCGCAGGGTATCTGAAGCAGAAGACAGGCTGGTAGGGATGGGGCCAAAGCAGTTGTCGTCGTCATCTTCTCTGCAGCACGGCTCTTCGGTACTTCTTCTTCTTAGGTTGTCGTATCTAAGAAGCAAGGTTCAGGGGTGCCCCTAAATACCTACATTTAGTGCTGTTACAGGGGGGTGCAGGATGGGACTAATGGGTCCCTTCCTTGGGGTGTCTACGACGCCCCCTCTTATGCTACCTACCATCTTCAAGATGCTGGGGACTGAGATGTGTGCGTCACTTCGCCTCCCACACCTGAGGGGTGGGATTGGCAAAGGTGGGCACACCTCCCTTTCTCCCTAGGTTTTCCCACCGATTCTCCTGCCCAAAGAGGGGTCAGAACCGGAGGGAGCCAACTCCTGATAGCAGCAGAGGCTGGGGTTAGTTAACAAAGGCAACAAGCCTTTGAACCTTCCTCTTTATAGAACCTGCCCATCCTGGAGGAGGAGGGCATGACACCTCTGCCCAGGATGTGCTTTTTTGCAGGACCCAGAGAGGTGGCAGATGGCGGGTAGCCATTCAGGAACCACTCCAGGGATGGTGGTTTTTCCAGGGCGAATCTCAAAGATGCTCTCTGAGTGCATTTTACATTAAATCCAACACTGGCATCAGTGTGGGTTTAATGTGCTGAGACGTTTGGTGCCAAATTCAGACTATTCGGGTGTACAAAACATTGTTACTTTGTTATTTTATTTCTAGAACCAAAAATCACTTAGTGCAGGTAAGTTTTACAGAGGTTTAAAAGTAGCAATACTTTTAAAGAATGCAGTAATGTTTTGTAAATGCAGTTATATACTTTACAGTATTAAGAATGTTTTCTGTAGATGTCAATCAAGTACAGTTGTATGCTTTTGCAGTGATAAGGTTAGACAGTTCAGTGCAATAGATAGAACTACAATGCAATCCTACAGAGGAAAACAATGTTAAACAGTTTGCAGGTAAGTACTCAACATACTTCCCCAGGCTTTGGGGGTTTAGGACAACACAGGGCAAGGTTCAAGACCAGGTAGGTACTGCACCTCCAGAGGCACTAGGATGGCCGGATGCAGAGGTCGCTAGGCACAATGTTATCCAATACGGGGGTACCTAGAAGAGGCACGGTTTGAAGGTAGGTACCTGCAGACTTAGGGCAAATGCCCGGGGGTTGAAGTGAGCACAGAGAGGGGCCACAATGCAGCACCAAAGCTACACCACCAGGGGCACAGGGTGGTCGGGTGCAAATTAGCGCCTGACGCTTAATGTTTTCCAATGGACGTGGTCGGTTTCGGAAAGAGGCTGCAGCCTTGGAGCATGAAGCTGCCCGAAGACGATCAATGGCTGGACAGGTAGGCTGGATAGCTGGGGGACACCTGGGCACCATCAGCTGGTCTCTCCAAAGTCTGGACGAAGGATGCAGGGGTGCCTTTTGGTGTCAGGGTTTTCTCATCTGGTTCTTGTCGCAGTCGGGAGGACCCTTCTAACAGAGGCTGCAGGCGTTGAGGGGGAGTCCTGGAAGGGTCCACCACTGATGCAGACGAGGTCAGGATCGCTGGGGAGAATTCACAGGATAGGTGAGTCACTCGAACTCGGGCCATTGGCGTCAGGTGCAGCGTGGGCTGGGGACGCGGATCCGCCTAGATCCGGAGTCCTTGAAGATGGAGTTTCTTTGTTGGACAATCAGTGTCCTCTGGATACAAGTCTTTTTCAAAGACAGGGCTGGTCTCTGGGGTTCTTGGAGGCTGCTGGCTGCAGGACTCCCCAGTTTCAGCTTGCAGGGCCCCTGAAGCAGGAAACAGGCTGTTAGAGCTGGGGCCAAAGTAGTTGTTGTAGTCCTGTTCTCTGCAGGACGGCTCTTCAGGCCTCCTTTTTCTCAGGTTGTCGTATCTAATTAACCAGGTTTATGGTTTCCCTTAAATACCTAGATTTAGGGGCGTTAGAGTGGGGTACAGGTTGGGACCAATGGTCCCTTCCCTGGGGTGTATACAACCCCCTCTTTTGCCACCCTCCAGTGGGAGAGGGCATATGCCTCATCCTGATTGGGGGGTCCCCTCATCTTCAAGATGGAGGGGACTGAGATGTGCGCTTCGCTTCACCTCCCCCACCTGAGGTGTGGGGTTGACAAAGGTGGGCAACACTCCCTTTCTCTCTAGGTTTTCCTGCTGATTCTACCGCCCATAGTGAGAATCAGAACCAGTGGGAACCAGTTGCTGATAGCAGCAGGGATAGCTAACAAAAGCGGCAGGCTTTAGAAGATTCCCCTTCGTGGACCCTGCCCATCCTGGGAGAGCAGGCATGACACCTCTGCCCAGGATATGCTTTGTTTCAGGACCCAGAAAGTGGAGGCTCTCTACCCAGGGGCCAGAAACCTGTCTAGAGGTGGTAGATGGTGGGTAGCCATTCAGGAACCACACAATGGCTTGTTGTTTTCCAGGGGGCATCTCTAAGATGCCCTCTGAATGCATTCTACATTAAATCCAACACTGGCACCAGTGAGGGGTGACATACCCATGCCACAGGCAGTGTGGGTGGGCATGGCACACAGGGATGTATGCTATCTCGATTCTTCAGTTTTGTCTGCACCAAACACGCAGGTGGCAGTGCTAAGGTGAGGGGTCTCTGAGGGTGGCGTAATACATTCTGCAGCCCTCAGAGGCTTTCTCTGGTCACAAGGCCCGTGGTACCAGAGGTACCTTTTACAAGGTGCTTGCATGTGGCCCAGAGGTGTGCCAATTGTGGAGAAAAAGGTACAGTATTGAGAAAGAACACAGGCCCTGGGAGCCTGAGCGTCAGGGACCCAGGGCACACTCAGTCAAGTTGGCAACATGTATCTGGCAAAACGTTAGGGGGTAACCATGCAAAAAGGGGCACTTTCCTACAATGTTCACATAGTTTTCCAAGAAATTGTAGAGTGCACGCAGACAGGCACAGCGCAGAGTACAGGCAGAGTGCTCACTTGGCAGACTCCTAATGTAGTTCAGGAACAGAGTCCCCCATGCACCGTAGGTGCTGGATGTAAGTTCAATACTTCATTTTGTTTCCATTAACTACTTCCATCTTTTTCTGGATGAAGATTTCTTTGAGGATATAAAGCCCCAAACAAATGTACATGCCTCTCGGTTTCTGAGGAATCATTGAGGCACTCTGTTGCCTCAATCTGGGGCACACCTGGAGGCTCAAAACATCACTTGTGGAGTTAAAAGAAATTCTGAGCCTAACACTGAACATGGGAAACCTACACAACCCAACTGTACAGTCCTTCTACTCATGCGGTTTGAGCAAAACCCAGCTTCGCACTGGTCATGAGCACAGCTAGGTTTTGGATTTTGGAGCCTATGTTGCTTTTCAATGATAATTCTGTTGCATTGCCCCAGGATCACCCATACCGTGACAGACTGTTAAAAATACAGACTGTCGTGGAACATTTGTCTGCCAAGTTTCTAGAGATTTATATTCTTGGAAAGAATATAACAGTCAATGAGTCCTTGATCTTGTACAAAGGGGGATTTCTGTTTATGCAAAGCAAATCAAGTATTGTATTGTAATTGCATTTACATAGCGCTTACTACCCCTGATGAGGTGTCAAAGCGCTTTTTCGCCGAGTAGCACGCTACTCTGAGACCTATAGAGGATTAGTGTTGAATTAGTATAGTGAAACATGCAAGTAAATTTTAAGTGATGGATAGGTTAGTCAGTTATTTTGATTTGGAAGGATAGCAGAAGGATAGAAGATGAAAAAAAAGGTTTGTATTTATATAGTGCTTGTTACCCCTGATGGGGTGTTGAAGCACGCTACTCCGCAAACTCATAAAAATTAGTGCTGAATTAGTATGGTGAATATGAAAGTAATTTGAGTGGTGGATATTAGTCAGTTATTTGGAGTAAGAAGGATAGGGGAGGGATAAAAGGGAGGTAATGTTTGCATTCATGTAGCACCCGTTACCCCTGATGGGTGTTGAAGCGCTTTTGTGGCGTGTAGGACGCTACTCCGTAACCCATAAAGGATTAGTGTTGAAAAGTAGTATAGTGAAGTATGAAGTAATTTGAGTGGTGGATATATATCATTCAGGTATTTGAATAGAGAAGGGTAGGTTGCGGGATAGAAGAGGGAAAGAGGTTTGTATTTATATAGCGCTTGCTACACCTTGATGGGGTTTTGAAGCGCTTTATTGGCGAATAGCACACTACTCTGGAACCCCTTAGGAATAATGTTGAATTAGTATTGCAAAACATCAAAGTAATTTGAGTGGTGGATAAGTTAGTCAGTTATTTGGATTGAGAAGGGTTGGGGAGGGGTGGAAAAAGGAAAAAGGTTTGCATTTATATAGCACTGATAACCCTGATGGGGTGTTGAAACGCTTTATTGGCGAGTAGCACGCTACTCTGGAACCCATAAAGGATTAGTGGTGAATTAGTATAGTGGAATATGGAATTCAAGAAGTGAACATGTTAATCTGTTATTTTGATTGAAAAGGAACGTATGAACCCGTTACAGCATCAGGATGTACACGTTGTGGGAGAGCTCTACGGGTTTTATGTACAGCCTAAGAGTATATACAGGAAAACACTCCACAATAATGCTGCAGGTTGCTCTTTCACTTTAGGAGTTAGTGAGTAGATTGTATGGCAGCTTGATCCCTCCTACCCCAGGCATACTAATCTTTATACCCCCCTGGGGTGGCATATAAGGGATGTTTAACCTCAATTTGCCCCAGAGAATCAGAATGTCCATTAGACCACCGGGAAATTGCTTCATTTACTGTTTTGACTTGAGCCTTCCTGCTGGACATGGGCCTGTGCTCCCTATATTCCCTGGGACAACGGTTTTTCTGCCCTTGGGGGGGGGGGTGTTTGCTCCCAATCTACTCCCCAGGGGATAAAAAGCCTACTAAATCAAAAGTGAATTGCAGAGTTAACTTTTTGGGGGGTGAGAGGCCCCTAGGACAAAATATGAAGAGTGGGCAGCCCACCCTATCATTGGTCTCAGCCCCTGTCCCTAAAGCCTTTAAAGCCCCAACAGTCTTTCTGCATTCCTGGTGCACTGAGCATCCCCATTCCCATGGCAAGCAAGAGGAAATTTAAATTGGTCTGGGGGCAAACATCAGATATGGACGCGCAGATTGGGGGTAAATTCAAATGTCATTTTCTTGCTATACTACCATGCTGAATGGCTGACATATCTGAAAACTAGACAGCAGGGGAGTCCAGTGCAGGGTGTCAGCTTGGAGGTGATTTATAAATTTGTCAGTCAGCTCCTTCCCGTCAGGGGGAAGGAGTAATCTACTCTGCGTTCCTCTGGTGGAACAACTGGTCATCCGCCCTAATATAACTCACCCCCTAAGCATCAGAAAGGGCCTAATCAAATTTATAAGGGGGAGGCTTGTTTCAACTTTTCCCACTTCAGTGTCTGGGTTCCCCTCCTCCAGTCTCAGGAATGTCAGCAATACCTGTCCACTGGAGAAGCATACTCATAGGCATGTTGTGTATATGAATAGTCAAGGGCTTCTAAAATGGAAACCACAGACCTGTGTCACTCCATTTACTCATACACTGCACACCACCACACTAGCATACACACACATGCTTAAGTGCATAGAATCTTGGTGCTACGACCCAAGATCACAGTGACCAGCAGAACACTAATGCTACCACCACTGTGCCACACGTGTGAAGCACCTGACGGGGACAGTAGTCCATCTGTCAACATGAAGATTTCGATTGGTGCGCGCCTTGAAGTCCAGGACCAGCATAAGTCCAGAACCTCTCGCAAGTCAATGGCAAGCCCAGTCTTCTGAATACACACTACATTAGTGACTCACCATGCAAACTTCCACTATTTCCCTCAATCATCATGTAAAGTTGTCTAACTAAGCCTTTGCATGACATCACTGACAGCTTTCACAACCATACGCCAAAACAATAACTCACTAACACTTGACCAACTGATTGACACTGTCACCACCCTATTTCATGCGCCTGCTATTTACAATGCACCTGAACCCACAACAGCTCTATTTTAAGATCTTGACAGCATTCTAGATCACCTTCACACTCTGCTCTGGTCCCTCTGAACATTCTTGGGGTTTGAGTTTGTAACAGATACACAAACACCAACATACAGAATACAATCTCCTCTCTACTTCATGCTGACCAGATACTCATTAATATTCAGGCATGCTCTACTCACAACACAACAACCTCATACTGACCTCTAGACACAGAGGCTACCTTCGTGTCCCCATCCCTCTGATCATGCCTGCATGCACATACCAGTTACACAACCTCCATGATGATTCACTGATTGTCAACTCATCTATCTCTAGATATAACATTCTATACTTTATCCCTGTACCACAATGCACAACGATATCTCTACTTCACCCAGTCCCAACATCTTCTATGACCTCAGAAACACACTTCCCTCACTCTTAGATCCACACTTGCACATCAGAACCTTTAACCCTCCAGCGCCACATGCAGAGCAATGGATATATTGATATTCCACCTAAATCCAAACATATTTTTCACAAGACAGGCCCGGGGGTAAGGAAATCCAAAGCTAACTTCAACCATGATTTCCCAATAACTTCCGTTAGTGACAAAGGTGGTTGACTTACAGTTTTTACCGCCACTACTGGCACATGCACAGCACTCTTTCAATTTTTATTTTATTTGTGTGAGAAAATCAGAATTATTGGCTCATGCTCCTGTAAGCCATACAACGCTAAGGATGCCTCTACAGTTGCACTTTTTATCACCAAAGCAATCAATATACATAAAAGTATTGTTTTATGATGTCAAATATTTTGTCATGTACTTTTGCTACTGTTATTGATAAAAATAGCTATTTGTAAGTGCTCTTGTTTTTACTCTTGGTGTAATCATGTATTATTATTTTATTGTCAACTACGTTTATGGTTGTTTACATACCGAATAAAGTTTTTGAATCGAATCGCCTTTACAGTATTATTCAGTTTATTACGACTAGAAGTGGTACAATCAGAGTCTTCTTCAGACGTTTACTCTCATGCAAACATAAAACAGAAACTTCTTCGCTTCTGGGAATTGATCTCCATCAGTCAAACCATTCACTAATTTCTTTTTTGTGTAATTCATAAAGGGTCCTCCTTTATCACTTCATCACATTTTCCATTACTCTGGCTAGTCCCTCTCCCACCATCATGACCAACTGTAACTTTGTTTTTGTCCTGCATTTTATCTCCTTCTTGGATGCTCAGGAATCTCAGGTGGGCGTAAGTTACTAAATGTTGCAGACTTTTCATTTATTGTACCTCAAAATTATACTCCATGATCCACACTTGGATTTCTGGGAGCTACACCTCCATCAAGTACTCAAAGATATATCAAAGAGGTTTGTGGTCAGCTTAGCTTTAAATTGATTGATTGACCTGTAATATTCAAATACCTCCATCTCCACTGCAGAATACTGTATGTCACTACTCACGCCCTTAGAGACAAATGCAACATGTCTTTTATTCTTCCATTATTGTACACATATATGTGGATGACACACAAATCTTCTCTTTACCCTCTTTCACTATAAAGGTAAATTCCTACATCTCTACATTTAACGTACCTGTTTCCTAACTATCTGCTACTACGTCACCATTGACTTTCTTCTACTTAATGCTGTAAAATCGAAAATCTCCACCACCCTTCTCATCTCCTTCCCATCTCTGAGACCATCATTCCATCCTCTACAAGGAGAAACAAGGGAACAATTATTGAGGCTATTGATACACAATTGAGGAATCATCTCTTCCACAGGATAGGGACAGAGCATCAGCTCCCAAGCATTAGAAAACTCCACCATCACCTCCCTTTCCATCCCACTACAAATCTCCTTTGTACATCTGTCATAAGTAATCTAGATTACTGCAACAGCTTGTTCATGGAACTCAACAAGTATGCATTCTCTCCAGCTGACAATGTTATCAGCTTTTCAACCTAACATTCTTCTCCCTTTCACTTAAAAAAACATCTCTCCCTCCTGCCTTTAGGGTGTTTGAATCGTAGCCAATGGCAAAAACCAGCATGAAATCTTTATCCTAATCTTCAAATTAATTTATGGCCTGGACCTTCACCCGTCACACCTCAACTTGATCACTGCAATCTGCTAATGCGCACCTGCTCCCAGTTCCCTCTTGTGCTATATTTCCCTACTTTGTACCCTGAAACCCCCCCTCCCAGAGAGCTCAATATCATTTCCAAACAAGCCACCATTAAAGCTAGCTTCAAAACACCTCACTGACCAGAAGTATCACCACCATGGTCTAAAGGCCGCATCCAGCCATCAGTCTGCTCACCATCAGCCCAGGAAAATATAAAAGTGTGAATGTGTTTAAGTATGTGTAATGTGCATGTCCTGTGAGTTCATCGTCCTGCACCTTGGCTTCCCAGACCATCTTTCTATGTAATTCAATACATCTGTTTATTGTCCTCCATACTGCAATTGATCTTTTATACGATTTGTTATTCAAATCCAATCCCAATAAATTGTGCCTAAACCAACGGCAATCAAGCCTTACTTATTAAGTTTAGTTTCACAATGATACAAAATTCCAGCCACAAATACTTACATGTCCTTTGTGCACGTATAAAACCATTTTGGCTATCACACAGAGAGGCAAGTGGTTGAACTAATGTTTTAGCAAACATTTGATTGTCTTAATTCAAGAGAAAAATGGACAGTTTATTTCCTTTAAGAAACTTAACATCACTAAATTCATTAATAAAGGTGAAAAATGTAAACTTTTAAGTGCTCCCATAATGTCAAATGTTGTACTTAGAGACACTATCTGGGCATGCAGACCTTGCTCAGAACAGGATTCAGGAGATGGAATTCTATGAGGATAGCTACCCTGAGTGATGTTTGTAGACCGAGGAGTCTAAAAGCATTTCACCTACTTAAAATTGAATAGGAGATGGCAGATACTGAGGCTTTTCCTTACCTGCATCTGTGCCAGGCCCTAAAACATTTGTGTATCTTAAGAATGAGGCACAGGACACCTCGTCCATAAAGTATAAAGTGTTAAATTAATCTTTTCATACACAATGGCATCCAAGATCTACAAACCTCTGTTCAACAACCATGTAGTATGAAATTTCTCCAGGCTCGATGGCTGGCTGATCTAGACCATATTGAGAAAGCTGTTTAGGAATAAATGATGTAACCTAAAGAAGTGAGGAATCGCCGAGCTTCAGGCAGGTACAATATAAAATTTGACGTAGAGACTCTGATTACAAGTAATTGGTGCAACATTTATTCCTTCAAATAAAATCCAACTTCACCGAGTTGCAATTTGTTGTGTAACATAAATACCACGAAACTATGAGTCTTTCCTCATAAATAGGGAGTAATATGCAGATTTTAGTCTTTACTACATCAAAATCAGCATGATCTGGTATTTACCAGGATTCACCCCCTTTCAAGTAATATCCGCAGGTTTGACCTGCTGATATTTATCCAGAGGATGTGATTTTTATTTCACTACTTAATACTACTGCTACACATATGTGCAAGATTTGGAGTTACTGTAAATTTTGAAATTTGAAGGCCAGTTCATAGTGAGAGCCTGTAGCTACTATACTCAAATACAGATGTTATGGTTTGGTAAAACTAATAACCATGCATGTTTGCAAGGATGCAGCCAACCACATACTTTTTGCCTTATTTGGAATGCCATAGTTATGTGTGTTTTGGAAGGAGGTTATGGAAGGCCTCAGTAGCATCATTGAGCTCTCTGTGCCTTTACGTACTGGCGTAATGTTGTTTGGGATGTTAGATGCCTAGAATCCTGCCTTTGAAATATGTCAAGCTTTTAAGGATGTAGGATTGGGCGCAGTGCATTGAGAAATTGCCAGACTGTGGAGGCGGAAGATAGGTACCACATTTTGCGAACTGGTGCACGGCAGCAGAATAGGATATCCATACCGAAAGAGGTCGTCTTTACATGTTTATTAAACTAGGAGACCTGAGGAGAATGTTCTTTGAAGAGAGACTAACTGGTCTGAATGAAGGTGGTCATCCAATAATAAATTATCTATGAACCACATTGAGAATCAGAAGTCAAGTCAAAAATCGGGGATACTGCTGTTTCAACCTTTTAGGGTCTCCAACACGCTTGCCCAGCTGAAATCTATGGGAGGTATACCAGGAGATGGATGGCAAACACTCGGTCACCATGATCATCACTCTGATACACCTGGGGGAGATACCCCATGGGAGGTCTGATTTAATTGAATAATGGAAATGAGACTCTTTCTCCAGCAATCATCAGAGTTACTCTACTATGTGTGATCTGGAAGTTTGGGAAAGCTGCCATTCGTTACTGGTCTCTCTGGGATCAAGCCGTCCTGTGTCTGTTTCTGATCTTGCGGAGGCTGTATCCAGGCCTAGCACCACACAGGTGTCTTTGATTTTGTTAATGGTGAGTTAATGGCCCTTGAGGGTGAAGTGAAGGCAGAAAGGGTACCATCAGCTGGTGGGTATTTTTTCTCTCAGCAGGTAGGAGGTTACATCTTTAAATTCTCGTCATTAATCTAGGGTGTAAAGGGAGACTTCTTGAAACAGCAACAAGGTATCGTCACAGAATATCTTGTTTTTTAGCTCTGCAATGCCTGGAGATTCCGATGTGGACAGTGCGAGGGATTTTACTGATTTCACCCTATTCCTTGCCACTGTGGGAGAAGACATGGGAGGGTTCCACTCTTTGCCGTTGTTAATTGTAATGTCCTCTATGCGCATGGCAGTGCTGAAAAAGGTTGAATGGTCTTGTCGAGGCCCTTGTAAAAGTGTCTTGTTGGGTGACATAAAGCTCTCAGCCGCCTCGGGCGTCTGTTATGTGCGAGGGCCCAAAAGACCGCAGGACTAGAAGCAGTTCTCTTGACTGGGGGTGAATGTTTGATTTGCTCTGCATTCCGTCCATTTGTGTGTCTTTTGCTTTCTTGCCCTAAGTGCGCCGAGTATGCCCAGACGTGGGTCCCGGGCTCACTGTGCCACTGGATTCAAGCTAGCCTGGCTGATGAAGGGTAATGCCTCAAAACCGGTCGCATGATGCTTGTTTCCGGTCCAGGGAGGACCTGGCTTGGCAGTTCGGGTAAACTGTTCCCATGAGCCACAGGGTCAAAACTGATTTGCTTATGGCTGGGTCTAAACTGGGGTGGCGTGGTGAGCACAAGAACGATGGACTTAACCCAGATCGCTTGACTGGGGGGTGAATGTTTGATTTGCTCTGCATTCTGTCCATCATCTGTGTGACTTTTACTTTCTCACCCTAAGTGTGTCGGGTATGCCCAGACGTGGGTTCCGGGCTCACTGTGCCACTGGATTCAAGATAGCCTGGCTGATGAAGGGTGATGCCCCAAAACAGGCAACTATGTCACACTGAGTGGTATTATGTGGAGTGTATTTATGTTGCATTGAGTAGAGTGTAATTATGTGATGTGTAATTATGTGGCACTGAGTGGTATTATGTGGAGTGTATTTATGTTGCATTGAATAGAGTGTAATTGTGATATGTGATTATGTGGTACTGAGTAGTATTATGAGGAGTGTATTTATGTTGCAATGAGTAGAGTAATTACATGGTGCGTAATTATGTCGTAGTGAATGGTATTATGTGGAGTGTATTTATACTGCATTGAGTATACTGTAATTATGTGGCATGTTATTACGTGGCACTGAGTGGTATTATGTGGAGTGTGTTTATGTTGCATTGAGTAGAGTGTAATTATGTGGCGTGTAATTATGTGGCACTAAGTGGTATTATGTGGAATGTATGTTGCATTCAGTTGAGTGTAATTAAGTGGCGTGTAATTATGTGGCACTGAGTGTTATTATTTGGAGTGTATGTTGCATTGAGTGCAGTGTAATTATGTAGCACATACTTATGTGGCACTGAGTGGTATTATGTGGAGTGTATTTATGTTGCATTGAGTAGAGTGTAATTATGTGAAGTGTAATTATGTGGTACTGAGTGGTATTATATGGAGTGTATTCATGTTGCACTGAGTAGAGTATGATTATGTGGCGTGTAGTTATGTGGCACTGACTGGTATTATGTGTAGTGTATTTATGTTGCATTGAGTAGAGTGTAATTATGTGGCTTGTAATTATGTGGCACTCAGTGGTATTATGTGGAGTGTATGTTGCATTCAGTAGAGTGTAATTATGTGGCATGTAATTATGTGGCACTGAGTGGTATTATTTGGAGTGTATGTTGCTATGACTGCAGTGTAATTATGTAGCACATAATTATGTGGCACTGAGTGGTATTATGTGGAGTGTATTTATGTTGCATTGCGTAGAGTGTAATTAATGGCACTTAGTGGTATTATGTTGCGGGTATTTATGTTGCATTGAGTAGAGTGTAGTTATTTGGCTTGTAATTATGTGGTACTGAGTGGTATGTGGGGTGTATTTATGTTGCATTGAGTAGAGTATAATTATGTGGCGTGCAAGTATGTCACACTGAGTGGTATTATGTCGAGTGTATTTATGATGCATTGAGTAGATTGCAATTATGTGGCGTGTAATTATGTGGCTCAGTGTTATTATTTGGAGTGTATGTTGCATTGAATAGAGTGTAATTATGTGACGTGTAATTATGTGGTACTGAGTGGCATTATGTGGAGTGTATTTATGTTGCATTGGGTAAAGTGTAATTATGTGATGTGTAATTATGTGGCACTGAGTGGTATTATATGGAGTGTATTTATGTTGCATTGAATAGAGTGTAATTATGACATGTGGTTAGGTGGTAGTGAATGGTATTATGTGGAGTGTATTTATATTGCATTGAGTGGAGTAATTATGTGGCATGTTATTACGTGGCACTGAGTGGTTTTATGTGGAGTGTATTATGTTGCATTGAGTAGAGTGTAATTAAGTGTTGTGTAATTATGTGGCACTGAGTGGTATTATGTGGAGTGGATGTTGCATTGAGTGCAGTGTAATTATGTAGAACATAATTATGTGACACTGAGTGGTATTATGTGGAGTGTATGTATGTTGCATTGAGTAGAGTGTTATTATGTGGTGTGTATTTATGTGGCACAATGTTATTATGTGGAGTGTATTTACGTTGCATTGAATAGAGTGTGATTATGTGACGTGTAATTATGTAGTACTGAGTGGTATTATGTTGGGTATATAAATGTTGCATTGAGTAGAGTGGAAATATGTGGCGTGGAATTATGTGGCATGTAACTATGTCGCACTGAGTGGTAATTTGTGGAGAGTATTTATGTTGCATTGAGTAGAGTGTTATTATGTGGTGTGTAATTATGTGGCACAGTGGTATTATGCGGAGTGTATTTATGTTGCATTGAATAGAGTGTGATTATGTGACGTGTAATTATGTAGTACTGAGTGGTATTATGTTGGGTGTATAAATGTTGCATTGAGTAGAGTGTAAATATGTGGCGTGTAATTATGTGGCACTGAGTGGTATTATATGGAGTTTATTTATGTTGCATTGAGTAGAGTATAATTATGTGGTATGTAATTATGTGGCACTGAGTGGTATTATGTGGAGTGTATTTATGTTGCTTTGAGTACAGTAATTATGTGGCTTGTAATTATGAGGTACTGAGTGGTATGTGGGGTGTATTCATGTTGCATTGAGTAGAATGTATTTATGTGGCATGTAACTATGTCGCACTGAGTGGTATTATGTGGAGTGTATTTATGTTGCATTGAGTAGAGTGTAATTATGTGGCGTGTAACTGTCACACTGAGCGGTATTTTGTGGAGTGTATTTATGTTGCATTGAGTAGAGTGTAATTATGTGGCATGTAATTATATGGCACAGTGGTATTATGTGGAGTGTATTTATGTTGCATTGAATAGAGTGTAATTATGTGATGTGTAATTATGTGGTACTAAGTGGTATTATGTTGAGTGTATTTATGTTGCATTGAGTAGAGTGTAAATATGTGGCGTTTAATTATGTGGCACTGAGTGGTATTATGTGGAGGGTAATAATGTTGCATTCAGTAGAGAGTAGTTATGTGGCTTGTCATTTTGAGGTACTGAGTGGTATCATGTGGAGTGTATTTATGTTGCATTGCATAGAGTGTAATTGTGATATGTGATTATGTGGTACTGAGTGGTATTATGTGGAGTGTATTTATGTTGCAATGAGTAGAGTAATTACATGGTGCATAATTATGTCGTAGTGAGTGGTATTATGTGGAATGTATTTATACTGCATTGAGTATACTGTAATTATGTGGCATGTTAATACGTGGCACTGAGTAGTATTTTGTGGAGTATATTTATGTTGCTTTGAATAGAGTGTAATTATGTGCCGTGTAATTATGTGGCACTGAGTGGTATTATGTGGAGTGTGTGTTGCATTCAGTTGAGTGTAATTATGTGGCGTGTGATTATGTGGCACTGAGTGTTATTATTTGGAGTGTATGTTGCATTGAGTGCAGTGTAATCA
Source organism: Triturus cristatus (assembly GCF_964204655.1). Classification (NCBI taxonomy): domain Eukaryota; kingdom Metazoa; phylum Chordata; class Amphibia; order Caudata; family Salamandridae; genus Triturus; species Triturus cristatus. The sequence continues at coordinate 168,151,072 of NC_140588.1, read as the reverse complement.
TGTAGCACATAATTATGTGGCACTGAGTGGTATTATGTGGAGTGTATCTATGTTGCATTGAGTAGAGTGTAATTATGTGGCATGTAACTATGTCGCACTGAGTGGTATTTTGTGGAGTGTATTTATGTTGCCTTGAATGGAGTGTGATTATGTGACGTGTAATTATGTGGTACTGAGTGGTATTATGTTGAGTGTATGAATGTTGCATTGAGTTAGAGAGTAAATATGTGGCGTGTAATTATGTGGCACAGAGTGGTATTATATAAAGTGTATTTATGTTGCACTGAGTAGAGTGTAATTATGTGGCTTGTAATTATGTGGCACTGAGTGGTATTATTTGGAGTGTATGTTGCATTCAGTAGATTGTAATTATGTGGCACTGAGTGGTATTATTTGGAGTGTATGTTGCATTGACTGCAGTGTAATTATGTAGCACATAATTATGTGGCACTGAGTGGTATTATGTGGAGTGTATTTATGTTGCATTGAGTAGAGTGTAATTATGTGGCACTTAGTGGTATTATGTTGCGGGTATTTATATTGCATTGAGTAGAGTGTAATTATTTGGCTTGTAATTATGTGGTACTGAGTGGTATGTGGGTTGAATTTATGTTGCATTGATGTTGCATTGAATAGAGTGTGCTTATGTGACGTGGAATTATGTGGTACTGAGTGGTATTATGTTGGGTGTATAAAGGTTGCATTGAGTAGAGTGAAAATATGTGGCGTGTAATTATGTGGCACTGAGTGGGATTATATGGAGTGTATTGATGTTGCATTGAGTAGAGTATAATTATGTGGCATGTAATTATGTGGCACTGAGTTATAGTATGTGGAGTGTATTTATGTTGCATTGAGTAGAGTGTAATTATGTGGCACATGATTATGTGGCACTGAGTGGTATTATGTGGAGTGTATGTTGCATTCAGTAGAGTATAATTATGTGGCATGTAATTATGTGGCACTGAGGGGTATTATTTGGACTGTATGTCGCATTGAGTGTAGTGTAATTATGCAGCACATAATTATGTGGCACTGAGTGGTATTATGTGGAGTGTATTTATGTTGCATTGAGTAGAGAGTAATTATGTGGCGTGTAACTATGTCACACTGAGTGGTATTTTGTGGAGTGTATTTATGTTGCATTGAGTAGTGTTATCATGTTGCGTGTAATTATGTGGCACAGTGGTATTATGTGGAGTGTATTTATGTTGCATTGAATAGAGTGTAATTATGTGACGTGTAATTATGTGGTACTGAGTGGCATTATGTTGATTGTATTTATGTTGCATTGAGTAGAGTGTAAGTATGTGGTGTGCAATTATGTGGCACTGAGTGGTATATGGAGTGTATTTATGTTGCATTGAGTAGTGTTTAATTATGTGGCATGTAATTATGTGGCACTGTGTGGTATTATGTGGAGTGTCTTTATGTGGCTTTGAGTAGAGTAATTATGTGGCTTGTAATTATGTGGTACTGAGTGGTAAGTGGGGTGTATTCATGTTGCATTGAGTAGAGTGTAATTATGTGGCGTGTAACTATGTCACACTGAGTGGTATTATGTGGAGTGTATTTATGTTGCATTGAGTAGAGTGTAATTACATGGTGTGTAATTATGTGGTACTGAGTGGTATTATGCGGTGTGTATTTATGTTGCATTGAGTAGAATGTATTTATGTGGCATGTAATTATGTGGCACCAAGTGGTATTATGTGGAGTGTATGTTGCATTCAGTAGAGTGTAATTATTTGGCGTGTAACTTTGTCACACTGAGTGATATTTTGTGGAGTGTATTTATGTTGCATTGAGTTGTGTATTTATGTGTCGTGTAATTATGTGGCACGGTGGTATTATGTGGAGTGTATTTATGTTGCATTGAATAGAGTTTAATTATGTGATGCGTAATTATGTGTTACTGAGTGGTATTATGTTGAGTGTATTTATGTTGCATTGAGTAGACTGTAAATATGTGGCGTGTCCCACAGCTCAAGTGCTTTTACATGGAACCTGTAAAAATAATTTCCACCTGGTCAAGTGGGTGTTTAAATAGGGCAAGTAATGACAGGAAAGGTCGGAATTAGCAGCAATCACACGAGGAACCTTTATCTCCGTGATCTGTGGCACTCTCCTGCATATTTCATTCCAATGCATCAGAATGTGCAGTAAATACCCTAGGCCAGGCTCCTGGCAACAAGTTGGGCGCTGCTGTGACACATGCTTCATCGGATGCCTGCGGGCACCGGTGCGTGGCTTCCCGCTATCTCCCCATCTCCAGGAATAACAACGTGTTCTCTTGGCGCAGTCAATCCCGTGACCTCGAAATCGATGCCTCGGATTTTATCACTGTTAGAGGGAAGCAGCAGACAGCTGCTACACCGGGTAAACATTGACAGATTCATAAATACACCACCTTCACAGCAATTAGCTGCTTAAATTCATCGGATCCGGGTGCATAACAAGCTGCGAGGATATTATGAACAGCAGGAATTTAATTATTATCTGAAGTGACTTTGCATCTGCTTCGCATTCAGAGCAAGAGGCCCAGATAAACAACCTCCCCTGGAGGAAAATAAATTTTTGTAGCACAGAACAGAACTGAAGAACAAGCATTTCAAAGAAAATCAGGGCGGCGCGGTAAGATCAATTAGTAACCTGATAAGCGAAAGCATGTGACCCAGAAGGAATGCAGCTGCCAGCCTGCTCGCTCCCGAGAGCAAAACGCCATGGGAGTGAACATTTTAAGAAAAGGTGGGACATGCACCCGCTTTTGGCCAATTGCGTGCTTTCATTTCTTGAAAGCCACATGCAAAGGCAAATAGAATGTGACAACCACAAGCACGAGCTTACAGAAAGCTTTCAGCATGTCTGGAGTGATTTCAAGAGGCCCTCTCCTAGAGCAGCGCATGTGTGCTGCGCTATGCTCGACCTAAAAATGACTTCAGGAACATACTTTACAATTTTTATAACTTTTTTAAAAATTGCCTTGTGGGGACCTGTGTTTTATTAAGTGGGTTTATATTTTTGCTCAGCTCTGCCCCTGTAGACAGGAGGCGGTACTGCAGTCTTAAACACAGCATTTAAACACACTTTGCTCACCAGATCCACACACTAGTAGCAGAAAGGACAGGTATTTCACATTAAAAGCTGTCTATCCCCATGTTTTTTCAGATATTTAGAAATTCAAACTATCCGTTGCTCTATTTATTAATACAAAACGTTATTGACAGTTTGACATGAAGCTACTGAATTTAGACTTTTGGGGTCTAAAAATTGTTAGTGGTTTGATAATATTGCTAAAAGCTATTTGAGTCAGTTTTGAATCCCATAATACTTCACTATTGCCATTTGATCCATGTTTTCAAATAAAGAAGGACGGTGGAATACAATGCAATACAATATAAACTGGTTTGATCATTTTTGGCAAGTAACCGAGAGGCATCAAAGGAAATTGTTCCAGTTTAATGCTTATGCGCATCAAAGGAAATTGTTCCAGTTTAATGCTTATGCCAGTAATGCAGTGCCTTATATTGCTTTGCCTTTGTTTAAATATTAATATGCACCATGGAATATGTTCATGAGGGACTAGCTTTGTTTTGTGGTAAGGTCAACATCTTCATAGGCAGTGAACTGAAGCAATGTTATTCCCACAGCATGGGGAAGTTTATTTTTAACAGAAAAGGCATATACTTATAATAGCGAACTTCTTAGAAGATATATTTAAATATCACCATAATATGTACGTACATTTAAAACATTTGAACTCCTTGAACTGTTCCTAAAGCTTTCCAAATTAAAACAGTTTGTTGCCATTCCCTAGGCAGGGTAAAGAATCATCATAACAAGCATTGGCAAGCCAATAGCTCTTACCTGTGCAAGAGCTATTGGCTTTGCCAATGTGTTGCATCCATTTTGTTCACCAGCATGACTGCTGTTCAACATTACCAAAAGTGAGTGGCATAGAGGAGAGTGGCGTGGAGTGCCAGATAGTGGAGTGCCATAAAGTGGAGTAGAGTGTGGTAGGGTGGAGTGGTACAGAGTGGCATGGGGTGGTGTGTCATAGAGTGGGGGATTGTGGAGTAGAGTGGAGAGTCGTGGTGTTTCATGAAGCGTTGTAGAGTGGAGCAGTGTTTACCACACATACATTTACAACTCAAGGTAAGAATATAAGGTAAGTGAAACTTTATATATTTATATATATATATATATATGTGTGTGCATGTGCGTGTGTGCGTTCCTGTGTGTGTGTGTATATATATATATATATATAAGTCTCAACCATCACCTATATTTATAAGCCAAAGTATTCCACCGTTGAGCATAAAGGATATTCCAGCCCTTAGAACAGCAACCTCACTACAAACTGAGTTAAGTACACAAGCTACAATGAGTGAATCCTCCCAAGTATCTGACTTACAATACTGCCAACTAACGGGTCATGAAACTAATAGAGGTGGCAACAGTGGCCTCAAAACACGATCTACTTTTTGTCCACAACTCCCTCCAGGAAATAAAATAGACCTTTTCCAAGAAATCATGGTAGAGGAAATCAACAAAATGTCAATCAATCATCCGATGTCACATTCAAAAAAGGAGAAAAAAATCAAGAGGAAAAAGACATGGAATCTCACACCCACTGAACATACGGCATTACAAGAATTACGGGAAGATTCAAGTATAATCATCAAAGCCTCAGATAAAGGCGGCAACATAGTCATCCAATCGTGTGAAGACTATGTTAAAGAAGCCTACAGACAATTGAATGTTGAGGAACATTATGAGAAGCTCACGGTAAATCCGATTAAGGACTGGACTAAGGAATACCATGGAAATCTTTTGACCTGGAAAGAAAGAGACCATCCTATAACGGCAACCATTTACTTCCTCCCAAAGATCCACAAATCCATCATCAATCCACCAGGCAGGCCCATTGTTAGTTCCATCGGCTCTCTGTTGGAATCCACATCTCGTTTCATTGACATCTTCCTGATGAACTATGTCACAGCCTTACCATCCTATCTAAGGGACACAATGGACTTTTTACAAAAAATTGAAAAATTGGAATGGAAAGAAAATTACATCATGGCTTCCATTGATGTATCATCCCTGTACACATCCATTCATCATTCAGATGGAATAGCAGCAGTGAAACAGTTTCTTGACACCCGACCAATTTGTTACTTAGAACATTCAAATATGCTAATACACATGCTCACATTCTGCTTGACACACAATATTTTCCTTTTCAGAGGAGATCTATTTCTGCAAAGACAAGGGACCGCGATGGGGACTTCATTTGGTCCAACTTATGCCAATCTCCTGATGGCTGTATGGGAGACGGAGGTTTTAAAAGAGGAGAAAGCGAGGAATATAAGATCTTGGTCTAGATATATCGATGACCTTTTCATCATATGGGAAGGCGACATTGATGGCCTCAGGAATTTCCTTGACTCTCTCAACACCAACAAATACAAGCTGACCTTCACCTCTACCATAAGCACTACCAACATTGTATTTTTGGATGTCGAAGTTTATATCTTAAATGGCAAAATTTGCACAAAAATGCATAGGAAACCGACTGCCCGCAACAGCATTCTTCATGCCAACAGTGGACATCCAAAAAAACTCAAATGGAGTATACCCTACGGGGAAATGTTGAGAGCAAAAAGAAATTGCTCAGAACTTTCTGACTTAAACTTCCAACTCCAAGAAATGAGTCAACGTTTCCTACAACGAGGATACCCTATGGAAGTCATTAACACGGCTAAAGACAGAGTCAGCACAAAAAAACGATCTGATCTTCTTCAAACTAAGCTGGTGAAAGATACTGAAACAACCTCCAGGTTAATCATTGATTTCAACAATCAAAGTGATGACCTACGCAAAATTGTAAGAAAACACTGGGAAATATTGTTACTGGATGAAACTGTCAAAAACATCTTATCTTTGAGACCACAGATCACCTACAGGAAAACTGCGTCTCTGGGTGATCTACTGACACACAGCCACTATGAGATCAAACCAACAACTACAACATCCTGGCTGAACACCCCGGGTTTTCGGAAGTGCTCAAAGTGCAAAGCATGTGAACATGGAAAGAATACAACCTCATATCTATTGCAAAATGGTCGTGAGGAATTAATCAAGGACCACATCACTTGTGAATCTAAATTCGCAATTTACATTCTAGAATGTCCATGTAAGAAACTATATGTAGGGAGTACGATCAATAAACTCAAACTCCGCATCCTTCAACACCTCCGCGCCATCAAAAATTGAGATTTTTCCTACCCCATGGCCAAACACTTTTCTGAATTTCACACTGGTGACAGTACTTTTTTAAAGTATTTTGGCATTAAAATCATCAAACAGAAAGAGAGGGGTGGTAATAGAATTCTTGAACTAAGAAGAGCAGAGTCAAGAACAATATTGTCAATTGGCACCGAAAAACCATGGGGCCATAATTTGGATGCTGAACTACATGTACACTTATAAATCAGAATAAAAAGAAAAAAGAAAAAAGAACATGGACATCCCCTCCTTAGAAAGGATAGAATTAATTGGCTTCCATCAATGAACTTGTTGATCCTTGATTCTTGTTACATATATCATAAAACTGTATACTGCTGTATTCCCTTCATTTCCTCTGTAACAGACCAGATTAATCAAAAACCTTTTGCAAGTGGTTTATTCGGAAAGGTGGGAACGTATTATTCGAAGTGATTTCCATTATTTTTTCGAGACAACTTTGACCACTTAGTACTTTACGAATACATGATTTACAATATACATATATTTCTTTTGACAAGAATTAATATTCAATATGACACTACATGCAGACACTATAAGAAATTGTTGTAAATATTCTGTATATATGTATATTACTCATCGTCAGAGTTGAAGTTAACATCAATTGGAATCACTCCTTTTCATAATTATGTTCCCCCCCCTTTCCCCCTTTCTAAATCGGTACTTTACCTTGATTTTTCGTTATCTTACAAACCGTGAGCAAATGCTAATATTTATTATTTTTCCAATCAACCAATTGTAATTGTGGATGAATTGTAGCAATCAAAATTATTGTTTACTTTAAAAAAACGTTTTGTCGACCATGCCCAGTATGTTTTCACTTTCTACTTGTTAATTTGTATCAACACTTTAAATTGACACTCTGGGCCTCGAGAATCTATGGTCCAGTCGAAGGCCGAGTGCCGAAATGCGTAGACCGTCTTTTGCGTATGCCCTGTTCCATTGACCAATAAATTTCAACGGATTGAACTTTGTGGTGCTGTGATTCTTATCGACGACGTACCTTCTACATTTGGAGGAGAAGCGAGGAGAACTTTTTATCATATATATATATATGTATATGCTTCACCGTCTCCGTCCCATTAATCTGATGAGGACGCACGGCACTGACGACTCCGATATGTTTTCACTTCTTCTTTATTAATTTAGATTCAACACCATAGTGCAACCAAACATACGGACGGTCTACGTGTTTCAACACCCAGCCTTCTACTGGAAGTTGTATATTTTTATATGTGTGTGTATATATATATGTATATATGTATATATTTATATACATTTGAATATATGTATATATTACTTTTTTGTTTAATTGGAGGACCCTTACCACCAAGTAAACCCACCCCTAAACCCTAAAAAAAACTTTACTACCCTAACCCAACCCCTAACACACTCCTAAACCCTAACACACCCTTACCACCCTATACCCTTAGCCACCCCAACCCATACATTTTATATATATATACATATACACACACACACACACACACACAAACATTTACCTTAATTATACTTACCTTGCACTGTAAAGGCATGCACGGCAAAGGCATATTTGTGGTAAAGGAAATGCATGGTAAAGGAATTGCATGGTAATGGATGCGTGGTAATCGCATTGTGTGGTTCCGACCATACGGTAAAGACTGTTTTCCCAGTAAGGGCCCTTCTCTCCCCAGGTTGCAGCTCAAAGCAGTGTCACCTGGGTTTCTCCCTCATGTTTGCTCTTCAAGGAGTAACTCTGCTCCCCCTCTCAGGTACACCTGAAGTTTGTAGTGCTGATCCCATCACGGTCAATGGAAACACTGCTTAGAGCCTGTTCAGTCCAGCTTGGGAGCCCTGGATGGCTGATGTGCACCACTCACTGTGGCCATCCTGGATTTGCCAGACACATACGCTCTGAGTTTCATCTGAGCACTTTTCAGCCAGGTGGGCTTGTTGCGCCTAAATGTTCATCAACTGAGCCTCTCCCCAATCTCAGGGCTCCCAGATCAGCAAATTTATGAATATCTCCAGTTGAGTGGCTTTATTTACTAGGTTTGGTGAGGACCTGGAACACAAAGCTCTGTTCGTTTTCACCCTATCCACGGCCTAGATATCAGTTAATAATCCTTTTTTCCATGCTCTCAGATGCAGAGACAAGGCCGAAGATATTGATAGAAATTCCAGTAACAAAACTCACTTGGGATATTTATTCAGTGTCATATGTATCACTCACCCACTCTTCTGTATGGTGAGGTGAATGGGATTGGTGAGAAGGTACATTGACGCAGACAGAGTATCCACCAGATAGACTGCTACCAAAGGTAAGTAGCTTTTGTTCTCATGGATACTTCTAAGTAGATTTTTTTCTGACGGATACTTCTAACTGCAGATTCTGCACCTCTTGAACCATTACCCAAGCAGCATTGCCATAGTGGCGGATCTAAAGAGATGGTCAAATCGGGACGTTTGCAGCACAGATCTAGCAAAATGGCCATGCCCGCAGTCTTCAGTGGCAAAGCAATAATGCATGGGGATGGTAAGGACTGAAGCCTACACTGCAGCCTAGCAGATAATGCAAAACAAACAGTATTTGCCAAGGGTAGTATGAGTCCTGATGCCCTAAGGAGGATCCTTCTTGGCAAAGCCATACCAGATTTTGATGCACACCACAACCCATGAGAAACAGTCCACTCCTAATCACATTGCTTTTCTTGGAACCAGCATAGCCCAGGAAAAGCTGATCATTAATCTCGTACTCACAGTCCTGGAAATGTAATATCAGAGGGCCCTGCCAGTGTTCCAGACAGTGCAGACTCTCCATCTTTTTGGTGGGATAAAGATTTGGGTGCCCAGAAAGTGCACTGATCAGTGTGAACCAGAGTGACTAGCTAATTGTAGAAGATTAACCCAAAGACCTTCTGTGCACGTATAGTATGTATTTTTAGGATTATTTTTATTAGATGGGGCTGGTAGACCGATAAAGATGCCACTAATCCACACCTAAAAAGACTATTGTGGGTTTAGCCTAATGCTATATCTGACAGATCATTACTACCAGAGCCAAGTCTACCACCTCCAATTAGCATTTATGGGCAGATGTGCTAAAATATAACTTCTCCTGCTCACATACAAGCAAATAACATTCATAAACATGGCTGCAAGTGACAATGCACGTACGTTTTTCATAGTGCAGATGACTGACAACACCATCCGACTGTAGGAAGATGTACAGCTGAAAAACATCTGCAACCAAGAACATGATGGCACCTTTCCATATCACACATGCCACTGTATCATACGTGTCTTCCACATTACACGTATCTCTCATGCCTCCGGATCACACTTATCTTCTGTATCACACATGCACAGAGCTCATTCTGAAGCAAAAACATAATGCAGCACAACCCATCCCAAAGTAAGACAATGAAGACACCAACAGTCAGACACACATGGGGCAAGAAATAGCAGAAAAGTCCATAATTCCATGTAGATTAATTCCACCACACCGATAAAAGGCTAAACTGGCCAACTTTTTCAAACATGCTATAATGGGTGGGTAGCTTTAGGTATTACACCACATATCCATATTCTGGCAATTTACAAACAACAATCTGCTTGCAATGTTTAGGGGGTCACAGCTGAATTAAAAAAATACACACACAAATGCAGACTACTTGGCCTCACAGAAGATTTATTACCCAGGAAGACACTGAAACAGGAGGCCTTACTTCTTCCTACTTGAACGTCATACAAGTTTGAAAAGCACAACCCTGATGAAGTCCCTAGTGGATGAAACACGGTGGCTGGGCTCACTGGAAAATGTTATGTATTGAAAAATCAATAAAATTGAATTGGATATTGGAAGCATTCTTGAGATTCCTGACAATTGAATCTCACTTCTTGTTCATCATTGTAATAGTTGTTAATATTAGATTGCCTGAATTTGGGCAGGAAACGAAACAAAATAATAGACGCTCCTTTTCTAATTGTTGTGATGTAAATTGCATAGTTTTGTCTTCTATGCAGTGGGGCCATGAAAAATTGAGTGTGGGATCACTGATGATAATACGATACACTTGTGCAACGGTAGGGTCTACATTGCTTTGGCTTATCTTTTGAGTGTGTACTAGTGTAGATCAATTCTTACGTTTTGCAGGTGGTGGCTACCTGCAGTCATCCAGGAACCAGGACTTACTTTAGTCATCAGACTTTGACCCAGAACAAAAAGAGAAAAACAGAAAAGGGAGAAATGAGAAGGAAAAATAATATCAAAACAGTGAGAAAAGGCAAAAGCAATGATGAAGAAGAGACTCCAAGAGTGAGATAAGGAGATCGGAAATGTGGGGTGGAGAAAGAAAGATGCATGGTGTTGTGTCATCACTAGACAGCCAAGGTATTTGGCAAGCTTGTCATTTGGCAGTGCTCTAAGAAAGCTTTGTGTCCTAGCACATTTCTTAACAAATGAAGCACTAACTAGATATTCTAAGGCCTGGTATCACAGATTGAGCATAAACATTTACAAGATGGCGCACACTCGTTCACATTGTGTTAGCTTGTTCCTTGAGCTTTTGCTTTCTGAACTCAAGTGCAACTACTGTTTGCCTTTTTCTTTGGCACTTCCTCAAAACTGAATTCACAGCGTATAATTTACCAATAGGGTAATGTAGGATGGCTAACTTCATAAACATTTTGAACTAAAATTTCACACACTAAAATGAATTCCTGGATAGTATCCTCACTCACTGGAGATAACAAAGGCATACTGAATGAATGATCACCAGAAAGGGGTTTAATGCATTTCCTGACCATGGTCACTCTGGTAGACACTGAAGTAGAGACACCAAAGGAGAATATGAATTTCATGCAGAAGGAGGCCATCTTCTTCTCTGGAGAAACTTTGAAAACGAGACTGTTGCTCCACTACAAACATCGACAACATGATACCCATGACTCATTGAGAGACCTGGAGGCCATGTAAAGTGTGGTACACCTATAATTCCACACATTAGGAAGGCAACATTGATAGAGATTCCAACTGAATACATTATGTTATCAGACTTAAAATTGATGCAAGCCTTAATTTTAAAATACAATCCCTTTATAAATTCCTGGCACCAGAGCACAGGCGTTGGAGAGGAGACTAGGGTTACCAACAGTCTCCAGGAGAAGTGTATGGTAGCTTTTAAAGACGAGTATTGCTGACAGGCACACTAATACTGAAGTAGGACAGGAAAGGGTCTAACGTGAGACACTGTATCAGATCCTTAAAAGAAAGGTACCATGGCAAGGCAGCGTCCATGTCACCAGCTGTATGGAAAGCCATGGAAATGGTGTTGCGTGTTCTTCAGCGTTGAATGCTGTGCTAAGTTCTAACTGCACAAAAGGCAAGTCCCACCCTTACTGGTAGGTTTGGGCCATGGACAATGCAAATATTACTGCTGCCCCAGACAACTGTGAAAGGGCAACAATCTTCTTGGTACATGCATGGCAGTAACATCTGTGGATTACAGTACCCCTTTTAGTGCTTCTGTGAAGTTTACTTCCTTCTGCCAATTATTGCCTTATCTTGCAACTGTCCCTGCTGTGAGGGCCTTATCACATATTTTGAGAAGGACTCTGGTGATTCTCTGGCTGATGTGGAAGACAAACAGTAATGAACAATGAGATTGTCACTGCCAAGAGGAGCACAACGTTGTAATGCAATAACTTTTTTTCAAAGATGTTTTGATTTCATAGGCAAGCTGGTTATGGAGTTTTAGTTATTGTAAATAGTTGGGTAAATATTTTTTGTTTATAGGAGGCTTGTCTGCAAGTGAATTATACAGGTGAATGTTTTAATAGTGTGTGATGCTGACGGCCATGTTCTCTTGAGTTCGAAGAGTGAATCAAGGAGTTGAGTTCCCATTCTCTCAAGCCAATGATATATTCTGTTTAGGCTACACCATACTTCACAGACTAAATATGGACATACACTCCTACATTTCGTCTCGACACTGGGTCTGAGGTGGTGCTCACAGGCAAGTAGCATAATTAAATCTCCTTCCTGTCATGGATGGCACTACTTACATGAGGCTCCTGGAAGATCTGGTACACTGCAGGAATAAATGAGTGCAATCGATAAGACAAGCCCCAACTGCTAAAGAGATAATGGGTAAAGTAAATCCTAAAATCAATTAACAAAAGAAGAAGATTGAGGATGGAACATAGGCACTTGTTCGTCTCCCATAATCTTGGAAACTAAATCCTAAACCGGAGAAGTTGGCATTTCAACAAAAAGGTCGTAGTATGGGCCTACTGGATGCCAAGCCTGAGACAAGTGAAACTTCTGAACCAGAAGTGAAAGTAATATTAGATTTAGCCTAGCCTCTACCAATGGAATACATAGTCTAACAACGACAAACCACTTACGTCGGGACTGCTTCCCGGTCAGTCAAGGTGCCCTATCGTTGCAATGTAACACCGGCCCATCAGATGCCAGTCCCGAGGCAAGTAAAAGTGGGGACCTAGAAATGAAAAGTAATGCCACAAGAGATTAAATCCAATCTGGACTCCATTGGAAGGAGAAGTTCGAATATGAAGGCTCATTCATGTCTTCCTTCCCAGATCTTAAGGCAACAGTGCAGGAAGTCAGGCAATCCTTTCTGGAAGTGAAGAAGCTGCGGAAAATGGAATCAAAATATGCACTGATTTATCTGGCCAGTTTTGTATAGAACACAGAGGGGAAGCTAATTTCTTTGTAACACCTGAATCTGCAACTGACCTTTTGGATACACATTTTATGACAGTCTGAGAAGTCCAATATCACTCCTGGAGGAGGGTGGGCGCTCACCACAGAGCTCTGCAATGAGCCATAATAAATACTCACCTTCTATATAGGTCTGTAATTGCGTATTAATGTTTACTAGAAGGATGGCATGATGTGGGTAGAATAAGCTATTCTGAGTCTTAATGCTATACAATATACTAAGGGGGATCGCAAGTGTATGGTGAACGTAGGTCATGTAATGACGGACTAGTCCTTGAGAATTTATATTTTTACTTATGGGTGTGCATTGTAGGATCTAGATGGGTGAGTTGTATCAAACACTCTGAACTGATAAAAAACAGTTAAACAACTGAAAACCCAATTACAACTTTTATAGTGCTAATAAAGTCATAGGGGTTCAAGAATATGTTGCCTTTTGTTAATAAAATGTTCTACACCTATTACCTTTCAACAGCTAAGCACCACCAATCATATTAAAAACTTGAATAACTTTCATAACTTTATTCAGCTCTTGGGCAAAAGTGGCATTTTAATTAGTGGGGCAACGCTCCTTCGCTCAAATGGAGGAGCCGTCCCATCTGTGGCCAAATTGCTTGACAGTATTCTAGCCACATATCTCTAACCACTGGCAACGAACCACCATGTGTGAGAAATTGGAGTAATCCACCGTGCTTCTTCGCTTCAATAGAGGGTCCGCGTCTTCTGTCTATTTAATGGTGAATAAAACAAAGTATGTATATTTGAGTGACCGACAATCCTACAACACATCTAAGAACTAAAGGCCAGATGTATCAAATGCTTTACCCGTTTTGTGTCTATGGGAAAATGCTTAAGTACACAAGTGCCTAATTGACAACTGATGAAACCTTCATGAATCCCCAACAGGTATAGAAACGTGTGTCTGATCCTGACCACGGAGAGGGCAGGAGTGACTCACTCCCAGAAATCTGCAGGAGTTGGTGGAACTTGTTAGGAGACTTCTTTATTTGCTGATCCCCTGGCTAGTTTCATAGCCTACTCATATCGGAGCTAGCCTCTGAAATGTCTCTTCATCCAGGGTTTCCCTTCCCCTCTGCCTCACTTCCTATTCATGCCCTTCCCACTTCCCCTCCCCTAGAAAGCCCAGTCGCCACTCTGCTAGACTGCTAATCCGCAGTCTAGCGGATTTCTGGTGACATTACAACATGGACTAATACAAGCCTGTTACTTCAGACTTTATGTTGATAGTATTAAATACCTTGAGCCTAATGCCTTGCAGTAATTTTAGATGGTTCTCGACACTTTCTCCATTTCTTCATCTCCTTTCCAATTTCACATAAACTCCTCCCAAGTTAGAATTAGTTGTGTAATATGTTATTCTGTATAGCAATTCATTATTATATACAAGTAATACTCGGTGAGTAGTTCATCGAAATGGTGACAAACTTCCTTTTTGCAGCTCTCTGCTTTCATTATTTAAACTGCACCTGCATGGTCATTTTACAGTAGTTATGATAAAGTTTACTCAAATTTACACATTATCAATCAATCAGGGTTGATAGAGCGCAACTACTCACCTGTGAGGGTCTACAGGCACTGAGGGGGCAGCTCCGTTGAGTGCTGGGGTCATCTGAAGAGTCAGGTGTTGAGATCCTTCCTGAAATGGGGCAATGTGGAGCTTGGCATAGGTAGAGGGGGAGGTAGTTCCAGGCCTTGGCAGCAAGGTAGGAAAAAGACTTTCCTCCCGTTCTGGTCTTGTAGATGCATGGGATGGTGGCAGGAGAGAGATCGGCTGATCCGAGGTGTCTTTTGGGTGCGTGGAAGGACAGGCAGTTGTTCAGGCATATGGGTACGGTGAAGTGAAGGGCCTCGATTGCGTGGGTGAGGAGTCTGAAGGTTATTTTTCCTTCGACTGGGAGCCAGTGGAGATCGCTGAGGTATTGGGTGATGTGACTGCAACGGGGGATGTCGAGGATCAGTCTGGCTGCGGTGTTCTGGATGGTCTGGAGGTTGCGCAAGAGTTTCTCATTGATTCTGGTGTAGAGAGCGTTGCCGTAGTCCAGTCTGCTGCTGATGGAAGCATGTGTGACAGTTTTCTGGATTCGGATGGGATCCATCTAAACGTCTTTCGAAGCATACGGAGGGTGTTGAAGCAGGTCATGGATACGACATTGATCTGTCGGTTCATTGTGAGCGATGAGTCTAGTATGATGACGAGGTTTTCAGCGCGGTCCGTCGGGGTGGGAGGATTTCCGAGGGTGGGGGGGCACCAGGAGTCATCCCATGCAGTGGGGGTGGAGCCAAGGATGAGGACTTCTGTTTTCTCAGAGGCGAGTTTCAGGCAGCTGTTCTTCATTCAGGTGGTGACGGCTTTCATCCCTTCTTGGAAGTGTGTTTGGCGATGTTGGGTTCGTTGGTGAGGGAGAGGATAATCTGGGTGTCTTCAGCGTAGGAGATGATGTTGAGCCGTTGTTCCTGATGATGGCTGCGAAGGGGGCCATGAAGACGTTAACGAGGGTGGGGCTGAGGGAGGAGCCCTGGGGAACTCCACAGTTGGTCTCTGTCGGTTCCGAGAGGTAGGGAGGGAGTCAGACCAGCAGAGTTCTGCCAGTGAGGAAGGAGCATATTCAGTCGATGGCCTTGCCGTGGATGCCGGCGTCGTGGAGTCTGGTGGCTAGGGTATGGTGGGAGACGGTGTCGAAGGCAGCCGAGAGGTCCAGGAGGATAAGGGCTGCCGTTTCGCCCTGGTCGAAGAGGGTGCGGATGTCATCGGTGGCCACGAGTAGGGCAATTTCGGGGCTGTGATTGCAGCAGAATCTGGATTGGGAGATGTCTAGGATGTTGTTAGCTTCGATGAAGTCTGCTAGCTGGGTGCTAACGGCTTTTTTGATGACCTTTGCTGCGAATGGAAGCAGGAAGATGGGCATGAAGTTTTTGAGGTCTGTCAGGTCTGCTGACGGTTTCTTCAAGAGGGGGTTGACTTTGGCGTGTTTCCAGGGGAGTGTGAAGGTGGCGGACTTGAAGGAGCAGTTGATCGTCAAACGTAGTTCAGATGTGATAGCCGAGGCGGCTCTGTGGAAGAAATGGTGTGCGCAGGGGTCTGAGGGTGCTCCGGAGAGGATGCTTTTCATGGTCTTCGAGGTGTCTTCTGTCGTGACTAGAGTCCATTTGAGCAGGGTCTCTTGGGTGGCGTCACATGGAGGGGGAGCTGGAATGGTGAGGAGGTCTTTGTTGTTGAAGTTGTCGTATATCATCTTAATCTTAGGGTGGAAGAAGGTGCTAAGTCTGTTGCAGAGGTCTTGGGAGGGTGGGATATCTGCTGTTTCACTGCAGGTTTTTCAAATTCCTTGCTGATGGAGAAGAGTTATTTGGTATTGTGAGCGTTGGTGAGGATTCTGTCTTTGAGGAATTTCTTCCTTGTGGATTTGATGAGATGGTGGTGTGCGGTGGTGTCTGCTTTGTAGGCGCCATGTGTTTCTGGGGATTTGTTGTTACTCCATGTCCTGTCTAGTGCAGCTTGCTTTCTTGATGTGTCTTCCTGCGGCTTTCTTGTGGGGGCGAGTGTGTCAGTGGCAGTTCGTGATCCAGTGGTGGAGGACGCATGCTGCGGTGTTTGCGTCTGGCGTATGCAGTGGTGGGGTGCTGATGAGGGGGGAAATAAGCTGGTCTTCAGTGACTTTGTTCCAGCTTCTGCAGGGCAGCCGGTGGGCATACTTGTGTATGGTGTTTTTGTTAAGGAGAAATGGATGCAGTAGTGATCTGTCCAGAGGTGTTTCGTGGTGTGGCTGTAGGAGAATCTGTTTCCTTTGCTGAAGACGGGGTCCAGTGTGACTTCTGCTGTGTGCATGGGGGCAGTGACTAGTTACTTCAGTCCTATGCTGGTTAGGCTCTCTAGGAGTGAGGCAGTGTTTGATTCATCGTGGTTGTCCAGGTGGAAGTTTTGGTCTCCGAGTAGGACGTAGTCTGTGGAGGCAAGGGCATAGGGTGTGATGTGGTCGGGGATGGCGTTGGTAAAAGGAGCGCTGGGGGAGGGCGGCCTGTAGATGAGGGTTCTACAGAGAGTCGTTTTAGGGTCGATCTGGAAGTGGAGGTGCTCTATGAGGGTCGTACTGGACGGTGGTCTTCATGCTGAAGGTACTTTTGTAAACGATGGCGATGCCTCCTCCTGGGTGGATGGGGTGGTCCTAGCAGAGGATCTTGTATCCGTCGGAAATGGCTGTTGGAATGTTGGGTGAAGAGTTAGCTTTGGTCCAGATTTCTGTGAGGAGGACAACATCGGTGTTGAGGAGGTCCCAGATTTCTATGACGTGCTCGTGTAGGAAACATACGTCGAGGAGGATGCAGTTGAGTGGTTTGTGAGCGGTGATGTCTGGTAGGCTGGGAGATGCTGCTGGGGTACGGAGGTGGGTTTAAGGTGCGACGGCAGGGTAGACAGGAGAAAGGGCCTCGGTGTTGTTCGGCGTCGAGAGCTGGCATTTGTTGCTGCCTCTGAGGTTGAGAGCCTGGAGTGTCCTGGAGTCGCAGCGGATTAGAGGACCCGGGTCCCTGGCACTGGTTGCGGTCAGCTCGCGGAGCAGACGGGCTTGCAATTGACACGCCTTATGTGTGCCAGCTGTGCGGCTGCGCAGCGGCCCCCATTAAGTAGGGATGGGGGGTGGGTCAGCTGGGAGGCGGGAAGGACACACTGGAGGGGGAGAGACCGTGGAGGCAACAGCAACAGGGGGAAAAAATGCAGCAAAAAGAAAGAAAAAAAAACACGGTAGAAAAAGGTGAAGACAGAGAAGGAAGAGGAAAGAGGCAAGAGAGAAAAAGAGGGCACGGAGAAAAGAGGCAAGAGAGGCAGAGGCAGAACAGAAGAAGAGCAGAGGGCTCTTCCACTGAACAACCAGGGATGAGGCGCAGGTAGGAGCCTGCGGGTGGAGGGCCTCGAACACCCTGCAACAGTGAGCTCAGGGCACAACACTCAGTGGTGGAGTTGAGCGGGGTAGAGAATTCAAAAGAGGCAAGAGAGAAAAACAGGGCATGGAGAAAAGAGGCAAGAGAGGCAGAGGCGGAACAGCAGAAGAGCACAATCCTCCATCCTTCCAAAGAAACAGAACTGATCCCCACGGAAATAAAGATCTGCCCATGACCATGCTTCAGTCAAGTGTGAAAGCTAAGATCAGCACTTGTGTCTCCTTGTCCCACAGTGGACAGTTCAAGTAGTGGACCATATCTCCATCCCTGATTTGCCCATAACAAATTAAAGCACATGGATAGACAGCTAATCTTTGCAATTTAAAGTTTGCACTCATTTATAGTTCAATTCCTACAGTAAGTTGACAGACCCATAGTATCAACTCCTAGCTTGCGAATTTGCTCGGCCTGATGGACTATTAGTCCAGGCTAATAGTAAAATAAACAAAAAACAAACCTTCTACACAACCCAGAAAGAGCATATCCAAACCAAAGAAACTGCCAGATAAATATTGTATTCCAGTTCAGGGAAAAAGTCCATCCGGCAGGAGTAAAGTCTGTTGCTAATTTGTTTGAGAGATTTCCCACTGATTCCAAAAATATACCTAAGGAAGAGATAAACATAGTAACAATGAATGTCAATCAATTAACTTCCAAAACAGATTATGTTATTATATGCAAGTTAAATTATACAATATACCTGAATGGAATTAGACTCTACCGTGCAAGTCTAGATATTCAAATACAATAAAATAGGCAGATTTGAGTCAATCACATTGTGTTCAACATACAAACAGATTTAGACCCTGGCGGACAGAGTACCATCCGTTAGGGTGGCAAAGGACTTAAAGTTTGCCACCGTGATGAACAGTAGTCTGTCTTATTTAGAGATGACCAATGGCCCTGTGGTCATCTATGTACTCTGAAAAGAACTGCAATTATTACAATTCCATTCAAGGCACAAAAAGTTGGGTGGACAGCCGCTATCGGTTTTGACGGCGGAGCTCCAAACTTAAGATTTTTTTTCCCTCCCAAAATGGAACTTTATAAGTAACAAAAAAATGAATGGCTCCACACCCTGATAGTTTTCTTTCATGGTGTGGGTGCGGGGGTCACTATTTTTTGCCTGTGCCCCATCGCCAGTTATTCCCTGGCGATGATGGACAAACAAAAGCCCCATCAGACCGTACACTCTAAACAGAGTGGGATTTGTGTTGACTTTAATCTGATGTACTATACTGTCCGACCATCAGAGGTAGCTTTTAGTTGACGGAGACCCCTCATGTCAGGGGCTGACCATCCTCTCAACCTTAAGCGGGGAGGGCAGACTGTCAGTTTGGCGGACAGGGTATCTGTTGTGTTTGCGGTGGAGTACCTTCTGCCAAACTCTAAATTACCCGCACAGTGCTTTGTGATATTGACGTGCACTTTCATTATAGTCTATAAAGCACTGCAAAGAAGCAAAGCATTTCTTAAAACTTACAATTCCTTTATTCTTCTACACTCGTTATCTGCAAAAACTTTATAGTCCTGTACAATACTATGGCCCAATGACCCATTGGTGACGCCATTCGAATTGCTTACATTCTTAAAGGTGAGCATAGCAAACTGTGGTATTCCTCTGAGACATCTATGGCTGAGGGTATATTGGGAACCACAAGTCCATGAAGCGCATTTATACTGCTGACAACTCACCGCGAGCTGCCATTTAAACTTTTAATGGCTACAGATGAACTTATGCCAGGGTGGTTTATTAATATTTCTTTTTTGTGTTTAGGCTACTTTAGGATACCAGTTCCACAATGTTACAGAAGCTGGAGTTTAAATTATTGGTTAGTTAGATGAGGACATTGCTCATCGGCTATGAATGGGAAGAATTAACCGTGAAAGCTCGCTGAATTGTTGTGGCTCTGTCCCTCACTGGAGAACAAGTGCTTTTAGTCTGGTTAAACTACGCCATGAACACCATCTTGAAATGGGACAACTAGAGGTTGCTGCTGTAAACATGAAGGCTTGGCATACTCCCAGATGAGGTTCCAGCAGGTTACAGAGGGCGGCCTGTAACCTAATGAATTTGCCTCTATGTTTTCTGTCTGTTGTTGGTGCAGCAAATTGCCCTTACACCAAAAGACCCAATGTTTTGGATGCAGAAGTATCTGGGAGCCACCTTGTGTAACTATTTCAGGCCACGGTTCCATTATGCATGTCCCAGGGAGCAAGCGGATTAAATTTGGCCATATGCTGTAAGATTTATCCATTTTAATGGCAAGCAAAATCGAGCTCGCTTATTTTCAATCCTCTAAAATGCCTATAGTTCTCTTAGTGAGCATCACAGGCTGAATGTTCGCACCCCTGATGACAGCCTTACCTACAGAGTGGAGAGGTGTGTGAAGAACATTCTGCTCTGCACCCAGCATTACCTATGGGCATAAAACATACTGCTCATGGACATAAGTATTTGAAAAAGGCTTGCACAGTGACATAAAGTCTTGTGGTGATTGAGGGTATGTAGTTACTCTTCATATGTCCAAACATGAGGACCTCTAAAGAGACCAAAGTCCTCAAACCAGAAGTAGATCAGTTTGAACCTCTTGGGAATCTGTCTGCGAGCTGGTTCACCAGTCAGTGAGGAAGTTAAAATCCCCTGAGCCAGGGAACTGTCTAAATGGTAAAGAGAATCTGCAGCTGGACTTTGCAAGTAAGAGGCCCCATCAGCACTTCTGTTTCCTGCACACACCACTGCGTTCCCTTCATCCAGGCAGCTCCTTCTCCGCCCTCTTCAGATCACATCAAGATAAACTCTCTCACCAGTTCAACTGTAAGCATTGAACTGCCGAGAGAGGACTGCTTCGTTGTCCCAAAAGAGCAACAACATTGACGATTATAAAGGAACACCAACATAATAAATCGTTAGCTTGAGCCTTGGCTGTCAAGTACCTTCTTGTAACTGGCCAGGCAGGCAGGTTATAACTGGCCACTGCCATACAGCCTGCTGGATTAACCGTTCTGTGGCAAAGTGCGAGTGCTTTAGTCAAGCTACAGTCGAGAACTGCTTAAACAGTGGTACAAGCCATTTGGAGCGTAAGGGGTTTGGTTTTTGTGCAAAACAGCAAAAAGTGAGTGTGTTTCCCACATTCCAAACTTACAATGCCAGCAATCGGTCCCAAAACAGTTAGCAGCAAACTTGGCCAAATACACCCTGGTAGGTAGAGTTCCCAAGTGGAAGTTTAAATACAAAGTGTGGCGTGCAACAGTGGCAATTTCAGTTAGCTAAATACCTAATGTATGTTTTACTTGCAAATAGTCAACAGTCAAATGTAAGGAATAGGCCTGTCCAAGGCGAGAAGTTTCCAGCTCAAGAAGGTGTCTTTTACCAAGTCAACTGTGGCGTAATCTACAAGAGCTGGACTGGACCAAAGATGACAGAGTCCAAGTTCATCCAGGCATCCCTTAACATAGATTAGCCAGGGATTGTAGTGGAAATTTCCTAGGGTCGATGCTTCCTAAACCACTCTCAGATATGATGCCCCATGGTGGCTGCGATTTACTTAAATTCAAAAGGCGATCGCGGGAATGAATTTTCAGTTATCTGCGATTGCATGCAGTAACTGTATCCCCAAAGTAGCTGAGACTACCGCTTTTTGTCTGTAACCTTGTAAGATAATGGTCAGGATGTGGCAACCAATTTTGTATCAAGTCCGAAGGATGGCGATTGCTTGACGCTACAAGGCATTGGTTGCCTTTTCAATATGGTCAGGCCAGTTCAGTTTGTTAATGAAGCGAATGCCCAAGTAGTCATAGCTCTTAATGGTTTCAAGCCCCTGACCCGTTATCCTTGCGGATTTCCTTCAAGGCGGAGCCATTGAAATAGGCATTATTTTGGTTTTTTGTGTGTTAGTGGAAAGATATTTCTGCCTACAGATGCTCTCAAAGTTCTCCAAAGATTTATGCATTGCGTTTTGTGTATATATCAATAGCATCAATAGAACTGCGTCATATGCAAAAAGAAGAGTGAGTATTTGTTTTTACTGCACAACCTCGGGGCATCCAAGGCTTTCTCTGGATACAAATTCTTTTCATTTGTTTAAAAATAGAACAGCGGGGCAAGTAGATAGCCTTGCTGTACACCAGAGCAGATTGTAAAATGATGGGTGTATACCCCAGAGCTTCCGTAGCAAATAGAAGTGCTTGTTTCTGCATGCACGGTTGTTTTCCACCCCCATTTTTTCTAGTGATTGCCAAAATTTTGATCTGTTAACTAGATCAATCGCCAATTTTAAATCTATAAATGATAGATATAGAGACAATTTTAGCACCCTTCTATATTTGGCACACACCATATATGGTTTGACAGCTTGATCGATGGTGCTGATACTTGTACAGAATCTAGCCTATGCATCGATTAGAACATTATTATTGTCAATCCACCCTTGCAGCCTGTTTGAAAGTACACAGCCAAAGATTTTTCAGGTGCTCTCTGATAATGAAATAGGCCTGTAATTATTGGGAAGCATCTTACTTCCTTTTTTGTGGAAGGGCACTATGATAGCAGTTTGCCACGAAGAGGGGATGCATTTTTTCCCAATAGCTGCACTAAACATCTTAGATAGGATGATTGACCAGACCTTCAGGTCAGACCAAAACATGTCCACTGGAACACGATCGGGGCCAGGGGCTTTATTGGCCTTTTGCTCTATGACTGCTCTTACTACCTCCGGGCGTAGCTCCTTAGTTCTCCATTTGGTCTATGGTTGGCAAGTTCTCCCAAATGTGTCAAACCACCACTGCTATTATATACTGCCTTTTAGTGGCCCACCTAGGTGTGTTAGCAAATCTGATAACCATGACTATTTGGACAATCCCTGAACACTCTGGCAATTTTCCCCGAAAAGGATCTACTATTTTTCTCTTCTGCTGCCTCAATCAGGTCGCTCCACACTCGTTGCTGGTAGTTTGATTTCTTCTTCCTTAGTAGGGTTTTGCATTTGCTCCTTTCGCTCTTAAACATGTAATCATTGATTAACGAATGATGCTGGTACCTATATGCGTTAGAGACTTTCGACTTGGCAAGTCTACACTCCTTATGGTACCACCCAGAGTAATTCTTTAACAGACCATTCTACTTGGCCACTCTCGATGTAGACCATTTGCGTGTAAGCTCACTTGACAGAGTCCTATAATTTTCTAGTATCACAATATGGTCTCCATTTTCCACATCTTGAATATTTAGAAGATATTCCTCTATGGATTTCATCAGTATGTTCTTGTCGATTGAGTAGCTATCCGCAATCCATTTTGCATCTCTACTACTGTTATCTGGGAAGATACTAGCAATATAACATGGAGGACTTTCAAACCTTGTCACTATTCCATGCTTGAAACACAGAGGATCGTGATCACCCTTAGGCCACTGAATTACTTGCATTTCATCACCAGTTCCCATTGGTTGTTTGGAAATAGGATACCACTTCTCTTATTGCTTTGGAACATAGGAGCCCCAGGTGATTCAGCCATTTCGGAAGCTTAGCTTTAAATTGTTGAGGAAGCAAGCGGACGATCTCCCTTTACAATGCCTGCTGATAGGAATAGAGCAGGCAATATCAGGCAAAGGGATACCCCAGCTTGCTTCCTCTTTGCTCGTTGCCTCGTTCCATATACATTTGGGTGGGTGAATATCAAAATCTCCACATACTATCAGATAATGAATGCCGGCGGGTTTCACCTTGGACTTTATTCCATGGATAACTTCCTGTAGAGTTGCTTATTGATCCTCAGGTTTACCACACTGGTTGGGCTTCAAATAGACATTGGCAACAACTATTATGGCTTGTGGTTTCTTGTGGGCCTTGGTACGTGCAAAAAACATAATCGAGTCGTGAATAAAGAAACTTTTGATACCATGTAAGCTAGTTTTGTTGAGCTCCAGTAGGAGAGACCCCCCCCCCCCACGCCCTCACTGGATCTATTTGCTTTGGTGGCAAAACCCATTTTGCCTGGCACTGATTCAGCTAAAGTACCAATCGCTGCCCAAGTCTCCTGAAACCAGCAAATCTTCTTGGTACTAACAGATGCCACTCAGTCCTCATCCTCAAACTTTGGTTGTAGGCCGGCTATATTCCTAGACATAATGGTTATCCCTCTGGCTTTATGCTTCGCATCTCTCCAGGTCCAAAGGTACAATTGTGGACAGGAAACTAGGTGCCCTTTTAGCTAAAATGAGACGGCAGAGGTGTAATAAGTTTTGTAACCTGCTGTATTAGGGCTGTTCAGTACTGCTGGCAGCCAGTGCCAATTAGTACCACCACCTACTGCAGGTTTAAGGCTCCTCTTCTGATTGATAATAACAGCTCTATTTCTTCCCTGGTAACTGTCATATTTTTTGCTTCCCTTAGGACACCGGGAGTCAATTTGTAAAGTGCCTCCGGTCTTCTGAGGAGGACTCACGTATCCTGTTGCTCTGAGTTCTCCTGTCCCAACTCCATCTGGCATTCTCACCACAATGCTGCGCTCCAATCCCTACTTTGGGGGATCATATCTAGGCCACTCACATGCATATGGTCCTTGTTATCATTGATCAGATTCGGAGTAACTGGTGCATGAAGCTCCACGTCACTATATACCTGACTCTAGCCAGCCTGGGAGCTTGGGCTAGCATACTCACAGGGATTAACTAATTTAATATCCTGCAAGGCTAGCAAGCTAAGAGCATGAATTGCCCAAAACACTTCTAGTAGGCACGCTTGATTTAATGGTAATGGACATACCGGATCAGGGAATAGATCAATAAAAGTAAATTTCGCTAGTGCTTGGGAAGTCAATATATTACAATTCTCAAATATCCCCAGCGGTTTAGTTTCCACTACCGTGCAGTTTGACTCAGGCAGAAAAACGCTTGCACATGGGTTTCATGGCGCAAAGCTCCTACCATTTGCACCACTTTGCTCTTCAACATCAATTCCAGTGTCGTTATCTTCGAGTACACTTAAGGGAGTCCCTACCTGGATGGCGGTGTCTCCGGAAACATTTCCTGCATCCGGGGTTAAAACCCCTTGTTCTCCTTATCTTTTTTGTGCGCCTCAGTGGCAATATAGTTTTTTTTAATTCTCTTAAATTTCTCCTTTTTGCACTTTACTTTTGCCTAGGAGGTGGACTTAGCACATGGCGCTGCAATGAGGAGGGGGTGGGGGGGGGGGGTTGGCAGTTGGGGTACAGGGTTTTTTCATAAAAACTGGATACAGTTGCATATTGTCTTTGTTGCGTTCCTCTTGCTCTCCTAAATAGCTCTCCTGTTTCTATTGTGGGGCCATTTTGCTTTGATGATTTTCCTTCTCTTCTGGCTGGTTTACTTCTATTATGGCTTCCTTTTTTCCCCATTTAGTGGCCAGCACTGTGCTATTTAGTAATGCCTGGTCATTTCCACCAGGGTGTGTGGCAATCTCATGGCGCTTTATTTCATGCCTCGTAGATTCTACCTTTGTGTTCTTTTCCCTATTGGATGGTAATGGTCCCACTGCGGCCTCTACAATATGATTTTTTGCCACTACCCTGTTATCCCCATTTAGTGCCATAGGTTTCATTACATCTAACAGCCGTTACACACCATGTGTAGATGCTGGGTGGCTTCACTTTAAGGTTGCCAGCACTGGTGGACTTCTCCAGAGTTGCACGTCGCGTATACTCATTTGGTACCAACAAGTCGGGAGTTGGGGCTTCTAATGTTGACATTTCTAAGATGGTTTGAAGTGAGACATTGTGTGGGTGCACTCCCCTAAGCAAAGGGGGGAAGTGATAAGGAGTGGTGCTCCCTGTTTGACAAAAGTTATTGGTCCCTGGTTCACCCTGGTATTTATAGGATCTTTCTTGCTCTCGACCATTGTGCAACTACCTGTGGTTTTTCCAATTGCCTCCAGCTTGGGTGCTTCAGCCCCTGCCCCATTACTCGTGGTCACAAGACCAGGAGAGCAATTTACTAGGGCACATCACCAGCATCACACATTCCTATACACAGATTCTAAGGACACATAATACACGCTTTACCTATTACAGAAACCTAACAAAAGGAACACACATGAGGAACACCTGCCGTAAAAAGAAGGAAAAAAAATCTAAAGCTACCACAACCTAAACAACTTCTAAAACATATTGTAATCCATAAACTTGGCAGAAAGCTTCCTAGCTCTACTACTAGCTTAACTCTGCCGTCTCTCAAACCTACTCCATTGGACATAGGAACAAAAAGAATCATCATCCCTAAGCAAACATGGCAAGACGTTGCCAGGAACAGGGGAAACAATACAAAATTACTCCAGCCCTCTATACACAGATATCTTACTCTTATTCCACACATTACCCCCTTCAACCTAAATGGCTCATTTTTATTGACTGAGACAGGACTAGACAGTTTAGATTGTGATTTATTATAACTCCTATGATGTCTGCTTCTCTTTCCATCCAAATAAACAATATTTCCCTTTTTACATTCTTCAACTCTATGTATTACCCAAAAAAATGATCTCCCTGTGTAGTTTCCTTGACATTATCCTTCAACCACCATTGTGCTAGACGAGACCTCGTTTCCATCCGCTCTACATTGCAAATGGTGAAACCCCATAACGGAATTTAGCGTAGCCATGTAAGCAATCTAGATTGGAATGCTCTGTTCCCATTTATTTCACCACTTGCCGCAAGTTGGACAGCATCCTTAACGACACAAGTGAAACGCTCAACTTGACCATCGGATTAAGGTGGTAAAATGTAATCCTTTTATGCTCCACGCCACATCTGACAAGATAATTTGAAACCCTAATACAGGTCAACCCGTGGCCTATTATCAGTAACCAAGTAATCAGTAACGCCCTCCTTACAAAAGGCATCCTATAAAAATGTATTAAAGTACTCAAAGTCACACTTTCATCAACATTTAAGTCTGGACATTTATCATGATAATTTACAACAACAGCCTAAACCTACCTCCTTGTCAGAGCCTGGAAGGGTCCATTCAGATCAATCCCACATTTCCACCAGGCCCCTTCAGAAAGATCCACAGGCAAGGACTGAACCACACAAAATGTTGCCAAAATATCATTTCCACCACATAATTTGCCTTGCCTCAGCCAACGATCCACTACTTTATCCACCATTTGCCACTGAACATGTGAAGATTATTACCACGACCCTTGTCAGCATAACATAAGGAGGGGAGGGAATTAAATGTGGCAGTAAAAAGCCCGCTCTTTGGTGAAACATGCCATTGAACTAAGTGTCCTACTGGAATTAAATTAATGGGATATCCTTTTCATTACTGAAACTTGGATTCCCCCCGACTCAGAGGTGGATCTAGGAGTAATTTGCTAATCCATCAACCAAGGGCTGAGAAGATAGGAGGGGGGAGTGGCTATTATCTTTTTTTTTTAAGGGAGTGAAACACCATACAAATGGATAAAATCCAGGAGGTGGAACTAGTGAGTTTCACCCTGAAAACTAAAGGTGGGACTCATTTAGCCCTTGATGGGCAGAGGACAGGCCCACCAGGCCAGCAGAGATTATGGTTCTCCTCCCTGACCCCAGAGGCGGACCCCCCTTCCCACATTTAGAGATTCTCTCATGCCTGGCAGGGATCTCTAATTCTACAGAGGAGATACCACACAAGAGGCTACACTGTAGGCTGAGGGATATGTTGAGAGGCTGCCATGTTGTTTTGGGGCAGCTCAGAACCTCTGTTTCTTTTATCAAACACAACCTTACACGTGTAAATTTGTTTTTGAAGAACAATCAATCATCCTGATGTGCAGTGATGTCCTTCCTTGTCATGCTGGGTTACTAATTTATTTCCCTGCCCAAGGCTGCCTTACACTCCAGTGACGGACAGTCTGCAAGGTCATGGGCTTATGCCAACAGAGCTAGCTGAGGGCCTGACAGGGCTAACCCTGCAGTTGCCCCACCTCTAATTAGAGGGGGGACAAAAGCAAGTTTGGTTGGGGAGGTAAACTGCCAATTTATGGTAGCTGACTCGCTCTGCAAATCTATAAATGACCACCCCTACATCTGCTTCACAGTGTTAAGGGGAACAAAAGTGAGAACGGGCAATGGTGGACAGGAGAGAACGAGAGGGAATATAATGTTATGTTGGCTACTTGTATAGCGCACATGCCACCTCAAGCGTTTGAGGGGTCAGAAGAGGGAAGTATGTGACTTTAAAGGTGAGGGGGGTACCAGGAAAGTGAGAAAGATAAAATGATTGCCTGAGACAGAGGAGATGGTACAACTTCCCTTTAATGCATTGCTGTCTAGGATGCGGGAGATGGCACTGCTGCTCAGACGAAGGGACACCACCACATTAATGCAGTGCTGAAGAAAGCACAGGGAAGGCTCTCTATGCCATGAAGATGAATGAACACTGTGTAATGCTTTGTCTTCTCTAATTAACGTGGTTCAGAGGTCATTGTCTATTCAGTTATATTCTTTTATTCCTTTCAGGGGATGAGCTGAGTGATTATCAGGTTTGTAGAAAGCACCACATAAATGAAAAATTAAATAAGTAAATAATATAAGGACTGGGAGAACCCACACAATCATTTAATACAGAACCATAAAGAACGCTAAAGATGTCTCAACACCAGTTCAATGGACTAATGTCCCCGTATATCTCACGCAACCTGCTTAATGCATGCATTTCAAGCCATGTAACGCACACACAACAGACGGAACCTTCTATAGACATTGATCTCAAGAGGGGATGTGGAAATGAATTGGTGAAGGTGTACTAGAAAGCAGTAGGTCACAGGGAGTAGATTCACTGCTTGGCCAGGTCTTAGAAATCAGGGATAAGAGGGATCCTGGTATGGCACTGAGTTAGAGATCAAAGACACAGTGGGTAGGAAAGGCACTAGGACCAGACAAAGAGATTCCAGGGAAACAGTTCAGTCCATTTTTCCCATTCTCTTGGTCAATGTTTGATGGAAGCTACAGATCTTACCCCTTCTCTACATCCCAATTGAGACTTTGATGTCCAGAGGCAGCGCTTGACGATTGAGTAGGAAGGAGCAACAAAAAGTAGGAAGGGCTTCAGAGAGAACAGAGACACCAGGTGTCAAGTCAGATGTATTTTCTAGGGTGCTGAAGGGCAGGCCCTGGCACTCTACTAGCCCAGGGCTACTGATTGGCGTAAGCTTACAGAGTTTCAAGACTGACCCAAGACTACCATAGCAGCTGCTCCGACAGGCGTTATTGGTCTTAGTCTAAGAGGACTCGGGTAGTGTTTAGGAACATTCAGGACCCATGTAAGACTTGGGGCTTATTTCAAACCAGGCTTTCAGGAGCACAGTTGGTGGTGATGGAAAGCTGCTAAAATGCTGAGGACGAGAGCCAAAACAGCCCCAGCTGTGTAAGTGGAGCGCAGAAAAAAAGGGTTACTGAACCAAAGTCTTACAGCTGGAGGACGTGAGGCGTAAAAATTTGAGTCTGCTTCAAAAGATATATTTTGCCAATCACTGCATATCCCAAGCCCCATCTTAAAGAGAACAAGCCCGGCCTACTTTTTCTCCACAGACGCCAAGTTCCAAAATATCTTTTAACTTCATCTCTGAGACCAAGATTATCCTTCCTGAATCTGCATTTGATGGGAGTATGCCAATACCAACGTCCATAACAGGAGTATAATAGAGTGGCTGGGAAGAGGGGTGGAGGGATGGGTCTGCTGGCTATTCTGTGTGTGTGAAGTTAAGGAAGGTGGTTAAGCCCTCTGGGGTTTGTGTTTGAGGGCCATGGGATGGGGTTGGACCACCTCAGATGGCCATGACAACCTGGTAAGGAGTTTATTATCCAAGTGGCACTGGATGCCACAGACTATCCATCAAATTCAGAGAAATCTGAATCTTACGGAATAAAGGTTTCTTGTATAGCGTTTGTTACATGAAAGAGCTACTTCAAAGCACTGAGGAACACAAGGTGGCAGGAAGAGGTATGAGAGAAAGAGTGCCATCAGGAAAGAGGGAAGACAAGAATCTGCTGTCATGTTGGCTCCTAGTGCAGCGTCTATCAGCCCATAAATTTGCCTAAAATCAGTGCGTGGGACAGTTGGGGGAAGGAGACAAAGTGAGAAAGAAGGGGCGACACAGGAGAGTGGGAAGAAGGGTGAGCTGCTGATTCAATAGAACAGCACTGTGTCATGTAGCTTGAAGAAAGAATTGGATGGAAGATATTGGCTTTAAAATATAGCCTCGCTGTTAAGTGTTTGCTTCATCTGAAGTCTTGTAAAAGGTCCAGTAAATGCAGGGCCAAATTAGACAGAAAAGCAAGCTATATTGTCTCCCATGCAATGAAGAAGGAATCTAAGACTGGGCTGGGCTGAATGACTAGAACTAATCACGCGGGCTCTGAGTGCTCCACTATGCAATTAGATATTTGTATTTCGAAAGCAAGCATCGTTTTTACATATTTCCTCCAAATATTAATTCACGTACCCTCTGTTGAGATATCCATTCGATCACCCTTCACTACAAAAAGACAGAAATACATGAATAGTTCAAGTTATGGGTATATTTAATTAAAGGAATATAAAAGATCACTGCAGTCTGATAATCTGTTAAAATTGCACTTTTCTTGCCACACAACATTTTTATTTTGTGGGCGTTCAATATTGCTGCCTTTAAATCCGATGCCTTTCCTTTTTAGGTCTCGCGAGCCAAAGGCTCGAAGAGACTTTTTATATGTGGGATTTTCAAA
This sequence comes from Triturus cristatus, assembly GCF_964204655.1. Taxonomy (NCBI): domain Eukaryota; kingdom Metazoa; phylum Chordata; class Amphibia; order Caudata; family Salamandridae; genus Triturus; species Triturus cristatus. The sequence continues at coordinate 168,120,363 of NC_140588.1, read as the reverse complement.
GTGCTACCCACCGTTTTGGCTGGCCTAAACCTTGAGTGCACGATCACATGCATGTGCACAGCTGCTACCACTCCCCCTCCCTTCTCTATAGCTTTGGCTCCTTTGTTTTTTTATTACACCCTCCCTTCTCTCCCCGCTGTTTTCACACTACACCCTCCCTTCTAATCAGTTTCCTTTCTGCTCCCTTGATCGCGTCTCCGATCACTGAGCCTGTCTCTCTCTTTTTCAGCTGTCGCTATCTGCCTCTCTGTGCTTCAGTCTGCGCCCCTCTTTCCCACTGTCATTCTCCGCTTCTGTCTTCCCCCCTGAATGTCTCTATCTTTTCCTTTGTGTCTCCTTGTCTATCTCTCCACAGTCCGCATCTGCCTCGCTCTGTGTATCAGTCTCCCTGTCTCTGTGCATTGCACTGTTTCTGTCACCGCCACTCTATCGTTTCCCCTGTATTTTCCTCCCTCTCTGCTCCGCTATCTGCCTCTGCTGATTCCCTTTCTTTTCCCCTGACTTTCTCTGCCCCTCTTTCTTCCACTGTCTGCCCCAGATAGTCTCTCTGACTGCCTGTCTCTTTCTGTTCCGATGTCTCTCTTTTCTACCTTGCCAGTCTCACTCTTCCACGGTCCATCTCTGCCCCGCCCTCTCTTTTTGACTTGCTCTCTCTGCCCGTTTCATTTTTTTCTTCCGCTGAATGTCTCTTTTTCTTTCTTTGACTGCCTGTCTCTTTCTCTTCCGTTGACTTTCTGTCTGCCTGTCTTTTCTAGTTGGCCTCGCTCCTCTCGCTCTCTCTCTTTATGCTTTTATCTCACTACGCTGCCTGTCTCTGCCTCTCTCACTAACCACTGCCTGGCTTGCGTCTCTCTGTGACTGCCTCTCTCCCTCTCTTGGACTGTCTCTCTCCTCTACCCCTCCTGTGTGCTCTCTCTCCTCTACCCCTCCCTTGTGCTCTCTCTCTCCCCCCCCGCACGCTTTCTCCCCTCTACAGCCCTCCTCTGCCTCGTGCTCCACGACGCAGTCTCTTCCTTTATCTTTAATTTTTGGTCGAGGCGCCGCCAGCCAGAACCAAAACAAACCGCAGAAATATTTCCAAGCAGGCTTCTCTGTGCTTCAGTCTGCGCCCCTCTTTCCCACTGTCATTCTCCGCTTCTGTCTTCCCCCTGAATGTCTCTATCTTTTCCATTGTGTCTCCTTGTCTATCTCTGCACAGTCCGCATCTGCCTCGCTCTGTGTATCAGTCTCCCTGTCTCTGTGCATTGCACTGTTTCTGTCACCGCCACTCTATCGTTTCCCCTGTATTTCCCTCCCTCTCTGCTCCGCTATCTGCCTCTGCTGATTCCCTTTCTTTTCCCCTGACTGTCTCTGCCCCTCTTTCTTCCACTGTCTGCCCCAGATAGTCTCTCTGACTGCCTGTCTCTTTCTGTTCCGATGTCTCTCTTTTCTACCTTGCCAGACTCACTCTTCCACGGTCCATCTCTGCCCCGCCCTCTCTTTTTGACTTGCTCTCTCTGCCCTTTTCAATTTTTTTCTTCCGCTGAATGTCTCTTTTTCTTTCTTTGACTGCCTGTCTCTTTCTCTTCCGTTGACTTTCTGTCTGCCTGTCTTTTCTACTTGGCCTCGCTCCTCTCGCTCTTTCTCTCTTTATGCTTTTATCTCACTCCGCTGCCTGTCTCTGCCTCTCTCACCAACCACTGCCTGGCTTGCGTCTCTCTGTGACTGCCTCTCTCCCTCTCTTGGACTGTCTCTCTCCTCTACCCCTCCTGTGTGCTCTCTCTCCTCTACCCCTCCCTTGTGCTCTCTCTCCCCCCCACACGCTTTCTCCCCTCTACAGCCCTCCTCTGCCTCGTGCTCCATGACGCAGTCTCTTCCTTTATCTTTAATTTTTGGCCGAGGCGCCGCCAGCCTGAACCAAAACAAACCGCAGAAATATTTCCAAGCAGGCCTCTCTGTGCTTCAGTCTGCGCCCCTCTTTCCCACTGTCATTCTCCGCTTCTGTCTTCCCCCCTGAATGTCTCTATCTTTTCCATTGTGTCTCCTTGTCTATCTCTCCACAGTCCGCATCTGCCTTGCTCTGTGCATCAGTCTCCCTGTCTCTGTGCATTGCACTGTTTCTGTCACCGCCACTCTATCGTTTCCCCTGTATTTCCCTCCCTCTCTGCTCCGCTATCTGCCTCTGCTGATTCCCTTTCTTTTCCCCTGACTGTCTCTGCCCCTCTTTCTTCCACTGTCTGCCCCAGATAGTCTCTCTGACTGCCTGTCTCTTTCTGTTCCGATGTCTCTCTTTTCTACCTTGCCAGTCTCACTCTTCCACGGTCCATCTCTGCCCCGCCCTCTCTTTTTGACTTGCTATTTCTGCCCGTTTCATTTCTTTCTTCCGCTGAATGTCTCTTTTTCTTTCTTTGACTCCAGGGAGCAGGCCCTGGACGTCAGGCCGACGTGTTAAGAGTGGGGAGGGGCACTGAGGCAGACTGGTCATAAAGGTCCCTCTGGTTAGGGGTGAATAAAGGACATTTAAATAGTTCACACCACAAAATGTAGGTCCTTGTTGACAATGCGGATTATTACCTAACTCAGCTCTGAGCGTTGTTTTTCATCGACCTTCAAAGGATTAAGCCCTGTGTCAGTCCCGCAGCACTGCAAACTCTTAGCTGCAAAGTCTGCACATTTCCTAGCCGGGGGCTCTTTAGATGTTTATAAGCGCCATAGTTGGTACTAACCATACCCTATTTAAAGGTACTCAATTTACCAACCTCGGAAGGATGGAGTGCTGAGTTCACCTTGCTCGCATCCAAACTTCAGCATGCATGTCACTTCGGATGGCTGCCACGAGTGTTAACTTATTGAGAAGATCTGGCAATTTGCTTACCCTTGAAAATGCAAATATCTATAGCTGCTTTGTTTATTTGTGTCCTTTTATGTAGCGCAAATGTATAGCCACCCACGGCATCAGATCGCTTTACAAGGGAACAAGAAGAGCCGTGTGGATAACTCTCAACAGAAACAAGCATTTGCAATGCAATAGGTCTCGCATTTACGCGAGTTTGAGCCTTTGGCATTGTAAATGACAATGCCTTTTATTTATATTTTGGTTTATAAAACATAAATAAAAGGCATTGTCATTTACAATGCCAATAGCTTAAACGCGCGTAAATGCGAGACCTATTGCATTGCAAATGCTTGTTAAATAAGGCAGAGTGCTGACTCTCTGAAACAGAAGTCACATTCAGTTCTCGATCACTGCTGGTGGTCGTGTTGTAATGTTCATGTGTTGAGAAATCAAATGGAACGCCTTAAATTAGGTATAAACAATAAAGCATCTCGTACTGGTTGAAAAAAGGCCTTCCAAAAGTATTTCTTCTCTAATTAATGTGGTTCGGAGGTCATTGTTGATTCAGTTCTATCCTTTTATTTCTTTCAGGGGATGCACTGAGTGATTAACAGGTTTGTAGAAGGCACCAAGTACATACATAAATGAAAAACGAAATAAGTAAAGAATATAATTCGAAGTGTTACTGAGATCCAGAAAAAAGGGGTTTCCGAGCATATGTGTTGAAACTGAAAGGTGACCTGTGACCTCCCCCCCCCCACCCCTTCAGAATGTTTACTAAATTGCCGTGGAGACTGAGGGAAAAGTGCAGTTACACACCGATGAGGTTTGCTTAACCCTCTTATGGATTTTGCATATCTCCATAGCATCAGCATAAACCCCTGATGACATCACACAATCTGCACTATGATGTCACGAGGCATGTGGAACATGAAAACAAGGTACTTGAACGGGGAAAACTCAGCTGTAGCAGAAGCAAGGAGAGGACATTATATAATCAGCAATCACCTCAGAGACTACTGTAACGTTGCCCCTTTTACTCCCTGGCAGTGCCCACCACAGATGACTCAGACACTGCTTAGATGTTGAGGGGTTTATTTCTTAATATGATCGCTATTGCAGGAGCGCCGGTGCGGAGCTCCGTCCTCTGTTTAAATCGGCGCGCTAATGCCGATCCTAAGATGGCCGCCGCCGGAAGTCCGGTGACGTCACGCCTAGCGTGCCGTCAACTAGACCGCAACACCACATCTCCTCCCTTTACAACACCAAAGTCACTGTTCCCCTTAACACACACAAACAGTCTTACTTGTGGTCTAGGCTGAACTCCTCAAACCTCCTGGGGAGCATTACTCTTCTTCCGCAGCGTGTTCTCCTACCTCCTGCGCCTGCGGTCGGGGTATCTCCCCCCCTCATCGGACCAGCTTCCCCACACACTTCTAGGGGCTCACTCTCACTCAACTCAGTCCCTCGGTCATCCCGTCGCGGAGTCACGACTTCTCCTCCTCGTGGACTCCCTGGTCCCTTGGGAACACTTCCTGCCTCCTTCTCTGGTCTCCTACTATCGCCTGTCCCCACCGGGGTGGCTCTGGCTCCTGCCTCGCAGTCCAGCTCCCCACTCCGCTCAGTCTCATCGATTCTGGAGCACCTTGCCATCCGATCTTGTGCCCAGATCTTCCCGTCGCTTAGTAATGCTGATGTGGAATAGGGTTCCACAACTTGGAAGGGGGGGGTGAATTTGCTGTCCCCCTTCTTCCCCGGTGAGGGTAGTTTCACCCTCACCCACTCTCCTTTTTCCAGGGCTGTTTCTTTGGTGTTATGCCTTGCGTCGTAGTAGTTCGTGTAAACGGCTTGTGCCCTCTCTAAGTTTCTGCGCACCACTGCCGGTGACCAATGACTCTGCACCGTGAGCCTCTTCCATGCTACATTGTCTCGGGTGAACGGTTCTCTTCCTCGCAGAATGCGGAATGGGCTGTAGCCTGTGGACGAGGGAGTTATCCGGTAAGCCCATAGCATGCGCTTGAGTTCTTTCTCCCAGCTTGCTCCCTGACCGATAGCTGCTTGCACTGACCCCATTATCACCCTGTTGAATCTCTCTACTGCTCCGTTTCCTGCAGGGTGGTAGACCGGTGTGTGCCTGGCGGTTATCCCATTCCTGTCCATGAAGGCCTCCCACTTGGCGGAAGTGAACTGTGGGCCGTTGTCACTGAGGATCCCCTTGGGGATCCCTTCTCTGATGAAAACTTCCGTGAGGAATCCCAGGATGGTGTCAGTCTCTGCGTTATCATCCACATGGACTTCTGGCCACTTCGAGTACCTGTCCACCACCACGGTGAGGTACTTCTGGTCACCACTGGCATCTTGTATGGGACCTAGAACGTCTATGGAAATCTCCTCCCACGGGTTTTCCGGGTAGTCAAAGCGGCCCAGCGGTGGGCGCAGCACCTTCTGCGTCTTGTCTGCATTGTTGCATTGCTCGCACGTTCTGACGTGTCTTTCCACCGCGAGATCCAGCCCTGGCCACCAATAATCCTCCTTCACTCTACCCTTCGTCTTCACGATGCCCAACTGTCCTTCGTGGGCCAAGGTTACTACTCTGGGCCTTAGCGCCCTCGGGGGCACCACTTTGTTGCCTCGGAATAGAAAACACGGGTTGTCCCCCAGCGACAGTTCTTCCCTGACTTCCCAGTATTGTTTCAGTTCTTCTCCAAGTAGCCTCTTCTCCGGCCACCCCTGTGTCACGTATGTTTTGACAGCCTTCACCTTCTCATCAGACCCATACTCTTCTTCCCACTCCTGCTTGCTGATCGCTCTTTCGTGATCGCTCATGAACGCCACTGCGTACTCGGCCCACTTCTCTGTGTCTTGCACCTCCACCGACTCCTTCGCTGCTGCCCTGCTCAGGTAGTCCGCCACGCGGTTCTTGGTGCCTGGGATGTACTCTACGTCGTACACGTAGTCGAGGAGACGCAGGGTCATCTTCGCTATTCTTGGGGTAGCGTGCTCGTGGCCATTGGAGGTGAGCACTTTGATCAGGGGTTTGTGGTCTGTCCGCAAGAGGAACCGCCCCCCCCACAGGAACTGCCGGAATCTTTCCACCGCCCACACGACTGCCAGCATCTCTTTTTCAATCACGCTGAACTTGCGTTCATTGTCGGCCAGTGTGCGGGACGCGAAGCTGATGGTCACTGTCTCTCCTCGCGCTGACTGTTGAGTGAGCACTGCCCCGAGTCCTCGGTCGCTGGCGTCCGTTGTCAGGGTCGTGGGGGCTGTGGGGTCAAACCCTTGGATGGGTATGGCACTACAAATTTCTCTCTTCACCTCTTCGAATTCTCTCTCCTGTTCCTCCTTCCATGAGAACGCCGTTTTCTCCTTCAGGACCGCCCTCAGGTGGTGTGTCTTTGACGCGAAGTGGGGTACGAACTTGCTATAGAACTCAGCCATCCCTAAGAATGTCCGTACCTCCTCCTTGCTGGCGGGTGTGGGCGCGTCTCTGATGGCGGCTACGTTGGATGCCTTGGGTTTTATGCCTTCCTGACTGATTTCATGTCCCAGGTACGTGACGTTCCCCAGTCCAAACTTGCACTTGTCCCACTGGGCAGTGAGCCCGTTTTGTTCCAGTACCGTCAAGACACCGGCGAGCCTCCGGTCGTGTTCTTCCGTGGAGGCGCCCATCACCAGGATGTCGTCTTGGAAGAACTGGACCCCCTCCATCTTGTTGAACAGGCGGTACATCAGTTTTTGGAATACCGCCGCTGCCGAGGCGAGCCCGAACGGCATGCGTAGGAATTTGTAGCACCCGAAAGGAGTGATGAATGACGTGAGGTGGTTGCACGATTTGTGGAGCGCAATCTGGTGATACGCGGATGTTAAGTCCACTGTGGAGAACCACTTGGCGCCTTTGGTCTTAGCTAACATCTCGTTGATGCGGGGCAGAGGAAACTTGTCCACTACAATGTTCTTGTTGAGTTCCCTGAGGTCCACACATAGCCTCACCTTCCCGTTCGGCTTCTGCGCCACGACTAATGGGGACAGCCATTCCGCGTTGTCGATGGCTTCGATGATCCCGTTGTCCTCCAGTCTCTGCAGTTCCTCTTGCACTGCCTCCCTGGTGCGGAACGGGATGTTTCGCACTTTGTGGGCCACTGGTCGGGCCCCTTCTTTGAGGTTAATCTTGTGGGTGAACTTTGTTAGCTTCCCAATGTCGTCTCTGAAGACTTCGGGGAACTCCTCCTTCCACTGCCTTGCCTCCCTTTTGGGTTCGTCCTCCATCATGAGCACTTGAATGCGGCCTCCGGGGTTAAGCTTTATTTTCAACTTCCCTTGATCCTTCCATCCCAACACTGAGGGCCCCTTTTCCGCCACGTACAGTTTCCCTTCACACGTCCTGCCCATGAACTCGAACATTAGGGGGCAATATCCTACCATGGGTATGGGTTCCCCTGTGAATGTCACTGGGTGAATGTCCGTGGGGCGCAGTCGGTGTGTTATGGCAGGAGCGAAGTCCTCTTCCCATATCTTCCTCTTTATGATCGTGTAGGGGGACCCTGAGTCTGCGACCATGGTGACTTCGACGCCTCCTATTGTCATGGCGCACCTCGGTTTCTTGTCGACTGCGCCGTCAATCCCTAAGATTTGGTCGTCTATCATCAGGATCTCTTCGTCTTCCTCCTGCCCTTCTTGCTCTTCTTCCTTGGTCACATCTTGCGCCACGTATTTCACCTGCTGCCTTGACGTCTTCCTACGGCATACTCTCTCGTAGTGCCCCATCAGCCCGCAGTACGTGCACTTGGCCCGGAACGCTGGGCACCCTTTGTCATTGGCGGCATGCCTTTCGCTGCCGCACCTGTAGCACCCGTTTGCGCTTCCCTGTCCCTGCGCCTGCTGCTTCGCGCTCCGGGACATGGGCTTCCTTTGTTGGCGTGTGCCGTGCTGTTCCGCCGTCGTCGGTCTCTCGTGGCCTTTCCGGTCCTCGATCTTGCACACTGCTTGTTCTGGGTATCGGTCCTTCTTAGCTGTTTCCGCACATCTCTTGGACAATTCTGCCTTCTTCACCATGGCAATTAACGTTTTGAGGGGTTCGTCTCCGTGAGCCCACAGCTTATCCTGGATGGACGCGTTCGCTGCGTGCATTACTATTTGGTCCCTGATTAGCTCTTCCTGGAAGGCCCCGAACTTGCACGTTAGGGCCAGCTTTTGTAACGCCGCTACATACTGGTCGATAGTCTCCCCCTTCTGTTGCGCTCTGTGGTAGAAGTTGTACCTGTCGACGGCTACACACACAGTTGGGCGGTAGTGGGCATCCATGTCGTCGATCGCGTGTTGGAATACGTTGTCGTCCGCTGCGGGCCGCGCCACCTTCACCAGATCGTCGTAAACCCTCTGACCTGCTGGGCCTAAGTGGTGTAGCAGCATCCTCTTCCTGCGTGAGCTCGAGAACTCAGCACCACTTTCTTCCTCCAGGGCGAACAAGAAATTCAAGAAATACGGTTTCCAATCTTCCCATGGCATGTCCGGAACCCCTGTTTTCGTGAGGAAGGGTATCGGGTTCGGCAGGCCCGTCGACGAGGCACTCATCGTACCTCTTGCCTCCGTTCGCCGCTGTACAGGACTCGAGCCACTCGATCCCTGGGTGCTGTCTGTGCCCCCTGCGTCTGGGTCGTCGTCTTGGTCCGTGGCGCCGCCGCTCGCGTGTCGACCTGTGACCCCCGCCACGATGTGTGTGACTTCACCACGTGGGCTCTTCCTGGGGCGGTCCCCCCCCCGCTGCGGGACTGCTACGGTTCGGATTCTGGTTCTGGAGGGGGCTGGTCCGCCGTGTAGCGCTCTACCTCCACTCACCGCGACACTGCCGCGCTCCTGCTGATCAGGGGTGGTGACTGTGGGCGTCAATGACTCGCAGGCACGAGGCACTCACCCTCAGAGGCAGCGCTGGGCCGTTTCACCTCCTCGTCGCCATTGTAACGTTGCCCCTTTTACTCCCTGGCAGTGCCCACCACAGATGACTCAGACACTGCTTAGATGTTGAGGGGTTTATTTCTTAATATGATCGCTATTGCAGGAGCGCCGGTGCGGAGCTCCGTCCTCTGTTTAAATCGGCGCGCTAATGCCGATCCTAAGATGGCCGCCGCCGGAAGTCCGGTGACGTCACGCCTAGCGTGCCGTCAACTAGACCGCAACACCACAACTACGCAACGAACTGTCCACGTTACTGGTTAAATTAATTAAACAGGCAGAAAGATTACTTGGAAAACACAATCACTGCTGTGATTTTCCGTTCCACCCCCACAGCCTCGGGGCACATGGTCTTTCCCAAATGTGATGAGGAACACATTGTGACATATTCTGGGTGTATATGAAGGTCAGTTACTAGGGAGCCGTCGCATTGAAGACCCTGACTTGGTCACGAGGCAACCCCTGCTGGAGCCTAGGGACCAACGAGAAGAGGGAGTCCATGGCTGAATTACAGGGACTCCCTCAACAGAAGAGGAGAGGGTTACGCTGCCTGCCACAAAGAGAGAATGTGAGTTAGCACACTTGTACCCCCTCTAAATCGTTCTAGGCAAATCCTCCCTTCTTACACCACTTCATGAGGCCTTCTAAACCCGAATTCTCCGAAGACACTTATTTTTCTTCCAATCTTCTCAATCCCTGCCCTTCCCCAATCTGTCCATTCCCTAAACCTGCCTTATTACAAATCTGTTTTCTGTGTTCCCATTTATACCCCCTCCAGACGCCCATACCTTACTCTCGTTACCTTCAATCACCTCAACCTGTCACACATGCTGCCCAAATCATATTGTCATCCCTCCCTTGAACCCAGTCTGTTTAGTTCTACTACCCTACATTCCGCTCATTGTCCCTATTACTCGTACCCCATTTCTATCATCAACCCCATTCCTTCTGACTGTCACCCACTTCAATTTGTCTCCCATTTTACACACTCCATCCTCCATTATCTGCCAACCTTCCACACCTCGACTCCTTACTTCAAAGCACTTCACTTGTCCCAAACCTTAATTTACCCAAACCCCCCCAGAGCCCCATTTTCCAAAAATTCGACCTCTCCATTATCATTACAAGTTTGGGTTACAACGGATATATATGTTTTAATTATTATGTTGTTTATGAAAGTGTTTAATGCTTTTAGGGCTTATTGACGAATACAGATGGTTTTGACTGGCTGCATCGGATATTGGGCATAAGCACTGTTTGAGCCTAAGCTCGAATTCGGAGTAGAGTGAAATTGCTGCACTTTCGGTTGTCAGGCATAACCGATTGTTAATGGAGGGAAAGTGCAGATTTTGGGTGTGGCAAACCCGCATTTGCACTTCATTTCCTATTCCGACCTCATTTACTCTGAATGCGGAGGTGAAATCGTGGGGGAGAAACACTGTTAACTGAGTTACCCTGGGGAGATTTTTACTACGCCGTAATTCTGTGGCATTTGTAATAACGTCATTGATTTAAAACACATTTTTTGATAAAACAGAGACTGTAAAACCCCAGTCACCCAAATTTTGGTCTTACATGAATGTGTTTACAAAAAAAATTGATATTTTCTTTATGGAGCACCAGCGCAGAATTATGTCACGTCTGGAGCTCAAACAGTAAATTTACCCACTAATATAGGTAGTGAGTTTGGCTGAATTTAGAAAATAAATACAAGTTTATATGTTTGTAGGGAGATATTTAAGTAGGGTCGAGATTTAGCCAATCCATATTATGGCGTTTATCTCTGCAAATTATGTTTTTGGAGTTTTTGTTCCCATGCGGAAGCACCATTGGATAAGAAGGATGGAAAAGCTACTTGGGGAGGATGGAGGGTTGTCTGGTAAAATTGTGAGTGTTCCCTGGGGCCTCCACTGAAGAGGGTGACATTATTTTTCTTCTCCCAGTTTCGAGCCTCTCAATGCTTTGGCGTCTGGTAATGCAGTGAACACCAAGCTAGGTATTCAGGGCACGAGTCGAGGGTACACGGGGCTGGACGGCGTCCACCCACTATTTTCACTGGGTGAACGCCATCCACCTTGCCAAGAAGTCAGGCCCCACTGAATAATGTGCTGAACTAGTCCAGTCCACACTTTCAGCAGCGCCTGCACATTGTCTGCTTTCCATCTGCAACACGGCGCAGGCGGGGACTGGCTTTCTTATTTTACTCTCCTGCTGGCCCATAACAAAGGCCGATTTTGAGGTGTCATCGGACCTCCTTTTGTTCGAGTCTCCTGGCTGGGAGCAGTCAGGAGCCTCACACCTGATGCAAATGAAGCGGAGGGGAAACAAAGGCCCACGCCTTGTTAGCATTTAACACATACTTAAGAGAGGCAGCTTTTCACTTTGTTCAGTCCCTGTTTATGGGATATGCATGCACTGTAAGAATGTCAGATGTGTTGGTCTTTCTCAGTATTTCCACAAAACGAATTGCATTTATATAGAGCTTTCTTCCCCTAAGGAGGCATTGAAATAACTTAAGCACCACTATTTTTTCTTGTATAGCCCTACTCATTCCAATGCAGATTGTCAGAGCTCTTTACATCAACATGTGCACATTACACGTACAATAAATTATATGTTTGTAAATGAATGAACAAGATGTGTTACATAAAACTGGGGGATTGCAAGGTGTAAAAGTCACATATCATCTTCCATAACTCACTGTGCTATTATCCTCGCAATGCGCTCAGTGCTTAATTTGTAAAATATTAAGTGCCAGGGCTCTGACCAGGAGGGGCCACTTCAGCTTGCACCACCCCTCGCCCCTGTCATTGCTGCTAAAATGACTACTAACCACCTCTATCGCATGTAAAAGCGACAGTTCAGATTATTCCAGGTCCCCAAAGCTAAAGGAATGGCTGGGGAGGCACGTGTGGTCATATTTTAAATTGCATTGTAATCCTAAACACCGTTGTTCTGCTCATCTCTAAATTAGATGAGCAGGGCCACCATGTGGTAGACTGTTTTAATTATGGTATTGACACTTAGGTGCCGGTGTCGAGCACTGAAAACAAGTGCCGGTGCTGAGCACCGGAAAGCACCGGCTCAAATTAAGCACCGAATGCGCTCAAACGTACACCTGAAAGACCTGCTAAACATTTATGTGAGGGCTTTAGATCTGATGTCACTTCCTGTAATGACGTGGCTTGTGATGCCACTTTCTATGATGTCAATTCTGTGATGCCATGTGTGATGTCGCGCGCCATGGTCACTTGCATACTGCCTAACTAGGTTAGTCCCCCCGCTTCTGTTTTTTAGGACTTGTGCCTTGTAGGTATGCCTCCTGTAACAGATTTGTAGTTGATGCAGCAGGTCTTGACAGAAAGGTAAGCTATATTCTCTCACATGCAATGAACAAGAAATGTAAGACTGGGCTGGGCTGAATGACTAGAATCAATCACACGGGGTTTGAGTGCTCCACTAAGTAGAAAAATACCCATGCAATTAGATATTACGAAAATATGCGACGTTTTAACATATTTCCTTCAAATATTAGTTCATGCACCCTCTGTGGACATGCCCATTCGTACACACGTCACTACAAAAATACATAAACACCTGAATTGTTCAAGTTATGGGTATATTTAACGAAAATTGCACTTTTCTTGCCACACGACAATATTGCTGCCTTTACATTAGATGCCTTTCCTTTTTAAATAAGAGACTGCTGACTCTGAAACGGAAGTCACATTCAGTTCTCGATCACTGCTGTTGGTAGTATTGGAATGTACATGTGTTGAGAAATCAAATGGAACGCCTTAAATTAGGTATAAACAATAAACCATCTCCTGCTGGTTTAAAAAAGGCCTTCCAAAAGTATTTCTTCTCTTTCATGCACCTGTTTAATGTTTCTCCTATCGTAGCTGTGCTGGCAGCTTCTTGCACCCTCCTCCTTGCCCTGACTCCTTCAGATGACGTGGGTCTATGCTGTGCATGCCCACCTCTTCCAAATTTGACTGCATTTAATTCTGCCTTCATCACTGGGGCGCACAGCTGTGGTGTGTCAGCAGTGGTGTGTCAGCAGTGAAGTGCACAGCAGTGGTGTGTCAGCAGTGAGGCACACAGCAGTGGTGCGTCAACAGTGGGGTGTCAGCAGTGGCATGTCAGCAGTGAAGTGCACAGCAGTGGTGTTTCAGCAGTGATGTGTCAGTAGTGAAGAGCACTGCAGTGGTGTGTCAGCAGTGGCATGTCAGTAGTGGTGTGTCAACAGTGAAGTGCACAGCAGTGGTGTGTCAGCAGTGAGGCACACAGCAGTGGTGTGTCAGCAGTGAGGCACACAGCAGTGGTGCATCAACAGTGGGGTGTCAGCAGTGGCGTGTCAGCAGTAAAGTGCACAGCAGTGGTGTGGCAGCAGTAGTGTAGCAGCAGTGAAGTGCACAGCAGTGGTGTGTCAGCAGTGGCGTGTGAGCAGTGGCGTGTCAGCCGTGAAGTGCACAGCAGTGGTGTTTCAGCAGTGATGTGTCAGTAGTAAAGAGCACTGCAGTGGTGTGTCAGCAGTGGCAAGTCAGTAGTGGTGTGTCAGCAGTGAAGTGCACAGCAGTGGTGTGTCAGCAGTGAGGCACACAGCAGTGGTGTGTCAGCAGTGGCGTGTCAGCGGTGGTGTGTCAGCAATGAAGTGCACAGCAGTGGTGGGTCAGCAGTGAAGTGCACAGCAGTGGTGGGTCAGCAATGTTGTCAGCAGTGGTCTGTCATCATTGGAGCGCACAGTAGTAGTTTGTCAGCAGTGGCACGTCAGTAGTATTGTGTTAACAGTGGTATGTCATCATTGTGGAGTACAGCAGTGGTGTGTCATTATTGAGGCACACAGCAATGGTTTGTCAGCAGTGGTGTATCAGCAGTTGACTGCCATCATTGGAGCACAAATGCAGTAGTCTGTCTGCAGTGGTGTGTCAGCAGTGGTGTGTCATCATTGGGGGGCACATCAGTGGTCTGTCGACAGTGTTTTGTCAGCAGTGGTATGTCCTCATTGTAGAGCACAGCAAAGATGTGTCAGCAGTGGCATGTCAACAATGGAGTGTCAGCAGTGGTCAGTCATCATTGGGGCACACAGCAGTGTTTTGTCAGCAGTGACTCTCTATCGTCATTAGGGTGCACAGCAATGGTGTATCAGCAGTGTTTTCAGCAGTGGTTCATCATCATTGGGGCACACAGCAGTGGTGTGTCAGCAGTGGTGTGTCAGCAGTGATGTGTCAGCAGTGTTGTGTCAGCAGCGGCGTGTCAACAGTGTTGTGTCAGCAGTATTGTGTCAGCAGCGGTGCGTCAGCAGTGATGTGTCTGCAGTGATGTGTCAGCAGTGGTGTGTCAACGATGTGTCAACAGTGATGTGTCATTATTGGCGTGGCAGCAGCAGGGCACACACCAGTGGTGTGTCAGCAGTGGTGCATCAGCCGTGATGTGTCAGCAGTGATGTCAGCAGTGATGTGTCATTATTGGTGTGTCAGCAGCGGCATGTCAGCAGTAATGTCAGCAGCAGCGTGTCAACAATGTTGCGTCAGCAGTGTTGTGTCAGCAGTGGTACGTCAGCAGTGATGTCTTAGCAGTGATGTCAGCAGTGATGTGTCAGCAGTGGTGTGTCACCAGTGGCGTGTCAGCAATGGTGTGCCAACAGTGAAGCGCACAGCAGTGGTGTGTCAGCAGTGAAGCACACACCACTGGTGTGTCAGCAGTGGTGTGTCAGCAGTGAGGCGCACAGCAATGGCATGTTAGCATTGAGGCACACAGCAGTGGTGTGTCAGCAGTGAGGCGCACATCAGTGGTGTGTCAGCAGAGGGGTACAGAGCAGTGGTTTATCAACATTTCGGGGTTCAGCAGTGGTCTGTCATCACCAGGGCGTAGAGCAGAGATCTATCATCATTAGAGCGCACAGCTGTGGCATGTCATCATTGGGGCGCACAGCTGCGGTCTGTCATCGGGGCGCACAGCTGTGACCTGTCATCATTGGGGCACACAGCTGTGGTCCCTCATAATTGTGGGGCCCAGCAGTGGCGTGTCAGCAGTGGGGCGCACAGCAATTGTCTGTCATCATGGTGGGGCCCAGAAGTGGTGTGTCAACAGTGGCGTGTCAGCAGTGAGGCACACAACAGTGGAGTGTCAGCAGTGAGGTGCACAACAGTGGCATGTCAGCAGTGGGGTGCACAGAAGGGGTGTGTCAACAGTGGCGTGTCAGCACTGGGGTGCACAGAAGGGGTGTGTCAACAATGGCGTGTCAGCAGTGGGATGCACAGCAGTGGTGTGTCAGCAGTGAGGCACACAGCAGTGGTGTGTCAGCAGTAGCGTGTCAGCAGTGGTGTGTCAGCAGTGAGGTGCACAGCAGTGGCATGTGAGAAGTGAGGCACACAGCAGTGGTGTGTCAGCAGTGGCATGTAAGCAGTGGTGTGTCAGTAGTGAAGTGCACAGCAGTGGTGTGTCAGCAGTGAGGTGCAAAACAGTGGTGTGTCAGCAGTGAGGCACACAGCAGTAGTGTGTCAGCAGTGGCGTGTCAGCGGTGGTGTGTCAGCAGTGAGACACACAGCAGTGGTGTGTCAGCAGTGGCGTGTCAGCAATGGTGTGTCAGCAGCGGTGTGTCAGCAGTGATGCAGCAGCAGTGGTTTTTCAGCAGTGGTGTGTCAGCAGCGGCATCAGCAGTGATTTGTCAGCAGCGATGTGTTAGCAGTGGTGCGTCAGCAGTGGTGTGTCAGCGGTGGCGTGCCAGCAGTGGTGTATCAGCGGCGGTGTGTCAGCAGTGGTGTATCAGCAGTGGTGTGACAGCAGTGGTGTCTGCAGTGGTGTCTGCAGTGGTGTGTCAGCAGTGGTGTGTCAGCAACGGCGTGTCAGCAACGTTGTGTCAGCAGCGGCACGTCAGCAGTGGTGTGTCAGCAGTGATGTCTGCAGCGACGTGTTAGCAGTGGTGTGTCAGCAGTGGTGTGTCAGCAGTGGTGTCAGCAGTGCTGTCAGCAGTGGTGTGTCAGCTGTGGTGTCAGGAGCAGCATGTCAGCAGTGGTGTGTCAGCAGTGGTGTCAGCAGCGGTGTGTCAGCAGTGGTGTGTCAGCAGCGTCGTGTCGGCAGTGGCGTCAGCAGTGATGTATACAATATGAAAGTGACAAAGCTGTTCCTAAAGGGATGGGGGGAGGATGTACCATGTAAGGAAGGTATATTATGGATATTGGAGCCCTCACACAGCCATCAGGATATTGTGAATCACATACCCTTCAGGATGTAATGTAACATCATCGGGCTGCTCCTACGTCGAGTCGGCTGGTGCAATACCAGACGGGCTCTTGTTTAGAGAGCACTCTTGTGGAGATCTTTATATCCAAGATAGCCGATAGTTCAAGTGGAAGTGTGGGGCTCGTTGATAATGTAGATTAATACTAAAATAGGGGAGGAAGTACTATCTCAACAATTTTATTATGATGTCTCCTCACCTAGTTAAAAGTATGAGGTAAAGTGTTAGTAACTCAGGTCAATGTTCTGGGTTGTCTACACTGCCTCGTCGTGGTCAACATGTTTCTCGCTATAACTGAGGTGTGCTCAAGCGATTCGTCAGGACCTAAAAAATTCTATCTACAAGTATATACAGAATGGGTTGTGTGATTAACAATAAGCATTCTCATATACAGCTGGTATTTTACCTGCGGCTCGGTCTACCTGTGTGGAGAAGGGGAGACCAAAATCATTATAGAACGCTCAATGACAAACTCAGTTACCATACATGGTGCGGATAGAACGTGCGTTGGGAGTGGAGGTGCACATTCTGTGTAAGGGGAGGGAAAATAATTAAAAAGACACACAAAAGCCACGTGAAGTGATCACTCCAAAGGTGTTTAAAACAGCAGTTAGTGGACTTACCCTATATACTCCATAGGATAAACCACTGCAGTCCCTGGTAGGCTACGCAAGGAGTTCCTTGCGTTCTGTAATGGTGTATGGAAGAAGTGCTTTGAAAAACATGTTAGATCACTAAATACAGTACTCCAGGGTCATTAACACCCCTTCTCTTATATTCACAACATATCGATACGTTTATTGCAGCTCTAGTGGGGGTCACTAATGGATGTGAGGAAAGTCAGAGAACACTCTGAAACCACCTACTGTGTGTAGTGGTCGGTCGGTAAAGGAGACGTGTTCCTAAAAGTGAAAATACAAGAAGCAGTCGGAGCAAAAAGAACTCGTGTCTCCGCGTTTTGATTAACGTCTCGTTGTTCTGTCCTGTGTGGATCTGTGTACTCCCGTTTATCTAAGTGGAGTAAGGGCAATGGCTAGTAACCCTGGTGCGTGAGTGATAAATAAATATAAGTATAGCCTTGATCCTGGACAGTGATGTCGGTATATGGATCTAAACCCATCCGAGTAGTGGAGCTAGCAGTACTAGACACGTTATCTTTTAAAACCTTAGAGTCATACTTACTGACACGCCGAGTCCGTGTCGCCCGTCGACCTACCCCGCACTACCAGGACTGGGAGGTGGGGCTAAGCGGTCTCGCGTAGGTATAAGAATTCACGTCACCACTTAGGCGGAAATGAATGCACTGTTGTTAATTGATGTTGCGAGCGACTAAATAGCCGCCATGTTGGAGGAGGTGCGAGTAGCGGAGTTGTAGCGTTAAAACCATGTGCCGAATGCATACGTGTTGTTAATGCCATTTATACAACGGTGTTGACAATGCTATTTCAAAATTGGATGCTGGTGTATTATACCAATTGTGAGGAGAAAAAATATATTTTTTTATATATAAAACGAAAGATATAGCAGAGATAAATTCATATGGTTATGGTATATCCGCTGATGTTACCATATTTGCGGCTCGCCATATTAAAACATCCGTGACAGCCATGCGTAGTCAGCCATAGTGTTCAATATATTAAACTAATGGACCTCAATTTAGTCGGTTTCAGACCCTACAATATTTTGTGGTGACCTAAATATTAATAAGAGGTCTAGTCAGTGTGAGATGGCCTAGTGTATAAGGAAGATGTCAGACTCGAGTGTGGTAACTAAGAAGCTTAGTGTGCACAATGTAGGACACGTCTTACGGTGGTTTAAGGGAGGCCCACGGAATGGCATCATTGAGTCCTGAGGTGTCTGTGCCGCTTTTGTACACCCACCGTTGTTCTTTAATTAATAAAGCTTCTTTTGTTATATTCGGCAATGTTTCCAGAATGAGCCATCTAAAAGAATCGGGGGGGTGTCCTTTTTCTAGAAAATGCGCACACATTTTGGTGTTGATTCTCTTACAGCGAAAGTTACTGCGGTGTTCAATGATGCGCGTCTTGGCTGGGCGGGTTGTCATGCCTATGTACTGTAGTTTGCAAGGACATGTAATCATGTATACACAATTGGTCGTGTTGCAGTTGGTGTGGCGGCGTATTTCCCACTTGAGATTGTCATTGATTTCAACTGTCTTGTGTATGTTAGTAAGGTGGCACACAGAGCATGAACCACAGGGGTAGTGCCCGGTCACAGGGGGCAAGTCCCATAGTAATCTCTGTGTTGTCGGTCTCTGTGTGTGTGGACGGGTGTGGATCACAGAGTTATAGTGATGTGATGTATCAGCAGTTGTGTGGCAGCAGCGGCGTCAGCAGTGATGAGTCAGCAGCGACGTGTAAGCAGTGGTGTGTCAGCAGCGATGTGTCAGCAGTGGTGTCAACAGCAGTGTGTCAGTAGTGGTGTGTCAACAGCGGGGTGTCAGCAGCAGCTTGTCAGCAGTGGTGTGTCAGCATCGGTGTATCAGCAGCCGTGTGTCAGCAGCGATGTGTCAGCAGTGGTGTGTCAGCAGCGGTGTGTCAGCAGTGGTGTATCAGCAGCGGTGTGTCAGCAGTGGTGTCAGCAGCGGCGTGTCAGCTGCGGCGTGTCAGCAGCGGTGTGTCAGCAGCGGCGTGTCAGCAGTGGTGTGTCAGCAGTGGTGTCAACAGCAGTGTGTCAGCAGTGGTGTGTCAACAGCGGAGTGTCAGCAGCAGCTTGTCAGCAGTGGTGTGTCAGCATCGGTGTATCAGCAGCGGTGTGTCAGCAGCGATGTGTCAGCAGCGGTGTGTCAGCAGCGGTGTGTCAACAGCGGCATGTCAGCAGTGGCATGTCAGCAGTGGCGTGTAAGCAGCGGTGTCAGCAGTGGTGTGTCAGCAGTGGTGTCAGCAGTGGCGTGTCAGCAGCGGCGTGTCAGCAGCGATGTGTCAGCAGCGGTGTGTCAGCAGCGGCGTGTCAGCAGTGCTGTGTCAGCAGTGGTGTCAGCAGCAGCATGTCAGCAGTGGTGTATCAGCAGCATTGTGTCAGCTGTGGTGTCAGCAGCAGCTTGTCAGCAGCGATGTGTCAGCAGTGGTGTGTCAGCAGTGGTGTCTGCAGCGGCGTGTCTGCAGCGGCGTGTCTGCAGCGGCATGTCAGCAGTGGCTTGTCAGCAGTGGCTTGTCAGCAGTGGGGTGTCAGCAGTGGCATGTCAGCAGTGGTGTATCAGCAGTAGTGTGTCAGCAGTGGTGTCAGCAGCAGAGTGTCAGCAGCGATGTGTCAGTATTGTTGTGAAAGCAGTGGTGTGTGAGCAGCAGTGTGTCAGCAGTGGTGTCAGCAGCAGAGTGTCAGCAGCGATGTGTCAGTAGTGGGGTCAGCAGCGGCGTATCAGCAGCGGCGTGTCAGCAGTGGCTTGTCAGCAGTGGGGTGTCAGCAGTGGCTTGTCAAGAGTGGCTTGTCAGCAGTGGGGTGTCAGCAGTGGCATGTCAGAAGTGGCTTGTCAGCAGTGGCTTGTCAGCAGTGGTGTGTTAGCAGTGGTGTCTACAGAGGCGTGTCAGCAGTGATGTGTCAGCAGTGGTGTGTCTGCAGTGGTGTGTCTGCAGTGGTGTGTCTGCAGTGGTGTCAGCAGCGGCGTGTCTGAAGTAAGTGGAGTGTCAGCAGCAGTGTGTCAGCAGTGGTGTCAGCAGCAGTGTGTCAGCAGCGATGTGTCAGTAGTGGTGTCAGCATCGTCGTGTCAGCATCATCGTGTCAGCAGTGGCTTGTCAGTAGTGGCTTGTCAGCAGTGGGGTGTCAGCAGCAGCATGTCAGCAGTTGTGTGTCAGCAGTGGTGTCTACGGAGGCATGTCAGCAGCGGGATGTAAGCAGCGGTGTGTCAGCTGTCATGTCAGCAGTCATGTCAGCAGTGGCATGTCAGCAATGGTGTGTCGGCAGCAGTGTGTCAGCAGCGGTGTGTCAGCAGCGGTGTGTCAGCAGCGACCTGTCACCAGCGGTGTGTCAGCAGCAGCGTGTCAGCAGTGGTATGTCAGCAGTGGTATGTCAGCAGTGGTGTGTCAGCAGTGGTGTCTGCAGCAGCGTGTCAGCAGCAGCATGTCAGCAGCTGCGTGTCAGCAGTGGTGTGTCAGCAGTGACATGTTAGCAGTGAGGTGTCAGCAGTGAGATGTCAGCAGTGAGTTGTCAGCCGCGGTGTGTCAGCAGTGGTGTGTCAGCAGTGGTGTGTCTGCAGCGGGGTGTCAGCAGTGGTGTGTCAGCAGCAGTGTGTCATCAGTGGTGTCAGCAGCAGAGTGTCAGCAGCGATGTGTCAGAAGTGGTGTGTCAGTAGTGGTGTGTAAGCAGTGGTGTCAGCAGTGGCATGCCAGCAGCAGCGTGCCAGCAGCGGCGTGTCAGCAGCGGCGTGTCAGCAGCGGCGTGTCAGCAGCGGCATGTCAGCAGCGGCTTGTCAGCAGTGGCTTGTCAGCAGTGGGGTGTCAGCAGCGGCATGTCACCAGTGGTATGGCAGCAGTGATGTGTCAGTAGCGGTGTGTCAGCAGTAGTGTGTCAGCAGCGGCATGTCAGCAGTGGTGTGTCAGCAGTGGTGTGTCAGCAGTGGTGTGTCAGCAGCGGTGTGTCAGCAGCGGCGTGTCAGCATTGGAGTCAGCAGTGGCATCAGCAGTGGTGTCAGCAGCGGTGTGTCAGCAGCGGTGTGTCAGCAGCGGCGTGTCAGAAGCGGCATGTCATAGTGGCGTGTCCGCAGCGGCGTGTCAGCAGCGGTGTGTCAGCAGTGGCGTGTCAGCAGTGGCGTTTCAGAAGTGGTGTATCTGCAGCGGCGTGTCTGCAGTAGCGTGTCTACAGCGGCGTGTCTGCAGCGGCGTGTCAGCAGCGGCATGTCATTAGCAGCGTGTCAGCAGTGGTGTCAGCAGTGGTGTCTTCAGTGGTGTCTGCAGTGGTGCCAGCAGTGGAGTCAGCAGCGATGTGTCAGCAGTGGTGTGTCAGCAGTGGTGTCAGCAGCGGCGTGTCAGCAGTGGTGTGTCAGCAGTGGTGTCTGCAGCAGGTTGTCAGAAGTGGTGTGTCAGCAGTGGCGTGTGACCAGTGGTGTCTGCAGCGGCGTGTCAGCAACGGCATGTCCGCAGCAGTGTGTCAGCAGCAATGTGTCAGCAGCAGTGTGTCAGAAGTGGTGTGTCAGCAGCGGTGAGTCAGCAGCGGCGTGTCCGCAGCATGTCTGCAGTGGTGTCAGCAGTGGTGTCAGCAGCGATGTATCAGCAGTGGTGTGTCAGCAGTGGTGTCAGCAGCGGCGTGTCAGCAGTGGTATGTCAGCAGTGGTGTGTCAACAGCAGCGTGTTAGTAGTGGCGTGTCAGCAGTGAGGTGTCAGCAGTGAGGTGTCAGCAGCGGCGTGTCAGCAGTGAAGTCTGCAGCAGGGTGCCAGCAGTGGTGTGTCAGCAATGGCGTGTCAGCAACGGCGTGTTGTCAGTGGTGTGTCAGCAGCAGCTTGTCAGCAGCGGCATGTCAGCAGTGGTGTGTCAGCAGGGATGTCTGCAGTGACGTGTTAGCAGTGGTGTGTTAGCAGTGGTGTGTCAGCAGTGGTGTCAGCAGTGGTGTGTCAGCAGTGGTGTGTCAGCTGTGGTGTCAGGAGCGGTGTGTCAGCAGTGGTGTGTCAGCAGTGGTGTCAGCAGCAGTGTGTCAGCAGTTGTGTGTCAGCAGCATCGTGTCAGCAGCGGCGTCAGCAGTGATGTATAAGCAGTGGTGTGTCAGCAGCAGCGTCAGCAGTGATGAGTCAGCAGCGATGTGTAAGCAGTGGTGTGTCAGCAGCGATGTGTCAGCAGTGATGTGTCAGAAGTGGCGTCAGCAGCAGCGTGTCAGCAGTGGTGTGTCAGCAGTGGTGTCAGCAGCGGCGTATCAGCAGCGGTGTGTCAGCAGCAGCATGTCAGCAGTGGCGTGTCAGCCGTGGCGTGTCAGCAGTGGCATGTCAGCAGTGGTTTGTCAGCAGTGGTGTCTGCAGCAGCGTGTCAGCAGCGGCATGTCAGCAGCGGCATGTGACAGTGGCGTGTCAGCAGTGACATGTCAGCAGCCGCACGTCAGCAGTAGTGTATCACCAGTGGTGTGTCAGCAGCAGCGTCAGCAGCGATGTATCAGCAGCGGTGTGTCAGCAGTGGTGTGTCAGCAGTGGTGTCAGCAGCGGCTTGTCAGCAGCGGCGTGTCAGCAGCGGTGTGTCAGCAGCGGCGTGTCAGCAGTGGTGTCAGCAGTGGTGTCAACAGCAGTGTGTCAGCAGTGGTGTGTCAGCAGCGGGGTGTCAGCAGCAGCTTGTCAGCAGTGGTGTGTCAGCAGCGGTGTATCAGCAGCGGTGTGTCAGCAGCGATGTGTCAGCAGCGGTGTGTCAGCAGCGGTGTGTCAACAGCGGCATGTCAGCAGTGGCATGTCAGCAGTGGCGTGTAAGCAGCGGTGTCGGCAGTGGTGTGTCAGCAGTGGTGTCAGCAGTGGCGTGTCAGCAGCGGTTTGTCAGTAGCGGAGTGTCAGCAGTGTTGTGTCAGCAGTGGTGTCAGCAGCAGCGTGTCAGCAGTGGTGTGTCAACAGCGTTGTCAGCAGTGGTGTCAGCAGCAGCTTGTCAGCAGCAATGTGTCAGCAGTGGTGTGTCAGCAGTGGTATGGCAGCAGTGGTATGGCAGCAGTGATGTGTCAGTAGCGGTGTGTCAGCAGTAGTGTGTCAGCAGCGGCATGTCAGCAGTGGTGTGTCAGCAGTGGTGTGTCAGCAGTGGTGTGGCAGCAGCGGCGTGTCAGCAGCGCCGTGTCAGCATTGGCGTCAGCAGTGGCGTCAGCAGTGGTGTCAGCAGCGGTGTGTCAGCAGCGGTGTGTCAGCAGCGGCGTGTCAGCAGCGGCGTGTCAGCAGCGGCGTGTCCGCAGCGGCGTGTCAGCAGTGGCGTGTCAGCAGTGGCGTGTCAGCAGTGGCGTGTCAGCAGTGGTGTGTCTGCAGTGGCATGTCTGCAGTGGCGTGTCTGCAGCGGCGTGTCTGCAGCGGCGTGTCAGCAGCGGCGTGTCAGCAGCAGCGTGTCAGCAGTGGTGTGTCAGCAGTGGCTTGTCAAGAGTGGCTTGTCAGCAGTGGGGTGTCAGCAGTGGCATGTCAGAAGTGGCTTGTCAGCAGTGGCTTGTCAGCAGTGGTGTGTCTGCAGTGGTGTGTCTGCAGCGGCGTGTCTGAAGTAAGTGGAGTGTCAGCAGCAGTGTGTCAGCAGTGGTGTCAGCAGCAGTGTGTCAGCAGCGATGTGTCAGTAGTGGTGTCAGCATCGTCATGTCAGCATCATCATGTCAGCAGTGGCTTGTCAGTAGTGGCTTGTCAGCAGTGGGGTGTCAGCAGCAGCATGTCAGCAGTTGTGTGTCAGTAGTGGTGTCTACGGAGGCATGTCAGCAGCGGGATGTAAGCAGCGGTGTGTCAGCTCTCATGTCAGCAGTCGTGTCAGCAGTGGCATGTCAGCAATGGTGTGTCAGCAGCAGTGTGTCAGCAGCGGTGTGTCAGCAGCGGTGTGTCAGCAGCGACGTGTCACCAGCGGTGTGTCAGCAGCAGCGTGTCAGCAGTGGTATGTCAGCAGTGGTATGTCAGCAGTGGTGTGTCAGCAGTGGTGTCTGCAGCAGCGTGTCAGCAGCAGCGTGTCAGCAGCTGCGTGTCAGCAGTGGTGTGTCAGCAGTGGCATGTTAGCAGTGAGGTGTCAGCAGTGAGATGTCAGCAGTGAGGTGTCAGCCGCGGTGTGTCAGCAGTGGTGTGTCAGCAGTGGTGTGTCTGCAGCGGGGTGTCAGCAGTGGTGTGTCAGCAGCAGTGTGTCAGCAGTGGTGTCAGCAGCAGAGTGTCAGCAGCGATGTGTCAGAAGTGGTGTGTCAGTAGTGGTGTGTAAGCAGTGGTGTCAGCAGTGGCATGCCAGCAGC
Source organism: Triturus cristatus (assembly GCF_964204655.1). NCBI lineage: Eukaryota > Metazoa > Chordata > Amphibia > Caudata > Salamandridae > Triturus > Triturus cristatus. Next base: position 168,096,480 of record NC_140588.1, on the reverse strand, counting down.
GGCGTGCCAGCAGCGGCCTGTCAGTAGCGGCGTGTCAGCAGCGGCGTGTCAGCAGCGGTGTGTCAGCAGCGGCTTGTCAGCAGTGGCTTGTCAGCAGTGGGGTGTCAGCAGCGGCATGTCAGCAGTGGTATGGCAGCAGTGATGTGTCAGTAGCGGTGTGTCAGCAGTAGTGTGTCAGCAGCGGCATGTCAGCAGTGGTGTGTCAGCAGTGGTGTGTCAGCAGTGGTGTGTCAGCAGCGGCGTGTCAGCAGCGGCGTGTCAGCATTGGCGTCAGCAGTGGCATCAGCAGTGGTGTCAGCAGTGGTGTGTCAGCAGCGGTGTGTCAGCAGCGGCATGTCAGCAGCGGCATGTCATAGCAGCGTGTCCGCGGCGGCGTGTCAGCAGCGGTGTGTCAGCAGTGGCGTGTCAGCAGTGGCGTGTCAGAAGTGGTGTATCTGCAGTGGCGTGTCTGCAGTGGCGTGTCTGCAGCGGTGTGGCAGCAGCGGCGTGTCAGCAGCGCCGTGTCAGCATTGGCGTCAGCAGTGGTGTCAGCAGCGGTGTGTCAGCAGCGGTGTGTCAGCAGCGGCGTGTCAGCAGCGGCGTGTCAGCAGCGGCGTGTCCGCAGCGGCGTGTCAGCAGTGGCGTGTCAGCAGTGGCGTGTCAGCAGTGGCGTGTCAGCAGTGGTGTGTCTGCAGTGGCATGTCTGCAGTGGCGTGTCTGCAGCGGCGTGTCTGCAGCGGCGTGTCAGCAGCGGCGTGTCAGCAGCAGCGTGTCAGCAGTGGTGTGTCAGCAGTGGCTTGTCAAGAGTGGCTTGTCAGCAGTGGGGTGTCAGCAGTGGCATGTCAGAAGTGGCTTGTCAGCAGTGGCTTGTCAGCAGTGGTGTGTCTGCAGTGGTGTGTCTGCAGCGGCGTGTCTGAAGTAAGTGGAGTGTCAGCAGCAGTGTGTCAGCAGTGGTGTCAGCAGCAGTGTGTCAGCAGCGATGTGTCAGTAGTGGTGTCAGCATCGTCATGTCAGCATCATCATGTCAGCAGTGGCTTGTCAGTAGTGGCTTGTCAGCAGTGGGGTGTCAGCAGCAGCATGTCAGCAGTTGTGTGTCAGTAGTGGTGTCTACGGAGGCATGTCAGCAGCGGGATGTAAGCAGCTGTGTGTCAGCTCTCATGTCAGCAGTCGTGTCAGCAGTGGCATGTCAGCAATGGTGTGTCAGCAGCAGTGTGTCAGCAGCGGTGTGTCAGCAGCGGTGTGTCAGCAGCGACGTGTCACCAGCGGTGTGTCAGCAGCAGCGTGTCAGCAGTGGTATGTCAGCAGTGGTATGTCAGCAGTGGTGTGTCAGCAGTGGTGTCTGCAGCAGCGTGTCAGCAGCAGCGTGTCAGCAGCTGCGTGTCAGCAGTGGTGTGTCAGCAGTGGCATGTTAGCAGTGAGGTGTCAGCAGTGAGATGTCAGCAGTGAGGTGTCAGCCGCGGTGTGTCAGCAGTGGTGTGTCAGCAGTGGTGTGTCTGCAGCGGGGTGTCAGCAGTGGTGTGTCAGCAGCAGTGTGTCAGCAGTGGTGTCAGCAGCAGAGTGTCAGCAGCGATGTGTCAGAAGTGGTGTGTCAGTAGTGGTGTGTAAGCAGTGGTGTCAGCAGTGGCATGCCAGCAGCGGCGTGCCAGCAGCGGCCTGTCAGCAGCGGCGTGTCAGCAGCGGCGTGTCAGCAGCGGTGTGTCAGCAGCGGCTTGTCAGCAGTGGCTTGTCAGCAGTGGGGTGTCAGCAGCGGCATGTCAGCAGTGGTATGGCAGCAGTGATGTGTCAGTAGCGGTGTGTCAGCAGTAGTGTGTCAGCAGCGGCATGTCAGCAGTGGTGTGTCAGCAGTGGTGTGTCAGCAGTGGTGTGTCAGCAGCGGCGTGTCAGCAGCGGCGTGTCAGCATTGGCGTCAGCAGTGGCATCAGCAGTGGTGTCAGCAGTGGTGTGTCAGCAGCGGTGTGTCAGCAGCGGCATGTCAGCAGCGGCATGTCATAGCAGCGTGTCCGCGGCGGCGTGTCAGCAGCGGTGTGTCAGCAGTGGCGTGTCAGCAGTGGCGTGTCAGAAGTGGTGTATCTGCAGTGGCGTGTCTGCAGTGGCGTGTCTGCAGCGGCGTGTCTGCAGCGGCGTGTCAGCAGCGGCGTGTCAGCAGCAGCGTGTCAGCAGTGGTGTCAGCAGTGGTGTCTTCAGTGGTGTCTGCAGTTGTGTCAGCAGTGGAGTCAGCAGCGATGTGTCAGCAGTGGTGTGTCAGCAGTGGTGTCAGCAGCGGCGTGTCAGCAGTGGTGTGTCAGCAGTGGTGTCTGCAGCAGGTTGTCAGAAGTGGTGTGTCAGCAGTGGCGTGTGACCAGTGGTGTCTGCAGCAGCGTGTCAGCAACGGCATGTCCGCAGCGGTGTGTCAGCAGCAATGTGTCAGCAGCAGTGTGTCGGAAGTGGTGTGTCAGCAGCGGTGAGTCAGCAGCGGCGTGTCAGCAGCATGTCTGCAGTGGTGTCAGCAGTGGTGTCAGCAGCGATGTATCAGCAGTGGTGTGTCAGCAGTGGTGTCAGCAGCGGCGTGTCAGCAGTGGTATGTCAGCAGTGGTGTGTCAACAGCAGCGTGTTAGTAGTGGCGTGTCAGCAGTGAGGTGTCAGCAGTGAGGTGTCAGCAGCGGCGTGTCAGCAGTGAAGTCTGCAGCAGGGTGCCAGCAGTGGTGTGTCAGCAACGGCGTGTCAGCAATGGCGTGTTGGCAGTGGTGTGTCAGCAGCAGCTTGTCAGCAGCGGCATGTCAGCAGTGGTGTGTCAGCAGGGATGTCTGCAGTGATGTGTTAGCAGTGGTGTGTTAGCAGTGGTGTGTCAGCAGTGGTGTCAGCAGTGGTGTGTCAGCAGTGGTGTGTCAGCTGTGGTGTCAGGAGCGGTGTGTCAGCAGTGGTGTGTCAGCAGTGGTGTCAGCAGCAGTGTGTCAGCAATTGTGTGTCAGCAGCATCGTGTCAGCAGCGGCGTCAGCAGTGATGTATCAGCAGTGGTGTGTCAGCAGCAGCGTCAGCAGTGATGAGTCAGCAGCGATGTGTAAGCAGTGGTGTGTCAGCAGCGATGTGTCAGCTGTGATGTGTCAGAAGTGGCGTCAGCAGCAGCGTGTCAGCAGTGGTGTGTCAGCAGTGGTGTCAGCAGCGGCGTATCAGCAGCGGTGTGTCAGCAGCAGCATGTCAGCAGTGGCGTGTCAGCCGTGGCGTGTCAGCAGTGGCATGTCAGCAGTGGTTTGTCAGCAGTGGTGTCTGCAGCGGCGTGTCAGCAGCGGCATGTCAGCAGCGGCATGTCACAGTGGCGTGTCAGTAGTGACATGTCAGCAGCCGCACGTCAGCAGTAGTGTATCACCAGTGGTGTGTCAGCAGCAGCGTCAGCAGCGATGTATCAGCAGCGGTGTGTCAGCAGTGGTGTGTCAGCAGTGGTGTCAGCAGCGGCTTGTCAGCAGCGGCGTGTCAGCAGCGGTGTGTCAGCAGCGGCGTGTCAGCAGTGGTGTCAGCAGTGGTGTCAACAGCAGTGTGTCAGCAGTGGTGTGTCAGCAGCGGGGTGTCAGCAGCAGCTTGTCAGCAGTGGTGTGTCAGCAGCGGTGTATCAGCAGCGGTGTGTCAGCAGCGATGTGTCAACAGCGGCATGTCAGCAGTGGCATGTCAGCAGTGGCGTGTAAGCAGCGGTATCGGCAGTGGTGTGTCAGCAGTGGTGTCAGCAGTGGCGTGTCAGCAGCGGTGTGTCAGTAGCGGCGTGTCAGCAGTGTTGTGTCAGCAGTGGTGTCAGCAGCAGCGTGTCAGCAGTGGTGTGTCAGCAGCGTTGTCAGCAGTGGTATCAGCAGCAGCTTGTCAGCAGCGATGTGTCAGCAGTGGTGTGTCAGCAGTGGTATGGCAGCAGTGGTATGGCAGCAGTGATGTGTCAGTAGCGGTGTGTCAGCAGTAGTGTGTCAGCAGCGGCATGTCAGCAGTGGTGTGTCAGCAGTGGTGTGTCAGCAGTGGTGTGTCAGCAGCAGCGTGTCAGCAGCGCTGTGTCAGCATTGGCGTCAGCATTGGCGTCAGCAGTGGTGTCAGCAGTGGTGTGTCAGCAGTGGTGTGTCAGCAGCGGTGTGTCAGCAGCGGCGTGTCAGCAGCGGCGTGTCCGCAGCGGCGTGTCAGCAGTGGCGTGTCAGCAGTGGCGTGTCAGCAGTGGCGTGTCAGCAGTGGTGTGTCTGCAGCGGCGTGTCTGCAGTGGCGTGTCTGCAGCGGCGTGTCAGCAGCAGCGTGTCAGCAGCAGCGTGTCAGCAGTGGTGTCAGCAGTGGTGTCTGCAGTGGTGTCTGCAGTGGTGTCAGCAGTGGAATCAGCAGCGCTGTGTCAGCAGTGGTGTGTCACAGTGGTGTCAGCAGCGGCGTGTCAGCAGTGGTGTGTCAGCAGTGGTGTGTCAACAGCAGCGTGTTAGTAGTGGCGTGTCAGCAGTGAGGTGTCAGCAGTGAGGTGTCAGCAGTGAGGTGTCAGCAGCGGCGTGTCAGCAGTGGTGTGTCAGCAGTGGTGTCTGCAGCAGGTTGTCAGAAGTGGTGTGTCAGCAGTGGCGTGTGACCAGTGGTGTCTGCAGCGGCGTGTCCAGCAACGGCATATCCGCAGCGCTGTGTCAGCAGCAATGTGTCAGCAGCAGTGTGTCAGAAGTGGTGTGTCAGCAGCGGTGAGTCAGCAGCGGCGTGTCAGCAGCATGTCTGCAGTGGTGTCAGCAGTGGTGTCAGCAGCGATGTATCAGCAGTGGTGTGTCAGCAGTGGTGTCAGCAGCGGCGTGTCAGCAGTGGTATGTCAGCAGTGGTGTGTCAACAGCAGCGTGTTAGTAGTGGCGTGTCAGCAGTGAGGTGTCAGCAGTGAGGTGTCAGCAGCGGCGTGTCAGCAGTGAAGTCTGCAGCAGGGTGCCAGCAGTGGTGTGTCAGCAACGGCGTGTCAGCAACGGCGTGTCGGCAGTGGTGTGTCAGCAGCAGCTTGTCAGCAGCGGCATGTCAGCAGTGGTGTGTCAGCAGGGATGTCTGCAGCGACGTGTTAGCAGTGGTGTGTTAGCAGTGGTGTGTCAGCAGTGGTGTCAGTAGTGGTGTGTCAGCAGTGGTGTGTCAGCTGTGGTGTCAGAAGCGGTGTGTCAGCAGTTGTGTGTCAGCAGCGTCGTGTCAGCAGCGGCGTCAGCAGTGATGTATCAGCAGTGGTGTGTCAGCAGCGGCGTCAGCAGTGATGAGTCAGCAGCGATGTGTAAGCAGTGGTGTGTCAGCAGCGATGTGTCAGCAGTGATGTGTGAGAAGTGGCGTCAGCAGCGTGTCAGCAGTGGTGTGTCAGCAGTGGTGTCAGCAGCGGCGTATCAGCAGCGGTGTGTGAGCAGCAGCATGTCAGCAGTGGCGAGTCAGCAGTGGTGTGTCAGCAGTGCATGTCAGCAGTGGTTTGTCAGCAGTGGTGTCTTCAGCGGCGTGTCAGCAGCGGCATGTCACTAGCGGCATGTCACAGTGGCGTGTCAGTAGTGACATGTCAGCAGCGGCACGTCAGCAGTAGTGTATCACCAGTGGTGTGTCAGCAGCAGCGTCAGCAGCGATGTATCAGCAGCGGTGTGTCAGCAGTGGTGTGTCAGCAGCGGTGTGTCAGCAGTGGTGTCAGCAGCGGCTTGTCAGCAGCGGCGTGTCAGCAGCGGTGTGTCAGCAGCGGCGTGTCAGCAGTGGTGTCAGCAGTGGTGTCAACAGCAGTGTGTCAGCAGTGGTGTGTCAGCAGCGGGGTGTCAGCTGCAGCTTGTCAGCAGTGGTATGTCAGCAGCGGTGTATCAGCAGCGGTGTGTCAGCAGCGATGGGTCAGCAGCGGTCTGTCAGCAGCGGTGTGTCAACAGCGGCATGTCAGCAGTGGCATGTCAGCAGTGGCGTGTAAGCAGCGGTGTCGGCAGTGGTGTGTCAGCAGTGGTGTCAGCAGAGGCGTGTCAGCAGCGGTGTGTCAGCAGCGGCGTGCCAGCAGTGTTGTGTCAGCAGTGGTGTCAGCAGCAGCATGTCAGCAGTGGTGTGTCAGCAGCGTTGTCAGCAGTGGTGTCAGCAGCAGCTTGTCAGCAGCGATGTGTCAGCAGTGGTGTGTCAGCAGTGGTGTCTGCAGCGGCATGTCTGCAGCGGCGTGTCAGCAGTGGCTTGTCAGCAGTGGCTTGTCAGCAGTGGGGTGTCAGCAGTGGCATGTCAGCAGTGGTGTGTCAGCAGTGGGGTGTCAGCAGTGGCATGTCAGCAGTGGCTTGTCAACAGTGGCTTGTCAACAGTGGTGTCTACAGAGGCGTGTCAGCAGTGATGTGTCAGTAGTGGGGTCAGCAGCGGCGTATCAGCAGCGGTGTGTCAGCAGTGGCTTGTCAGCAGTGGGGTGTCAGCAGTGGCTGGTCAGGAGTGGCTTGTCAGCAGTGGGGTGTCAGCAGTGGCATGTCAGCAGTGGCTTGTCAACAGTGGCTTGTCAACAGTGGTGTCTACAGAGGCGTGTCAGCAGTGATGTGTCAGCAGCGACGTGTCACCAGCGGTGTGTCAGCAGCAGCGTGTCAGCAGTGGTATGTCAGCAGTGGTATGTCAGCAGTGGTGTGTCAGCAGTGGTGTCTGCAGCAGCGTGTCAGCAGCAGCGTGTCAGCAGCTGCGTGTCAGCAGTGGTGTGTCAGCAGTGGCATGTTAGCAGTGAGGTGTCAGCAGTGAGATGTCAGCAGTGAGGTGTCAGCCGCGGTGTGTCAGCAGTGGTGTGTCAGCAGTGGTGTGTCTGCAGCGGGGTGTCAGCAGTGGTGTGTCAGCAGCAGTGTGTCAGCAGTGGTGTCAGCAGCAGAGTGTCAGCAGCGATGTGTCAGAAGTGGTGTGTCAGTAGTGGTGTGTAAGCAGTGGTGTCAGCAGTGGCATGCCAGCAGCGGCGTGCCAGCAGCGGCCTGTCAGCAGCGGCGTGTCAGCAGCGGCGTGTCAGCAGCGGTGTGTCAGCAGCGGCTTGTCAGCAGTGGCTTGTCAGCAGTGGGGTGTCAGCAGCGGCATGTCAGCAGTGGTATGGCAGCAGTGATGTGTCAGTAGCGGTGTGTCAGCAGTAGTGTGTCAGCAGCGGCATGTCAGCAGTGGTGTGTCAGCAGTGGTGTGTCAGCAGTGGTGTGTCAGCAGCGGCGTGTCAGCAGCGGCGTGTCAGCATTGGCGTCAGCAGTGGCATCAGCAGTGGTGTCAGCAGCGGTGTGTCAGCAGCGGTGTGTCAGCAGCGGCGTGTCAGCAGCGGCATGTCATAGCAGCGTGTCCGCGGCGGCGTGTCAGCAGCGGTGTGTCAGCAGTGGCGTGTCAGCAGTGGCGTGTCAGAAGTGGTGTATCTGCAGTGGCGTGTCTGCAGTGGCGTGTCTGCAGCGGCGTGTCTGCAGCGTCGTGTCAGCAGCGGCGTGTCAGCAGCAGCGTGTCAGCAGTGGTGTCAGCAGTGGTGTCTCAGTGGTGTCTGCAGTGGTGTCAGCAGTGGAGTCAGCAGCGATGTGTCAGCAGTGGTGTGTCAGCAGTGGTGTCAGCAGCGGCGTGTGTCAGCAGTGGTGTCTGCAGCAGGTTGTCAGAAGTGGTGTGTCAGCAGTGGCGTGTGACCAGTGGTGTCTGCAGCAGCGTGTCAGCAACGGCATGTCCGCAGCGGTGTGTCAGCAGCAATGTGTCAGCAGCAGTGTGTCAGAAGTGGTGTGTCAGCAGCGGTGAGTCAGCAGCGGCGTGTCAGCAGCATGTCTGCAGTGGTGTCAGCAGTGGTGTCAGCAGCGATGTATCAGCAGTGGTGTGTCAGCAGTGGTGTCAGCAGCGGCGTGTCAGCAGTGGTATGTCAGCAGTGGTGTGTCAACAGCAGTGTGTTAGTAGTGGCGTGTCAGCAGTGAGGTGTCAGCAGTGAGGTGTCAGCAGCGGCGTGTCAGCAGTGAAGTCTGCAGCAGGGTGCCAGCAGTGGTGTGTCAGCAACGGCGTGTCAGCAATGGTGTGTTGGCAGTGGTGTGTCAGCAGCAGCTTGTCAGCAGCGGCATGTCAGCAGTGGTGTGTCAGCAGGGATGTCTGCAGCGACGTGTTAGCAGTGGTGTGTTAGCAGTGGTGTGTCAGCAGTGGTGGCAGCAGTGGTGTGTCAGCAGTGGTGTGTCAGCTGTGGTGTCAGGAGCGGTGTGTCAGCAGTGGTGTGTCAGCAGTGGTGTCAGCAGCAGTGTGTCAGCAGTTGTGTGTCAGCAGCATCGTGTCAGCAGCGGCGTCAGCAGTGATGTATCAGCAGTGGTGTGTCAGCAGCAGCGTCAGCAGTGATGAGTCAGCAGCGATGTGTAAGCAGTGGTGTGTCAGCAGCGATGTGTCAGCAGTGATGTGTCAGAAGTGGCGTCAGCAGCAGCGTGTCAGCAGTGGTGTGTCAGCAGTGGTGTCAGCAGCGGCGTATCAGCAGCGGTGTGTCAGCAGCAGCATGTCAGCAGTGGCGTGTCAGCCGTGGCGTGTCAGCAGTGGCATGTCAGCAGTGGTTTGTCAGCAGTGGTGTCTGCAGCGGCGTGTCAGCAGCGGCATGTCAGCAGCGGCATGTCACAGTGGCGTGTCAGTAGTGACATGTCAGCAGCCGCACGTCAGCAGTAGTGTATCACCAGTGGTGTGTCAGCAGCAGCGTCAGCAGCGATGTATCAGCAGCGGTGTGTCAGCAGTGGTGTGTCAGCAGTGGTGTCAGCAGCGGCTTGTCAGCAGCGGCGTGTCAGCAGCGGTGTGTCAGCAGCGGCGTGTCAGCAGTGGTGTCAGCAGTGGTGTCAACAGCAGTGTGTCAGCAGTGGTGTGTCAGCAGCGGGGTGTCAGCAGCAGCTTGTCAGCAGTGGTGTGTCAGCAGCGGTGTATCAGCAGCGGTGTGTCAGCAGCGATGTGTCAACAGCGGCATGTCAGCAGTGGCATGTCAGCAGTGGCGTGTAAGCAGCGGTATCGGCAGTGGTGTGTCAGCAGTGGTGTCAGCAGTGGCGTGTCAGCAGCGGTGTGTCAGTAGCGGCGTGTCAGCAGTGTTGTGTCAGCAGTGGTGTCAGCAGCAGCGTGTCAGCAGTGGTGTGTCAGCAGCGTTGTCAGCAGTGGTGTCAGCAGCAGCTTGTCAGCAGCGATGTGTCAGCAGTGGTGTGTCAGCAGTGGTATGGCAGCAGTGGTATGGCAGCAGTGATGTGTCAGTAGCGGTGTGTCAGCAGTAGTGTGTCAGCAGCGGCATGTCAGCAGTGGTGTGTCAGCAGTGGTGTGTCAGCAGTGGTGTGTCAGCAGCGGCGTGTCAGCAGCGCTGTGTCAGCATTGGCATCAGCATTGGCGTCAGCAGTGGTGTCAGCAGTGGTGTGTCAGCAGTGGTGTGTCAGCAGCGGTGTGTCAGCAGCGGCGTGTCAGCAGCGGCGTGTCCGCAGCGGCGTGTCAGCAGTGGCGTGTCAGCAGTGGCGTGTCAGCAGTGGCGTGTCAGCAGTGGTGTGTCTGCAGCGGCGTGTCTGCAGTGGCGTGTCTGCAGCGGCGTGTCAGCAGCAGCGTGTCAGCAGCAGCGTGTCAGCAGTGGTGTCAGCAGTGGTGTCTGCAGTGGTGTCTGCAGTGGTGTCAGCAGTGGAATCAGCAGCGATGTGTCAGCAGTGGTGTGTCACAGTGGTGTCAGCAGCGGCGTGTCAGCAGTGGTGTGTCAGCAGTGGTGTGTCAACAGCAGCGTGTTAGTAGTGGCGTGTCAGCAGTGAGGTGTCAGCAGTGAGGTGTCAGCAGTGAGGTGTCAGCAGCGGCGTGTCAGCAGTGGTGTGTCAGCAGTGGTGTCTGCAGCAGGTTGTCAGAAGTGGTGTGTCAGCAGTGGCGTGTGACCAGTGGTGTCTGCAGCGGCGTGTCAGCAACGGCATGTCCGCAGCGCTGTGTCAGCAGCAATGTGTCAGCAGCAGTGTGTCAGAAGTGGTGTGTCAGCAGCGGTGAGTCAGCAGCGGCGTGTCAGCAGCATGTCTGCAGTGGTGTCAGCAGTGGTGTCAGCAGCGATGTATCAGCAGTGGTGTGTCAGCAGTGGTGTCAGCAGCGGCGTGTCAGCAGTGGTATGTCAGCAGTGGTGTGTCAACAGCAGCGTGTTAGTAGTGGCGTGTCAGCAGTGAGGTGTCAGCAGTGAGGTGTCAGCAGCGGCGTGTCAGCAGTGAAGTCTGCAGCAGGGTGCCAGCAGTGGTGTGTCAGCAATGGCGTGTCAGCAACGGCGTGTCAGCAGTGGTGTGTCAGCAGCAGCTTGTCAGCAGCGGCATGTCAGCAGTGGTGTGTCAGCAGGGATGTCTGCAGCGACGTGTTAGCAGTGGTGTGTTAGCAGTGGTGTGTCAGCAGTGGTGTCAGCAGTGGTGTGTCAGCAGTGGTGTGTCAGCTGTGGTGTCGGGAGCGGCGTGTCAGCAGTGGTGTGTCAGCAGTGGTGTCAGCAGCGGTGTGTCAGCAGTTGTGTGTCAGCAGCGTCGTGTCAGCAGCGGCGTCAGCAGTGATGTATCAGCAGTGGTGTGTCAGCTGCGGCGTCAGCAGTGATGAGTCAGCAGCGATGTGTAAGCAGTGGTGTGTCAGCAGCGATGTGTCAGCAGTGATGTGTCAGAAGTGGCGTCAGCAGCGTGTCAGCAGTGGTGTGTCAGCAGTGGTGTCAGCAGCGGCGTATCAGCAGCGGTGTGTGAGCAGCAGCATGTCAGCAGTGGCGAGTCAGCAGTGGTGTGTCAGCAGTGGCATGTCAGCAGTGGTTTGTCAGCAGTGGTGTCTTCAGCGGCGTGTCAGCAGCGGCATGTCACTAGCGGCATGTCACAGTGGCGTGTCAGTAGTGACATGTCAGCAGCGGCACGTCAGCAGTAGTGTATCACCAGTGGTGTGTCAGCAGCAGCATCAGCAGCGATGTATCAGCAGCGGTGTGTCAGCAGTGGTGTGTCAGCAGCGGTGTGTCAGCAGTGGTGTCAGCAGCGGCTTGTCAGCAGCGGCTTGTCAGCAGCGGTGTGTCAGCAGCGGCGTGTCAGCAGTGGTGTCAGCAGTGGTGTCAACAGCAGTGTGTCAGCAGTGGTGTGTCAGCAGCGGGGTGTCAGCTGCAGCTTGTCAGCAGTGGTGTGTCAGCAGCGGTGTATCAGCAGCGGTGTGTCAGCAGCGATGGGTCAGCAGCGGTCTGTCAGCAGCGGTGTGTCAACAGCGGCATGTCAGCAGTGGCATGTCAGCAGTGGCGTGTAAGCAGCGGTGTCGGCAGTGGTGTGTCAGCAGTGGTGTCAGCAGTGGCGTGTCAGCAGCGGTGTGTCAGCAGTGGCGTGCCAGCAGTGTTGTGTCAGCAGTGGTGTCAGCAGCAGCATGTCAGCAGTGGTGTGTCAGCAGCGTTGTCAGCATTGGTGTCAGCAGCAGCTTGTCAGCAGCGATGTGTCAGCAGTGGTGTGTCAGCAGTGGTGTCTGCAGCGGCATGTCTGCAGCGGCGTGTCAGCAGTGGCTTGTCAGCAGTGGCTTGTCAGCAGTGGGGTGTCAGCAGTGGCATGTCAGCAGTGGTGTGTCAGCAGCAGTGTGTCAGCAGTGGTGTCAGCAGCAGAGTGTCAGCAGCGATGTGTCAGTAGTGGGGTCAGCAGCGGCGTATCAGCAGCGGTGTGTCAGCAGTGGCTTGTCAGCAGTGGGGTGTCAGCAGTGGCTGGTCAGGAGTGGCTTGTCAGCAGTGGGGTGTCAGCAGTGGCATGTCAGCAGTGGCTTGTCAACAGTGGCTTGTCAACAGTGGTGTCTACAGAGGCGTGTCAGCAGTGATGTGTCAGCAGTGATGTGTCAGCAGTGGTGTGTCAGCAGTGGTGTGTAAGCAGTGGTGTGTCAGCAGTGGTGTGTCTGCAGTGGTGTGTCTGCAGTGGTGTGTGCAGTGGTGTCAACTGCGGCGTGTTCGCAGTAAGTGGAGTTTTAGCAGCTGTGTGCCAGCAGTGGTGTCAGCAGCAGAGTGTCAGCAGCGATGTGTCAGTAGTGGTGTGTAAGCAGTGGTGTCAGCATTGTCGTGTCAGCATCGTCATGTCAGCAGTGGCTTGTCAGTAGTGGCTTGTCAGCAGTGGGGTGTTGTTAGACCTGGCACCTTGGCGTGAGTTTCCCTTCCACTTTTTGATGGTGTGCCTCGACTGTTTTGCTGGTGTTGTCCGCTCAGGGCACTGCGCCACGGCTAATCCGTGCCGCAGTGCAAGTGCTCCCAAAGTAAAATGTACCTGTAATTGATGTCCATGATTGGTTTATTGGATTCACTGTCAGTCCCCAGTAAAGTGCACCGAGGGTGCCAGGGCTTGTGAATGCCAATGCTGCTGGTGGGCTTGCAGCGCTGGTTGCGCCACCCACGGAAGCGGCCTTGTAAAGTGTGTCTAGGGCCTGCCACCGCAGACCCTGTGCGCGGTCCGCGACCGTCGCGCTGACTGCGCAAGTGCCCCCACTTGCCAGTCCCTAAACCTTCCCTTACCTACATATTAGCCACCCCTCTGGTAGGCCCAAGGGCAGGGTGCATTGTAGGCATAAGGTAAGACATGCCCTGATGTGTGTGGCATGTCTTAGTAGTGAATTACAGCCCTTGTCGTTTTTCACTATTGAAGGCTACCTGCTCTCCATAGGCCAGAATGGGCTGCTGGGATCCCGCCAACGCTGTGACCCCAGTGGACTCAGAGAGCATGGTAGAAGTGTCAAGTTTAGTATGCCTGAACTCAGGATGATAAAATACTTCTTGTAGTCAAGTTTATTTTAATATCCTGGGTTTGTAAATACTACTTTTAGAAAGTTAGTATTTACTGACCTGACCATCTCAGTCCGCCTCTGCTGTGTGTATGTGTTCTGCCTGGCAACAGTAAGGAGCAGGGTTGGGGAATCCCCAGAGACAGGTTGGCTGCCAGGTGGTGGGTAGAGAGATTACACCTGGATGGGTGGGAGGAGTACACCTTGACTCTTGAATAGACCTGTGCTCTGCCACCACAAAGCCGGCGCCACCCCCTGTGGGGCGGCTGATGTCTCTGCCCTGCTGCTGAAAGGAAAGAGCAGAGTCACCATAACAAAGTGCTCCAGAACTGGACTGAGCCAGGCCTAGGCCCCCTGGCGCTAAAGAACAAAAGAATCATGGTATAAAAGTAGGAGCCTGGCTCCTAGGAAATCAGAATCCTGTTTACCACAAAGAACCTCTGCCCGACTAGAAGGAGAAGAAGACGCCGGAGGAGCTGGCCTGCTGCTTGCCTTGCTGAGAAAGGAGAGGAAGAGACTTACTGAAAAGACTTTGCTACTTTGTGCTTGAACATTCTCCAAGGGCTTGATCTGAGCTTGCCCCCTGAACTGAACCCCAGGAACAGTGGGTTCTCTGTGCTTTTGCTCGTCCTCCAATTCGAGCCGTGTGTGCATCCCGCTGGAAAGAGACTGCGCCCCTCATCGCCCCTCCTAGGGCCGTGACACTCAGAAGCTTGCCTGCCTCAAACCCGTGAGAGCCCCGCTCCGTCCAGAGCCGCTCTCTGTCCCCGGGCCAGGCCGCCTGCATCCCTGTCACCGCCTGCTACTGGAGTGCGCTGAACGCGCTATCACCCCTCCTGCCGGAAGCCGTCCGACGACTGTGATCTACGCCGGGTCATCCAGCTGCACTGACCGTGCCCTGCGACCCCGCTTCGCTATCCCCGGACATCTCAGGCCGCGCCGCCCCCGCTGTGGAGACCCTCCTGCACCGCCGTGCCAAAGGGTCGCGGGCCGCGCCTGCCTACTTGCCCACACCTGCTGATTGAGGACCCAAGAACACGTCCCAAGCTGAGAGTCGCACCGACCTGTACCGACTCTCCACATCACGAAAGAAGTTCCAGTATCGGGCTCGGGGCCCGCAACGCCTTATTTCCCCGTTCGCAGGAGCCGATCTCTGTGAGTACTGGAACCACAAGTAAACATTTGCAAGAGACTACAAACTATCCATTTGAAACTACGAACCAAGAACATTTGCCTGCTGTATAACCTGGTGGCCTAGCGAAAACGGTATTGGTCTTGTGATAAGTCTGCTGAGATATATATACCTTATTTTTACATAAAGAATCGTATTTTTATATAAATCCAAGGCTGGTGTCCGTTTCTGGGGGGATTGATGTATTTACTGTGTGTATGATTGTAAGTGCTTAACCAACAACGCCTGAGGAATCGCCTTGGCTGCTCACGCCACGCACCTAGAGGGTGAGCAAGGGTCATTCGCGAGGGGTTATCCTGCGCCCTGACGTGGAGGAAAGGGTTCCTGCTTGACACAAGGGCAACCTTGCGCCAACCAGAGATCCCCGACTCTAACATTGTTGGCAGCGGGTGGGATTTCGGATTTGCACTTGTAATTTGCATACAGTGAATTATTAATCACCAGATAGTGAGAGCAGACCAAATAACGCGGCCACAGGTTTGTAATTGTTGAACTTTGTTGAAACATCTGCCATTACTGCAACCATGCCTGGCTCACTCTCTGCTGGAAGAGCGCTCTCTGTGATTTCTGGAATAGATGAGGTGGATTGGGAGAGACTGGAAGGCTACACGATGGAGCAATTGAAAGGCTACAGTGTAAAATTCAGAGTCCCCCATGCTGGATGCAAGAGGAAGCCCCAGTACACCAAGGCGTTGAGAGCCTGGAAGGAGTCACGAGACCTACGGAATGCGGGGGACATCGTTCCACCCGACAACCTTGAGGAGCCCAGCAGAGTCCGGTCGCCAGAGGAGCTGGCCGACAGGGCAGCAGACAGGGCGCATGCAATGGAGATGGCAAAGTTGGCAGGACAAATGGAAATGGAAAAGCAGAAGTTGGCCCTGGAGGCACAACAACGCCAAATGGATCACGATATCAGATTGAAGGAGTTGGAGCTGAAGGCGAAAAGTTTGGACACCGCTCCTTCTGGTGGCAGCACTCCACCAGCGCAGGTAGAGTCCAAGGTGTACATCCCCAAAGATGTAGTAAAGGAGTATTTCAGAAAGGATGACATAGGGCAGTGGTTTAGGGCCTACGAGGTGGCCATGTCCTCACACCGGGTCCCTGAGAAAGACTGGGGAGCGGGGTTGTGGGGAAGGTTCCTTGCTGAAGGGCGGGACACACTGTTAGATTTGCCCTTAGAAGTCCAAACCTCATACCCCCATATGAAGGAAGCTTTAATGACCAGGTATGGGTTAACTCCGGAGCTATATCGACAGAGGTTCAGGGAGACCAAGAAGATCCCTGAGAGTACGTATGTGGAATATGTGACCTTTTTCTGCAGAGCGCTGGATGGTTGGGTGAAGGGTAGCAAAGTGAATGATTATCAAGGGCTGCTTGATTTAATTGCATGGGAGCACTTGTCCAGTCAATGTTTTCCTGAGCTACGCCAGCACCTGATAGATAGCAAGCTGTCCAACCCGAGGAAGCTTGCTGAGGAGGCGGACCGCTGGCTCAGCACCAGGGTCCACAAGGGTCAAGTGGGAGACTCCGCCAAAGGTGGGCAGGGTCCCCAGCAGAAGAGTGGGGGGGACAAGGGTAAACAGAAGGGGTTCCAAAAAGGCCCCCAAAGTAATTCCCAAGGGAACCAGCAGAAGGGTTCTCAGCCTCCCCCACCCCCGCAGCAGAACGGGGCCCCGACAGGTAGACCTGTTCCAAAGGGGCCCTTCAATTGTTATAAGTGTGGTGATCCGGGTCACATTGCCTCTGATCCTAAGTGTCGCCTGTTTGGTAAGACCGCACCCACTGGTGCTCCACCCCGGCAAGTAGCTAGTGTTAACTTTGGGGAGGAAGTAGCAGTCCAGGAGGGTGGGGGTCCCGGGCAGATGACCCTAGTCTCGCTAGGAGACAGTGAGATGGTCCCTGTAACCTACCTACCCTCTAACACTAAGAAATATGGGCAGGTGGTGACCATCAATGGAAAGAAGGTTGAGGCTCTTAGAGATACAGGAGCCAGCGTGACCTCGGTGAGGCAACACCTGGTGTCTCAAGAGCAGATTGTACCCAATGCCTACTGTAGGGTTGTCAATGCTGACAACGTAGAGAGTCGTTGTCCAATGGCTCAAGTTCCCTTTGAGTGGGGGGAGGTTTCTGGTACTCTGCAAGTCGCTGTGAGAACTGACATGCCTGTGGACTGTCTGCTAGGAAACGACCTGGAGAGCTCCCCTTGGGAAAAGGTGGAGAAGACCACGCATCTGAGGATGGTGGGTCTACCCGACTGGGCGTGCGTGACCACCCGGTCCATGGCAGCTAGTAGGGGTGTTGAGAGGGTCCTGGAGCCTGAGGGAGAGGTCCAGGAACCGGCCTTAGGGAGAAGGCGCAGGAGGCGCGGGAAACCGGCCCCCGAAGTTCCCACGGCCCAGGAGGAAGTAGACCCTGAGGGGGATGCTCTGGAGCCTACCGGGGAACAGATTGCCGAACTGGGAGACTTGCCTGAGCTGACCCATTGGCAGCAAGAAGGAGGTCCCTCCAGGGAGGAATTCTGCAGGGAGCAGAAAGAATGCCCTTCTCTCGTGGGTATGCGGCAACAGGCTGCAGACCAGGCCAATGGTGTTCAGGCCAAAACACATTACGTGTACTGGGAGAGTGACCTCCTGTATTCCGAGCCTAAGGCTGCTGAACCTGGGTCAGCCCGTGTGCTGGTGGTACCCCAGAAGTTCAGAACCTTCCTACTGGGGCTGGCTCATGATGTGCCTTTAGCAGGACATTTGGGGATGGACAAGACCTATGACAGGCTTGTCACCCACTTTTACTGGCCCCAAATGCACAAGAATTCAGATTCCTACTGCAGAACCTGTCAGACTTGCCAGGCAAGTGGTAAGAGCGGAGGGAAGCACAAGGCTCCTCTGCAACCTTTCCCTGTGGTCGGTACGCCATTCCAACGAGTGGGTATTGATATTGTGGGGCCTCTGGACCCCAAGACAGCCCTGGGCAACAGGTTCATCCTGGTCTTGGTGGACCATGCCACCCGGTACCCTGAAGCCATCCCTCTGAGGACAGTGACGGCCCCCGTGGTGGGACGGGCACTGATGGGAATTTTCTCCCGAGTGGGATTCCCTCTAGAGGTGGTGAGCGACAGGGGGACCAATTTCATATCCACATATATGAAATCCCTGTGGAAGGAGTGTGGGGTAACTTACAAGTTCACCACTCCTTACCACCCCCAAGGAAATGGGTTGGTTGAGAGATTCAACCGAACCCTCAAAGGCATGATCATGGGCCTGGACGGTCCAATGAGGCGTAAGTGGGACGTCCTCTTGCCATGCCTGCTCTTCGCTTACCGCGAGGTGCCACAGAAGTCTCTAGGGTTCAGCCCCTTTGAGCTTCTGTATGGTCACCCGGTAAGAGGACCTCTGAGTTTGGTAAAGGAAGGCTGGGAGCAATCTCCCAGGAAACCTCCCCAGAATGTATATAGTTACATGCTGGCCTTCCGAAACCAGACTCGGCGTTTCAGGCAACTTGCTGAGGCAAATCTGGAAGCCAGCCAGGAGGAGATGAAGCGGTGGTACGACCGGAATGCCACTCTGGTAGAGCTTCAACCTGGACAAAAGGTGTGGGTCTTGGCCCCAGTGGAGCCGTGTGCACTTCAGGATAAGTGGACAGGTCCATTTGAGGTTGTGGAGCGCAAAAGTCCTATCACCTACTTGGTGGACATGCAGACTCCCAGGAACCCTTTGAGGGTCCTACATGTTAACCGCCTTAAGCCCCACTTAGAGAGGACCGAAGTGGGCATGCTGCTGGCCACTGATGATGGAATGGAAGAGGAGACCGAGCCTCTTCCTGACCTCTTAGTGGCCTCTGAGAAAGATGGGTCAGTGGATGGAGTTAACCTCTCACCCACCCTGACGCCCGAACAACAGGAAGATTGCCGCCACTTGCTGGGACAATTTTCCGACCGATTCTCCCTGGGTCCTGGTGTCACAGATTGGTGCGTCCATGATGTGGACACCGGAGACAGCTTACCTGTGAAGCACAAGGCTTACAGGGTAACTGACAGGGTCAGAGCTTGCATTAAGGAGGAGGTCTCCAGAATGCTTGCGCTAGGGGTGATTGAGTCCTCCAGCAGTCCTTGGTCCAGCCCCGTGGTCTTGGTCCCCAAAGCTGCTGCGCCGGGAGCCACACCTGAACTCCGGTTCTGTGTGGACTACAGAGGACTCAATTCAGTCACGAAGACTGACGCGCACCCCATCCCCAGAGCTGATGAGCTCATTGATCGGCTGGGGGCTGCCCGGTTCCTCAGTACGTTTGATTTAACGTCTGGGTACTGGCAGATCGCCTTGACCGATGGGGCCAAAGAGAGGTCAGCATTCTCTACACCAGATGGGCACTTCCAGTTCCGAGTCATGCCATTTGGGATGAAGAATGCCCCTGCCACCTTTCAGAGGTTGGTCAACCAGGTACTGGTTGGGCTGGATGCGTTCAGTGCCGCCTACCTGGATGACATCGCAGTGTTCAGTGCCACCTGGCCTGAACACCTGCGCCACCTCTGGGAAGTGTTGATGGCGCTGCGCCGAGCAGGCCTCACGATCAAGGCAAGCAAGTGCCAGATCGGGCAGGGTTCCGTGGTGTACTTGGGACACCAAGTGGGGAGTGGCAAGGTGGCACCCTTGCAACCCAAAATTGAGACCATCCTGGCTTGGGAACCCCCCAAGACGCAGACCGCAGTGAGGGCCTTCCTGGGGCTCACTGGGTACTACAGGAGGTTTGTCAAGGGCTATGGAACGATCGTTGCCCCCTTGACAGAGCTGACTTCCAAGAAGCAGCCCAGGAACGTGATTTGGACTGACACCTGTCAGAAAGCTTTCGACACCCTGAAGACTGCCATGTGCACGGCGCCCGTGCTCTTGGCCCCTGACTTCTCCAAGGAATTCCTAGTACAGACAGACGCTTCAGAGCATGGTGTAGGGGCTGTTCTCTCGCAGATGACTGAGGAGGGCTGGGACCAACCCGTAGCCTTCATCAGTAGGAGGTTACTTCCACGGGAAAGTAGGTGGAGTGCAATTGAGCGAGAAGCATTTGCTGTGGTCTGGGCGCTGAAGAAGCTAAGACCCTACTTGTTTGGGTCTCACTTCCGGGTTCAGACGGACCACAGGCCCCTCAGATGGTTGATGCAAATGAGGGGTGAAAACCCGAAGCTGTTGAGGTGGTCCATCTCCCTACAGGGTATGGACTTTACGGTGGAACACCGTCCTGGTACAGATCACGCCAACGCTGACGGTCTGTCCAGGTATTTCCGCCTTAGTGACGAGGAACCCCCTGGGCAAGGGTAGTTCCCCCCACATTTCAGCTGGAGGGGACACGTGTTAGACCTGGCACCTTGGCGTGAGTTTCCCTTCCCCTTTTTGATGGTGTGCCTCGACTGTTTTGCTGGTGTTGTCCGCTCAGGGCACTGCGCCACGGCTAATCCGTGCCGCAGTGCAAGTGCTCCCAAAGTAAAATGTACCTGTAATTGATGTCCATGATTGGTTTATTGGATTCACTGTCAGTCCCCAGTAAAGTGCACCGAGGGTGCCAGGGCTTGTGAATGCCAATGCTGCTGGTGGGCTTGCAGCGCTGGTTGCGCCACCCACGGAAGCGGCCTTGTAAAGTGTGTCTAGGGCCTGCCACCGCAGACCCTGTGCGCGGTCCGCGACCGTCGCGCTGACTGCGCAAGTGCCCCCACTTGCCAGTCCCTAAACCTTCCCTTACCTACATATTAGCCACCCCTCTGGTAGGCCCAAGGGCAGGGTGCATTGTAGGCATAAGGTAAGACATGCCCTGATGTGTGTGGCATGTCTTAGTAGTGAATTACAGCCCTTGTCGTTTTTCACTATTGAAGGCTACCTGCTCTCCATAGGCCAGAATGGGCTGCTGGGATCCCGCCAACGCTGTGACCCCAGTGGACTCAGAGAGCATGGTAGAAGTGTCAAGTTTAGTATGCCTGAACTCAGGATGATAAAATACTTCTTGTAGTCAAGTTTATTTTAATATCCTGGGTTTGTAAATACTACTTTTAGAAAGTTAGTATTTACTGACCTGACCATCTCAGTCCGCCTCTGCTGTGTGTATGTGTTCTGCCTGGCAACAGTAAGGAGCAGGGTTGGGGAATCCCCAGAGACAGGTTGGCTGCCAGGTGGTGGGTAGAGAGATTACACCTGGATGGGTGGGAGGAGTACACCTTGACTCTTGAATAGACCTGTGCTCTGCCACCACAAAGCCGGCGCCACCCCCTGTGGGGCGGCTGATGTCTCTGCCCTGCTGCTGAAAGGAAAGAGCAGAGTCACCATAACAAAGTGCTCCAGAACTGGACTGAGCCAGGCCTAGGCCCCCTGGCGCTAAAGAACAAAAGAATCATGGTATAAAAGTAGGAGCCTGGCTCCTAGGAAATCAGAATCCTGTTTACCACAAAGAACCTCTGCCCGACTAGAAGGAGAAGAAGACGCCGGAGGAGCTGGCCTGCTGCTTGCCTTGCTGAGAAAGGAGAGGAAGAGACTTACTGAAAAGACTTTGCTACTTTGTGCTTGAACATTCTCCAAGGGCTTGATCTGAGCTTGCCCCCTGAACTGAACCCCAGGAACAGTGGGTTCTCTGTGCTTTTGCTCGTCCTCCAATTCGAGCCGTGTGTGCATCCCGCTGGAAAGAGACTGCGCCCCTCATCGCCCCTCCTAGGGCCGTGACACTCAGAAGCTTGCCTGCCTCAAACCCGTGAGAGCCCCGCTCCGTCCAGAGCCGCTCTCTGTCCCCGGGCCAGGCCGCCTGCATCCCTGTCACCGCCTGCTACTGGAGTGCGCTGAACGCGCTATCACCCCTCCTGCCGGAAGCCGTCCGACGACTGTGATCTACGCCGGGTCATCCAGCTGCACTGACCGTGCCCTGCGACCCCGCTTCGCTATCCCCGGACATCTCAGGCCGCGCCGCCCCCGCTGTGGAGACCCTCCTGCACCGCCGTGCCAAAGGGTCGCGGGCCGCGCCTGCCTACTTGCCCACACCTGCTGATTGAGGACCCAAGAACACGTCCCAAGCTGAGAGTCGCACCGACCTGTACCGACTCTCCACATCACGAAAGAAGTTCCAGTATCGGGCTCGGGGCCCGCAACGCCTTATTTCCCCGTTCGCAGGAGCCGATCTCTGTGAGTACTGGAACCACAAGTAAACATTTGCAAGAGACTACAAACTATCCATTTGAAACTACGAACCAAGAACATTTGCCTGCTGTATAACCTGGTGGCCTAGCGAAAACGGTATTGGTCTTGTGATAAGTCTGCTGAGATATATATACCTTATTTTTACATAAAGAATCGTATTTTTATATAAATCCAAGGCTGGTGTCCGTTTCTGGGGGGATTGATGTATTTACTGTGTGTATGATTGTAAGTGCTTAACCAACAACGCCTGAGGAATCGCCTTGGCTGCTCACGCCACGCACCTAGAGGGTGAGCAAGGGTCATTCGCGAGGGGTTATCCTGCGCCCTGACGTGGAGGAAAGGGTTCCTGCTTGACACAAGGGCAACCTTGCGCCAACCAGAGATCCCCGACTCTAACAGGTGTCAGCAGAGGCATGTCAGCAGTTGTGTGTCAACAGTGGTGTCTACAGAGGCATGTCAGCAGCGGGATGTCAGCAGTGGTGTGTCAGCAGTCGTGTCAGCAGCGGTAGGTCAGCAATGGTGTGTCAGCAGCGGTGTGTCAGCAGTCGTGTCAGCAGTCGTGTCAGCAGCGGTGTGTCAGCAATGGTGTGTCAGCAGCGGTGTGTCAACAGCGGTGTGTCAGCAGCAGTGTGTCACCAGTGGTGTGTCAGCAGCAGCGTGTCAGCAGTGGCATGTCAGCAGTGGTAAGTCAGCAGTGGTGTGTCAGCAGTGGTGTCTACAGCAGCGTGTCAGCAGCAGCGTGTCAGCAGCTGCGTGTCAGCAGCGGCATTTCAGCAGCAGCATGTCAGCAGTGGCGTGTCAGTAGTGACATGTCAGCAGCGGCACGTCAGCAGTAGTGTATCACCAGTGGCGTGTCAGCAGCAGCGTCAGCAGCGATGTATCAGCAGCACACCGCAGTGGCGTGTCAGCAGCGGTGTGTCAGCAGTGGTGTCAGCAGTGGTGTGTCAGCAGTGGTGTCAACAGCAGTGTGTCAGCAGTGGTGTGTCAGCAGCAGGGTGTCAGCAGCAGCTTGTCAGCAGCGGTGTGTCAGCAGCAGTGTATCAGCAGCGATGTGTCAGCAGCGGTGTGTCAGCAGCGGTGTGTCAACAGTGGCGTGTCAGCAGTAGCATGTCAGCAGTGGCGTGTAAGCAGCGGTGTCGGCAGTGGTGTGTCAGCAGTGGTGTGTCAGTATTGTTGTGTAAGCAGTGGTGTGTCAGCAGCAGTGTGTCAGCAGTTGTGTCAGCAGCAAAGTGTCAGCAGCGATGTGTCAGTAGTGGGGTCAGCAGTGGTGTATCAGCAGCGGAGTGTCAGCAGTGGCTTGTCAGCAGTGGGGTGTCAGCAGTGGCTTGTCAGGAGTGGCTTGTCAGCAGTGGGGTGTCAGCAGTGGCTTGTCAGCAGTGGCTTGTCAACAGTGGTGTGTCAGCAGTGGTGTCTACAGAGGCGTGTCAGCAGTGATGTGTCAGCAGTGATGTGTCAGCAGTGGTGTGTCAGCAGTGGTGTGTCTGCAGTGGTGTGTCTGCAGTGGGTTGTCTGCAGTGGTGTGTCTGCAGTGGTGTCAGCAGCGGCATGTCTGAAGTAAGTGGAGTGTCAGCAGCAGTGTGTCAGCAGTGGTGTCAGCAGCAGAGTGTCAGCAGCGATGTGTCAGTAGTGGTGTGTTAGCAGTAGATCAGAATCGTCGTGTCAGCATCGTCGTGTCAGCAGTGGCTTGTCAGTAGTGGCTTGTCAGCAGTGGGGTGTCAGCAGCGGCATGTCAGCAGCTGCATTTCAGCAGCAGCATGTCAGCAGTGGCGTGTCAGTAGTGACATGTCAGCAGCGGCGCGTCAGCAGTAGTGTATCACCAGTGGCGTGTCAGCAGCAGCGTCAGCAGCAATGTATCAGCAGCACACCGCAGTGGCGTGTCAGCAGCGGTGTGTCAGCAGGGGTGTCAGCAGTGGTGTGTCAGCAGTGGTGTCAACAGCAGTGTGTCAGCAGTGGTGTGTCAGCAGAGGGGTGTCAGCAGCATCTTGTCAGCAGTGGTGTGTCAGCAGCGGTGTATCAGCAGCGGTGTGTCAACAGCGGCGTGTCAGCAGTGGCATGTAAGCAGCGGTGTCGGTAGTGGTGTGTCAGCAGTGGTTTCAGCAGTGGTGTGTTAGTAGCAGCGTGTCAGCTGCGATGTGTCAGCAGTGGTGTGTCAGCAGCGGTGTGTCAGCAGTGCTGTTTCAGCAGTGGTGTCAGCAGCAGCGTGTCAGCAGTGGTGTGTCAGCAGCGTTGTCAGCAGTGGTGTCAGCAGCAGCTTGTCAGCAGCGATGTGTCAGCAGTGGTGTGTCAGCAGTGGTGTCTGCAGCGGCGTGTCTGCAGTGGCATGTCAGCAGTGGCTTGTCAGCAGTGGCTTGTCAGCAGTGGGGTGTCAGCAGTGGCATGTCAGCAGTGGTGTGTCAGCAGCAGTGTGTCAGCAGTTGTGTCAGCAGCAGAGTGTCACCAGCGATGTGTCAGTATTGTTGTGTAAGCAGTGGTGTGTCAGCAGCAGTGTGTCAGCAGTGGTGTCAGCAGCAAAGTGTCAGCAGCGATGTGTCAGTAGTGGGGTCAGCAGCGGCGTATCAGCAGCGGCGTGTCAGCAGTGGCTTGTCAGCAGTGGGGTGTCAGTGATGCAGATTGGGGTGAACAAAATCTCCCTACTTCCACGGATAGAGTAATTTCACAGTTACACGCACATACACTCACCAAACACTAGGGCCCATTTCACTAACATACACTCAAATACTCCACCAGCACTGAACCTGTGGAAAGAAAACCTCCTAAACACCCCACATCTACACTGAGGTCGAAAAGACCTAGTTATTGTAATTGTCCTGAGTCATAATCTAAACAATCTATACAACAATAATCAAATAGAGTACTCAATAATTGACAAGAAATAATCACCAACACCGTATTTAAAATTATGATTCTTTATCTAAAATTAGTCAAAGAAATTAATCAGAATAAATCATTTTCTCATAATTACCTATTCTAGCTAAATGTCAGAATGGGTCATCAGGACAAGTTTCTCAATAGAAGTCTCCCGAGTCACCGTCCTCACAGCATCGATCCTCACCAATGCAGGTTTGGGAAGAAAATGGCAAAGTGGCCTCCCACCCTCTCTAGGCTAACAATATTTATAATGAAACTTGCAATATTATAGAAACATTAAATGTTCTACACGTCCGCCGAACCGCTGAGCAGAGCGAGCAGGAAAGGATGTAGCATCGCTACATTTGGAAAATCTCCGCTCAGGAAAAATCACAAAAATAAAAAAACAGAACAGGAACTAAAAAAAGTATCCTTCAACATCCACATTTCCTCAGTGCTAACACGATGACTTCAGAGTCCATTCAGTTCATTCTTTATAGCTCCTTTGTCCTCCAAGGCTATTCAAACATTTCTTGGTTCTTGGAGACTTGCCCAGCACTGCTACTGTCCTCACGGAAAGTTTTAACCAGGCGAAGACTGTGGTCAGATGATTCGACCATATTCAGCAAGGCCCTCTCATCACAAATCTTTCACTCGAGGCCAGGCTGCAAACGGCGGACATTTTATGCTAGGCCAAAATGGACCATCTTAATTAAAAGAGACAAAAACAACGTTACCACATCATAGTGATTAAACAGTGTTAACCCCACTAATACCCTTATGTGTATGTAATTATCTAGCTTTTGCAACACAGAAAAGCATTAATTCAAAAGCGTTTCGTGCTTTAAAATAAACAGCACTCAGCAATGTTTATTTAATAAAACATGCACATTTATTAAATAGCAATACGAAAGCATTCCCTCGTGTCAGTTTTCTTCTCATTAGTTCACGTTGATAAGTTTAAACATATACACAAAACAAATAATTAATAATTTAATAATTAGTAATTTTAATTATGACAAATAGACAAACCAGAGCTTAAAAGCCCAATAGATTTTCATCAGAAAATCCTGCTCCAGCAATCCCCCCTTTGGTGATTTTATCACCAAATAACCCAAAAAAAAAAAAATATTTAGTCCCATTTTAGGAGAAATTGGAAATGTCTTTTTCTCCTTACACAACACTACACACCAGACACTCTTTCATCATCCCTCTTTGTTTCTAAGTAGACACTCTCCCTTAATTCTTCTAATTCAATTTCTTGTGGTTCTCTTTTCAACCTTTTATTTCTCTTTTCATTGTTTCTTTTAATTAATTTCTTTTTCCCTCCCCTGTTTTTACAACACAAACACACCAATCTCAATATCAATAAAGCAACAATTATACAAGTTAAAGGAAACAATATCTTACCTATAATAGTACTACCTATTTTTGCAATAAAACTCTTAACAGCAACTATTTTATTAGCTATTTTAGTCCAAATACTTTCAGCTTCAAGTGGTACTAATTCTTCATGCAAATCAGTAATATTTTTTATAAAGACCTTCAGGTCCTTGCTTTCGTCTGGAATGTAAGTGCAACAATGTTGAACTTTCAGCATTCCACAAACTCCACCCTCCTTAGCTAATAGAATATCAAGAGCAAGTCTATTTTGCATAGACATGGCACGTACGGCAATTAGTTCCGTATTCACCAAAAGAAACCCTCCAGCGGTATTTGTCGATAAGCGATCCACCACTGTTGACAGTTTCCGAATTCCATAAGCATTTAAAGAAATTCCCACTGCTGGAATTAAAGCTCCAAAAATGTCACCCACTATTTCAGACCAAGTTTCCCTCTTGAAGCGCATTAGTAAATTAATAGGTTCTACATCTTCTATTCTATCTATATGAAAGATCTTTGGAAAAACCAGGCCCACATAACACGTGCCATACCAATGGTCAGGCAACTTGTAATAAGCCTTGTTCCCACAAACATAATACACTCCTGGAAAAATTGTATCTTCTCCACCTCTGAAACCCCATCCTGTTGCAATGAAGTATGTATCATGACATTCACTAGTCCCAACAAAATATGTATCATATTGGGATTTCCCTCTTGTAATGCACAGCTTACCCTTCTGTGGTGCATCTAAAGCTAAGGTTGGACTAACCCCATTTCTCAATTCTTTTCCCATCTCAATGTCCCAAATTGTCTCACTCACTTTATATTTCCCTGCCTTTTCATGCATACTCAATCTCCTTTCCTCCACCATGTTTAGGAAAGCTTTCTCCTCTTCTTCCAAACTACAAGTTAAATTATTCTTAAAAATGTAATCTAATGTTAATTCTTCTTTCTCAATAAAAATCTCACCAAAAATGTTAGCTTCTTTAGCTGGATTCAGCTCTTTGTTCATTGGCAAGTGCCCAAAAATACTATCTCTGTTAGACATCTTATAATCTATTTTCCCCAGCAAATAAAAAACACTACTTAATACACTACAAGAAATTCCATACGTAGCTGGTAAATGCTGATAAGTAACACCCTCTGAAACGGATGCAGGTAATTGCATACAAACGTAGCAATCCCTAACTTCCATTGTTTTCACATATTCGTATAGCAACTTTGAAAAAACATTACTAGAAAAATCATTAATTGACCTATCTTTATGCATGTAAGTATTACTAATTCTAGTTGGAACTACTTTTTGCGAACTCTTCTCTGCATTTGTCTCATTCTCAGTATGTATTTCAAATGTACCTATTGAAACTCTAAATGTAACTAATAAAGCTAAAACACCCCATAGTAGCATTAATAATCCAGTACAGCAGCAGCACATTCTACACCATCTTCTTACGAAGGCACATCTACTTTGATTATTCTCTATGTTAGCCATTTTACTACTTTGACCTTGTCTTTTGACTTAGCCTCTACTACTCCACTACTGAAATTTCTCGAACTTTGGATTACTTCAGACAGCTGAATTTCAGACTTTCTCCTTTTCACTTTCTCCAAGTGATTTCTTCAGTTCACTCAATTTGGATATTCATCACTTTTCACTCCTTCTTCTTCAGCAACATCAAATTGTATCAGATCATCAACAACATCCTGTGCATCCGACTCTTCTCCAATGTCAGTCAGGATAACTTTTAAGATTCCAACAGATTCTTCCTTTTCCTCAACCACTTTTCTCAAGATCCCCTCCGGATTGTCTCGATTCACTGTTTCTTCTTCTCCTTCTTCAGACAGTGCCACATAAGACCATTCCGGTGATCTGTACTTTTGGTTGGGTCTTCTAATTCTCTTTATCTCCTCAGGTTCTCTTGACTCCTTTTGCTCCTTCCTTTTTACTTCGTTTTGACTCGACACTTCATTCACTTGTTCAGCTTTCGATGTATTTCCTCTTATCAGTCTGTATCTCAGCCTCTTTACTCTGTTGTTAGGCCAAAAATCTCCTCTTACGACCTTTTTCGGTCTTGTTTCTGTATTATTTCTTTCTCCAATCCAAGTTCTCTTTCTCAGAACTCGACCCTCTGATTTTCCATTCTCACTTTCATCCGATTCTGTTTCAAATGCCTCTTGTTCTTCAGCAGTTTTCTTTCGCTCCACAGTCTTTTTCACCACTATTTGAGACTTCCCTACTTCTGTCCCTCCTCGGGTCTCCGACACGCAATCTTCTTGCTGTCTACTTGTCCCTTCACCTAGCTTGTCAAGAACGTTCCCTACACCTCCTCGGGGGTCTAACGCAATCTGTCCCTCTCTATCTTCTTCTGACCCTACTTCTTCAGATATAATCTCAAGTGGTTCTTCAATCTCCTCCTCTTCTAATTCAGGAGTAATTTCTGTGGAACTGCTCTTTTCTTTTCTTTTTCCTCCACTGCTTTTTGGAACTTCAGGCTCTCTTACAGAATCTGATCTCTCTTCTGAGATTCTCAATGGTTCTCTTGAAGCCTTTTCTGCTTCTTTTCCTGAACTTTGATTCTTTCTCACTGGTTCTGGGTCTTCATCATCACTGGAATCTGACTCTTCAAAATACTCTCTACCAGTCCCATCTTTTGGATTTGGAACCCTCAGAGTATGACTCGCATGCACCCAGTTTTTCACACCAGCACACTTCACTGCAGTTGTCGTAGTTAGAATGACTTGTCTTGGTCTTCCCCACCTTGGAACCAAGCAATTTCTTCTTCTGTGAACTTTAATCCTCACCCAGTCTCCTGGACTCAGATCATGAGCTTGCTTCTTCTCAAGTGTGGTAGCTTCTTCTCCAATCTGGTGAAACACAGAATGAACTGCGTCAGCCAGGCCTTTACAGTAATCCAAAATCATGTCATCAGTTATTGTCATCAACTTATTGACAGGTACATATGCATGTCTGTTAGAAATGGGATTTCTGGTTGGCTAAGGCTTGCGCCAAAGTCAGGCAGAAACCACCACTCTAGTCAGGGCAAGGAAGTTACACGCCAAAGATAACCCCTGCTCACCCCCTTGGTAGCTTGGCACGAGCAGTCAGGCTTATCTCTGAGGCGATGTGTAAAGCGTTTGCGCGCGTACCCAGCAACAACACCCAAGGCCCACCACAAAGGAAACTCCACACAAGGTATTCTATAAAAATAGCCTTTGTATTATACACAACACATTAGATAAAAACACACACTCTACAATGTGCCAACAGGCACGGGCAGAATTTACAAGGGATTATATGTACAGGGGACAGGGCCACATGGACCGCTGTCCGGAATTAGCACTCTTAGAACATAGCACTTGGAACATAGGAAATAAAATTACTGTTGCACAAAATTACACCTAGCACACAACCAGTCACTACTGGTATCAGGTAAGTACCACCTACGCAACCCTAACCACCTTAGGAAAATATTGCGCAGGGAATCAGGACCTCACTAGCACCACCTGTACTAGGGAGAAAACAACCACCTAAGTATTACTATACCTGTAGGGGTCTAAGCACATAAACACATGATGCATAACATTCAGAGGTGTAGGGAAGGAAAACACATGATGCCTAAAATACATTCAGCGGTGTAAGGACAAGGCACATGACGCATAAAAACACATTCAGAGGTGCAGGTAGGAACAACTGCGCAAAAACTCACATTAGCCACCACCTGTGGCAGTCCCTAGGCCAACTGGCCTCTCATGGGCTCCAGCGCCCGTTGTCCACAGAGTCAGGGCAAGATTGCGCAGGATGCACAGTCTAGAACGTAAAGCAACAGGGCACAACCTAAACGTTGCAGCTGCCCACTAAGTGCTGGGCAGCTGGGAAAAAGAACCTGGCACCGGCGTGCCTCGTGAGCCCTCTCTGGGCTCTGGACGATCAAGCAATGCCCCCGTTAGAGCCTCACAGGCTCAATAAACAAATGTGCCCCTCTGAATAACATCGGAGCGGCCCACTGCCTTCCGGGGCCGCTCTGGTCATGGACGAAATGCCCCCGTAGGTTTAGAGCCTCCCTGGGCTCTTCTAACAACAAGGAGTGCCTCGTTGGAGCTTTGACGGGGCTCTGAAGAACGAGAATGTCCCCCGACGTTGGAGCCTCGGCGGGCTCGTGCACAAATGTGGGGGGTAACGTTGGAGCGGCCCGCTGCCTTCCGGGGCCGCTCTGCGCATCAAAAGAACTGCCCCCGTATGCGGGGGAGCCTCGTGGGCTCCCAGGTAAAGAATGCTGCCCCTAACGTTGGAGTCTCGGCGGACTCTAATCCCAGCAATGCACCAATGCCCCCGTGGTTGGAGCGCACCCCCCCGTTCACCAGCCAGCTAGGAGCCCCCTCCACTCACCGGGACTGCTGCTCCGGTCTCGGCGGCGCGGCTCTTCCTTTCGCCCGGGCCCCCTCCTGGGACCCGGGACTTGGTGAGCGGAGTCTGCCGGGCTCACAGCTTCCGGATTCCCCTCCTCCTCTGGCCAGTGCAGGAGCGCGAGGTGGGCTCTCGTCGCTTCCTGCTTCAAAGTCCCGCCCACGTCCCAGTCAGCGTTGCCTGACTTCCTGGGCTGCGGCGGTGAGTTGCGATTGCGGTGACGCGGGGTGGGCACCCGCGAGGGGGGTGAAATTCAATACGGCAAGGTCCCTGGCGGGGTGGGCACCCGCTAGGGATATTAATTTACCGATAAGCGGGGTAGGCTCCCGCAAGCACCACAATGCGGTATACGGCGGGGTGGGCACCCGCCGTAAGAATAAGCAAATAAGCGGGGTGGGCACCCGCAAGCAGTTACGGCAATGTCCCTGGCAGGGTGGGCACCTGCCAGGAGACTCTAGAATCGGCAGATACGGGGCAAACGCCGGGTGGGCACCGGCTTTTTAGAAATAAAAGCGCTCCTGAGCGCTAAAGGAAAAGGAAAGCGCTTCCAGGCGCTAGAGGTGAAAAATAAAGCGCTCCCAGCGCTTCAGGGCACACAATCAGCAAAAGTCCAGGCAAGTTCTCCCCTGCATGCAGCAGGGCAGGGGTGGGGGCAAGGCTGGACCCAGAGCCAGCTCACTGGGCCTCCAGGCAGGGAGGTAGTCCAGGTGGCGGTCCTCTGGTCCAGCAGCAGCAGCCCCCCTCAGGCAGGATCCTGGCAAAGAACAGTTTCTGTGGGGACACAGCCCCATTTTTATACAGGCAAACCCTTTGTTCTGGGTTCAGGGTGAGGGGGAAAACCAGTCGCAGCTGGTTGGGGAGCACCCTTGATGTGCTCAGCCCCTCACTCTATTCACTGGAAGGGCTAGGGTCGTCAGTCGCACCACAGGGGGCGGGGCCAGCATTGTGTTTGGAAAACCCTGTCCTATTCAGGACCCAGGTGGACTCCTCCCACCCATCTAGCTGCTGATCTCCCCATTCACCACTGGGTGACTCATCCTGACACTGGGGAATCCCTAGCCCGTCACATGACATGACCAGCCAATCACGCGACAGACACACTGCACACAGAAGTGCCCACTTCTAGAAGTGGCACTTCCACACTAGGTACATACACGCCGCACACATCATCGCGCAGCATTCACTCCCACGAGTCCGCACATACCAAACTCGGGCCTGCACACCCCACGCATCAGGAACTACTAGGGACACATACATTCCCCATGCATTCCTATGGGAGGGCAGGCCTATCTCACCACATGCACTCAGAGCACGCACGCACTTTACCCTGGGACACAGGGAAAGTGCGCAGAAACCAAAAACTCACCACACCAAGTCACCAGTAAAAATCAAAAAAGTTCAGGGGTGAACCTGCCAGAAGGGCCAAGTCCAACACAACCCCCTTCCAGCCAAAACGCAGGGCAGCCCAATCACCACCGTGATGGACTTCCCTGCTTGGGGCGATAGAACACGGACGCGGGCCCGCAACTGCAGGGACACCCTCCGGTTCTACGCCACGGCGAACCCATGGAATTCTTTTTAACACCACTGTCTGGACCAACTGGGCTACCCCACTGGTACTCCCAAGCTGTCCGCGGCCAAGACCAGGCCCTAGGCCACCCAGGTGCCACTGGTCTTTGCCTAACCACAGAGTGGGGGGTAGTAACCCCTGGCACATAGCGGCCATTCTCCACTCTTCCTCTCTGAAAGACAGGACTAGACTGCCACTGGTTCTCCAGCCTAGGGTCTACACCCTCAGGCGGACCAGGAGTCTCAGGGAAAGCTCTCCTCCCCCTACCTCTTCTCCTAGGGTTCCTCCTCCTCTGGCGAGGGGTACACCTAGAACGCCATTCCAACCCAGGGTTTAACCCCTCAGGTTGTACCGGGGGTAGAGGTGGGCTCTCCCACCCTCTGCACCCCCTTCCAGAACCCCGCTCCCTACCAACTGGGGCGGTACCTCTGGAAGAAGAACTGGTCGGGACGCTGGTTACAGACGTCCCACCCTTCAGGTCAGGCTGATCCTGAACCTGGCCTCCCAACCTCCGGCCTAGAACCTTTGGTGGAATAATTGCCTGGCACTCCAGGACTTCTGGGGATTTCCACTCCATCCCCCTGAGGCTATCAAAGGACACATATGTCGAGCGACTGTCTGTGTGGCGCTGATCTCCCGTCCCCTGTCCACCTGACAGTGCGCGGAGATCCCCCAGAACAGAAGTGGTGCCACCCTGGCCACTACACGGGATCCTAGCCCAACTGGGTAGTCCCTGACCCACAGGCTCTTCCACTGGGGAACTCATCCCCCAATCACTCCTCACACTGGACTCCTGTACCCTCCCTACCGGAGCGGTACTGCCAGACACTAGAACCACAGGAGCCCTGTTTACAGGCGCTCCAGGTCCTCCACTCACTAAGAGATCTTCCT
Organism: Triturus cristatus; assembly: GCF_964204655.1. NCBI lineage: Eukaryota > Metazoa > Chordata > Amphibia > Caudata > Salamandridae > Triturus > Triturus cristatus. Next base: position 168,064,444 of record NC_140588.1, on the reverse strand, counting down.
CAAGTGGACTAACAGGACAGCCTAGGTCCCCAACTTGGTGTTCCCTCATGAAACCATCCAAGTCCTGAGGCAGGGTTTCGGGCGTCTGGGGACCCTCGGTCACCCCCTCACTCCTGCTCCACTGAGCCAGGCAGTGAGCCCCTATACCCTCCTCGCTATCCTGGGACCTAGCTGGGCTACACTGAGCCTCCTCCACCACGCTGGGCTGGAGGATCTCTGAACCACTACTGTTGGAATCACTCTCCCATTCCTCATCAGAACTTGGGACCCCTTCCCAACGGTCTGCTTTTCTTGCCAGGGTCCAAGGATCCAAGGCATCACATCCCAACAGGTGTTGGCGCAACCCGGGATAAAAACTACTGCATAGCTGTTCTTTGATAACCAGAGCATACAGTCCATCAAAATCCCGTTTCGTGTTTACACTTAACCAATCATCCAGTGCATCCTCACATTTACCCACAAACGTGTCCCAAGTCTGGTGAGACAGCTTCCTACTGCCCCTGAATTTCAACCTTAACTCCTCCTCCTGGGGAACAGGTACCAGACTGGGATTTCCTACACTGGAATCTATCTGGCTGCTACCACTGGACTCAACCCTCCCTGGGGAGTCCAGAAAACCACAACTGCGCTCAGGGGATAACCTACCCTCCAGAGCTAGTTTCTCTCTGGCAAAGGCCCTCTCAGCCTCCGCCATCTGTCTTTTGACCTCCAGCTGCGCCATAGCCTGGGCCTGCTGCAACCTGAGCTTTTCTAACGTCAGCTGGTGCTCCCTTTCTTTCCTCCTATCTTCCCACTCCTCTGGGGACAGGGAAAGGGATGAGGCGCTGCCTCCTACGCTGGACCCAGCAAGGGACGCCCTACCTATGGGGTCCTCACTCTCTACTGGCGTCCAGGTATTGTCATCCTCTACCTCCTCTTCTGAATCTTCAGGGCTCCCCACAGACCCACCACCCTCCAGGTGTGAGGCCCGGGCCCTTTCCATACTGTGCTCAAGATCCCATGGACCCTTTTGCCATAGGACCAGGTGGTCCTGAAGTTCGTACAGGGTGTCGGACTCTCCCTCTGTACAGTACCTTTCTAACTCCTGCCTCTGGCGCCAAGCTAGCTCATAGGGATCACAAGCAGGCTCCATTCTGGCGGACGTTATGGTAAAAATTATACAGGGAACCTAGGGGTCTGAGTTTCACACAGGAGCACACAATTCACAAAAAGATTCAGCAAGCTCTCTATCCCAGAGAACTCACACTCACTTGCCTAGTGCCACACACCACTCATCCACACACAACCCTCCCCTCGGACTGGTAAGGCAGTTTCTACCACCCCTGATTCCTCAACCTGACCACCACGTGACACAGGTACCAACTCTGGGCGCAGGGCGGGGGACAAATGTACAGGACACTATTACGCTGCCACCACTGGATCACACCCTCTGGTGAATCCAGAAAACACAATGCACTAAGGGGGATGATCTACCCTCCCGAGCTAGGGACGCCTAACTCACAGTGCACAAAACCACATTTCCAAAGAAATGACAATTAAAAACAATTTTAAAACAATAATCCCTATACCATGTGATTTATCTAAATGCAGAGTTTTGTAGTGCGGCCAGTTGCCGCTGCGGTACAGCGCAAACGCAAGTCCAAATCCCACCGCTGATCACCAATGTTAGAAATGGGATTTCTGGTTGGCTAAGGCTTGCGCCAAAGTCAGGCAGAAACCACCACTCTAGTCAGGGCAAGGAAGTTACACGCCAAAGATAACCCCTGCTCACCCCCTTGGTAGCTTGGCACGAGCAGTCAGGCTTATCTCTGAGGCGATGTGTAAAGCGTTTGCGCGCGTACCCTGCAACAACACCCAAGGCCCACCACAAAGGAAACTCCACACAAGGTATTCTATAAAAATAGCCTTTGTATTATACACAACACATTAGATAAAAACACACACTCTACAATGTGCCAACAGGCACGGGCAGAATTTACAAGGGATTATATGTACAGGGGACAGGGCCACATGGACCGCTGTCCGGAATTAGCACTCTTAGAACATAGCACTTGGAACATAGGAAATAAAATTACTGTTGCACAAAATTACACCTAGCACACAACCAGTCACTACTGGTATCAGGTAAGTACCACCTACGCAACCCTAACCACCTTAGGAAAATATTGCGCAGGGAATCAGGACCTCACTAGCACCACCTGTACTAGGGAGAAAACAACCACCTAAGTATTACTATACCTGTAGGGGTCTAAGCACATAAACACATGATGCATAACATTCAGAGGTGTAGGGAAGGAAAACACATGATGCCTAAAATACATTCAGCGGTGTAAGGACAAGGCACATGACGCATAAAAACACATTCAGAGGTGCAGGTAGGAACAACTGCGCAAAAACTCACATTAGCCACCACCTGTGGCAGTCCCTAGGCCAACTGGCCTCTCATGGGCTCCAGCGCCCGTTGTCCACAGAGTCAGGGCAAGATTGCGCAGGATGCACAGTCTAGAACGTAAAGCAACAGGGCACAACCTAAACGTTGCAGCTGCCCACTAAGTGCTGGGCAGCTGGGAAAAAGAACCTGGCACCGGCGTGCCTCGTGAGCCCTCTCTGGGCTCTGGACGATCAAGCAATGCCCCGGTTAGAGCCTCACAGGCTCAATAAACAAATGTGCCCCTCTGAATAACGTCGGAGCGGCCCACTGCCTTCCGGGGCCGCTCTGGTCATGGACGAAATGCCCCCGTAGGTTTAGAGCCTCCCTGGGCTCTTCTAACAACAAGGAGTGCCTCGTTGGAGCTTTGACGGGGCTCTGAAGAACGAGAATGTCCCCCGACGTTGGAGCCTCGGCGGGCTCGTGCACAAATGTGGGGGGTAACGTTGGAGCGGCCCGCTGCCTTCCGGGGCCGCTCTGCGCATCAAAAGAACTGCCCCCGTATGCGGGGGAGCCTCGTGGGCTCCCAGGTAAAGAATGCTGCCCCTAACGTTGGAGTCTCGGCGGACTCTAATCCCAGCAATGCACCAATGCCCCCGTGGTTGGAGCGCACCCCCCCGTTCACCAGCCAGCTAGGAGCCCCCTCCACTCACCGGGACTGCTGCTCCGGTCTCGGCGGCGCGGCTCTTCCTTTCGCCCGGGCCCCCTCCTGGGACCCGGGACTTGGTGAGCGGAGTCTGCCGGGCTCACAGCTTCCGGATTCCCCTCCTCCTCTGGCCAGTGCAGGAGCGCGAGGTGGGCTCTCGTCGCTTCCTGCTTCAAAGTCCCGCCCACGTCCCAGTCAGCGTTGCCTGACTTCCTGGGCTGCGGCGGTGAGTTGCGATTGCGGTGACGCGGGGTGGGCACCCGCGAGGGGGGTGAAATTCAATACGGCAAGGTCCCTGGCGGGGTGGGCACCCGCTAGGGATATTAATTTACCGATAAGCGGGGTAGGCTCCTGTTGTAAATTAAGGCAGAATGTGATTAAGCATTTACTGAAAACATTAATGCTTTCCCTTTAGATCATGTTTTCTTCGTTATGTTGACCGAAGTCCGGACTCCATTTTGTATTGACATGCTGCCATGTGTTCACCACGAGGAGAGTCCGACCTCTGTGTTAGTTGCTCTTGTAATCTGCCTAGCAACAGTTTATAAATAGCTCCCTCTTGTCCATCTGGCGCATGCCCAGACTTGACCACATCTGTTATAATTAGCTTTGCTTGACCATGTGTTTTCGCGGGCTCAAAGAGTGTGTTAGCTCCGCCCATGTATTGATTCAGTATCGAGAATGACCATAAACGGTAATGTTCTTCGGCCTCACGTTGTATCCACCCACTATGAGCCCCTCTGTTGTGTATAAAAGGGGACTGTGTACGAATGTTCTTTGTGCTACTCCATGCAATACTGAAGAGTGTTGTGTGGATTGTAGGACCACCCTTAAGGGTTAATAAATGCTGTTTTTGTACTTTGCAGTTTCCGTGCCAACTTCCTTATAGATTCCGTTACAGGAGAGCGAACCCTTGTGCCTTGCGGGCCTAGCTGGGGCCTGTATTCATCAATTGGCGCCCGTCACGTGGGGCTCATCGGCGACTCGGATGCTCGAAGGACTGGTCGCGACGAAGGTGAGGAGTTTGGCCGGGGACGTGATCACTGCCAGCGGCGTCTTAGCCCTGGCATCCCGAGGTTTTTCTTCCTTCCCTTCCGAGCTGACCGTCTGGGTGGCGCCGGTCATCGACTGAGACCTCTTCTGTCGGTCCTGCCGTGAGAGCCGTTTGGGCGATTGTGGAGCTTGGCAGTTGGAACCTGGACTCTTGATTGGTAAGAACCGTTGTACGGTACTTGCTCCGAGTTTTGAAGCCTGGGTTGGCTATTTGAGTTTGATTGATGATGACTAGTCATATTTTGAATTTGTCTTTGTGAAAATATATGCGTTGCAACACATATAGGCAGGTAATGTGGAGAGATTTCTCCGGAGCTGTGTAAACTTTGAACGGCGCAACGATTAAGTGCCATTTTTCCTTATAATATTGCATATTTTGCATTATTCCTAGCATGCCTGCTTTTAGCGCACTCCGTAAGTGGTGCTGCTGTTTTGGTAACCGGTTGAACCTCGAGGAATCTGCTCCAGCTCCCCCGGAGGGGACTCCTAATAGGGATATGTATGTGAAGCATGGTCTTTCTTCCATAATGTACAGCACGCTATGGAGGAAATACACGAGGAAGGATCCTGAGTTGCGATGGCCTTTGTATGGATCGTTTGATATACGTAAGATTGAGTATGTGGAACAGTGTATGTGTAAGCGACGTGCTCGTCAGGATATGTTTGAGTGTGTGCGATTATGGGTGAAGGAAGTGCGTGAGCGAGAGAAACGTGAGAAAGCGCTGTTTGATAAAGAGCAACGGAAGAATGACCATGTGCGAGCGCAGGAAGCGAAGCGTCGGGAGGACAAAGAGCAAACGGACAGACAAGAGAAAGAGCATAGGCTACAAGTTTCGGGTCAATATGTTGTTCGTCAGCCACTTTATCCTGTCCTTAATAATCCTGATGATGATTTTTATTTACTAGATCGCTCTCCGCCCCCTTATGTTGGCGCATCTGCTCCGCGGCCGCAAGATTCTGGCCCGGCTCCGGGTAAGGTAGACACACGGTCCATGTTATCGGCCGAGCATATGGCTGAGCTTCGGAAACTTTCCCTCCGTGCCCTTAAGGGCAAGATATCTAAGGAGGACTTGTTCCATACTTGGGGGTCGTGGCAAGATAGAGAGAGGGTGTATTTTCTGTCTCATTTCGCGGATGAAGTAATTGCTGCTTTCCGAAAATATTCTAGTGTCCTTGAGCCTGACGAAGTGTCTTCGGATGCCGGAGCATTACGTAATGGTGTTTTTTCTCCCCCTAAGGCTCCTGAGGCGGCTCGGCGGCTGTTCGCTTTGCGGGACGAGGTGCTGGCCCTTAGAGAGAGAGCACGTCAACAAACGGAGGAGGAGAAGCAGTCGGATTCGTCTGCAGCAGGGGGCCACCCATCCGCCTCCCAGTCAGATAAGGATGACATAGTGCATGCTAAACCAATGCGAGAGGCGGCGCCTTTGTATGTTCCTCCTAAGGGAGCAGGGACTAGCTCGGATATTAACTCCGCCGATGCAAGGGGATATTTTGTATATAACTGGGTTTACACTCCATGGCATAGGGCCGATGTTATGGCACTAAAGAATGCGTTGCCTGACCCCCGCAAGAATCCAGCGGCCTTCTATGAAGAAGTCGAGGGGGCCTTGAATTCTTGCATTATGACTTTAGCGGATATAGACCTGTTCTTTGGCCTTATCCTACCGCCGGATACGTGGCGCTCTGTCCGAAAGGTAGATGATGCGGTTGCCTTTAAGGCCCGGTGGTCTGACCTTGAGGATGAGGATAGGGAACGGAAGCCTGCACAGAAACCACCCCAGAATATTTTAGATCTCCCCGCTGCTATTGTGACTAAGTTGAAGACGATTATCCCCCCTAAAAAGATTGACTGGAATATGTTAGCTGCATGTAAGCAGAAAGTTGACGAGTCAGTTGCGGACTTCTTTACGCGCTTTGAGGAGACGTTTCATGATTTTAGTGGCCAGTCGCTTACTGACGACACGGGCCGCCACCTTTTCGCGGACAAATATGTGGCTAATCTGCTACCAGCAGTTGCGGCCCGGTTAAAAGCGAGCGAGAGTTCCTGGTCCTCCGCGACGCCGACGGCCCTTCTGACTATCGCTCAGTATTATGAGCGTCAGGAGCACGAGGCGAAGGGCCAGGAAGAGAAGAAATCGAAAGACCTCAAGACTAAGGTGATGTTAGCACAAGTATATGGCCCGCCCCGACGGGGTAATAATAGAGGAAGGGGCGGATCTTATGGTCCCCCTCCGGGCCGATCTGATTTGAATAGGAACCAGTGTGCGTATTGCAAGCAATTGGGCCATTGGGCCAGGGATTGCCCAGTGTTGCGCGCTTCCCGTCAGGGGCATACTCCGGGTGGTCCGAGAGGTAGAGGGGGTTCCTCGAACTTTAGAGGGAATTCTAATGATAATGCCCGTTTCGATACTGCTGGGCAGCACCGAGATAGCTCAAATGTTTTCGATCGCCAGCACCAGTATCATGTATCGGACATCGATCGATCGGGATATCACGATTCTCACCATGCATAGGAATGCGTTGGATGGGGGTCTGAATCAGTTGAGGTGCCGGTCGATCAGACGGGTCCTTATGTATCGGCTGAGGTTTTAGGTTCTACTGATCAGTTCCTAGTAGATACAGGAGCGACTCGTAGTGCATTGTCTAGGTACTTGGTTCCGGGGGCTCCCCCATCCGGCTCAGTGGTTACATCGGTAGGGTTTGACGGTACACTTTCCCGAAGCCCTCTTTCACAGCCCCTTACATTTAAGGTTGATTCTTTTTCTGCGCCCTGTCCGTTTCTGCTTGCTCCGTATACACCGGATAACATTATGGGCCTTGATATGTTAAAGTACTTTAGGGCTACAATCCGCTGCTCCCCTGAGGGTGTGAGGGTGATCTTGAATGACAACTACCCCCGGTCTGGGCGGATGTGTACGATATCAGAGGATGCGTTGTTGGCTACCCTCCCCCGAGCTTTATGGGCAACTTCGGACACAGATGTGGGACAAATGGTGATTCCTCCGGTCCACATTAGTGTCCAGGAGGGGGCGGTGCTACCACGCCTCCCGCAGTATCGTATTTCCCAGGAGGGCGAGATGGCTCTCATACAGATTGTGCAAGACTTGATAGCAGTAGGGGTAGTGGAAGAAGTTCCCTATAATATCTGTAACAGTCCGATTCTCCCAATTTTGAAAAAGGACACGGATGCGAAGGTCTATCGGTTCATAATTGATTTGAGGGAGGTAAACAAGATCGTGATACCTCAGTACCCGGTGGTTTCTGATATCACGACGTTGCTTACCTTGGTCCCGCCTACGGCGACCATGTTCTCAGTGATTGATTTGAAAAATGCCTTCTTTTCTATTCCCATTCACCCTGATAGCCGATTTCTTTTTGGGTTCACATTAAACAATAGATCTTATCGTTTTTGTAGAATTCCCCAAGGCTATACAGAAAGCCCTAGTATTTACAGTCAGGCTTTGAAACGACAATTGGATTCCTTTGTTTTGCTCGAGGGGGTCGCCCTCATTCAATATGTCGACGACATCTTGTTGGCGGCTGACACCCTGGAGTTGTGTGAAAAGAGCACGTTATCCCTACTTTCCTTTTTAGCATCCCACAATCATAAAGTATCCAGGAAGAAATTGCAATTCTGTAGACCAAAGGTGACTTATTTAGGTCACCTTTTGTCTAAGGAGGGACGTGCACTCACACCAGATCGTATCCAAGTAATTTTGGACACACCGAGACCATCCACGCAGAAGGATGTGCGTGCATTTTTGGGCCTTGTTTCTTTTTGTAGACAGTGGATATTGGGGTTTTCACACATAGCTAAGCCATTGTTAGCCCTTTTGACAAAAGACACGCCTATCCCAATCCCTTGGTCAGATGAGTGTGATGCTGCTTTTCAGCAACTGCGACAGGCCCTTTGTTCAGCACCAGTGTTAGGGACCCCTGATTATACAAAACCCTTTTCGTTGTATGTGCATGAGAAAGATGGATGTGCATTATCAGTCTTAGTGCAGATGCACGGCGATAAGCAACGCCCTTGTGCATACTTTTCGGCTGTGCTTGATCCTGTCGCCCGAGCATACCAGGGTGTTTTCGCTCGGTAGCGGCGACAGCTGTGTCAATACGCCAAAGTGAAGGAATTGTGTTGTCCCATAAATTGTTGGTGTTAGTTCCCCATGCTGTGGATGCCCTGCTTAATCAAACAAAGACGCAGCATTTGACCAGCGCCCGCTTAACGGGATATGAGCTGACGCTTTTGGCTCCTCATATTACGTTGAAAAGGTGCGTGACATTAAACCCGGCCACATTGTTGCCATACCCCGAGACCCAGCCTGAGGCGCAGAAAGCGCATGATTGTATTCTTGTGACTGAGGAACAAACAAAGGGTCGTATTGATCTCCAGGATACGCCCTTTTCAGATGTAGATGGAGAGTTGTGGGTAGACGGATCATGCCTGAAGCTACCAGATGGTACGACTTCAGCAGCGTATGCAATTACCACATTACACACGATAGTGGAGACAGCACGCATACCACAGAAATCAGCTCAAGCAGCGGAACTGATAGCATTAACACGAGCATGTGAGCTCAGTACAGGATTATGTGTGAATGTTTATACAGATAGCCGCTATGCCTTCGGAGTAGCGCATGACTTCGACCTACTCTGGAAGGAGAGAGGGTTTTTAACGTCACATGGAGTACAGATAATGCATGGAGAGTTAGTTCATAATCTTTTAACTGCATTGACATACCCGAAGAAAATTGCCATTGTTAAGTGTAGTGCCCATAGGAAAGTAGTTGATAAAGTTGGAGAAGGGAATGCGTTAGCAGACCAAGTAGCACGAGAGACTGCGATGCAGCCCGGCGCTACTGCCATGTATGTAGTAAAATCACAGGTGGAGAGATGGCGTGATGCGAAGGAGGAAGTGCGAGAAATGCAAAGGACCGCTTCTGACAAAGAGCGGGAACAATGGGCTAGCGAAGGAGAACTGGATGACGAGGGTTGTTGGAGAAATAAACAGATGGATAGATGGAAGTTACCCACGGCTTTCGTACAACCTATGGTTCAGATGGCACATGGGCTAGCACATGTTGGAGCTTCCGCAATTGTGAAATTGCTTACCCAAGTCTGGGAGCATCCAGAGATTGCTAGCACGGCAAAGAGGGTGGTGCAGACCTGTATGATCTGTCTGAAGTATAACCCAGGGAAAGGCACTCGAACTCCAGCAGGAGGATTTGCGACACCCACTGCACCCTTTGAGGTTCTGCAGATGGATTACATCCAGCTTGAGCGCTGTAACAATTTGAAGTATGTTCTAGTAGTGGTTTGCGCTTTCAGTAAATGGGTTGAGGCGTACCCTACGAAAGACAATACTGCAATGACCACGGCGAAGCTACTGCTAAAAGAGTTTTTCCCCCGATATGGCGTTTGTAGACTTCTGTGGAGTGATAATGGCCCTCACTTTGTAGCGGATGTTATAAAGTATGTCTTGAAGGGCCTAGGCATCACTCAGAAGTTTCATGCCGTGTTCCACCCTCAGTCTGCAGGACTAGTCGAGAAATATAATGGTACCCTGAAGCTTAAGATCGCCAAAATCCAAGCTTCAACGTCTTTGACTTGGCCAGACGCCCTGCCGCTGGCGTTATTGTCAATTAGGTCAGTGCCACACTCTCGAACCGGCCTTACGCCATACGAAATAGTATTCGGACGCCCAATGAACATTTGGGGTCCACCAAGGCCTAAGGCTGTGTATGATGTACCTTGCGTAATGATGAGCGATTATCTGGCACAGTTAACGGATAACTTGGTTTCTATTCATCAACAGGTCCGAGAGGCGCTCCCTGATCGGTCTACCGGCGAAGGACATGGTCTCCGGCCTGGAGATCATGTTATGGTGAAGGTCTTCGACAGAACGAACAGTTTGGAGCCGAGATGGGTAGGACCTGAACAAGTCCTCCTTGCAACGAGGACGGCTGTGCGAGTCTCGAACCGAAAGAATTGGATCCATTCCTTGCACTGTCGAAAGGTACCGCCCGGATTGGTGGAGTCTGCCGTGCTGACCGATCAACGAGAAATCCTAGCAGCAGAGACAGGCCGTGCTGCGAAGCCGAATGACACTGAGGAGCTCTTTCCGGACCACACGACTTCTGGAGGAAGGCGATATCATCTTCGACCAAGGAAGTAAGGTTTCCAGTACCGGGACATACTGTCAGAACGGCCCTTGGGTTAGTGAAACGGAGAGCCGATGAGGCAAGGGGGGGGGATCAGCCCTGCATTAGTGTAGTGACACCCGTCTTGGCCCGCTGGTGAAGAAATCAACCGCTGCCCAAGGGGAAGAGTTCTGACAGACTTTTTAGTTTCAGGAAGATACCAGGGTATTGTTTCTTTTGACATGGAGAAGAAGAAAATCCTTTGTGCGTTGGGGTTCATGCTAACAGTAGCTGTTGTTGGGATAACCACATGGTTTGTGGAGGAGGTAACTCCTGCTCGGAAAACACTTGTGTTGACAACTCCGGTGCCCGAGGAGCACTACTTTTATACATTACCGTACCAAGAGTTGAAGCATCGACAATCTTACTTGAATAACACTTTCATTCAGATGCTGCATCACACCCACGTTGCTACGAATGCTACGAACTGTTGGATATGTGGGATGATGCCAGCCCATCAGAAGAAAGGAGGAACGCCATTCATACCACTTCCTTTCTCTCATAATGGCTCTTGTAGAGCATGGTACACTTTGCTTTTTGCCACTCGGAAACCGACAGTGGGACGATTGCTTTTTAGACTTAATAAAGAATGCCATCAGGACAAGAATGGGTATCCACAAGCGAATGGGACAATTTGGGAATGGGAAGAGTACCGACCGGACAATGAATCCATTCCCTATATCTTCACGAACACCAGAGACACTGTGGGGAAGGACAAATTCGTAATCCAAGTAGCACAAGCTCAAGCGGACCTGTGTGTCCAGAGTGTGGGTTTTATCCCTGTTGGTGTCAGTGATTGCATAACCGTATTGAATATTGACGGGCTGAACAACAGTACCTTCCTAGCGTCCCATAATACTTACTTTGTATGTGGAAATAAAGGTTATTACCGTTTGCCGGCTGGGTGGTCTGGGGTATGCTATGTATCATTCCTATTACCTCCTGTATTCCTAGCACCCGCGTCATATCATAAGGATTTGAAATTGTTGAATAATGTGACTGTAAACAGGTATAAACGTACTCTATCAATTGATGATGTGGATCAGACCGATACCAGCTTGCAACAGTATATTGATTTCAACTTAGGGCTGTTTTTCTTTGTTGGAGCCGCTTTGAATAGTAGGAAGATCCGAAGATTAACAAGAGTGGTAGAAGCTGTGACCAATCAGACTGCTGCTGCTCTTGGGAATCTTACGGAAGAGTTACAAATAACTAGGATTGTTGCATTGCAGAATCGTATGGTATTAGATGTAATGCTAGCTGATCGAGGTGGAGCCTGTAAAATTATTGGGAGTAGCTGCTGTGTGTTCATCCCTGATCATACGCCATCCGTTTATAACGCCATTAACAAGCTGCATAAAATAGCAGCTGAAATCCACACAGAAAACGGCACTTGGTCCTTTTCCGGATGGTTTTGGGCATTGGTTACTGCCTGGGGATGGAAGGTTTTAACTGGTCTCTGTATTATTATAGCAATTCTGTTCTTTTTCTGTATGTGTATTCAATGTGGACCATTGTGCTGTTCTGTATGCATTTCATTCTGCATTCCAGATAAGAAAGCTGTTGCCGATGTTGCTCACCAAAAGGGTCTAGCTAAAGAGGTTAAAGGAATGATGATAATTGACATATATGATGATTATTCTTGGAAGCCGGATGTCTTCAGTAAATGCTGAAAGGGTCGTCTGTTGTAAATTAAGGCAGAATGTGATTAAGCATTTACTGAAAACATTAATGCTTTCCCTTTAGATCATGTTTTCTTCGTTATGTTGACCGAAGTCCGGACTCCATTTTGTATTGACATGCTGCCATGTGTTCACCACGAGGAGAGTCCGACCTCTGTGTTAGTTGCTCTTGTAATCTGCCTAGCAACAGTTTATAAATAGCTCCCTCTTGTCCATCTGGCGCATGCCCAGACTTGACCACATCTGTTATAATTAGCTTTGCTTGACCATGTGTTTTCGCGGGCTCAAAGAGTGTGTTAGCTCCGCCCATGTATTGATTCAGTATCGAGAATGACCATAAACGGTAATGTTCTTCGGCCTCACGTTGTATCCACCCACTATGAGCCCCTCTGTTGTGTATAAAAGGGGACTGTGTACGAATGTTCTTTGTGCTACTCCATGCAATACTGAAGAGTGTTGTGTGGATTGTAGGACCACCCTTAAGGGTTAATAAATGCTGTTTTTGTACTTTGCAGTTTCCGTGCCAACTTCCTTATAGATTCCGTTACAGGAGAGCGAACCCTTGTGCCTTGCGGGCCTAGCTGGGGCCTGTATTCATCACTCCCGCAAGCACCACAATGCGGTATACGGCGGGGTGGGCACCCGCCGTAAGAATAAGCAAATAAGCGGGGTGGGCACCCGCAAGCAGTTACGGCAATGTCCCTGGCAGGGTGGGCACCTGCCAGGAGACTCTAGAATCGGCAGATACGGGGCAAACGCCGGGTGGGCACCGGCTTTTTAGAAATAAAAGCGCTCCTGAGCGCTAAAGGAAAAGGAAAGCGCTTCCAGGCGCTAGAGGTGAAAAATAAAGCGCTCCCAGCGCTTCAGGGCACACAATCAGCAAAAGTCCAGGCAAGTTCTCCCCTGCATGCAGCAGGGCAGGGGTGGGGGCAAGGCTGGACCCAGAGCCAGCTCACTGGGCCTCCAGGCAGGGAGGTAGTCCAGGTGGCGGTCCTCTGGTCCAGCAGCAGCAGCAGCAGCCCCCCTCAGGCAGGATCCTGGCAAAGAACAGTTTCTGTGGGGACACAGCCCCATTTTTATACAGGCAAACCCTTTGTTCTGGGTTCAGGGTGAGGGGGAAAACCAGTCGCAGCTGGTTGGGGAGCACCCTTGATGTGCTCAGCCCCTCACTCTATTCACTGGAAGGGCTAGGGTCGTCAGTCGCACCACAGGGGGCGGGGCCAGCATTGTGTTTGGAAAACCCTGTCCTATTCAGGACCCAGGTGGACTCCTCCCACCCATCTAGCTGCTGATCTCCCCATTCACCACTGGGTGACTCATCCTGACACTGGGGAATCCCTAGCCCGTCACATGACATGACCAGCCAATCACGCGACAGACACACTGCACACAGAAGTGCCCACTTCTAGAAGTGGCACTTCCACACTAGGTACATACACGCCGCACACATCATCGCGCAGCATTCACTCCCACGAGTCCGCACATACCAAACTCGGGCCTGCACACCCCACGCATCAGGAACTACTAGGGACACATACATTCCCCATGCATTCCTATGGGAGGGCAGGCCTATCTCACCACATGCACTCAGAGCACGCACGCACTTTACCCTGGGACACAGGGAAAGTGCGCAGAAACCAAAAACTCACCACACCAAGTCACCAGTAAAAATCAAAAAAAGTTCAGGGGTGAACCTGCCAGAAGGGCCAAGTCCAACAATGTCGCATTGCACGTCCCATTATGATTTTGTGCAGACTTAAACCAGTAGTTCTATCTGGAGTAGATCTAATAGTCATTAGCACTAGAGGCAAGACATCCGGCCATTTCATACCAGTGGCTAAACACATCTTACCAATCCTGTTCTTGATTGTGCCATTTATCTGCTCAACAACACCAGAAGCCTCTGGTCTGTATGCACAATGTAGCTTCTGCTGTATGCTTAATGCTTCACAAATCAAACTCATGAGTTCATTATAGAAGTGTCCACCTCTATCAGACTCAATCGTTACCGGAAATCCGTACCTAGGAATCAACTCTCTTAACAGTAACTTTGCCACTGTTACTCCATCATTTCTCCTAGTCGGATAGGCCTCAACCCATCTTGAAAACAAACAGACTACCACTAGTACATACCTCAGTCTGTTCACTTGGGGCATTTCAATGAAATCAATCTGCATTCTTGTAAAAGGACCTCCTTCTCTACCTATTGTTCCCAGACTCACCACTGTCTTTTTCCCTGTGTTAAATTGCTGGCAAATCAAACATCTTTGACAGATACTTTCTGCAATTGTCCTGAACTTTGCATTGTACCAGGTTTGCTTAAAAGACCTAATCATCGAATCCCTTCCCAAATGTCCCTGGCCATGATACATCCTTGCCATTGCTGACAGCATGGAGTTCGGCATTACTGGTCTGCCATCTCTATAGACCCAAACATGGTCTGTTTCTCTTGGGGCACAACCTGCCTTGATCCAATCTTTCTTTTCTTCCTCCTCTGCCTCATCCTGCAACTGTTTCACTTCATCCCACGTCTCTAAGACATTAGTAAACATCACAGAACAAAAAGACATTTCACCTTCTCGTTCCCGATTAATGGACTGGTTATTCTTGGCGCAATATTGAGCAATGTCATTTGCATAACGGTTGCCCACTATCACAAAATCATCCCCTTGTCCATGAGCAGCACATTTCACAACTGCTAATTCTTTAGGCAGCTATATCGCCTCAAGTAATTTCCCAATCACTTCAGCATTCTTTATTGGAGTCCCACTCGACGTCAAGAAACCTCTTTGTAGCCAAAGTTGGCCAAAGTCATGTACAACTCCAAATCCATACTGACTATCAGTCATCACAGTCGTTCTCAAATCTTTCCCAATTTCACAAGCTTTTGTCAAAGCCACTAATTCAGCAACTTGCCCAGATTTCACTCCTTTCAATGATGATGCTTCCATTACTTCTGAAACCTTACACACTGCATATGCTGCACATAGCACACCCTCATCATTCCTCTGGCATGATCCATCCACAAACAACACATGATCACTCTCATGCAAGGGAAGATCCCTTATGTCTGGTCTCGGTTTTGTACAGTAATCAAGCACATCCAAACAATTGTGATCATCTTCTGTTTTCACACCCACATTTTCAATATCCGGCAACAATGTCGCTGGATTCACATTCACACATCTCTCAAGAGTCACATTTGATGCTCCCAGAATGACTTTCTCATATTTAGTCAACCGACTATCTGACATGTACTGAGTTCTGCTTCTTGTCAAAAGAATTGCCACATTATGAGGTACGAATACCCTTACAGGATATCCCATTATGATTCCCTCACTCTGTTCTAGGCTTCTGCATGTCGCAGCCACAGATTTCAGACAACCTGGTAAACCTACAGCTACAGGGTCAAGTGTCGATGAGAAGTACGCAATAGGCCTTCTCACTAATCCATGCTTCATAATTAACACTGAAAGTGCACATCCATTTCTCTCACTGCAGTACAATTCAAATTCCTTTTCATAATCTGGCATACCCAAAGCAGGGGCTTCACACATTCTGCTTTTCAACTCTTCAAATGCTGCCATTTTGTAACGCCCTGAACGTCTCAGGATCGTTTAACAGACACGATAATGAGAACGCAACCACTTGTGAAGGTTTAGTTATTTTAATGAAGGCAAAAATAATACAAGGAATAAACAAAGGTTATAGTCACTGGAATCCTCCAGGCTAAGTACGTTACCAGCCCACAGCACGGATGGTCCTAACCGTCCTCTGCATATACGCCGATCCCGGCGTATGCCAACAGAGGGCAGAAATGAAATGGCCGACAATGCCAATCGGTAGGCTGTGAGGGGCACGAAGAGTGTTGGGGAGAATCGAGGAGTCAGGGAAACACCCAGCCGGGGTCTCTACCTGAAGGGAGCAGCCGCTCAACCTCTTCCTCAGACTGCACCGGGACGCGGAGTCACCTCCTGGTGATGCGTCACTGATACCCCAATCACAAGCAAAGAAGACTGAACCGAGAGCAGCCGCTCGATCGATCCCGTGGACTTCCGAGTCTGTAACGCGGCAAACACCTCCTGGTGTGCGTTACAGCTGGCAGTCCCTGTATCTCTGGTCGGGCTGGGAGTTACGACTCCAACCAGCAAAAGCGCCACTGCGCTTTGACTCAGCCGAGTCAAAAAGCGAAGCTCAATGGTTATCCGGTAGAGCTTCCGGGTCCTTCACAGGTGACGATGGGGCAAGACACGGCCCAGGGAGTAACGACTCGACCTACCTCCGTTATTGCCTTACTGGAGCACCACTCCGGAACACTGCTCTTCACTAAGCAGGTACGTCGGTGTAAACACAATATCCGACAGCGTTGTACCTCCCGGTTCCTCCCTTTATAGGGCGTGTTTTCCTTGAGTTATGTAACAGCTCTCCTGTTTACATAAGGGCGTGTTTTCCTTGAGTTATGTAACAGCTCTCCTGTTTACATAAGGGCGTGTTTTCCTTGAGTTATGTAACAGCTCTCCTGTTTACATAAGGGCGTGTTTTCCTTGAGTTATGTAACAGCTCTCCTGTTTACATAAGGGCGTGTTTTCCTCCCCTCGCATGACAGGAATTCTTGACAGTACATCCTCCCTCTCAGCGGCTCCCCACGGGTCCAGCGCTGGCAGGAAAACGCCGATGGAACAAGGAGACCAAGCGCGGAGCATGAACCCCTTCAGCCGGTTCCCATGACTGCTCCTCCGGGCCATAGCCTTTCCACGCAACCAGGTACCACAGCTTCCCCCTGCGCCATTTGGACGCCCGTATGCCCGACACTTCATACTCCACCTCCGACTCCACGCATACCGGCCTGGGTGTCCCAGACGGCTTGGAGGGTGCTGGTTTGAGCAATGATACATGAAAGACAGGGTGTATCCGCAATGACTGGGGCAAGCACACCTTCACGTTCACGGGACCCATACACTTGGTAATTCGATAGGGGCCCATGTACTTGGGATGGAACACACTGTTCTTTCGAAACCTCATGTTTCTTGTGGATATCCAGACGTAGTCTCCAGTGCGGTACAGTGGCCCGGGCCTTCTCTTCCTGTCTGCCGCAGCCTTGTATCTTCTCTTGGCCTCTATTAGGACAGCCCTTGAGCGCATCAACGTGTCTTTTATGTGTGCCACCCTGTCCGCTGTGGCGGGAATCCTGTCCTCTCTGAATGGATGTAGAAATGGCAAGAACCTGGGATGTTGGCCATAGTTGCTATAGAACGGAGATGACTGTGTGGAGCTGTGAGTGGCGTTGTTATAGGCTATCTCTGCAACCCATAGCAAGTCGACCCATTCTTCCCTGCCCTGGTCCACAAAACATCGCAGATACTGTTTGAGCGTTTGGTTCAGGCGCTCGGTTTGGCCGTCCGTTTGAGGGTGGTAGCTGGTGGACAGGGCGGTCTTAACATGCAGCGCAGTGCACCAAGTCTTCCAGAATTGCGCAGTAAACTGCGACCCCCGGTCCGACACGATCACCCCAGGTAATCCATGCAGTCGTACCACATTCTTTAGGAGTAGTGACGCCAATTCCCCGGCCGTAGGGACTCTCTTGCAGGGGATGAAGTGCCCCATTTTCGTCAAGTAATCCACCACCACCAGTATTGCCGTCATCCCCTGGTCTACCGGTAGGCCCACCACGAAGTCCAGTGATATGCTATCCCATGGTCTATCCGGGGTCGGAAGTGGATGTAAGAGCCCTTGGGTTCGGCCATGGTCGGCCTTCATGGTAGCACACGTAGGACACTCCTGTCCCCACCTCCTGACATCCACTCTCATGGTTGGCCACCAGAAATGCCGTCCCATGCTAGCCACCGTTTTTTCAAAGCCCAAATGACCTGCGCATGGAGAGTCATGGCACCAGATGAATGCTTGTTTCCTTAGCCTAGGCGTGGGTATCAATAGGCACCTGCCCTTCAGGGGTATCCCGTCCTTCAGCTGCCATTCTCTGTGACTGATGAGCCACCTCCGCCATGCGAATGACCTGATCCCTCTCTTTATTCCCCTCAGGAAAGTATCCGGTTGGATAACCCCCAATACCATCCTCGGGGAAATGATGGAATGCTCGGTCGCAGGCAATGGTTCCTTAACTGCAGATTGACGGGACAGGGCGTCCGCCTTCCGGTTTTCCGTCCCCGGCCGATATGTGATGCGGAAGTTGAACCCCGCAAAGAAGATCATCCACCGCAGCTGTCTGGGAGAAAGGTGTCTTGTGGCCGTCATGAACTGTAGGTTCCGATGGTCCGTGTACACCGATACCACATGTCTTGCCCCCATCAACCAATGCCTCCATTCGGTGAAGGCGTCCTTGATTGCGAGAAGCTCCTTCTCCGCAATATGGTAGTTGCGTTCGGCGTCGTTGAGTTTGCGGGACATGTACGCAACGGGATGAAGCACCCCTGTGTCGTGGTTGCGTTGGGACAAGATAGCCCCCAGCGCCACATCCGATGCGTCCGCTTCCACCACGTAGGGGAGATCCGGATCGGGGTGAGCCAACACCGGCGCTTTACCAAAGGCGCTTTTCAGGGCCTCAAAGGCTGTGTTCGCTTCAGGGGACCAGACAAACTCCTTGGACTTCCTCAGTAGCTGTGTGATTGGGGCCACCAATCCTGAAAATCCATCTATAAACCGCCTGTAAAAGTTGGCGAAGCCAATGAAACTTTGGACGTCCTTCACGCTTTGGGGCACCGGCCATTCTTTCACCGCCTTGATCTTTCGTTCTGCCATCTCCTGTTCCTCTGGACTCAGCATCACTCCGAGGAATTCCACGGATGTGACGTGGAAGTCACACTTGCTGAGTTTACAAAACAGCATGTTTTCCCTCAGCTTTTGGAGCACAGCTTTGACGTGGTGTACGTGCTCCTCCACACTGGACGCATAGATGAGGATGTCGTCGATATATACGACCACGTAGATATCCAACTCCTCTCTGAATACCTCATTCAAAAAGTACTGAAAGGCTGCCGGGGCGTTGCACAGACCGAACGGCATGACGAGGTACTCAAAAAGGCCGAACCTGGTCTTAAAGGCGGTCTTCCACTTGTCTCCGTCCCTCATGCGCACCAGATGGTATGCCCCTTTCAAATCCAACTTGGTGTAGATACGAGCTTTCTTGACCTGTTCCAGAAGTACACTGATGAGAGGCAAGGGGTACCGATTCTTTACGGTTATCGCATTCAATGCCCTAAAGTCCACACAGGCTCTCAGCTCCCCATTAGCCTTCGGGATGAAGAAGAGGGGCGAGGCGGCCGGAGACTTGGATGGGCGGATGAATCCTAGCTTGAGGAGTTTATCCAGGTACCCCCGGAGATGCACGTTTTCAGGCTCCGTCAGGGCATACAGCCTGCCGCTGGGAACGCTGGCCCCTGGCACCAGGTCGATCTGGCAGTCAAACTGTCTATGTGGTGGTAGCACTTCCGCCTTCACCTCATCAAATACATCCTCAAAACTGTGATAAGCCTGGGGGAGAGCCACATCTTTTTCTGCCGCTGTAGCCACCGTCTGACTCCCGCTCTCATCTGCGTCAAGGGATTCCGTTCTTATTCCACAATGCAGGATGCAACACGGTGACGTCAGTTCGATGCGATGTGTTGGCCAATCCACAGAGGGGTTGTGTTTCTGTAGCCACGGCAATCCCAATATGACGCCATATTGGGGCGCTCGGATGATGTTAAAATCGATTTGTTCCAAATGGTTCCTCCCACATCTCATCGGAAGGACCCCCGTGTGCTGCCCGATGGGCCCCGTCACCAATCGCCTTCCGTCTACAGCATAGACGTCTTCGGGTACAGCTTTGGGAAGAAGCACTAGCCCTAGCCTGCATGCCTCGTTGTGGTCCATAAACATGCCAGTGGCCCCTGAATCCACCATGGCCACAACGGGTATCCACTGGTCATGCACTCCCACGTGCACCGTGAGAAACAGGTGTCGTTGTCCCTTAGTGACCGAGTTGGAAAGTGAAGGGATGGATGAGTGACTCCGAGATGCCCCTTCTTTGGTCTGGGAGTCCTCTAGTTTTCCGCCGGTACGTCCACCACGGCTGTTACCGACCGGTTGGCCCGATAACGTGACGTCTTCGGTTTGGCAGGGCATTCACGTACGTAGTGGCCTTTTTTGCCACAATATAGGCACAATCCTTGTTTACGGCGTGACTCTTTCTCCGTGGCTGTGAGGCTCGCTCGTATTGCGCCGATGTCCATGGGTTCTCCCTTGGATGCGGTGGCAGTTTCAGGACTTCCCACTGTCACATAGGATGGAAGGGATTTTCCTTTTCTCCCATGATCCCCCTTTCTTTCACTTAGCCTATGTTCCAGCCGTAATACCAGGTTGATAAGGCCCTCACATGTCTTGGGTTGTGGGTCAATATGAGCCACGGCGTCCTTGAGCTCCTCGCACAGCCCGTGATGGAAGAGCGCCGTCTGTTTAGCAACAGGCCACTTGGTTTCCGCAACCAGCCTTCGGAACGCGTTGAGATACTGCACCAGGTCGTTGGATCCCTGTCTCAACTCAAGCATTTCACGGTCCGCCGTGTACGAGTCAGCCCTTCTGTCGAAGACCTTCAGGAATTCCTCGCGAAAAGCACCCCAATCACATAAGATGGGGTCGTCCCTGCTCACCAGAGGTACGGCCCATTGTGCCGCGTTTCCAGCCAAATAGGATATAAGGAAAGCCACACGAGCCTGACTCGTGGGGAACGCCCTTGGTTTGCACGATAAATGTAGCGCCACTTGTGTGAGGAATACCTGCACTGTGTTAGGATCCCCACTGTACCTCTCTGGTGTTGCCAAGGGGACGGCTACCGGCATTTCCACTACTACCGCAGGGGTCTGGTTCGTGAGGGAGGTGCTGGGCGTGAGCGGGTCCAAATGGATAGCATCCAGTCTGGCTTTTACATCGGCTGTTTCTTGCCTGGAGGCAGCCAATTCAATTTGCACGGTCGCTAAAGCAGCCAGCACATCATCAAGTGTTGCCATGTCTGTTATCGACCGGGAGACAGTTAGTGTTTATTAAGGTCGGATATTTTGTAACGCCCTGAACGTCTCAGGATCGTTTAACAGACACGATAATGAGAACGCAACCACTTGTGAAGGTTTAGTTATTTTAATGAAGGCAAAAATAATACAAGGAATAAACAAAGGTTATAGTCACTGGAATCCTCCAGGCTAAGTACGTTACCAGCCCACAGCACGGATGGTCCTAACCGTCCTCTGCATATACGCCGATCCCGGCGTATGCCAACAGAGGGCAGAAATGAAATGGCCGACAATGCCAATCGGTAGGCTGTGAGGGGCACGAAGAGTGTTGGGGAGAATCGAGGAGTCAGGGAAACACCCAGCCGGGGTCTCTACCTGAAGGGAGCAGCCGCTCAACCTCTTCCTCAGACTGCACCGGGACGCGGAGTCACCTCCTGGTGATGCGTCACTGATACCCCAATCACAAGCAAAGAAGACTGAACCGAGAGCAGCCGCTCGATCGATCCCGTGGACTTCCGAGTCTGTAACGCGGCAAACACCTCCTGGTGTGCGTTACAGCTGGCAGTCCCTGTATCTCTGGTCGGGCTGGGAGTTACGACTCCAACCAGCAAAAGCGCCACTGCGCTTTGACTCAGCCGAGTCAAAAAGCGAAGCTCAATGGTTATCCGGTAGAGCTTCCGGGTCCTTCACAGGTGACGATGGGGCAAGACACGGCCCAGGGAGTAACGACTCGACCTACCTCCGTTCTTGCCATACTGGAGCACCACTCCGGAACACTGCTCTTCACTAAGCAGGTACGTCGGTGTAAACACAATATCCGACAGCGTTGTACCTCCCGGTTCCTCCCTTTATAGGGCGTGTTTTCCTTGAGTTATGTAACAGCTCTCCTGTTTACATAAGGGCGTGTTTTCCTTGAGTTATGTAACAGCTCTCCTGTTTACATAAGGGCGTGTTTTCCTTGAGTTATGTAACAGCTCTCCTGCTTACATAAGGGCGTGTTTTCCTTGAGTTATGTAACAGCTCTCCTGTTTACATAAGGGCGTGTTTTCCTCCCCTCGCATGACAGGAATTCTTGACACATTTGTTCTCCATCTAGTTCCAATGGGTCTGTCATCTCACTTTTAGTCAGCTTAATCAGTAGCTTTGCTATCAGCGAAAAATTAATTATCCACTGACGACAATAACCCACCATTCCCAGGAACATTCTCACTTCTCTCTGGGTCTTTGGGGCCTTCATTTCCGTGATAATTTTGATCCTGTCATCAGTCACTTTTCTCAGACCTTTCTCAATATTGTGTCCAAGATAATGCACCTCTTTCTTGCAGAATTGCAATTTGGCTGGAGATACTTTTAACCCTCCATCTGCCAGATGATTCAGTAAAGCTATAGTATCTACTTCACAAGCTTCACGTGTCTTTGATGCCACAAGTAGGTCATCAATATACTGCACTAGTACTGAGTTTTCAGGCATGATCAAACTCTCCAATGACTTTTTCAATAACTGATTGAATATTGAAGGACTCTCTGTATACCCCTGTGGGATACGACACCATGCTAAAATACGCTGGCCAAATCTAAATGCAAAAATCGGCTGGCTTTCATGATGCAATGGAATTGAAAAGAAAGCATGACACAAATCAATCACTGTATACCACTCAGCATCATGTGGAATCTGATACAAAATCACTGATGGATTTGGCACAATAGGATAACATGCCACCACAATTTGGTTAACTTTTCTCAAATCTTGTACAATCCTGAACTTCCCATTAGGCTTCTTTAGCCCCATTATCGGTGAATTACACGGACTACTCAGTAGTTCTCTCAGAACTCCCTGCTGAATCATTTTCTCAATTATAGGAGTTATTCCCTCAATTATTTCTGGTGTCATTTTGTACTGAGGAATGTTAGGATAAGTAATTCCCTCTTTCACTGAAATTTTCACAGGATCTACATTATTCATCAATCCCACATCCTCTCCAGTAAAATCCCAAACTGTCCTTTTCACTGTGTCTCTCAGCTCTTGAGGCAAATCCTCCGGATCAAACACAGCATATGCACCAATTAACTCACTCTCTCTATTTTCTAGAGTCATTCTGTACAAAACATCCTCATCTGGTGTTTCAAAAGCTATTCCATCTGGTGTACAAAAAATTGTACAATTCATTTTACAAAGTAGATCCCTACCTAACAGGTTCACTGGACTAGTGTCACAGACGATAAATCTGTGCATGTCTGAAAATTTCCCTATTTGTACTCTTACTGGTTCAGTAAGACGTGTCCTGATTTGTGTATTGGCTACACCAACTACTTGGATTGCTTCATCCGAGAGAGGAAGATTTCTAATATCTGTTGACCTGACAGTTGATCTTGTCGCACCTGTGTCTACCAAAAAAGTAACACCTTCTTCATTTATTTTTCCATCCACAAATGGTCCTGCCTGGTCTATTTCTAGAGTTGCACCAAGTATGCACTCTTCCTCCTCTCTTCGGCACCGTCAATAATCACCCTCAGACTCACTCCCTTCATTCTTTAACAAGTACTGTTGTACCTGGTTGGAACGCCTTGGTTTGTTTACCTGCTCATCATTGTAGAATCCCGAATCCGGATTATACTTTTGTGATCCTCTATTCTGCGGCAAGGGTGGTTTTGGCTCTTGACTCTGCTGTCTCACAACTTTCTGTTGTTGCTGCTGTTGATTATTCCCCTCGTTCTGCACCTGTTGATTTAAGGATTTTCCCTCATTATTCACTAATGGTGGATTGGTACACTCAGATCTCCAATGTCCCAGTTGGCCACAGTTGTGACATGGGAACTTTTTTTTAGCTTCCTCAAGATTCCCCTTTCCTTTCCCTGCATACCTAGGTCTATTCCCTGCATTATTTCCTGCATTATTCGCCTGTTCCACCAACTGTGCTTCCTGTCTTTCCGCAACTTTCACTTGTGCCCACATTGCTTTCTCTTTCAGCTTTCTCTGTTTTGCTTCAATTTCATCACTGAAGTATTTTGCATGTCTCAGAATCTCATCTATTTTCTTACTCTGCCAATCCACAGTATGCTCACGAATTCTCTCACTAATCTCAGGTCTCAGGCCATATACAAATCTGTATACAAAATGACTCAAATCCTTGTCACCCAGGTGTTCATCTCCACTGAATTGTTTAAACGCCAGTATCAGCCTCTTGTAAAAAGCATGAACTGATTCTTTTGCTTCCTGATGTGTTCGATCTATTTTAACCCAGTCTGTCTCTTTTGGAGGTACTTTATTTTTCAGGTATACGATCACCTGCTCATACTTTCTCATTACTTCTGGATCTGGTGCTCCTGTTCTCTGATCTCTTGGATATTCCTCAGTAGGCCAACTCACAACTATTTTACACTCAGCCCACAAGTCTGCTGGAACAATTATATCAAACAGACTATTCAGGTCAATCCACAGCACTTTTGACAATTTCACAAACCTGTCTACCTGCCTATACCACTCGACGGGCTTTTCTCTCAATCGAGGGATATCATTCGTAAATGATAAAATATCCTGTCTGGTCCATGGAACATGTACATATCCTCCTCCAGGTATTTCTCTCATAGGATAAGTATCCACTGGTTTCTCTTTTTCTCTCACAGGAAATGCTGAATAAGTCCTATCCCCTGATTCTTCTCTCTTTTTGTACCACCTATCCTTCCACTTCTCAACATCACCCCATTTTCGCAATAAAGCGATCATCTCTTTAATCTGTCCTGTTCTACCAGTACCATTCAAATTTTCAATATCTTTATCTGTGAAATCCATCCTGTAAGACTTCTGCAAAACTTTCACTTTATCAATGTCAACTCCATAGTCATTTGCTATTGTTCTTAATCTGTCATGTGTATTTCTCGCTCTCCAGGTGATATTTTTACACATAAACAATAATTCACCATCATGATGATTTTTTAGAATTTCTGTTGGAACTGTCCCTGCAACAAGCTCTTCTAATTCTACACGTAACCTAGCAACATCAATTGCTTGTGAATCTTTATCCCTCTTTTGAAGAACTTTCATCCATTCATTCAAATCTTCAGCTGTTATTTCAGTAGATTTTCTCACTGGAACCACTTTCTTCTGCGGTTCTAAAATTGGCATCCCTGAACAACTAGCTTCACCAGCATCCAGTCCTGAATTAGACTGTACCTCTAATCTTTCACTACATGTGTCATGTCTGAATTTTCCTGCCCTTTTTCCTGAATCTCCTGAAGGACCAGCCAAACTTGTCAATCTATTCCCAACATATGGAATAACCAAACCATTCTCACCTGTCCTCTGCTTATCAAAAACAGGCATAACCGGACCTATGGTTACGGGTACCGTAACAGCATCTAGATTCTTTGTCAGTTCTTTGATCTTTTCAGTCAACTCCGATGTAGTTCTGGCTAATTCTCTCGTATTTTCGCCACTGCTTCTATTCTCTCTTTCCCTGAAAGGATTACCACTTCTTAACTCAGGTGTCACATTTTCTGTCTCAATGATACGCACTGTATCTCTTATCGGAGAAACAACTGGTGTACTCTCTTCTGGTTCTGGTCTATATGAAGGTGGTCTTTTGTAAATCATGTCATTCAAGACCTCATCCTCATATTCATTAACTCCATATCTTCTCACTTCTGCCTCAGGAACCCTTTCTGTTCCCTCTTCAACTGTTCTCATAGGATATAATCCCTCTGACATACTAGCATCTCGCCATCTCATCATTCGATCATGATGAGTTTCACGACCATGTCTCCTCCCGAACATATACCTATAGTTGCCTCCAGACCTCTGTTTCTCTCGCTCATGCACTTCCTCTTCCCATTCCACTAAAGCCTCGAACTGTGTCGGCCTTGGTCTTGGGTCAAGACATAACATCTTTTCCCGTAAATTTTTCAACACGGCCAGATTAAATGAACCATGTTCTGGAAATGCTAAAACTCCATCTTCCTTGGTATACCTAACCCAATTTTCCAACCATATACAGGTATGATACCCATATCTCGCAGCCATGAAGGATGCAGGCGTTTTCGATGGAGGTAACAATTCACCCTCTCTCGTTTTAACATCTTTATCCTTGTCGAACCAATTTTTAATCTTTTTGAACAAAGATTTTTTCTTTTTCTCTTCTTGGTAATACATTTTAACGTTTACCAAAACTCTCTAATCTCTTCCGTAATACAACTGCACAATATGATTTTTTAACCAATAACAGCGCGACTCACACTAACGCACCGATCCTGAAGCGTTTACGTCACTAGAATAGCTCTTCCAATCCTTGCGCGGCTCACACCAACGCACCAATCTCAGCGCGAACACTATTCTGATCTAATATCCAATCAGAGCGCGGTCTTTTTGACGTCAGCAGTCGCTGCAGTCGCTTCTGTCTCCTGTCTCTTGTCACTCGTCTACCCCTCCTTTACAAAATTTCTCAGTAGACTCCGTGTCAAATTTCTACAAAATCTATTAGTTACAACATATAAACATCTCCATTGTCTGCTTCGCTAACCACAGAATAGTAAAGAAAATCTATTTCACAAGAATCCCGTTGACACAGTAGCACATCCCTCTACTCTGCCCTTCTAACATACATTCATTAATTGTTTCCTCTAGGACTTGTCCAAAGAGTCTTACAATCAACTAAATATATGAACATTCACGCACATTCATACAAGAAAATATAGTACATACACACAGAATCCTGCTTTTCCCGAGAACAGCGAACAATCTGCTCTACTACAGAATTATAACACACATTAACCAAGCAGTTTACCTCTACCCAGTTTCTCAAACAAGCTCAGAGAATACCTATTACTTCTCCCGCGATAAGCTTTAACGGCGAACCTTACGGATCCATGGGACTTAAAACCAGAGTTTCACAGATAACCTTCACTACCATACGCACTCCTTATATACCAGAAATATTTCTAATAGTAACATACGACAATGTCACTGATTCCGAACCCAGACAATGTGACGCGCAACTTCGATTGTCACACGTTTTCTTTTTCCTGCATACATACAGGACCAACAATCCCGTCTTTCCCGAGAGCAGCATATACTTTCCTCTGCCCTACTACGGAACTGCTACTAGCTCCCTAGTTCCAGAAGCACTACATATAACTCAACATGACGACTCCAACATATAGTATTAGTACATATACCAACATCAATCAATAATCAATAATCAATAAACTAATGTACAAGCAATCTAATCAGATCAAGACAATCATCAATAACCATCCTCACTCTGCTACCAGGAAATTGATGCAGATTGGGGTGAACAAAATCTCCCTACTTCCACGGATAGAGTAATTTCACAGTTACACGCACATACACTCACCAAACACTAGGGCCCATTTCACTAACATACACTCAAATACTCCACCAGCACTGAACCTGTGGAAAGAAAACCTCCTAAACACCCCACATCTACACTGAGGTCGAAAAGACCTAGTTATTGTAATTGTCCTGAGTCATAATCTAAACAATCTATACAACAATAATCAAATAGAGTACTCAATAATTGACAAGAAATAATCACCAACACCGTATTTAAAATTATGATTCTTTATCTAAAATTAGTCAAAGAAATTAATCAGAATAAATCATTTTCTCATAATTACCTATTCTAGCTAAATGTCAGAATGGGTCATCAGGACAAGTCTCTCAGTAGAAGTCTCCCGAGTCACCGTCCTCACAGCATCGATCCTCACCAACGCAGGTTTGGGAAGAAATGGCAAAGTGGCCTCCCACCCTCTCTAGGCTAACAATATTTATAATGAAACTTGCAATATTATAGAAACATTAAATGTTCTACACGTCCGCCGAACCGCTGAGCAGAGCGAGCAGGAAAGGATGTAGCATCGCTACATTTGGAAAATCTCCGCTCAGGAAAAATCACAAAAATAAAAAAACAGAACAGGAACTAAAAAAAGTATCCTTCAACATCCACATTTCCTCAGTGCTAACACGATGACTTCAGAGTCCATTCAGTTCATTCTTTATAGCTCCTTTGTCCTCCAAGGCTATTCAAACATTTCTTGGTTCTTGGAGACTTGCCCAGCACTGCTACTGTCCTCACGGAAAGTTTTAACCAGGCGAAGACTGTGGTCAGATGATTCGACCATATTCAGCAAGGACCCTCTCATCACAAATCTTTCACTCGAGGCCAGGCTGCAAACGGCGGACATTTTATGCTAGGCCAAAATGGACCATCTTAAAAGAGACAAAAACAACGTTACCACATCATAGTGATTAAACAGTGTTAACCCCACTAATACCCTTATGTGTATGTAATTATCTAGCTTTTGCAACACAGAAAAGCATTAATTCAAAAGCGTTTCGTGCTTTAAAATAAACAGCACTCAGCAACGTTTATTTAATAAAACATGCACATTTATTAAATAGCAATACGAAAGCATTCCCTCGTGTCAGTTTTCTTCTCATTAGTTCACGTTGATAAGTTTAAACATATACACAAAACAAATAATTAATAATTTAATAATTAGTAATTTTAATTATGACAAATAGACAAACCAGAGCTTAAAAACCCAATAGATTTTCATCAGAAAATCCTGCTCCAGCAATCCCCCCTTTGGTGATTTTATCACCAAATAACCCCAAAAAAAAAAGTTTAGTGAAATTTAGTCCCATTTTAGGAGAACAGCATCAGCAGTGGCTTGTCAGGAGTGGCTTGTCAGCAGTGGGGTATCAGCAGTGGCTTGTCAGCAGTGGCTTGTCAACAGTGGTGTGTCAGCAGTGGTGTCTACAGAGGCGTGTCAGCAGTGATGTGTCACCAGTAGTGTGTCTGCAGTGGTGTGTCTGCAGTGGTGTGTCTGCAGTGGTGTGTCTGCAGTGGTGTCAGCAGCGGCGTGTCTGAAGTAAGTGGAGTGTCAGCAGCAGTGTGTCAGCAGTGGTGTCAGCAGCAGAGCGTCAGCAGCGATGTGTCAGTAGTGGTGTGTAAGCAGTGGTGTCAGCATCGTCGTGTCAGCATTGTCGTGTCAGCAGTGGCTTGTCAGTAGTGGCTTGTCAGAAGTGGGGTGTCAGCAGCCTGCATGTCAGCAGTTGTGTGTCAACAGTGGTGTCTACAGAGGTATGTCAGCAGCGGGATGTCAGCAGTGGTGTGTCAGCAGTCATGTCAGCAGCGGTAGGTCAGCAATGGTGTGTCAGCGGCGGTGTGTCAGCAGTCATGTCAGCAGTTGTGTCAGCAGCGGCATGTCAGCAATGGTGTGTCAGCAGCGGTGTGTCAGCAGCGGTGTGTCAGCAGCGGTGTGTCAGCAGCGGCGTGTCAGCAGTGGTATGTCAGCAGTGGTATGTCAGCAGTGGTGTGTCAGCAGTGGTGTCTGCAGCAGCATGTCAGCAGCAGCGTGTCAGCAGCTGCGTGTCAGCAGTGGTGTGTCAGCAGCGGCATGTTAGCAGTGAGGTGTCAGCAGTGAGATGTCAGCAGTGAGGTGTCAGCAGCGGTGTGTCAGCAGTGGTGTGTCAGCAGTGGTGTGTCTGCAGCGGGGTGTCAGCAGCGGTGTGTCAGCAGCAGTTTGTCAGCAGCAGTGTGTCAGCAGTGTTGTCAGCAGCAGAGTGTCAGCAGCGATGTGTCAGAAGTGGTGTGTCAGTAGTGGTGTGCAAGCAGTGGTGTCAGCAGTGGCGTGTCGGCAGCAGCGTGCCAGCAGCGGCGTGTCAGCAGCGGCGTCTCAGCAGCGGCGTCTCAGCAGCGGCTTGTCAGCAGTGGCTTGTCAGCTGTGACATGTCAGCAGTGGTGTGTCAGCAGTAATGTGTCAGTAGCGGCGTGTCAGCAGTGGTGTGTCAGCAGCGGTGTGTCAGCAGTGGTGTGTCAACAGTGGCGTGTCAGCAGCGGCGTGTCAGCAGCGGTGTGTCAACAGCGGCGTGTCAGCAGTGGCGTCAGCAGTGGCGTCAGCAGTAGTGTCAGCAGCGGTGTGTCAGCAGCGGTGTGCCAGCAGCGGCCTGTCAGCAGTGGCGTGTCAGCAGTGGCGTGTCAGCAGTGGTGTGTCTGCAGCGGCGTGTCAGCAGTGGCGTGTCAGCAGTGGCGTGTCAGCAGCAGCGTGTCAGCAGTGGCGTGTCAGCAGTGGTGTCAGCAGTGGTGTCAGCAGCGATGTGTCAGCAGCGGTGTGTCAGCAGTGGTGTGTCAGCAGTGGTGTCAGCAGCGGCGTGTCAGCAGTGGTGTGTCAGCAGTGGTGTGTCAACAGCAGCGTGTTAGTAGTGGCGTGTCAGCAGTGAGGTGTCAGCAGTGACGTGTCAGCAGCGGCGTGTAAGCAGTGGTGTCTGCAGCAGGTTGTCAGCAGTGGTGTGTCAGCAGTGTAGTGTGACCAGTGGTGTCTGCAGCGGCGTGTCAGCAGCGGCATGTCCGCAGCATTGTGTCAGCAGCAGTGTGTCAGCAGTGGTGTGTCAGCAGCGGTGAGTCAGCAGCGGCGTGTCAGCAGCGTGTCTGCAGTGGTGTCAGCAGTGGTGTCAGCAGCGATGTACCAGCAGTGGTGTCAGCAGCGGCGTGTCAGCAGTGGTGTGTCAGCAGTAGTGTGTCAACAGCAGCGTGTTAGTAGTGGCGTGTCAGCAGTGAGGTGTCAGCAGTGAGGTGTCAGCAGCGGCGTGTCAGCATTGGTGTGTCAGCAGTGAAGTCTGCAGCAGGGTGTCAGCAGTGGTGTGTCAGCAGTGGCGTGTGACCAGTGGTGTCTGCAGCAGCATGTCAGCAGCGGCATGTCCGCAGCGGTGTGTCAGCAGCGGTGTGTCAGCAGTGGCATGTCAGCAGTGGTGTGTCAGCAGCAGAGTGTCAGCAGCGATGTGTCAGCAGCGGTGTCAGCAGCCGCGTGTCATCAGTGGTGTATCAGCAGTGGTGTCTGCAGTGGTGTGTCTGCAGCGGCATGTCAGCAGTGGTGTGTCAGCAGTGGTGTATCAGCAGTGGGGTGTCAGCAGTGGCATGTCAGCAGTGGTGTGTCAGCAGCTGTGTGTCAGCAGTGGTGTCAGCAGCAGAGTGTCAGCAGCGATGTGTCAGTAGTGTTGTGTAAGCAGTGGTGTGTCAGCAGCAGTGTGTCAGCAGTGGTGTCAGCAGCAGAGTGTCAGCAGCGATGTGTCAGTAGTGGTGTGTAAGCAGTGGTGTCAGCAGCAGTGTATCAGCAGTGGCTTGTCAGCAGTGGGGTGTCAGCAGTGGGGTGTCTGCAGTGTCATGTCAGCGGTGGCATGTCAGCAGTGGCTTGTCAGCAGTGGGGTGTCAGCAGTGGCATGTCAGCAGTGGCTTGTCAGCAGTGGTGTGTCGGCAGTGGTGTCTACAGAGGTGTGTCAGCACTGATGTGTCAGCAGTGATGTGTCAGCAGTGATGTGTCAGCAGTGGTGTGTCAGCAGTGGTGTGTCTGCAGTGGTGTGTCTGCAGTGGTGTGTCTGCACTCTGCAGTGGTGTCAGCAGCGGTGTGTCAGCAGTGGTGTCTGCAGCAGCGTGTCAGCAGTGGTGTGTCAGCAGTGATGTGTCAGCAGCGGCATGTTAGCAGTGGTGTGTCAGCAGTGAGGTGTCAGCAGTAAGGTGTCAGCAGTGAGATGTCAGCAGTGAGGTGTCAGCAGTGGCATGTCAGCAGTGGCTTGTCAGCAGTGGTGTGACGGCAGTGGTTTCATCAGTGGCGTGTCAGCAGCGGAGTGTCAGCAGCGATGTGTCAGCAGCGGTGTCAGCAGCCGCGTGTCATCAGTGGTGTATCAGCAGTGGTGTCTGCAGTGGTGTGTCTGCAGCGGCGTGTCAGCAGTGGTGTGTCAGCAGTGGTGTATCAGCAGTGGGGTGTCAGCAGTGGCATGTCAGCAGTGGTGTGTCAGCAGCTGTGTGTCAGCAGTGGTGTCAGCAGCAGAGTGTCAGCAGCGATGTGTCAGTAGTGTTGTATAAGCAGTGGTGTGTCAGCAGCAGTGTGTCAGCAGTGGTGTCAGCAGCAGAGTGTCAGCAGCGATGTGTCAGTAGTGGTGTGTAAGCAGTGGTGTCAGCAGCAGTGTATCAGCAGTGGCTTGTCAGCAGTGGGGTGTCAGCAGTGGGGTGTCTGCAGTGTCATGTCAGCGGTGGCATGTCAGCAGTGGCTTGTCAGCAGTAGGGTGTCAGCAGTGGCATGTCAGCAGTGGCTTGTCAGCAGTGGTGTGTCGGAAGTGGTGTCTACAGAGGTGTGTCAGCACTGATGTGTCAGCAGTGATGTGTCAGCAGTGATGTGTCAGCAGTGGTGTGTCTGCAGTGGTGGGTCTGCAGTGGTGTGTCTGCACTCTGCAGTGGTGTCAGCAGCGGTGTGTCAGCAGTGATGTGTCAGCAGCGGCATGTTAGCAGTGGAGTGTCAGCAGTGAGGTGTCAGCAGTAAGGTGTCAGCAGTGAGATGTCAGCAGTGAGGTGTCAGCAGTGGCATGTCAGCAGTGGCTTGTCAGCAGTGGTGTGACGGCAGTGGTGTCTACAGAGGTGTGTCAGCAGTGATGTGTCAGCAGTGGTGTGTCAGCAGTGGCATGTCAGCAGTGGTGTGTCAGCAATTGTTTCATCAGTGGCGTGTCAGCAGCGGAGTGTCAGCAGCGATGTGTCAGCAGCGGTGTCAGCAGCCGCGTGTCATCAGTGGTGTATCAGCAGTGGTGTCTGCAGTGGTGTGTCTGCAGCGGCGTGTCAGCAGTGGTGTGTCAGCAGTGGTGTATCAGCAGTGGGGTGTCAGCAGTGGCATGTCAGCAGTGGTGTGTCAGCAGCTGTGTGTCAGCAGTGGTGTCAGCAGCAGAGTGTCAGCAGCGATGTGTCAGTAGTGTTGTGTAAGCAGTGGTGTGTCAGCAGCAGTGTGTCAGCAGTGGTGTCAGCAGCAGAGTGTCAGCAGCGATGTGTCAGTAGTGGTGTGTAAGCAGTGGTGTCAGCAGCAGTGTATCAGCAGTGGCTTGTCAGCAGTGGGGTGTCAGCAGTGGGGTGTCTGCAGTGTCATGTCAGCGGTGGCATGTCAGCAGTGGCTTGTCAGCAGTGGGGTGTCAGCAGTGGCATGTCAGCAGTGGCTTGTCAGCAGTGGTGTGTCGACAGTGGTGTCTACAGAGGTGTGTCAGCACTGATGTGTCAGCAGTGATGTGTCAGCAGTGGTGTGTCAGCAGTGGTGTGTCTGCAGTGGTGTGTCTGCAGTGGTGTGTCTGCACTCTGCAGTGGTGTCAGCAGCGGTGTGTCAGCAGTGGTGTCTGCAGCAGCGTGTCAGCAGTGGTGTGTCAGCAGTGATGTGTCAGCAGTGGCATGTTAGCAGTGGTGTGTCAGCAGTGAGGTGTCAGCAGTAAGGTGTCAGCAGTGAGATGTCAGCAGTGAGGTGTCAGCAGTGGCATGTCAGCAGTGGCTTGTCAGCAGTGGTGTGACGGCAGTGGTGTCTACAGAGGTGTGTCAGCAGTGATGTGTCAGCAGTGATGTGTCAGCAGTGGTGTGTCTGCAGTGGTGTGTCTGCAGTGGTGTGTCTGCACTCTGCAGTGGTGTCAGCAGCGGTGTGTCTGAAGAGAAGTGTCAGCAGCAGTGTGTCAGCAGTGGTGTCAGCAGCAGTGTCAGCAGCGATGTGTCAGTAGTGGTGTGTAAGCAGTGGTGTCTGCAGTGGCGTGTCAGCAGCGGCGTGTCAGCAGCGTCGTGTCAGCAGTGGCTTGTCAGTAGTGGCTTGTCAGCAGTGGGGTGTCAGCAGCGGCATGTCAGCAGTGGTGTGTCAGCAGTGGTGTCTACAGAGGCATATCAGCAGCGGCATGTCAGCAGTGGTGTGTCAGCAGTCGTGTCAGCAGCAGTAGGTCAGTAATGGTGTGTCAGCAGCGGTGTGTCAGCAGTCGTGTCAGCAGCGGCGTGTCAGCAATGGTGTGTCAGCAGCAGTGTGTCAGCAGCGGCATGTCAGCAGCGGCGTGTCAGCAGCGGCGTGTCAGCAGCGGTGTGTCAGCAGCGGCATGTCAGCAGCAGTGGTATGTCAGCAGTGGTATGTCAGTAGTGGTGTGTCAGCAGTGGTGTCTGCAGCAGCGTGTCAGCAGTGGTGTGTCAGCAGTGATGTGTCAGCAGCGGCATGTTAGCAGTGGTGTGTCAGCAGTGAGGTGTCAGCAGTAAGGTGTCAGCAGTGAGATGTCAGCAGTGAAGTTTCAGCAGTGGCGTGTCAGCAGCGGTGTTTCAGCAGTGGTGTGTCAGCAGTGGTGTGTCTGCAGCAGGGTGTCAGCAGTGGTGTGTCAGCAGCAGTGTGTCAGCAGTGGTGTCAGCAGCAGAGTGTCAGCAGTGATGTGTCAGTAGTGGTGTGTAAGCATTGGTGTCAGCAGTGGCGTGACAGCAGCGGTGTGTCAGCAGCGGCTTGTCAGCAGTGGCTTGTCAGCAGTGGGGTGTCAGCAGCGGCATGTCAGCAGTGGTATCAGCAGTGGTGTCTACAGAGGTGTGTCAGCAGCAGGGTGTCAGCAGTGATGTGTCAGTAGTGATGTGTCAGCAGCGGCTTGTCAGCAGCGGCGTGTCAGCAGCGGCGTGTCCGCAGTGGTTTCAGCAGCAGCGTGTCAGCAGTGGTGTGTCAGAAGTGGCGTGTCAGCAGTGGTGTGTCAGCAGTGTTGTCAGCAGTGGTGTCAGCAGCGGCGTGTCAGCAGTGGCGTCAGCAGTAGTGTCAGCAGCGGCATGTCAGCAGCGGCGTGTCAGCAGCGGTGTGTCAGCAGCGGCATGTCAGCAGTGGTGTGTCAGCACTGGGATGTCTGCAGTGGCATGTCAGCAGCAGTGTGTCAGCAGTGGTGTAAGCAGCAGAGTGCCAGCAGTGATGTGTCAGTAGTCGTGTGTAAGCAGTGGTGTCAGCAGTGGCGTAACAGCAGCGGTGTGTCAGCAGCGGCTTGTCAGCAGTGGCTTGTCAGCAGTGGGGTGTCAGCAGTGGCATGTCAGCAGTCGTATCAGCAGTGGTGTCTACAGAGGTGTGTCAGCAGCAGGGTGTCAGCAGTGATGTGTCAGCAGTGATGTGTCAGCAGAGGCGTGTCAGCAGCGGCGTGTCCGCAGTGGTGTGTCAGCAGCGGCGTGTCAGCAGTGGTGTGTCAGAAGTGGCATGTCAGCAGTGGTGTGTCAGCATTGGTGTCAGCAGTGGTGTCAGCAGCGGTGTGTCAGCAGTGGCGTCAGCAGTAGTGTCAGCAGCGGCGTGTCAGCAGCGGCGTGTCAGCAGTGGTGTGTCAGCAGTGGTGTGTCTGCAGTGGCTTGTCAGCAGTGGCGTGTCAGCAGCGGTGTCAGCAGTGGTGTCAGCAGTGGCGTGTCAGCAGTGGTGTCTGCAGTGGTGTATCAGCAGTGGTGTCAGCAGCGGTGTCAGCAGTGGTGTCTGCAGTGGTGTCAGCAGTGGTGTGTCAGCAGTGGTGTGTCAGCAGTGGTGTGTCAACAACAGCGTGTTAGTAGTGGCGTGTCAGCAGTGAGGTGTCAGCAGTGAGGTGTCAGCAGTGAGGTACCACCAGTGAGGTGTCAGCAGCGGCATGTCAGCATTGGTGTGTCAGCAGCGATGTTTCAGCTGTGGTGTGTCAGCAGCTGTGTGTCAGTAGTGGTGTCAGCAGCGGCGTGTCAGCAGCGGCATGTCAGCAGGGACGTGTCAGCAGGGGTGTTTCAGCAGTGGTGTCAGCAGCGGTATGTCAGCAGTGGTGAGTCAGCAGTGGTGTGTCAGCAGCAGCGTGTCAGCAGCAGTGTGTCAGCAGTGGTGTGTCAGCAGCGGCATGTGCACATTCACGCATTCTTTAGAGAAAGAAAACATCAACTGCACCTCAAGCGTATAGTAACAATGTAGCATAAAATGAAGAAATAGCATCCCACAGGCAAGATATAGCAACAAGTAGCATAGAATGAACAAAATGCATCCCACACACAAGGCCGCACCTTAATAGAATAACCGATATCACCAAAAAGAGCCATAAATAAACCAATCAGAAACGCATAATCCAGTAAAGCTTACTTTTTATTCCGAGCCCTCATCCACAAAAGCTTAATTTTTATGCTGAGTCCGCCGTCTGGATGCTAATGTTACGGACATCCCCTCAAAACGCTTCCAACGGCATGTGCACATTTAAGCATTGTTTAGATTTTTTAAAAGCGTATAGTAACAAAGTAGGGTAAAAAAATAGTGTAGAATGCATTCCACACGCAAACGCATGCAATAGTTTTTAAAAAAGTGCAGCAAGTTAATATTAAACCCACCGTCTCACGCCGCCAGTAAATGATCCAATCCCGCTGGACGTGGCCTAAAAAGGACAGGGTGGCAACCAGGAGGGGCTAAAAACCTTCCGGCACAATCAACAAAGTCTGTTCTGAATAATGACGCATACCAATTAAATTTGCAGGCAGAGCTGAGACACGACTTCTGGAACCGTATTGATTCCAAGAAGCCGAATTCGCATGCGCTGCTAACGCCAGGCAAGACCTAAAAACATTCCTTCTGATTGTCATCCACTTCAATTTGTCTCCCATTTTACACACTCCATCCTCCATTATCTGCCACACTTCCACACCTCGACTCCTTTCTACATAGCACTTCACTTGTCCCAAACCTTAATTTACCCAAACCTCCCCTGAGACCCATTTTCCAACAATTCCACTTTCTCCATTATCATTACAAGTTTGGGTTACATCGGATATATATTTTTTTAATTATTATTTTGTTCATGGAAGTGTTTTATGCTTTTATGGATTATTGACAAATACAGATGGTTTTGACTGGCTGCATCGTACCTGTATTGGGCATAAGCACTGTTTGAGCCTAATCTCGAATTCGGAGTACTGTGAAACTGCTGCACTTTCGGTTGTCAGGTATAACCGGTTGTAATGGTGGAAAAGTGCAGATTTTGAGTGTGGCAAACCCGCATTTCCATGTCATTCCTAATCTGACCTCATTTACTAAGAATGCAGAAGTGAAATTGCCGAGGTCAAAACGCCATTGATTTCAATTTCGTTGTTGTTGATAAAACAGAGACTGTAAAACCCCAGTCACTCAAACTTTGGTCTTACATGAACGTGTCTACAAAAAAATTGGACGTATCCTGAATCGAGCACCAACGTGGAATTATGTCACGTCTGGAGCTCAAACAGTAAATGTACCCACTAATATAGGTAGTGAGTTTGTCTGAATTTAGGAATTAAATACAAGTTGAAATTTCTGTAGGGAGATATTTAAGTAGGGTCGAGATTAAGCCAATCCATATTATGGAGTTTATCTTGCTGCAATAATGTTTCTGGAGTTTTTGTGTCCATGTGGAACCATCATTTAAGAAGGATTGAAAAGCTACTTGGGGAGGATGAAGGGTTGTCTGGTAAAATTGTGGGTGTTCTTTATCCCTGGAGCCTCGACTGAAGAGGGTAACATTCTTTTTCTTCTCCCAGGTTTGAGCACCTCAATGCTTTGGCTTCTTGTATTGGAGTGACCACCAAAGATGGACTGTTTTCTACTAGGTATGATAATCAGCCTTCTGTAACTGATTTGTAGTTGATGCAGCAGGTCTTGAAGATGATGCAGGGCTAGTACAAACAAGAATGGTTCCCAAGGATATCAACTGCAAACAGAGCAATATTTTTCTGATAGTGCAAAAGTAATTGAACCAATCATCATTGGGCCAATGAAAGTGGTTTATACTAATAGTAGCTCCACGCTATATTCATGCCGTCTCCATCTTCTTTGTGATAAGTGGGTTGAAAGATAGGTTGCTATTTTAATGTATAAGCAAATGCTCGTTTAAAACAAAAAAAATATAAAAACATTTAGAAAATGGGAAATTATTCAATTTATAAATG
Organism: Triturus cristatus; assembly: GCF_964204655.1. Taxonomy (NCBI): domain Eukaryota; kingdom Metazoa; phylum Chordata; class Amphibia; order Caudata; family Salamandridae; genus Triturus; species Triturus cristatus. Next base: position 168,026,718 of record NC_140588.1, on the reverse strand, counting down.
TAACTAATTATTCCATTAGGATATAGTGGGTTTCTTGAATATTCACCATTAGGATATAGTGGGTTTCTTGAATAATCACTCTATCATTAATTTCATTTATATTCGAAATTTTCAGTCCTATTTACTACAAAGTGGCGGAGCGCGGCATTAACCGCCTTGGCTTAACGCCAAGCTCCACCACTTCAAAACGCCGGGCTGCACTGTATTTACAAGGATACAGTGCAGCCCTGCGTCTCCCCCTGCACTGGCGCTAATTTTAGCTACCTAGCGCCAACGCAGACACCCTTGCACCATAGTGCACCATAGTGCAAGGGTGCCTGCGTTGTAGGGAAAGATTGTTTATGTGCAAGAAGGTGTCCCTTCCTGACAATGAAGGTGTCCCTTCCTGCACAAAAACATTCTGAAATGACATTTTGAAACTTCTATGTGTGCTGCTTAATGCAGCGCACATAGAAGTTGCAAAACATAATTTTTTTTAATTGCTTATGTGCAGGAAGGATCACCTTACTGTACACAAACAATCGATATTCTTTTGCTGTTTCTTTGTGTGCTGCACAACGCAGCACACACAGAAACAGCAACAACAAGGAGAAATGAAACATTTCTCTTGGTTGCGCATGCCCCTTCTTTACGCTGCCCACCTCAAAAACCACTGGGTTTGACGCTGCCCTTGTGAATATATGGGCAGCGTCAAAACCAATGGGTGTTGCACTGCACCACAACACCCATTGCCCGCCCCTTACACACTAAATGTAGCGGGAAAGGGGGGCTTATTTACAAGGTAGCATTAAGCCACGTTAAGTGGCTTAAAGCTGCCTTGTAAATAAGGCGAAGCTGATATAGCCACCTGAACGTCACTGAAAGTGAAGTACCTGTGGTGATAGGGGCTTGTAAGTATGCCCTATAGATTAAAGAGCGCTTAAAGATGGTGAAAAATGACAAAATACTTTGGGGGTTATTCAGTGTTTGGTGGATGTGGGACATCTGCAAATAACTGGTGGATTACTGTCAATACTAGTTAGAGTTTCATCCTGGATATTCTCACTTATTAGTGCACATAGAACATTCACCATTTTTGGTAGACCTCCCACATCCACCAAACTCTAAATCCCTTTTGCCATTTTTCTAATTTCGCATGGAAGCCAACTGAGCTAATCCTTTGCTCAAAATGGTGGTGAACGTATGTCTGTCCATACATCTGTTTTTTATTTGACCTCATCTTATCCAATTTAAATCATATCCAATTCAAATAATCTGCAAAACCTTGAGGCTTCAGGAAAGGAGAAGTGACAAACTGAGCTAGAATTCGCAGGGAAGGGCAAAGTGGCGAAAGAATTATGAATAAAAGGGACCTCATCTGCATAATACTGCAAGACACAGCTCTTACCCGCCCTCTTCACATCTTCTCTAAAACTCACATAGCCCATCCAGCAGTCTCATAGAGAATACCTCAAAAATAAGATTTAAGCACACCATGAAACACAGACTAGACAATACAATCTGTTCCTTAGAACTTCCATAGTAATCTTTTGTGTGAAGAATCCAATCAACTGCTGACATTTATTTTTCTTTTTTCCCCTGCAGAAACGCTGAAGCTGTGCTCCTATCCTGTAAAACATGAATATATTAATCTCATGGACTAATTTATGGTTTACCCTTATCTTGACAGACTTCTGGACAAAGGTGTAAATGTCCATTTTATGTAACACCACATTTGCAGCATTTGATTCCTCTTTCGTGGGGTTTCATACTGAGATCTGCGAAAAAAAGGACAGAGGTTTTCATATGTGTCTGTGAGTGTGCTACTTGCGACTTATCTACAACATCAAGAATGAAGCTGAAGTGTTGGAGAACAGTCGAGAGAATGAAGTCAATGGATCCTAGAATCCTCACTAATGTGGGGAGTGATGAGTTGAGATGAGGGGCCATGTGCAGTTTCTTGAAGAGCAGCTAGAATCTGGCGAGCGAGCATTGCAAGCAGAAATTATTTAAGCTGTTAGGCTCTAAACAAGAAGATCTCAAAAGCAGCAAAAGATGGAGGTACAGTCCATCAAAGCATAAAGTGCCGAGAAGAAAGAGCATAGTGCTGGTGCAACAGCCAAGAAAGAAGCCACTGATCCACCACGGAAAATCAGAATGTCTGAACATTATAGAACAATCAAAGTACATATCTCCAGAACTTGATTTCCTGAAATCAACTTAGCCTGAAAAGATTAGGGTGCAAACTGGAACAGTATTCTCTACCCCAAAAAAACACCAACCCATTCCAAATGTACTGCCTTAGAAGTTGAACCTTCTTACCCCAAATCTCTTCTATTTGATCATCCTTTGCTATTCTATGTGGTTTGGTTTAAGCCGTTACAATGTCAAATTCCACACGAACAACAGATTACACCCTCATAATGCTTGCAGCCACCGCACACCTATCATCGTTGCCTTTCAGACATTCATCCCCTTCATGCCCCATATCTTTGCACTCATTTTAATTTTGGTTTGTTGTTTGAGTTACTTACACCCACAATTGTACTACTCTATGCCACTCTACTTTACGCCACTCCAATCAATACCACTCCAAACAATTGCATTCTACCACACTCTACACCACTCCACTCCACTCCACACAACGCCATTCCGTGCCACTCTACTCTACACCACACCACTTTATACCACTCCACTCTAACCCACTCAACACCAATCTACCCCATTCCACTCTACGCCACTCCATTCTACACCACCCCACTCTACACCACTCCATTCCACTCTACGCTATGCCACTTCAGTGTATGCTACTCTATGCAATTCTACTCTACTTCACCCTACTGTATGCCATTCTACTCTACAGCACTCCACTCTACTCTATGCTACTCTACTGCACACCACTCCATTTAACTCTACACAAGTCTAAGCCACTCTACTCTACACCTCCACTCTACACCACTCCACTTCATTCATTCAACTCCACTCCAATATATGCCACTATACTCTACCACTTCACTCTACGCCAACTCTACTCTATGCCACATCACTTCACTCCACTGCACTGTACTCTACGTCGCTCTACACCATGCCACTCTACACTACTCTAGGCTGCTCCAATCCATGCCACTGTCCTCTACGCCACTCTCCCCTATGCCACTCTATGCCATGCCACTAACTTTTAGCCATGCTGAACAGCTGCCACGCCGCTGATCAATATGGCTAAAAGACTGGCAAAGCCAATAGGTCTTGCATAGGCAAGAGCTATTAACTTTGTCCATGGTTGTTTGTGTCGGCTGCCGCCTCAGGGCTTTTCAGGTGCCTCCTGCTTGTGCAGCAGTGTCAGCCTACTTCAGCTACTGATTAGTTTTTGTGCCATTCACATTTTACTTCCACCTAGCACAGCATACAACACAGGACAGTGGGATAGCCCATTTCAACCACTGATCAGTTAGCCAGCTATTCATGTTTTTGTATGCCCACAGTATTTAGGACAACACTAAGGTACACAAAACTGTGATGGATAAAATACTTGAATTAATCTCAGCCACTGGTAATTACTCAGGCAGCATCCCAATCAATTATTTTGCACACCATGCCATCGTAGTTTGGACCGAGCCATATGAAAATCTTTTCTGACCCTGCTCCAATGGAAACAGTCCAGCTTGAACTACCAGGCCAGGTCCTTCATGAGATGAAGTAGGTTTAGGGCCGTCAATGTGTTCTCGGATCTTCTGCATTTTTTCCACTGAAGAAGAGGTTGATGGCATTGCACTTTTCTGTGGAGTGAGAAATAGGGGAATCTGGCAGGAGGGATACAGTTCTTGATTGTCTTGAAGAACGTTCTGCTTTTTTTGGTGGATCCATTGATGGTGATGGTATAGTACTGTTCTTAGGCTGATGTGATGACCTGTCTCCATGTTGCACTGAGGGCCTTCATTATCAAGAGCTCCTCAGGAGTTCTGTTATTCTTACCCGTCTCATATGGATTGTTTATTGTCAGCAATGTCTTTAGAATGCCAGGGCGCTAAAGGCTTTGGCTTGCACTTGCACTTTTTTAATTTGGGTGCGGACGTTTGTAGGAAGCTGGCTCTTTATAGACTGTACCAAAAAGAGGTATACCGTGCACAGAGTCCAGTGAGTCCTCAAAGGTATGGCAGAGGTTAAAGTAGATACTACCTTACTTTCAATGTAGTGTTAACTGGGCTGAGCAGCTAGGCTTATCAGAGGGTAGTGTTAAGCATTTACTGTACACTCTCAGACAAAAAATGACGTCTCACACTCAAAGACTGAATCCAGACCAATTGGTTGTACAAAAAGTTGTTACTTTGTTGTTTTAGTTCTCAAACTAAGAATCATTTAGTGCAGGTAAGTTTCACAGTGGTTTAAAAGTAGCAATACTTTACAAGAATGCAGTAATGTTTTGTAAATGCAGCTACATACTTTACAGTATTAAGAATGTTTTCTGTAGATGCCAATCAAGTACAGTTGTATGCTTTTGCAGTGATAAGGTTTGGCAGTTCAAAGCAACAGATATAACTCAAATACAAATCTATGGAGGAAAACAATGCTAAACAGTTTGCAGGTAAGTACCTAAACTTACTTCCCCAGGCTTCAGGGGTTTAGGGCAACACAAGACAAGGTTCAAGACCAAGTAGGTACTGCACAATCCCAGCGGCACTGTGGCGGCAGAGTGCAGAGGTCACTGGGCCCAATGTTATCCAATGGAGCTGGGGGGTACCTCGAAGTGGCACGGTTTGAAGGTAGGTACCCATGGTCTAAGGGCAAATGCCCCGGGGTCGAAGTGAGCACAGGGTGGCCGCAAAACAGCACCTAAGCTACACCAACAGCGGCACAGGGGTGGCCTGGTGTAGGGTGCAAGTCAGTGTCGGGCACCTTATGCTTTTCAACAGAGTTTGTCGTTTTCGGAAAGAGGCTGCAGGCTTGGACCAGGAGGCTGGATGAAGGCGACCAAAGGTTGGGCAGGTAAGTTGGATAGCTGGGGGACACCATCAGCTGGGCTCCCTAAAGTCAGGGGGCCCAGGATGCAGGCGTGTCTCTTGCTGTTGGGGCTTCTCAACTGGTTCAAGTCGCAGTCGGGCAGCAGGCTTCGAGGGGGAGATGGGGTCGTGGATAGGGCAGCCACTGATGCAGATGAGGTCAGGATCACCAGGGAGACTTCACAGGATAGGTGAGTCACTCGAATTCAGGCAATGGGTGTCGGGTGCAGATTGTGCTGGGGACAAGGATCTGCCTGGATCTGGAGTCCTTGAAGTTGGAGTTTCTTTGTTGGACAATCAGTGTCCTCAGAACAGAAGAGTCTTTTTCGAAGGCAGGGCAGGTCTCCAGGGTTATTGGAGGCTGCTTAGCTGCAGGACTCGCTAGCTTCAGCTCGCTGGTTCTCTGAAGCAGAGGACAGACTGGCAAGGATGGGTCCAAAGAAGTTGTTGTCGTCATCTTCTCTGCAGCATGGCTCTTCGGTTCTTCTTCATCTTAAGTTGTCGTATCTAAGGAGCAAGGTTCAGGGGAGCCCCTAAACACCTAGATTTAGGAGCATTACAGGGCGATGTAGGTTGCGATCAATTGGTCCCTTCCCTGGGGTGTCTATACACTGCTTATGCCACCCAACAGTGGGGGGGAATATGCCTTGTCCTCATTGGGGGAGGGCCCTCATCTTCAAGATGGAGGGGACTGAGATGTGTGTTTCACTTCGCCTCCCCACCCCTCGCAAAGGTGGGCACACCTCCCTTTCTCTTAGGTTTTCCCGCCAATTCTCCTGCCCAAAGAGGGGGTCAGAGCCGGTGGGAGCCAACTCCTGATAGCAGCAAAGGCTTTGGCTAGCTTACAAAGGAAGCAAGCCTTTGAGGCTTCAAGTTCGTGGAACCTGCCCACCCTGGGGGAGGAGGCATGACACCGACAGGATGTGCTTTGTTTCAGGACCTAGAGAGGTGGCAGATGGAGGGTAGCCATTCAGGAACCACAGCAGGGATTGTCGTTTTCCAGGGGGCATCTCCAAGATGCTCCCTGAGTGCATTTTACATTAAATCCAACACTGGCATCAGTTTAGGTTTAATGTGCTGTGAAGCTTCATATCAAACTTCTCAGTCTTCAGTAAAGCCACCATGGAGCTGTGGAGTTCGTGCTGACAAACTCCCAGCCCATGAACTCAAAATGGCTTCACTGCACTTACAATGTCTGTGAATGGCACAGACACTGTAGCTGATTTTTTTTCACCGAGTTTAATGTAGCGCAAACTTGACCCGGTTTCGGGTATCAGAGCGCTTTACATAGCACCAGTTGCGTTATATGAGGACACATTCATTTTTGTTAGGCACGGGGAGATTTAGTAATTTGCCCAGAATCACAGGATGTTCAGCGTCATTGCCGAGACCCAAACCCGGTTCCCCAAATTCGAGGTTGATTGCCCTAGCCGTTAGGCCAACTCCTCTCCCCTATTGCTCATGCAGCTATACTCTCAGCTGTGGTATAGTGTACTGCCTTTAGGGCTGTAATGCCTGCTAGAGGGGTGATGTACCCATGCTGCAGGCAGTGTGGGTGGACATTACACACAGGAATGTGGGCCATGTCAACTCTTTAGTTTGGTCTGCACCAAAACACACAGCCTGCAGTGGCAGTGTGTGGGTGTTAAGGTGAGGAGTCTCCGAGGGTGGCATGCCCACAGAGGTACCTCTCTAGTCAGAGGCCCTTGGTATCAGGGGTACTATTTACAAGGGACTTGCATGTGGCCCAGAGGTGTGCCAATTGTGGAGACAAAGGTACCATTTTGGGAAAGAACATAGGCCCTGTAAGCCTGATTGGCAGGGACTCAGTCAAGTTGGCATCATGTATCTGGCAAAAAGGTAAGGGGTAACCATGCAAAAAGGTGCACTCAAAGACTGAATTCAGACCTTTAGTTTGTACAAAACATTATTTTGTTATTTTATTTCTAGAACCAAAAATCACTTAGTGCAGGTAAGTTTCACAGTGGTTTAAAAGTAGCAATACTTTTCAAGAATGCAGTAATGTTTTGTAAATGCAGTTATATACTTTACAGTATTAAGAATGTTTTCTGTAGTTGTCAATTAAGTACAGTTGTATGCTTTTGCAGTGATAAGGTTAGACAGTTCAGTGCAATAGATAGAACTACAATGCAATCCAATAGAGGAAAACAATGTTAAACAGTTTGCAGGTAAGTACTGAACGTACTTCCCCAGGCTTTGGGGGTTTAGGACAACACAGGGGAAGGTTCAAGACCAGGTAGGTAGCCCACCACCAGCAGCACTAGGGGGGCCAGATGCAGAGGTCGCTGAGCACAATGTTATCCAATAGAGCCTGGGGGTACCTCGAAGAAGCACGGTTTGCAGGTAGGTGCCCACGGTCTTAGGGCAAGTCCTGGGGGTTGAAGTGGGCACAGGGAGGGGCCACAATGCAGCACCAAAGCTACACCACCAGCGGCACAGGACAATCGGGTGCAGGGTGCAAATCAGCAACTGACGCCCAATGTTCTCCAATGGAGGTCGTCGGTTTTGGAAAGAGGCTGCAGCCTTGGACCATGAAGCTGCACAAAGGCGATCTATAACTGAGCAGGTAAGTTGGAAAGCTGGAGGATACCTGGGCGCTGTCAGCTGGGCTCTCCAAAGTTGGGGACGGAGGACGCAGGGGTGCCTTTTGGTGTTGGGGGTTTCTCATCTGGTTTTTGTCGCAGTCGGGGGGACCCTTTAACAGAAGCCAGTTGCTGATAGCAAAAGGGGTAGCTAACAAAGGCAGCTGGTCTTTGAAGCTTCTCCTTTGTGGGTCCTGCCCATCCTGGGGGAGCAGGCATGACACCTCTGCCCAGGGTGTGCTTTGTTTGAGGACCCAGAGAACAGAGGCTCTCTATGCAGGGACCAGAAACCTATCTAGAGGTGGTAGATGGTGGGTAGCCATTCAGAAACCACGCAAGGGGCTTGTCATTTTACAGGGGGCATCTCTAAGAAGCCCTATGAGTGCATTTTACATTTAATCCAACACTGGCATCAGTGTGGGTTTAATGTGCTAAGAAGTTTGCTATCAAACGTCTGTCTTCAGTAAAGCCATCATGGAGCTGTGGAGTTCGTTCTGACCAACTCCCAGCCCATGTATTCAAAATGACTTAACTGCACTTACAATGTCTATGAATGGCACAGACACGGTAGGGGCATATTGCTCATGCAGCTATGCCCTCACCTGTGGTATGGTGTACCTGCCTTTAGGGCTGTAATGCCTGCTAGAGGGGGGTGACTTACCCATGCTGCAGGCAGTGTGGGTGGGCATTGCACACAGGAATGTGGGCCATGTCAACTCTTTAGTTTGGTCTGCACCAAAATACGCAGCCTGCAGTGGCAGTGTGTGGGTGTTAAGGCGAGGGGGTCTCCTAGGGTGGCATACCCTCAGAGGCCCTCCCTGGTCGCAAGGCCCTTGGTACCAGCGGTACCGTTTGCAAGGTACTTGCATGTGGCCCAGAGGTGTGCCATTTGTGGAGACAAAGGTACAATTTTGGGAAGGAACATAGGCCCTGTAAGCCTGATTGGCAGGGACTCAGAGCACACTCAGTCAAGTTGGCATCCTGTATCTGGCAAAAAGGTAATGGGTAACCATGCGAAAAGGGGCACTCAAAGACTGTATTCAGACCTTTATGTTGTACAAAACGTTATTTTGTTATTTTATTTCGAGAACCAAAAATCACTTAGTGCAGGTAAGTTTCACAGTGGTTTAAAAGTAGCACTTTTCAAGAATGCAGTAATATTTTGTAGATGCAGTTATATACTTTACAGTATTAAGAATGTTTTTGATAGAAGTCAATTAAGTACAGTTGTATGCTTTTGCAGTGGTAAGGTTAGATAGTTCAGTGCAAAAGATAGAACAACAATGCAACCCAATAGAGGAGAACAATGTTAAACAGTTTGCAGGTAAGTACTCAGCTTACTTCCCCAGGCTTTTGAGGTTTAGGACAACACAGGGCAAGGTTCAAGACCAGGTAGGTACTGCACCACCAGCGGCACAAGGGCGGCCGAATGCAGAGGTCACTGGGCACATTGTTATCCAATAGAGCCTGGGGGTACCTCAAAGAGGCACGGTTTTCAGGTAGGTACTGACGGTCTTAGGGCAAATGTCCTAGGGGTTGAAGTGGGCACAGGGAGGGAGCCACAATGCAGCACCAAAGCTACACCACCAGCGGGACAAGGCAGTCGGGTGCAGGGTGCAAATCAGCAGCTGACGCCCAATGTTCTCCAATTGAGGTCATCGGTTTCGGAAAGAGGCTGCAGCCTTGGACCATGAAGCTGCACGAAGGCGATCAACAACTGGGCAGGTAAGTTGGATAGCTGGGGGACACCTGGGCACCGTCAGCTGGGCTCTCCAAAGTCGGGGACGGAGGATGCAGAGGTGCGATTTGGTGTCGGGGTTTTCTCATATCGTTCTTGTCACGGTCGGGTGACCCTTCGAACAGAGGCTGCAGGAGTTGAGGGGGGGGTCCTCGAGAGGTCAGCCACTGATGCAGACGAGGTCAGGGTCACTGGGGAGACTTCACAGGATTGGTGAGTCACTCAATCTCGGTCCATTGGCATCAGGTGCAGAGTGTGCTGGGGACACGGATCTGCCTGGATCCAGAGTCCTTGAATTTGGAGTTTCTTAGTTGGACAATACGTGTCCTCGGGATACAAGAGTCTTTTTCGAAGGCAGGGCTAGTCTCTGGTGTTCTTGGAGGCTGCTGGCTGCAGGACTCACCAGTTTCAGCTCACAGGGTCTCTGAAGTAGGGGTGGGCGGAATTTGCGTAATCGCGTTACGCAAATCTCCGCGAAACGGTAAAAAATCTCAGCGAACACGCAGAAATTCTGTGAACACGCGGAATTGCTTGTTCGCGATGCTTTTTTCCTGTTCACAATCGCTGTTTGCATGCTCGGAGAGAAATATCTCGCAAACACGCATTTTGGAAACGCGAACAAGCAAAAAATTTCGCAAAGTCGCGGAAAGCTGTATTTTGGGCAATTTTGCGTTCTCCGTGGAATGCAAAATTACCCAAATTCCGCAAATTCCGCGAGCAGAATGGAATTTACCTCCCAGGCCTACTCTGAAGCAGGAGACAGGCTAGTAGAGCAGGGGCCGAAGCAGTGTCGTCATCCTCTTCTCTGCAGCACGGCTCTTCAGGTATCTTTTTCTTAGGTTGTCGTATCTAAGGAACTAGGTTATGGGTGCCCCAAAATACCTAGATTTAGTGGCGTTACAGGGTCCCTTCCCTGGGGTGTCTACACCCGCTCTTATGCCACCCTCAAGTGAGGGGGAGGCATATGCCTCAGCCTGATTGGGGAAGTCCCCTCATCTTCAAGTTGGAGGGGACTGAGATGTGTGCTTCGCTTCACCTCCCCTACCTGAGGGGGTGGGATTGACAAAGGTAGGTACACCTCCCTTTCCCTCTAGGTTCCCCTACCGATTCTCCTGCCCAAAGTGGGAATCAGAGCCAGTGGGAGCCAGTTGCTGATAGCAGCAGGGGTAGATAACAAAGGCAGCTGGCCTTTGAAGCTTCCCCTTGTGGACCCTGCACATCCTGGGGGAGCAGGCATGACACCTCTGCCCAGGATGTTCTTTGTTTCAGGACCCAGAGAGCGGAGGCTCTCTATGCAGGGGACAGAAACCTGTCTAGAGGTGGTAGATGGTGGGTAGCCATTCAGGAACCACACAAGGGGCATGTCGTTTTCCAGGGGGAAATCTCTAAGAAGCCCTATGAGTGCATTTTACATTAAATCCAACACTGGATCAGTGTGGGTTTAATGTGTTGAGAAGTTTAGTATCAAACTTCTCAGTCTTCAGTAAAGCCATCATGGAGCTGTGGAGTTCATTCTGACAAACTCCCAGCCCATGTACTCAAAATGGCTTCACTGCACTTACAATGTCTGTGAATGGCACAGACACTGTAGGGGCATATTGCTCATACAGCTATGCCCTCACCTGTGGTATGGTGTACCCTGCCTTTAGGGCTGTAATGCCTGCTAGAGGGGTGACTTACCCATGCTGCAGGCAGTGTGGGTGGGCATTGCACACAGGAATGTGGGCCATGTCAACTCTTTAGTTTGGTCTGCACCAAAACACGCAGCCTGCAGTGGCAGTGTGTGGGTGTTAAGGTGATGGGTCTCTGAGGGTGGCATGCCCTCAGAGGCCCTCTCTGGTCACAAGGCACTTGGTACCAGGGGTACCGTTTACAAGGTACTTGCATGTGGCTCAGAGGTGTGCCAACTGTGGAGACAAAGGTACCGTTTTAGGAAAAAACATGGGCTCTGTAAGCCGATTGGCAGGTACCCAGGGCACACTCAGTCAAGTTGGCATCATGTATCTGGCAAAAAGGTAAGGGGGTAACCATGCAAAAAGGGGCACACAAAGACTGAATTGAGACTATTAGGTTGTACAAAACGTTATTTTGTTATATTATTTCTAGAACCAAAAATCACTTAGCGCAGGTAAATTTCACAGTGGTTTGAAAGTAGCAATACTTTTCAAGACTGCAGTAATGTTTTGTAAATGCAGTTATGTACTTTATCGTATTAAGAATGTTTTCTGTAGATGTCAATCAAGTACAGCTGTATGCTTTTTCAGTGATAAGGTTTGACAGTTTAATGCAATAGATAGAACTACAATGCAAATCTATTGAGGAAAACAATGTTAAACAGTTTGCAGGTAGGTACCTAAACTTATTTACCCAGGCTTTGAGGTTTTAGGACAACACAAGGCACGGTTTAAGACCAGGTAGGTACTGAACTAACAGCGGCACTGGGGCGGCTGAGTGCAGAGGTCACTAGGTCTAATGTTTTCCAATAGAGCCGGGGGTACCTCTAAGAGGCACAGTTTGAAGGTAGGTACCCACAATGTTAAACAGTTTGCAGGTAAGTATTCAACTTAATTCCCCAGGCTTTGGGGGTTTAGGACAACACAAGGCAAGGTTTAAGACCAGGTAGGTACTGAACTAACAGCCGCCCTTGGGCGGCAGAGTGCAGAGGTCACTGGGCCTAATGTTATCCAATGGAGCCGGGGGGTACCTTGAAGAGGCACGGTTTGAAGGTAGATACCCACAATGTTAAACAGTTTGCAGGTAAGTACTCAACTTACTTCCCCAGGCTTTGGGGATTTAGGACAACACAGGGCAAGGTTCAAGATCAGGTAGGTACTGCACCACCAGCGGCACTAGGGCGGCCGAATGCAGAGGTCACTGGGCACAATGTTATCCAAAAAAGCCTGGGGGTACTCCGAAGAGGCACGGTCTGCAGGTAGGTACCCACAGTCTTAGGGGAAATGCCCCAGGGATTAAAGTGAGCACAGGGTGGCCACAAAGCAGCACCAAAGCTACACCATCAGTGGCACAGGGGTGGATGGGTGTAGTGTTCAAATCAGTGTCGGGCAACCAATGCTTTCTAACGGAGGTCGTCGTTTTCGGAAAGAGGCTGCAGACTTGGATCAGGAGGCTGGATGAAGGTGACCTACGGTTAGGCAGGTAAGTTGGATAGCGGGGGGACACCATCAACTGGGCTCCATAAAGTCAGGGGGCGGAAGATGCAGGGGTGCCTTTTGGTGTTGGGGTTACGTAACTGGTTCCAGTTGCAGTCGGGCTGCAGGCATAGAGGGGGAGAGGTGTTCCTGAATAGGTCAGCCACTGATATAGACGAGGTCATGTCTGCCAGGGAGACTTCACAGGATAGGTGAGCCACTCGAAATCGGGCCGAGGGCATCGGGTGCAGAGTGTGCTGGGGACGCGGATCTGCCTGGATCGGGAGTCCTTGAAGTTGGAGTTTCTTTGTTGGACAATTCGTGCCCTCAGAAGACAAGTCTTTTTCGAAGGCAAGGCAGGTCTCCAGGGTTCTTCAAAGCTGCTTAGCTGCAGGACTCGCTGGTTTCAGCTTGCATGTTCTCTGAAGCAGAAGACAGGCTGGTAGGGATTGGGCTAAAGCAGTTGTTGTCGTCATCTTCACTGCAGCACGGCTCTTTGGTTCTTCTTCTTAGGTTTTTGTATCTAAGGATTAAGGTTCAGGGGTGCCCATAAATAACTAAATTTAGGGGAGTTACAGGGGGTGCAGATTGGGACTAATGGGTCCCATACCTTGAGTCTCTTCGCCTCTCTTATGCCACTCTCCAGTGAGGGGGAGCATATGCCTCGTCCTCATTGGAGGAGTCCCCTCATTTTTCAAGATCGAGGGGACTGAGATGTGTGCCTCTCCCACCTGAGGGGTGGGGTCGGGAAAGGTGGGCACACCTCCCTTTCTCTGTAGGTTTTTCCGCCGATTCTTCTGCCCCAAGAGGGGTCAGAACCGGCGGGAGCCAACTCCTGATAGCAGCAGAGGCTTGGGGCTAGTTAACAAAGGCAGCAAGCCTTTGAACCTTCCCCTTCGTAGAACCTGCCCATCCTGGGGGAGGAGGGCATGACATCTCTGCCCAGTATGTGCTTTTTTGCAGGACCCAGAGAGGTGGCAGATGGTGGGTAGCCATTCAGGAACCACTCCAAGAATAGTCGTTTCCAGGGGCATCTCTAAGATGCCCTCTTAGTGCATTTTACATTTCATGCAACACTGGCATCAGTGTTGGTTTAATGTGCTGTGAAGTTTGGTACCAAACTTCTCAGTCTTCAGTAAATCCATCATGGAGCTGTGGAGTTTGTGCTGACAAACTCCCAGCCCATGTGCTCAAAATGGCTTCACTGCACTTACAATGTCGGTGAATGGCACGGACACTGTAGGGGCATATTGTTCATGCAGCTATGCCCTCCACTGTGGTACGGGTGACTTAGCCATGCCACAGGCAGTGTGGGTGCGCATTGAACACATAAATGTGGGCCATGTCGACTCTTTAGTTTGGACTGCACCAAAACACGCAGCCTGCAGTGGCAGTGTGGGGGTGTTAAGGTGACGGGTCTCTGAGTGTGGCATGCCCTCAGAGGGTCCTCTCTGGTCACAAGGCCCTATGTACCAGGGGTACCATTTACAAGGGACTTGCATGTGGCCCAGAGGTGTGCCAGTTGTGCATTCAAAGGTACAGTTTTGGGTAGGAATATAGGCCCTGTAAGCCTGATTGGCAGGGACCCAGGGCACACTCAGTCAAGTTGGCATCATCTATCTGGCAAAAAGGTAAGGAGTAACCATGCAAAAAGGGGCACTCAAAGACTGAATTCAGACCATTAGGTTGTAGAAAACATTGTTACTTTGTTATTTTATTTCTAGAACCAAGAATCACTTAGTGCAGGTAAGTTTCACGGTGGTTTAAAAGTAGCAATACTTTTCAAAAATGCACTAATGGTTTGTAATGCAGTTATATACTTTACAGTATTAAGAATGTTTTCTGTAGATGTCAATCAACTACAGTTGTATGCTTTTGCAGTGATAAGGTTAAACAGGTTAGTGCAATAGATACAACTACAATGCAATCCTACAGAGGAAAACAATGTTAAACAGTTTGCAGGTAAGTACTCAACTTACTTCCCCAGGCTTTGGAGGTTTAGGACAACACAGGGCAAAGTTCAAGACCAGGTAGGTGCTGCACCACCAGCGACACTAGGGCGGCCAGATGCAGAGGTCGCTGGGCACAATGTTATCCAATAGACCCTGGGGGTACCTCGAAGAGCCACAGTTTGCAGATAGGTACCCGCGGTCTTATAGCAAATGCCCTGGGGATTGAAGTGAGGACAGGGAGGGGCCACAGTGCAGCACCAAAGTTACACCACCAGCGGGACAGGGCAGTTGGTTGCAGGGTGCAAATCAGCGTCTGACGCCCACTGTTTTACACTGGAGGTAGTCCGTTTCAGAAAGAGGCTGCAGCCTTGGACAATGAAGTTGCAGGAAGGCGATCAACGGCTGGGCAGGTAAGTTGGATTGCGGCGGAACACCTTGGCACTGCCAGCTGTGGTCTCAAAAGTCGGGGACGGAGGATGCAGGGGTGTCTTTTGGTGTCGGGGTTTTCTCAACTGGTTCTTGTCGCAGTCGGGGGGAACCTTCGAACAGAGGCTGCAGGCGTTCAGGGGAGTCCTGGATAGGTCAGCCACTGATGCAGATGAGGTCAGGATCACCGCACAGACTTCACGGGATAGGTGAGTCACTTGAACTCGGGCAGTGGGCGTCGGGTGCAGTGTGCTGGGGACGCGGATCCGCCTGGATCCGGAGTCCTTGAAGGTGGACTTTCTTTGTTGGAGAATCCATGTCCTCAGAAGACAAGGGTCTTTTTCGAAGGCATGGCAGGTTCTCCATGGTTGTTGGAGACTGCTTAGCTGCAGGACTTGCTGGTTTCAGCTCGCAGGGTATCTGAAGCAGAAGACAGGCTGGTAGGGATGGGGCCAAAGCAGTTGTCGTCGTCATCTTCTCTGCAGCACGGCTCTTCGGTACTTCTTCTTCTTAGGTTGTCGTATCTAAGGAGCAAGGTTCAGGGGTGCCCCTAAATACCTACATTTAGTGCTGTGACAGGGGGGTGCAGGATGGGACTAATGGGTCCCTTCCTTGGGGTGTCTACGATGCCCCCTCTTATGCTACCTACCATCTTCAAGATGCTGGGGACTGAGATGTGTGCGTCACTTCGCCTCCCACACCTGAGGGGTGGGATTGGCAAAGGTGGGCACACCTCCCTTTCTCCCTAGGTTTTCCCACCGATTCTCCTGCCCAAAGAGGGGTCAGAACCGGAGGGAGCCAACTCCTGATAGCAGCAGAGGCTGGGGTTAGTTAACAAAGGCAACAAGCCTTTGAACCTTCCTCTTTATAGAACCTGCCCATCCTGGGGGAGGAGGGCATGACACCTCTGCCCAGGATGTGCTTTTTTGCAGGATCCAGAGAGGTGGCAGATGGCGGGTAGCCATTCAGGAACCACTCCAGAGATGGTGGTTTTTCCAGGGCGAATCTCAAAGATGCTCTCTGAGTGCATTTTACATTAGATCCAACACTGGCATCAGTGTGGGTTTAATGTGCTGAGACGTTTGGTGCCAAATTCAGACTATTCGGGTGTACAAAACATTGTTACTTTGTTATTTTATTTCTAGAACCAAAAATCACTTAGTGCAGGTACGTTTTACAGTGGTTTAAAAGTAGCAATACTTTTAAAGAATGCAGTAATGTTTTGTAAATGCAGTTATATACTTTACAGTATTAAGAATGTTTTCTGTAGATGTTAATCAAGTACAGTTGTATGCTTTTGCAGTGATAAGGTTAGACAGTTCAGTGCAATAGATAGAACTACAATGCAATCCTACAGAGGAAAACAATGTTAAACAGTTTGCAGGTAAGTACTCAACATACTTCCCCAGGATTTGGGGGTTTAGGACAACACAGGGCAAGGTTCAAGACCAGGTAGGTACAGCACCTCCAGAGGCACTAGGATGGCCGGATACAGAGGTCGCTAGGCACAATGTTATCCAATACGGGGGTACCTAGAAGAGGCACGGTTTGAAGGTAGGTACCTGCCCACTTAGGGCAAATGCCCGGGGGTTGAATTGAGCACAGGGAGGGGCCACAATGCAGCACCAAAGCTACACCACCAGGGGCACAGGGCGGTCGGGTGCAAATTAGCGCCTGACGCTTAATGTTTTCCAATGGACGTGGTCGGTTTCGGAAAGAGGCTGCAGCCTTGGAGCATGAAGCTGCCCGAAGACGATCAATGGCTGGACAGGTAGGCTGGATAGCTGGGGGACACCTGGGCACCATCAGCTAGGCTCTCCAAAGTCTGGACGAAGGATGCAGGGGTGCCTTTTGGTGTCAGGGTTTTCTCATCTGGTTCTTGTTGCAGTCGGGAGGACCCTTCTAACAGAGGCTGCAGGCGTTGAGGGGGAGTCCTGGAAGGGTCAGCCACTGATGCAGACGAGGTCAGGATCGCTGGGGAGAATTCACAGGATAGGTGAGTCACTCGAACTCGGGCCATTGGCGTCAGGTGCAGCGTGGGCTGGGAACGCGGATCCGCCTAGATCCGGAGTCCTTAAAGATGGAGTTTCTTTGTTGGACAATCAGTATCCTCTGGATACAAGTCTTTTTCAAAGACAGGGCTGGTGTCTGGGGTTCTTGGAGGCTGCTGGCTGCAGGACTCACCAGCTTCAGCTTGCAGGGCCCCTGAAGCAGGAGACAGGCTTGTTAGAGCTGGGGCCAAAGTAGTTGTTGTAGTCCTGTTCTCTGCAGGATGGCTCTTCAGGCCTCCTTTTTCTCAGGTTGTCGTGTCTAATTAACCAGGTTTATGGTTTCCCTTAAATACCTAGATTTAGGGGCGTTAGAGTGGGGTACAGGTTGGGACCAATGGTCCCTTTCCTGGGGTGTCTACAACCCCCTCTTATGCCACCCTCCAGTGGGAGAGGGCATATGCCTCATCCTGAATAGGGGCTCCCCTCATCTTCAAGATGGAGGGGACTGAGATGTGTGCTTCGCTTCACCTCCCCCACCTGAGGGGTGGGGTTGACAAAGGTGGGCAACACTCCCTTTCTCTCTAGGTTTTCCTGCTGATTCTACCGCCCATAGTGAGAATCAGAACCAGTGGGAGCCAGTTGCTGATAGCAGCAGGGATAGCTAACAAAAGTGGCAGGCTTTAGAAGATTCCCCTTCGTGGACCCTGCCCATCCTGGGAGAGCAGGCATGACACCTCTGCCCAGGATATGCTTTGTTTCAGGACCCAGAGAGTGGAGGCTCTCTACCCAGGGGCCAGAAACCTGTCTAGAGGTGGTAGATGGTGGGTAGCCATTCAGGAACCACACAATGGCTTGTTGTTTTCCAGGGGGCATCTCTAAGATGCCCTCTGAATGCATTCTACATTAAATCCAACACTGGCACCAGTGAGGGGTGACGTACCCATGCCACAGGCAGTGTGGGTGGGCATGGCACACAGGGATGTATGCTATCTCGATTCTTCAGTTTTGTCTGCACCAAACACGCAGGTGGCAGTGCTAAGGTGAGGGGTCTCTGAGGGTGGCGTAATACATTCTGCAGCCCTCAGAGGCTTTCTCTGGTCACAAGGCCCGTGGTACCAGAGGTACCTTTTACAAGGTACTTGCATGTGGCCCAGAGGTGTGCCAATTGTGGAGAAAAAGGTACAGTATTGAGAAAGAACACAGGCCCTGGGAGCCTGAGCGTCAGGGACCCAGGGCACACTCAGTCAAGTTGGCAACATGTATCTGGCAAAGCGTTAGGGGGTAACCATGCAAAAAGGGGCACTTTCCTACAATGTTCACATAGTTTTCCAAGAAATTGTAGAGTGCACGCAGACAGGCACCGCGCAGAGTACAGGCAGAGTGCTCACTTGGCAGACTCCTAATGTAGTTCAGGAACAGAGTCCCCCATGCACTGTAGGTGCTGGATGTAAGTTCAATACTTCATTTTGTTTCCATTAACTACTTCCATCTTTTTCTGGATGAAGATTTCTTTGAGGATATTAAGCCCCAAACAAATGTACATGCCTCTCGGTTTCTGAGGAATCATTGAGGCACTCTGTTGCCTCAATCTGGGGCACACCTGGAGGCTCAAAACATCACTTGTGGAGTTAAAAGAAATTCTGAGCCTAACACTGAACATGGGAAACCTACACAACCCAACTGTACAGTCCTTCTACTCATGCGGTTTGAGCAAAACCCAGCTTCGCACTGGTCATGAGCACAGCTAGGTTTTGGATTTTGGAGCCTATGTTGCTTTTCAATGATAATTCTGTTGCATTGCCCCAGGATCACCCATACCGTGACAGACTGTTAAAAATACAGACTGTCGTGGAACATTTGTCTGCCAAGTTTCTAGAGATTTATATTCTTGGAAAGAATATAACAGTCAATGAGTCCTTGATCTTGTACAAAGGGGGATTTCTGTTCATGCAAAGCAAATCAAGTATTGTATTGTAATTGCATTTACATAGCGCTTACTACCCCTGATGAGGCGTCAAAGCGCTTTTTCTCCGAGTAGCACGCTACTCCGAGACCTATAGAGGATTAGTGTTGAATTAGTATAGTGAAACATGCAAGTAAATTTTAAGTGATGGATAGGTTAGTCAGTTATTTGGATTCGGAAGGATAGCAGAAGGATAGAAGAGGAAAAAAAAGGTTTGTATTTATATAGTGCTTGTTACCCCTGATGGGGTGTTGAAGCACGCTACTCCGCAAACTCATAAAGATTAGTGCTGAATTAGTATGGTGAATATGAAAGTAATTTGAGGTGGTGGATATTAGTCAGTTATTTGGAGTGAGAAGGATAGGGGAGGGATAAAAGGGAGGTAATGTTTGCATTCATGTAGCACCCGTTACCCCTGATGGGTGTTGAAGCGCTTTTGTGGCGAGTAGGACGCTACTCCGTAACCCATAAAGGATTAGTGTTGAAAAGTAGTATAGTGAAGTATGAAGTAATTTGAGTGGTGGATATATATCATTCAGGTATTTGAATAGAGAAGGGTAGGTTGCGGGATAGAAGAGGGAAAGAGGTTTGTATTTATATAGCACTTGCTACCCCTTGATGGGGTTTTGAAGCGCTTTATTGGCGATTAGCACACTACTCTGGAACCCCTTAGGATTAATGTTGAATTAGTATTGCAAAACATCAAAGTAATTTGAGTGGTGGATAAGTTAGTCAGTTATTTGGATTGAGAAGGGTTGGGGAGGGGTGGAAAAAGGAAAAAGGTTTGCATTTATATAGCGCTGATAACCCTGATGGGGTGTTGAAACGCTTTATTGGCGAGTAGCACGCTACTCTGGAACCCATAAAGGATTAGTGGTGAATTAGTATAGTGGAATATGGAATTCAAGAAGTGAACATGTTAGTCTGGTATTTTGATTGAAAAGGAACGTATGAACCCGTTACAGCATCAGGATGTACACGTTGTGGGAGAGCTCTACGGGTTTTATGTACAGCCTAAGAGTATATACAGGAAAACACTCCACAATAATGCTGCAGGTTGCTCTTTCACTTTAGGAGTTAGTGAGTAGATTGTATGGCAGCTTGAGCCCTCCTACCCCAGGCATACTAATCTTTATACCCCCCTGGGGTGGCATATAAGGGATGTTTAACCTCAATTTGCCCCAGAGAATCAGAATGTCCATTAGACCACCGGGAAATTGCTTCATTTACTGTTTTGACTTGAGCCTTCCTGCTGGACATGGGCCTGTGCTCCCTATATTCCCTGGGACAACGGTTTTTCTGCCCTTGGGGGGGTGTTTGCTCCCAATCTACTTCCCAGGGGATAAAAAGCCTACTAAATCAAAAGTGAATTGCAGAGTTAACTTTTTTGGGGGTGGGTGGCCCCTAGGACAAAATATGAAGAGTGGGCAGCCCACCCTATCATTGGTCTCAGCCCCTGTCCCTAAAGCCTTTAAAGCCCCAACAGTCTTTTTGCATTCCTGGTGCACTGAGCATCCCCATTCCCATGGCAAGCAAGAGGAAATTTAAATTGGTCTGGGGGCAAACATCAGATATGGACGCGCAGATTGGGGGTAAATTCAAATGTCATTTTCTTGCTATACTACCATGCTGAATGGCTGACGTATCTGAAAACTAGACAGCAGGGGAGTCCAGTGCAGGGTGTCAGCTTGGAGGTGATTTATAAATGTGTCAGTCAGCCCCTTCCCGTCAGGGGGAAGGAGTAATCTACTCCGCATTCCTCTGGTGGAACAACTGGTCATCCGCCCTAATATAACTCACCCCCTAAGCATCAGAAAGGGCCTAATCAAATTTATAAGGGGGAGGCTTGTCTCAACTTTTCCCACTTCAGTGTCTGGGTTCCCCTCCTCCAGTCTCAGGAATGTCAGCAATACCTGTCCACTGGAGAAGCATACTCATAGGCATGTTGTGTATATGAATAGTCAAGGGCTTCTAAAATGGAAACCACAGACCTGTGTCACTCCATTTACTCATACACTGCACACCACCACACTAGCATACACACACATGCTTAAGTGCATAGAATCTTGGTGCTACGACCCAAGATCACAGTGACCAGCAGAACACTAATGCTACCACCACTGTGCCACACGTGTGAAGCACCTGACGGGGACAGTAGTCCATCTGTCAACATGAAGATTTCGATTGGTGCGCGCCTTGAAGTCCAGGGCCAGCATAAGTCCAGAACCTCTCGCAAGTCAATGGCAAGCCCAGTCTTCTGAATACACACTACATTAGTGACTCACCATGCAAACTTACACTATTTCCCTCAATCATCATGTAAAGTTGTCTAACTAAGCCTTTGCGTGACATCACTGACAGCTTTCACAACCATACGCCAAAACAATAACTCACTAACACTTGACCAACTGATTGACACTGTCACCACCCTATTTCATGCGCCTGCTATTTACAATGCACCTGAACCCACAACAGCTCTATTTTAAGATCTTGACAGCATTCTAGATCACCTTCACACTCTGGTCCCTCTGAACATTCTTGGGGTTTGAGTTTGTAACAGATACACAAACACCCACATACAGAATACAATCTCCTCTCTACTTCATGCTGACCAGATACTCATTAATATTCAGGCATGCTCTACTCACAACACAACAACCTCATACTGACCTCTGGACACAGAGGCTACCTTCGTGTCCACATCCCTCTGATCGTGCCTGCATGCACATACCAGTTACACAACCTCCATGATGATTCACTGATTGTCAACTCATCTATCTCTAGATATAACATTCTATACTTTATCCCTGTACCACAATGCACAACGATATCTCTACTTCACCCAGTCCCAACATCTTCTATGACCTCAGAAACACACTTCCCTCACTCTTAGATCCACACTTGCACATCAGAACCTTTAACCCTCCAGCGCCACATGCAGAGCAATGGATATATTGATATTCCACCCAAATCCAAACATATTTTTCACAAGACATGCCCGGGGGTAAGGAAATCCAAAGCTAACTTCAACCATGATTTCCCAATAACTTCCGTTAGTGACAAAGGTGGTTGACTTACAGTTTTTACCGCCACTACTGGCACATGCACAGCACTCTTTCAATTTTTATTTTATTTGTGTGAGAAAATCAGAATTATTGGCTCATGCTCCTGTAAGCCATACAACGCTAAGGATGCCTCTACAGTTGCACTTTTTATCACCAAAGCAATCAATATACATAAAAGTATTGTTTTATGATGTCAAATATTTTGTCATGTACTTTTGCTACTGTTATTGATAAAAATAGCTATTTGTAAGTGCTCTTGTTTTTACTCTTGGTGTAATCATGTATTATTATTTTATTGTCAACTACGTTTATGGTTGTTTACATACCGAATAAAGTTTTTGAATCGAATCGCCTTTACAGTATTATTCAGTTTATTACGACTAGAAGTGGTACAATCAGAGTCTTCTTCAGACGTTTACTCTCATGCAAACATAAAACAGAAACTTCTTCGCTTCTGGGAATTGATCTCCATCAGTCAAACCCTTCACTAATTTCTTTTTTGTGTAATTCATAAAGGGTCCTCCTTTATCACTTCATCACATTTTCCATGACTCTGGCTAGTCCCTCTCCCACCATCATGACCAACTGTTACTTTGTTTTTGTCCTGCATTTTATCTCCTTCTTGGATGCTCAGGAATCTCAGGTGGGAGTAAGTTACTAAATGTTGCAGACTTTTCATTTATTGTACCTCAAAATTATACTCCATGATCCACACTTGGATTTCTGGGAGCTACACCTCCATCAAATACTCAAAGATATATCAAAGAGGTTTGTGGTCAGCTTAGCTTTAAATTGATTGACTGACCTGTAATATTCAAATACCTCCATCTCCACTGCAGAATACTGTATGTCACTACTCACGCCCTTAGAGACAAATGCAACATTTCTTTTATTCTTCCATTATTGTACACATATATACGGATGACACACACATCTTCTCTTTACCCTCTTTCATTATAAAGGTAAATTCCTACATCTCTACCTTTCACTTACCTGTTTCCTAACTATCTGCTACTACGTCACCATTGACTTTCTTCTACTTAATGCTGTAAAATCGAAAATCTCCACCACCCTTCTCATCTCCTTCCCATCTCAGAGACCATCATTTCATCCTCTACAAGGAGAAACAAGGGAACAATTATTGAGGCTATTGATACACAATTGAGGAATCATCTCTTCCACAGGATAGGGACAGAGCATCAGCTCCCAAGCATTAGAAAACTCCAGCATCACCTCCCTTTCCATCCCACTACAAATCTCCTTTGTACATCTGTCATAAGTAATCTAGATTACTGCAACAGCTTGTTCATGGAACTCAACAAGTATGCATTCTCTCCAGCTGACAATGTTATCAGCTTTTCAACCTAACATTCTTCTCCCTTTCACTTAAAAAAACATCTCTCCCTCCTGCCTTTAGGGTGTTTGAATCGTAGCCAATGGCAAAAACCAGCATGAAATCTTTATCCTAATCTTCAAATTAATTTATGGCCTGGACCTTCACCCGTCACACCTCAACTTGATCACTGCAATCTGCTAATGTGCACCCGCTCCCAGTTCCCTCTTGTGCTATATTTCCCTACTTTGTACCCTGAAACCCCCCCTCCCAGAGAGCTCAATATCATTTCCAAACAAGCCACCATTAACCCCTTCGACGCGCATGACGGAGCGGTTCCGTCATGCACGTTGGTTGCGCTGACGGAACCGCTCTGTCATGGCCCCGCCCGCGCTCAGAACCTGCAGCGTGGCGCGGAAATCCGCGCCGCGCTGAAGGGGTTAAAGCTAGCTTCAAAACACCTCACTGACCAGAAGTATCACCACCATGGTCTAAAGGCCGCATCCAGCCATCAGCCCAGGAAAATATAAAAGTGTGAATGTGTTTAATTATGTGTAATGTGCATGTCCTGTGAGTTCATCGTCCTGCACCTTGGCTTCCCAGACCATCTTTCTATGTAAATCAACATATCTGTTTATTGTCCTCCATACTGCAATTGATCTTTTATACGATTTGTTATTCAAATCCAATCCCAATAAATTGTGCCTAAACCAACGGCAATCAAGCCTTACTTATTAAGTTTAGTTTCACAATGATACAAAATTGCAGCCACAAATACTTACATGTCCTTTGTGCACGTATAAAACCATTTTGGCTATCACACAGAGAGGCAAGTGGTTGAACTAATGTTTTAGCAAACATTTGATTGTCTTAATTCAAGAGAAAAATGGACAGTTTATTTCCTTTAAGAAACTTAACATCACTAAATTCATTAATAAAGGTGAAAAATGTAAACTTTGAAGTGCTCCCATAATGTCACATGTTGTACTTAGAGACACAATCTGGGCATGCAGACCTTGCTCAGAACAGGATTCAGGAGATGGAATTCTATGAGGATAGCTACCCTGAGTGATGTTTGTAGACCGAGGAGTCTAAAAGCATTTCACCTACTTAAAATTGAATATGGGATGGCAGATACTGAGGCTTTTCCTTACCTGCATCTGTGCCAGGCCCTAAAACATTTGTGGATCTTAAGAATGAGGCACAGGACACCTCGTCCATAAAGTATAAAGTGTTAAATTAATCTTTTCATACACAATGGCATCCAAGATCTACAAACCTCTGTTCAACAACCATGTAGTAGGAAATTTCTCCAGGCTCGATGGCAGGCTGATCTAGACCATATTGAGAAAGCTGCTTAGGAATAAATGATGTAACCTAAAGAAGTGAGAAATCGCCGAGCTTCAGGCAGGTACAATATAAAATTTGACGTAGAGACTCTGATTACAAGTAATTGGTGCAACATTTATTCCTCCAAATAAAATCCAACTTCACTGAGTTGCAATTTGTTGTGTAACATAAATACCACGAAACTATGAGTCTTTCCTCATAAATAGGGAGTAATATGCAGATTTTAGTCTTTACTACATCAAAATCAGCATGATCTGGTATTTACCAGGATTCACCCTCTTTCAAGTAATATCCGCAGGTTTGACCTGCTGAAATTTATCCAGAAGATGTGATTTTTATTTCACTACTTAATACTACTGCTACACATATGTGCAGGATTTGGAGTTACTGTTAATTTTGAAATTTGAAGGCCAGTTCATAGTGAGAGCCTGTAGCTACTATACTCAAATACAGATGTTATGGTTTGGTAAAACTAATAACCATGCATGTTTGCAAGGATGCAGCCAACCACATACTTTTTGCCTTATTTGGAATGCCATAGTTATGTGTGTTTTGGAAGGAGGTTATGGAATGCCTCAGTAGCATGATTAAGCTCTCTGTACCTTTACATACTGGCGTAATGTTGTTTGGGATCTCAGATGCCTAGAATCCTGCCTTTGAAATATGTCAAGCTTTTAAGGATGCAGGATTGGGCGCAGTGCATTGAGAAATTGCCAGACTGTGGAGGCAGAAGATAGGTACCACATTTTGCGAACTGGTGCACGGCAGCAGAATAGGATATCCATACCGAAAGAGGTCGTCTTTACATGTTTATTAAACTAGGAGACTTGAGGAGAATGTTCTTTGAAGAGAGACTAACTGGTCTGAATGAAGGTGGTCATCCAATAATAAATTATCTATGAACCACATTGAGAATCAGAAAGAAATCGGGGATACTGCTGTTTCAACCTGGTAGGGTCTCCAACACGCTTGCCCAGCTGAAATCTATGGGAGCTATACCAGGAGATGGATGGCAAACACTCGGTCACCATGATCATCACTCTGATACACCTGGGTGAGATACCCCATGGGAGGTCTGATTTCATTGAATAATGGAGATGAGATTCTTTCTCCAGCAATCATCAGAGTTACTCTACTATGTGTGATCTGGAAGTTTGGGAAAGCTGCCATTCGTTACTGGTCTCTCTGGGATCAAGCCGTCCTGTGTCTGTTTCTGATGTTGCGGAGGCTGTATCCAGGCCTAGCACCACACAGGCGTCTTTGATTTTGTTAATGGTGAGTTAATGGCCCTTGAGGGTGAGGTGAAGGCAGAAAGGGTACCATCAGCTGGTGGGTATTTTTTCTCTCAGCAGGTAGGAGGTTACATCTTTAAATTCTCATCGTTTATCTAGGGTGTAAAGGGAGACTTCTTGAAACAGCAACAAGGTATTGTCACAGAATATCTTGTTTTTTAGCTCTGCAATGCCTGGAGATTCCGATGTGGACAGTGCGAGGGATTTTACTGATTTCACCCTATTCCCTGCCACTGTGGGAGAAGACATGGGAGGGTTCCACTCTTTGCCGTTGTTAATTGTAATGTCCTCTATGCGCATGGCAGTGCTGAAAAAGGTTGAATGGTCTTGTCGAGGCCCTTGTAAAAGTGTCTTGTTGGGTGACATAAAGCTCTAAGCCGCCTCGGGCGTCTGTTATGGGAGAGGGCCCAAAGGACCGCAGGACTAGAAGCAGTTCTCTTGACTGGGGGTGAATGTTTGATTTGCTCTGCATTCCGTCCATTTGTGTGTCTTTTGCTTTCTTGCCCTAAGTGCGCCGGGTATGCCCAGATGTGGGTCCCGGGCTCACTGTGCCACTGGATTCAAGCTAGCCTGGCTGATAAAGGGTAATGCCCCAAAAAAGGTCGCATGATGCTTGTTTCCGGTCCAGGGAGGACCTGGCTTGGCAGTTCGGGTAGACTGTTCCCATGAGTCACAGGGTCACTACTGATTTGCTTATGGCTGGGTCTAAACTGGGGTGGCATGGTGAGCACAAGAACGATGGATTTAACCCAGATCGCTTGACTGGGGGGTGAATGTTTGATTTGCTCTGCATTCAGTCCATCATCTGTGTGACTTTTACTTTCTCACCCTAAGTGTGCCGGGTATGCCCAGACATGGGTTCCGGGCTCACTGTGCCACTGGATTCAAGGTAGCCTGGCTGATGAAGGGTGATATCCCAAAATCGGTCCCAGGATGCTTGTTTCCGGTCCAGGGAGGACCCGGCTTAGCAGTTCCGGCTGGACTGTCCCCAAGAGGCACAGGGTCAGGACTGATTTGCACATGTCTGGGTCTAAACTGGAGGGGGGGGGCATGATGAGCAAAAGAACGATGGATTTAACCCAGTTCGCTTGACTGGGGGGTGAATGTTTGATTTGCTATGCATCCAGTCCATCATCTGTGTGTCTTTTACTTTCTCATCTTAAGTGTGCCGGGTATGCCCAAACGTGGGTTCCGGGCTCACTGTGGCACTGGATTGAAGGTAGCCTGGCTGATGAAGGGTGATGCCCTGAAACCGGTCCCAGGATGCTTGTTTGCAGTCCAGGGAAGACCCGGCTTAGCAGTTCGGGCTGGACTGTTCACAAGAGGCACAGGGTCAAGACTGATTTGCACATGGCTGGGTCTAAATAGGGGGGCACTATTCTTGTGGGGACTTGGGTGCGATAACACACTCACGCTGTGGGGACTTGATTGCACTGTGGGGACTTGAACACAGGTCCCCACAAGGCAATGTCTGAATGATAAACAAGCTTTGGCATACCCAATAGGTCTTGCCTTTGGGATTTATGTGTTTAGCCAGAACTTTTGGCTATGTTATAGAGCATTGTGGCTGCCGTGCATCATGCTGAAAAGTTATAATAAAAAGTGTTAAGCATTTTTGTTACCTTTATACAAACCAAGATGACATTATATACAACTGAACAACCTGATTAAAAAAAGATTTTAACATAAAAATTATCTTCTAGTTTTTGGGAATTGCACTGCTGGCAACTTCTTCCTGCCTGTTTTCATGCTTGTTTGTTAGAATCTTTTTTATTATGGGGGAGCGGGACATAAATAACGGGGGAGTGGAGGCTGGAAAACAGTAATTTAATTAGAACACGAGCTGCGGACGAACACTAGGGGAGAATCAATCGATGCCAGAATCCGAGGGCAGACTGACGTGATGCTTAGGTGGTGCGCTGATGCAAAATGGTGGTGGTGAGTGAGATTTGGTGCTCAGGTGGTGCCACTATATGGTGTGGATTGGAGATACGTTGTGGATTGTAGAGTTGTTGAGTTGAAATGTGTTGTTTGTTTTGTAATTATGTGGTGTGTATTGAAATTATGCTTAGCGAAATTGTGTCATGGTGTGGAGTGCATTTATGTTGATTGGTGGTATGTGGCAAAGTGTGTAATTATGTGATGTGTGATTATGTGGCACTGAGTGCTATTATGTGGAGTGTATTTATGTTGCATTGAGTAGAGTGTAAATATGTGGCGTGTAATTATGTGGCACTGAGTGGTATTATGAGGAGGGTAATTATGTTGCATTGTGTGGAGAGTAGTTATGTGGCTTGTAATTATGTGATACTGAGTGGTATGTGGGGTGTATTTATGTTGCATTGAGTAGAGTGTAATTATGTGACTTGTAATTATGTGGCACAGTGTTATTATGTGGAGTGTATGTTGCATTGAATAGAGTGTAATTATGTGACATGTAATTATGTGGTACTGAGTGGCATTATGTGGAGTGTATTTATGTTGCATTGAGTAGAGTGTAATTGTGACATGTGATCATGTGGTACTGAGTGGTATTATGTGGAGTGTTTTTATGTTGCAATGAGTAGAGTAATTACATGGTGTGTAATTATGTGGTAGTGAGTGGTATTATGTGGAGTGCATTTATATTGCATTGAGTAGAGTGTAATTATGTGGTGTGTTATTACGTGGCACTGAGTGGTATTATGTGCAGTGTATTTATGTTGCATAGAGTAGAGTGTAATCAAGTGGCGTGTAATTATGTGGCACTGAGTGGTATTATGTTGAGTGCATTTACGTTGTATTGAGTAGAGTGTAAATATATGGCGTATAATTATGTGGCACTGAGTGGTATTATGTGGAGTGTATTTATATTGCATTGACTAGAGTGTAATTATGTGGCATACAATTATGTGGTACTGAGTGGTATGTGGGGTGGATGTATGTTGCATTGAGTAGAGTGTAATTATGTGGCGTGTAACTATGTCACACTGAGTGGTATTATCTGGAGTGCATTTATGTTGCACTGAGTAGAGTGTAATTATGTGGCATGTAATTATGTTGCACAGTGTTATTATGTGGAGTGTATTTATGTTGCATTGAATAGTGTAATTATGTGATGTGTAATTATGTGGTACTGAGTGGTACTATGTGGAGTGTGTTTATGTTTCATTGAGTAGAGTGTAATTATGTGGTGTGTAATTATGTGGTACTGCATGGTATTATTCGGAGTGTATTCATATTGCACTGAGTAGAGTGTAATTGTGACATGTGATCATGTGGTACTGAGTGGTATTATGTGGAGTTTATTTATGTTGCAATGAGTAGAGTAATTACATGGTGTGTAATTATGTGGTAGTGAGTGGTATTATGTGGAGTGTATTTATATTGCATTGAGTAGAGTGTAATTATGTGGCGTGTTATTAAGTGGCACTGAGTGGTATTATGTGCAGTGTATTTATGTTGCATTGAGTAGAGTGTAATTACGTGGCGTGTAATTATGTGGCACCGATTGGTATTATGTGGAGTGCATTTACGTTGTATTGAGTAGAGTGTAAATATGTGGCATATAATTATGTGGCACTGAGTGGTATTATGTCGAGTGTATTTATGTTGCATTGAGTAGAGTGCAAATATGTGGCATACAATTATGTGGTACTGAGTGGTATGTGGGGTGAATGTATGTCGCATTGAGTAGAGTGTAATTATGTGGCGTGTAGCTATGTCACACTGAGTGGTATTATCTGGAGTGCATTTATGTTGCACTGAGTAGAGTGTAATTATGTGGCATGTAATTATGTTGCACAGTGTTATTATGTGGAGTGTATTTATGTTGCATTGAATAGTGTAATTATGTGATGTGTAATTATGTGGTACTGAGTGGTATTATGTGGAGTGTATTTATGTTGCATTGAGTAGAGAGTAATTATGTGGCGTGCAACTATGTCACACTGAGTGGTATTATGTGGAGTGAATTTATGCTCCATTGAGTAGAGTGAAATTATGTGACTTGTAATTATGTGGCACAGTGTTATTATGTGGAGTGTATGTTGCATTGAATAGAGTGTAATTATGTGACGTGTAATTATGTGGTACTGAGTGGCATTATGTGGAGTGTAATTATGTTGCATTGAGTAGAGTGTAATTGTGTGATGTGCAATTATGTAGCACTGACTGGTATTATATGCAGTATATTTATGCTGCATTGAATAGAGTGTAATTGTGACATGTGATCATGTTGTACTGAGTGGTATTATGAGAATGTGTATGTTGCATTCAGTTGAGTGCAATTATGTGGCGTGTAATTATGTGGCTCTGAGTGGTATTATTTGGAGTGTATGTTGCATTGAGTGCAGTGTAATTATGTAGCACATAATTATGTGGCACTGAGTGGTATTATGTGGGGTGTATTTATGTTGCATTGAGTAGAGTGTAATTATGTGGCATGTAACTATGTTGCACTGAGTGGTATTATTTGGAGTGTATGTTGCATTTAGTAGAGTGTAATTATGTGGCGTGTAATTATGTGGCACTAAGTGGTATTATGTGGAATGTATGTTGCATTCAGTTGAGTGTAATTATGTGGCGTGTAATTATGTGGCACTGAGTGGTATTATTTGGAGTGTATGTTGCATTGAGTGCAGTGTAATTATGTAGCACATACTTATGTGGCACTGAGTGGTATTATGTGGAGTGTATATATGTTGCATTGAGTAGAGTGTAATTATGTGGCGTGTAACTATGTCACACTGAGTGGTATTTTGTGGAGTGTATTTATGTTGCATTGAGTAGAGTGTTATTATGTGGTGTGTAATTATGTGGCACAGTGTTATTATGTGGCATGTATTTATGTTGCATTGAATAGAGTGTGATTATGTGAAGTGTAATTATGTGGTACTGAGTGGTATTATATGGAGTGTATTTATGTTGCACTGAGTAGAGCATAATTATGTGGCGCGTAGTTATGTGGCACTGACTGGTATTATGTGTAGTGTATTTATGTTGCATTGAGTAGAGTGTAATTATGTGGCTGGTAATTATGTGGCACTCAGTGGTATTATGTGGAGTGTATGTTGCATTCAGTAGAGTGTAATTATGTGGCATGTAATTATGTGGCACTGAGTGGTATTATTTGGAGTGTATGTTGCTATGACTGCAGTGTAATTATGTGGCACTGAGTGGTATTCTGTGGAGTGTATTTATGTTGCATTGAGTAGAGTGTAATTAATGGCACTGAGTGGTATTATGTTGCGGGTATTTATGTTGCCTTGAGTAGAGTGTAGTTATTTGGCTTGTAATTATGTGGTACTGAGTGGTATGTGGGGTGTATTTATGTTTTATTGAGTAGAGTGTAATTATGTGGCGTGCAACTATGTCACACTGAGTGGTATTATGTGGAGTGTATTTATGTTGCATTGAGTAGAGTGCAATTATGTGGCGTGTAATTATGTGGCTCAGTGTTATTATTTGGAGTGTATGTTGCATTGAATAGAGTTTAATTATGTGACGTGTAATTATGTGGTACTGAGTGGCATTATGTGGAGTGTATTTATGTTGCATTGAGTAAAGTGTAATTATGTGATGTGTAATTATGTGGCACTGAGTGGTATTATATGGAGTGTATTTATGTTGCATTGAATAGAGTGTAATTATGACATGTGATTATGTGGTAGTGAGTGGTATTATGTGGAGTGTATTTATATTGCATTGAGTAGAGTAAATATGAGGCATGTTATTACGTGGCACTGAGTGGTTTTAAGTGGAGTGTATTATGTTGCATTGAGTAGAGTGTAATTAAGTGTCGTATAATTATGTGGCACTGAGTGGTATTATGTGGAGTGGATGTTGCATTGAGTGCAGTATAATTATGTAGCACATAATTAGGTGACACTGAGTGGTATTATGTGGAGTGTATGTATGTTGCATTCAGTAGAGTGTTATTATGTGGAGTGTAATTATGTGGCACAATGTTATTATGTGGAGTGTATTTATGTTGCATTGAATAGAGTGTGATTATGTGATGTGTAATTATGTGGTACTGAGTGGTATTATGTTGGGTATATAAATGTTGCATTGAGTAGAGTGTAAACATGTGGCGTGGAATTATGTGGCGTGTAACTATGTCGCACTGAGTGATAATTTGTGGAGAGTATTTATGTTGCATTGAGTAGAGTGTTATTATGTGGTGTGTAATTATGTGGCACAGTGTTATTATGCGGAGTGTATTTATGTTGCATTAAATAGAGTGTGATTATGTGACGTGTAATTATGTGGTACTGAGTGGTATTATGTTGGGTGTATAAATGTTGCATTGAGTAGAGTATAATTATGTGGCGTGTAATTATGTGGCACTGAGTGGTATTATGTGGAGTGTATTTATGTTGCTTTGAGTAGAGTAATTATGTGGCTTGTAATTATGAGGTACTGAGTGGTATGTGGGGTGTATTCATGTTGCATTGAGTAGAATGTATTTATGTGGCATGTAACTATCTCGCACTGAGTGGTATTATGTGGAGTGTATTTATGTTGCATTGAGTAGAGTGTAATTATGTGGCGTGTAACTGTCGCACTGAGCGGTATTTTGTGGAGTGTATTTATGTTGCATTGAGTAGAGTGTAATTATGTGGCGTGTAATTATATGGCACAGTGGTATTATGTGGAGTGTATTTATGTTGCATTGAATAGAGTGTAATTATGTGACGTGTAATTATGTGGTACTAAGTGGTATTATGTTGAGTGTATTTATGTTGCAGTGAGTGGAGTGTAAATATGTGGCGTTTCATTATGTGGCACTGAGTGGTATTATGTGGAGGGTAATAATGTTGCATTCAGTAGAGAGTAGTTATGTGGCTTGTAATTATGAGGTACTGAGTGGTATTATGTGGAGTGTATTTATGTTGCATTGAATAGAGTGTAATTGTGATATGTGATTATGTGGTACTGAGTGGTATTATGTTGAGTGTATTTATGTTGCAATGAGTAGAGTAATTACATGGTGCGTAATTATGTCGTAGTGAGTGGTATTATGTGGAGTGTATTTATACTGCATTGAGTATACTGTAATTATGTGGCATGTTAATACGTGGCACTGAGTGGTATTTTGTGAAGTGTATTTATGTTGCATTGAATAGAGTGTAATTATGTGCCGTGTAATTATGTGGCACTGAGTGGTATTATGTGGAGTGTATGTTGCATTCAGTTGAGTGTAATTATGTGGCGTGTAATTATGTGGCACTGAGTGTTATTATTTGGAGTGTATGTTGCATTGAGTGCAGTGTAATTATGTAGCACATAATTATGTGGCACTGAGTGGTATTATGTGGAGTGTATCTATGTTGCATTGAGTAGAGTATAATTATGTGGCGTGTAACTATGTCGCACTGAGTGGTATTTTGTGGAGTGTATTTATGTTGCATTGAATAGAGTGTGATTATGTGACGTGTAATTATGTGGTACTGAGTGGTATTATGTTAAGTGTATGAATGTTGCATTGAGTAGAGAGTAAATATGTGGCGTGTAATTATGTGGCACAGAGTGGTATTATATGGAGTGTATTTATGTTGCACTGAGTAGAGTGTAATTATGTGGCTTGTAATTATATGGCACTGAGTGGTATTATTTGGAGTGTATGTTGCATTCAGTAGAGTGTAATTATGTGTCACTGAGTGGTATTATTTGGAGTGTATGTTGCATTGACTGCAGTGTAATTATGTAGCACATAATTATGTCGCACTGAGTGGTATTATGTGGAGTGTATTTATGTTGCATTGAGTAGAGTGTAATTATGTGGCACTTAGTGGTATTATGTTGCGGGTATTTATGTTGCATTGAGTAGAGTGTAGTTATTTGGCTTGTAATTATGTGGTACTGAGTGGTATGTGGGGTGTATTTATGTTGCATTGATGTTGCATTGAATAGAGTGTGATTATGTGACGTGTAATTATGTGGTACTGAGTGGTATTATGTTGGGTGTATAAAGGTTGCATTGAGTAGAGTGTAAATATGTGGCGTGTAATTATGTGGCACTGAGTGGGATTATATGGAGTGTATTTATGTTGCATTGAGTAGAGTATAATTATGTGGCATGTAATTATGTGGCACTGAGTGGTAGTATGTGGAGTGTATTTATGTTGCATTGAGTAGAGTGTAATTATGTGGCGCATAATTATGTGGCACTGAGTGGTATTATGTGGAGTGTATGTTGCATTGAGTAGAGTATAATTATGTGGCATGTAATTATGTGGCACTGAGTGGTATTATTTGGACTGTATGTCGCATTGAGTGTAGTGTAATTATGCAGCACATAATTATGTGGCACTGAGTGGTATTATGTGGAGTGTATTTATGTTGCATTGAGTAGAGAGTAATTATGTGGCGTGTAATTATGTGGTACTGAGTGGCATTATGTTGAGTGTATTTATGTTGCATTGAGTAGAGTGTAAATATGTGGCGTGTAATTATGTGGCACTGAGTGGTATATGGAGTGTATTTATGTTGCATTGAGTAGAGTTTAATTATGTGGCATGTAATTATGTGGCACTGAGTGGTATTATGTGGAGTGTATTTATGTTGCTTTGAGTAGTGTTATTATGTGGCGTGTAATTATGTGGCACAGTGGTATTATGTGGAGTGTATTTATGTTGCATTGAATAGAGTGTAATTATGTGACGTGTAATTATGTGGTACTGAGTGGCATTATGTTGAGTGTATTTATGTTGCATTGAGTAGAGTGTAAATATGTGGCGTGTAATTATGTGGCACTGAGTGGTATATGGAGTGTATTTATGTTGCATTGAGTAGAGTTTAATTATGTGGCATGTAATTATGTGGCACTGAGTGGTATTATGTGGAGTGTATTTATGTTGCTTTGAGTAGAGTCATTATGTGGCTTGTAATTATGTGGTACTGAGTGGTATGTGGGGTGTATTCATGTTGCATTGAGTAGAGTGTAATTAAGTGGCGTGTAACTATGTCACACTGAGTGGTATTATGTGGAGTGTATTTATGTTGTATTGAGTAGAGTGTAATTACATGGTGTGTAATTATTTGGTACTGAGTGTTATTATGCGGTGTGTATTTATGTTGCATTGAGTAGAATGTATTTATGTGGCATGTAATTATGTGGCACTAAGTGGTATTATGTGGAGTGTATGTTGCATTGAGTTGAGTGTAATTATGTGGCGTGTAATTATGTGGCACTAAGTGGTATTATGTGGAATGTATGTTGCATTCAGTTGAGTGTAATTATGTGGCGTGTAATTATGTGGCACTGAGTGGTATTATTTGGAGTGTATGTTGCATTGAGTGCAGTGTAATTATGTAGCACATACTTATGTGGCACTGAGTGGTATTATGTGGAGTGTATATATGTTGCATTGAGTAGAGTGTAATTATGTGGCGTGTAACTATGTCACACTGAGTGGTATTTTGTGGAGTGTATTTATGTTGCATTGAGTAGAGTGTTATTATGTGGTGTGTAATTATGTGGCACAGTGTTATTATGTGGCATGTATTTATGTTGCATTGAATAGAGTGTGATTATGTGAAGTGTAATTATGTGGTACTGAGTGGTATTATATGGAGTGTATTTATGTTGCACTGAGTAGAGCATAATTATGTGGCGCGTAGTTATGTGGCACTGACTGGTATTATGTGTAGTGTATTTATGTTGCATTGAGTAGAGTGTAATTATGTGGCTGGTAATTATGTGGCACTCAGTGGTATTATGTGGAGTGTATGTTGCATTCAGTAGAGTGTAATTATGTGGCATGTAATTATGTGGCACTGAGTGGTATTATTTGGAGTGTATGTTGCTATGACTGCAGTGTAATTATGTGGCACTGAGTGGTATTCTGTGGAGTGTATTTATGTTGCATTGAGTAGAGTGTAATTAATGGCACTGAGTGGTATTATGTTGCGGGTATTTATGTTGCCTTGAGTAGAGTGTAGTTATTTGGCTTGTAATTATGTGGTACTGAGTGGTATGTGGGGTGTATTTATGTTTTATTGAGTAGAGTGTAATTATGTGGCGTGCAACTATGTCACACTGAGTGGTATTATGTGGAGTGTATTTATGTTGCATTGAGTAGAGTGCAATTATGTGGCGTGTAATTATGTGGCTCAGTGTTATTATTTGGAGTGTATGTTGCATTGAATAGAGTTTAATTATGTGACGTGTAATTATGTGGTACTGAGTGGCATTATGTGGAGTGTATTTATGTTGCATTGAGTAAAGTGTAATTATGTGATGTGTAATTATGTGGCACTGAGTGGTATTATATGGAGTGTATTTATGTTGCATTGAATAGAGTGTAATTATGACATGTGATTATGTGGTAGTGAGTGGTATTATGTGGAGTGTATTTATATTGCATTGAGTAGAGTAAATATGAGGCATGTTATTACGTGGCACTGAGTGGTTTTAAGTGGAGTGTATTATGTTGCATTGAGTAGAGTGTAATTAAGTGTCGTATAATTATGTGGCACTGAGTGGTATTATGTGGAGTGGATGTTGCATTGAGTGCAGTATAATTATGTAGCACATAATTAGGTGACACTGAGTGGTATTATGTGGAGTGTATGTATGTTGCATTCAGTAGAGTGTTATTATGTGGAGTGTAATTATGTGGCACAATGTTATTATGTGGAGTGTATTTATGTTGCATTGAATAGAGTGTGATTATGTGATGTGTAATTATGTGGTACTGAGTGGTATTATGTTGGGTATATAAATGTTGCATTGAGTAGAGTGTAAACATGTGGCGTGGAATTATGTGGCGTGTAACTATGTCGCACTGAGTGATAATTTGTGGAGAGTATTTATGTTGCATTGAGTAGAGTGTTATTATGTGGTGTGTAATTATGTGGCACAGTGTTATTATGCGGAGTGTATTTATGTTGCATTAAATAGAGTGTGATTATGTGACGTGTAATTATGTGGTACTGAGTGGTATTATGTTGGGTGTATAAATGTTGCATTGAGTAGAGTATAATTATGTGGCGTGTAATTATGTGGCACTGAGTGGTATTATGTGGAGTGTATTTATGTTGCTTTGAGTAGAGTAATTATGTGGCTTGTAATTATGAGGTACTGAGTGGTATGTGGGGTGTATTCATGTTGCATTGAGTAGAATGTATTTATGTGGCATGTAACTATCTCGCACTGAGTGGTATTATGTGGAGTGTATTTATGTTGCATTGAGTAGAGTGTAATTATGTGGCGTGTAACTGTCGCACTGAGCGGTATTTTGTGGAGTGTATTTATGTTGCATTGAGTAGAGTGTAATTATGTGGCGTGTAATTATATGGCACAGTGGTATTATGTGGAGTGTATTTATGTTGCATTGAATAGAGTGTAATTATGTGACGTGTAATTATGTGGTACTAAGTGGTATTATGTTGAGTGTATTTATGTTGCAGTGAGTGGAGTGTAAATATGTGGCGTTTCATTATGTGGCACTGAGTGGTATTATGTGGAGGGTAATAATGTTGCATTCAGTAGAGAGTAGTTATGTGGCTTGTAATTATGAGGTACTGAGTGGTATTATGTGGAGTGTATTTATGTTGCATTGAATAGAGTGTAATTGTGATATGTGATTATGTGGTACTGAGTGGTATTATGTTGAGTGTATTTATGTTGCAATGAGTAGAGTAATTACATGGTGCGTAATTATGTCGTAGTGAGTGGTATTATGTGGAGTGTATTTATACTGCATTGAGTATACTGTAATTATGTGGCATGTTAATACGTGGCACTGAGTGGTATTTTGTGAAGTGTATTTATGTTGCATTGAATAGAGTGTAATTATGTGCCGTGTAATTATGTGGCACTGAGTGGTATTATGTGGAGTGTATGTTGCATTCAGTTGAGTGTAATTATGTGGCGTGTAATTATGTGGCACTGAGTGTTATTATTTGGAGTGTATGTTGCATTGAGTGCAGTGTAATTATGTAGCACATAATTATGTGGCACTGAGTGGTATTATGTGGAGTGTATCTATGTTGCATTGAGTAGAGTATAATTATGTGGCGTGTAACTATGTCGCACTGAGTGGTATTTTGTGGAGTGTATTTATGTTGCATTGAATAGAGTGTGATTATGTCACGTGTAATTATGTGGTACTGAGTGGTATTATGTTAAGTGTATGAATGTTGCATTGAGTAGAGAGTAAATATGTGGCGTGTAATTATGTGGCACAGAGTGGTATTATATGGAGTGTATTTATGTTGCACTGAGTAGAGTGTAATTATGTGGCTTGTAATTATATGGCACTGAGTGGTATTATTTGGAGTGTATGTTGCATTCAGTAGAGTGTAATTATGTGTCACTGAGTGGTATTATTTGGAGTGTATGTTGCATTGACTGCAGTGTAATTATGTAGCACATAATTATGTCGCACTGAGTGGTATTATGTGGAGTGTATTTATGTTGCATTGAGTAGAGTGTAATTATGTGGCACTTAGTGGTATTATGTTGCGGGTATTTATGTTGCATTGAGTAGAGTGTAGTTATTTGGCTTGTAATTATGTGGTACTGAGTGGTATGTGGGGTGTATTTATGTTGCATTGATGTTGCATTGAATAGAGTGTGATTATGTGACGTGTAATTATGTGGTACTGAGTGGTATTATGTTGGGTGTATAAAGGTTGCATTGAGTAGAGTGTAAATATGTGGCGTGTAATTATGTGGCACTGAGTGGGATTATATGGAGTGTATTTATGTTGCATTGAGTAGAGTATAATTATGTGGCATGTAATTATGTGGCACTGAGTGGTAGTATGTGGAGTGTATTTATGTTGCATTGAGTAGAGTGTAATTATGTGGCGCATAATTATGTGGCACTGAGTGGTATTATGTGGAGTGTATGTTGCATTGAGTAGAGTATAATTATGTGGCATGTAATTATGTGGCACTGAGTGGTATTATTTGGACTGTATGTCGCATTGAGTGTAGTGTAATTATGCAGCACATAATTATGTGGCACTGAGTGGTATTATGTGGAGTGTATTTATGTTGCATTGAGTAGAGAGTAATTATGTGGCGTGTAATTATGTGGTACTGAGTGGCATTATGTTGAGTGTATTTATGTTGCATTGAGTAGAGTGTAAATATGTGGCGTGTAATTATGTGGCACTGAGTGGTATATGGAGTGTATTTATGTTGCATTGAGTAGAGTTTAATTATGTGGCATGTAATTATGTGGCACTGAGTGGTATTATGTGGAGTGTATTTATGTTGCTTTGAGTAGTGTTATTATGTGGCGTGTAATTATGTGGCACAGTGGTATTATGTGGAGTGTATTTATGTTGCATTGAATAGAGTGTAATTATGTGACGTGTAATTATGTGGTACTGAGTGGCATTATGTTGAGTGTATTTATGTTGCATTGAGTAGAGTGTAAATATGTGGCGTGTAATTATGTGGCACTGAGTGGTATATGGAGTGTATTTATGTTGCATTGAGTAGAGTTTAATTATGTGGCATGTAATTATGTGGCACTGAGTGGTATTATGTGGAGTGTATTTATGTTGCTTTGAGTAGAGTCATTATGTGGCTTGTAATTATGTGGTACTGAGTGGTATGTGGGGTGTATTCATGTTGCATTGAGTAGAGTGTAATTAAGTGGCGTGTAACTATGTCACACTGAGTGGTATTATGTGGAGTGTATTTATGTTGTATTGAGTAGAGTGTAATTACATGGTGTGTAATTATTTGGTACTGAGTGTTATTATGCGGTGTGTATTTATGTTGCATTGAGTAGAATGTATTTATGTGGCATGTAATTATGTGGCACTAAGTGGTATTATGTGGAGTGTATGTTGCATTGAGTTGAGTGTAATTATGTGGCGTGTAATTATGTGGCACTAAGTGGTATTATGTGGAATGTATGTTGCATTCAGTTGAGTGTAATTATGTGGCGTGTAATTATGTGGCACTGAGTGGTATTATTTGGAGTGTATGTTGCATTGAGTGCAGTGTAATTATGTAGCACATACTTATGTGGCACTGAGTGGTATTATGTGGAGTGTATATATGTTGCATTGAGTAGAGTGTAATTATGTGGCGTGTAACTATGTCACACTGAGTGGTATTTTGTGGAGTGTATTTATGTTGCATTGAGTAGAGTGTTATTATGTGGTGTGTAATTATGTGGCACAGTGTTATTATGTGGCATGTATTTATGTTGCATTGAATTGAGTGTGATTATGTGAAGTGTAATTATGTGGTACTGAGTGGTATTATATGGAGTGTATTTATGTTGCACTGAGTAGAGCATAATTATGTGGCGCGTAGTTATGTGGCACTGACTGGTATTATGTGTAGTGTATTTATGTTGCATTGAGTAGAGTGTAATTATGTGGCTGGTAATTATGTGGCACTCAGTGGTATTATGTGGAGTGTATGTTGCATTCAGTAGAGTGTAATTATGTGGCATGTAATTATGTGGCACTGAGTGGTATTATTTGGAGTGTATGTTGCTATGACTGCAGTGTAATTATGTGGCACTGAGTGGTATTCTGTGGAGTGTATTTATGTTGCATTGAGTAGAGTGTAATTAATGGCACTCAGTGGTATTATGTTGCGGGTATTTATGTTGCCTTGAGTAGAGTGTAGTTATTTGGCTTGTAATTATGTGGTACTGAGTGGTATGTGGGGTGTATTTATGTTTTATTGAGTAGAGTGTAATTATGTGGCGTGCAACTATGTCACACTGAGTGGTATTATGTGGAGTGTATTTATGTTGCATTGAGTAGAGTGCAATTATGTGGCGTGTAATTATGTGGCTCAGTGTTATTATTTGGAGTGTATGTTGCATTGAATAGAGTTTAATTATGTGACGTGTAATTATGTGGTACTGAGTGGCATTATGTGGAGTGTATTTATGTTGCATTGAGTAAAGTGTAATTATGTGATGTGTAATTATGTGGCACTGAGTGGTATTATATGGAGTGTATTTATGTTGCATTGAATAGAGTGTAATTATGACATGTGATTATGTGGTAGTGAGTGGTATTATGTGGAGTGTATTTATATTGCATTGAGTAGAGTAAATATGAGGCATGTTATTACGTGGCACTGAGTGGTTTTAAGTGGAGTGTATTATGTTGCATTGAGTAGAGTGTAATTAAGTGTCGTATAATTATGTGGCACTGAGTGGTATTATGTGGAGTGGATGTTGCATTGAGTGCAGTATAATTATGTAGCACATAATTAGGTGACACTGAGTGGTATTATGTGGAGTGTATGTATGTTGCATTCAGTAGAGTGTTATTATGTGGAGTGTAATTATGTGGCACAATGTTATTATGTGGAGTGTATTTATGTTGCATTGAATAGAGTGTGATTATGTGATGTGTAATTATGTGGTACTGAGTGGTATTATGTTGGGTATATAAATGTTGCATTGAGTAGAGTGTAAACATGTGGCGTGGAATTATGTGGCGTGTAACTATGTCGCACTGAGTGATAATTTGTGGAGAGTATTTATGTTGCATTGAGTAGAGTGTTATTATGTGGTGTGTAATTATGTGGCACAGTGTTATTATGCGGAGTGTATTTATGTTGCATTAAATAGAGTGTGATTATGTGACGTGTAATTATGTGGTACTGAGTGGTATTATGTTGGGTGTATAAATGTTGCATTGAGTAGAGTATAATTATGTGGCGTGTAATTATGTGGCACTGAGTGGTATTATGTGGAGTGTATTTATGTTGCTTTGAGTAGAGTAATTATGTGGCTTGTAATTATGAGG
This sequence comes from Triturus cristatus, assembly GCF_964204655.1. Lineage (NCBI taxonomy): Eukaryota > Metazoa > Chordata > Amphibia > Caudata > Salamandridae > Triturus > Triturus cristatus. The sequence continues at coordinate 167,985,148 of NC_140588.1, read as the reverse complement.
TACTGAGTGGTATGTGGGGTGTATTCATGTTGCATTGAGTAGAATGTATTTATGTGGCATGTAACTATCTCGCACTGAGTGGTATTATGTGGAGTGTATTTATGTTGCATTGAGTAGAGTGTAATTATGTGGCGTGTAACTGTCGCACTGAGCGGTATTTTGTGGAGTGTATTTATGTTGCATTGAGTAGAGTGTAATTATGTGGCGTGTAATTATATGGCACAGTGGTATTATGTGGAGTGTATTTATGTTGCATTGAATAGAGTGTAATTATGTGACGTGTAATTATGTGGTACTAAGTGGTATTATGTTGAGTGTATTTATGTTGCAGTGAGTGGAGTGTAAATATGTGGCGTTTCATTATGTGGCACTGAGTGGTATTATGTGGAGGGTAATAATGTTGCATTCAGTAGAGAGTAGTTATGTGGCTTGTAATTATGAGGTACTGAGTGGTATTATGTGGAGTGTATTTATGTTGCATTGAATAGAGTGTAATTGTGATATGTGATTATGTGGTACTGAGTGGTATTATGTTGAGTGTATTTATGTTGCAATGAGTAGAGTAATTACATGGTGCGTAATTATGTCGTAGTGAGTGGTATTATGTGGAGTGTATTTATACTGCATTGAGTATACTGTAATTATGTGGCATGTTAATACGTGGCACTGAGTGGTATTTTGTGAAGTGTATTTATGTTGCATTGAATAGAGTGTAATTATGTGCCGTGTAATTATGTGGCACTGAGTGGTATTATGTGGAGTGTATGTTGCATTCAGTTGAGTGTAATTATGTGGCGTGTAATTATGTGGCACTGAGTGTTATTATTTGGAGTGTATGTTGCATTGAGTGCAGTGTAATTATGTAGCACATAATTATGTGGCACTGAGTGGTATTATGTGGAGTGTATCTATGTTGCATTGAGTAGAGTATAATTATGTGGCGTGTAACTATGTCGCACTGAGTGGTATTTTGTGGAGTGTATTTATGTTGCATTGAATAGAGTGTGATTATGTCACGTGTAATTATGTGGTACTGAGTGGTATTATGTTAAGTGTATGAATGTTGCATTGAGTAGAGAGTAAATATGTGGCGTGTAATTATGTGGCACAGAGTGATATTATATGGAGTGTATTTATGTTGCACTGAGTAGAGTGTAATTATGTGGCTTGTAATTATATGGCACTGAGTGGTATTATTTGGAGTGTATGTTGCATTCAGTAGAGTGTAATTATGTGTCACTGAGTGGTATTATTTGGAGTGTATGTTGCATTGACTGCAGTGTAATTATGTAGCACATAATTATGTCGCACTGAGTGGTATTATGTGGAGTGTATTTATGTTGCATTGAGTAGAGTGTAATTATGTGGCACTTAGTGGTATTATGTTGCGGGTATTTATGTTGCATTGAGTAGAGTGTAGTTATTTGGCTTGTAATTATGTGGTACTGAGTGGTATGTGGGGTGTATTTATGTTGCATTGATGTTGCATTGAATAGAGTGTGATTATGTGACGTGTAATTATGTGGTACTGAGTGGTATTATGTTGGGTGTATAAAGGTTGCATTGAGTAGAGTGTAAATATGTGGCGTGTAATTATGTGGCACTGAGTGGGATTATATGGAGTGTATTTATGTTGCATTGAGTAGAGTATAATTATGTGGCATGTAATTATGTGGCACTGAGTGGTAGTATGTGGAGTGTATTTATGTTGCATTGAGTAGAGTGTAATTATGTGGCGCATAATTATGTGGCACTGAGTGGTATTATGTGGAGTGTATGTTGCATTGAGTAGAGTATAATTATGTGGCATGTAATTATGTGGCACTGAGTGGTATTATTTGGACTGTATGTCGCATTGAGTGTAGTGTAATTATGCAGCACATAATTATGTGGCACTGAGTGGTATTATGTGGAGTGTATTTATGTTGCATTGAGTAGAGAGTAATTATGTGGCGTGTAATTATGTGGTACTGAGTGGCATTATGTTGAGTGTATTTATGTTGCATTGAGTAGAGTGTAAATATGTGGCGTGTAATTATGTGGCACTGAGTGGTATATGGAGTGTATTTATGTTGCATTGAGTAGAGTTTAATTATGTGGCATGTAATTATGTGGCACTGAGTGGTATTATGTGGAGTGTATTTATGTTGCTTTGAGTAGTGTTATTATGTGGCGTGTAATTATGTGGCACAGTGGTATTATGTGGAGTGTATTTATGTTGCATTGAATAGAGTGTAATTATGTGACGTGTAATTATGTGGTACTGAGTGGCATTATGTTGAGTGTATTTATGTTGCATTGAGTAGAGTGTAAATATGTGGCGTGTAATTATGTGGCACTGAGTGGTATATGGAGTGTATTTATGTTGCATTGAGTAGAGTTTAATTATGTGGCATGTAATTATGTGGCACTGAGTGGTATTATGTGGAGTGTATTTATGTTGCTTTGAGTAGAGTCATTATGTGGCTTGTAATTATGTGGTACTGAGTGGTATGTGGGGTGTATTCATGTTGCATTGAGTAGAGTGTAATTAAGTGGCGTGTAACTATGTCACACTGAGTGGTATTATGTGGAGTGTATTTATGTTGTATTGAGTAGAGTGTAATTACATGGTGTGTAATTATTTGGTACTGAGTGTTATTATGCGGTGTGTATTTATGTTGCATTGAGTAGAATGTATTTATGTGGCATGTAATTATGTGGCACTAAGTGGTATTATGTGGAGTGTATGTTGCATTGAGTTGAGTGTAATTATGTGGCGTGTAACTTTGTCACACTGAGTGGTATTTTGTGGAGTGTATTTATGTTGCATTGAGTTGTGTATTTATGTGTCGTGTAATTATGTGGCACAGTGGTATTATGTGGAGTGTATTTATGTTGCATTGAATAGAGTTTAATTATGTGATGCGTAATTATGTGTTACTGAGTGGTATTATGTTGAGTGTATTTATGTTGCATTGTGTAGACTGTAAATATGTGGCGTGTCCCACAGCTCAAGTGCTTTTACATGGAACCTGTAAAAATAATTTCCACCTGGACAAGTGGGTGTTTAAATAGGGCAAGTAATGACAGGAAAGGTCGGAGTTAGCAGCAATCACACGAGGAACCTTTATCTCCGTGATCTGTGGCACGCTCCTGCATATTTCATTCCAATGCATCAAAATGTGCAGTAAATCGATAATTGCCGCAGTGCTGTGTGAAGGAGAAATACCCTAGGCCAGGCCCCTGGCAACAAGTTGGGCGCTGCTGTGACACATACTTCATCGGATGCCTGCGGGCACCGGTGCGTGTCTTCCCGCTTTCTCCCCATCTCCAGGAATAACAACGTGTTCTCTTGGCGCAGTCAATCCCGTGACCTCGAAATCGATGCCTCGGATTTTATCACTATTAGAGGGAAGCAGCAGACAGCTGCTACACCGGGTAAACATTGACAGATTCATAAATACACCACCTTCACAGCAATTAGCTGCTTAAATTCATCGGATCCGGGTGCATAACAAGCTGCGAGGATATTATGAACAGCAGGAATTTAATTATTATCTGAAGTCACTTTGCATCTGCTTCGCATTCAGAGCAAGAGACCCAGATAAACAACCTCCCCTGGAGGAAAATACATTTTTGTAGCACAGAACAGAACTGAAGAACAAGCATTTCAAAGAAAAGCAGGGCGGCGCGGTAAGATCAATTAGTAACCTGATAAGCGAAAGCATGTGACCCAGAAGGAATGCAGCTGCCAGCCTGCTCGCTCCCGAGAGCAAAACGCCATGGGAGTGAACATTTTAAGAAAAGGTGGGACATGCACCCGCTTTTGGCCAATTGCGTGCTTTCATTTCTTGAAAGCCACATGCAAAGGCAAATAGAATGTGACAACCACAAGCACGAGCTTACAGAAAGCTTTCAGCATGTCTGGAGTGATTTCAAGAGGCCCTCTCCTAGTGCAGCGCATGTGTGCTGCGCTATGCTCGACCTAAAAATGACTTCAGGAACATACTTTACAATTTTTATAACTTTTTTAAAAATTGCCTTGTGGGGACCTGTGTTTTATTAAGTGGGTTTATATTTTTGCTGTAGACAGGAGGCGGTACTGCAGTCTTAAACACAGCATTTAAACACACTTTGCTCACCAGATCCACACACTAGTAGCAGAAAGGACAGATATTTCACATTAAAAGCTGTCTATCCCCATGTTTTTTCAGATATTTAGAAATTCAAACTATCCGCTGCTCTATTTATTAATACAAAACGTTATTGACAGTTTGACATGAAGCTACTGAATTTAGACTTTTGGGGTCTAAAAATTGTTAGTGGTTTGATAATATTGCTAAAAGCTATTTGAGTCAGTTTTGAATCCCATAATACTTCACTATTGCCATTTGATCCATGTTTTCAAATAAAGAAGGACGGTGGAATACAATGCAATACAATATAAACTGGTTTGATCATTTTTGGCAAGTAACCGAGAGGCATCAAAGGAAATTGTTCCAGTTTAATGCTTATGCCCGTAATGCAGTGCCTTATATTGCTTTGCCTTTGTTTAAATATTAATATGCACCATGGAATATGTTCATGAGGGACTAGCTTTGTTTTGTGGTAAGGGCAACATCTTCATAGGCAGTGAACTGAAGCAATGTTATTCCCACAGCATGGGGAAGTTTATTTTTAACAGAAAAGGCATATACTTATAATAGCGAACTTCTTAGAAGATATATTTAAATATCACCATAATATGTACGTACATTTAAAACATTTGAACTCCTTGAACTGTTCCTAAAGCTTTCCAAATTAAAACAGTTTGTTGCCATTCCCTAGGCAGGGTAAAGAATCATCATAACAAGCATTGGCAAGCCAATAGCTCTTGCCTGTGCAAGAGCTATTGGCTTTGCCAATGTGTTGCATCCATTTTGTTCACCAGCATGACTGCTGTTCAACATTACCAAAAGTGAGTGGCATAGAGGAGAGTGGCGTGGAGTGCCAGATAGTGGAGTGCCATAAAGTGGAGTAGAGTGTGGTAGGGTGGAGTGGTACAGAGTGGCATGGGGTGGTGTGTCATAGAGTGGGGGATTGTGGAGTAGAGTGGAGAGTCGTGGTGTTTCATGAAGTGTTGTAGAGTGGAGCAGTGTTTACCACACATACATTTACAACTCAAGGTAAGAATATAAGGTAAGTGAAACTTTATATATTTATATATATATGTGTGTGTGCATGTGCGTGTGTGTGTTCCTGTGTGTGTATATATATATATATTCACTGAAAAAACCATAGGTTTCACACAAGTTATAGTTAGCTGTACATTTCACTCGTAAAAAACCAATGAAATTCCCCCGTTATAGTTAGTGCAGGCAACTATAACTCACGCGACCGCAATCCTCTGCTGATGCTAATACTGTATTTAGACACTTATTTGCCCATGTCTTCTTCCATTAAATTTTAGCTATACATATATTACAAATATTTTTTTTTCATAAAGACACATATGTCATCAGCAGAGGATTGCGGTCGCGTGAGTTATAGTTGCCTGCACTAACTATAACGGGGGAATTTCATTGGTTTTTTACGAGTGAAATGTACAGCTAACTATAACTTGTGTGAAACCTATGGTTTTTTCAGTGAATTTGCAAGGTTTTTTAAATGCTAATTCCTAACTATAACGTGTGTGAAACCTATGGTTTTTTCAGTGAATTTGTACGGTTTTTAAATGCTAAGTTACTTTACGCCATTCGTGGCGTGCGCACCCAGTTAACGCAGTTCGTTCCGTGCGCGCACGGTGGTCACGCGGTGCGCTGCGCGCACCGCGTGACCACGTTACGCGGGATGGGCCATGTACGCACGATGCGCTTCGCGCACCGTGCGCACATGGGGGACATATTATGTGCTTCGTTGTGAAAGGTATTCATTTTTAGTTTCCTTGATTTATATATGCCATGCGCAAAATGGTGCCCTTCGGGCACCATTTGCACACGGGGTGGGGAAAGTGTGGATAATTTTTTTTTAAAAAATAATTTTAACCGTACGCGTACGGTAAGCGTAATCGGCGATTTTTCGAAAAAAATTAAAATTGTTTTTTTGGCCTTGGGGGTTGTTGGGGGACACCTATATCGATGCTGGGTGGTTAAGAACTAAATATACTACCCCTTTAGATGTTTTTTGACTTTGTTTATGCTGCCCCCCTCAGAGTGCGAGAGAGAAAATGGCGGCCGCAGCTTCCTGGTTTCGACCGATTCGAATGTTTACTTAGATCGAACAGCCAATCAGAATCGCGCTCGCGCACGTCACCGTACGCGTACGGTAAGCGCACCGTAAGCGCACCGTAAGCTGGCTCAGATATATATATTGATTTAAAGGCTATTTTCTCAGAATCTACTGAACAGATTTACACCAAACCTACAAAAGGCACTTCCTTGACCTGTAGACTACCTCTCTGCCAAATTTCAAGGAACTCTGTTCAGCCGTTCGGGCTGTAGCTGTGTCTAAAGGTCCTATGGAAAAATGCATGGGAAAAACGCGTTTTGGGACCCCCCTTTTATCTCAGCCCCCGCTTGACGAATCCCCCCGAGACTTTCAGGGTAGGAGCGGAGCGCAGCGCCCCACCTATTTTGAAAATTTCGCGAGGATTCGTCAACCGGCGCCAAAGTTATTCAAAATAGAATGTTGCGGTTTTCCTATGGAAACAGGGTCCTAACTATAACTACCTACTGGCGACCGCCAGTAGGTAATATATATATATATATATAAATATATCCCGACACTTTACCTTCTTCCAAAGGTACATAAAGACATGACCGAACCTCCAGGGAGACCTATTGTCTCATCGAAAAATAGTCTACTTGAAAACACTAGCACATATGTAGACCACTTTCTTTTTCCCTTTGTCGAAGACCTCTCATCCTATCTCAGAGACACCACAGATTTCCTACTCAAAATCAAGGATGTTAAATTAGGATCAAATCATTGGATGGTATGTCTGGACGTAGAGGCATTATACACCAGCATCAGACATGATGATGGTGTAAAAGCCTGCAAATTCTTTCTCAAAAAACGAAGAATAGAATTTTTAGAACACACACTCATGCTTTTAGACATGATCAATATCTGTCTAAAGGAGAATGTTTTCATGTTTGAGAAAGAATTTTACAAACAACTACAAGGCACTTCTATGGGCACCTGCTTCGCTCCCAGCTACGCCAACCTCATGGTGGGCTGGTGGGAGAAGCAGGTGCTCTGGAATGAACAAACTGAACATTGGACCCTATGTGTATCAAAATGGCTGAGATACATTGACGATATTTTCTTTGTGTGGGAAGGAACAGAAATCGAACTGAATCTGTTCATTGATTGCATTAATCAGAATGATGTTAATCTCAAATTCACCAGACATTATAGCCAAGAATGCGTTGATTTCCTTGATCTGAAACTCAGTAATGATAATGGCAGAATCAGCACTAATCTTTTTAGGAAAAAAACAGCAGGAAACTCTATCCTGCATGCAGCCAGTTCACATCCACCGAGTTTCAGGTGGGGAATCCCTTACAGTGAATTTTTGTGGGCCAAGCGTAATTGTAGTACGAACTCACTGTATGAAAACACCAAACAAGATATGAAAATGAGATTCAAGGAAAGAGGGTACCCCAGAAAAGCAATATTGCAGGCTGAAAAAAGAGTGGACAGCCAATCGAGAGATGGAATCCTCAACAAAACCAAACAGATTGCAACGAATCAGACCACTCCGAAAAAAACAGTAAGATTTATAACTAAATATTGCAGTCAATCCAACCAGATGCGAAGTATCCTCAAAAACAGATGGAATATCCTGAAACAGGACCCAATCTTGAAAAATGAAATAGGGGCCACTCCATCAGTTACATTCATGAGAAGTCCATCTCTCAAAGACATGCTAGTACATAGCCATTTACAATCAAGAGAAACAAGCTGGCTACAACAAACAAAGGGTTTCCGTAAATGTGGGAACTGTAAGGCCTGTAGAAATAGTAACAATGTACTAGAAGTCACACTTGAAAGAACTAAAACACTCTGGAAAATTCCGAAACTCATTACATGCAATACTGATTTCGTGGTGTATGCAATAGTATGCCCTTGCCAGTTATGGTATATCGGATCGACTACCTTTCCGATCAAAAAACGTATCTTAGAACACTGACGAGCAATTACAAATTGCGATCAAACTTACAGCACTGCAAGACACTTCTCGAAGGAACATGGGGCCGACTGGACCAAAGCCAAATATTTTGGATTGGATACAGTCAAACCCAACCCCAGAGGAGGGAACCGTATTGCCTCTTTACGCAAACTAGAATCACGTTTCATCCCCCTAGCAGGCACCAAATTTCCGGATGGCCTGAATCAGGACGAGGAACTGTATTCCCACCTTTAATGAGATATTATCTCATACTGAAATATGGAAACCTGGGTAGGCCACTCACGCCCTGTCCATGCCTCCCTTCCCTTGGTTTTAAAAACTTTAAAAAAAACAATAATGTACTTTTTTCCTTTTTCTGCTTATGTTTCATTGAATGTACAGGTTGAGTAATTATAGAAAACCATATGCAACCAGTGTGAGTAAAATACAGCCTTGTCTGTTGATGGTTTGTTAAACTTTGTTATTAATTAGATCTGTCTTTTTGATCTCATACAGGAACACCACTATGAATCCTCCTGTATCTCACATCTGTGATAAAATTACGAGCACCGGAGTCACCTTTACTCCAAGTCGACATTTGGATAGTTGTTAAAGGGCACTAGACCCTTCATCATTTTGTTCGTTTCAACTTGTGAGAAAAACCTCCTGTAACAAAGCATTTTGAATCTGTCACATAGTTTACCAATAGGCACTAGTCCTTTATCTTTTGTGAATGATTGCAACATCACACTCTTGCACCAAATGGTTAATAATACGAACTACCAATGAAATGAATTGTATTGTTAGATTACTTTCTGTACATTTCCAAGTGATTATTTTGCAAATTGCATTGATATGATTTATTTACATAAGCGAAACTCGATTTGTTTATTTCTTCTATGTCTACATTTAATAAAAAAAAGTGCACTTACTCTATTTAACTGGTGCAAATGGAGATTATGGTCATGTGACCAAGACCACGGACGTGGTCGAAACGCGTCGTCCTCTTCTGCCCTGTGAGGAATAAACTGCTTTGCTGACTAAGTGGGCTCGTGTGGATTCTTTCCGTGACTAGGAATCGACTTTTCAAAATATATAAATATATATGTATATATATTTATATGCTTCACCGTCTCCGTCCCATTAATCTGATGAGGACGCACGGCACTGAAGACTCCGATATGTTTTCACTTCTTCTTTATTAATTTAGATTCAACACCATAGTGCAACCAAACATACGGACGGTCTACGTGTTTCAACACCCAGCCTTCTACTGGAAGTTATATATTTTTATATGTGTGTGTGTGTGTGTATATATATATATATGTATATATGTATATATTTATATACATTTGAATATATGTATATATTACTATTTTGTTTAATTGGAGGACCCTTACCACCCAGTAAACCCACCCCTAAACCCTAAACAAAACTTTACTACCCTTACCCAACCCCTAACACACTCCTAAACCCTAACACACCCTTACCACCCTATACCCTTAGCCACCCCAACCCATACATTTTATATATATATATATATATATATACATATACACACACACACACACACAAACATTTACCTTAATTATACTTACCTTGCACTGTAAAGGCATGCACGGCAAAGGCATATTTGTGGTAAAGGCAATGCATGGTAAAGGAATTGCATGGTAATGGATGCGTGGTAATCGCATTTTGTGGTTCCGACCATATGGTAAAGACTGTTTTCCCAGTAAGGGCCCTTCTCTCCCCAGGTTGCAGCTCAAAGCAGTGTCACCTGGGTTTCTCCCTCATGTTTGCTCTTCAAGGAGTAACTCTGCTCCCCCTCTCAGGTACACCTGAAGTTTGTAGTGCTGATCCCATCACGGTCAATGGAAACACTGCTTAGAGCCTGTTCAGTCCAGCTTGGGAGCCCTGGATGGCTGATGTGCACCACTCACTGTGGCCATCCTGGGTTTGCCAGCCACATGCGCTCTGAGTTTCATCTGAGCACTTTTCAGCCAGGCGGGCTTGTTGCGCCTAAATTTTCGTCAACTGAGCCTCTCCCCAATCTCAGGGCTCCCAGATCAGCAAATGTATGAATATCTCCAGTTGAGTGGCTTTATTTACTAGGTTTGGTGAGGACCTGGAACACAAAGCTCTGTTCGTTTTCACCCTATCCACGGCCTGGATATCAGTTAATAATCCTTTTTTCCATGCTCTCAGATGCAGAGACAAGGCCGAAGATATTGATAGAAATTCCAGTAACAAAACTCACTTGGGATATTTATTCAGTGTCATATGTATCACTCACCCACTCTTCTGAATGGTGAGGTGAATGGGATTGGTGAGAAGGTACATTGACGCAGACAGAGTATCCACCAGATAGACTGCTACCAAAGGTAAGTAGCTTTTTTTCTGATGGATACTTCTAAGTAGATTTTTTCTGACGGATACTTCTAACTGCAGATTCTGCACCTCTTGAATCATTACCCAAGCAGCATTGCCATAGTGGCGGATCTAAAGAGATGGTCAAATCGGGACGTTTGCAGCACAGATCTAGAAAAATGGCCATGCCCGCAGTCTTCAGTGGCAAAGCAATAATGCATGGGGATGGTAAGGACTGAAGCCTGCACTGCAGCCTAGCAGATAATGCAAAAGAAACAGTATTTGCCAAGGGTAGTATGAGTCCTGATGCCCTAAGGAGGCTCCTCCTTGGCAAAGCCATACCAGATTTTGATGCACACCACAACCCATGAGAAACAGTCCACTCCTAATCACATTGCTTTTCTTGGAACCAGCATAGCCCAGGAAAAGCTGATCATTAATCCGGTACTCACAGTCCTGGAAATGTAAAATCAGAGGGCCCTGCCAGTGTTCCAGACAGTGCAGACTCTCCATCTTTTTGGTGGGATAAAGATTTGGGTGCGCAGAAAGTGCACTGATCAATGTGAACCAGAGAGACTAGCTAATTGTAGAAGGTTAACCCAAAGACCTTCTGTGCACGTATAGTATGTATTTTTAGGATTATTTTTATTAGATGGGGCTGGTAGACTGATAAAGATGCCACTAATCCACACCTAAAAAGACTATTGTGGGTTTAGCCTAATGCTTTATCTGACAGATCATTACTACCAGAGCCACGTCTACCACCTCCAATTAGCATTTATGGGCAGATGTGCTAAAATATAACTTCTCCTGCTCACATACAAGCAAATAACATTCATAAACATGGCTGCAAGTGACAATGCACGTACGTTTTTCATAGTGCAGATGACTGACAACACCATCCGACTGTAGGAAGATGTACAGCTGAAAAACATCTGCAACCAAGAACATGATGGCACCTTTCTATATCACACATGCCACTGTATCATACGTGTCTTCCACATTACACGTATCTCTCATGCCTCCGGATCACACTTTTCTTCTGTATCACACATGCACAGAGCTCATTCTGAAACAAAAACATAATGCAGGACAACCCATCCCAAGGTAAGAAAATGAAGACACCAACAGTCAGGCACACAAGGGGCAAGAAATAGCAGAAAAGTCCATAATTCCATGTACATTAATTCCACAACACCGATAAAAGGCTAAACTGGCCAACTTTTTCAAAAATGCTATAATGGGTGGGTAGCTTTAGGTATTACACCACATATCCATATTCTGGCAATTTACAAACAACAATCTGCTTGCAATGTTTAGGGGGTCACAGCTGAATTAAAAAAATACACACACAAATGCAGACTACTTGGCCTCACAGAAGATTTATTACCCAGGAAGACACTGAAACAGGAGGCCTTACTTCTTCCTACTTGAACGTCATACAAGTTTGAAAAGCACAACCCTGATGAAGTCCCTAGTGGATGAAACACAGTGGCTGGGCTCACTGGAAAATTTAATGTATTGAAAAATCAATAAAATTGAATTGGATATTGGAAGCATTCTTGAGATTCCTGACAATTGAATCTCACTTCTTGTTCATCATTGTAATAGTTGTTAATATTAGATTGCCTGAATTTGGGCAGGAAACGAAATAAAATAATAGACGCTCCTTTTCTAATTGTTGTGATGTAAATTGCATAGTTTTGTCTTCTATGCAGTGGGGCCATGAAAAATTGAGTGTGGGATCACTGATGATAATACGATACACTTGTGCAACGGTAGGGTCTACATTGCTTTGGCTTATCTTTTGAGTGTGTACTAGTGTAGATCAATTCTTACGTTTTGCAGGTGGTGGCTACCTGCAGTCATCCAGGAACCAGGACTTACTTTAGTCATCAGACTTTGACCCAGAACAAAAAAGAGAAAAACAGAAAAGGGAGAAATGAGAAGGAGAAATAATATCAAAACAGTGAGAAAAGGCAAAAGCAATGATGAAGAAGAGACTCCAAGAGTGAGATAAGGAGATCGGAAATGTGGGGTGGAGAAAGAAAGATGCATGGTGTTGTGTCATCACTAGACAGCCAAGGTATTTGGCAAGCTTGTCATTTGGCAGTGCTCTAAGAAAGCTTTGTGTCCTAGCACATTTCTTAACAAATGAAGCACTAACTAGATATTCTAAGGCCTGGTATCACAGATTGAGCATAAACATTTACAAGATGGCGCACACTCGTTCACATTGTGTTAGCTTGTTCCTTGAGCTTTTGCTTTCTGAACTCAAGTGCAACTACTGTTTGCCTTTTTCTTTGGCACTTCCTCAAAACTGAATTCACAGCGTATAATTTACCAATAGGGTAATGTAGGATGGCTAACTTCATAAACATTTTGAACTAAAATTTCACACACTAAAATGAATTCCTGGATAGTATCCTCACTCACTGGAGATAACAAAGGCATACTGAATGAATGCTCACCAGAAAGGGGTTTAATGCATTTCCTGACCATGGTCACTCTGGTAAACACTGAAGTAGAGACACCAAAGGAGAATATGTATTTCATGCAGAAGGAGGCCATCTTCTTCTCTGGAGAAACTTTGAAAACGAGACTGTTGCTCCACTACAAACATCGACAACATGATACCCATGACTCATTGAGAGACCTGGAGGCCATGTAAAGTGTGGGGCACCTATAATTTCACACATTAGGAAGGCAACATTGATAGAGATTCCAACTGAATACATTATGTTATCAGACTTAAAATTGATGCAAGCCTTAATTTTAAAATACAATCCCTTTATAAATTCCTGGCATCAGAGCACAGGAGTTGGAGAGGAGACTAAGGTTACCAACAGTCTCCAGGAGAAGTGTATGGTAGCTTTTAAAGACGAGTATTGCTGACAGGCACACTAATACTGAAGTAGGAAAGGGTCTAACGTGAGACACTGTATCAGATCCTTAAACGAAAGGTACCATGGCATGGCAGCGTCCATGTCACCAGCTGTATGGAAAGCCATGGAAATGATGTTGCGTGTTCTTCAGCGTTGAATGCTGTGCTAAGTTCTAACTGCACAAAAGGCAAGTCCCACCCTTACTGGTAGGTTTGGGCCATGGACAATGCAAATATTACTGCTGCCCCAGACAACTGTGAAAGGACAACAATCTTCTTGGTACATGCATGGCAGTAACATCTGTGGATTACAGTACCCCTTTTAGTGCTTCTGTGAAGTTTACTTCCTTCTGCCAATTATTGCCTTATCTTGCAACTGTCCCTGCTGTGAGGGCCTTATCACATATTTTGAGAAGGACTCTGGTGATTCTCTGGCTGATGTGGAAGACAAACAGTAATGAACAATGAGATTGTCACTGCCAAGAGGAGCACAACGTTGTAATGCAATAACTTTTTTTGAAAGATGTTTTGATTTCATAGGCAAGCTGGTTATGGATTTTTAGTTATTGTAAATAGTTGGGTAAATATTTTTTGTTTATAGGAGGCTTGTCTGCGAATTATACAGGTGAATGTTTTAATAGTGTGTGATGCTGATGGCCATGTTCTCTTGAGTTCGAACAGTGAATCAAGGAGTTGAGTTCCCATTCTCTTAAGCCAATGATATATTCTGTTTAGGCTACATCATACTTTACAGACTGAATATGGACATACACTCCTACATTTCTTCTCAACACTGGGTCTGAGGTGGTGCTCACAGGCAAGTAGCATAATTAAATCTCCTTCCTGTCATGGATGGCACTACTTACATGAGGCTCCTGGAAGATCTGGTACACTAAAGGAATAAATTAGTGCAATCGATCAGACAAGCCCCAACTGCTAAAGAGATAATGGGTAAAGTAAATCCTAAAATCAATTAACAAAAGAAGAAGATTGAGGATGGAACATAGGCACTTGTTCGTCTCCCCTAATCTTGGAAACTAAATCCTAAACCGGAGAAGTTGGCATTTCAACAAAAAGGCCGTAGTATGGGCCTACCGGATGCCAAGCCTGAGACAAGTGAAACTTCTGAACCAGAAGTGAAAGTAATATTAGATTTAGCCTAGCCTCTACCAATGGTATACATAGTCTAACAACGACAAACCACTCATGTCGGGACTGCTTCCTGGTCAGTCAAGGTGCCCTATCGTTGCAATGTAACACCGGCCCATCAGATGCCAGTCCCGAGGCAAGTAAAAGTGGTGACCTAGAAATGAAAAGTAATGCCACAAAAGATTAAATCCAATCTGGACTCCATTGGAAGGAGAAGTTAGAATATGAAGGCTCATTCATGTCTTCTTTCCCAGATTTTAAGGCAACAGTGCAGGAAGTCAGGCAATCCTTTCTGGAAGTGAAGAAGCTGCGGAAAATGGAATCAAAATATGCACTGATTTATCTGGCCAGTTTTGTATAAAACACAGAGGTGAAGCTAATTTCTTTGTAACACCTGAATCTGCAACTGACCTTTTGGATACACATTTTATGACAGTCTGAGAAGTCCAATATCACTCCTGGAGGAGGGTGGGCGCTCACCACAGAGCTCTGCAATGAGCCATAATAAATACTCACCTTCTATATAGGTCTGTAATTACGTATTAATGTTTACTAGAAGGATGGCATGATGTGGGTAGAATAAGCTATTCTGAGTCTTAATGCTATACAATATACTAAGGGGGATCGCGAGTGGATGGTGAACGTAGGTCATGTAACGACGGACTAGTCCTTGAGAATTTATATTTTTACTTATGGGTGTGCGTTGTAGGATCTAGATGGGTGAGTTGTATCAAACACTCTGAACTGATAAAAAACAGTTAAACAACTGAAAACCCAATTACAACTTTTATAGTGCTAATAAAGTCATGGGGGTTCAAGAATATGTTGCCTTTTGTTAATAAAATGTTCTACACCTATTACCTTTCAACAGCTAAGCACCGCCAATCATATTAAAAACTTGAATAACTTTCATAACTTAATTCATCTCTTGGGCAAAAGTGGCATTTTAATTAGTGGGGCAACGCTCCTTCGCTCAAATGGAGGAGCCGTCCCATCTGTGGCCAAATTGCTTGACAGTATTCTAGCCACATATCTCTAACCACTGGCAACGAACCACCATGTGTGAGAAATTGGGGTAATCCACCGTGCTTCTTCGCTTCAACAGAGGGTCCGCGTCTTCTGTCTATTTAATGGTGAATAAAACAAAGTATGTATATTTGAGTGACCGACAATCCTACAACACATCTAAGAACTAAAGGCCAGATGTATCAAATGCTTTACCCGTTTTGTGTCTATGGGAAAATGCTTAAGTACACAAGTGCCTAATTGACAACTGATGAAACCTTCATGAATCCCTAACAGGTATAGAAACGTGTGTCTGATCCTGACCACGGAGAGGGCGGGAGTGACTCACTCCCAGAAATCTGCAGGAGTTGGTGGAACTTGTTAGGAGACTTCTTTATTTGCTGATCCCCTGGCTAGTTTCATAGCCTACTCATATCGGAGCTAGCCTCTGAAATGTCTCTACATCCAGGGCTTCTCTTCCCCTCTGCCTCACTTCCTATTCATGCCCTTCCCACTTCCCCTCCCCTAGAAAGCCCAGTCGCCACTCTGCTAGACTGCTAATCCGCAGTCTAGCGGATTTCTGGTGACATTACAACATGGGCTAATACAAGCCTGTTACTTCAGACTTTATGTTGATAGTATTAAATGCCTTGAGCCTAATGCCTTGCAGTAATTTTAGACGGTTCTCGACACTTTCTCCATTTCTTCATCTCCATTCCAATTTCACATAAACTCCTCCCAAGTTAGAATTAGTTGTGTAATATGTTAATCTGGATAGCAATTCATTATTATATACAAGTAATACTCGGTGAGTAGTTCATCGAAATGGTGACAAACTTCCTTTTTGCAGCTCTCTGCTTTCATTATTTAAACTGCACCTGCATGGCCATTTTACAGTAGTTATGATAAAGTTTACTCAAATTTACACGCTATCAATCAATCAATCAGGGTTGATAGAGCGCAACTACTCACCTGTGAGGGTCTAAAGGCACTGAGGGGGCAGCTCCGTTGAGTGCTGGGGTCATCTGAAGAGTCAGGTCTTGAGGTCCTTCCTGAACTGGGGCAATGTGGAGCTTGGCTTAGGTAGAGGGGGAGGTAGTTCCAGGCCTTGGCTGCAAGGTAGGAAAAAGACTTTCCTCCCATTCTGGTCTTGAAGATGCATGGGATGGTGGCAGGAGAGAGATCGGCTGATCCGAGGTGTCTTTTGGGTGCGTGGAAGGACAGGCAGTTGTTCAGGTATATGGGTACGGTGAAGTGGAGGGCCTCGATTGCGTGGGAGAGGAGTCTGAAGGTTATTTTTTCTTCGACTGGGAGCCAGTGGAGATCGCTGAGGTATTGGGTGATGTGACTGCAACGGGGGATGTCGAGGATCAGTCTGGCTGCGGCATTCTGGATGGTCTGGAGGTTGCGCAAGAGTTTCTCATTGATTCTGGTGTAGAGAGCGTTACCGTGATGGAAGCGTGTGTGACAGTTTTTCTGGATTCGGATGGGATCCATCTAAACGTCTTTAGAAGTATGCGGAGGGTGTTGAAGCAGGTCAAGGATATGACATCGATCTGTCGGTTCATTGTGAGCGATGAGTCTAGTATGAAGCCGAGGTTTCCAGCGCGGTCCGTCGGGGTGGGAGGATTTCCGAGGGTGGGGGGCCACCAGGAGTCGTCCCATGCAGAGGGGGTGGAGCCAAGGATGAGGACTTCTGTTTTCTCAGAGGTGAGTTTCAGGCAGCTGTTCTTCATTCAGGTGGTGACGGATTTCATCCCTTCTTGGAAGTGTGTTTGGCGATGTTGGGTTTGTTGGTGAGGGAGAGGATAATCTGGGTGTCTTCAGCGTAGGAGATGATGTTGAGCCGTTGTTCCTGATGATGGCTGCGAAGGGGGCCATGAAGACGTTAACGAGGGTGGGGCTGAGGGAGGAGCCCTGGGGAACTCCACAGTTGGTCTCTGTCGGTTCCGAGAGGTAGGAAGGGAGTCAGACCAGCAGAGTTCTGCCAGTGAGGAAGGAGCATATTCAGTCGAGGGCCTTGCCGTGGATGCCGGTGTCGTGGAGTCTGGTGGCTAGGGTATGGTGGGAGACGGTGTCGAAGGCAGCCGAGAGGTCCAGGAGGATAAGGGCTGCCGTTTCGCCCTGGTCGAAGAGGGTGCGGATGTCATCGGTGGCCACGAGTAGGGCAATTTCTGGGCTGTGATTGCAGCAGAATCTGGATTGCGAGATGTCTAGGATGTTGTTAGCTTCGATGAAGTCTGCTAGCTGGGTGCTGACGGCTTTTTTGATGACCTTTGCTGCGAATGGAAGCAGGAAGATGGGCATGAAGTTTTTGAGGTCAGTCAGGTCTGCTGACGGTTTCTTCAAGAGGGGGTTGACTTTGGCGTGTTTCCAGGGGAGTGTGAAGGTGGCGGACTTGAAGGAGCAGTTGATCGTCAAACGTAGTTCAGATGTGATAGCCGAGGCGGTTCTGTGGAAGAAATGGTGTGCGCAGGGGTCTGAGGGTGCTCCGGAGAGGATGCTTTTCATGGTCTTCGAGGTGTCTTCTGTCGTGACTAGAGTCCATTTGAGCAGGGTCTCTTGGGTGGCGTCACATGGAGGGGGAGCTGGAATGGTGAGGAGGTCTTTGTTGTTGAAGTTGTCGTATATCATCTTAATCTTAGGGTGGAAGAAGGTGCTAAGTCTGTTGCAGAGGTCTTGGGAGGGTGGGATATCTGCTGTTTCACTGCAGGTTTTTCGAATTCCTTGCTGATGGAGAAGAGTTATTTGGTATTGTGAGCGTTGGTGAGGATTCTGTCTTGGAGGGATTTCTTCCTTGTGGATTTGATGAGATGGTGGTGTGCGGTGGTGTCTGCTTTGTAGGCGCCACGTGTTTCTGGGGATTTGTTGTTACTCCATGTCCTGTCGAGTCCAGCTTGCTTTCTTGATGTGTCTTCCTGCGGCTTTCTTGTGGGGGCGAGTGTGTCAGTGGCAGTTCGTGATCCAGTGGTGGAGGACGCATGCTGCGGTGTTTGCGTCTGGCGTATGCAGTGGTGGGGTGCTGATGAGGGGGGAAATAAGCTGGTCTTCAGTGACTTTGTTCCAGCTTCTGCAGGGCAGCCGGTGGGCATACTTGTGTATGGTGTTTTTGTTAAGGAGAAATGGATGCAGTAGTGATCTGTCCAGAGGTGTTTCGTGGTGTGGCTGTAGGAGAATCTGTTTCCTTTGCTGAAGACGGGGTCCAGTGTGACTTCTGCTGTGTGCATGGGGGCAGTGACTAGTTACTTCAGTCCTATGCTGGTTAGGCTCTCTAGGAGTGAGGCAGTGTTTGATTCATCGTGGTTGTCCAGGTGGAAGTTTTGGTCTCCGAGTAGGACGTAGTCTGTGGAGGCAAGGGCATAGGGTGTGATGTGGTCGGGGATGGCGTTGGTAAAAGGAGCGCTGGGGGAGGGCGGCCTGTAGATGAGGGTTCTACAGAGAGTCGTTTTAGGGTCGATCTGGAAGTGGAGGTGCTCTATGAGGGTCGTACTGGACGGTGGTCTTCATGCTGAAGGTACTTTTGTAAACGATGGCGATGCCTCCTCCTGGGTGGATGGGGTGGTCCTAGCAGAGGATCTTGTATCCGTCGGAAATGGCTGTTGGAATGTTGGGTGAAGAGTTAGCTTTGGTCCAGATTTCTGTGAGGAGGACAACATCGGTGTTGAGGAGGTCCCAGATTTCTATGACGTGCTCGTGTAGGAAACATACGTCGAGGAGGATGCAGTTGAGTGGTTTGTGAGCGGTGATGTCTGGTAGGCTGGGAGATGCTGCTGGGGTACGGAGGTGGGTTTAAGGTGCGACGGCAGGGTAGACAGGAGAAAGGGCCTCGGTGTTGTTCGGCGTCGAGAGCTGGCATTTGTTGCTGCCTCTGAGGTTGAGAGCCTGGAGTGTCCTGGAGTCGCAGCGGATTAGAGGACCCGGGTCCCTGGCACTGGTTGCGGTCAGCTCGCGGAGCAGACGGGCTTGCAATTGACACGCCTTATGTGTGCCAGCTGTGCGGCTGCGCAGCGGCCCCCATTAAGTAGGGATGGGGGGTGGGTCAGCTGGGAGGCGGGAAGGACACACTGGAGGGGGAGAGACCGTGGAGGCAACAGCCACAGGGGGAAAAAATGCAGCAAAAAGAAAGAAAAAAAAACACGGTAGAAAAAGGTGAAGACAGAGAAGGAAGAGGAAAGAGGCAAGAGAGAAAAAGAGGGCACGGAGAAAAGAGGCAAGAGAGGCAGAGGCAGAACAGAAGAAGAGCAGAGGGCTCTTCCACTGAACAACCAGGGATGAGGCGCAGGTAGGAGCCTGCGGGTGGAGGGCCTCGAACACCCTGCAACAGTGAGCTCAGGGCACAACACTCAGTGGTGGAGTTGAGCGGGGTAGAGAATTCAAAAGAGGCAAGAGAGAAAAACAGGGCATGGAGAAAAGAGGCAAGAGAGGCAGAGGCGGAACAGCAGAAGAGCACAATCCTCCATCCTTCCAAAGAAACAGAACTGATCCCCACGGAAATAAAGATCTGCCCATGACCATGCTTCAGTCAAGTGTGAAAGCTAAGATCAGCACTTGTGTCTCCTTGTCCCACAGTGGACAGTTCAAGTAGTGGACCATATCTCCATCCCTGATTTGCCCATAACAAATTAAAGCACATGGATAGACAGCTAATCTTTGCAATTTAAAGTTTGCACTCATTTATAGTTCAATTCCTACAGTAAGTTGACAGACCCATAGTATCAACTCCTAGCTTGCGAATTTGCTCGGCCTGATGGACTATTAGTCCAGGCTAATAGTAAAATAAACAAAAAACAAACCTTCTACACAACCCAGAAAGAGCATATCCAAACCAAAGAAACTGCCAGATAAATATTGTATTCCAGTTCAGGGAAAAAGTCCATCCGGCAGGAGTAAAGTCTGTTGCTAATTTGTTTGAGAGATTTTCCACTGATTCCAAAAATATACCTAAGGAAGAGATAAACATAGTAACAATGAATGTCAATCAATTAACTTCCAAAACAGATTATGTTATTATATGCAAGTTAAATTATACAATATACCTGAATGGAATTAGACTCTACCGTGCAAGTCTAGATATTCAAATACAATAAAATAGGCAGATTTGAGTCAATCACATTGTGTTCAACATACAAACAGATTTAGACCCTGGCGGACAGAGTACCATCCGTTTGGGTGGCAAAGGACTTAAAGTTTGCCACCGTGATGAACAGTAGTCTGTCTTATTTAGAGATGACCAATGGCCCTGTGGTCATCTATGTACTCTGAAAAGAACTGCAATTATTACAATTCCATTCAAGGCACAAAAAGTTGGGTGGACAGCCGCTATCGGTTTTGACGGCGGAGCTCCAAACTTAAGATTTTTTTTCCCTCCCAAAATGGAACTTTATAAGTAACAAAAAAATGAATGGCTCCACACCCTGATAGTTTTCTTTCATGGTGTGGGTGCGGGGGTCACTATTTTTTGCCTGTGCCCCATCGCCAGTTATTCCCTGGCGATGATGGACAAACAAAAGCCCCATCAGACCGTACACTCTAAACAGAGTGGGATTTGTGTTGACTTTAATCTGATGTACTATACTGTCCGACCATCAGAGGTAGCTTTTAGTTGACGGAGACCCCTCATGTCAGGGGCTGACCATCCTCTCAACCTTAAGCGGGGAGGGCAGACTGTCAGTTTGGCGGACAGGGTATCTGTTGTGTTTGCGGTGGAGTACCTTCTGCCAAACTCTAAATTACCCGCACAGTGCTTTGTGATATTGACGTGCACTTTCATTATAGTCTATAAAGCACTGCAAAGAAGCAAAGCATTTCTTAAAACTTACAATTCCTTTATTCTTCTACACTCGTTATCTGCAAAAACGTTATAGTCCTGTACAATACTATGGCCCAATGACCCATTGGTGACGCCATTCGAATTGCTTACATTCTTAAAGGTGAGCATAGCAAACTGTGGTATTCCTCTGAGACATCTATGGCTGAGGGTATATTGGGAACCACAAGTCCATGAAGCGCATTTATACTGCTGACAACTCACCGCGAGCTGCCATTTAAACTTTTAATGGCTACAGATGAACTTATGCCAGGGTGGTTTATTAATATTTCTTTTTTGTGTTTAGGCTACTTTAGGATACCAGTTCCACAATGTTACAGAAGCTGGAGTTTAAATTATTGGTTAGTTAGATGAGGACATTGCTCATCGGCTATGAATGGGAAGAATTAACCGTGAAAGCTCGCTGAATTGTTGTGGCTCTGTCCCTCACTGGAGAACAAGTGCTTTTAGTCTGGTTAAACTACGCCATGAACACCATCTTGAAATGGGACAACTAGAGGTTGCTGCTGTAAACATGAAGGCTTGGCATACTCCCAGATGAGGTTCCAGCAGGTTACAGAGGGCGGCCTGTAACCTAATGAATTTGCCTCTATGTTTTCTGTCTGTTGTTGGTGCAGCAAATTGCCCTTACACCAAAAGACCCAATGTTTTGGATGCAGAAGTATCTGGGAGCCACCTTGTGTAACTATTTCAGGCCACGGTTCCATTATGCATGTCCCAGGGAGCAAGCGGATTAAATTTGGCCATATGCTGTAAGATTTATCCATTTTAATGGCAAGCAAAATCGAGCTCGCTTATTTTCAATCCTCTAAAATGCCTATAGTTCTCTTAGTGAGCATCACAGGCTGAATGTTCGCACCCCTGATGACAGCCTTACCTACAGAGTGGAGAGGTGTGTGAAGAACATTCTGCTCTGCACCCAGCATTACCTATGGGCATAAAACATACTGCTCATGGACATAAGTATTTGAAAAAGGCTTGCACAGTGACATAAAGTCTTGTGGTGATTGAGGGTATGTAGTTACTCTTCATATGTCCAAACATGAGGACCTCTAAAGAGACCAAAGTCCTCAAACCAGAAGTAGATCAGTTTGAACCTCTTGGGAATCTGTCTGCGAGCTGGTTCACCAGTCAGTGAGGAAGTTAAAATCCCCTGAGCCAGGGAACTGTCTAAATGGTAAAGAGAATCTGCAGCTGGACTTTGCAAGTAAGAGGCCCCATCAGCACTTCTGTTTCCTGCACACACCACTGCGTTCCCTTCATCCAGGCAGCTCCTTCTCCGCCCTCTTCAGATCACATCAAGATAAACTCTCTCACCAGTTCAACTGTAAGCATTGAACTGCCGAGAGAGGACTGCTTCGTTGTCCCAAAAGAGCAACAACATTGACGATTATAAAGGAACACCAACATAATAAATCGTTAGCTTGAGCCTTGGCTGTCAAGTACCTTCTTGTAACTGGCCAGGCAGGCAGGTTATAACTGGCCACTGCCATACAGCCTGCTGGATTAACCGTTCTGTGGCAAAGTGCGAGTGCTTTAGTCAAGCTACAGTCGAGAACTGCTTAAACAGTGGTACAAGCCATTTGGAGCGTAAGGGGTTTGGTTTTTGTGCAAAACAGCAAAAAGTGAGTGTGTTTCCCACATTCCAAACTTACAATGCCAGCAATCGGTCCCAAAACAGTTAGCAGCAAACTTGGCCAAATACACCCTGGTAGGTAGAGTTCCCAAGTGGAAGTTTAAATACAAAGTGTGGCGTGCAACAGTGGCAATTTCAGTTAGCTAAATACCTAATGTATGTTTTACTTGCAAATAGTCAACAGTCAAATGTAAGGAATAGGCCTGTCCAAGGCGAGAAGTTTCCAGCTCAAGAAGGTGTCTTTTACCAAGTCAACTGTGGCGTAATCTACAAGAGCTGGACTGGACCAAAGATGACAGAGTCCAAGTTCATCCAGGCATCCCTTAACATAGATTAGCCAGGGATTGTAGTGGAAATTTCCTAGGGTCGATGCTTCCTAAACCACTCTCAGATATGATGCCCCATGGTGGCTGCGATTTACTTAAATTCAAAAGGCGATCGCGGGAATGAATTTTCAGTTATCTGCGATTGCATGCAGTAACTGTATCCCCAAAGTAGCTGAGACTACCGCTTTTTGTCTGTAACCTTGTAAGATAATGGTCAGGATGTGGCAACCAATTTTGTATCAAGTCCGAAGGATGGCGATTGCTTGACGCTACAAGGCATTGGTTGCCTTTTCAATATGGTCAGGCCAGTTCAGTTTGTTAATGAAGCGAATGCCCAAGTAGTCATAGCTCTTAATGGTTTCAAGCACCTGACCCGTTATCCTTGCGGATTTCCTTCAAGGCGGAGCCATTGAAATAGGCATTATTTTGGTTTTTTGTGTGTTAGTGGAAAGATATTTCTGCCTACAGATGCTCTCAAAGTTCTCCAAAGATTTATGCATTGCGTTTTGTGTATATATCAATAGCATCAATAGAACTGCGTCATATGCAAAAAGAAGAGTGAGTATTTGTTTTTACTGCACAACCTCGGGGCATCCAAGGCTTTCTCTGGATACAAATTCTTTTCATTTGTTTAAAAATAGAACAGCGGGGCAAGTAGATAGCCTTGCTGTACACCAGAGCAGATTGTAAAATGATGGGTGTATACCCCAGAGCTTCCGTAGCAAATAGAAGTGCTTGTTTCTGCATGCACGGTTGTTTTCCACCCCCATTTTTTCTAGTGATTGCCAAAATTTTGATCTGTTAACTAGATCAATCGCCAATTTTAAATCTATAAATGATAGATATAGAGACAATTTTAGCACCCTTCTATATTTGGCACACACCATATATGGTTTGACAGCTTGATCGATGGTGCTGATACTTGTACAGAATCTAGCCTATGCATCGATTAGAACATTATTATTGTCAATCCACCCTTGCAGCCTGTTTGAAAGTACACAGCCAAAGATTTTTCAGGTGCTCTCTGATAATGAAATAGGCCTGTAATTATTGGGAAGCATCTTACTTCTTTTTTTGTGGAAGGGCACTATGATAGCAGTTTGCCACGAAGAGGGGATGCATTTTTTCCCAATAGCTGCACTAAACATCTTAGATAGGATGATTGACCAGACCTTCAGGTCAGACCGAAACATGTCCACTGGGACACGATCGGGGCCAGGGCCTTTATTGGCCTTTTGCTCTATGACTGCTCTTACTACCTCCGGGCGTAGCTAATTAGTTCTCCATTTGGTCTATGGTTGGCAAGTTCTCCCAAATGAGTCAAACCACCACTGCTATTATATACTGCCTTTTAGTGGCCCACCTAGGTGTGTTAGCAAATCTGATAACCATGACTATTTGGACCATCCATGAACACTCTGGCAATTTTCCCCGAAAAGGATCTACTATTTTTCTCTTCTGCTGCCTCAATCAGGTCGCTCCACACTCGTTGCTGGTAGTTTGATTTCTTCTTCCTTAGTAGGGCTTTGCATTTGCTCCTTTCGCTCTTAAACATGTAATCATTGATTAACAAATGATGCTGGTACCTATATGCGTTAGAAACTTTCGACTTGGCAAGTCTACACTCCTTATGGTACCACCCAGAGTATTTCTTTAACAGACCATTCTACTTGGCCACTCTCGATGTAGAACATTTGCGTGTAAGCTCACTTGACAGAGTCCTATAATTTTCTAGTATCACAATATGGTCTCCATTTTCCACATCTTGAATATTTAGAAGATATTCCTCTATGGATTTCATCAGTATGTTCTTGTCGATTGAGTAGCTATCCGCAATCCATTTTGCATCTCTACTACTGTTATCTGGGAAGATACTAGCAATATAACATGGAGGACTTTCAAACCCTGTCACTATTCCATGCTTGAAACACAGAGGGTCGTGATCACCCTTAGGCCGCTGAATTACTTGCATTTCATCACCAGTTCCCATTGGTTGTTTGGAAATAGGATACCACTTCTCTTATTGCTTTGGAACATAGGAGCCCCAGGTGATTCAGCCATTTCGGAAGCTTAGCTTTAAATTGTTGAGGAAGCTAGCGGACGATCTCCCTTTACAATGCCTGCTGATAGGAATAGAGCAGGCAATATCAGGCAAAGGGATACCCCAGCTTGCTTCCTCTTTGCTCGTTGCCTCGTTCCATATACATTTGGGTGGGTGAATATCAAAATCTCCACATACTATCAGATAATGAATGCCGGCGGGTTTCACCTTGGTCTTTATTCCATGGATAACTTCCTGTAGGGTTGCTTATTGATCCTCAGGTTTACCACACTGGTTGGGCTTCAAATAGACATTGGCAACATCTATTATGGCTTGTGGTTTCTTGTGGGCCTTGGTACGTGCAAAAAAACATAATCGAGTCGTGAATAAAGAAACTTTTGATACCATGTAAGCTAGTTTTGTTGAGATCCAGTAGGAGAGACCCCCCCTCCCCGCCCTTACTGGATCTATTTGCTTTGGTGGCAAAACCCATTTTGCCTGGCACTGATTCAGCTAAAGTACCAATCGCTGCCCAAGTCTCCTGAAACCAGCAAATCTTCTTGGTACTAACAGATGCCACTCAGTCCTCATCCTCAAACTTTGGTTGTAGGCCGGCTATATTCCTGGACATAAGGGTTATCCCGCTGGCTTTATGCTTCGCATCTCTCCAGGTCCAAAGGTACAATTGTGGACAGGAAACTGGGTGCCCTTTTAGCTAAAATGAGACGGCAGAGGTGTAATAAACTTTGTAACCTGCTGTATTAGGGCTGTTCAGTACTGCTGGCAGCCAGTGCCAATTAGTGCCACCACCTACTGCAGGTTTAAGGCTCCTCTTCTGATTGATAATAACAGCTCTATTTCTTCCCTGGTAACTGTCATATTTTTTGCTTCCCTTAGGACACCGGGAGTCAATTTGTAAAGTGCCTCCGGTCTTCTGAGGAGGACTCACGTATCCTGTTGCTCTGAGTTCTCCTGTCCCAACTCCATCTGGCATTCTCACCACAATGCTGCGCTCCAATCCCTACTTTGGGGGATCATATCTAGGCCACTCACATGCAGATGGTCCTTGTTATCATTGATCAGATTCGGAGTAACTGGTGCATGAAGCTCCACGTCACTCCTTATCTTTTTTGTGCGCTTCAGTGGCAATATAGTTTCTTTTAATTCTCTTAAATTTCTTCTTTTTGCACTTTACTTCTGCCTAGGAGGTGGACTTAGCACATGGCGCTGCAATGAGGCGGGGGGGGGGGGGGTTGGCAATTGGGGTACAGGGTTTTTTCATAAAAACTGGATACAGTTGCATATTGTCTTTGTTGTGTTCCTCTTGCTCTCCTAAATAGCTCTCCTGTTTCTATTGTGGGGCCATTTTGCTTTGATGATTTTCCTTCTCTTCTTGCTGGTTTACTTCTATTATGGCTTCCTTTTTTCCCCATTTAGTGGCCAGCACTGTGCTATTTAGTAATGCCTGGTCATTTGCACCAGGGTGTGTGGCAATCTCATGGCGCTTTATTTCATGCCTCGTAGATTCTACCTTTGTGTTCTTTTCCCTATTGGATGGTAATGGTCCCACTGCGGCCTCTACAATATTATTTTTTGCCACTACCCTGTTATCCCCATTTAGTGCCATAGGTTTCATTACATCTAACAGCCATTACACACCATGTGTAGATGCTGGGTGGCTTCACTTTAAGGTTGCCAGCACTGGTGGACTTCTCCAGAGTTGCACGTCGCGTATACTCATTTGGTACCAACAAGTCGGGAGTTGGGTCTTCTAATGTTGACATTTCTAAGATGGTTTGAAGTGAGACATTGTGTGGGTGCACTCCCCTAAGCAAAGGTGGAAGTGATAAGGAGTGGTGCTCCCTGTTCGACAATAGTTATTGGTCCCTGGTTCACCCTGGTATTTATAGGATCTTTCTTGCTCTCGACCATTGTGCAACTACCTGTAGTTTTTCCAATCGCCTCCAGCTTGGGTGCTTCAGCCCCTGCCCCATTACTCGTGGTCACAAGACCAGGAGGGCAATTTACTAGGGCACATCACCAGCATCACACATTCCTATACACAGATTCTAAGGACACATAATACACGCTTTCCCTATTACAGAAACCTAACAAAAGGAACACACATGAGGAACACCTACCGTAAAAAGAAGGAAAAAAAATCTAAAGCTACCACAACCTAAACAACTTCTAAAACATATTGTAATCCATAAACTTGGCAAAAAGCTTCCTAGCTCTACTACTAGCCTAAATCTGCCATCTCTCAAACCTACTCCATTGGACATAGGAACAAAAAGAATCATCATCCATAAGCAAACATGGCAAGACGTTGCCAGGAACAGGGGAAACAATACAAAATTACTCCTGCCCTCTATACACAGATATCTTACTCTTATTCCACACATTACCCCCTTCAACCTAAATGGCTCATTTTTATTGACTAAGACAGGACTAGACAGTTTAGATTGTGATTTATTATAACTCCTATGATGTCTGCTTCTCTTTCCATCCAAATAAACAATATTTCCCTTTTTACATTCTTCAACTCTATGTATTACCCAAAAAAATGATCCCCCTGTGTAGTTTCCTTGACATTATCCTTCAACCACCATGGTGCTAGACGAGACCTCGTTTCCATCCGCTCTACATTGCAAATGGTGAAACCCCATAACGGAATTTAGCGTAGCCATGTAAGCAATCTAGATTGGAATTCTCTGTTCCCATTTATTTCACCACTTGCCGCAAGTTGGACAGCATCCTTAACGACACAAGTGAAACGCTCAACTTGACCATCGGATTAAGGTGGTAAGAAGTAATCCTTTTATGCTCCACGCCACATCTGACAAGATAATTTGAAACCCTAATACAGGTCAACCCGTGGCCTATTATCAGTAACCAAGTAATCAGTAACGCCCTCCTTACAAAAGGCATCTTATAAAAATGTATTACATTACTCAAAGTCACACTTTCATCAACATTTAAGTCTGGACATTTATCATAATAAGTTACAACAACAGCCTAAACATACCTCCTTGTCAGAGCCTGGAAGGGTCCATTCAGATCAATCCCAAATTTCCACCAAGCCCCTTCAGAAAGATCCACAGGCAAGGACTGAACCACACAAAATGTTGCCAAAATATCATTTCCACCACATAATTTGCCTTGCCTCAGCCAACGATCCACTACTTTATCCACCATTTGCCACTGAACATGTGAAGATTATTACCACGACCCTTGTCAGCATAACATAAGGAGGGGAGGGAATTAAATGTGGCAGTTAAAAGCCCGCTCTCTGGTGAAACATGCCATTGAACTAAGTGTCCTACTGGAATCAAATTAATGGAATATCCTTTTCATTACTGAAACTTGGATTCCCCCCGACTCAGAGGTGGATCTAGGAGTAATTTGCTAATCCATCAACCAAGGGCTGAGACGATAGGAGGGGGAGTGGATATTATCTTTTTTTAAAAAGGGAGTGAAAAACCATACAAATGGATAAAATCCAGGAGGTGGAACTAGTGAGTTTCACCCTGAAAACTAAGGATGAGACTCATTTAGCCCCTGATGGGCAGAGGACAGGCCCACCAGGCCAGCAGAGATTATGGTTCTCCTCCCTGACCCCAGAGATGGACCCCCCTTCCCATATTTAGAGATTCTCTCATGCCTGGCAGGGAACTCTAATTCTACATAGGAGATACCACACAAGTGGCTACACTGTAGGCTGAGGGATATGTTGAGAGGCTACCATGTTGTTTTGGGGCAGCTCAGAACCTCTGTTTCTTTTATCAAACACATTCTTACACGTGTACATTTGTTATTGAAGAACAATCAATCATCCTGATGTGCAGTGATGTCCTTCCTTGTCATGCTGGGTTACTAATTTATTTCCCTGCCCAAGGCTGTCTTACAGTCCAGTGACGGACAGTCTGCAAGGTCATGGGCTTATGCCAACAGAGCTAGCTGAGGGCTTGACAGGGCTAACCCTGCAGTTGCCCCAACTCTAATTGGGTGGGGGACAAAAGCAAGTTTGGTTGGGGAGGTAAACTGCCAATTTATGGTAGCTAACTCGCTCTGCATATCTATAAATGACCACCCCTACATCTGCTTCACATTGTTAAGGGGGACAGAAGTGAGAACGGGCAATGGTGGACAGGAGAGAACGAGAGGGAATATAATGTTATGTTGGCTACTTGTATAGCGCACATGCCACCTCAAGCGTTTGAGGGTTCAGACGAGGGAAGTATGTGACTTTAAAGGTGAGGGGCTACCAGGAAAGTAAGAAAGATAAAATGATTGCCTGAGACAGAGGAGATGGTACAACTTCCCTTTAATGCATTACTGTCTAGGATGCGGGAGATGCACTACTGCTCAGACGAAGGGACACCACCACATTAATGCAGTGCTGAAGAAAGCACAGGGAAGGCTCTCTATGCCATGAAGATGAATGAACACTGTGTAATGCTTTGTCTTCTCTAATTAACGTGGTTCAGAGGTCATTGTCTATTCAGTTATATTATTTTATTCCTTTCAGGGGATGCACTGAGTGATTATCAGGTTTGTAGAAAGCACCACATAAATGAAAAATTAAATAAGTAAATAATACAAGGACTGGGAGAACCCACACAATCATTTAATACAGAACCATAAAGAACGCTAAAGATGTCTCAACACCAGTTCAATGGACTAATGTCCCCGTATATCTCACGCAACCTGCTTAATGCATGCATTTCAAGCCATGTAATGCACACACAACAGACGGAACCTTCTATATACATTGATCTCAAGAGGGGATGCGGAAATGAAGGGGTGAAGGTGTACTAGAAAGCAGTAGATCACAGGGAGTAGATTCACTGCTTGGCCAGGTCTTAGAAATCAGGGATAAGAGGGATCCTGGTATGGCACTGAGTTAGAGATCAGAGACACAGTGGGTAGGAAAGGCACTAGGACCAGACAAAGAGATTCCAGGGAAACAGTTCAGTCCACTTTTCCCATTCTCTTGGTCAATGTTTGATGGAAGCTACAGATCTTACCCCTTCTCCACTTCCCAATTGAGACTTTGATGTCCAGAGGCAGCGCTTGACGACTGAGTAGGAAGGAGCAATAGGAAGTAGGAAGGGCTTCAGAGAGAACAGAGACATCACGTGTCAAGTCAGATATATTTTCTAGGGTGCTGAAGGGCAGGCCCTGGAACTCTACTAGCCCAGGGCTACTGATTGGCGTAAGCTTACAGAGTTTCAAGACTGACCCAAGACTACCATAGCAGCTGCTCCGATAGGCGTTATTGGTCTTAATCTAAGAGGACTCGGGTAGTGTTTAGGAACATTCAGGACCCATGTAAGACTTGGGGCTTATTTCAAACCAGGCTTTCAGGAGCACAGTTGGTGGTGATGGAAAGCTGCTAAAATGCTGAGGACTAGAGCCAAAACAGCCCCAGCTGTGTAAGTGGACGGCAGAAAAAAAGGGTTACTGAACCAAAGTCTTACAGCTGGAGGACGAGAGGCGTAAAAATTAGAGTCTGCTTCAAAAGATATATTTTGCCAATCACTGCATATCCCAAGCCCCATCTTAAAGAGAACAAGCCCGGCCTACTTTTTCTCCACAGACGCCAAGTTCCAAAATATCTTTTAACTTCATCTCTGAGACCAAGATTATCCTTCCTGAATCTGCATTTGATGGGAGTATGCCAATACCAACGTCCATAACAGGAGTATAATAGAGTGGGTGGGAAGAGGGGTGGAGGGATGGGTCTGCTGGCTATTCTGTGTGTGTGAAGTTAAGGAAGGTGGCTAAGCCCTCTGGGGTTTGTGTTTGAGGGCCATGGGATGGGGTTGGACCACCTCAGATGGCCATGACAACCTGGTAAGGAGTTTATTATCCAAGTGGCACTGGATGCCACAGACTATCCATCAAATTCAGAGATATCTGAATCTTACGGAATAAAGGTTTCTTGTATAGCGTTTGTTACATGAAAGAGCTACTTCAAAGCGCTGAGGAACACAAGGTGGCAGGAAGAGGTATGAGAGAAAGAGTGCCATCAGGAAAGAGGGAAGACAAGAATCTGCTGTCATGTTGGCTCCTACTGCAGCGTCTATCAGCCCATAAGTTTGCCTGAAATCAGTGCGTGGGACAGTTGGGGGAAGGAGACAAAGTGAGAAAGAAGGGGCAACACAGGAGAGTGGGAAGAAGGGTGAGCTGCTGAGTCAATAGAACAGCACTGTGTCATGTAGCTTGAAGAAAGAATTGGATGGAAGATATTGGCTTTAAAATATAGCCTCGCTGTTAAGTGTTTGCTTCATCTGAAGTCTTGTGAAAGGTCCAGTAAATGCAGGGCCAAATTAGACAGAAAAGCAAGCTATATTGTCTCCCATGCAATGAAGAAGAAATCTAAGACTGGGCTGGACTGAATGACTAGAACTAATCACGCGGGCTCTGAGTGCTCCACTGTGCAATTAGATATTTGTATTTCGAAAGCAAGCGTCGTTTTTACATATTTCCTCCAAATATTAATTCACGTACCCTCTGTTGAGATATCCATTCGATCACCCTTCACTACAAAAAGACAGAAATACCTGAATAGTTCAAGTTAGGGGTATATTTAATTAAAGGAATGTAAAAGATCACTGCAGTCTGATTATCTGTTAAAATTGCACTTTTCTTGCCACACGACATTTTTATTTTGTGGGCGTTCAATATTGCTGCCTTTAAATCCGATGCCTTTCCTTTTTAAATAAGACAGACTGCTGACTCTCTGAAACAGAAGTCACATTCAGTTCTCGATCACTGCTGGTGGTCGTGTTGTAATGTTCATGCGTTGAGAAATCAAATGGAACGCCTTAAATTAGGTATAAACAATAAAGCACCTCCTACTGGTTGAAAAAAGGCCTTCCAAAAGTATTTCTTCTCTAATTAACGTGGTTCGAGGTCATTGTTTATTCAGTTCTATCCTTTTGTTCCTTTCAGGGGATGCACTGAGTGATTATCAGCTTTGTAGAAGGCACCAAGTAAATACATAAATGAAAAACTAAATAAGTAAAGAATATAATTCGAAGTGTTACCGAGATCCAGAAAAAAGGGGTTTCCGAGCATATGTGTTGAAACTGAAAGGTGACCTGTGACCCCCCCCACCCCCACCCCTTCAGAATGTTTACTAAATTGCCGTGGAGACTGAGGGAAAAGTACAGTTACACACCGATGAGGTTTGCTTAACCCTCTTATGGATTTTGCATATCTCCATAGCATCAGCATAAACCCCTGATGACATCACACAATCTGCACTATGATGTCACGAGGCACGTGGAACATGAAAACAAGGTACTTGAACGGGGAAAACTCAGCTGTAGCAGAAGCAAGGAGAGGACATTATATAATCAGTAATCACCTCAGAGACTACACAACGAACTGTCAACGTTACTGGTTAAATTAATTAAACAGGCAGAAAGATTACTTGGAAAACACAATCGCTGCTGTGATTTTCCGTTCCACCCCCACAGCCTCGGGGCACATGGTCTTTCCCAAATGTGATGAGAAACACATTGTGACATATTCTGGGTCTATATGAAGGTCAGTTACTAGGGAGCCGTCGCATTAAAGACCCTGGCTTGGTCACGAGGCAACCCCTGCTGGAGCCTAGGGATCAACGAGAAGAGGGAGTCCATGGCTGAATTACAGGGACTCCCTCAACGGAAGAGGAGAGGGTTACGCTGCCTGCCACAAAGAGAGAATGTGAGTTAGCACACTTGTACCCCCTCTAAATCGTTCTAGGCAAATCCTCCCTTCTTACACCACTTCATGAGGCCTTCTAAACCTCTCCGAAGACACTTATTTTTCTTCCAATCTTCTCAATCCCTGCCCTTCCCCAATCTGTCCATTCTCTAAACCTGCCTTATTACAAATCTGTTTTCTATGTTCCCATTTATACCCCCTTCAGACGCCCATACCTTACTCTCGTTACCTTCAATCACCTCAATCTGTCACACATACTGCCCAAATCATATTGTCATCCCTCCCTTGAACCCAGTCTGTTTAGTTCTACTACCCTACATTCCGCTCATTATCCCTATTACTCGTACCCCATTTCTATCATCAACCCCATTCCTTCTGACTGTCACCCACTTCAATTTGTCTCCCATTTTACACACTCCATCCTCCATTATCTGCCAACCTTCCACACCTCGACTCCTTACTTCAAAGCACTTCACTTGTCCCCAAACCTTAATTTACTCAAACCCCCCCAGAGCCCCATTTTCCAACAATTCGACCTCTCCATTATCATTACAAGTTTGGGTTACAACGGATATATATGTTTTAATTATTATGTTGTTTATGAAAGTGTTTAATGCTTTTATGGCTTATTGACGAATACAGATGGTTTTGACTGGCTGCATCGGATATTGGGCATAAGCACTGTTTGAGCCTAAGCTCGAATTCGGAGTAGAGTGAAATTGCTGCACTTTCGGTTGTCAGGCATAACTGATTGTTAATGGAGGGAAAGTGCAGATTGTGGGTGTGGCAAACCCGCATTTGCACTTCATTTCCTATTCCGACCTCATTTACTCTGAATGCGGAGGTGAAACGTGGGGGCGAAACACTGTTAACTGAGTTACCCTGGGGAGATTTTTACTACGCTGTAATTCTGTGGCATTTGTAATAACGTCATTGATTTAAAACACATTTTTTGATAAAACAGAGACTGTAAAACCCCAGTCACCCAAATTTTGGTCTTACATGAATGTGTTTACAAAAAAAATTGATATTTTCTTTATGGAGCACCAGCGCAGAATTATGTCACGTCTGGAGCTCAAACAGTAAATTTACCCACTAATATAGGTAGTGAGTTTGGCTGAATTTAGAAAATAAATACAAGTTTATATGTTTGTAGGGAGATATTTAAGTAGGGTCGAGATTTAGCCAATCCATATTATGGCGTTTATCTCTCTGCAAATTATGTTTTTGGAGTTTTTGTTCCGATGCGGAAGCACCATTTGATAAGAAGGATGGAAAAGCTACTTGGGGAGGATGGAGGGTTGTCTGGTAAAATTGTGAGTGTTCCCTGGGGCTTCCACTGAAGAGGGTGACATTATTTTTCTTCTCCCAGTTTCGAGCCTCTCAATGCCTTGGCTTCTGGTAATGCAGTGAACACCAAGCTAGGTATTCAGGGCACAAGTCGAGGGTACACGCGGCTGGACGGCGTCCACCCACTATTTTCACTGGGTGAACGCCATCCACCCTGCCAAGAAGTCAGGCCCCACTGAATAATGTGCTGAACTAGTCCAGTCCACACTTTCAGCAGCGCCTGCACATTGTCTGCTTTCCATCTGCAACAAGGCGCAGGCGGGGACTGGCTTTCTTATTTTACACTCCTGCTGGCCCATAACAAAGGCCGATTTTGAGGTGTCATCAGACCTCCTTTTGTTCGAGTCTCCTGGCTGGGAGCAGTCAGGAGCATCACACCTGATGCAAATGAAGCAGAGGGGAAACAAAGGCCCACGCCTTGTTAACATTTAACACATACTTAAGAGAGGCAGCTTTTCACTTTGTTCAGTCCCTGTTTATGGGATATGCATGCACTGTAAGAATGTCAGATGTGTTGGTCTTTCTCAGTTTTTCCACAAAACGAATTGCATTTATATAGAGCTTTCTTCCCCTAAGGAGGCATTGAAATAACTTAAGCACCACTATTTTTTCTTGTATAGCCCTACTCATTCCAATGCAGATTGTCAGAGCTCTTTACATCAACATGTGCACATTACATGTACAATAAATTATATGTTTGTAAATGAATGAACAAGATGTGTTACATAAAACTGGGGGATTGCAAGGTGTAGAAGTCACATATGATCTTCCATAGCTCACTGTGCTATTATCTTCGCAATGCGCTCAGTGCTTAATTTGTAAAATATTAAGTGCCAGGGCTCTGACCAGGAGGGGCCACTTCAGCTTGCACCACCCCTCGCCCCTGTCATTGCTGCTAAAATGACTACTAACCACCTCTATCGCATGTAAAAGCGACAGTTCAGATTATTCCAGGTCCCCAAAGCTAAAGGAATGGCTGGGGAGGCACGTGTGGGCATATTTTAAATTGCATTGTAATCCTAAACACCGTTGTTCTGCTCATCTCTAAATTAGATGAGCAGGGCCACCATGTGGTAGACTGTTTTAATTATGGTATTGACACTTAGGTGCCGGTGTCGAGCACTGAAAACAAGTGCCGGTGCTGAGCACCGGAAAGCACCGGCTCAAATTAAGCACTGAATGCGCTCAAACTTACACCTGAAAGACCTGCTAAACATTGATGTGAGGGCTTTAGATCTGATGTCACTTCCTGTAAAAACGATGGATTTAACCCAGATCTCTTGACTGGGGGAGAATGTCTGCATTGTCAGCATTCCGTCCATCATTTGTTTGTTATGTCACTTCCTGTAAAGACGTGGCTTGTGATGCCACTTTCTATGATGTCAATTCTGTGTTGTTTTTGCATTTGTCACCCCGAGTGGGAAGGGTATGCTCAGACGTGAGTCCCGTGCTCTCCATGCCACTGGAATCAAGCTATCCTGGCTGACGAGGGCTGAAAGCCCGAAACCGGTCCTAGGATGCTTGTTTCCAGTCCAGGGAGGATCTGGCTTGGCAGTTCGGGCTGGACTGTTCCCATGGGGCACAGGGTCAAGACTGATTTGCATATGGCTGGGTTCAAACTGGAATGGCATGGTGAGCAAAAAACGATGGATTTAGGCCCAGATCTCTGTACTGGGTTGAATGTATGACATTGTTCTGCATTCTGTCCATCAATTGTTGTTTTTGCATTTGTCACCCCGAGTGGGAAGGGTATGCTCAGACGTGAGTCCCGTGCTCTCCATGCCACTGGAATCAAGCTATCCTGGCTGACGAGGGCTGAAAGCCCGAAACCGGTCCTAGGATGCTTGTTTCCAGTCCAGGGAGGATCTGGCTTGGCAGTTCGGGATGGACTGTTCCCATGGGGCACAGGGTCAAGACTGATTTGCATATGGCTGGGTTCAAACTGGAATGGCATGGTGAGCAAAAAAACGATGGATTTAGGCCCAGATCTCTGTACTGGGGTGAATGTATGACATTGTTCTGCATTCTGTCCATCAATTGTTGTTTTTGCATTTGTCACCCCGAGTGAGAAGGGTATGCTCAGACGTGAGTCCCGTGCTCTCCATGCCACTGGAATCAAGCTATCCTGGCTGACGAGGGCTGAAAGCCCGAAACCGGTCCTAGGATGCTTGTTTCCAGTCCAGGGAGGATCTGGCTTGGCAGTTCGGGCTGGACTGTTCCCATGGGGCACAGGGTCAAGACTGATTTGCATATGGCTGGGTTCAAACTGGAATGGCATGGTGAGCAAAAAAACGATGGCTTTAGGCCCAGATCTCTGTACTGGGGTGAATGTATGACATTGTTCTGCATTCTGTCCATCAATTGTTGTTTTTGCATTTGTCACCCCGAGTGGGAAGGGTATGCTCAGACGTGAGTCCCGTGCTCTCCATGCCACTGGAATCAAGCTATCCTGGCTGACGAGGGCTGAAAGCCCGAAACCGGTCCTAGGATGCTTGTTTCCAGTCCAGGGAGGAACTGGCTTGGCAGTTGCATATGGCTGGGTTCAAACTGGAATGGCATGGTGAGCAAAAAAACGATGGATTTAGGCCCAGATCTCTGTACTGGGGTGAATGTATGACATTGTTCTGCATTCTGTCCATCAATTGTTGTTTTTGCATTTGTCAATTCTGTGATGCCATGTGTGATGTCGCGCGCCGTGGTCACTTGCGTACTGCCTAACTAGTTTAGTCCCCCCGCTTCTGTTTTTTAGGACTTGTGCCTTTAGGTATGCCTCCTGTAACAGATTTGTAGTTGATGCAGCAGGTCTTGACAGAAAGGTAAGCTATATTCTCTCACATGCAATGAACAAGAAATGTAAGACTGGGCGGGGCTGAATGACTAGAATCAATCACACGGGGTTTGAGTGCTCCACTAAGTAGAAAAATACCCATGCAATTAGATATTACGAAAATATGCGACGTTTTAACATATTTCCTTCAAATATTAGTTCATGCACCCTCTGTGGACATGCCCATTCGTACATACGTCACTACAAAAATACATAAACACCTGAATTGTTCAAGTTATGGGTATATTTAACGAAAATTTAAAAGATCACTGCAGTCTGATAATCTGTTAAAAATGCACTTTTCTTGCCACACGACATTTTTACTTTGTGGGCGTTCAATATTGCTGCCTTTACATTAGATGCCTTTCCTTTTTAAATAAGAGACTGCTGACTGTGAAACGGAAGTCACATTCAGTTCTCGATCACTGCTGTTGGTAGTATTGTAATGTACATGTGTTGAGAAATCAAATGGAACGCCTTAAATTAGGTATAAACAATAAACCATCTCCTGCTGGTTTAAAAAAGGCCTTCCAAAAGTATTTCTTCTCTTTCATGCACCTGTCTAATGTTCCTCCTATCGTAGCTGTGCTGGCAGCTTCTTGCACCATCCTCCTTGCCCTGACTCCTTCAGATGACGTGGGTCTATGCTGTGCATGCCCACCTCTTCCAAATTTGACTGCATTTAATTCTGCCTTCATCACTGGGGCGCACAGCTGTGGTGTGTCAGCAGTGGTGTGTCAGCAGTGAAGTGCACAGCAGTGGTATGTCAGCAGTGAGGCACACAGCAGTGGTGCGTCAACAGTGGGGTGTCAGCAGTGGCATGTCAGCAGTGAAGTGCACAGCAGTGGTGTTTCAGCAGTGATGTGTCAGTAGTGAAGAGCACTGCAGTGGTGTGTCAGCAGTGGCATGTCAGTAGTGGTGTGTCAACAGTGAGGTGCACAGCAGTGGTGTGTCAGCAGTGAGGCACACAGCAGTGGTGTATCAGCAGTGAGGCACACAGCAGTGGTGCATCAACAGTGGGGTGTCAGCAGTGGCGTGTCAGCAGTGAAGTGCACAGCAGTGGTGTGGCAGCAGTGGTGTAGCAGCAGTGAAGTACACAGCAGTGGTGTGTCAGCAGTGGCAAGTCAGTAGTGGTGTGTCAGCAGTGAAGTGCACAGCAGTGGTGTGTCAGCAGTGAGGCACACAGCAGTGGTGTGTCAGCAGTGGTGTGTCAGCGGTGGTGTGTCAGCAATGAAGTGCACAGCAGTGGTGGGTCAGCAGTGAAGTGCACAGCAGTGGTGTGTCAGCAATGTTGTCAGCAGTGGTCTGTCATCATTGGAGCGCACAGTAGTAGTTTGTCAGCAGTGGCACGTCAGTAGTATTGTGTTAACAGTGGTATGTCATCATTGTGGAGTACAGCAGTGGTGTGTCATTATTGAGGCACACAGCAATGGTTTGTCAGCAGTGGTGTATCAGCAGTTGACTACCATCATTGGAGCACACATGCAGTAGTCTGTCTGCAGTGGTGTGTCAGCAGTGGTGTGTCATCATTGGGGGCACATCAGTGGTCTGTCGACAGTGTTTTGTCAGCAGTGGTATGTCCTCATTGTAGAGCACAGCAAAGATGTGTCAGCAGTGGCATGTCAACAATGGAGTGTCAGCAGTGGTCAGTCATCATTGGGGCACACAGCAGTGTTTTGTCAGCAGTGACTCTCTATCGTCATTAGGGTGCACAGCAATGGTGTATCAGCAGTGTTTTCAGCAGTGGTTCATCATCATTGGGGCACACAGCAGTGGTGTGTCAGCAGTGGTGTGTCAGCAGTGATGTGTCAGCAGTGTTGTGTCAGCAGCGGCGTGTCAACAGTGTTGTGTCAGCAGTATTGTGTCAGCAGCGGTGCGTCAGCAGTGATGTGTCTGCAGTGATGTGTCAGCAGTGGTGTGTCAACGATGTGTCAACAGTGATGTGTCATTATTGGCGTGTCAGCAGCCGGGCACACACCAGTGGTGTGTCAGCAGTGGTGCATCAGCCGTGATGTGTCAGCAGTGATGTCAGCAGTGATGTGTCATTATTGGTGTGTCAGCAGCGGCATGTCAGCAGTAATGTCAGCAGCAGCGTGTCAACAATGTTGCGTCAGCAGTGTTGTGTCAGCAGTGGTACGTCAGCTGTGATGTCTCAGCAGTGATGTCAGCAGTGATGTGTCAGCAGTGGTGTGTCACCAGTGGCGTGTCAGCAATGGTGTGCCAACAGTGAAGCGCACAGCAGTGGTGTGTCAGCAGTGAAGCACACACCACTGGTGTGTCAGCAGTGGTGTGTCAGCAGTGAGGTGCACAGCAATGGCATGTTAGCATTGAGGCACACAGCAGTGGTGTGTCAGCAGTGAGGCGCACATCAGTGGTGTGTCAGCAGAGGGGTGCACAGCAGTGGTTTATCAACATTTCGGGGTTCAGCAGTGGTCTGTCATCACCAGGGCGTAGAGCAGAGATCTATCATCATTAGGGCGCACAGCTGTGGCATGTCATCATTGGGGCGCACAGCTGCGGTCTGTCATCGGGGCGCACCGCTGTGACCTGTCATCATTGGGGCACACAGCTGTGGTCCCTCATAATTGTGGGGCCCAGCAGTGGCGTGTCAGCAGTGGGGCGCACAGCAATTGTCTGTCATCATTGTGGGGCCCAGAAGTGGTGTGTCAACAGTGGCGTGTCAGCAGTGAGGCACACAACAGTGGAGTGTCAGCAGTGAGGTGCACAACAGTGGCATGTCAGCAGTGGGGCGCACAGAAGGGGTGTGTCAACAGTGGTGTGTCAGAACTGGGGTGCACAGAAGGGGTGTGTCAACAGTGGCGTGTCAGCAGTGGGATGCACAGCAGTGGTGTGTCAGCAGTGAGGCACACAGCAGTGGTGTGTCAGCAGTAGTGTGTCAGCAGTGGTGTGTCAGCAGTGAGGTGCACAGCAGTGGCATGTGAGATGTGAGGCACACAGCAGTGGTGTGTCAGCAGTGGCATGTACGCAGTGGTGTGTCAGTAGTGAAGTGCACAGCAGTGGTGTGTCAGCAGTGAGCTGCAAAACAGCGGTGGTGTGTCAGCAGTGAGACACACAGCAGTGGTGTGTCAGCAGTGGCGTGTCAGCAATGGTGTGTCAGCAGCGGTGTGTCAGCAGTGATGCAGCAGCAGTGGTTTTTCAGCAGTGGTGTGTCAGCAGCGGCATCAGCAGTGATGTGTCAGCAGCGATGTGTCAGCAGTGGTGTGTCAGCAGTGGTGTGTCAGCGGTGGCGTGCCAGCAGTGGTGTGTCAGCGGCGGTGTGTCAGCAGTGGTGTATCAGCAGTGGTGTGACAGCAGTGGTGTCTGCAGTGGTGTCTGCAGTGGTGTGTCAGCAGTAGTGTGTCAGCAATGGCGTGTCAGCAACGGTGTGTCAGCAACGGCGTGTCAGCAACGGCGTGTCAGCAACGGCGTGTCAGCGGTGGCATGTCAGCAGTGGTGTGTCAGCAGTGATGTCTGCAGCGATGTGTTAGCAGTGGTGTGTCAGCAGTGGTGTGTCAGCAGTGGTGTCAGCAGTGGTGTCAGCAGTGGTGTGTCAGCTGTGGTGTCAGGAGCAGCATGTCAGCAGTGGTGTGTCAGCAGTGGTGTCAGCAGCGGTGTGTCAGCAGTGGTGTGTCAGCAGCGTCGTGTCGGCAGCGGTGTCAGCAGTGATGTATCAGCAGTGGTGTGGCAGCAGCGGCGTCAGCAGTGATGAGTCAGCAGCGACGTGTAAGCAGTGGTGTGTCAGCAGCGATGTGTCAGCAGTGGTGTCAACAGCAGTGTGCCAGTAGTGGTGTGTCAACAGCGGGGTGTCAGCAGCAGCTTGTCAGCAGTGGTGTGTCAGCATCGGTGTATCAGCAGCCGTGTGTCAGCAGCGAAGTGTCAGCAGTGGTGTGTCAGCAGCGGTGTGTCAGCAGTGGCGTGTTAGCAGCGGTGTGTCAGCAGTGGTGTCAGCAGCGGCGTGTCAGCAGCGGCGTCTCAGCAGTGGTGTGTCAGCAGTGGCGTGTCAGCAGTGGTGTGTCAGCAGTGGTGTCAACAGCAGTGTGTCAGCAGTGATGTGTCAACAGCGGGGTGTCAGCAGCAGCTTGTCAGCAGTGGTGTGTCAGCATCGGTGTATCAGCAGCGGTGTGTCAGCAGCGATGTGTCAGCAGCGGCGTGTCAGCAGCGGTGTGTCAACAGCGGCATGTCAGCAGTGGGGTGTCAGCAGTGGCATGTCAGCAGTGGTGTGTCAGCAGCAGTGTGTCAGCAGTGGTGTCAGCAGCAGAGTGTCAGCAGCGATGTGTCAGTATTGTTGTGAAAGCAGTGGTGTGTCAGCAGCAGTGTGTCAGCAGTGGTGTCAGCAGCAGAGTGTCAGCAGCGATGTGTCAGTAGTGGGGTCAGCAGCGGCGCATCAGCAGCGGCGTGTTAGCAGTGGCTTGTCAGCAGTGGGGTGTCAGCAGTGGCTTGTCAGGAGTGGCTTGTCAACAGTGGGGTGACAGCAGTGGCATGTCAGCAGTGGCTTGTCAGCAGTGGCTTGTCAGCAGTGGTGTGTTAGCAGTGATGTCTACAGAGGCGTGTCAGCAGTGATGTGTCAGCAGTGGTGTGTCTGCAGTGGTGTGTCTGCAGTGGTGTGTCTGCAGTGGTGTCAGCAGCGGCGTGTCTGAAGTAAGTGGAGTGTCAGCAGCAGTGTGTCAGCAGCGATGTGTCAGTAGTGGTGTGTAAGCAGTGGTGTCAGCATCGTCGTGTCAGCATCATCGTGTCAGCAGTGGCTTGTCAGTAGTGGCTTGTCAGCAGTGGGGTGTCAGCAGCGGCATGTCAGCAGTTGTGTGTCAGCAGTGGTGTCTACGGAGGCATGTCAGCAGCGGGATGTAAGCAGCAGTGTGTCAGCTGTTGTGTCAGCAGTCGTGTCAGCAGCGGCATGTCAGCAATGGTGTGTCTGCAGCAGTGTGTCAGCAGTGGTGGGTCAGCAGCGGTGTGTCAGCAGCGGCATGTCACCAGTGGTGTGTCAGCAGCAGCGTGTCAGCAGTGGTATGTCAGCAGTGGTATGTCAGCAGTGGTGTGTCAGCAGTGGTGTCTGCAGCAGTATGTCAGCAGCAGCGTGTCAGCAGCTGCGTGTCAGCAGTGGTGTGTCAGCAGCGGCATGTTAGCAGTGAGGTGTCAGCAGTGAGATGTCAGCAGTGAGGTGTCAGCCGCGGTGTGTCAGCAGTGGTGTGTCAGCAGTGGTGTGTCTGCAGCGGGGTGTCAGCAGTGGTGTGTCAGCAGCAGTGTGTCAGCAGTGGTGTCAGCAGCAGAGTGTCAGCAGCGATGTGTCAGAAGTGGTGTGTCAGTAGGGGTGTGTAAGCAGTGGTGTCAGCAGTGGCATGCCAGCAGCGGCATGCCAGCAGCGGCGTGCCAGCAGCGGCGTGTCAGCAGCGGCATGTCAGCAGCGGCGTGTCAGCAGCGGCGTGTCAGCAGCGGCTTGTCAGCAGTGGCTTGTCAGCAGTGGGGTGCCAGCAGCGGCATGTCAGCAGTGGTATGGCAGCAGTGATGTGTCAGTAGCAGTGTGTCAGCAGTGGTGTGTCAGCAGCAGCATGTCAGCAGTGGTGTGTCAGCAGTGGTGTGTCAGCAGTGGTGTGTCAGCAGCGGTGTGTCAGCAGCGGTGTGTCAGCATTGGCGTCAGCAGTGGCGTCAGCAGTGGTGTCAGCAGCGGTGTGTCAGCAGCGGTGTGTCAGCAGCGGCGTGTCAGCAGCGGCATGTCAGCAGCAGCGTGTCCGCAGCGGCGTGTCAGCAGCGGCGTGTCAGCAGTGGCGTGTCAGCAGTGGCGTGTCAGCAGTGGTGTGTCTGCAGCGGTGTGTCTGCAGCGGCGTGTCTGCAGCGGCGTGTCAGCAGCGGCGTGTCAGCAGCAGCGTGTCAGCAGTAGTGTCAGCAGTGGTGTCTGCAGTGGTGTCAGCAGTGGAGTCAGCAGCAATGTGTCAGCAGTGGTGTGTCAGCAGTGGAGTCAGCACGCGTGTCAGCAGTGGTGTGTCAGCAGTGGTGTGTCAACAGCAGCGTGTTAGTAGTGGCGTGTCAGCAGTGAGGTGTCAGCAGTGAGGTGTCAGCAGTGAGGTGTCAGCAGCGGCATGACAGCAGTGGTGTGTCAGCAGTGGTGTCTGCAGCAGGTTGTCAGAAGTGGTGTGTCAGCAGTGGCGTGTGACCAGTGGTGTCTGCAGCGGCGTGTCAGCAGCGGCATGTCCGCAGCGGTGTGTCAGCAGCAATGTGTCAGCAGCAGTGTGTCAACAGTGGTGCGTCAGCAGCGGTGAGTCAGCAGCGGTGTGTCAGCAGCATGTCTGCAGTGGTGTCAGCAGTGGTGTCAGCAGCGATGTATCAGCAGTGGTGTGTCAGC
This sequence comes from Triturus cristatus, assembly GCF_964204655.1. Classification (NCBI taxonomy): domain Eukaryota; kingdom Metazoa; phylum Chordata; class Amphibia; order Caudata; family Salamandridae; genus Triturus; species Triturus cristatus. The sequence goes on along the minus strand of NC_140588.1, from coordinate 167,941,546 downwards.
AGTGGTGTCAGCAGCGGTGTGTCAGCAGTGGTGTGTCAGCAGTGGTGTGTCAACAGCAGCGTGTTAGTAGTGGCGTGTCAGCAGTGAGGTGTCAGCAGTGAGGTGTCAGCAGCGGCGTGTCAGCAGTGAAGTCTGCAGCAGGGTGCCAGCAGTGGTGTGTCAGCAACGGCGTGTCAGCAACGGCGTGTCGGCAGTGGTGTGTCAGCATCAGCTTGTCAGCAGCGGCATGTCAGCAGTGGTGTGTCAGCAGTGATGTCTGCAGCGACGTGTTAGCAGTGGTGTGTCAGCAGTGGTGTGTCAGCAGTGGTGTCAGCAGTGGTGTGTCAGCAGTGGTGTGTCAGCTGTGGTGTCAGGAGCGGCGTGTCAGCAGTGGTGTGTCAGCAGTGGTGTAATCAGCGGTGTGTCAGCAGTTGTGTGTCAGCAGCATCGTGTCAGCAGCGGTGTCAGCAGTGATGTATCAGCAGTGGTCTGTCAGCAGCGGCATCAGCAGTGATGAGTCAGCAGCGATGTGTAAGCAGTGGTGTGTCAGCAGCGATGTGTCAGCAGTGATGTGTCAGAAGTGGCGTCAGCAGCAGCGTGTCAGCAGTGGTGTGTCAGCAGTGGTGTCAGCAGCGGCGTGTCAGCAGCGGTGTGTCAGCAGAGGCGTGTCAGCAGTGCTGTGTCAGCAGTGGTGTCAGCAGCAGCGTTTCAGCAGTGGTGTGTCAGCAGCGTTGTCAGCAGTGGTGTCAGCAGCAGCTTGTCAGCAGCGATGTGTCAGCAGTGGTGTGTCAGCAGTGGTGTCTGCAGCGGCATGTCTGCAGCGGCATGTCAGCAGTGGCTTGTCAGCAGTGGCTTGTCAGCAATGGGGTGTCAGCAGTGGCATGTCAGCAGTGGTGTGTCAGCAGCAGTGTGTCAGCAGTGGTGTCAGCAGCGGAGTGTCAGCAGCGATGTGTCAGTATTTTTGTGTAAGCAGTGGTGTGTCAGCAGCAGAGTGTCAGCAGTGGTGTCAGCAGCAGAGTGTCAGCAGCGATGTGTCAGTATTGGGGTCAGCAGCGGCATATCAGCAGCGGTGTGTCAGCAGTGGCTTGTCAGCAGTGGGGTGTCAGCAGTGGCTTGTCAGGAGTGGCTTGTCAGCAGTGGGGTGTCAGCAGTGGCATGTCAGCAGTGGCTTGTCAACAGTGGCTTGTCAACAGTGGTGTCTACAGAGGCGTGTCAGCAGTGATGTGTCAGCAGTGGTGTGTCAGCAGTGGTGTGTCAGCAGTGGTGTGTCAGCAGTGGTGTGTCAGCAGTGGTGTGTCTGCAGTGGTGTGTCTGCAGTGGTGTGTGCAGTGGTGTCAGCAGCGGCGTGTCTGAAGTAAGTGGAGTGTCAGCAGCAGTGTGCCAGCAGTGGTGTCAGCAGCAGAGTGTCAGCAGCGATGTGTCAGTAGTGGTGTGTAAGCAGTGGTGTCAGCATCGTCGTGTCAGCATCATCATGTCAGCAGTGGCTTGTCAGTAGTGGCTTGTCAGCAGTGGGGTGTCAGCAGAGGCATGTCAGCAGTTGTGTGTCAACAGTGGTGTCTACAGTGTCAGCAGCGGTAGGTCAGCAATGGTGTGTCAGCAGCAGTGTGTCAGCAGTTGTGTCAGCAGTCATGTCAGCAGCGGCGTGTCAGCAATGGTGTGTCAGCAGCGGTGTGTCAACAGCGGTGTGTCAGCAGCGGTTTGTCACCAGCGGTGTGTCAGCAGCAGCGTGTCAGCAGTGGCATGTCAGCAGTGGTATGTCAGCAGTGGTGTGTCAGCAGTGGTGTCTGCAGCAGCGTGTCAGCAGCAGCGTGTCAGCAGCTGCGTGTCAGCAGCGGCATTTCAGCAGCAGCATGTCAGCAGTGGCGTGTCAGTAGTGACATGTCAGCAGCGGCACGTCAGCAGTAGTGTATCACCAGTGGCGTGTCAGCAGCAGCGTCAGCAGCGATGTATCAGCAGCACACCGCAGTGGTGTGTCAGCAGCGGTGTGTCAGCAGTGGTGTCAGCAGTGGTGTGTCAGCAGTGGTGTCAACAGCAGTGTGTCAGCAGTGGTGTGTCAGCAGCGGGGTGTCAGCAGCAGCTTGTCAGCAGCGGTGTGTCAGCAGCGGTGTATCAGCAGCGATGTGTCAGCAGCGGTGTGTCAGCAGCGGTGTGTCAACAGTGGCGTGTCAGCAGTGGCATGTCAGCAGTGGCGTGTAAGCAGCGGTGTCGGCAGTGGTGTGTCAGCAGTGGTGTCAGCAGTGGCGTGGTAGCAGCGGCGTGTCAGCAGCGATGTGTCAGCAGCGGTGTGTCAGCAGCGGCGTGTCAGCAGTGCTGTTTCAGCAGTGGTGTCAGCAGCAGTGTGTCAGCAGTGGTGTGTCAGCAGCGTTGTCAGCAGTGGTGTCAGCAGCAGCTTGTCAGCAGCGATGTGTCAGCAGTGGTGTGTCAGCAGTGGTGTCTGCAGCGGCGTGTCTGCAGTGGCGTGTCAGCAGTGGCTTGTCAGCAGTGGCTTGTCAGCAGTGGGGTGTCAGCAGTGGCATGTCAGCAGTGGTGTGTCAGCAGCAGTGTGTCAGCAGTGGTGTCAGCAGCAGAGTGTCACCAGCGATGTGTCAGTATTGTTGTGTAAGCAGTGGTGTGTCAGCAGCAGTGTGTCAGCAGTGGTGTCAGCAGCAAAGTGTCAGCAGCGATGTGTCAGTAGTGGGGTCAGCAGCGGTGTATGAGCAGCGGCGTGTCAGCAGTGGCTTGTCAGCAGTGGGGTGCCAGAAGTGGCTTGTCAGGAGTGGCTTGTCAGCAGTGGGGTGTCAGCAGTGGCTTGTCAGCAGTGGCTTGTCAACAGTGGTGTGTCAGCAGTGGTGTCTACAGAGGCGTGTCAGCTGTGATGTGTCAGCAGTGATGTGTCAGCAGTGGTGTGTCAGCAGTGGTGTGTCTGCAGTGGTGTGTCTGCAGTGGTGTGTCTGCAGTGGTGTGTCTGCAGTGGTGTCAGCAGCGGCGTGTCTGAAGTAAGTGGAGTGTCAGCAGCAGTGTGTCAGCAGTGGTGTCAGCAGCAGAGTGTCAGCAGCGATGTGTCAGTAGTGGTGTGTTAGCAGTGGTGTCAGCATCGTCGTGTCAGCATCGTCGTGTCAGCAGTGGCTTGTCAGTAGTGGCTTGTCAGCAGTGGGGTGTCAGCAGCGGCATGTCAGCAGCGGCATTTCAGCAGCAGCATGTCAGCAGTGGCGTGTCAGTAGTGACATGTCAGCAGCGGCGCGTCAGCAGTAGTGTATCACCAGTGGCGTGTCAGCAGCAGCGTCAGCAGTGATGTATCAGCAGCACACCGCAGTGGCGTGTCAGCAGCGGTGTGTCAGCAGTGGTGTCAGCAGTGGTGTGTCAGCAGTGGTGTCAACAGCAGTGTGTCAGCAGTGGTGTGTCAGCAGCGGGGTGTCAGCAGCAGCTTGTCAGCAGTGGTGTGTCAGCAGCGGTGTATCAGCAGCGGTGTGTCAGCAGCGATGTGTCAGCAGCAGTGTGTCAGCAGCGGTGTGTCAACAGCGGCGTGTCAGCAGTGGCATGTCAGCAGTGGTGTGTAAGCAGTGGTGTCGGTAGTGAAGTGTCAGCAGTGGTGTCAGCAGTGGTGTGTTAGCAGAAGCGTGTCAGCAGCGATGTGTCAGCAGCGGTGTGTCAGCAGCGGCGTGTCAGCAGTGCTTTTTCAGCAGTGGTGTCAGCAGCAGCGTGTCAGCAGTGGTGTGTCAGCAGCGTTGTCAGCAGTGGTGTCAGCAGCAGTGTGTCAGCAGTGGTGTGTCAGCAGCGTTGTCAGCAGTGGTGTCAGCAGCAGCTTGTCAGCAGCGATGTGTCAGCAGTGGTGTGTCAGCAGTGGTGTCTGCAGTGAAGTGTCTGCAGTGGCGTGTCAGCAGTGGCTTGTCAGCAGTGGCTTGTCAGCAGTGGGGTGTCAGCAGTGGCATGTCAGCAGTGGTGTGTCAGCAGCAGTGTGTCAGCAGCAGTGTGTCAGCAGTGGTGTCAGCAGCAGAGTGTCAGCAGTGATGTGTCAGTATTGTTGTGAAAGCAGTGGTGTGTCAGCAGCAGTGTGTCAGCAGCAGAGTGTCAGCAGCGATGTGTCAGTAGTGGGGTCAGCAGCGGCGTATCAGCAGCGGTGTGTCAGCAGTGGCTTGTCAGCAGTAGGGTGTCAGCAGTGGCTTGTCAGGAGTGGCTTGTCAGCAGTGGGGTGTCAGCAGTGGCATGTCAGCAGTGGCTTGTCAACAGTGGCTTGTCAACAGTGGTGTCTACAGAGGCGTGTCAGCAGTGATGTGTCAGCAGTGATGTGTCAGCAGTGGTGTGTCAGCAGTGGTGTGTCAACAGTGGTGTGTCAGCAGTGGTGTGTCAGCAGTGGTGTGTCTGCAGTGGTGTGTCTGCAGTGGTGTGTGCAGTGGTGTCAGCAGCGGCGTGTCTGAAGTGGAGTGTCAGCAGCAGTGTGCCAGCAGTGGTGTCAGCAGCAGAGTGTCAGCAGCGATGTAAATGTAAATGTAAATGTTGTAGACTTGTAAAGCGCACAGCTGCCCCAGCAACGGGGCGTCCCGGCGCTGTAGACCGCTGGGGAACCCGTCCTGGCTATCCCTGTGAGATGGTCCCTTTCTGGGTATCTCCAAGGTGAAACCAGGCATCCCTGGCATCTGTGGGGGGCCGTTGTAGAGATGAGGCAAGCTTAATGCCCAGAGTTGCCGAGTGTGTTCCTGGTTAGAGTAGGTACCGAGGCGAGAATTATTGAGTCCGTTTTGACCCTGGTCCACGACCCTGCCGCGTCGGGAATTGAACCCTGGTCCCTGGCCGATTCTCTGCTTACGGGTCTGCCGCCTCTAAACAGTGAGCCACACCTCTCCACTACTGCTGACGTGCCGCTGCTGACATGTCACTACTGACACGCCACTGCTCACATGCTGCTGCTGAAATGCCGCTGCTGACACGCAGCTGCTGACACGCTGCTGCTGACACGCTGACTATGTGTCAGTAGTGGTGTGTAAGCAGTGGTGTCAGCATCGTCGTGTCAGCATCGTCATGTCAGCAGTGGCTTGTCAGTAGTGGCTTGTCAGCAGTGGGGTGTCAGCAGAGGCATGTCAGCAGTTGTGTGTCAACAGTGGTGTCTACAGAGGCATGTCAGCAGCGGGATGTCAGCAGTGGTGTGTCAGCAGTCGTGTCAGCAGCGGTAGGTCAGCAATGGTGTGTCAGCAGCGGTGTGTCAGCAGTCGTGTCAGCAGCGGCATGTCAGCAATGGTGTGTCAGCAGCGGTGTGTCAACAGTGGTGTGTCAGCAGCGGTTTGTCACCAGCGGTGTGTCAGCAGCAGCGTGTCAGCAGTGGCATGTCAGCAGTGGTATGTCAGCAGTGGTGTGTCAGCAGTGGTGTCTGCAGCAGCGTGTCAGCAGCAGCGTGTCAGCAGCTGCGTGTCAGCAGCGGCATTTCAGCAGCAGCATGTCAGCAGTGGCGTGTCAGTAGTGACATGTCAGCAGCGGCACGTCAGCAGTAGTGTATCACCAGTGGTGTGTCAGCAGCAGCGTCAGCAGCGATGTATCAGCAGCACACCGCAGTGGTGTGTCAGCAGCGGTGTGTCAGCAGTGGTGTCAGCAGTGGTGTGTCAGCAGTGGTGTCAACAGCAGTGTGTCAGCAGTGGTGTGTCAGCAGCGGGGTGTCAGCAGCAGCTTGTCAGCAGCGGTGTGTCAGCAGCGGTGTGTCAGCAGCGGTGTATCAGCAGCGATGTGCCAGCAGCGATGTGTCAGCAGCGGTGTGTCAGCAGCGGTGTGTCAACAGTGGCATGTCAGCAGTGGCATGTCAGCAGTGGCATGTAAGCAGCGGTGTCGGCAGTGGTGTGTCTGCAGTGGTGTCAGCAGTGGCATGGTAGCAGCGGCGTGTCAGCAGCGATGTGTCAGCAGCGGTGTGTCAGCAGCGGCGTGTCAGCAGTGCTGTTTCAGAAGTGGTGTCAGCAGCAGCGTGTCAGCAGTGGTGTGTCAGCAGCGTTGTCAGCAGTGGTGTCAACAGCAGCTTGTCAGCAGCGATGTGTCAGCAGTGGTGTGTCAGCAGTGGTGTCTGCAGCGGCGTGTCTGCAGTGGCGTGTCAGCAGTGGCTTCTCAGCAGTGGCTTGTCAGCAGTGGGGTGTCAGCAGTGGCATGTCAGCAGTGGTGTGTCAGCAGCAGTGTGTCAGCAGTGGTGTCAGCAGCAGAGTGTCACCAGCGATGTGTCAGTATTGTTGTGTAAGCAGTGGTGTGTCAGCAGCAGTGTGTCAGCATTGGTGTCAGCAGCAAAGTGTCAGCAGCTATGTGTCAGTAGTGGGGTCAGCAGCGGTGTATCAGCAGCGGCGTGTCAGCAGTGGCTTGTTAGCAGTGGGGTGTCAGCAGTGGCTTGTCAGGAGTGGCTTGTCAGCAGTGGGGTGTCAGCAGTGGCTTGTCAGCAGTGGCTTGTCAACAGTGGTGTGTCAGCAGTGGTGTCTACAGAGGCGTGTCAGCAGTGATGTGTCAGCAGTGATGTGTCAGCAGTGGTGTGTCAGCAGTGGTGTGTCTGCAGTGGTGTGTCTGCAGTGGTGTGTCTGCAGTGGTGTCAGCAGCGGCGTGTCTGAAGTAAGTGGAGTGTCAGCAGCAGTGTGTCAGCAGTGGTGTCAGCAGCAGAGTGTCAGCAGCGATGTGTCAGTAGTGGTGTGTTAGCAGTGGTGTCAGCATCGTCGTGTCAGCATCGTCGTCTCAGCAGTGGCTTGTCAGTACTGGCTTGTCAGCAGTGGGGTGTCAGCAGCGGCATGTCAGCAGCGGCATTTCAGCAGCAGCATGTCAGCAGTGGCGTGTCAGTAGTGACATGTCAGCAGCGGCGCGTCAGCAGTAGTGTATCACCAGTGGCGTGTCAGCAGCAGCGTCAGCAGTGATGTATCAGCAGCACACCGCAGTGGCGTGTCAGCAGCGGTGTGTCAGCAGTGGTGTCAGCAGTGGTGTGTCAGCAGTGGTGTCAACAGCAGTGTGTCAACAGTGGTGTGTCAGCAGCGGGGTGTCAGCAGCAGCTTGTCAGCAGTGGTGTGTCAGCAGTGGTGTATCAGCAGCGGTGTGTCAGCAGCAATGTGTCAGCAGCAGTGTGTCAGCAGCGGTGTGTCAACAGTGGCGTGTCAGCAGTGGCATGTCAGCAGTGGCGTGTAAGCAGCGGTGTCGGTAGTGGTGTGTCAGCAGTGGTGTCAGCAGCGGTGTGTCAGCAGCGGCGTGTCAGCAGTGCTGTTTCAGCAGTGGTGTCAGCAGCAGCGTGTCAGCAGTGGTGTGTCAGCAGCATTGTCAGCAGTGGTGTCAGCAGCAGCTTGTCAGCAGCGATGTGTCAGCAGTGGTGTGTCAGCAGTGGTGTTTGTAGCGGCGTGTCTGCAGTGGTGTGTCAGCAGTGGCTTGTCAGCAGTGGCTTGTCAGCAGTGGGGTGTCAGCAGTGGCATGTCAGCAGTGGTGTGTCAGCAGCAGAGTGTCAGCAGTGGTGTCAGCAGCAGAGTGTCAGCAGCGATGTGTCAGTATTGTTGTGAAAGCAGTGGTGTGTCAGCAGCAGTGTGTCAGCAGTGGTGTCAGCAGCAGAGTGTCAGCAGCGATGTGTCAGTAGTGGGGTCAGCAGCGGTGTATCAGCAGCGGCGTGTCAGCAGTGGCTTGTCAGCAGTGGGGTGTCAGCAGTGGCTTGTCAGGAGTGGCTTGTCAGCAGTGGGGTGTCAGCAGTGGCATGTCAGCAGTGGCTTGTCAGCAGTGGCTTGTCAGCAGTGGTGTGTTAGCAGTGGTGTCTACAGAGGCGTGTCAGCAGTGATGTGTCAGCAGTGGTGTGTCTGCAGTGGTGTGTCTGCAGTGGTGTGTCTGCAGTGGTGTCAGCAGCGGCGTGTCTGAAGTAAGTGGAGTGTCAGCAGCAGTGTGTCAGCAGCGATGTGTCAGTAGTGGTGTGTAAGCAGTGGTGTCAGCATTGTCGTGTCAGCATCATCGTGTCAGCAGTGGCTTGTCAGTAGTGGCTTGTCAGCAGTGGGGTGTCAGCAGCGGCATGTCAGCAGTTGTGTGTCAGCAGTGGTGTCTACGGAGGCATGTCAGCAGCGGGATGTAAGCAGCGGTGTGTCAGCTGTCGTGTCAGCAGTCGTGTCAGCAGCGGCATGTCAGCAATGGTGTGTCTGCAGCAGTGTGTCAGCAGTGGTGTGTCAGCAGCGGTGTGTCAGCAGCGGCATGTCACCAGCGGTGTGTCAGCAGCAGTGTGTCAGCAGTGGTATGTCAGCAGTGGTATGTCAGCAGTGGTGTGTCAGCAGTGGTGTCTGCAGCAGCGTGTCAGCAGCAGCGTGTCAGCAGCTGTGTGTCAGCAGTGGTGTGTCAGCAGCGGCATGTTACCAGTGAGGTGTCAGCAGTGAGATGTCAGCAGTGAGGTGTCAGCCGCGGTGTGTCAGCAGTGGTGTGTCAGCAGTGGTGTGTCTGCAGCGGGGTGTCAGCAGTGGTGTGTCAGCAGCAGTGTGTCAGCAGTGGTGTCAGCAGCAGAGTGTCAGCAGCGATGTGTCAGAAGTGGTGTGTCAGTAGTGGTGTGTAAGCAGTGGTGTCAGCAGTGGCATGCCAGCAGCGGCGTGCCAGCAGCGGCGTGTCAGCAGCGGCATGTCAGCAGCGGCATGTCAGCAGTGGTGTGTCAGCAGCGGCTTGTCAGTAGCGGTGTGTCAGCAATGGTGTGTCAGCAGCAGCATGTCAGCAGTGGTGTGTCAGCAGTGGTGTGTCAGCAGTGGTGTGTCAGCAGCGGCGTGTCAGCAGCGGCGTGTCAGCATTGGCGTCAGCAGTGGCGTCAGCAGTGGTGTCAGCAGCGGTGTGTCAGCAGCGGTGTGTCAGCAGCGGCATGTCAGCAGCAGCGTGTCAGCAGCGGCGTGTCCGCAGCGGCGTGTCAGCAGTGGCGTGTCAGCAGTGGCGTATCAGCAGTGGCGTGTCAGCAGTGGTGTGTCTGCAGTGGCGTGTCTGCAGCGGCGTGTCTGCAGCGGCGTGTCAGCAGCGGCGTGTCAGCAGCGGCGTGTCAGCAGCAGCGTGTCATCAGTGGTGTTAGCAGTGGTGTCTGCAGTGGTGTCAGCAGTGGAGTCAGCAGCGATGTGTCAGCAGTGGTGTGTCAGCTGTGGTGTCAGCAGCAGCGTGTCATCAGTAGTGTCAGCAGTGGTGTCTGCAGTGGTGTCAGCAGTGGAGTCAGCAGCGATGTGTCAGCAGTGGTGTGTCAGCTGTGGTGTCAGCAGCGGCATGTCAGCAGTGGTGTGTCAGCAGTGGTGTGTCAACAGCAGCGTGTTAGTAGTGGCGTGTCAGCAGTGAGGTGTCAGCAGTGAGGTGTCAGCAGTGAGGTGTCAGCAGCGGCATGACAGCAGTGGTGTGTCAGCAGTGGTGTCTGCAGCAGGTTGTCAGAAGTGGTGTGTCAGCAGTGGCGTTTGACTAGTGGTGTCTGCAGTGGCATGTCAGCAGCGGCATGTCTGCAGCGGTGTGTCAGCAGCAATGTGTCAGCAGCAGTGTGTCAGCAGTGGTGTGTCAGCAGCGGTGAGTCAGCAGCGGCGTGTCAGCAGCATGTCTGCAGTGGTGTCAGCAGTGTTGTCAGCAGCGATGTATCAGCAGTGGTGTGTCAGCAGTGGTGTCAGCAGCGATGTGTCAGCAGTGGTGTGTCAGCAGTGGTGTGTCAACAGCGGCGTGTTAGTAGTGGCATGTCAGCAGTGAGGTGTCAGCAGTGAGGTGTCAGCAGCGGCGTGTCAGCAGTGAAGTCTGCAGCAGGGTGCCAGCAGTGGTGTGTCAGCAACGGCGTGTCAGCAACAGCGTGTCGGCAGTGGTGTGTCAGCAGCAGCTTGTCAGCAGCGGCATGTCAGCAGTGGTGTGTCAGCAGTGATGTCTGCAGCGACGTGTTAGCTGTGGTGTGTCAGCAGTGGTGTGTCAGCAGTGGTGTCAGCAGTGGTGTGTCAGCAGTGGTGTGTCAGCTGTGGTGTCAGGAGCGGCGTGTCAGCAGTGGTGTGTCAGCAGTGGTGTCAGCAGTGCTGTGTCAACAGTTGTCTGTCAGCAGCGTCGTGTCAGCAGCGGTGTCAGCAGTGATGTATCAGCAGTGGTGTGTCAGCAGCGGCGTCAGCAGTGATGAGTCAGCAGCGATGTGTAAGCAGTGGTGTGTCAGCAGCGATGTGTCAGCAGTGATGTGTCAGAAGTGGCGTCAGCAGAGGCGTGTCAGCAGTGGTGTGTCAGCAGTGGTGTCAGCAGCGGCGTATCAGCAGCGGTGTGTCAGCAGCAATATGTCAGCAGTGGCGTGTCAGCAGTGGCGTGTCAGCAGTGGCATGTCAGCAGTGGTTTGTCAGCAGTGGTGTCTGCAGCGGCGTGTCAGCAGCGGCATGACAGCAGTGGCGTGTCAGTAGTGACATATCAGCAGCAGCGCGTCAGCAGTAGTGTATCACCAGTGGTGTGTCAGCAGCAGTGTCAGCAGCGATGTATCAGCAGCGGTGTGTCAGCAGCGATGTGTCAGCAGCGGTGTGTCAGCAGTGGTGTGTCAACAGCGGCATGTCAGCAGTGGCATGTCAGCAGTGGCGTGTAAGCAGCGGTGTCGGCAGTGGTGTGTCAGCAGTGGTGTCAGCAGTGGCGTGTCAGCAGCGGTGTGTCAGCAGCGGCGTGTCAGCAGTGCTGTGTCAGCAGTGGTGTCAGCAGCAGCGTGTCAGCAGTGGTGTGTCAGCAGCGTTGTCAGCAGTGGTGTCAGCAGCAGCTTGTCAGCAGCGATGTGTCAGCAGTGGTGTGTCAGCAGTGGTGTCTGCAGCGGCATGTCTGCAGCGGCATGTCAGCAGTGGCTTGTCAGCAGTGGCTTGTCAGCAGTGGGGTGTCAGCAGTGGCATGTCAGCAGTGGTGTGTCAGCAGCAGTGTGTCAGCAGTGGTGTCAGCAGCAGAGTGTCAGCAGCGATGTGTCAGTATTGTTGTGTAAGCAGTGCTGTGTCAGCAGCAGAGTGTCAGCAGTGGTGTCAGCAGCAGAGTGTCAGCAGAGATGTGTCAGTAGTGGGGTCAGCAGCGGCGTATCAGCAGCGGTGTGTCAGCAGTGGCTTGTCAGTAGTGGGGTGTCAGCAGTGGCTTGTCAGGAGTGGCTTGTCAGCAGTGGGGTGTCAGCAGTGGCATGTCAGCAGTGGCTTGTCAACAGTGGCTTGTCAACAGTGGTGTCTACAGAGGCGTGTCAGCAGTGATGTGTCAGCAGTGATGTGTCAGCAGTGGTGTGTCAGCAGTGGTGTGTCAGCAGTGGTGTGTCAGCAGTGGTGTGTCTGCAGTGGTGTGTGCAGTGGTGTCAGCAGCGGCGTGTCTGAAGTAAGTGGAGTGTCAGCAGCAGTGTGCCAGCAGTGGTGTCAGCAGCGATGTGTCAGTAGTGGTGTGTAAGCAGTGGTGTCAGCATCGTCGTGTCAGCATCGTCATGTCAGCAGTGGCTTGTCAGTAGTGGCTTGTCAGCAGTGGGGTGTCAGCAGAGGCATGTCAGCAGTTGTGTGTGAACAGTGGTGTCTACAGAGGCATGTCAGCAGTGGGATGTCAGCAGTGGTGTGTCAGCAGTCGTGTCAGCAGCGGTAGGTCAGCAATGGTGTGTCAGCAGCGGTGTGTCAGCAGTCGTGTCAGCAGTCGTGTCAGCAGCGGCATGTCAGCAATGGTGTGTCAGCAGCGGTGTGTCAACAGCGGTGTGTCAGCAGCGGTGTGTCACCAGCGGTGTGTCAGCAGCAGCGTGTCAGCAGTGGCATGTCAGCAGTGGTATGTCAGCAGTGGTGTGTCAGCAGTGGTGTCTGCAGCAGTGTGTCAGCAGCAGCATGTCAGCAGCTGCGTGTCAGCAGTGGCATTTCAGCAGCAGCATGTCAGCAGTGGCGTGTCAGTAGTGACATGTCAGCAGCGGCACGTCAGCAGTAGTGCATCACCAGTGGCGTGTCAGCAGCAACGTCAGCAGCGATGTATCAGCAGCACACCGCAGTGGTGTGTCAGCAGCGGTGTGTCAGTAGTGGTGTCAGCAGTGGTGTGTCAGCAGTGGTGTCAACAGCAGTGTGTCAGCAGTGGTGTGTCAGCAGCGGGGTGTCAGCAGCAGCTTGTCAGCAGCGGTGTGTCAGCAGCGGTGTATCAGCAGCGATGTGTCAGCAGCGATGTGTCAGCAGCGGTGTGTCAGCAGCGTTGTGTCAACAGTGGCGTGTCAGCAGTGGCATGTCAGCAGTGGCGTGTAAGCAGCGGTGTCGGCAGTGGTGTGTCAGCAGTGGTCTCAGCTGTTGTGTGGTAGCAGCGGCGTGTCAGCAGCGATGTGTCAGCAGCGGTGTGTCAGCAGCGGCGTGTCAGCAGTGCTGTTTCAGCAGTGGTGTCAGCAGCAGCGTGTCAGCAGTGGTGTGTCAGCAGCGTTGTCAGCAGTGGTGTCAGCAGCAGCTTGTCAGCAGCGATGTGTCAGCAGTGGTGTGTCAGCAGTGGTGTCTGCAGCGGCGTGTCTGCAGTGGCGTGTCAGTAGTGGCTTGTCAGCAGTGGCTTGTCAGCAGTGGGGTGTCAGCAGTGGCATGTCAGCAGTGGTGTGTCAGCAGCAGTGTGTCAGCAGTGGTGTCAGCAGCAGAGTGTCACCAGCGATGTGTCAGTATTGTTGTGTAAGCAGTGGTGTGTCAGCAGCAGTGTGTCAGCAGTGGTGTCATCAGCAAAGTGTCAGCAGCGATGTGTCAGTAGTGGGGTCAGCAGCGGTGTATCAGCAGCGGCGTGTCAGCAGTGGCTTGTCAGCAGTGGGGTGTCAGCAGTGGCTTGTCAGGAGTGGCTTGTCAGCAGTGGGGTGTCAGCAGTGGCTTGTCAGCAGTGGCTTGTCAACAGTGGTGTGTCAGCAGTGGTGTCTACAGAGGCGTGTCAGCAGTGATGTGTCAGCAGTGATGTGTCAGCAGTGGTGTGTCAGCAGTGGTGTGTCTGCAGTGGTGTTTCTGCAGTGGTTTGTCTGCAGTGGTGTGTCTGCAGTGGTGTGTCTGCAGTGGTGTCAGCAGCGGCGTGTCTGAAGTAAGTGGAGTGTCAGCAGCAGTGTGTCAGCAGTGGTGTCAGCAGCAGAGTGTCAGCAGCGATGTGTCAGTAGTGGTGTGTTAGCAGTGGTGTCAGCATCGTCGTGTCAGCATCGTCGTGTCAGCAGTGGCTTGTCAGTAGTGGCTTGTCAGCAGTGGGGTGTCAGCAGAGGCATGTCTGCAGTTGTGTGTCAACAGTGGTGTCTACAGAGGCATGTCAGCAGCGGGATGTCAGCAGTGGTGTGTCAGCAGTCGTGTCAGCAGCAGTAGGTCAGCAATGGTGTGTCAGCGGCGGTGTGTCAGCAGTCAAGTCAGCAGTCGTGTCAGCAGCGGCATGTCAGCAATGGTGTGTCAGCAGCGTTGTGTCAGCAATGGTGTGTCAGCGGCGGTGTGTCAGCAGTCATGTCAGCAGTCGTGTCAGCAGCGGCATGTCAGCAATGATGTGTCAGCAGCGGTGTGTCAGCAGCGGTGTGTCAGCAGCGGTGTGTCAGCAGCGGTGTGTCAGCAGCGGCGTGTCAGCAGTGGTATGTCAGCAGTGGTATGTCAGCAGTGGTGTGTCAGCAGTGGTGTCTGCAGTAGCGTGTCAGTAGCAGTGTGTCAGCAGCTGCGTGTCAGCAGTGGTGTGTCAGCAGCGGCATGTTAGCAATGAGGTGTCAGCAGTGAGATGTCAGCAGTGAGGTGTCAGCAGAGGTGTGTCAGCAGTGGTGTGTCAGCAGTGGTGTGTCTGCAGCAGGGTGTCAGCAGCAGTGTGTCAGCAGCAGTTTGTCAGCAGCAGTGTGTCAGCAGTGGTGTCAGCAGCAGAGTGTCAGCAGCGATGTGTCAGAAGTGGTGTGTCAGTAGTGGTGTGTAAGCAGTGGTGTCAGCAGTGGCGTGTCAGCAGCAGCATGCCAGCAGCGGCGTCTCAGCAGCGGCGTCTCAGCAGCGGCGTCTCAGCAGCGGCTTGTCAGCAGTGGCTTGTCAGCAGTGACATGTCAGCAGTTGTGTGTCAGCGGTGATGTGTCAGTAGCGGCGTGTCAGCAGTGGTGTGTCAGCAGCAGCGTGTCAGCAGTGGTGTGTCAACAGTGGCGTGTCAGCAGCGGCATGTCAGCAGCGGCGTGTCAACAGCGGCGTGTCAGCAGTGGCGTCAGCAGTGGCGTCAGCAGTAGTGTCAGCAGCGGTGTGTCAGCAGCGGCGTGTCAGCAGCGGCCTGTCAGCAGTGGCGTGTCAGCAGTGGCGTGTCAGCAGTGGTGTGTCTGCAGCGGCGTGTCAGCAGCGGTGTGTCAGCAGTGGCATGTCAGCAGCAGCGTGTCAGCAGTGGCGTGTCAGCAGTGGTGTCAACAGTGGTGTCAGCAGCGATGTGCCAGCAGTGGTGTCTCAGCAGTGGTGTGTCAGCAGTGGTGTCAGCAGCGGCGTGTCAGCAGTGGTGTGTCAGCAGTGGTGTGTCAACAGCAGCGTGTTAGTAGTGGCGTGTCAGCAGTGAGGTGTCAGCAGTGACGTGTCAGCAGCGGCGTGTAAGCAGTGGTGTCTGCAGCAGGTTGTCAGCAGTGGTGTGTCAGCAGTGACGTGTGACCAGTGGTGTCTGCAGCGTCGTGTCTGCAGCGTCGTGTCAGCAGCGGCATGTCCGCAGCGTTGTGTCAGCAGCAGTGTGTCAGCAGTGGTGTGTCAGCAGCGGTGAGTCAGCAGTGGCGTGTCAGCAGCGAGTCTTCAGTGGTGTCAGCAGTGGTGTCAGCAGCGATGTATCATCAGTGGTGTGTCAGCAGTAGTGTCAGCAGCGGCGTGTCAGCAATGGTGTGTCAGCAGTGGTGTGTCAACAGCAGCGTGTTAGTAGTGGCGTGTCAGCAGTGAGGTGTCAGCAGTGAGGTGTCAGCAGCGGCGTGTCAGCATTGGTGTGTCAGCAATGAAGTCTGCAGCAGGGTGTCAGCAGTGGTGTGTCAGCAGTGGCGTGTGACCAGTGGTGTCTGCAGCAGCATGTCAGCAGCGGCATGTCCGCAGCGGTGTGTCAGCAGCAGTGTGTCAGCAGTGGCATGTCAGCAGTGGTGTGTCAGCAGTGGTTTCATCAGTGGTGTGTCAGCAGCGTTGTCAGCAGTGGTGTCAGCAGCAGCTTGTCAGCAGCGATGTGTCAGCAGTGGTGTGTCAGCAGTGGTGTCTGCAGCGGCGTGTCTGCAGTGGCGTGTCAGCAGTGGCTTGTCAGCAGTGGCTTGTCAGCAGTGGGGTGTCAGCAGTGGCATGTCAGCAGTGGTGTGTCAGCAGCTGTGTGTCAGCAGTGGTGTCAGCAGCAGAGTGTCAGCAGCGATGTGTCAGTAGTGTTGTGTAAGCAGTGGTGTGTCAGCAGCAGTGTGTCAGCAGTGGTGTCAGCAGCAGAGTGTCAGCAGCGATGTGTCAGTAGTGGTGTGTAAGCAGTGGTGTCAGCAGCAGTGTATCAGCAGTGGCTTGTCAGCAGTGGGGTGTCAGCAGTGGAGTGTCAGCAGTGTCATGTCAGCGGTGGCATGTCAGCAGTGGCTTGTCAGCAGTGGGGTGTCAGCAGTGGCATGTCAGCAGTGGCTTGTCAGCAGTGGTGTGTCGGCAGTGGTGTCTACAGAGGTGTGTCAGCAGTGATGTGTCAGCAGTGATGTGTCAGCAGTGATGTGTCAGCAGTGGTGTGTCAGCAGTGGTGTGTCTGCAGTGGTGTGTCTGCAGTGGTGTGTCTGCACTCTGCAGTGGTGTCAGCAGCGGTGTGTCAGCAGTGGTGTCTGCAGCAGCGTGTCAGCAGTGGTGTGTCAGCAGTGATGTGTCAGCAGCGGCATGTTAGCAGTGGTGTGTCAGCAGTGAGGTGTCAGCAGTAAGGTGTTAGCAGTGAGATGTCAGCAGTGAGGTGTCAGCAGTGGCATGTCAGCAGTGGCTTGTCAGCAGTGGTGTGTCGGCAGTGGTGTCTACAGAGGTGTGTCAGCAGTGATGTGTCAGAAGTGATGTGTCAGCAGTGGTGTGTCAGCAGTGGTGTGTCTGCAGTGGTGTGTCTGCAGTGGTGTGTCTGCACTCTGCAGTGGTGTCAGCAGCGGTGTGTCTGAAGTGGAGTGTCAGCAGCAGTGTGTCAGCAGTGGTGTCAGCAGCAGTGTCAGCAGCGATGTGTCAGTAGTGGTGTGTAAGCAGTGGTGTCAGCAGCGGCGTGTCAGCAGCGGCGTGTCAGCAGCGTCGTGTCAGCAGTGGCTTGTCAGTAGTGGCTTGTCAGCAGTGGGGTGTCAGCAGCGGCATGTCAGCAGTGGTGTGTCAGCAGTGGTGTCTACAGAGGGATGTCAGCAGTGGTGTGTCAGCAGTCATGTCAGCAGCAGTAGGTCAGTAATGGTGTGTCAGCAGCGGTGTGTCAGCAGTCATGTCAGCAGCGGCATGTCAGTAATGGTGTGTCAGCAGCAGTGTGTCAGCAGCAGCATGTCAGCAGCGGCGTGTCAGCAGCGGCGTGTCAGCAGCGGTGTGACAGCAGCGGCGTGTCAGCAGCAGTGGTATGTCAGCAGTGGTATGTCAGCAGTGGTGTGTCAGCAGTGGTGTCTGCAGCAGTGTGTCAGCAGTGGTGTGTCAGCAGTGATGTGTCAGCAGCGGCATGTTAGCAGTGGTGTGTCAGCAGTGAGGTATCAGCAGTAAGGTGTCAGCAGTGAGATGTCAGCAGTGAAGTGTCAGCAGTGGCGTGTCAGCAGCGGTGTGTCAGCAGTGGTGTGTCTGCAGCAGCGTGTCAGCAGTGGTGTGTCAGCAGCAGTGTGTCAGCAATGGTGTCAGCAGCAGAGTGTCAGCAGTGATGTGTCAGTAGTGGTGTGTAAGCATTGGTGTCAGCAGTGGCGTGACAGCAGCGGTGTGTCAGCAGCGGCTTGTCAGCAGTGGCTTGTCAGCAGTGGGGTATCAGCAGCGGAATGTCAGCAGTGGTATCAGCAGTGGTGTCTACAGAGGTGTGTCAGCAGCAGGGTGTCAGCAGTGATGTGTCAGCAGTGATGTGTCAGCAGCGGCGTGTCAGCAGCGGCGTGTCAGCAGCGGCGTGTCCGCAGTGGTGTCAGCAGCGGCGTGTCAGCAGTGGTGTGTCAGAAGTGGCGTGTCAGCAGTGGTGTGTCAGCAGTGTTGTCAGCAGTGGTGTCAGCAGCGGCGTGTCAGCAGTGGCGTCAGCAGTAGTGTCAGCAGCGGCATGTCAGCAGCGGCGTGTCAGCAGCGGTGTGTCAGCAACGGCATGTCAGCAGTGGTGTGTCAGCAGTGGGATGTCTGCAGTGGCATGTCAGCAGCAGTGTGTCAGCAGTGGTGTCAGCAGCAGAGTGTCAGCAGTGATGTGTCAGTAGTGGTGTGTAAGCAGTGGTGTCAGCAGTGGCGTAACAGCAGCGGTGTGTCAGCAGCAGCTTGTCAGCAGTGGCTTGTCAGCAGTGGGGTGTCAGCAGCGGCATGTCAGCAGTCGTATCAGCAGTGGTGTCTACAGAGGTGTGTCAGCAGCAGGGTGTCAGCAGTGATGTGTCAGCAGTAATGTGTCAGCAGAGGCGTGTCAGCAGCGGCGTGTCCGCAGTGGTGTGTCAGCAGCGGCTTGTCAGCAGTGGTGTGTCAGAAGTGGCATGTCAGCAGTGGTGTGTCAGCATTGGTGTCAGCAGTGGTGTCAGCAGCGGCGTGTCAGCAGTGGCGTCAGCAGCGGCGTGTCAGCAGCGGCGTGTCAGCAGTAGTGTGTCAGCAGTGGTGTGTCTGCAGTGGCGTGTCAGCAGTGGCGTGTCAGCAGCGGTGTCAGCAGTGGCGTGTCAGCAGTGGTGTCTGCAGTGGTGTATCAGCAGTGGTGTCAGCAGCGGTGTCAGCAGTGGTGTCTGCAGTGGTGTCAGCAGTGGTGTCAGCAGTGGTGTCAGCAGCGATGTGTCAGCAGTGGTGTGTCAGCAGTGGTGTGTCAGCAGTGGTGTCAGCAGTGGCGTGTCAGCAGTGGTGTGTCAGCAGTGGTGTGTCAACAGCAGCGTGTTAGTAGTGGCGTGTCAGCAGTGAGGTGTCAGCAGTGAGGTGTCAGCAGTGAGGTGCCACCAGTGAGGTGTCAGCAGCAGCATGTCAGCATTGGTGTGTCAGCAGCGATGTTTCAGCTGTGGTGTGTCAGCAGCTGTGTGTCAGTAGTGGTGTCAGCAGCGGCATAATCCAGTAAAGCTTACCTTTTATTCCGAGCCCTCATCCACAAAAGCTTATGTTTTATGCTGAGTCTGCCGTCTGGATGCTAATGTTACGGACATCCCCTCAAAACGCTTCCAACGGCATGTGCACATTTAAGCATTGTTTAGATTTTTTAAAAGCGTATAGTAACAAAGTAGGATAAAAAAATAGTGTAGAATGCATTCCATACGCAAACGCATGCAATAGTTTTTTAAAAAGTGCAGCAAGTTAATATTAAACCCACCGTCTCACGCCGCCAGTAAAAGATCCAATCCCGCTGGACGTGGCCTAAAAAGGACAGGGTGGCAACCAGGAGGGGCTAAAAACCCTCCGGCACAATCAACAAAGTCTGTTCTGAATAATGACGCATACCAATCAAATTTGCAGGCAGAGCTGAGACACGACTTCTGGAACCGTATTGATTCCAAGAAGCCGAATTCGCATGCGCTGCTAACGCCAGGCAAAACCTAAAAACATTCCTTCTGATTGTCATCCACTTCAATTTGTCTCCCATTTTACACACTCCATCCTCCATTATCTGCCAAACTTCCACACCTCGACTCCTTTCTACATAGCACTTCACTTGTCCCAAACCTTAATTTACTCAAACCTCCCCTGAGACCCATTTTCCAACAATTCCACTTTCTCCATTATCATTACAAGTTTGGGTTACATCGGATATATATTTTTTTAATTATTATTTTGTTTATGGAAGTGTTTTATGCTTTTATGGATTATTGACAAATACAGATGGTTTTGACTGGCTGCATCGTACCTGTATTGGGCATAAGCACTGTTTGAGCCTAATCTCGAATTCGGAGTACTGTGAAACTGCTGCACTTTCGGTTGTCAGGTATAACCGGTTGTAATGGTGGAAAAGTGCAGATTTTGAGTGTGGCAAACCCGCATTTGCATGTCATTCCTATTGTGACCTCATTTACTAAGAATGCGGAAGTGAAATCGCCGGGGTCAAAACGCCATTGATTTCAATTTTGTTGTTGTTGATAAAACAGAGACTGTAAAACCCCAGTCACTCAAACTTTGGTCTTACATGAACGTGTCTACAAAAAAATTGGACGTATCCTTTATCGAGCACCAATGTGGAATTATGTCACGTCTGGAGCTCAAACAGTAAATTTACCCACTAATATAGGTAGTGAGTTTGTCTGAATTTAGGAATTAAATACAAGTTGAAATTTCTGTAGGGAGATATTAAGCCAATCCATATTACGGAGTTTATCTTGCTGCAATAATGTTTTTGGAGTTTTGTGTCCATGTGGAACCATCATTTAAGAAGGATGGAAAAGCTACTTGGGGAGGATGAAGGGTTGTCTGGTAAAATTGTGGGTGTTCTTTATCCCTGGAGCCTCGACTGAAGAGGGTAACATTCTTTTTCTTCTCCCAGGTTTGAGCACCTCAATGCTTTGGCTTCTTGTATTGCAGTGACCACCAAAGATGGACTGTTTTCTACTAGGTATGATAATCAGCCTTCTGTAACTGATTTGTAGTTGATGCAGCAGGTCTTGAAGATGATGCAGGGCTAGTACAAACAAGAATGGTTCCCAAGGATATCAACTGCAAACAGAGCAATATTTTTCTAATAGTGCAAAAGTAATTGAACCAATCATCATTGGGCCAATGAAAGTGGTTTATACTAAGAGTAGCTCCACGCTATATTCATGCCGTCTCCATCTTCTTTGTGATAAGTGGGTTGAAAGATAGGTTGCTATTTTAATGTATAAGCAAATGCTCGTTTAAAATAAAAAAAATATAAAAACATTTAGAAAATGGGAAATTATTCAATTTATACATGTAACTAATTATTCCATTAGGATATAGTGGGTTTCTTGAATAATCACCATTATGATATAGTGGGTTTCTTGAATAATCACTCTATCATTAATTTCATTTATACTCGAAATTTTCAGTCCTATTTACTACAAAGTGGCGGAGCGCGGCATTAACCGCCTTGGCTTAACGCCAAGCTCCACCACTTCAAAACGCCGGGCTGCACTGTATTTACAAGGATACAGTGCAGCCCTGCGTCTCCCCCTGCACTGGCGCTAATTTTAGCTACCTAGCGCCAACGCAGACACCCTTGCACCATAGTGCACCATAGTGCAAGGGTGCCTGCGTTGTAGGGAAAGATTGTTTATGTGCAAGAAGGTGTCCCTTCCTGACAATGAAGGTGTCCCTTCCTGCACAAAAACATTCTGAAATGGCATTTTGAAACTTCTATGTGTGCTGCTTAATGCAGCACACATAGAAGTTGCAAAACATAATTTTTTTTAATTGCTTATGTGCAGGAAGGATCACCTTACTGTACACAAACAATCGATATTCTTTTGCTGTTTCTTTGTGTGCTGCACAACGCAGCACACACAGAAACAGCAACAACAAGGAGAAATGAAACATTTCTCTTGGTTGCGCATGCCCCTTCTTTACGCTGCCCACCTCAAAAACCACTGGGTTTGACGCTGCCCTTGTGAATATATGGGCAGCGTCAAAACCAATGGGTGTTGCACTGCCCCACACCACCCATTGCCCGCCCCTTACACACTAAATGTAGCGGGAAAGGGGGGCTTATTTACAAGGCAGCATTAAGCCACGTTAAGTGGCTTAATGCTGCCTTGTAAATAAGGCGAAGCTGATATAGCCACCTGAACGTCACTGAAAGTGAAGTACCTGTGGTGATAGGGGCTTGTAAGTATGCCCTATAGATTAAAGAGCGCTTAAAGATGGTGAAAAATGACAAAATACTTTGGGGGTTATTCAGTGTTTGGTGGATGTAGGACATCTGCAAATAACTGGTGGATTACTGTCAATACTAGTTAGAGTTTCATCCTGGATATTCTCACTTATTAGTGCACATAGAACATTCACCATTTTTGGTAGACCTCCCACATCCACCAAACTCTAAATCCCTTTTGCCATTTTTCTAATTTTGCATGGAAGCCAACTGAGCTAATCCTTTGCTTAAAATGGTGGTGAACGTATGTCTGTCCATACATCTGTTTTTTATTTGACCTCATCTTATCCAATTTAAATCATATCCAATTCAAATAATCTGAAAAACCTTGAGGCTTCAAGAAAGGAGAAGTGACAAACTGAGATAGAATTCGCAGGGAAGGGCAAAGTGGCGAAAAAATTATGAATAAAAGGGACCTCATCTGCATAATACTGCAAGACACAGCTCTTACCCGCCCTCTTCACATCTTCTCTAAAACTCACATAGCCCATCCAGCAGTCTCATAGAGAATACCTCAAAAATAAGATTTAAGCACACCATGAAACACAGACTTGACAATACAATCTGTTCCTTAGAACTTCCATAGTAATCTTTTGTGTGAAGAATCCAATCAACTGCTGACATTTATTTTTCTCTTTTCCCCTGCAGAAACGCTGAAGCTGTGCTCCTATCTTGTAAAACATGAATATATTAATCTCATGGACTAATTTATGGTTTACCCTTATCTTGACAGACTTCTGGACAAAGGTGTAAATGTCCATTTTATGTAACACCACATTTGCAGCATTTGATTCCTCTTTCGTGGGGTTTCATACTGAGATCTGCGAAAAAAAGGACAGAGGTTTTCATATGTGTCTGTGAGTGTGCTACTTGCGACTTATCTACAACATCAAGAATGAAGCTGAAGTGTTGGAGAACAGTCGAGAGAATGAAGTCAATGGATCCTAGAATCCTCACTAATGTGTGGAGTGATGAGTTGAGATGAGGGGCCATGTGCAGTTTCTTGAAGAGCAGCTAGAATCTGGCGAGCGAGATTTGCAAGCAGAAATTATGTAAGCCGTTAGGCTCTAAACAAGAAGATCTCAAAAGCAGCAAAAGATGGAGGTTCTGTCCATCAAAGCATAAAATGCCTAGAAGAAAGAACATAGTGCTGTTGCAACAGCCAAGAAAGAAGCCACTGATCCACCACGGAAAATTAGAACGTCTGAACAGTATAGAACAATCAAAGTACATATCTCCAGAACTTGATTACCTGAAATCAACTTAGCCTGAAAAGACTAGGGTGCAAACTGGAACAGTATTCTCTACCCCAAAAAAACACCAACCCATTCCAAATGTACTGCCTTAGAAGTTGAACCTTCTTACCCAAAATCTCTTCTATTTGATCATCCTTTGCTATTCTATGTGGTTTGGTTTAAGCCGTTACAATGTCAAATTCCACACGAACAACAGATTACACCCTCATAATGCTTGCCGCCACCGCACACCTATCATCGTTGCCTTTCAGACATTCATCCCCTTCATGCCCCATATCTTTGCACTCATTTTAATTTTGGTTTGTTGTTTGAGTTACTTACACCCACAAATGTACTACTCTATGCCACTCTACTTTACGCCACTCCACTCAACACCACCCCAAACAATTGCATTCTACCACACTCTACACCACTCCACTCCACAAAACGCCATTCCGTGCCACTCTACTCTACACCACACCACTTTATACCACTCCACTCTAACCCACTCAACACCAATCTACCCCATTCCACTCTACGCCACTCCATTCTACACCACCCCACTCTACACCACTCCATTCCACTCTACGCTATGCCACTTCAGTGTATGCTACTCTATGCAATTCTACTCTACTTCACCCTACTGTATGCCATTCTACTCTACAGCACTCCACTCTACTCTATGCTACTCTACTGCACACCACTCCATTTAACTCTACACAAGTCTAAGCCACTCTACTGTACACCTCCACTCTACACCACTCCACTCCATTCATTCAAC
Organism: Triturus cristatus; assembly: GCF_964204655.1. Lineage (NCBI taxonomy): Eukaryota > Metazoa > Chordata > Amphibia > Caudata > Salamandridae > Triturus > Triturus cristatus. The sequence continues at coordinate 167,918,791 of NC_140588.1, read as the reverse complement.
TCCACTCCAATATATGCCACTATACTCTACCACTTCACTCTACGCCCACTCTACTCTATGCCACATCACTTCACTCCACTGCACTGTACTCTACGTCGCTCTACTCCATGCCACTCTACACTACTCTAGGCTGCTCCAATCCATGCCACTGTCCTCTACGCCACTCTCCCCTATGCCACTCTATGCCATGCCACTAACTTTTAGCCATGCTGAACAGCTGCCACGCCGCTGATCAATATGGCTAAAAGACTGGCAAAGCCAATAGGTCTTGCATAGGCAAGAGCTATTAACTTTGTCCATGGTTGTTTGTGTCTGCTGCCGCCTCAGGGCTTTTCAGGTGCCTCCTGCTTGTGCAGCAGTGTCAGCCTACTTCAGCTACTGATTAGTTTTTGTGCCATTCACATTTTACTTCCACCTAGCACAGCATACAACACAGGACAGTGGGATAGCCCATTTCAACCACTGATCAGTTAGCCAGCTATTCATGTTTTTGTATGCCCACAGTATTTAGGACAACACTAAGGTACACAAAACGGTGATGGATAAAATACTTGAATTAATCTCAGCCACTGGTAATTACTCAGGCAGCATCCCAATCAATTATTTTGCACACCATGCCATCGTAGTTTGGACCGAGCCATATGAAAATCTTTTCTGACCCTGCTTCAATGGAAACAGTCCAGCTTGAACTACCAGGCCAGGTCCTTCATGAGATGAAGTAGGTTTAGGGCCGTCAATGTGTTCTCGGATCTTCTGCATTTTTTCCACTGAAGAAGAGGTTGATGGCATTGCACTTTTCTGTGGAGTGAGAAATAGGGGAATCTGGCAGGAGGGATACAGTTCTTGATTGTCTTGAAGAGCGTTCTGCTTCTTTTGGTGGATCCATTGATGGTGATGGTATAGTACTGTTCTTAGGCTGATGTGATGACCTGTCTCCATGTTGCACTGAGGGCCTTCATTATCAAGAGCTCCTCAGGAGTTCTGTTATTCTTACCCGTCTCATATGGATTGTTTATTGTCAGCAATGTCTTTAGAATGCCAGGGCGCTAAAGGCTTTGGCTTGCACTTGCGCTTTTTTAATTTGGGTGCGGATGTTTGTAGGAAGCTGGCTCTTTATAGACTGTACCAAAAAGAGGTATACTGTGCACAGAGTCCAGTGAGTCCCCAAAGGTATGGCAGAGGTTAAAGTAGATACTACCTTACTTTCAATGTAGTGTTAACTGGGCTGAGCAGCTAGGCTTATCAGAGGGTAGTGTTAAGCATTTACTGTACACTCTCAGACAAAAAATGACGTCTCACACTCAAAGACTGAATCCAGACCAATTGGTTGTACAAAAAGTTGTTACTTTGTTGTTTTAGTTCTCAAACTAAGAATCATTTAGTGCAGGTAAGTTTCACAGTGGTTTAAAAGTAGCAATACTTTACAAGAATGCAGTAATGTTTTGTAAATGCAGCTACATACTTTACAGTATTAAGAATGTTTTCTGTAGATGCCAATCAAGTACAGTTGTATGCTTTTGCAGTGATAAGGTTTGGCAGTTCAAAGCAACAGATATAACTCAAATACAAATCTATGGAGGAAAACAATGCTAAACAGTTTGCAGGTAAGTACCTAAACTTACTTCCCCAGGCTTCAGGGGTTTAGGGCAACACAAGACATGGTTCAAGACCAAGTAGGTACTGCACAATCCCAGCGGCACTGTGGCGGCAGAGTGCAGAGGTCACTGGGCCCAATGTTATCCAATGGAGCTGGGGGGTACCTCGAAGTGGCACGGTTTGAAGGTAGGTACCCATGGTCTAAGGGCAAATGCCCCGGGGTCGAAGTGAGCACAGGGTGGCCGGAAAACAGCACCTAAGCTACACCAACAGCGGCACAGGGGTGGCCTGGTGTAGGGTGCAAGTCAGTGTCGGGCACCTTATGCTTTTCAACAGAGTTTGTCGTTTTCGGAAAGAGGCTGCAGGCTTGGACCAGGAGGCTGGATGAAGGCGACCAAAGGTTGGGCAGGTAAGTTGGATAGCTGGGGGACACCATCAGCTGGGCTCCCTAAAGTCAGGGGGCCCAGGATGCAGGGGTGTCTCTTGCTGTTGGGGCTTCTCAACTGGTTCAAGTCGCAGTCGGGCAGCAGGCTTCGAGGGGGAGATGGGGTCGTGGATAGGGCAGCCACTGATGCAGACGAGGTCAGGATCACCAGGGAGACTTCTCAGGATAGGTGAGTCACTCGAATTCAGGCAGTGGGTGTCGGGTGCAGATTGTGCTGGGGACAAGGATCTGCCTGGATCTGGAGTCCTTGAAGTTGGAGTTTCTTTGTTGGACAATCAGTGTCCTCAGAACAGAAGAGTCTTTTTCGAAGGCAGGGCAGGTCTCCAGGGTTATTGGAGGCTGCTTAGCTGCAGGACTCGCTGGCTTCAGCTCGCTGGTTCTCTGAAGCAGAGGACAGGCTGGCAAGGATGGGTCCAAAGAAGCTGTTGTCGTCATCTTCTCTGCAGCATGGCTCTTCGGTTCTTCTTCATCTTAAGTTGTCGTATCTAAGGAGCAAGGTTCAGGGGAGCCCCTAAACACCTAGATTTAGGAGCATTACAGGGCGATGTAGGTTGGGATCAATTGGTCCCTTCCCTGGGGTGTCTACACACTGCTTATGCCATCCAACAGTGGGGGGGAATATGCCTTGTCCTCATTGGGGGAGTGCCCTCATCTTCAAGATGGAGGGGACTGAGATGTGTGTTTCACTTCGCCTCCCAACCCCTCGCAAAGGTGGGCACACCTCCCTTTCTCTTAGGTTGTCCCGCCAATTCTCCTGCCCAAAGTGGGGGTCAGAGCCGGTGGGAGCCAACTCCTGATAGCAGCAGAGGCTTTGGCTTGCTTACAAAGGAAGCAAGCCTTTGAGGCTTCCAGTTCGTGGAACCTGCCCACCCTGGGGGAGGAGGCATGACACCTCTGCACAGGATGTGCTTTGTTTCAGGACCTAGAGAGGTGGCAGATGGAGGGTAGCCATTCAGGAACCACAGCAGGGATTGTCGTTTTCCAGGGGGCATCTCCAAGATGCTCCCTGAGTGCATTTTACATTAAATCCAACACTGGCATCAGTTTAGGTTTAATGTGCTGTGAAGCTTCATACCAAACTTCTCAGTCTTCAGTAAAGCCACCATGGAGCTGTGGAGTTCGTGCTGACAAACTCCCAGCCCATGAACTCAAAATGGCTTCACTGCACTTACAATGTCTGTGAATGGCACAGACACTGTAGCTGATTTTTTTTTTTTCACCGAGTTTAATGTAGCGCAAACTTGACCCGGTTTCGGGTATCAGAGCGCTTTACATAGCACCAGTTGCGTTATATGAGGACACATTCATTTTTGTTAGGCACGGGGAGATTTAGTAATTTGCCCAGAATCACAGGTTGTTCAGCGTCATTGCCGAGACCCAAACCCGGTTCCCCAAATTCGAGGTCGACTGCCCTAGCCGTTAGGCCAACTCCTCTCCCCTATTGCTCATGCAGCTATACTCTCAGCTGTGGTATAGTGTACTGCCTTTAGGGCTGTAATGCCTGCTAGAGGGGTGATGTACCCATGCTGCAGGCAGTGTGGGTGGACATTACACACAGGAATGTGGGCCATGTCAACTCTTTAGTTTGGTCTGCACCAAAACACACAGCCTGCAGTGGCAGTGTGTGGGTGTTAAGGTGAGGGGTCTCCGCGGGTGGCATGCCCACAGAGGTACCTCTCTAGTCAGAGGCCCTTGGTATCAGGGGTACTATTTACAAGGGACTTGCATGTGGCCCAGAGGTGTGCCAATTGTGGAGACAAAGGTACCATTTTGGGAAAGAACATAGGCCCTGTAAGCCTGATTGGCAGGGACTCAGGGCACACTCAGTCAAGTTGGCATCATGTATCTGGCAAAAAGGTAAGGGGTAACCATGCAAAAAGGTGCACTCAAAGACTGAATTCAGACCTTTAGTTTGTACAAAACATTATTTTGTTATTTTATTTCTAGAACCAAAAATCACTTAGTGCAGGTAAGTTTCACAGTGGTTTAAAAGTAGCAATACTTTTCAAGAATGCAGTAATGTTTTGTAAATGCAGTTATATACTTTACAGTATTAAGAATGTTTTCTGTAGTTGTCAATAAAGTACAGTTGTATGCTTTTGCAGTGATAAGGTTAGACAGTTCAGTGCAATAGATAGAACTACAATGCAATCCAATAGAGGAAAACAATGTTAAACAGTTTGCAGGTAAGTACTGAACGTACTTCCCCAGGCTTTGGGGGTTTAGGACAACACAGGGGAAGGTTCAAGACCAGATATGAGATGAGGGGCCATGTGCAGTTTCTTGAAGAGCAGCTAGAATCTGGCGAGCGAGATTTGCAAGCAGAAATTATGTAAGCCGTTAGGCTCTAAACAAGAAGATCTCAAAAGCAGCAAAAGATGGAGGTTCTGTCCATCAAAGCATAAAATGCCTAGAAGAAAGAACATAGTGCTGTTGCAACAGCCAAGAAAGAAGCCACTGATCCACCACGGAAAATTAGAACGTCTGAACAGTATAGAACAATCAAAGTACATATCTCCAGAACTTGATTACCTGAAATCAACTTAGCCTGAAAAGACTAGGGTGCAAACTGGAACAGTATTCTCTACCCCAAAAAAACACCAACCCATTCCAAATGTACTGCCTTAGAAGTTGAACCTTCTTACCCAAAATCTCTTCTATTTGATCATCCTTTGCTATTCTATGTGGTTTGGTTTAAGCCGTTACAATGTCAAATTCCACACGAACAACAGATTACACCCTCATAATGCTTGCCGCCACCGCACACCTATCATCGTTGCCTTTCAGACATTCATCCCCTTCATGCCCCATATCTTTGCACTCATTTTAATTTTGGTTTGTTGTTTGAGTTACTTACACCCACAAATGTACTACTCTATGCCACTCTACTTTACGCCACTCCACTCAACACCACCCCAAACAATTGCATTCTACCACACTCTACACCACTCCACTCCACAAAACGCCATTCCGTGCCACTCTACTCTACACCACACCACTTTATACCACTCCACTCTAACCCACTCAACACCAATCTACCCCATTCCACTCTACGCCACTCCATTCTACACCACCCCACTCTACACCACTCCATTCCACTCTACGCTATGCCACTTCAGTGTATGCTACTCTATGCAATTCTACTCTACTTCACCCTACTGTATGCCATTCTACTCTACAGCACTCCACTCTACTCTATGCTACTCTACTGCACACCACTCCATTTAACTCTACACAAGTCTAAGCCACTCTACTGTACACCTCCACTCTACACCACTCCACTCCATTCATTCAACTCCACTCCAATATATGCCACTATACTCTACCACTTCACTCTACGCCCACTCTACTCTATGCCACATCACTTCACTCCACTGCACTGTACTCTACGTCGCTCTACTCCATGCCACTCTACACTACTCTAGGCTGCTCCAATCCATGCCACTGTCCTCTACGCCACTCTCCCCTATGCCACTCTATGCCATGCCACTAACTTTTAGCCATGCTGAACAGCTGCCACGCCGCTGATCAATATGGCTAAAAGACTGGCAAAGCCAATAGGTCTTGCATAGGCAAGAGCTATTAACTTTGTCCATGGTTGTTTGTGTCTGCTGCCGCCTCAGGGCTTTTCAGGTGCCTCCTGCTTGTGCAGCAGTGTCAGCCTACTTCAGCTACTGATTAGTTTTTGTGCCATTCACATTTTACTTCCACCTAGCACAGCATACAACACAGGACAGTGGGATAGCCCATTTCAACCACTGATCAGTTAGCCAGCTATTCATGTTTTTGTATGCCCACAGTATTTAGGACAACACTAAGGTACACAAAACGGTGATGGATAAAATACTTGAATTAATCTCAGCCACTGGTAATTACTCAGGCAGCATCCCAATCAATTATTTTGCACACCATGCCATCGTAGTTTGGACCGAGCCATATGAAAATCTTTTCTGACCCTGCTTCAATGGAAACAGTCCAGCTTGAACTACCAGGCCAGGTCCTTCATGAGATGAAGTAGGTTTAGGGCCGTCAATGTGTTCTCGGATCTTCTGCATTTTTTCCACTGAAGAAGAGGTTGATGGCATTGCACTTTTCTGTGGAGTGAGAAATAGGGGAATCTGGCAGGAGGGATACAGTTCTTGATTGTCTTGAAGAGCGTTCTGCTTCTTTTGGTGGATCCATTGATGGTGATGGTATAGTACTGTTCTTAGGCTGATGTGATGACCTGTCTCCATGTTGCACTGAGGGCCTTCATTATCAAGAGCTCCTCAGGAGTTCTGTTATTCTTACCCGTCTCATATGGATTGTTTATTGTCAGCAATGTCTTTAGAATGCCAGGGCGCTAAAGGCTTTGGCTTGCACTTGCGCTTTTTTAATTTGGGTGCGGATGTTTGTAGGAAGCTGGCTCTTTATAGACTGTACCAAAAAGAGGTATACTGTGCACAGAGTCCAGTGAGTCCCCAAAGGTATGGCAGAGGTTAAAGTAGATACTACCTTACTTTCAATGTAGTGTTAACTGGGCTGAGCAGCTAGGCTTATCAGAGGGTAGTGTTAAGCATTTACTGTACACTCTCAGACAAAAAATGACGTCTCACACTCAAAGACTGAATCCAGACCAATTAGTTGTACAAAAAGTTGTTACTTTGTTGTTTTAGTTCTCAAACTAAGAATCATTTAGTGCAGGTAAGTTTCACAGTGGTTTAAAAGTAGCAATACTTTACAAGAATGCAGTAATGTTTTGTAAATGCAGCTACATACTTTACAGTATTAAGAATGTTTTCTGTAGATGCCAATCAAGTACAGTTGTATGCTTTTGCAGTGATAAGGTTTGGCAGTTCAAAGCAACAGATATAACTCAAATACAAATCTATGGAGGAAAACAATGCTAAACAGTTTGCAGGTAAGTACCTAAACTTACTTCCCCAGGCTTCAGGGGTTTAGGGCAACACAAGACATGGTTCAAGACCAAGTAGGTACTGCACAATCCCAGCGGCACTGTGGCGGCAGAGTGCAGAGGTCACTGGGCCCAATGTTATCCAATGGAGCTGGGGGGTACCTCGAAGTGGCACGGTTTGAAGGTAGGTACCCATGGTCTAAGGGCAAATGCCCCGGGGTCGAAGTGAGCACAGGGTGGCCGGAAAACAGCACCTAAGCTACACCAACAGCGGCACAGGGGTGGCCTGGTGTAGGGTGCAAGTCAGTGTCGGGCACCTTATGCTTTTCAACAGAGTTTGTCGTTTTCGGAAAGAGGCTGCAGGCTTGGACCAGGAGGCTGGATGAAGGCGACCAAAGGTTGGGCAGGTAAGTTGGATAGCTGGGGGACACCATCAGCTGGGCTCCCTAAAGTCAGGGGGCCCAGGATGCAGGGGTGTCTCTTGCTGTTGGGGCTTCTCAACTGGTTCAAGTCGCAGTCGGGCAGCAGGCTTCGAGGGGGAGATGGGGTCGTGGATAGGGCAGCCACTGATGCAGACGAGGTCAGGATCACCAGGGAGACTTCTCAGGATAGGTGAGTCACTCGAATTCAGGCAGTGGGTGTCGGGTGCAGATTGTGCTGGGGACAAGGATCTGCCTGGATCTGGAGTCCTTGAAGTTGGAGTTTCTTTGTTGGACAATCAGTGTCCTCAGAACAGAAGAGTCTTTTTCGAAGGCAGGGCAGGTCTCCAGGGTTATTGGAGGCTGCTTAGCTGCAGGACTCGCTGGCTTCAGCTCGCTGGTTCTCTGAAGCAGAGGACAGGCTGGCAAGGATGGGTCCAAAGAAGTTGTTGTCGTCATCTTCTCTGCAGCATGGCTCTTCGGTTCTTCTTCATCTTAAGTTGTCGTATCTAAGGAGCAAGGTTCAGGGGAGCCCCTAAACACCTAGATTTAGGAGCATTACAGGGCGATGTAGGTTGGGATCAATTGGTCCCTTCCCTGGGGTGTCTACACACTGCTTATGCCATCCAACAGTGGGGGGGAATATGCCTTGTCCTCATTGGGGGAGTGCCCTCATCTTCAAGATGGAGGGGACTGAGATGTGTGTTTCACTTCGCCTCCCAACCCCTCGCAAAGGTGGGCACACCTCCCTTTCTCTTAGGTTGTCCCGCCAATTCTCCTGCCCAAAGTGGGGGTCAGAGCCGGTGGGAGCCAACTCCTGATAGCAGCAGAGGCTTTGGCTTGCTTACAAAGGAAGCAAGCCTTTGAGGCTTCCAGTTCGTGGAACCTGCCCACCCTGGGGGAGGAGGCATGACACCTCTGCACAGGATGTGCTTTGTTTCAGGACCTAGAGAGGTGGCAGATGGAGGGTAGCCATTCAGGAACCACAGCAGGGATTGTCGTTTTCCAGGGGGCATCTCCAAGATGCTCCCTGAGTGCATTTTACATTAAATCCAACACTGGCATCAGTTTAGGTTTAATGTGCTGTGAAGCTTCATACCAAACTTCTCAGTCTTCAGTAAAGCCACCATGGAGCTGTGGAGTTCGTGCTGACAAACTCCCAGCCCATGAACTCAAAATGGCTTCACTGCACTTACAATGTCTGTGAATGGCACAGACACTGTAGCTGATTTTTTTTTTTTTCACCGAGTTTAATGTAGCGCAAACTTGACCCGGTTTCGGGTATCAGAGCGCTTTACATAGCACCAGTTGCGTTATATGAGGACACATTCATTTTTGTTAGGCACGGGGAGATTTAGTAATTTGCCCAGAATCACAGGTTGTTCAGCGTCATTGCCGAGACCCAAACCCGGTTCCCCAAATTCGAGGTCGACTGCCCTAGCCGTTAGGCCAACTCCTCTCCCCTATTGCTCATGCAGCTATACTCTCAGCTGTGGTATAGTGTACTGCCTTTAGGGCTGTAATGCCTGCTAGAGGGGTGATGTACCCATGCTGCAGGCAGTGTGGGTGGACATCACACACAGGAATGTGGGCCATGTCAACTCTTTAGTTTGGTCTGCACCAAAACACACAGCCTGCAGTGGCAGTGTGTGGGTGTTAAGGTGAGGGGTCTCTGCGGGTGGCATGCCCACAGAGGTACCTCTCTAGTCAGAGGCCCTTGGTATCAGGGGTACTATTTACAAGGGACTTGCATGTGGCCCAGAGGTGTGCCAATTGTGGAGACAAAGGTACCATTTTGGGAAAGAACATAGGCCCTGTAAGCCTGATTGGCAGGGACTCAGGGCACACTCAGTCAAGTTGGCATCATGTATCTGGCAAAAAGGTAAGGGGTAACCATGCAAAAAGGTGCACTCAAAGACTGAATTCAGACCTTTAGTTTGTACAAAACATTATTTTGTTATTTTATTTCTAGAACCAAAAATCACTTAGTGCAGGTAAGTTTCACAGTGGTTTAAAAGTAGCAATACTTTTCAAGAATGCAGTAATGTTTTGTAAATGCAGTTATATACTTTACAGTATTAAGAATGTTTTCTGTAGTTGTCAATAAAGTACAGTTGTATGCTTTTGCAGTGATAAGGTTAGACAGTTCAGTTCAATAGATAGAACTACAATGCAATCCAATAGAGGAAAACAATGTTAAACAGTTTGCAGGTAAGTACTGAACGTACTTCCCCAGGCTTTGGGGGTTTAGGACAACACAGGGGAAGGTTCAAGACCAGATAGGTACTGCACCACCAGCAACACTAGGGGGGCCAGATGCAGAGGTCGCTGAGCACAATGTTATCCAATAGAGCCTGGGGGTACCTCGAAGAAGCACGGTTTGCAGGTAGGTGCCCACGGTCTTAGGGCAAGTCCTGGGGGTTGAAGTGGGCACAGGGAGGGGCCACAATGCAGCACCAAAGCTACACCACCAGCGGCACAGGACAATCGGGTGCAGGGTGCAAATCAGCAACTGACGCCCAATGTTCTCCAATGGAGGTCGTCGGTTTTGGAAAGAGGCTGCAGCCTTGGACCATGAAGCTGCACGAAGGCGATCTATAACTGAGCAGGTAAGTTGGAAAGCTGGAGGATACCTGGGCGCTGTCAGCTGGGCTCTCCAAAGTCGGGGACGGAGGATGCAGGGGTGCCTTTTGGTGTTGGGGGTTTCTCATCTGGTTCTTGTCGCAGTCGGGGGGACCCTTTAACAGAAGCCAGTTGCTGATAGCAAAAGGGGTAGCTAACAAAGGCAGCTGGTCTTTGAAGCTTCTCCTTTGTGGGTCCTGCCCATCCTAGGGGAGCAGGCATGACACCTCTGCCCAGGATGTGCTTTGTTTGAGGACCCAGAGAACAGAGGCTCTCTATGCAGGGACCAGAAACCTATCTAGAGGTGGTAGATGGTGGGTAGCCATTCAGAAACCACGCAAGGGGCTTGTCATTTTACAGGGGGCATCTCTAAGAAGCCCTATGAGTGCATTTTACATTTAATCCAACACTGGCATCAGTGTGGGTTTAATGTGCTAAGAAGTTTGCTATCAAACGTCTGTCTTCAGTAAAGCCATCATGGAGCTGTGGAGTTCGTTCTGACCAACTCCCAGCCCATGTATTCAAAATGGCTTCACTGCACTTACAATGTCTATGAATGGCACAGACACGGTAGGGTCATATTGCTCATGCAGCTATGCCCTCACCTGTGGTATGGTGTACCTGCCTTTAGGGCTGTAATGCCTGCTAGAGGGGGGTGACTTACCCATGCTGCAGGCAGTGTGGGTGGGCATTGCACACAGGAATGTGGGCCATGTCAACTCTTTAGTTTGGTCTGCACCAAAATACGCAGCCTGCAGTGGCAGTGTGTGGGTGTTAAGGCGAGGGGGTCTCCTAGGGTGGCATACCCTCAGAGGCCCTCCCTGGTCGCAAGGCCCTTGGTACCAGCGGTACCGTTTGCAAGGTACTTGCATGTGGCCCAGAGGTGTGCCATTTGTGGAGACAAAGGTACAATTTTGGGAAGGAACATAGGCCCTGTAAGCCTGATTGGCAGGGACTCAGAGCACACTCAGTCAAGTTGGCATCCTGTATCTGGCAAAAAGGTAATGGGTAACCATGCGAAAAGGGGCACTCAAAGACTGTATTCAGACCTTTATGTTGTACAAAACGTTATTTTGTTATTTTATTTCGAGAACCAAAAATCACTTAGTGCAGGTAAGTTTCCCAGTGGTTTAAAAGTAGCACTTTTCAAGAATGCAGTAATGTTTTGTAGATGCAGTTATATACTTTACAGTATTAAGAATGTTTTTGATAGAAGTCAATTAAGTACAGTTGTATGCTTTTGCAGTGGTAAGGTTAGACAGTTCAGTGCAAAAGATAGAACTACAATGCAACCCAATAGAGGAGAACAATGTTAAACAGTTTGCAGGTAAGTACTCAACTTACTTCCCCAGGCTTTTGGGGTTTAGGACAACACAGGGCAAGGTTCAAGACCAGGTAGGTACTGCACCACCAGCGGCACAAGGGCGGCCGAATGCAGAGGTCACTGGGCACATTGTTATCCAATAGAGCCTGGGGGTACCTCGAAGAGGCACGGTTTTCAGGTAGGTACCGACGGTCTTAGGGCAAATGTCCTAGGGGTTGAAGTGGGCACAGGGAGGGAGCCACAATGCAGCACCAAAGCTACACCACCAGCGGGACAAGGCAGTCGGGTGCAGGGTGCAAATCAGCAGCTGACGCCCAATGTTCTCCAATGGAGGTCATCGGTTTCGGAAAGAAGCTGCAGCCTTGGACCATGAAGCTGCACGAAGGCGATCAACAACTGGGCAGGTAAGTTGGGTAGCTGGGGGACACCTGGGCACCGTCAGCTGGGCTCTCCAAAGTCGGGGACGGAGGATGCAGAGGTGCCTTTTGGTGTCGGGGTTTTCTCATATCGTTCTTGTCGCGGTCGGGGGGACCCTTCGAACAGAGGCTGCAGGAGTTGAGGGGCGGGGTCCTCGAGAGGTCAGCCACTGATGCAGACGAGGTCAGGGTCACTGGGGAGACTTCACAGGATAGGTGAGTCACTCAATCTCGGTCCATTGGCATCAGCTGCAGAGTGTGCTGGGGACACGGATCTGCCTGGATCCAGAGTCCTTGAATTTGGAGTTTCTTTGTTGGACAATACGTGTCCTCGGGATACAAGAGTCTTTTTCGAAGGCAGGGCTAGTCTCTGGTGTTCTTGGAGGCTGCTGGCTGCAGGACTCACCAGTTTCAGCTCACAGGGTCTCTGAAGGTAGGGGTGGGCGTAATTTGCGTAATCGCGTTACGCAAATCTCCGCAAAACGGTAAAAAATCTCAGCGAACACACAGAAATTCTGCGAACACACGGAATTGCTTGTTCGCGATGCTTTTTTCCTGTTCACATTCGCTGTTTGCATGCTCGGGGAGAAATATCTCGCAAACGCGCATTTTGGGTACGCGAACAAGCAAAAAATTTCGCAGTCGCGGGAAGCTGAATTTTGGGCAATTTCGCGTTCTCCACGGAATGCGAAATTACCCAAATTCCTCAAATTCCGCGAGCAGAATGGAATTTACCTCCCAGGCCTACTCTGAAGCAGGAGACAGGCTAGTAGAGCAGGGGCCAAAGCAGTGTCGTCATCCTCTTCTCTGCAGCACGGCTCTTCAGGTATCTTTTTCTTAGGTTGTCGTATCTAAGGAACTAGGTTATGGGTGCCCCAAAATACCTAGATTTAGTGGCGTTACAGGGTCCCTTCCCTGGGGTGTCTACACCCGCACTTATGCCACCCTCAAGTGAGGGGGAGGCATATGCCTCAGCCTGATTGGGGAAGTCCCCTCATCTTCAAGTTGGAGGGGACTGAGATGTGTGCTTCGCTTCACCTCCCCTACCTGAGGGGGTGGGATTGACAAAGGTAGGTACACCTCCCTTTCCCTCTAGGTTCCCCTACCGATTCTCCTGCCCAAAGTGGGAATCAGAGCCAGTGGGAGCCAGTTGCTGATAGCAGCAGGGGTAGATAACAAAGGCAGCTGGCCTTTGAAGCTTCCCCTTGTGGACCCTGCACATCCTGGGGGAGCAGGCATAACACCTCTGCCCAGGATGTTCTTTGTTTCAGGACCCAGAGAGCGGAGGCTCTCTATGCAGGGGACAGAAACCTGTCTAGAGGTGGTAGATGGTGGGTAGCCATTCAGGAACCACACAAGGGGTATGTCGTTTTCCAGGGGGAAATCTCTAAGAAGCCCTATGAGTGCATTTTACATTAAATCCAACACTGGATCAGTGTGGCTTTATTGTGTTGAGAAGTTTAGTATCAAACTTCTCAGTCTTCAGTAAAGCCATCATGGAGCTGTGGAGTTCATTCTGACAAACTCCCAGCCCATGTACTCAAAATGGCTTCACTGCACTTAGAATGTCTGTGAATGGCACAGACACTGTAGGGGCATATTGCTCATACAGCTATGCCCTCACCTGTGGTATGGTGTACCCTGCCTTTAGGGCTGTAATGCCTGCTAGAGGGGTGACTTACCCATGCTGCAGGCAGTGTGGGTGGGCATTGCACACAGGAATGTGGGCCATGTCAACTCTTTAGTTTGGTCTGCACCAAAACACGCAGCCTGTAGTGGCAGTGTGTGGGTGTTAAGGTGAGGGGTCTCCGAGGGTGGCATGCCCTCAGAGGCCCTCTCTGGTCACAAGGCACTTGGTACCAGGGGTACCGTTTACAAGGTACTTGCATGTGGCTCAGAGGTGTGCCAACTGTGGAGACAAAGGTACCGTTTTAGGAAAAAACATGGGCTCTGTAAGCCGATTGGCAGGTACCCAGGGCACACTCAGTCAAGTTGGCATCATGTATCTGGCAAAAAAGTAAGGGGGTAACCATGCAAAAAGGGGCACACAAAGACTGAATTGAGACTATTAGGTTGTACAAAACGTTATTTTGTTATATTATTTCTAGAACCAAAAATCACTTAGCGCAGGTAAGTTTCACAGTGGTTTGAAAGTAGCAATACTTTTCAAGACTGCAGTAATGTTTTGTAAATGCAGTTATGTACTTTATCGTATTAAGAATGTTTTCTGTAGATGTCAATCAAGTACAGCTGTATGCTTTTTCAGTGATAAGGTTTGACAGTTCAATGCAATAGATAGAACTACAATGCAAATCTATTGAGGAAAACAATGTTAAACAGTTTGCAGGTAGGTACCTAAACTTATTTACCCAGGCTTTGAGGGGTTTTAGGACAACACAAGGCACGGTTTAAGACCAGGTAGGTACTGAACTAACAGCGGCACTGGGGCGGCTGAGTGCAGAGGTCACTGGGCCTAATGTTTTCCAATAGAGCCGGGGGTACGTCTAAGAGGCACGGTTTGAAGGTAGGTACCCACAATGTTAAACAGTTTGCAGGTAAGTATTCAACTTAATTCCCCAGGCTTTGGGGGTTTAGGACAACAGAAGGCAAGGTTTAACACCAGGTAGGTACTGAACTAACAGCCGCCCTTGGGCGGCAGAGTGCAGAGGTCACTGGGCCTAATGTTATCCAATGGAGCCGGGGGGTACCTTGAAGAGGCACGGTTTGAAGGTAGATACCCACAATGTTAAACAGTTTGCAGGTAAGTACTCAACTTACTTCCCCAGGCTTTGGGGATTTAGGACAACACAGGGCAAGGTTCAAGATCAGGTAGGTACTGCACCACCAGCGACACTAGGGCGGCCGGATGCAGAGGTCACTGGGCACAATGTTATCCAAAAAAGCCTGGGGGTACTTCGAAGAGGCACGGTCTGCAGGTAGGTACCCACAGTCTTAGGGGAAATGCCCCAGGGATTAAAGTGAGCACAGAGTGGCCACAAAGCAGCACCAAAGCTACACCATCAGCGGCACAGGGGTGGATGGGTGTAGTGATCAAATCAGTGTCGGGCAACCAATGCTTTCTAACGGAGGTCGTCGTTTTTGGAAAGAGGTTGCAGACTTGGATCAGGAGGCTGGATGAAGGTGACCTACGGTTAGGCAGGTAAGTTGGATAGCGGGGGGACACCATCAACTGGGCTCCATAAAGTCAGGGGGCGGAAGATGCAGGGGTGCCTTTTGGTGTTGGGGTTACGCAACTGGTTCCAGTTGCAGTCGGGCTGCAGGCATAGAGGAGGAGAGGTGTTCCTGAATAGGTCAGCCACTGATATAGACGAGGTCATGTCTGCCAGGGAGACTTCACAGGATAGGTGAGCCACTCGAAATCGGGCCGAGGGCATCGGGTGCAGAGTGTGCTGGGGACGCGGATCTGCCTGGATCGGGAGTCCTTGAAGTTGGAGTTTCTTTGTTGGACAATTCGTGCCCTCAGAAGACAAGTCTTTTTCGAAGGCAGGGCAGGTGTCCAGGGTTCTTCAAAGCTGCTTAGCTGCAGGACTCGCTGGTTTCAGCTTGCATGTTCTCTGAAGCAGAAGACAGGCTGGTAGGGATTGGGCCAAAGCAGTTGTTGTCGTCATCTTCACTGCAGCACGGCTCTTTGGTTCTTCTTCTTAGGTTTTTGTATCTAAGGATTAAGGTTCAGGGGTGCCCATAAATAACTAAATTTAGGGGAGTTACAGGGGGTGCAGATTGGGACTAATGGGTCCCATACCTTGAGTCTCTTCGCCTCTCTTATGCCACTCTCCAGTGAGGGGGAGCATATGCCTCGTCCTCATTGGAGGAGTCCCCTCATCTTTCAAGATCGAGGGGACTGAGATGTGTGCCTCTCCCACCTGAGGGGTGGGGTCGGGAAAGGTGGGCACACCTCCCTTTCTCTGTAGGTTTTTCCGCGGATTCTTCTGCCCCAAGAGGGGTCAGAACCGGCGGGAGCCAACTCCTGATAGCAGCAGAGGCTTGGGGCTAGTTAACAAAGGCAGCAAGCCTTTGAACCTTCCCCTTCGTAGAACCTGCCCATCCTGGGGGAGGAGGGCATGACATCTCTGCCCAGTATGTGCCTTTTTGCAGGACCCAGAGAGGTGGCAGATGGCGGGTAGCCATTCCGGAACCACTCCAAGAATAGTCGTTTCCAGGGGGCATCTCTAAGATGCCCTCTTAGTGCATTTTACATTTCATGCAACACTGGCATCAGTGTTGGTTTAATGTGCTGTGAAGTTTGGTACCAAACTTCTCAGTCTTCAGTAAATCCATCATGGAGCTGTGGAGTTTGTGCTGACAAACTCCCAGCCCATGTGCTCAAAATGGCTTCACTGCACTTACAATGTCGGTGAATGGCACGGACACTGTAGGGGCATATTGTTCATGCAGCTATGCCCTCCACTGTGGTACGGGTGACTTAGCCATGCCACAGGCAGTGTGGGTGCGCATTGAACACATAAATGTGGGCAATGTCGACTCTTTAGTTTGGACTGCACCAAAACACGCAGCCTGCAGTGGCAGTGTGGGGGTGTTAAGGTGACGGGTCTCTGAGTGTGGCATGCCCTCAGAGGGTCCTCTCTGGTCACAAGGCCCTATGTACCAGGGGTACCATTTACAAGGGACTTGCATGTGGCCCAGAGGTGTGCCAGTTGTGCATTCAAAGGTGCAGTTTTGGGTAAGAATATAGGCCCTGTAAGCCTGATTGGCAGGGACCCAGGGCACACTCAGTCAAGTTGGCATCATCTATCTGGCAAAAAGGTAAGGAGTAACCATGCAAAAAGGGGCACGCAAAGACTGAATTCAGACCGTTAGGTTGTAGAAAACATTGTTACTTTGTTATTTTATTTCTAGAACCAAGAATCACATAGTGCAGGTAAGTTTCACGGTGGTTTAAAAGTAGCAATACTTTTCAAAAATGCACTAATGGTTTGTAATGCAGTTATATACTTTACAGTATTAAGAATGTTTTCTGTAGATGTCAATCAAGTACAGTTGTATGCTTTTGCAGTGATAAGGTTAAACAGGTTAGTGCAATAGATACACCTACAATGCAATCCTACAGAGGAAAACAATGTTAAACAGTTTGCAGGTAAGTACTCAACTTACTTCCCCAGGCTTTGGAGGTTTAGGACAACACAGGGCAAAGTTCAAGACCAGGTAGGTGCTGCACCACCAGCGACACTAGGGCGGCCAGATGCAGAGGTCGCTGGGCACAATGTTATCCAATATACCCTGGGGGTACCTCGAAGAGCCACAGTTTGCAGGTAGGTACCCGCGGTCTTATATTAAATGCCCAGGGGATTGAAGTGAGGACAGGGAGGGGCTACAATGCAGCACCAAAGTTACACCACCAGCGGGACAGGGCAGTTGGTTGCAGGGTGCAAATCAGCATCTGACGCCCACTGTTTTACACTGGAGGTCGTCGGTTTCAGAAAGAGGCTGCAGCCTTGGACAATGAAGTTGCAGGAAGGCGATCAACGGCTGGGCAGGTAAGTTGGATTGCGGCGGAACACCTTGGCACTGCCAGCTGTGGTCTCAAAAGTAGGGGACGGAGGATGCAGGGGTGTCTTTTGGTGTCGGGGTTTTCTCAACTGGTTCTTGTCGCAGTCGGGGGGAACCTTCGAACAGAGGCTGCAAGCGTTCAGGGGAGTCCTGGATAGGTCAGCCACTGATGCAGATGAGGTCAGGATCACCGCACAGACTTCACAGGATAGGTGAGTCACTTGAACTCGGGCAGTGGGCGTCGGGTGCAGTGTGCTGGGGACGCGGATCCGCCTGGATCCGGAGTCCTTGAAGGTGGACTTTCTTTGTTGGAGAATCCATGTCCTCGGAAGACAAGGGTCTTTTTCGAAGGCATGGCAGGTTCTCCATGGTTGTTGGAGACTGCTTAGCTGCAGGACTTGCTGGTTTCAGCTCGCAGGGTATCTGAAGCAGAAGACAGGCTGGTAGGGATGGGGCCAAAGCAGTTGTCGTCGTCATCTTCTCTGCAGCACGGCTCTTCGGTACTTCTTCTTCTTAGGTTGTCGTATCTAAGAAGCAAGGTTCAGGGGTGCCCCTAAATACCTACATTTAGTGCTGTTACAGGGGGGTGCAGGATGGGACTAATGGGTCCCTTCCTTGGGGTGTCTATGACGCCCCCTCTTATGCTACCTACCATCTTCAAGATGCTGGGGACTGAGATGTGTGCGTCACTTCGCCTCCCACACCTGAGGGGTTGGATTGGCAAAGGTGGGCACACCTCCCTTTCTCCCTAGGTTTTCCCACCGATTCTCCTGCCCAAAGAGGGGTCAGAACCGGAGGGAGCCAACTCCTGATAGCAGCAGAGGCTGGGGTTAGTTAACAAAGGCAACAAGCCTTTGAACCTTCCTCTTTATAGAACCTGCCCATCCTGGGGGAGGAGGGCATGACACCTCTGCCCAGGATGTGCTTTTTTGCAGGACCCAGAGAGGTGGCAGATGGCGGGTAGCCATTCAGGAACCACTCCAGGGATGGTGGTTTTTCCAGGGCGAATCTCAAAGATGCTCTCTGAGTGCATTTTACATTAAATCCAACACTGGCATCAGTGTGGGTTTAATGTGCTGAGACGTTTGGTGCCAAATTCAGACTATTCGGGTGTACAAAACATTGTTACTTTGTTATTTTATTTCTAGAACCAAAAATCACTTAGTGCAGGTAAGTTTTACAGAGGTTTAAAAGTAGCAATACTTTTAAAGAATGCAGTAATGTTTTGTAAATGCAGTTATATACTTTACAGTATTAAGAATGTTTTCTGTAGATGTCAATCAAGTACAGTTGTATGCTTTTGCAGTGATAAGGTTAGACAGTTCAGTGCAATAGATAGAACTACAATGCAATCCTACAGAGGAAAACAATGTTAAACAGTTTGCAGGTAAGTACTCAACATACTTCCCCAGGCTTTGGGGGTTTAGGACAACACAGGGCAAGGTTCAAGACCAGGTAGGTACTGCACCTCCAGAGGCACTAGGATGGCCGGATGCAGAGGTCGCTAGGCACAATGTTATCCAATACGGGGGTACCTAGAAGAGGCACGGTTTGAAGGTAGGTACCTGCAGACTTAGGGCAAATGCCCGGGGGTTGAAGTGAGCACAGAGAGGGGCCACAATGCAGCACCAAAGCTACACCACCAGGGGCACAGGGTGGTAGGGTGCAAATTAGCGCCTGACGCTTAATGTTTTCCAATGGACGTGGTCGGTTTCGGAAAGAGGCTGCAGCCTTGGAGCATGAAGCTGCCCGAAGACGATCAATGGCTGGACAGGTAGGCTGGATAGCTGGGGGACACCTGGGCACCATCAGCTGGGCTCTCCAAAGTCTGGACGAAGGATGCAGGGGTGCCTTTTGGTGTGAGGGTTTTCTCATCTGGTTCTTGTCGCAGTCGGGAGGACCCTTCTAACAGAGGCTGCAGGCGTTGAGGGGGGAGTCCTGGAAGGGTCCACCACTGATGCAGACGAGGTCAGGATCGCTGGGGAGAATTCACAGGATAGGTGAGTCACTCGAACTCGGGCCATTGGCGTCAGGTGCAGCGTGGGCTGGGGACGCGGATCCGCCTAGATCCGGAGTCCTTGAAGATGGAGTTTCTTTGTTGGACAATCAGTGTCCTCTGGATACAAGTCTTTTTCAAAGACAGGGCTGGTCTCTGGGGTTCTTGGAGGCTGCTGGCTGCAGGACTCCCCAGTTTCAGCTTGCAGGGCCCCTGAAGCAGGAAACAGGCTGTTAGAGCTGGGGCCAAAGTAGTTGTTGTAGTCCTGTTCTCTGCAGGACGGCTCTTCAGGCCTCCTTTTTCTCAGGTTGTCGTATCTAATTAACCAGGTTTATGGTTTCCCTTAAATACCTAGATTTAGGGGCGTTAGAGTGGGGTACAGGTTGGGACCAATGGTCCCTTCCCTGGGGTGTATACAACCCCCTCTTTTGCCACCCTCCAGTGGGAGAGGGCATATGCCTCATCCTGATTGGGGGGTCCCCTCATCTTCAAGATGGAGGGGACTGAGATGTGCGCTTCGCTTCACCTCCCCCACCTGAGGTGTGGGGTTGACAAAGGTGGGCAACACTCCCTTTCTCTCTAGGTTTTCCTGCTGATTCTACCGCCCATAGTGAGAATCAGAACCAGTGGGAACCAGTTGCTGATAGCAGCAGGGATAGCTAACAAAAGCGGCAGGCTTTAGAAGATTCCCCTTCGTGGACCCTGCCCATCCTGGGAGAGCAGGCATGACACCTCTGCCCAGGATATGCTTTGTTTCAGGACCCAGAAAGTGGAGGCTCTCTACCCAGGGGCCAGAAACCTGTCTAGAGGTGGTAGATGGTGGGTAGCCATTCAGGAACCACACAATGGCTTGTTGTTTTCCAGGGGGCATCTCTAAGATGCCCTCTGAATGCATTCTACATTAAATCCAACACTGGCACCAGTGAGGGGTGACATACCCATGCCACAGGCAGTGTGGGTGGGCATGGCACACAGGGATGTATGCTATCTCGATTCTTCAGTTTTGTCTGCACCAAACACGCAGGTGGCAGTGCTAAGGTGAGGGGTCTCTGAGGGTGGCGTAATACATTCTGCAGCCCTCAGAGGCTTTCTCTGGTCACAAGGCCCGTGGTACCAGAGGTACCTTTTACAAGGTGCTTGCATGTGGCCCAGAGGTGTGCCAATTGTGGAGAAAAAGGTACAGTATTGAGAAAGAACACAGGCCCTGGGAGCCTGAGCGTCAGGGACCCAGGGCACACTCAGTCAAGTTGGCAACATGTATCTGGCAAAACGTTAGGGGGTAACCATGCAAAAAGGGGCACTTTCCTACAATGTTCACATAGTTTTCCAAGAAATTGTAGAGTGCACGCAGACAGGCACAGCGCAGAGTACAGGCAGAGTGCTCACTTGGCAGACTCCTAATGTAGTTCAGGAACAGAGTCCCCCATGCACCGTAGGTGCTGGATGTAAGTTCAATACTTCATTTTGTTTCCATTAACTACTTCCATCTTTTTCTGGATGAAGATTTCTTTGAGGATATAAAGCCCCAAACAAATGTACATGCCTCTCGGTTTCTGAGGAATCATTGAGGCACTCTGTTGCCTCAATCTGGGGCACACCTGGAGGCTCAAAACATCACTTGTGGAGTTAAAAGAAATTCTGAGCCTAACACTGAACATGGGAAACCTACACAACCCAACTGTACAGTCCTTCTACTCATGCGGTTTGAGCAAAACCCAGCTTCGCACTGGTCATGAGCACAGCTAGGTTTTGGATTTTGGAGCCTATGTTGCTTTTCAATGATAATTCTGTTGCATTGCCCCAGGATCACCCATACCGTGACAGACTGTTAAAAATACAGACTGTCGTGGAACATTTGTCTGCCAAGTTTCTAGAGATTTATATTCTTGGAAAGAATATAACAGTCAATGAGTCCTTGATCTTGTACAAAGGGGGATTTCTGTTTATGCAAAGCAAATCAAGTATTGTATTGTAATTGCATTTACATAGCGCTTACTACCCCTGATGAGGTGTCAAAGCGCTTTTTCGCCGAGTAGCGCGCTACTCTGAGACCTATAGAGGATTAGTGTTGAATTAGTATAGTGAAACATGCAAGTAAATTTTAAGTGATGGATAGGTTAGTCAGTTATTTTGATTCGGAAGGATAGCAGAAGGATAGAAGATGAAAAAAAAGGTTTGTATTTATATAGTGCTTGTTACCCCTGATGGGGTGTTGAAGCACGCTACTCCGCAAACTCATAAAAATTAGTGCTGAATTAGTATGGTGAATATGAAAGTAATTTGAGTGGTGGATATTAGTCAGTTATTTGGAGTAAGAAGGATAGGGGAGGGATAAAAGGGAGGTAATGTTTGCATTCATGTAGCACCCGTTACCCCTGATGGGTGTTGAAGCGCTTTTGTGGCGTGTAGGACGCTACTCCGTAACCCATAAAGGATTAGTGTTGAAAAGTAGTATAGTGAAGTATGAAGTAATTTGAGTGGTGGATATATATCATTCAGGTATTTGAATAGAGAAGGGTAGGTTGCGGGATAGAAGAGGGAAAGAGGTTTGTATTTATATAGCGCTTGCTACACCTTGATGGGGTTTTGAAGCGCTTTATTGGCGAATAGCACACTACTCTGGAACCCCTTAGGAATAATGTTGAATTAGTATTGCAAAACATCAAAGTAATTTGAGTGGTGGATAAGTTAGTCAGTTATTTGGATTGAGAAGGGTTGGGGAGGGGTGGAAAAAGGAAAAAGGTTTGCATTTATATAGCACTGATAACCCTGATGGGGTGTTGAAACGCTTTATTGGCGAGTAGCACGCTACTCTGGAACCCATAAAGGATTAGTGGTGAATTAGTATAGTGGAATATGGAATTCAAGAAGTGAACATGTTAATCTGTTATTTTGATTGAAAAGGAACGTATGAACCCGTTACAGCATCAGGATGTACACGTTGTGGGAGAGCTCTACGGGTTTTATGTACAGCCTAAGAGTATATACAGGAAAACACTCCACAATAATGCTGCAGGTTGCTCTTTCACTTTAGGAGTTAGTGAGTAGATTGTATGGCAGCTTGATCCCTCCTACCCCAGGCATACTAATCTTTATACCCCCCTGGGGTGGCATATAAGGGATGTTTAACCTCAATTTGCCCCAGAGAATCAGAATGTCCATTAGACCACCGGGAAATTGCTTCATTTACTGTTTTGACTTGAGCCTTCCTGCTGGACATGGGCCTGTGCTCCCTATATTCCCTGGGACAACGGTTTTTCTGCCCTTGGGGGGGGGGGGGTGTTTGCTCCCAATCTACTCCCCAGGGGATAAAAAGCCTACTAAATCAAAAGTGAATTGCAGAGTTAACTTTTTTGGGGGTGAGAGGCCCCTAGGACAAAATATGAAGAGTGGGCAGCCCACCCTATCATTGGTCTCAGCCCCTGTCCCTAAAGCCTTTAAAGCCCCAACAGTCTTTCTGCATTCCTGGTGCACTGAGCATCCCCATTCCCATGGCAAGCAAGAGGAAATTTAAATTGGTCTGGGGGCAAACATCAGATATGGACGCGCAGATTGGGGGTAAATTCAAATGTCATTTTCTTGCTATACTACCATGCTGAATGGCTGACATATCTGAAAACTAGACAGCAGGGGAGTCCAGTGCAGGGTGTCAGCTTGGAGGTGATTTATAAATTTGTCAGTCAGCTCCTTCCCGTCAGGGGGAAGGAGTAATCTACTCTGCGTTCCTCTGGTGGAACAACTGGTCATCCGCCCTAATATAACTCACCCCCTAAGCATCAGAAAGGGCCTAATCAAATTTATAAGGGGGAGGCTTGTTTCAACTTTTCCCACTTCAGTGTCTGGGTTCCCCTCCTCCAGTCTCAGGAATGTCAGCAATACCTGTCCACTGGAGAAGCATACTCATAGGCATGTTGTGTATATGAATAGTCAAGGGCTTCTAAAATGGAAACCACAGACCTGTGTCACTCCATTTACTCATACACTGCACACCACCACACTAGCATACACACACATGCTTAAGTGCATAGAATCTTGGTGCTACGACCCAAGATCACAGTGACCAGCAGAACACTAATGCTACCACCACTGTGCCACACGTGTGAAGCACCTGACGGGGACAGTAGT
Organism: Triturus cristatus; assembly: GCF_964204655.1. NCBI lineage: Eukaryota > Metazoa > Chordata > Amphibia > Caudata > Salamandridae > Triturus > Triturus cristatus. Next base: position 167,895,425 of record NC_140588.1, on the reverse strand, counting down.
CCATCTGTCAACATGAAGATTTCGATTGGTGCGCGCCTTGAAGTCCAGGACCAGCATAAGTCCAGAACCTCTCGCAAGTCAATGGCAAGCCCAGTCTTCTGAATACACACTACATTAGTGACTCACCATGCAAACTTCCACTATTTCCCTCAATCATCATGTAAAGTTGTCTAACTAAGCCTTTGCATGACATCACTGACAGCTTTCACAACCATACGCCAAAACAATAACTCACTAACACTTGACCAACTGATTGACACTGTCACCACCCTATTTCATGCGCCTGCTATTTACAATGCACCTGAACCCACAACAGCTCTATTTTAAGATCTTGACAGCATTCTAGATCACCTTCACACTCTGGTCCCTCTGAACATTCTTGGGGTTTGAGTTTGTAACAGATACACAAACACCCACATACAGAATACAATCTCCTCTCTACTTCATGCTGACCAGATACTCATTAATATTCAGGCATGCTCTACTCACAACACAACAACCTCATACTGACCTCTAGACACAGAGGCTACCTTTGTGTCCACATCCCTCTGATCATGCCTGCATGCACATACCAGTTACACAACCTCATGATGATTCACTGATTGTCAACTCATCTATCTCTAGATATAACATTCTATACTTTATCCCTGTACCACAATGCACAACGATATCTCTACTTCACCCAGTCCCAACATCTTCTATGACCTCAGAAACACACTTCCCTCACTCTTAGATCCACACTTGCACATCAGAACCTTTAACCCTCCAGCGCCACATGCAGAGCAATGGATATATTGATATTCCACCTAAATCCAAACATATTTTTCACAAGACATGCCCGGGGGTAAGGAAATCCAAAGCTAACTTCAACCATGATTTCCCAATAACTTCCGTTAGTGACAAAGGTGGTTGACTTACAGTTCTTACCGCCACTACTGGCACATGCACAGCACTCTTTCAATTTTTATTTTATTTGTGTGAGAAAATCAGAATTATTGGCTCATGCTCCTGTAAGCCATACAACGCTAAGGATGCCTCTACAGTTGCACTTTTTATCACCAAAGCAATCAATATACATAAAAGTATTGTTTTATGTTGTCAAATATTTTGTCATGTACTTTTGCTACTGTTATTGATAAAAATAGCTATTTGTAAGTGCTCTTGTTTTTACTCTTGGTGTAATCATGTATTATTATTTTATTGTCAACTACGTTTATGGTTGTTTACATACCGAATAAAGTTTTTGAATCGAATCGCCTTTACAGTATTATTCAGTTTATTACGACTAGAAGTGGTACAATCAGAGTCTTCTTCAGACGTTTACTCTCATGCAAACATAAAACAGAAACTTCTTCGCTTCTGGGAATTGATCTCCATCAGTCAAACCATTCACTAATTTCTTTTTTGTGTAATTCATAAAGGGTCCTCCTTTATCACTTCATCACATTTTCCATTACTCTGGCTAGTCCCTCTCCCACCATCATGACCAACTGTTACTTTGTTTTTGTCCTGCATTTTATCTCCTTCTTGGATGCTCAGGAATCTCAGGTGGGAGTAAGTTACTAAATGTTGCAGACTTTTCATTTATTGTACCTCAAAATTATACTCCATGATCCACACTTGGATTTCTGGGAGCTACACCTCCATCAAATACTCAAAGATATATCAAAGAGGTTTGTGGTCAGCTTAGCTTTAAATTGATTGATACAAATACCTCCATCTCCACTGCAGAATACTGTATGTCACTACTCACGCCCTTAGAGACAAATGCAACATGTCTTTTATTCTTCCATTATTGTACACATATATGTGGATGACACACAAATCTTCTCTTTACCCTCTTTCACTATAAAGGTAAATTCCTACATCTCTACATTTAACGTACCTGTTTCCTAACTATCTGCTACTACGTCACCATTGACTTTCTTCTACTTAATGCTGTAAAATCGAAAATCTCCACCACCCTTCTCATCTCCTTCCCATCTCAGAGACCATCATTTCATCCTCTACAAGGAGAAACAAGGGAACAATTATTGAGGCTATTGATACACAATTGAGGAATCATCTCTTCCACAGGATAGGGACAGAGCATCAGCTCCCAAGCATTAGAAAACTCCAGCATCACCTCCCTTTCCATCCCACTACAAATCTCCTTTGTACATCTGTCATAAGTAATCTAGAGTACTGCAACAGCTTGTTCATGGAACTCAACAAGTATGCATTCTCTCCAGCTGACAATGTTATCAGCTTTTCAACCTAACATTCTTCTCCCTTTCACTTAAAAAAACATCTCTCCCTCCTGCCTTTAGGGTGTTTGAATCGTAGCCAATGGCAAAAACCAGCATGAAATCTTTATCCTAATCTTCAAATTAATTTATGGGCTGGACCTTCACCCGTCACACCTCAACTTGATCACTGCAATCTGCTAATGCGCACCTGCTCCCAGTTCCCTCTTGTGCTATATTTCCCTACTTTGTACCCTGAAACCCCCCCTCCCAGAGAGCTCAATATCATTTCCAAACAAGCCACCATTAAAGCTAGCTTCAAAACACCTCACTGACCAGAAGTATCACCACCATGGTCTAAAGGCTGCATCCAGCCATCAGTCTGCTCACCATCAGCCCAGGAAAATATAAAAGTGTGAATGTGTTTAAGTATGTGTAATGTGCATGTCCTGTGAGTTCATCGTCCTGCACCTTGGCTTCCCAGACCATCTTTCTATGTAAATCAATACATCTGTTTATTGTCCTCCATACTGCAATTGATCTTTTATACGATTTGTTATTCAAATCCAATCCCAATAAATTGTGCCTAAACCAACGGCAATCAAGCCTTACTTATTAAGTTTAGTTTCACAATGATACAAAATTCCAGCCACAAATACTTACATGTCCTTTGTGCACGTATAAAACCATTTTGGCTATCACACAGAGAGGCAAGTGGTTGAACTAATATTTTAGCAAACATTTGATTGTCTTAATTCAAGAGAAAAATGGACAGTTTATTTCCTTTAAGAAACTTAACATCACTAAATTCATTAATAAAGGTGAAAAATGTAAACTTTTAAGAGCTCCCATAATGTCAAATGTTGTACTTAGAGACACAATCTGGGCATGCAGACCTTGCTCAGAACAGGATTCAGGAGATGGAATTCTATGAGGATAGCTACCCTGAGTGATGTTTGTAGACCGAGGAGTCTAAAAGCATTTCACCTACTTAAAATTGAATATGAGATGGCAGATACTGAGGCTTTTCCTTACCTGCATCTGTGCCAGGCCCTAAAACATTTGTGGATCTTAAGAATGAGGCACAGGACACCTCGTCCATAAAGTATAAAGTGTTAAATTAATCTTTTCATACACAATGGCATCCAAGATCTACAAACCTCTGTTCAACAACCATGTAGTATGAAATTTCTCCAGGCTCGATGGCTGGCTGATCTAGACCATATTGAGAAAGCTGCTTAGGAATAAATGATGTAACCTAAAGAAGTGAGGAATCGCCGAGCTTCAGGCAGGTACAATATAAAATTTGACGTAGAGACTCTGATTACAAGTAATTGGTGCAACATTTATTCCTCTAAATAAAATCCAACTTCACCGAGTTGCAATTTGTTGTGTAACATAAATACCACGAAACTATGAGTCTTTCCTCATAAATAGGGAGTAATATGCAGATTTTAGTCTTTACTACATCACAATCAGCATGATCTGGTATTTTTCCAGGATTCACCCCATTTCAAGTAATATCCGCAGGTTTGAACTGCTGAAATTTATCCAGAGGATGTGATTTTTATTTCACTACTTAATACTACTGCTACACATATGAGCAGGATTTGGAGTTACTGTAAATTTTGAAATTTGAAGGCCAGTTCATAGTGAGAGCCTGTAGCTACTATACTCAAATACAGATGTTATGGTTTGGTAAAACTAATAACCATGCATGTTTGCAAGGATGCAGCCAACCACATACTTTTTGCCTTATTTGGAATGCCATAGTTATGTGTGTTTTGGAAGGAGGTTATGGAATGCCTCAGTAGCATCATTGAGCTCTCTGTGCCTTTACATACTGGCGTAATGTTGTTTGGGATGTTAGATGCCTAGAATCCTGCCTTTGAAATATGTCAAGCTTTTAAGGATGTAGGATTGGGCGCAGTGCATTGAGAAATTGCCAGACTGTGGAGGCGGAAGATAGGTACCACATTTTGCGAACTGGTGCACGGCAGCAGAATAGGATATCCATACCGAAAGAGGTCGTCTTTACATGTTTATTAAACTAGGAGACTTGAGGAGAATGTTCTTTGAAGAGAGACTAACTGGTCTGAATGAAGGTGGTCATCCAATAATAAATTATCTATGAACCACATTGAGAATCAGAAGTCAAGTCAAAAATCGGGTTTCAACCTGGTAGGGTCTCCAACAGCCCAGCTGAAATCTATGGGAGCTATACCAGGAGATGGATGGCAAACACTCAGTCACCATGATCATCACTCTGATACACCTGGGTGAGATACCCCATGGGAGGTCTGATTTCATTGAATAATGGAGATGAGACTCTTTCTCCAGCAATCATCAGAGTTACTCTACTATGTGTGATCTGGAAGTTTGGGAAAGCTGCCATTCGTTACTGGTCTCTCTGGGATCAAGCCGTCCTGTGTCTGTTTCTGATCTTGCGGAGGCTGTATCCAGGCCTAGCACCACACAGGCGTCTTTGATTTTGTTAATGGTGAGTTAATGGCCCTTGAGGGTGAAGTGAAGGCAGAAAGGGTACCATCAGCTGGTGGGTATTTTTTCTCTCAGCAGGTAGGAGGTTACATCTTTAAATTCTCGTCATTTATCTAGGGTGTAAAGGGAGACTTCTTGAAACAGCAACAAGGTATCGTCACAGAATATCTTGTTTTTTAGCTCTGCAATGCCTGGAGATTCCGATGTGGACAGTGCGAGGGATTTTACTGATTTCACCCTATTCCCTGCCACTGTGGGAGAAGACATGGGAGGGTTCCACTCTTTGTCCTCTATGCGCATGGCAGTGCTGAAAAAGGTTGAATGGTCTTGTCGAGGCCCTTGTAAAAGTGTCTTGTTGGGTGACATAAAGCTCTAAGCCGCCTCGGGCGTCTGTTATGTGCGAGGGCCCAAAAGACCGCAGGACTAGAAGCAGTTCTCTTGACTGGGGGTGAATGTTTGATTTGCTCTGCATTCCGTCCATTTGTGTGTCTTTTGCTTTCTTGCCCTAAGTGCGCCGGGTATGCCCAGACGTGGGTCCCGGGCTCACTGTGCCACTGGATTCAAGCTAGCCTGGCTGATGAAGGGTAATGCCTCAAAACCGGTCGCATGATGCTTGTTTCCGGTCCAGGGAGGACCTGGCTTGGCAGTTCGGGTAAACTGTTCCCATGAGCCACAGGGTCAATACTGATTTGCTTATGGCTGGGTCTAAACTGGGGTGAGCACAAGAACGATGGACTTAACCCAGATCGCTTGACTGGGGGGTGAATGTTTGATTTGCTCTGCATTCTGTCCATCATTTGTGTGACTTTTACTTTCTCACCCTAAGTGTGTCGGGTATGCCCAGACGTGGGTTCCGGGCTCACTGTGCCACTGGATTCAAGATAGCCTGGCTGATGAAGGGTGATGCCCCAAAACCGGTCCCAGGATGCTTGTTTCCGGTCCAGGGAGGACCCGGCTTAGCAGTTCCGGCTGGACTGTCCCCAAGAGGCACAGGGTCAAGACTGATTTGCACATGTCTGGGTCTAAACTGGGGGGGGGGGGGCATGGTGAGCAAAAGAACGATGGATTTAACCCAGATCGCTTGACTGGGGGGGTGAATGTTTGATTTGCTATGCATCCAGTCCATCATCTGTGTGTCTTTTACTTTCTCATCTTAAGTGTGCCGGGTATGCCCAAACGTGGGTTCCGGGCTCACCGTGGCACTGGATTCAAGGTAGCCTGGCTGATGAAGGGTGATGCCCTGAAACCAGTCCCAGGATGCTTGTTTGCAGTCCAGGGAAGACCCGGCTTAGCAGTTCGGGCTGGACTGTTCCCAAGAGGCACAGGGTCAAGACTGATTTGCACATGGCTGGGTCTAAATAGGGGGGCACTATTCTTGTGGGGACTTGTGTGCGATAACACACTCACGCTGTGGGGAATTGATTGCACTGTGGGGACTTGAACACAGGTCCCCACAAGGCAATGTCTACTGAATGATAAACAAGCTTTGGCATACCCAATTGGTCTTGCCTTTAGGATTTATGTGTTTAGCCAGAACTTTTGGCTATGTTATAGAGCATTGTGGCTGCTGTGCATCATGCTGAAAAGTTATAATAAAAAGTGTTAAGCATTTTTGTTACCTTTATACAAACCAAGATGACATTATATACAACTGAACAACCTGATTAAAAAAAGATTTCAGCATAAAAAATATCTTCTAGTTTTTGGGAATTGCACTGCTGGCAACTTCTTCCTGCCTGTTTTCATGCTTGTTTGTTACAATCTTTTTTGTTATGGGGGAGCGGGGCAAAAATAACGGGGGAGTGGAGGCTGGAAAACAGTAATTTAATTAGAACACGAGCTGCGGACGAACACTAGGGGAGAATCAATAGATGCCAGAATCCGAGGGCAGACTGACGTGATGCTTAGGTGGTGCGCTGATGCAAAATGGTGGTGGTGAGTGAGGTTTGGTGCTCAGGTGGTGCCACTATATGGCGTGGATTGGAGATACGTTGTGGATTGTAGAGTTGTTGAGTTGAAATGTGTTGTTTGTTGTGTAATTATGTGGTGTGTATTGAAATTATACTTAGCGAAATTGTGTCATGGTGTGGAGTGCATTTATGTTGATTGGTGGTATGTGGCAAAGAGTGTAATTATGTGATGTGTGATTATGTGACACTGAGTGCTATTATGTGGAGTGTATTTATGTTGCATTGAGTAGAGTGTAAATATGTGGCGTGTAATTATGTGGCTCTGAGTGGTATTATGTGGAGAGTAATTATGTTGCGTTGAGTAGAGAGTAGTTATGTGGCTTGTAATTATGTGATACTGAGTGGTATGTGGGGTATATTTATGTTGCATTGAGTAGAGTGTAATTATGTGACTTGTAATTATGTGGCACAGTGTTATTATGTGGAGTGTATGTTGCATTGAATAGAGTGTAATTATGTGACATGTAATTATGTGGTACTGAGTGGCATTATGTGGAGTGTATTTATGTTGCATTGAGTAGAGTGTAATTGTGACATGTGATCATGTGGTACTGAGTGGTATTATGTGGAGTGTATTTATGTTGCAATGAGTAGAGTAATTACATGGTGTGTAATTATGTGGTAGTGAGTGGTATTATGTGGAGTGCATTTATATTGCATTGAGTAGAGTGTAATTATGTGGTCTGTTATTATGTGGCACTAAGTGGTATTATGTGCAGTGTATTTATGTTGCATTGAGTAGAGTGTAATCAAGTGGCGTGTAATTATGTGGCACTGAGTGGTATTATGTTGAGTGCATTTTCGTTGTATTGAGTAGAGTGTAAATATGTGGCGTATCATTATGTGGCACTGAGTGGTATTATGTGGAGTGTATTTATGTTGCATTGAGTAGAGTGTAATTATGTGGCATACAATTATGTGGTACTGAGTGGTATGTGGGGTGAATGTATGTTGCATTGAGTAGAGTGTAATTATGTGGCGTGTAACTATGTCACACTGAGTGGTATTATCTGGAGTGCATTTATGTTGCACTGAGTAGAGTGTAATCATGTGGCATGTAATTAAGTTGCACAGTGTTATTATGTGGAGTGTATTTATGATGCATTGAATAGTGTAATTATGTGACGTGTAATTAGGTGGTACTGAGTGGTATTATGTGGAGTGTATTTATGTTTCATTGAGTAGAGTGTAATTATGTGGTGTGTAATTATGTGGTACTGCATGGTATTATTCGGAGTGTATTCATATTGCACTGAGTAGAGTGTAATTATGTGGCATGTTATTACGTGGCACTAAGTGGTATTATATGGAGAGTATGTATGTTGCAATGAGTAGTGTGTAATTATGTGTCGTGTGATTATGTGGCACTGAGTGGTATTATGTGGAGTGTATTTATGTTGCATTGAGTAGAGTGTAATTATGTGGCATGTAATTATGTGGCACTGAGTGGTATTATGTGGAGGGTAATTATGTTGCATTGAGTAGAGAGTAGTTATGTAGCTTGCAATTATGTGGTACTGAGTGGTATGTGGGGTGTATTTATGTTGCATTGAGTAGAGTGTAATTATGTGGCGTGCAACTATGTCACACTGAGTGGTATTATGTGGAGTGAATTTATGTTCCATTGAGTAGAGTGAAATTATGTGACTTGTAATTATGTGGCACAGTGTTATTATGTGGAGTGTATGTTGCATTGAATAGAGTGTAATTATGTGACGTGTAATTATGTGGTACTGAGTGGCATTATGTGGAGTGTAATTATGTTGCTTTGAGTAGAGTGTAATTATGTGATGTGCAATTATGTAGCACTGACTGGTATTATATGCAGTATATTTATGCTGCATTGAATAGAGTGTAATTGTGACATGTGATCATGTTGTATTGAGTGGTATTATGTGGAGTGTATGTTGCATTCAGTTGAGTGCAATTATGTGGCGTGTAATTATGTGGCACTGAGTGGTATTATTTGGAGTGTATGTTGCATTGAGTGCAGTGTAATTATGTAGCACATAATTATGTGGCACTGAGTGGTATTATGTGGGGTGTACTTATGTTGCATTGAGTAGAGTGTAATTATGTGGCATGTAACTATGTTGCACTAAGTGGTATTATTTGGAGTGTATGTTGCATTTAGTAGAGTTTAATTATGTGGGGTGTAATTATTTCGCACTGAGTGGTATTATTTGGAGTGTATGTTGCATTGAGTGCAGTGTAATTATGTAGCATATAATTATGTTGCACTGAGTGGTATTATGTGGAGTGTATTTATGTTGCATTGAGTAGTGTGTAATTATGTGGCATGTAACTGTCCCACTGAGCGGTATTTTGTGGAGTGTATTAATGTTGCATTGAGTAGAGTGTAATTATGTGGCGTGTAATTATATGGCACAGTGCTATTATGTGGAGTGTATTTATGTTGCATTGAATAGAGTGTAATTATGTGAAGTGTAATTATGTGGTACTAAGTGGTATTAAGTTGAGTGTATTTATGTTGCATTGAGTAGAGTGTAAATATGTGGTGTTTCATTATGTGGCACTGAGTGGTATTATGTGGAGGGTAATTATGTTGCATTCAGTAGAGAGTAGTTATGTGGCTTGTAATTTTGTGGTACTCAGGGGTATGTGGGGTGTATTTATGTTGCATTGAATAGAGTGTAATTATGTGGCGTGCAACTATGTCACACTGAGTGGTATTATGTGGAGTGTATTTATGTTGCATTGAGTAGAGTGTAATTATGTGATGTGTAATTATGTGGCACTGAGTGGTATTATGTGGAGTGTATTTGTGTTGCATTGAATAGAGTGTAATTGTGATATGTCATCATGTGGTACTGAGTGGTATTATGAGGAGTGTATTTATGTTGCAATGAGTAGAGTAATTACATAGTGCGTAATTATGTCGTAGTGAATGGTATTATGTGGAGTGTATTTATACTGCATTGAGTATACTGTAATTATGTGGCATGTTATTACGTGGCACTGAGTGGTATTATGTGGAGTGTGTTTATGTTGCATTGAGTAGAGTGTAATTATGTGGCGTGTAATTATGTGGCACTAAGTGGTATTATGTGGAATGTATGTTGCATTCAGTTGAGTGTAATTAAGTGGCGTGTAATTATGTGGCACTGAGTGGTATTATTTGGAGTGTATGTTGCATTGAGTGCAGTGTAATTATGTAGCACATACTTATGTGGCACTGAGTGGTATTATGTGGAGTGTATTTATGTTGCATTGAGTAGAGTGTAATTATGTGAAGTGTAATTATGTGGTACTGAGTGGTATTATATGGAGTGTATTTATGTTGCACTGAGTAGAGTATAATTATGTGGCGTGTAGTTATGTGGCACTGACTGGTATTATGTGTAGTGTATTTATGTTGCATTGAGTAGAGTGTAATTATGTGGCATGTAATTATGTGGCACTGAGTGGTATTATTTGGAGTGTATGTTGCTATGACTGCAGTGTAATTATGTAGCACATAATTATGTGGCACTGAGTGGTATTATGTGGAGTGTATTTATGTTGCATTGAGTAGAGTGTAATTAATGGCACTTAGTGGTATTATGTTGCGGGTATTTATGTTGCATTGAGTAGAGTGTAGTTATTTGGCTTGTAATTATGTGGTACTGAGTGGTATGTGGGGTGTATTTATGTTGCATTGAGTAGAGTGTAATTATGTGGCGTGCAAGTATGTCACACTGAGTGGTATTATCTGGAGTGCATTTATGTTGCACTGAGTAGAGTGTAATCATGTGGCATGTAATTAAGTTGCACAGTGTTATTATGTGGAGTGTATTTATGATGCATTGAATAGTGTAATTATGTGACGTGTAATTAGGTGGTACTGAGTGGTATTATGTGAAGTGTATTTAAGTTTCATTGAGTAGAGTGTAATTATGTGGTGTAAATTATGTGGTACTGCATGGTATTATTCGGAGTGTATTCATATTGCACTGAGTAGAGTGTAATTATGTGGCATGTTATTACGTGGCACTAAGTGGTATTATATGGAGAGTATGTATGTTGCAATGAGTAGTGTGTAATTATGTGTCGTGTGATTATGTGGCACTGAGTGGTATTATGTGGAGTGTATTTATGTTGCATTGAGTAGAGTGTAATTATGTGGCATGTAATTATGTGGCACTGAGTGGTATTATGTGGAGGGTAATTATGTTGCATTGAGTAGAGAGTAGTTATGTAGCTTGCAATTATGTGGTACTGAGTGGTATGTGAGGTGTATTTATGTTGCATTGAGTAGAGTGTAATTATGTGGCGTGCAACTATGTCACACTGAGTGGTATTATGTGGAGTGAATTTATGTTCCATTGAGTAGAGTGAAATTATGTGACTTGTAATTATGTGGCACAGTGTTATTATGTGGAGTGTATGTTGCATTGAATAGAGTGTAATTATGTGACGTGTAATTATGTGGTACTGAGTGGCATTATGTGGAGTGTAATTATGTTGCTTTGAGTAGAGTGTAATTATGTGATGTGCAATTATGTAGCACTGACTGGTATTATATGCAGTATATTTATGCTGCATTGAATAGAGTGTAATTGTGACATGTGATCATGTTGTATTGAGTGGTATTATGTGGAGTGTATGTTGCATTCAGTTGAGTGCAATTATGTGGCGTGTAATTATGTGGCACTGAGTGGTATTATTTGGAGTGTATGTTGCATTGAGTGCAGTGTAATTATGTAGCACATAATTATGTGGCACTGAGTGGTATTATGTGGGGTGTACTTATGTTGCATTGAGTAGAGTGTAATTATGTGGCATGTAACTATGTTGCACTAAGTGGTATTATTTGGAGTGTATGTTGCATTTAGTAGAGTTTAATTATGTGGGGTGTAATTATTTCGCACTGAGTGGTATTATTTGGAGTGTATGTTGCATTGAGTGCAGTGTAATTATGTAGCATATAATTATGTTGCACTGAGTGGTATTATGTGGAGTGTATTTATGTTGCATTGAGCAGTGTGTAATTATGTGGCATGTAACTGTCGCACTGAGCGGTATTTTGTGGAGTGTATTAATGTTGCATTAAGTAGAGTGTAATTATGTGGCGTGTAATTATATGGCACAGTGCTATTATGTGGAGTGTATTTATGTTGCATTGAATAGAGTGTAAATATGTGAAGTGTAATTATGTGGTACTAAGTGGTATTAAGTTGAGTGTATTTATGTTGCATTGAGTAGAGTGTAAATATGTGGTGTTTCATTATGTGGCACTGAGTGGTATTATGTGGAGGGTAATTATGTTGCATTCAGTAGAGAGTAGTTATGTGGCTTGTAATTTTGTGGTACTCAGGGGTATGTGGGGTGTATTTATGTTGCATTGAATAGAGTGTAATTATGTGGCGTGCAACTATGTCACACTGAGTGGTATTATGTGGAGTGTATTTATGTTGCATTGAGTAGAGTGTAATTATGTGATGTGTAATTATGTGGCACTGAGTGGTATTATGTGGAGTGTATTTATGTTGCATTGAATGGAGTGTAATTGTGATATGTCATTATGTGGTACTGAGTGGTATTATGAGGAGTATATTTATGTTGCAATGAGTAGAGTAATTACATGGTGCGTAATTATGTCGTAGTGAATGGTATTATGTGGATTGTATTTATACTGCATTGAGTATACTGTAATTATGTGGCATGTTATTACGTGGCACTGAGTGGTATTATGTGGAGTGTGTTTATGTTGCATTGAGTAGAGTGTAATTATGTGGCGTGTAATTATGTGGCACTAAGTGGTATTATGTGGAATGTATGTTGCATTCAGTTGAGTGTAATTAAGTGGCGTGTAATTATGTGGCACTGAGTGGTATTATTTGGAGTGTATGTTGCATTGAGTGCAGTGTAATTATGTAGCACATACTTATGTGGCACTGAGTGGTATTATGTGGAGTGTATTTATGTTGCATTGAGTAGAGTGTAATTATGTGAAGTGTAATTATGTGGTACTGAGTGGTATTATATGGAGTGTATTTATGTTGCACTGAGTAGAGTATAATTATGTGGCGTGTAGTTATGTGGCACTGACTGGTATTATGTGTAGTGTATTTATGTTGCATTGAGTAGAGTGTAATTATGTGGCTTGTAATTATGTGGCACTCAGTGGTATTATGTGGAGTGTATGTTGCATTCAGTAGAGTGTAATTATGTGGCATGTAATTATGTGGCACTGAGTGGTATTATTTGGAGTGTATGTTGCTATGACTGCAGTGTAATTATGTAGCACATAATTATGTGGCACTGAGTGGTATTATGTGGAGTGTATTTATGTTGCATTGAGTAGAGTGTAATTAATGGCACTTAGTGGTATTATGTTGCGGGTATTTATGTTGCATTGAGTAGAGTGTAGTTATTTGGCTTGTAATTATGTGGTACTGAGTGGTATGTGGGGTGTATTTATGTTGCATTGAGTAGAGTGTAATTATGTGGCGTGCAAGTATGTCACACTGAGTGGTATTATGTGGAGTGTATTTATGTTGCAATGAGTAGATTGCAATTATGTGGCGTGTAATTATGTGGCTCAGTGTTATTATTTGGAGTGTATGTTGCATTGAATAGAGTGTAATTATGTGACATGTAATTATATGGTACTGAGTGGCATTATGTGGAGTGTATTTATGTTGCTTTGGGTAAAGTGTAATTATGTGATTTGTAATTATGTGGCACTGAGTGGTATTATATGGAGTGTATTTATGTTGCATTGAATAGAGTATAATTATGACATGTGATTATGTGGTAGTGAGTGGTATTATGTGGAGTGCATTTATATTGCATTGAGCAGAGTAATTATGTGGCATGTTATTACGTGGCACTGAGTGGTTTTATGTGGAGTGTATTATGTTGCATTGAGTAGAGTGTAATTAGGTGTTGTGTAATTATGTGGCACTGAGTGGTATTATGTGGAGTGGATGTTGCATTGAGTGCAGTGTAATTATGTAGCACATGATTATGTGACACTGAGTGGTATTATGTGGAGTGTATGTATGTTGCATTGAGTAGAGTGTTATTATGTGGTGTGTAATTATGTGGCACAATGTTATTATGTGGAGTGTATTTACGTTGCATTGAATAGAGTGTGATTGTGTGATGTGTAATTATGTGGTACTGAGTGGTATTATGTTGGGTATATAAATGTTGCATTGAGTAGAGTGGAAATATGTGGCATGGAATTATGTGGCATGTAACTATGTTGCACTGAGTGGTAATTTGTGGAGAGTATTTATGTTGCATTGAGTAGAGTGTTATTATGTGCTGTGTAATTATGTGGCACAGTGGTATTATGCGGAGTGTATTTATGTTGCATTGAATAGAGTGTGATTATGTGACGTGTAATTATGTGGTACTGAGTGGTATTATGTTGGGTGTATAAATGTTGCATTGAGTAGAGTGTAAATATGTGGCGTGTAATTATGTGGCACTGAGTGGTATTATATGGAGTTTATTTATGTTGCATTGAGTAGAGTATAATTATGTGGTGTGTAATTATGTGGCACTGAGTGGTATTATGTGGAGTGTATTTATGTTGCTTTGAGTAGAGTAATTATGTGGCTTGTAATTATGAGGTACTGAGTGGTATGTGGGGTGTATTCATGTTTCATTGAGTAGAATGTATTTATGTGGCATGTAACTATGTCGCACTGAGTGGTATTATGTGGAGTGTATTTATGTTGCATTGAGTAGAGTGTAATTATGTGGCGTGTAACTGTCGCACTGAGCGGTATTTTGTGGATTGTATTTATGTTGCATTGAGTAGAGTGTAATCATGTGGCGTGTAATTATATGGCACAGTGGTATTATGTGGAGTGTATTTATGTTGCATTGAATAGAGTGTAATTATGTGATGTGTAATTATGTGGTACTAAGTGGTATTATGTTGAGTGTATTTATGTTGCATTGAGTAGAGTGTAAATATGTGGCGTTTAATTATGTGGCACTGAGTGGTATTATGTGGAGGGTAATAATGTTGCATTCAGTAGAGAGTAGTTATGTGGCTTGTAATTATGAGGTACTGAGTGGTATTATGTGGAGTGTATTTATGTTGCATTGCATAGAGTGTAATTGTGATATGTGATTATGTGGTACTGAGTGGTATTATGTGGAGTGTATTTATGTTGCAATGAGTAGAGTAATTAAATGGTGCGTAATGATGTCGCAGTGAGTGGTATTATGTGGAATGTATTTATACTGCATTGAGTATACTGTAATTATGTGGCATGTTAATACGTGGCACTGAGTGGTATTTTGTGGAGTATATTTATGTTGCATTGAATAGAGTGTAATTATGTGCCGTGTAATTATGTGGCACTGAGTGGTATTATGTGGAGTGTGTGTTGCATTCAGTTGAGTGTAATTATGTGGCGTGTAATTATGTGGCACTGAGTGTTATTATTTGGAGTGTATGTTGCATAGAGTGCAGTGTAATTATGTAGCACATAATTATGTGGCACTGAGTGGTATTATGTGGAGTGTATCTATGTTGCATTGAGTAGAGTGTAATTATGTGGCATGTAACTATGTCGCACTGAGTGGTATTTTGTGGAGTGTATTTATGTTGCATTGAATAGAGTGTGATTATCTGACGTGTAATTATGTGGTACTGAGTGGTATTATGTTGAGTGTATGAATGTTGCATTGAGTAGAGAGTAAATATGTGGCGTGTAATTATGTGGCACAGAGTGGTATTATATAAAGTGTATTTATGTTGCACTGAGTAGAGTGTAATTATGTGGCTTGTAATTATGTGGCACTGAGTGGTATTATTTGGAGTGTATGTTGCATTCAGTAGAGTGTAATTATGTGGCACTGAGTGGTATTATTTGGAGTGTATGTTGCATTGACTGCAGTGTAATTATGTAGCACATAATTATGTGGCACTGAGTGGTATTATGTGGAGTGTATATATGTTGCATTGAGTAGAGTGTAATTATGTGGCACTTAGTGGTATTATGTTGCGGGTATTTATATTGCATTGAGTAGAGTGTAGTTATTTGGCTTGTAATTATGTGGTATGTGGGGTGTATTTATGTTGCATTGATGTTGCATTGAATAGAGTGTGATTATGTGACGTGGAATTATGTGGTACTGAGTGGTATTATGTTGGGTGTATAAAGGTTGCATTGAGTAGAGTGTAAATATGTGGCGTGTAATTATGTGGCACTGAGTGGGATAATATGGAGTGTATTGATGTTGCATTGAGTAGAGTATAATTATGTGGCATGTAATTATGTGGCACTGAGTTGTAGTATGTGGAGTGTATTTATGTTGCATTGAGTAGAGTGTAATTATGTGGCGCATAATTATGTGGCACTGAGTGGTATTATGTGGAGTGTATGTTGCATTCAGTAGAGTATAATTATGTGGCATGTAATTATGTGGCACTGAGGGGTATTATTTGGACTGTATGTCGCATTGAGTGTAGTGTAATTATGCAGCACATAATTATGTGGCACTGAGTGGTATTATGTGGAGTGTATTTATGTTGCATTGAGTAGAGAGTAATTATGTGGCGTGTAACTATGTCACACTGAGTGGTATTTTGTGGAGTGTATTTATGTTGCATTGAGTAGTGTTATTATGTGGCATGTAATTATGTGGCACAGTGGTATTATGTGGAGTGTATTTATGTTGCATTGAATAGAGTGTAATTATGTGACGTGTAATTATGTGGTACTGAGTGGCATTATGTTGAGTGTATTTATGTTGCATTGAGTAGAGTGTAAATATGTGGCGTGCAATTATGTGGCACTGAGTGGTATATGGAGTGTATTTATGTTGCATTGAGTGGAGTTTAATTATGTGGCATGTAATTATGTGGCACTGAGTGGTATTATGTGGAGTGTCTTTATGTTGCTTTGAGTAGAGTAATTATGTGGCTTGTAATTATGTGGTACTGAGTGGTATGTGGGGTGTATTCATGTTGCATTGAGTAGAGTGTAATTATGTGGCATGTAACTATGTCACACTGAGTGGTATTATGTGGAGTGTATTTATGTTGCATTGAGTAGAGTGTAATTACATGGTGTGTAATTATGTGGTACTGAGTGATAATAATAATAATAATATTAATTTATTGCACAGTTAATTAAAACTTACAATTTCAGATACACAGCTTTTAAAAGAGATACATATCAAAGATAAAAACAATTTAATTATCAGAAATTAAAATTGTGGGATTCATATTAATGGTTTGCTTTTTTTTTTTTATTTTTTTTTTAATTGTTCGTAAGCCCATAAGATATGTTCGGGGGCGCTATTTGGCTTTTACTCAGTTTTCTCGTTTTGTTTCTGCTTAATTCTCTCCGCCACTGCGTCGAAATATTTTGTAAATCTGCAGTTTAATTGAGTCTCCTGCGGGTTAAAGCATAGTTTGACTGCGTGCCTACAGGTTCTAATGCCCTTCTGATTCCATATTACGCGTAATAGGGATCTCCTTTTGTCCATTAAGTTTGGGCAGATACATACTATGTGGACTAGGTCTTCAGGTCCTGTGTTGCAGAGACGGCAAGTTTTATCTTCCTGAGTCCGTTTCCATGGGGCCAGATGGGGGAGAATTGGTAGTATACCGAGTCGCAGTTTTAAAAATTTCTCTTTGATCTTCTGTGTGAATCCTTGATCCATATACGCTTGAATCTTTAATGATTTGTAGTCGCTTAGGACTGTCCATCCATGTGCTCTTTTTGCTAAAGTTTCTTTATCCTCTAATAGTGATGTTGTTTTTGTCGTCTTTGTTACTAGTTTTTTAAAACATCTATGGTCTACAGGGGTGTTCCAGAGGTCTGTCAGTTCAAGTACTTCTAATGATTCCATCAGGTATTTCCTTGCGTTTGACCGTTCTCGACGTTGCAGCTCAATCCAGAGATAGGCATTTAAAGTGCCTTGCTCGGCGTTTCTAATCTTATGCCAGCATTTTATGAAGCTGTCCCTTCTTTCTACTGTCTGTTTTTGAACCCCGAACTCTAATCGAATTTGGGCAGGAGATACATAGTTAGGTAATCGAAAGATGGTCCTGTAAGTTTTACTGATCACATTATCAAGGGTAAGAGCATCTTTTCCGAGCGTTGATTCGCTCCCGTATGTTAGCGTCGGTTGAAGGCGAGCTCTCAATACTTGTAAGAGCGGATCAAGCGTATAGTCTGGCAATATTTTCTTCAAGGGGATCATCGCGAGACGACTCATGGAGCCTTTCCGTTGTAGCATCCCTAATTGCGGTTTAAATGAGCCTCTGCTATCTACTAGGACTCCCAGATATTTATAGCACGTTACATGGTCCAATTTGTGTCCGTCCAGGTACCAGCAGTTTTTTCTGGCCTTCTTGTAGTTTACGGCCATTGTTTTTGTTTTCTTTAGATTGATTTTTAATCCGTTACGCTGTGAAAATGTGCTGGTGGTGTTTAGAAGGTGCTGGAGGCCAATTGGAGTTCGACTTATTAGAACCAGGTCATCGGCGTAAAGGAGATTGGACAGAGTGATGTCCCCCAGCCGTGGGGCAGGTGATTTGATGTTGTCCAATTCCCCTGGTAGGTCTGCCAGGAAGAGGTTAAACAAAGTGGGGGCTAGGACGCATCCTTGCTTAAGTCCTTTAGAGGTGTTGATGCGCCTGGAGAGGTACGTCCCGTCTCCCAGTTTGATCTTAACCCAGGTGTTGGTGTGAAGTAAGATTAGCTGCTTCAAGAGGGGTTGCGGTATCCCCAATTTGTCAAGTTTTTGCCAGAGTTTGCCCCGATCCACATGGTCGAAAGCTGAGCTGTAATCAATGAAACATAGAAACAGCGAGTTCTTTCCTACTTTGGCCGCGTCTATCAGCAGAGTCAGTGCCATGATATTGGTGGTAGTTCCTTGTCCTTTGCAGAACCCTGTTTGATTAGCCGGAATTATGTGCTTTGATGCTGCCCAGGAAGTCAATTCATCCAGTAGGATGCCAGCATAATACTTTGCTTCTAAATCAAGTAGAGCGATCAAGCGATAATTGCAGGGATTGCTCCTGTCTCCTTGCTTATAAATTGGGCTTATTATTGATCCTTGCCAGGATTCCGGGCAGGTTTCTTGTTCTTGTATGACCACGAAGAGCGGTACTAATGCGTTGCTCCAGAATTCAGTGTCCTGTTTGAATATCATCGGTGGTATCCCATTTGGGCCTGGAGCTCCTTCCGTTTTTCCCTTTTTTATTTGAGTTTTTATCTGGTCCGCTGTTATGTTGATTTTATTCTCTGTATTGCTTGGTAATATGCTGTTGTTCTGGGTCCCGTCAGTCTTATTTTGGTCGTATTTTCCCGTTGTGATTTCCTTGGGGTTTCTGAACCCTTTTTCATTCTTTCCTGTTTCGTTGTCCTTCTGAGTATTATCTGTTTCTAGTGTTATCAGAGATGTGGGGATATCATTGGTATCGTTAAAATGGTTGTAAAGATAGTCGGCCCAAGTTGCCTCTGAAATGTAGGAGTTTATTCCTTGGTGGCCTGGCCGTTGCAGGCTGTGGATTGTTTGCCAAAATTTAGCACTGTTTTTTAGTTTCGAATCGTGCTTTATTTTTGCCCAGAGGTCGTCGTTCGCCTGTCTTTTGATTTCCCAGGTTGTCTTTCTTAGGCTTGCTTTTAAACTGCGTAGAACATCTTGTAAAGGCCCTTTTTTAGGCTGTGCACGGATTTGGTTTAAGGTTTGCTTTATGTTCCGTTTAATATTTTTTATTTCCAGCTTGTTTGCCTTGCTTAATCCAGACTTAGGGATTTTATTATTCGCTTGCCTTGGTTTGGTTGCGTATTTGGTTCCCAGAGTCTTTGTGTACCACTCCCAGGCCTCTATAGGGTTTACACCCGAGTTGCCCTGGTGAAAAAGCTCCTTCGCGTTTGAGGACAGTTCTTCGATGTTATTTTGTTTATGTCTTATGCGTTTGAAATCTGATGTGTATTCAGATCTAGTGCATACCCTGACCTCCATTGGGTTTTCTCTGATTGTCCTTAGAACGATTTCTTGTGGTAAATGGTCGCTTTGATCACTAACACCCAGCTTAAATGATTTAATTGTGTTGAAGAGAGGGAGAGTTACAAATGCGTAATCTAGGTAGGAAGAAGTTGCTGCCGAGTGGTAGGTAGGTACTGGAGGAGTGTCTTCTTTGTACCGGCCATTCAGGGCCCTTAGGTTTAATTGCTCTAAATCTTTTAGTAGCTGGTTCGCGCAATTAGTTTGTTTAGTTGGAGGTGGTTGTACTTGGGTTGGTATTCCCCAGGCTCTATTAAGATCATGTGCCAAATCATCGTCCATCGCGGTTCCAAAAGGGAAGAGGTTAAAATCTCCTGCGAGGATTAAGTTTTCAGCTTCCCCCTCATCCATAATTCTTGCTGTCTCATTGGCCAGCTCTCTTGCACCTTTCCGTCTGTGCTTCGGGTGTATATAAGAGTTAACTATTATCAAGCGATGATCTGGCTTTCTGGTGTTGATTGTTATCTCGGTCGCTTGTATGACGTTAGGTGCTATGGTTTTAATCTTTATTTCCTTCATTGATCATACTGTGAGGATTGAGGCAAAGATCATTAATCCGCCTGAGCTGTGGCCGAAGGGTGATGTCCTGGTAGCAGGGACGATTTGCGTCATATAGCCTTCAAGGGATGTCTCAGCTTCTTCCCAGGTTTCTTGAAGTAATATCAAGTCGAATGTCCTTAGGTATTCTAGCGTTTCGTGTTCATTTAATTTATCGGTCAGGCCGTTGATATTCCAGATGCATACTCTGAAATTATTCGAAGTTGTATGTGATGAGGGCTGCATAGAGGATCCTTGTCAATGCCCGTCTCTATTTATTATTGTTCGCTGTATTATATGCGGATTGGAAGCTGTAAATTGTGTATTTACCGTAGAAATGTGTAGGGACCTTCCTTGACGGCCTGGTGACTGGCTGAGGGCTCCTTTTAGGTATTATGCGGTGTGTATTCATGTTGCATTGAGTAGAATGTATTTATGTGGCATGTAATTATGTGGCACTAAGTGGTATTATGTGGAGTGTATGTTGCATTCAGTAGAGTGTAATTATGTGGCGTGTAACTTTGTCACACTGAGTGGTATTTTGTGGAGTGTATTTATGTTGCATTGAGTTGTGTATTTATGTGTCGTGTAATTATGTGGCACAGTGGTATTATGTGGAGTGTATTTATGTTGCATTGAATAGAGTTTAATTATGTGATGCGTAATTATGTGTTACTGAGTGGTATTATGTTGAGTGTATTTATGTTGCATTGAGTAGACTGTAAATATGTGGCGTGTCCCACAGCTCAAGTGCTTTTACATGGAACCTGTAAAAATAATTTCCACCTGGTCAAGTGGGTGTTTAAATAGGGCAAGTAATGACAGGAAAGGTCGGAATTAGCAGCAATCACACGAGGAACCTTTATCTCCATGATCTGTGGCACTCTCCTGCATATTTCATTCCAATGCATCAGAATGTGAAGTAAATCGATAATTGCCACAGTGCTGTGTGAAGGAGAAATACCCTAGGCCAGGCCCCTGGCAACAAGTTGGGCGCTGCTGTTACACATGCTTCGTCGGATGCCTGCGGGCACCGGTGCGTGGCTTCCCGCTATCTCCCATCTTCAGGAATAACAACGTGTTCTCTTGGCGCAGTCAATCCCGTGACCTCGAAATCGATGCCTCGGATTTTATCACTGTTAGAGGGAAGCAGCAGACAGCTGCTACACCGGGTAAACATTGACAGATTCATAAATAAACCACCTTCACAGCAGTTAGCTACTTAAATTCATCGGATCCGGGTGCATAACAAGCTGCGAGGATATTATGAACAGCAGGAATTTAATTATTATCTGAAGTGACTTTGCATCTGCTTCGCATTCAGAGCAAGAGGCCCAGATAAACAACCTCCCCTGGAGGAAAATACATTTTTGTAGCACAGAACAGAACTGAAGAACAAGCATTTCAAAGAAAAGCAGGGCGGCGCGGTAAGATCAATTAGTAACCTGATAAGCGAAAGCATGTGACCCAGAAGGAATGCAGCTGCCAGCCTGCTCGCTCCCGAGAGCAAAACGCCATGGCAGTGAACATTTTAAGAAAAGGTGGGACATGCACCCGCTTTTGGCCAATTGCGTGCTTTCATTTCTTGAAAGACACATGCAAAGGCAAATAGAATGTGACAACCACAAGCACGAGCTTACAGAAAGCTTTCAGCATGTCTGGAGTGATTTCAAGAGGCCCTCTCCTAGAGCAGCGCATGTGTGCTGCGCTATGCTCGACCTAAAAATGACTTCAGGAACATACTTTACAATTTTTATAACTTTTTTAAAAATTGCCTTGTGGGGACCTGTATTTTATTAAGTGGGTTTATATTTTTGCTCAGCTCTGCCCCTGTAGACAGGAGGCGGTACTGCAGTCTTAAACACAGCATTTAAACACACTTTGCTCACCAGATCCACACACTAGTAGCAGAAAGGACAGATATTTCACATTAAAAGCTGTCTATCCCCATGTTTTTTCAGATATTTAGAAATTCAAACTATCCGTTGCTCTATTTATTAATACAAAACGTTATTGACAGTTTGACATGAAGCTACTGAATTTAGACTTTTGGGGTCTAAAAATTGTTAGTGGTTTGATAATATTGCTAAAAGCTATTTGAGTCAGTTTTGAATCCCATAATACTTCACTATTGCCATTTGATCCATGTTTTCAAATAAAGAAGGACGGTGGAATACAATGCAATACAATATAAACTGGTTTGATCATTTTTGGCAAGTAACCGAGAGGCATCAAAGGAAATTGTTCCAGTTTAATGCTTATGCCAGTAATGCATTGCCTTATATTGCTTTGCCTTTGTTTAAATATTAATATGCACCATGGAATATGTTCATGAGGGACTAGCTTTGTTTTGTGGTAAGGTCAACATCTTCATAGGCAGTGAACTGAAGCAATGTTATTCCCACAGCATGGGGAAGTTTATTTTTAACAGAAAAGGCATATACTTATAATAGCGAACTTCTTAGAAGATATATTTAAATATCACCATAATATGTACGTACATTTAAAACATTTGAACTCCTTGAACTGTTCCTAAAGCTTTCCAAATTAAAACAGTTTGTTGCCATTCCCTAGGCAGGGTAAAGAATCATCATAACAAGCATTGGCAAGCCAATAGCTCTTGCCTGTGCAAGAGCTATTGGCTTTGCCAATGTGTTGCATCCATTTTGTTCACCAGCATGACTGCTGTTCAACATTACCAAAAGTGAGTGGCATAGAGGAGAGTGGCGTGGAGTGCCAGATAGTGGAGTGCCATAAAGTGGAGTAGAGTGTGGTAGGGTGGAGTGGTACAGAGTGGCATGGGGTGGTGTGTCATAGAGTGGGGGATTGTGGAGTAGAGTGGAGAGTCGTGGTGTTTCATGAAGTGTTGTAGAGTGGAGCAGTGTTTACCACACATACATTTACAACTCAAGGTAAGAATATAAGGTAAATGAAACTTTATATATTTATATATATATATATATATGTGATCAAGTCCCCAGGGAGGGACGAAACGCGTAATGGCTGCCGCTCCTGTTGTGTGAACTTTTCAAATAAACTGAGCGGTATTATAAAAGGATTCTGTGGTCCGTGCTCTTTGTTTCCAGTATCCAGAAGGAAGGAAACGTGGAAAAGGAGTTTTAAGGTGATATATATATATATGTGTGTGCATGTGCGTGTGTGCGTTCCTGTGTGTGTGTGTGTGTATATATATATATATATATATATATATATATTTATATGCTTCACCGTCTCCGTCCCATTAATCTGATGAGGACGCACGGCACTGACGACTCCGATATGTTTTCACTTCTTCTTTATTAATTTAGATTCAACACCATAGTGCAACCAAACATACGGACGGTCTACGTGTTTCAACACCCAGCCTTCTACTGGAAGTTGTATATTTTTATATGTGTGTGTGTGTGTGTGTGTGTATGTATATATGTATATATTTATATACATTTGAATATATGTATACATTACTTTTTTGTTTAATTGGAGGACCCTTACCAACCAGTAAACCCACCCCTAAACCCTAAAAAAAACATTACTACCCTTACCCAACCCCTAACACACTCCTAAACCGTAACACACCCTTACCACCCTATACCCTTAGCCACCCCAACCCATACATTTTATATATATATACATATACACACACACACAAACATTTACCTTAATTATACTTACCTTGCACTGTAAAGGCATGCACGGCAAAGGCATATTTGTGGTAAAGGAAATGCATGGTAAAGGAATTGCATGGTAATGGATGCGTGGTAATCGCATTGTGTGGTTCCGACCATATGGTAAAGACTGTTTTCCCAGTAAGGGCCCTTCTCTCCCCAGGTTGCAGCTCAAAGCAGTGTCACCTGGGTTTCTCCCTCATGTTTGCTCTTCAAGGAGTAACTCTGCTCCCCCTCTCAGGTACACCTGAAGTTTGTAGTGCTGATCCCATCACGGTCAATGGAAACACTGCTTAGAGCCTGTTCAGTCCAGCTTGGGAGCCCTGGATGGCTGATGTGCACCACTCACTGTGGCCATCCTGGATTTGCCAGCCACATGCGCTCTGAGTTTCATCTGAGCACTTTTCAGCCAGGTGGGCTTGTTGCGCCTAAATTTTCATCAACTGAGCCTCTCCCCAATCTCAGGGCTCCCAGATCAGCAAATTTATGAACATCTCCAGTTGAGTGGCTTTATTTACTAGGTTTGGTGAGGACCTGGAACACAAAGCTCTGTTCGTTTTCACCCTTTCCACGGCCTAGATATCAGTTAATAATCCTTTTTTCCATGCTCTCAGATGCAGAGACAAGGCCGAAGATATTGATAGAAATTCCAGTAACAAAACTCACTTGGGATATTTATTCAGTGTCATATGTATCACTCACCCACTCTTCTGTATGGTGAGGTGAATGGGATTGGTGAGAAGGTACATTGACGCAGACAGAGTATCCACCAGATAGACTGCTACCAAAGGTAAGTAGCTTTTTTTCTCATGGATACTTCTAAGTAGATTTTTTTCTGACGGATACTTCTAACTGCAGATTCTGCACCTCTTGAACCGTTACCCAAGCAGCATTGCCATAGTGGCGGATCTAAAGAGATGGTCAAATCGGGACGTTTGCAGCACAGATCTAGCAAAATGGCCATGCCCGCAGTCTTCAGTGGCAAAGCAATAATGCATGGGGATGGTAAGGACTGAAGCCTACACTGCAGCCTAGCAGATAATGCAAAACAAACAGTATTTGCCAAGGGTAGTATGAGTCCTGATGCCCTAAGGAGGCTCCTTCTTGGCAAAGTCATACCAGATGTTGATGCACACCACAACCCATGAGAAACAGTCCACTCCTAATTACATTGCTTTTCTTGGAACCAGCATAGCCCAGGAAAAGCTGATCATTAATCCGGTACTCACAGTCCTGGAAATGTAAAATCAGAGGGCCCTGCCAGTGTTCCAGACAGTGCAGACTCTCCATCTTTTTGGTGGGATAAAGATTTGGGTGCGCAGAAAGTGCACTGATCAATGTGAACCAGAGTGACTAGCTAATTGTAGAAGATTAACCCAAAGACCTTCTGTGCACGTATAGTATGTATTTTTAGGATTATTTTTATTAGATGGGGCTGGTAGACCGATAAAGATGCCACTAATCCACACCTAAAAAGACTATTGTGGGTTTAGCCTAATGCTATATCTGACAGATCATTACTACCAGAGCCAAGTCTACCACCTCCAATTAGCATTTATGGGCAGATGTGCTAAAATATAACTTCTCCTGCTCACATACAAGCAAATAACATTCATAAACATGGCTGCAAGTGACAATGCACGTACGTTTTTCATAGTGCAGATGACTGACAACACCATCCGACTGTAGGAAGATGTACTGCTGAAAAACATCTGCAACCAAGAACATGATGGCACCTTTCCATATCACACATGCCACTGTATCATACGTGTCTTCCACATTACACGTATCTCTCATGCCTCCGGATCACACTTATCTTCTGTATCACACATGCACAGAGCTCATTCTGAAGCAAAAACATAATGCAGCACAACCCATCCCAAAGTAAGACAATGAAGACACCAACAGTCAGACACACAAGGGGCAAGAAATAGCAGAAAAGTCCATAATTCCATGTAGATTAATTCCACCACACCGATAAAAGTCTAAACTGGCCAACTTTTTCAAACATGCTATAATGGGTGGGTAGCTTTATGTATTACACCACATATCCATATTCTGGCAATTTACAAACAACAATCTGCTTGCAATGTTTAGGGGGTCACAGCTGAATTAAAAAAATACACACACAAATGCAGACTACTTGGCCTCACAGAAGATTTATTACCCAGGAAGACACTGAAACAGGAGGCCTTACTTCTTCCTACTTGAACGTCATACAAGTTTGAAAAGCACAACCCTGATGAAGTCCCTAGTGGATGAAACACGGTGGCTGGGCTCACTGGAAAATGTTATGTATTGAAAAATCAATAAAATTGAATTGGATATTGGAAGCATTCTTGAGATTCCTGACAATTGAATCTCACTTCTTGTTCATCATTGTAATAGTTGTTAATATTAGATTGCCTGAATTTGGGCAGGAAACAAAACAAAATAATAGACGCTCCTTTTCTAATTGTTGTGATGTAAATTGCATAGTTTTGTCTTCTATGCAGTGGGGCCATGAAAAATTGAGTGTGGGATCACTGATGATAATACGATACACTTGTGCAACGGTAGGGTCTACATTGCTTTGGCTTATCTTTTGAGTGTGTACTAGTGTAGATCAATTCTTACGTTTTGCAGGTGGTGGCTACCTGCAGTCATCCAGGAACCAGGACTTACTTTAGTCATCAGACTTTGACCCAGAACAAAAAAGAGAAAAACAGAAAAGGGAGAAATGAGAAGGAAAAATAATATCAAAACAGTGGGAAAAGGCAAAAGCAATGATGAAGAAGAGACTCCAAGAGTGAGATAAGGAGATCGGAAATGTGGGGTGGAGAAAAAAAGATGCATGGTGTTGTGTCATCACTAGACAGCCAAGGTATTTGGCAAGCTTGTCATTTGGCAGTGCTTTAAGAAAGCTTTGTGTCCTAGCACATTTCTTAACAAATCAAGCACTAACTAGATATTCTAAGGCCTGGTATCACAGATTGAGCATAAACATTTACAAGATGGCGCACACTCGTTCACATTGTGTTAGCTTGTTCCTTGAGCTTTTGCTTTCTGAACTCAAGTGCAACTACTGTTTGCCTTTTTCTTTGGCACTTCCTCAAAACTGAATTCACAGCGTATAATTTACCAATAGGGTAATGTAGGATGGCTAACTTCATAAACATTTTGAACTAAAATTTCACACACTAAAATGAATTCCTGGATAGTATCCTCAGTCACATGAGATAACAAAGGCATACTGAATGAATGCTCACCAGCAAGGGGTTTAATGCATTTCCTGAGACGTTAGGAAGGTTTACTTCTGCATAGGTGTCTTACCTTTGAATGCGCCTGACCCGGCTCCTGCGTTAAAGGCCACTGTAACAATGTAGACAGCAAGGGATAGGAAAATTAGAAAAATCTTCCCTGTATCGTTCTGAGCCATTATAAGATGCTAAAACAAAAAACAAAAACATGCTGTAATTGTCATGCATTGACTGTACTTCTTTGCACTGACATCATTAACAACAGTATGATTCAAATATTTGAAAGTCTGTGAATTATAGTTTCGTGACATTGACCTACAAAAAAGCATACTGTGAGGAACAAAGTATCATCCCAAAACGTAGGTCAGGATAACAATTTTACATTAAAAAAATCTTTAGTTAGGTAGGGTATTTATTATTGTTTAGACACGTCTATAAAACAATGTAAACACAGTGACAGTAAAACTCCCACACCCTACCCTCATTACCCACCACCTACGCATGCCTCCCATGGCAAGCCACAGTAAAAGACACGTCATATGAGTATATATAGGGCTCCCGGTATTATGGTATTTATATTTTTGTCATTTCCGTCCGTATTTATCCATATTTATTTTTTGCAAATTTTACCAGTATTTATCCACATTTATTTTAAGTTTTGTGAAAAAATGAAGCTGAAATGTGTATATATTTCTGCATTTATTCAACCAATTAATGTGCACTCGTGCCACAACCCCTGACATGTTTCAATGATATATACACACAGATGGTAAAATCTGAACTTGTAAGAAAATATATACATTTTAGTATTAAGGTTGTGCACATCTACTGCAGTTTAAGGCTCTTTACTAAAATCCCTATATTTTGTTAATTCCCTTGTTTGGCAATCCGCCCAGCTATTGTCTGACAGTCATGATTGACAGCATTTAGAATCACTCAAAAACAACCCATATTTACGTTTTTATCCACATTTAAAAATAAATACAGACAGGAAAATAAATGGTTTTCTGTCTGTATTCATCGGTAAAAATCAGTAGAAACGCAAAACAGGAATCCTGAATTATATATTAACAAATTTGCTGTTTCAGTATTCCTCATCATAATGGACACAGATCCTGTCAGCTTTAAGGAATAATGTTCTCTAACAATACTTCTAGCCCACGCTAGCTTTCAAATCTTTTGCTAGTGTACAAGCTACATCAAAGACTTCCATGTTCGCGAGAATTGGCAGTGCCTCAGTGCTATGATGTACATTATATTTTAAAAACAATGGTTTTAAAATCTGACATCGTAAACTATAAAAATGCAAACAATCTAACAAGAAATGCGCATTAAAATTTAAAACACAAACCACAGTTGCATTCACTTTAAAAAAACGAAAATTCAACGCCACCTGAAATTCTTATAGCATCATGCGCAACTGAGGGCTTGGCAAAGCAGCCATATAAGGATACATTCCTTGAAACGTAACACAAATCTGGTGTCCTGGATTCTCGTCTACAGCCGCTCTCAACTCCCCCTTCCAAAGATGGGACACCTCCTTTACTCTAAATGTTTTCATCTTCAGTAGTGCCCCGGTTTCAATAGTCTAGCTCTGACCTGCGCAGCCCACTTTAGATCACTCCGTATTAGTTCGATAGCACAGAGGCGTGACACCTTCTGAACCTCTGAGGACCGAAGCTTATCCCAAAAGTGAATGGAAGCTTTGTAGGCTAAACAATTCTGCGCCACCAGATTCCCTTCCAGTCGTATCGCCGGGCACGTTGTGCCTTTGAGTAGGCCTAGCAATTTATCAGGCATTTGCCCTCACACATCTCCCAGCTTGCCTCTGTAGCTAGGGTCAGCAATTCAGCCCCATATAAGCATTGAGTTGGAACCATAGCGTTATGGGCTTTAAGTACCGGGGTCAGAGAAGGTCCTCTGTATGTGGTTTTAAATTTGACACAGCCACCATTAGTGGCAAGGGCATGAGCCTCCACCGTTTCGTTGTGCAGGGCCCAATGTTATTTGTTATTAAACATCATACCTACATATTTATAAGAAGTTTCCACCTCCACCTTATCGTTGCCTAATACCTACTTATATGGTTTCATCTTTTTCCCCAAAGGTCATTATTTTTGTTTTCTCCATATTTCCCTTTAGGTTATTAGCCACACAATACAAATTAAACCTTCCTAACTTCCTCTGTAGGCCCACTTGTGTCAAATCTAAAATGGCCAAGTCATCCGAGTAAAGGATGTCTGAGCCCACAGGGATTCTAGAAGAGAGAGACCTATTTAACTCTAATTCTACTTGACCCCAATTCTGGTGATGGAGTTCATGAAGGATTACAAGTAAGCTACAGGGAATGTTCAGGTGCCAAAGTTTCTCCCACAATATAGTGCGATCCACTAGGTCGAAAGCTGAACTAAAATCTATGAAAGCGCAAAAAAGATTCTCTGTCGTTTCCACTGCATTCTGCCCAAGAGGCAACAGACTGAAGCAATGGTCTGTCATAGAATTGCCTTGTGTGAAGCCTCCTTGATCCACAGGGACTATATTAATGGTCTCAATCCAATATTTTAGTGTCTGTAAAATCACCTTCGAATACAACTTAGATCCAACATCAAGCACATTTATCAAACTGTAATTTTTTGGGTCATCAAACTCCTTTTTTTGTGGATTGGCTTAATTTTTGCACCCTTCCAGCTCAGAGGGAATTTACCTGTCCAAGTTGAAAACACAAAAACTCTGCAGAAAACAGGCCCACCACATAGGGTTTTTGCTTTTATAACAATGGCGGATAAATTGTCCGGACTTGCTGCCCTGGTTAGTTGTTTTTTTTAAGAACTCTTTTTTTTTAACAGTTGCTTGGCACACCATTACCAGTTTCACATGGGATTGTTCTGAGAAAAACACCAGTGGACCCTCCCCGGGGGTGGGCCACCTTCCTCTCTCAGGAACCCATCTAGCCCTATAAATATCACTTATGAACCTGACCCAAACGTTCTCCGGTACCACACACCTTACCGGTTTGTTTGACTTACTTCAGCCACTCTGGACTAACTTCCAAAACGTATTCAAATCTTTGGCCTGGAGGGTGCGGATCACCAAGTCCCAATTTACCTTACAGTAAACGCGTTTCTTTCTAATAATTAGCGCTGCATATTCCTTTTTTATGGCATCAAATCTTTTTTTTAACCCCGGAGCCCTTCTGGGAGAATGATTGCATTTCTGTTTGCCATTATATCACTGGATATAGAATATATTTTATAATATACCCCATAACTACAGGTGCATTTTTAGTAGGAACTAAAGATCTTTTAACAGCAGGACCAAGAGCCCGGCTTTAATAGACATATCTGGGGGAAGGAGGGTTAGCGAGTGGAAGGTGGAAGAGGTCCTAACTGAATTTACCTTTACCTAGTTTTCAAGAAATATCTCACATTTCATTGTGTAAGCATATCCTCTTTGAATTTGAATTAGTAAACCTCATCTAAAGGTTACAGGGGACTGCAGTTCACATTTTAATGCACTTCAAGAGGTGCTCTGGAAAACCTGTTGTCAAAAGTTCAGGAATCATAGTAGTATTTAAATGAAAGTTTTTCTATTGCCTGAGGATGACTAGTGAGGTCTCAGACATATTATGCTCTAAATATAATAGTTAGTTAATCTTAGCTACTGTTTGAGGGTAGCCAGACAACAGGTCAGGACCGAAGCGGGCACTGAAGGTGTCAAAACATTAAATCCAGGTACGATAAGAGTACAGTACAGCAATTCTGTACTAGCCTCGAAGAGTTACATACACATGCATGTTATGGGGGTGTGGAGTAGGATGATTGTCCCATCACATGGAAGGTATCCCATGATTGGGTATAAAAAAGAGGTACAAAGCAGGGCAGCGCTATATTAGGGATTTATGTTCAAAGCTGGGTGATGACTGCCTAGGAGTGCTTATCTAACTTTGCCTTAAATACTTAAATCTGGCAACAGAATTCAGTCATCACTTTCAGTTGGTTGGAACCTGCCACCATCCAATTATTGAATGAGATTGTAGACAGAAGCCAAGAGAAGGTTGGGTAGAGCTGGCTTGGTTCTGCCTGCCTTGCCAGCTATGTGTGAACTGGCATGCCTTTACCATGGCCTATTCAACTGTGGGTCCATTACAGGCTCTTGTGTCCTCGTCAGTGTAAGCTGGTGTGGATGATTCAAGAACATATTGGTTTCTTGATAAAGGGTCAACAGTGGGGATTGGGAAAAGCTATTTATTGTTGAAGAAGCTGTGCGAGGCACTCAACGAGATCCGGAAATACGTTTCAATGTCTGGAAAGAGTGATTCCAATGAGGTTACTTTCAGTGGCGGCTGATAGGGAACGGGGGTGGGAGGAAGCGGGGGGTTAGAACATTTTTTAAAAAGAAAATAAATTTACCTGCGTTCGCATCACAGCCGCCGCCTCTCCTCCATTGCAGGAAGCACCCGGGCTCCCCTAAGCCAATCACAAAGCTGCAACGCATCATTGTGAATGGTTCCCCTACGCCAATCAAAATGCAGCAATGCAACATTGCAATAGGTCTGAGCGCCGTAGTTTGAAGCTCAGATGGGGACACGGAGCCTGTGCATGTTCCTCACCAGGTTGTGCATTACAGCCGGGTGAAGAAGATGCAATAAGTGCATGAACTTTGGGTTGGCCCAAGAGGGCCGGCGAAACAGTTCATGCGCACTTAGGGAGTGAAAAACACTCCTCTCCCTGGCCCCTTCTAGGGCCAGGCCCGCCCCTCCCCGCACCTAGGAACAGAAAAATAAAATGACAATAACGTTCAGTTTATAATTTTATTCCTCCTCTGCACTGCTCTCAAAGCAGTGGGGCGACGCTCTTCCGCCTTAGTGGAGGAGCCACGACTGGTTACTTTTCAGGAATTAAGAAAAAATAACCCCATTAGAATCACATTTACATCTTTTTTTTTTAATTCAGGAAAAATAACCTCGTTGGGATTACTTTTTTTTTTATTTTGTGACAATCTTATCAATGTTCAGATAAACTTTAATGAAATAAAAAAATTAAGAAACCTGATAGAAATACCTACAGCAACAATTAAAATATCTGAAGAGCAAGGATGTGGAATTCCTATAGCCCGACACCCAGGACATATTGTTTGGGGTCAAGGGCAACAAGTTTGAATGTGCAGTTTGTCCTTGAGACAAGGAGGCCCAACCCCCAGCAGAACAAACCCTTCCACTGCCAGTTTGCAGTACCCCATTAACCCTTTCGATGCGCATGACGGAGCGGTTCCGTCATGCGCACCGGTTGCGCTGTGCGGATGACGGAACCGCTCCGTCATGGCCCCGCCCGCGCACGAACCCTTCAGCACAGCGCGGTAATCCGCGCCGCGCTGAAGGGGTTAAGGATCAGGGAAGGGCACTGCCTGCAGTTAAGTTAATATTGGTGTGCATATGTTAATGCTGTTCAAACTTGTATTTATGGTTCATTAATTGAAATCCTTTATTGTTAGGGTGAGCACTCTCAGTAAATGTAAGTTCTGACTGCACTACTGACAGTGATTCCAGTATAAAAATGTGTACAAATGGTTTCAAAGTTTAGCAATATGAGGCTATGCATAATGCTCCCAGAATGCTCTCTGATCAGATGCAAATATTTGCAGAAGCTTGAAAGCAAGATTAATGATTCTTTGCTTTCAATATAAAACGTTACTAAAAAATAAAAGCAGGAAACATTTTGTTTTGCTAAACTACTGTAAAATTTCAAGTACCATTTCTTTGCAGCATCATTTAGTAAAATGTGTTGATGCATGCTAGTATTTCCCCAAAATATTCATATTAGAAAATCAGTGTAACCAGTTTCAATAAGATTTTGGGAAACATAAAAATAAACAAGCATTGGCAAAGCCAATAGGTCTGAAATGGTGGTCAGCTTTTTAGTTTTGGCAATGCGTGACTTGTTTTGGCAGGGTTTTTGCAAAACCTTATTGATGTGAGAGCTGGTGGACCCTCACCATTATAACAAACATTGGCTAAAGCAAAAATAGTTTTTGGTCTCAAAAAAGCACACACTGCCACATTAGTTACTGGCACTGAACAAAACTAATTTATGTGCCGATATACTCCTTGTGAAAGAGCAGAATGCTGTCACCCACCGTGAAGCCAGCTGATACAGGGAGAGAGGGAGAATTTTAATAAACACAAAAGGTCATGTTAACGCCAGACCAAATTAGGGGCCCAATTAATAAAGAAAGTCTCAAAAGTGCACCCTTGGAATATGTCCTTCAGGGGCGGCTGGTGAGGTTTGCGAGTGGGAGGGGCGGGCATGCAGGAAAATAGGAGATATGGATCTCATGCAGGGAAGTGAATGGATGCAAAGAAGCAAGAACAGAGCTAATGCCCTTGCTTGTACGCCTGTCTCATCCAGCCTTGCGTCTCTCTTTTTCCGTATGTCTCACTGTCCCTGCCGCTTTCTCTTTGTACCTGTTGCTAATCAGTACCTCTCTGCAGTACCTTGCACTGGTCCCGACCTCTCATTACCCCGTACCTGTGGCCGTTTACCTATCTTTTCCTGCTGAAAATCTGAGCAATATACACACTATGCACGGATTGTTCTCGTCCCGAATTTGAACTCAGCACTGAAAATGAAGTAGCCAGAGATATATTACACAGCGCCAAGAGGCCTTGCATGTGCACCAATGCCCTTCACAAATACTGCCGGACATTTAACGCTATCAGAATTGTGTGACTTATCCACAGAAATCTTGCAGCTGCTGTGCCCTCGAGAACTTTATAATATGTAATAGAAAGCCCTAGTTAAAAGCAAGTTCAGAATTCTTTCAGACCATGTCTAACTCAACAGAGGTAGCAATGTGATTTTTTTAAAAGGGGAGGCTTGGAGCATAAAAGCTTACCTTGCGTTACAGCCATCGCGCAGTTTATGTTTAGGAGACACAAACTGTACACCACACCACATTTACAGGGTTTTGTTTCTATATTCGTATGCATACAAATAAGGCCCCATCCGTCATATATATAACGATCTTCATAAAATGATTTTATCTCAAATATTATACTTACCGGATCGCCAGTCGGGTTCACAGCAAGTCCGTCCTGATCAAACACAGCCAACAGGAATACAGCACACCTGATGCCTGCATGCCGATTATGCCGGAATCAGAGCTGCGCAGCCAACTCTTCCACAGCCCACGCCCCCAGCTTCCATTATCCAACCAGGAGGCCTAAAAGTACCGTGAAGGCAATGGGTGCTCAAATTGTGGCCACCCACTACTCTCTCACTCACACACTAGCCCTGCCCCTTACCATTCGCTAATATCGCCTGGGCGACAGTATATGCGCCCTATTGAAAACCAACCATTTTCTGCTTTTTCTGGGCACTCCCTTCATGCGGACATCACTTCTAGATTGTGCATCGAGGGCGAGCAATAGTCCTCACCCAGTACATGCGCAGGAGGTCTCTGACGTGACCTCTTCCCTTCCTAAAAAAAAAAACGGAATTTGTATTCACACGAAGAAGTGAGCACTTCATTTGAATTAAATGAAGTGCTCACTGCATCGTGTTGAATACAAATTCAATTTTTTTTCTAGGAAGGGACCTGCTACATTGTGTACACATTCTCTTATCTCCTCCCCGTCGGATCCTAGTCCCGAAGCTAGTGGGGCAAAGCTCCTTTCGCCCCTT
The DNA here is from genome assembly GCF_964204655.1 of Triturus cristatus. Taxonomy (NCBI): domain Eukaryota; kingdom Metazoa; phylum Chordata; class Amphibia; order Caudata; family Salamandridae; genus Triturus; species Triturus cristatus. Next base: position 167,860,615 of record NC_140588.1, on the reverse strand, counting down.
AACACCAGCTGCCACTGATGTCCTTGCATTAAGGGCAGCAATATGGCTTTCGTGAATTCACACAAATTTACAGCAGTAGGGCAAGAGATAGTACTCCTAGAAAATATTTGTGAACTGCGTTTTAGCATGCGCAAATATGCATGTGTAGATTTGCTCATGCGAAAACCTGAGTGTTTGCAAGTTTATTTTCCCTCCAACCATTTTTTCCCAACTCTGGAAGAAAGATTACTTCTGCCATTGTCAGGAGTAAATTTCCAACATTTCTCAGTATTGGAAAAGATTAGAGAAGAGTTGTTGAAAACCCTTAAAACATGCAAGTTAGTAGGTTTGCACAGACTCAGAAGGACATTCCAACCCTGGAACTATTGTTTACCACTACCTTCAGTCCCAGCATGTAGATCTGCGGAAACGTTGCAACATAAAGGGGTTGCTAGTATTCAAACACTACTATGGTATGAGCCCTGGCATAATCAGAGAGGCTATATAAGAGCTCTTATATAATGAGATTGCTGCCATAATTTGTCGCCGCACAACATGGCACCAAAGGGACAAGTGGATTTTGTTACAGGACAAGTAGATTTATGAAGCAACCTGCCCCATGGACAAGTAGATATTTTAATAAATTCCACACCCCTGTGAAGAGCCATTCCACATAAATAAAGAGGATATCATACAACACGACAGCAGACTCGTCCCATACCATCTTGATCTTTTATCAATACAAAGTTTATCTGAATAATGAAGACACACTTTTAACATGAGCTTAGGCATCATTACAACATCCATCTCAAACTTTTACGTACTGTACACTCAACCACTGGAGTTGACAAAGCACTCCTCTTAAGGCACTGGACCAATAATTCTTATCGGGAAAGGCCATACAGCCCAGAGGTGAGGTATTCTGACACTGACTCTCCAAATGCACCCCAGATGAGACATATCTCAACCTAAAGCAAAACATACATAAAGTTATCTGTCTGTACTTGGGTTGTTGTATCACTCTTGTATATGTGCTTGCTTAGGAACAAAACTCAACTGAATGCTAAGGCAACTTCTGTGGATCTTAACTAAAATGTAGTTCACTCCAAGCGTACAGAGCAAGCAAGGCTTATTCCACGAGGAACTAGTTTCCTGTGTAAAATAATAATCTAAACCAAGTATCTGCTAAGAGCTTCAGACCTAGACTCATATTTTGAGGTGAGTAAAGTAGGACAGTCAGAATTAAGCTACGTAAAAAAAACAGAAGGTCGTAGCACCTTCTGTGACAAAGGTACAACACTCCACAGTAATGCACCACACACAAAATAACATTGGAGTCTACAGACTATATCATCCTGTGGGCTGGAGATTGCAAATCCTTTGCAAACTCCATAAGCCTTCCAGTCTAGTGGCAAGGAACCCAGCAGCCAGATTAAAATGTTAAGGTGTATATAAAGGATTCTAGAATATTTCCGCTATTTTTATTCACTTCTCAGAGGCCTTAGGTTAAAGTGAGTACCAGCTTAAAGATTTGAACCCAGGTTACTGAAAACCCACCAAAAATAGCCATTATGCATAAAAGGAACAAATACTAATGTTAAAACTTCAGAGTCTGGTTATAAGGTCACCTGTGATGGAGAGGTTGATGACTAGGGCAACAGGAAATTCATGGGGACCCGACACACTTCAGAGTCATTCCAAATGTTAATGTTCTAACAGGGAAGCTACTGAAGCTAGGATTGGAAGTGGCTCCCAAACTATGCTCTCTGGGCTACCAAACTTCAGAGGCCTGTATCTTGTAAATTGCTTTTCTCAGTTTTTCTTCTTTTTAGCAGCTGGACACTAACAAAATGGCTGACAATTATCCACAAACAGCATCACCATGTAGGAGTAAAGGCACAACCCACTGATCTGCTTTTATGAATGCATGGGATGTGTACAAGAGAGTCTGGCTCAGCAGAGGCATCTGGATAGTTGCTGGAAATGCATGCAGCTGGGCCTATGCTGTGTAGGGCTTTGTATATGTAGCTGAGAAGCTAGAATTCTGCATGCTTTGTATCAGTAGCCAATGTAATTCCCTTAGGTGGACGACCTGCGTTTCTGAGCTTCTGAGGACTATGGTGTCATGCCGACTGTTTGTGTTCTTCAGGTGAGGAAGGCGCAGATCCATTTCATAAAGTGATGTTAGACCAGCATGGGCAGTTGAGGACCAGACAGGCAGCTGCGTTCTGGGTGATCTGAAGTCTTTTCATGAGTTAATTGGTGATTCCCACGTAGAGGGTGTTTGCGTAGTTAAGTCTGCTGGTGTTGAAGGCTTGGGTGATGGTTTTCTTGGTGTTATTAGGTAGCCACTTAAATATGTTTTTAGCATCCTCAGGGTGTAGAACGAGGCGGTGGCAACAGTGTCAACTGGGGCAGACATGTCCAGCCTGCTGTTGATAATGATTTAAAGGTTTCTTGCTCGTGTGCCGGGGGTAGGAGTGGGTCTGAGGTCTATAGGCCATCAGGCGAAGTACCACAGCGAGGCATCTTTTTCCGAAGATCACCAATTTGGTCTTGTCTGTGTTTAATTTGAGGCAGTTGGACTTCATCCAAGAGCCCACTTCAGTGATGCATGAGTTTAAATTGTTCCTGGTGCTGGGTGTTTTGTCCATGAGGAACAATATCAGGTGTGTGTCTTCAGAGTAGGTAAGTATGATGATGTTGTGTACCCGGATGATGTCTGCCAGTGGCATCATGTAGATGTTGAAGAGCATCGGGCTCAGCAAGGAACCTTTCTGTACTCCACAAATTAGTTTCCAGATTCTGAGAAATATGGTGTAATGTGGATTGTTTGTCCACATGTACCGGTGAGGAAGGAGCAGACCAATTTGAGGGCAGGTTCATGGATGCCAGCTTCGAGAAAACGTCTAATCAAGATGGTGTGGGAGACTGTGTCGAAGGCTGCAGAGACGTTGTGAAGGATGAGGGCTGCGTTTTTTTCCTCTGTTGGGTATCATCTGGGTATCATATGTTGCTGCGATGAGGGCTGTCTCTGTACTGTGGTTATGTCGGAAGCTTGATTGCATTTAGTACAAGGCCTGAACATACATTGTGCAAATGTTGTTGTTCATTATTCGTCCATGAGGCGACATGTCTATCACAAGAGATAAACAATTTCAACCTGGCTGAAGCCTCGACACGGAAGCATGGATACTGTTATTATAAATACACATGCATTTCGTGTTCAAATCAGAGGAGCACTCTACTGTCACTGCAAAGTCGCTGTTGTCAGAGTCTCAGCCTAGCTGATTCCTGTTAACACTTTTATCTGCTTCTGTCTATTAACCATTGAAGCGCATATATTTTATACAAGATTCACAATGGTTTAATAAATATTGAAAAACCCCTTTGTGTATTTCTTGTGTATCTTACTGAGTATGCACGAGTGACTGAGTGAAAAGGTTCTAAATCTGTTACCATGATTCCTTGGGGAGTCAGGGTTGTCATGTTCTGAGGTTGCCCAAACCATTTGTTACCTTAATAGCTTTAGGGGGTACATATGCTGGCACTGTAAACTAGCAGAACTATAGGCCCACATATCCTGAGGGAGTGCATATAATCAGTCTGGCACCATACCAACATTTATGTTGTCCAACAAACAAATAGTTCCTACTGAGAAAGTGGAAACCGTACGACACTACCTGGTGGGCACAGGTGCCACAAGGGAACAAAAGAGGATGTTCAATGTGAACAGGCTGAATCCTTACGTCTAGAGAGACTACATAGTAAATGTCATGGATATGGCAGAGGAAATTGAGGAAGACAGTGAGACTCTACCTGACTAGCTGCATAGTGACATGAAGGATGGTACTGTTCAGTTAGCCCCTGAGGTAACACCTGAACAGCAGAGAGAGTGTAGAGATGTGTTGAAAAGGTTTTCCAACCTCTTCTCGCTGACTCCATGGTTGACAACTGTTTGTGTGCATACCACAGACAAAGGTGACAGTCTGCCAGTGAAGGGCAGAGTGTATAGAATGTATAATCAGGTTCAGGGATGCATTAAGGTAAAAGTTGCCAAAATGCTGGATCTGGTAGTTATTGAGAGATTTCTTAGCCCTTGGTCTAGTCCTGTGGTTCTAGTACGAAAGCAAGGGTCAACAGACTTGCTGTTCTGCAAAAACTACCAAGCCTTCAATGAGGTAACTAAAACCGATGCCTATCCATTCTCCAGAGCGGATGAGCTTGTGGATTGGTTGGGCACTGCAATGTATATGAGTATCTTGGATCTGACCAGTGGATAATGGCAGATCGCTTTGGCAACAAATGCTAAGGAGAAAACTGTATTATGTATACCAGTGGGTCTATTTCACTTTAAGATGATGCCCTTTAGGTTGAAGAATGCTCCTGACACATTTCAGCACCTGATGAACCATGTTCTTGCAGGGTGGGAAGGGTGCTGTGTAGCCTAATCAGATGATATTGTGGTTTTCGCAAATTCAGGGAAAGACCACTTGAGGCACCTTGAACAACTGTTATAAAGAATACAAGAGAAGGAACTGACCATCAAGGCAACTAAGTTTCAGGTGGGACAATACTTTGTAGTCTACCTTGTGCATGAAGTGGGAAATAGGTAGATTCACCCACTGAATGCCAAGATTCAGCTGTGATGAAGTGGGAGGCACCTACTACCCAGGCTGAAGTGAGGGCCTTTTTAGGACTCACCGGGAAGTATAGGACCAATCCAGACTGACCATAAGGAGCCAGGGTCAAGGGACAGGTTGAAGAACCAACTGACTTCAAAGTATGTACCCGCTAAGGGATTGCGTTTCCCGTGGTAGCAGTCTGAGGGGATCACCAGAGCCACGAGACACAAGGTTGCCTCGGAAGGCTCTAAAAGAACTCAGAGGCAACACAGTAGTTGAGACCTAGTAAGAAGTGCCACGGATGTGTAATGATGTGAAATGATATGAGAGACGTCTAAGGATAAATATGGCCTTAGGGACAGTACAGTGGGTTGTATTTTGTTACATGATGGTCCAGCATGTTGTCTTTAGTGGATAGTGGTAGGACGGGAAGCATTTGCATTGTGATAAAGAAGATTCAGCATTACTGCACTAAAATAATTATCTTATAGAAGTAGTGAACATGGTTAGTTGTTGTAGTAAATTGTGTGTTGTAAATAAACATTATGTAGATGAAGTACAGCCATGTCCAGTAGAAGGAACTCCAGCATGGAAGATGACTGAACAAGGGATGGAGACTGGGCAGTTTTTGCATTTATAGCATGAATATACTGAAAAGGATCCCTCATTACAGCTTCCATTGAATGGCACTTTTGATTTTGATGCATTGCATTATCTAAAGGAATGCATGTTTGAGAAAGGAAAGTGAGACTGGTGCAGTTTGATGTCCTGAACAGGTGGGAAAAATACGCCACGCAAAAACATATGAAGGAAATAATGAAGACGGAGCAAGGGAATATGACAGAAAGAAAAGGGCTGATGAGTTTGCTGAAGAGATGAAGGAACGTCATATGGAGGACAGAACGACATTTATGCCATATAAACCAGAACAGATGGCCTCGATTGATTCTATTTCAGAGGACACTATAATTAAACACATTTTCACTAAAAGACCACACCCGCCACCCTATCAAGCGGCTGCAGATCAATTAAGGCAAATACAGGCCATATCAAAACCCCCGGTTACGATATGCCTGAATTAGAAGAACAGGGAGACCCAACGGAGGATGACCCTCCTTTCCCTCCTCTTCCCCCAAATGTTCTGCATTCAGTGGGAGCTGATATAAGTCACTAAATTATTAAGAAGCATCATAACACAAGATATGCGAGATCAAATGAAAATATTCCGTCAGAACTGACTAAACATGGCACTAAGCAGGATGCCGATAAGGAGGATAGGAATTTAAACACTTGTAAAAATGCAGTGAAAAACACTATAATACTAGAAATGGGAAACGTTACATCCTTTATGCATACGTTATAATTCAGTAAGGTTTAAACAAGGTCAGCTGCAGGACCAGTCGCTGCCCAATAATTTCACCTATTATGACAGCGGATCTGGGACATTTGCTTGACAGATGCTGAATGTAACACTGCATTTGACCTATATCTTAAATGGATTGATAAGTAACAATCCATATGTGCTTCTATGATAGCCCCTATGTGTGAAGTACAAGGTTTTGACGCCAATCACCCTCATTATCATGTACATGTCTCTTGGACTAAAAAGGAGCTCACTGCCTTTTCCAAACAGTACCCAGATATAAGGGAAAACCATGATGAATGGTATGCCAGGACGGAAAAGATATTGCGCAAAGGCCATTCAACATTGAATGACCTAAGGCCAAATGTTTTCCTGCATTCTCCCACCTGATATATGGAAGAAGTGCAGCAAAGAAAACTTTGAAGATGTTTACTGGACCACAATTAATAATACTGGATGCCTGGAAAGCTGAGGGTCAAGTCACCGATGAAATAGCCGCACTGTCAGGCAAATTAATGGTTAGATTGCATAGATTAGTGCCCCTTAAGAGACAAGATTGGACAAAATTTAACAACTGTAAACGAGAAGAGGGTTAAAATGTAGCAGCCTTCGTCACCGACCACAAAATGTGTTCTCTGCCCATAGTGGGATGATGCTGCTGACGAGGGGGTCCAACAAGCCATCTCCAGTTGTTTTGTAAATGACTATCTAGAATGTATAAGATTAACCATCCACACTTATGAACCAACATAGGGAGTAAATCCACTAACAGAAGTACTGGTCATTCCCCAATACTACACTGAGAGACAGGCAGGGGAAGATCAGAATAAGAAACATAAGGAGTTAAAGAGTAAAGTGTTGTTCCAGCAACTACAGCAAGGCAGAGTCAGGTCCACATTTCGGGAACAATAAGGGGATACTCTGCACCAAATTACAGACCCCAGAATGCCAAAATATATAATAAGTGCCACTATTGCAAATACCCTAATCATTGGATTAGAGAGTGTCCATTACTACAGAAAACAAACAGGCGATGCTCCATGTCACGTGGAAATGCCTCAGGGGGATACAGAAATTCTTCTAAAAGAGGGTCACAACAAAATAATGATATGCCCAATAATGGCCCCTATGCCACATATTATGCTAATGACACTAGTTCCCGGGGACACTAACAAAACTACCTTGTTAGATAGTGAACAGATCCCAGATGATAACTGTCCCCTAGCCCGATTATGATTTTGAATAATAGGGAAGCCCGGGAAGGAGCTTAGAGCAGGTGGAGATCCCAGTAGATCCAAGAGGGCCATATATTGACGCGATGGTAGAAGTACAAAATAATAAATTCCTCCTGGAGACTGAGTCTACTAATTACTCCATTTCTCAAAAAATAATCCCACATGCACTCCCTCTGTGGGTTTTTCAAACATCCCTATATATAGCCCTGTCTCCGCCCCACTGACATATATCACTGGCCCATAACTGAAAATATTCTTTTGTGTTAACAGATAAATATGCCCATAACTTGTTGGACATAGATTTGCTTAAAAACTGTACCAAAATACACTGCCAATGGTATTTACCTCAACAGTACAGAAAACTCACCCCTTACTCACCGGCACTTACACTGTCCAATCCCAAACAACAATACCATATTGGGTGTTTGACGGAGTTGACAAAAAGGCCTGGGTCACTGGTAAAAATGAAATGGGGCATATGACATAAGCACCTGCACATATAACATTTAAACAAAATGTTCCCCTTCCACAAATACTACAGTACAAAATTTCACTGGAAGGGGAACACGGAATAGAGATAGTTATACAAGACCTGGTTCGGAAAGGGGTGATAAGAGAGATACAGGGTTTCCCATTATTATTATTATTATTATTTAAACTTATAACGCGCATCAGCTACCCGCAGTGGGTTTCCGGGCGCAAGGGATAGACTCAAGGAGAAAACAAACCTCTCAGACAGCACCGTGAATCAACTAAGGCGGCATGAAGATCATTGGAAAGTAAAGTTTTCAGTTTTTTTCTAAAAATGAGGAAATTGGTTTCCGTTTTCAGAGTGGTGGGTAACGCGTTCCAATATTTAGGACCTAAATGGGAAAAAGCCCGTCCCCCCATCCTTACAAGCTTGAATCGCGGGACAACAAAGTCGCAATTGGCAGAGGATCTAAGTGTGCGACTAGGCTTGTAGGGTTTGACCAGACTTTGCAAGTATTTTGGGGCCGAGCCCTGCTTGATTTTAAAAAGATAGCATATGGCTTTGAAATTGATGCGGCTGGGGATCCTGAGCCAATGTAGATCGCGCAGAGCCTGTGTGGCCGATGATCTCCTCGGGATATTGCAGAGAAGTCGGGCTTCCGAGTTCTGAACAACCTGGAGTTTGTTTACGGTGGCCACATCGGCGCCGAAATAGAGGACATTTCCGTAGTCCAGGCGAGATGTTACTAACGCCTGGACAACGGTTCTCCTGGTGGCAGGAGGCAGCATCCAAAGAATTTTCTGGAGCCATCGCAGGATGGCAAAGCATATGGCGGCCACCTTTGTGACCTGCTGTCTCATGGAGAGTTTGTCGTCTTTAAGAAAACCGAGGTTGCGGACCACAGAAGATGGCTGAGGAAGGGGTCCCATCTCACTAGGCCAATGTTGAGGGCCCCATAGATCTTTATGCTTCCCTAAGATAAGAATTTCGGTTTTGTCACCGTTGAGTTTGAGGAGATGCCTTTGCATCCACTCAGCTATACGTGACAGTCCAATTTTCAGAACCGATATATCGTTGCTCTCGCTGCTGGAAATGGAGAAAACAATTTGGGTGTCATCGGCGTATGAAAAAATAGTCAGCCCCGCGTCCTCCGCAATGGAGGCCAGGGGTCTCACATAGATGTTAAACAACAAAGGGCTGAGTATGGACCCCTGAGGAACGCCATATGCCGATGGACAAGTGGAAGATGTGGCTTTCGCGGAAAAGACTTGGAAAGTGCGCTCACTTAAAAAGGAGGCAATCCAGGCCAAAGCCGGACCGTCCACTCCCAGGGATCGAAGAGAGTTCAAAAGAATGGAATGGGACACGGTATCGAACGCCGTGCTCAAATCCAAAAGGATGAGGGCAGATGTTTCCCCGCGGTCGATACCGTGTCTTAAACTCTCCGTCACCCCGAGAAGGGCGGTCTCTGTGGAGTAGTGAGCACGAAAGCCAGACTGGGATGGATGTAAAAATCCCGAAGATTCCACTAGATGGTATAATTGAGTGTTAACGTGCCTTTCCAGCACTTTGGAAAGTACAGGCAGCAAGGATATCGGTCTGAAATTGGCGAGATTGGACACATCGGCTCAAGCTTTTTTTAGGAGAGGAACGACCATTGCGTGCTTCCAATCCTGTAGCACATGGGACTCAAGTAATGAGGCATTTAGGAGTCTCATAAAAACCCGTCGAGGTTCAAGATCCAGCAATTTAAGGATAGTGGCAGGTACAGGATCACGAGGTGAGCCAGATCTTATACTGCTTAAGCAGGTGAAGAACGAGGTGTCATCAAACAATTGCCAGTGCGTTACCTTCACCATAGGAGGAGGCTGTTCGGTCCCTGCGACCTGTCCCGAATGAAGTTCCTTTGCGTTCAAGGGAGTGCTCATAACGTCGTATATGCGCTCAACCTTGGAAATGAAAAATTTTGCAATAGAGTTACACTGGGCCTCCTCTAAAACTGGAGGTGTCGGGATAGTGTCCGCTCCTGTCAATTTTTTGATGACGGAGAAAAGAGTGTGAGGACAGTTCTGAGCTTGTGTTACTGTATCCACAGTATAGGCAGCTCTTACGATTTTACATTTTGAGTGGTATTCCTTTAGAGCCTCTTTATAAACAGTCTTCCGAGAGACTGAGTAAGAGTGCCTCCATTTCCGTTCTAGGGCCTTGCATTTGGTACGCAAGGCCTTCAGGTCGGTGGAAAACCATGGTGCCGGAAGGCGGTGTGACCTGGAATGTTTCGAAGAGAGCGGGAGAAGGGTAGTTACAGCGTTAGTAAGCCAGTGGGAAACAGCGGTGTTCAACTCCGCAACTGAAGCCTCGCATTCCTCAGGACGGGTATTCAAGAGGTGCTGGTTCAACTTGTTAATATCAAGTTTACCCCAACAATGAGTTGGTGCACTGTTGTCGAGGCCACTATTTTCCTGGTTCTTGGTATAGAGTAAGGAGAAGTGGACTGCAAAATGATCGGACCACTCCAAAGGGCGAGCACTCTGAGAGCAATCAAAGGAGAGATTAGAGAGAATGGGGTCCAATTGGTGTCCAGCAGAGTGAGTGGGGCCAACATTGAGCAGGGAAAGGTTGAGAGCCTCCAGATCAGATAAAAAGCGTTTGCTGGTGGTACACTGTGGGTCTTAAAGATGCAAGTTGAGATCGCCAAGAATGGTGAAATTGGCTGCCCTGAGGAGTAGGGGAGCTATAGTATCAGCTAGTGAAGATACCCAAGGAAGAGTATTGCCAGGAGGGCGGTAGATCAGGAGGCCCGATAAAGTGAATTGGGGATTGATGACTAATTTAAAAAGTGCAGTCTCACTTCCAGACATGGGAAGGGCTTCAAGCTTACATGTGTAGGTAGACTTAAAAATTATGGCAATCCCCCCCCCCTTTTCCGGAGTTTCTGTCCAGTCTCACCATTACACAGTTGTTAGGGACAGCAACGGCGGTGTCAGGACCGGAGCAATCCTGAAGCCAAGTTTCAGTAAGAAACAACGCGTCGGGCTGCTCTTCGACAATGAAGTCGTAGATGTGATGTTTGTGTTTCGGGAGGGATCGGCAATTAATACTCCAAAATTGGAGTGTAAAGCTGTTAAGATGTGTATGCAATCTCCTCCGTCTACCACGAGTGTGAGAACGACGTATTGCTTTACATTTGGACATTCTGCCAGTAAGAAAACTACAGCCAGCACATTCAAAATTATGAGTCGGGAGAGAGCAGACAGTACAGTTTGTATGAGGAGAGGGACGTAGGGATTCTAAAACTTCACCTGAATAGAAGACACTACCACAGGAGCTAGTAGTAAGAGTCATGGCCCCTGGGCCCGGTCTGGCACGGACGGGCACAGACGGGCTGAACTCTGGCGTAACTCCGGCGGAAGTTCGGCGATCCACTGCGCGTATCCGCTGCGCGTTAGCGTGACCCCTTTAAGTAGAGGTCTAGCGTCCTTGTGACGTCTAGACCATCAAGCAAAGTGGCGCTGCCAGGCGTCCTACTCACCCAAGATGGCCGCCGAGTTTTGACTACCAGGACAAGGGCCCACCAAATGCAGTGCTTGTACAATTATTGTGCAGGTGAGGGGCGTCAATTAAAAACAAGGGTAAACAACTCAAATTAAATAAAATAGCTAAACAGGTTGTTTTAAAAGTGCGAATTGCGCATGAAAGCGGCGTTCAAATGGCAGTAATAATCGCAGCACGCTCTGAGCGATCTCCGTAGGTGCAGATAGTGGTATGGTCTGTTAAATGGCCGAGCGCCTAGTTTATCCCCCTTAAGTAGAGGTCTAGCGTCCTTGTGACGTCTAGACCGTCAAGCAAAGTGGCGCCGTCAGGCGTCCTACTCACCCAAGATGGCCGCCGAGTTTTGACTACCAGGACAAGGGCCCGCCAAATGCGGTGCTTGTACAATTATTGTGCAGGTGAGGGGCATCAATTAAAAACAAGGGTAAACAACTCAAATTAAATAAAATAGCTAAACAGGTTGTTTTAAAAGCGCGAATTGCGCGTGAAAGCGGCGTTCAAATGGCAGTAATAATCGCAGCACGCTCTGAGCGATCTCCGTAGGTGCAGATAGTGGTATGGTCTGTTAAAATGCAATAGCCAAATCCTCCCTGTATTAAAAAAGAGTGATGACCCCACTAAGGAAGATGTCTGGAGGTTTGTGGTTGACCTCCACGAGATTCACAAAATATTGAAACCACATTTTCCAGTGGTACATAACATTGCCACCGTGTTAGCTGACATTTGTCCTGTTGCATGTTACTTTTCTGCCATGGATTTGAAAAATTATTTCTTTTCCATTCCCCTGCATGAAGACTTACAATACCTATTCAGTTTTTCATTTGAAAATCGCTCCTGTTTCACATGGATTACACAGGGCTTCAGGGAAAGCCCCTCTTCTTATTCGCAGGCACTAAAAGCACAACTAGACACCTTTCAGTTGACACCAATCACCACTCTCATAAAATACACAGATGATATATTGGCCAGCACCAGCGAAACAGATTGCGCTTATGACATCATTGCCCTATTAAATTTCCTTGGTACATATGGCCACAAGGTCTCTCCCACTAAATTGCTTCTCAAGCCACCTCCTGTTGAAGGGGAAAACGAGACTTGACCCTCAAAGAGTGAAAGCTATACTGAACATTCAGTCCCCTACAACACAACAACAAGTACACGCCTTCCTGGGTATGGCAGGCTCTTGCAGACTATTGATCCCTATTTTTTTCTTTCTTTTAAAACCCTTGTAAAAACTCACAACTAAAGACAACCCACAACATTTACTGTGGTTAACTGAACACCAGAATAGCTTTCTGCAAATCAAACAGGCACTTTGTGACACTCCTGCTCTTGGAATGCCTGACTATACTAAATTATTTCATCTTTTTGTACATGGGTAGATGGGTGCACACTTGCTGTTTTTGTACAATAGAACAACCAGGAAAGGCCCTGCGCCACCTTAGAAATGGTTGCTCAAGGCTTATCAGCAGGTCTGTGTGCAACTGCAGCAGCAGCTGTTTCTCTAAAACAAGCAGAAATACTGATTCTCAGACACAAAGTGCATCTGTGTGTGCCTCACTCTGTAGATATACTTTTAAAAAAAAGCAGACTCAAGATTTGCCAAATGCCAAACTAACAGATTATGAGTAATGTTTGTTTAGTCCTCATTTCACAATACATTGATGTATCACACTTAATCCAACAACCCCCTTGCCCTTTCCTCAGAATGATACGGACACGCCCCATGATTGTGTACTGATCACAGAAGAACTGACCAAAGGGAGAATTGATTCATAGAACACACCAATGGAAGAAAGCGATGGTGACTTATGGGTTGATGGCTCTTGCTTTAGGCTCAAGAATGGGACAACCACTGCAACCTATGCTGTTACCACCTTACACAATGCCATTGACATGTGTATGCTTTTCAAATTATTGGCATATGCAGCCAAATTAATAGTATTAACAAGAGCATGTGGGCTGAGCAGTGGATAAACTGTGAATATATATACTGAAGAGGGGTATGCATCGCAAAACAAGCCTGGGTCCTCCGGGCCATCAGGGACACTCTTAAGCACTTAGATCGGAACTCTCAGAACTAGACAAGGCTCACTGCTCCAACCAAAACCCAGACATTCTTGCTAGCATTCGGGTTAAAACCTCCGAATATCATCCGGAGGCCGACCGCGAAGTCAGCTGCCTGGGCTGTGAGGCGATGGCCCTGCAGATATGGCAAGGGTGAGCGGCCGGGCAGAACTCTGGCTAACTTGTTGCATAAGAAGGGGGATGGGAGCACACTGCTACCTCCCAGCACAGTTCCCCCTTTGCATCCTGGTACATGCAGTTCAATTGAAATGCCTATTCCCTGCTGACGAGAGGTAATAACCTCGAAACACGTGTCCAGGGATGGCCAACGCGAATTTAATTTTGCTTAATACTCTGGCAGAGGCTCACTCGCTGATGCTGACTTCATGGACCATAATGCTTTGGGGTAACACGCTGGTAGGACGAGCAGTGTGCGACCAATTGGATTTGTGTTAATATTCAGGCTCCCTTGAGTCGGTGGAGCTGACGAGCTCATGGTTACGCACCTGAATGCCACGAGTGGTACTGGACCTGCGAACAATTTTTGGCAGTCTACGCAGCAACCCTACACACATGCCTATTCCCTGCTGACGAGAGGTAATAACCTCAAAACACGTGTCCAGGGATGGCCAACGCGACTTTAATTTTGCTTAATACTCTGGCAGAGGCGCACTCGCTGATGCTGACTTCATGGACCATAATGCTTTGGGGTAACACGCTGGTAGGACGAGCAGTGTGCGACCAATTGGATTTGTGTTAATATTCAGGCTCCCTTGAGCCGGTGGAGCTGACGAGCTCATGGTTACGCACCTGAATGCCACGAGTGGTACTGGACCTGAGAACAATTTTTGGCAGTCTACGCAGCAACCCTACACACATGCCTATTCCCTGCTGACGAGAGGTAATAACCTCGAAACACGTGTCCAGGGATGGCCAACGCGACTTTAATTTTGCTTAATACTCTGGCAGAGGCGCACTCGCTGATGCTGACTTCATGGACCATAATGCCTTGGGGTAACACGCTGGTAGGACGAGCAGTGTGCGACCAATTGGATTTGTGTTAATATTCAGGCTCCCTTGAGCCGGTGGGGCTGACGAGCTCATGGTTACGCACCTGAATGCCACGAGTGGTACTGGACCTGAGAACAATTTTTGGCAGTCTACGCAGCAACCCTACACACATGCCTATTCCCTGCTGACGAGAGGTAATAACCTCGAAACACGTGTCCAGGGATGGCCAACGCGACTTTAATTTTGCTTAATACTCTGGCAGAGGCGCACTCGCTGATGCTGACTTCATGGACCATAATGCTTTGGGGTAACATGCTGGTAGGACGAGCAGTGTGCGACCAATTGGATTTGTGTTAATATTCAGGCTCCCTTGAGCCGGTGGGGCTGACGAGCTCATGGTTACGCACCTGAATGCCACGAGTGGTACTGGACCTGAGAACAATTTTTGGCAGTCTACGCAGCAACCCTACACACATGCCTATTCCCTGCTGACGAGAGGTAATAACCTCGAAACACGTGTCCAGGGATGGCCAACGCGACTTTAATTTTGCTTAATACTCTGGCAGAGGCGCACTCGCTGATGCTGACTGCATGGACCATAATGTTTTGGGGTAACACGCTGGTAGGACGAGCAGTGTGGGACCAATTGGATTTGTGTTAATATTCAGGCTCCCTTGAGCCGGTGGGGCTGACGAGCTCATGGTTACGCACCTGAATGCCCTGAGTGGTACTGGACCTGAGAACAATTTTTGGCAGTCTACGCAGCAACCCTACACACATGCCTATTCCCTGCTGACGAGAGGTAATAACCTCGAAACACGTGTCCAGGGATGGCCAACGCGACTTTAATTTTGCTTAATACTCTGGCAGAGGCGCACTCGCTGATGCTGACTTCATGGACCATAATGCTTTGGGGTAACACGCTGGTAGGACGAGCAGTGTGCGACCAATTGGATTTGTGTTAATATTCAGGCTCCCTTGAGCCGATGGGGCTGACGAGCTCATGGTTACGCACCTGAATGCCACGAGTGGTACTGGACCTGAGAACAATTTTTGGAAGTCTACGCAGCAACCCTACACACAGGCCTATTCCCAGCTGACGAGAGGTAATAACCTCACAACACGTGTCCAGGGATGGCCAACGCGACTTTAATTTTGCTTAATACTCTGGCAGAGGCGCACTCGCTGATGCTGACTTCATGGACCATAATGCTTTGGGGTAACACGCTGGTAGGACAAGCAGTGTGCAACCAATTGGATTTGTGTTAATATTCAGGCTCCCTTGAGCCGGTGGGGCTGACGAGCTCATGGTTACGCACCTGAATGCCACGAGTGGTACTGGACCTGAGAACAATTTTTGGCAGTCTACGCAGCAACCCTACACACATGCTTGTTCCCTGCTGATGAGAGGTAATAACCTCGAAACACGTGTCCAGGGATGGCCAACGCAACTTTAATTTTGCTTAATACTCTGGCAGAGGCGCACTCGCTGATGCTGGCTTCATGGACCCTAATACTTTGGGGTAACACGCTGGTAGGACGAGCAGTGTGCGACCAATTGGATTTGTGTTAATATTCAGGCTCCCTTGAGCCGGTGGGGCTGACGAGCTCATGGTTACGCACCTGAATGCCACGAGTGGTACTGGACCTGAGAACAATTTTTGGCAGTCTACGCAGCAACCCTACACACATGCCTATTCCCTGCTGACGAGAGGTAATAACCTCGAAACACGTGTCCAGGGATGGCCAACGCGATTTTAATTTTGATTAATACTCTGGCAGAGTCGCACTCGCTGATGCTGACTTCATGGACCATAATTCTTTGGGGTAACACGCTGGTAGGAAGAGCAGTGTGCGACCAATTGGATTTGTGTTAATATTCAGGCTCCCTTGAGCCGGTGGGGCTGATGAGCTCATGGTTACGCACCTGAATGCAACGAGTGGTACTGGACCTGAGAACAATTTTTGGCAGTCTACGCAGCAACCCTACACACATGCCTATTCCCTGCTGATGAGAGGTAATAACCTCGAAACACGTGTCCAGGGATAGCCAACGCGACTATAATTTTGCTTAATACTCTGGCAGAGGCGCACTCGCTGATGCTGACTTCATGGACCATAATGCTTTGGGGTAACACGCTGGTAGGATGAGCAGTGTGCGACCAATTGGATTTGTGTTAATATTCAGGCTCCCTTGAGCCGGTGGGGCTGACGAGCTCATGGTTACGCACCTGAATGCCACGAGTGGTACTGGACCTGAGAACAATTTTTGGCAGTCTACGCAGCAACCCTACACACATGCCTATTCCCTGCTGATGAGAGGTAATAACCTAGAAACACGTGTCCAGGGATGGCCATCAAGACTTTAATTTTGCTTAATACTCTGGCAGAGGCGCACTCGCTGATGCTGACTTCATGGACCATAATGCTTTGGGGTAACACGCTGGTAGGACGAGCAGTGTGCGACCATTTGGATTTGTGTTAATATTCAGGCTCTCTTGAGCCGGTGGGGCTGACGAGCTCATGGTTACGCACCTGAATGCCACGAGTGGTACTGGACCTGAGAACAATTTTTGGCAGTCTACGCAGCAACCCTACACCCATGCCTATTCCCTGCTGACGAGAGGTAATAACCTCGAAACACGTGTCCAGGGATGGCCAACGCGACTTTAATTTTGCTTAATACTCTGGCAGAGGTGCACTCGCTGATGCTGACTTCATGGACCATAATGTTTTGGGGTAACACGCTCTTAGGATGAGCAGTGTGCGACCAATTGGATTTATGTTTATATTCAGGCTCCCTTGAGCCGGTGGGGCTGACGAGCTCATGGTTACGCACCTGAATGCCACGAATGGTACTGGACCTGAGAACATTTTTTGGCAGTCTACGCAGCAACCCTACACACACGCCTATTCCCTGCTGACGAGAGGTAATAACCTCGAAACACGTGTCCAGGGATGGCCAACGCGACTTTTATTTTGCTTAATACTCTGGCAGAGGCGCACTCGCTGATGCTGACTTTATGGACCATAATGCTTTGGGGTAACACGCTGGTAGGACGAGCAGTGTGCGACCATTTGGATTTGTGTTAATATTCAGGCTCCCTTGAGCCGGTGGGGCTGACGAGCTCATGGTTACGCACATGAATGCCACGAGTGGTACTGGACCTGAGAACCATTTTTGGCAGTCTACGCAGCAACCCTACACCCATGCCTATTCCCTGCTGACGAGAGGTAATAACCTCGAAACACGTGTCCAGGGATGGCCAACGCGACTTTAATTTTGCTTAATACTCTGGCAGAGGCGCACTCGCTGATGCTGACTTTATGGACCATAATGCTTTGGGGTAACACGCTGGTAGGACGAGCAGTGTGCGACCAATTGGATTTGTGTTAATATTCAGGCTCCCTTGAGCCGGTGGGGCTGACGAGCTCATGGTTACGCACCTGAATGCCACGAGTGGTACTGGACCTGAGAACAATTTTTGGCAGTCTACGCAGCAACCCTACACACATGCCTATTCCCTGCTGACGAGAGGTAATAACCTCGAAACACGTGTCCAGGGATGGCCAACGCGACTTTAATTTTGCTTAATACTCTGGCAGAGGCGCACTCGCTGATGCTGACTTCATGGACCATAATGCTTTGGGGTAACACGCTGGTAGGACGAGCAGTGTGCGACCAATTGGATTTGTGTTAATATTCAGGCTCCCTTGAGCCGGTGGGGTTGACGAGCTCATGGTTACGCACCTGAATGCCACGAGTGGTACTGGACCTGAGAACAATTTTTGGCAGTCTACGCAGCAACCCTACACACATGCCTATTCCCTGCTGATGAGAGGTAATAACCTCGAAACACGTATCCAGGGATGGCCAACGCGACTTTAATTTTGCTTAATACTCTGGCAGAGGCGCACTCGCTGATGCTGACTTTATGGACCATAATGCTTTGGGGTAACACGCTGGTAGGACGAGCAGTGTGCGACCAATTGGATTTGTGTTAATATTCAGGCTCCCTTGAGCCGGTGGGGCTGACGAGCTCATGGTTACGCACCTGAATGCCACGAGTGGTACTGGACCTGAGAACAATTTTTGGCAGTCTACGCAGCAACCCTACACACATGCCTATTCCCTGCTGATGAGAGGTAATAACCTTGAAACACGTGTCCAGGGATAGCCAACGCGACTTTAATTTTGCTTAATACTCTGGCAGAGGCGCACTCGCTGATGCTGACTTCATGGACCATAATGCTTTGGGGTAACACGCTGGTAGGACGAGCAGTGTGCGACCAATTGGATTTGTGTTAATATTCAGGCTCCCTTGAGCCGGTGGGGCTGACGAGCTCATGGTTACGCACCTGAATGCCACGAGTGGTACTGGACCTGAGAACAATTTTTGGTAGTCTACGCAGCAACCCTACACACATGCCTAGTCTCTGCTGACGAGAGGTAATAACCTCGAAACACGTGTCCAGGGATGGCCAACGCGACTTTAATTTTGCTTAATACTCTGGCAGAGGCACACTCGCTGATGCTGACTTCTTGGACCATAATGCTTTGGGGTAACACGCTGGTAGGACGAGCAGTGTGCGACCAATTGGATTTGTGTTAATATTCAGGCTCCCTTGAGCCGGTGGGGCTGACGAGCTCATGGTTACACACCTGAATGCCACGAGTGGTACTGGACCTGAGAATAGTTTTTGGCAGTCTACGCAGCAACCCTACACACATGCCTATTCCCTGCTGACGAGAGGTAATAACCTCGAAACACGTGTCCAGGGATGGCCAGCGCGACTTTAATTTTGCTTAATACTCTTGCAGAGGCGCACTCGCTTATGCTGACTTCATGGACCATAATGCTTTGGGGTAACACGCTGGTAGGACGAGCAGTGTGCGACCAATTGGATTTGTGTTAATATTCAGGCTCCCTTGAGCCGGTGGGGCTGACGAGCTCATGGTTACGCACCTGAATGCCACGAGTGGTACTGGACCTGAGAACAATTTTTGGCAGTCTACACAGCAACCCTACACACATGCCTATTCCCTGCTGACGAGAGGTAATAACCTCGAAACAAGTGTCCAGGGATGGCCAACGCGACTTTAATTTTGCTTAATACTCTGGCAGAGGCACACTCGCTGATGCTGACATCATGGACCATAATGCTTTGGGGTAACACGCTGGTAGGACGAGCAGTGTGCGACCAATTAGATTTGTGTAACTTGCTGCATAAGCCCCACGCGTCTACTTATATGGCGGGGATAGGCACCGACTCGGGAGCCAGACTCACAACACCAGATGATATTATAAACACAACCACTAGTTTTTATACTCAACTCTATACCGTGGGCTCCGTAGAGGACCCTGACTCCCTTCAGCAATATTTTGATTCAATCAAGCTCTTGTGACTCAGCCCGGCACACCATGAATAACTTGATGCCCCATTTACCAATGAGGAAATCACCCAGGTTATTTTGGGACTCCCTGATGATAATGCCCCCGACACGGACGGCTACACGCCCACCTTTTATAAAGAGTATGCCCCACTCTTGATACCCCCATCTGGTGGAGATGTATAATGAATCCATCGAGGTCGGTTGTCTTCATCCCTCGCTCCGTGAGGCGCACATCACACTTATATTGAAACTTGACAAATCACCAACATCTTGCGACTCCTACCGTCCACTTTCGCTCATCAATGCTGACAATAAAATACTGGCCAAAGTGTTGGCAAACCGGCTGCTTGCCCTCATGCCGCTAATAGAACGTCCAGATCAGTCTGGGTTTATTCCTGGCCGCGCCACCTCGCATAACCTCCGAACCATTTTCTCAATCATACATCAAATTAATCCCTCTCTCCCCGCGGTGGCTGCACTTCTCGACGCTACTAAAGTGTTTGACTCTCTCGAACGGCCTTTCTTGTTTCCTCTTCTGACCCGCCTGGGCCTCACTGCGGGCTTTATTTAAAACATTAAACTGCTATATACTCTCCCCACGGCTCGCATCAAACTTAGCGGCCAGATCACCAACCCCATCAAAATCACTTGGGGCACACGGCAGGGATGCCCACTCTCGCCATTACTCTTTGCTATTGCCATGGAACCCCTTGCTGCACGGGTCTGCCAACATCACACACACCAGGGCCTTCGGTTCTCTGCCCGCGTTTTGGTCACCTCCATGTAAGTGGACGAGATTGCATTATTTATCCAAAAGCCGCACAAGAATCTAGATCCTATGACCAGAGAGGTCATATGCTTTGGGGGACTTTCGGGCATACAAGTGAACTGGAGCAAATCCATTTTATTCCCCCTGACGGATGCCACACAACCTTGTTCGACCGAGTTTCTGCTCAAATGAGCAACTGAGCCAATTAGTTACCTGGGTGTCTGGCTCAGCAGAAACACAGAGGAAATCTGGTCCGCTAACTATGGTAGAGCCATTGAATGGCTGGAAGCCAAAATCCCAATCTGGAACAAACTTCCACTTTCCTTATCTGGCCGTATCGCAATTGCTAAAATGATTTTCTTGCCAAATTCCTATATTTGTTCCTAAACATACCACTCCCACTCACCATGCAATTTTTTAACAGACTCCGATCCAATCTAATCTCCCTGGCATGGGCAGGGCGCCAACCGCATATCGCCTATGCTATTCTGACGCTCCCTTTTGCACGCGGGAGCCTTGGGGCCCCTGACCTGCAACTATAAGCTTACAGCGCCCAGGCTAGCTTCTTGCATTTTTGGCTCCACCCGACACCATTCCAACCACACACAGCTGTAGAGGCAGACTTGGCCTCCCCCTGGCCGCTTAGCACTGCACTGTTCCAGACCTATAAAAAACCCCGGAAATAGATAAAGACTATTGAATTCTTGCTTTGGGCAGTGGAGGGACTCCGTAAATACAGCGGTACTGACACCTTATACGCTCCATCCATGCAACTTACTGCAAATCCCGCCTTCCCCCGCTACAAAATCCTGGCACGGTGCGCCGCGCGAAAACGCTTGGTATAAGCATAAATGCGGACCTACACCCAGACGGCCAGTTCCTTCCTCCTCCTAAACGCACCGCCACACTGACACCCACACTATTGGATAGCCTGCTGTATCACCAGATGCATGTGACATACAGAAGCTCTAATAATTTACTCCCAGCGCCACCTCCCACTAACGCGGCGTTGGAATATATCCACTCAGCCACTACACACCGTAAGCTTGTCACCAGACTGTACTCACTATCCATGGCGGCTACATCTGCTAGCGCCAAGCTGGCACACAGTGCCTGGTGGGCGGACCTGCTCGACTGCCCTACACCCGCCCTACACCCGAGCAATACTGTTGCAGCCAAACAGAAAAACTTTCCCCTAACTACAGACTCAGACAGTTACATTTCAAGTTCCTCCACAGGCTATACCGTACTCCAATTGGGCTGCGCAGGATGGGCCTCATTACGGACGCACGCTGCTTGCGCTGTGCGTCGCCTGGCGCCTCTTTTATACATTTAGCGTGGTCCTGCCCCAAAGTGGCAGCCTACTGACTGGAAGCGTGCGCATCCATTGGTGCTATCGCATCAACCACCCTTGCACCAAACCCCCTTCTGTACCTACTTGGCTATATCAAGGAGGTGCCCGATGCCCACAAGTGCCTTGTGGCAATGTTGCTGGTCTTGGCCAAACACAGAGTGACAATGCACTGGGGGCGAAGACCGGCACCTACGCTCAAACTCTAGCTTGCTGATGCGGCATATTGTCAGACACAACTAACAGAATTTTGGAATGTTTTTATGGCGAACGCTAGCAGGCAGCACGATATATGGGGACTTCTTATTTACATAGTCTGGCGGACAACACTTGGATCACCATGACCCAGTGAGTAGCTCGGAGTGCACACCTGCGCGGGCGACAGATGCCTAGATAGGGGACACGTGGAACTCCACATATATGATTACTGTTATGTCTCTATTTGTCTCTCTAAAACCCCTTCCACTTTCATATGGGATCTGTTTCTTTCTGATGCGTATCTCAGAGACAATCACAATTCCGCTAAGTTACTAATGTACCGAAGAATGTGCCTTAAATCCTCTGTAACAGATTGATGCCATTGCTGAACAGCATGTATCATTGTGCTTATGTTGAAGCCTCAATAAAAACTTAAATACATTTTTTTTTTTAAAACTGTGAATGTATATACTGATAGCCAATTTGCATTTGAAGTTGCACATTAATTTGACAGGCTTTGGCCAGAAAACGGTTTCCTCACGTCTCAAGGAACAAAGATACAAAATGGTCCACTGATTAAATACAGAATGCTTTATCACTGCCAAAAAGAGTAACCATTGTCAAATGTAATGTACACAAAAAAATAACAGCTGATGTGGTAAAGAGAAATGCCTTTGCTGATGAAACAATCAGACAAACAGCACAGAATGTCATGTCATTACATTAATTGTTTCTACTTTTTGGCTTGCCCTAGATGATTCCAAGTGACAATGGGGTGCACTTCCTCAATAAGGTAATGGAGTTGGTCTGCAAGGCAATGGGAGTACAACAGAAGTTCATTGAGTATATCACCCCAAGGCAGCCGGTGCCATCAAATGGAGAAATAGTACCCTGAAGGCCAAGATAGTAAAAATATGTTCAGAGTCCACAATGACTTAAGTGGATGCCTTGCCACTTGTCCTTATGAATATGCGAACTACCCCAGATACTGTAACACATCTCAGCACACATGAAACAGTGACTGGAAGGCCCCTAACCTGTTTGGGGGTCCCAAAAGACATTGCTAACAACCCAAATAACTGATAACCTGCTCCAAGAGTATTGTGTTAAATTGACAAAACGTGTTTCTGCCATTCATAAACAGGTGAAAGACCCCTTGCCCTTGCCTCAGCAGGGGCCTTGATACAATATTTAACCCCGCAAATGGATGATGGTCAAGAACTTTCAGAGATCTAATTGCCTACAACCATGCTTGAAGGGTCTGTACGAGTTCCGCTAGCAACACAAACAGTAGTGAAGTGTCCAGGATATAAGAATTGGATTCATGCCTTAAATGTGGAAAGAGCTCCCTTACCTCAGACCTTGTCACCGGCTGCAGCACACAGTATTACACCAACAAATGTGCCACCTCACTCTCCTCAGCCCATCAAGGATGCTGGCCCGCAATACAAGCCGTGCCCAGGCCCTACAGTAAGTCCATCTTCTTTACCCAACCAACTATAGCTTACTATCGGGTCCAGAGCTGCGAAGTACTGGTGAGCTCTCAGGGCCTAGCGATGGTAAAGAATAAAGACCCTTACTGCTCAGGAGGGACAAGGAGAATGGAAAGGAACCATTCTGACAAAGAAATTGGGAATACCATTTGCTCTGATCATTACTAGACTAACAGCCGTTGTCATCTGCTTACATGATTTATACTTCCTGAAATTACTGGGTTCAAATAATACCACACTTACTGAAGATCTGCGCGATCACCATTCCAAAAGTACAGTGAAAAGGTTGCCATACAATGATGAATGCTATGGCGAATGCCTATCATAAGGAATTAAATGTCTCTGATTGCTGGATTTGTCCAAAACCTCCTTCTGTAACACAACACAAGATGAATGTGTTGCCTTCGAGTTTGACGCTTAATGATTCTTGTTATATTCTATTTAAAGCAGTGATCACCTGGTTTTCTGGCCCGAGGGGTATTGATGTCAGATGCAAATACAGAGATGAAATAGTGGTACCTTTGGGTTATTTTCTCTGAGGGGAAGGTTCACCCTACAGGGACGCCTTCAAAGATAGTGTCATGAGTAAAAGATATAAACAAATTGTCCTAGGGAAGAATAGTTCAATTACAGCACCTCTACCTTAATAAGCCTCCGGCCTTATGGGTAACAAGAGGATCACGAGCAATGAGATGGAGTAACTGCACCCATGTATTCAATCTGGACAACGCCTCTTGGCCCTCATTACCAGTGGAGCTAGCGGATACCTCTGCTCAGGAGTTTGGTGATTTTCAGCTAGAAATACTATCTATGCTAGGGGTAGCAATGAATTCTAGAAGTATCAGGTAATTAGGCCGATTGCTAGAAGCAACAATAAATCAAACAACATGTGTCCTAGGTAATATTACGGTAGAAATGGCAGCCATGAAACAGGCAACTCTCCACAATCGTATGGCACTTGACATGCTCCTCGAAGAGAAAGGGGGCATTTGTAAAATAATGTACACTGAATGCTGAACATTTATACATGTAAAGCCCCGAATGTTTATAAGGCCATGGAGAATTTACATGACATAGTGTTACAAGTGCATAATTTTGCTGAACGAACATGTGGGATGATATTTCTTCACTATTTGGAACCCGGGGTTGGACTATATTAATGGTAATATAGGTATAATTATTACAATATTAGTCAAGTGTAAATATGCTTCCTGTTTGCAGTCAGGCAAGTACCAAATTGTGCATCCTCCACACCAAATAAATTTCACGGTACAAGTGTCATGATACAGCAGGAAAAACTGTCCCCTCTAATGCAAATAAATATTGAATAGCAAAGCATGAATAAATTTTAATGGTGAGAGGACAGGCGCGGTTTCAACATCTGCTGTTGATCGTTCTTTGTTATTCTTATATTCTTGTTCCTTCAGTTCTTGAAAACAATGGGTAAGCTAACAAGCATAAGCAGTTCTCAGACTTTACCCACCCCTCCTTATGCCTACAAACAGAAACATGCAGGGTTTGTACAAATGCATGGCTCATGAAATCACGGTAAAGAGACAACATGGAGGAGCAGGTGCTCAATATCAAATTTATGCTCCCGCAGGTATGAGGTAGAAGGCTGTTAGCATTATAAGAGGTGACTTGGGGGTTTGGAATTATATTAGCATCTGAAAAGACAGACTGAAGCCCCAGCCGGTATACTACCAGAATATCAAGAATGAAATATCAACATGCCAAAATATCAACAACCAGAATATCATGAAGGTAAGCATATTTGGGTATCGGTTTGCTACGCTTAAGTCCATATTATATGATTTTGAATAATATGTATCTTCCAGGTATGCAGATGTGGAATTACTGACAGTAAATCTATACTTATCAATATGTACTTACCTTCATGATATTCTAGTTGCTAGTATTTTCATCATAATATTTTGGCATGTCAATATTTTTGTACTCAGTAATCTGACAGACCCCCCCGAAGAGTGCTAGCAATTATGAAAATGTATCTGGAAGGAACAAAGTGATCAGGTGAGGAAGACACTATGTAGAAAGACAATACTGCCAATGTGGGAAACTGTTATCCCACCTTGCAGTGAGTACTGGAAAGAGTTATTGAAGAATGAAGAGGGAGTAGAGGACCTTCATGAGTAATTTCAGCAGCCATGTGGGCGTGTAGTTATTAGGGGACGAGATAGAGATCTTTATCTATGTGGATTTCTAGGTCTGCGGCAATACCGCAGAAGCAATAACTATGTTACTATACCCATAAACTATTACCATGAATACTAGCACTTTGCACAGATACATGAGAAATGCCTTGCAAAAAGATCATTCATGCAAGCTTTAATGCAAGTATTTGTGCAGAGTAGCCAACAGAAATGCTGGTGATAAAAGGCTAGTTTTTTCCCACAATGTGATGCAGGAGTACCACATTTGTAAGACAAGAATATTCCATTAGTCTTAACCAGGCGAGTCTGATAAATGTGAGTAAACTGATTAGTACAGTTTTTGTAAATGTTGCGGCTGAGCGCCTGAGTGGAAGGTACAGATATTCTTAGATGTGATGGGGACAGAGGATTTTGGTCTTTACAGGCCAGCTTGTGCGCAGGCAACTAGCTTGAGTAGGGTGCAAAAAAAGTCTTATCACTGCCATTTTGGATTATTTCCTTTGATAGTGCCAATGTGAAGAGACATTTTGGCCAAGCAAGTACATTTTAAAGTTAATGAGGGGGTCCTAGCCAGCTAGGCTGCAGAAAGGAATTACTGGTTTAGTTCTCAACTGATGTGCCTGAGGCAGTCTTTCAAAGGAGTGGCAAATTTCTCCCCTTTGACAAATATAAAAAAAATAATAATAATTGCATCATATAGTGGGGGGAATTGATTGAACTGGATTATGCTAGCCTCTTCGTGATGACCTCATCAGCAATATAAGGATATGGATGAGAAATGCCAAAGCCCGTTGCTTCAAAAGGGCTTTGTGGGCTTGCAACCAACTCAGCACGGAAAAGAAAGCAGAGCCAGATGAGACACACAGACTTTGCAGAAAGGTGGGAATGCACCCTTAGGCAAATCATGTTTTTACCGTTGCCAGGGTATGACAGTACTTATTGCTGGAAGACAGAAGCATGCATGTTGATCCACGTGGCTGATGCTCTCACCATATCTGTAGAGCAGTACAAGCTGTTGCCAAATTTATGAAGTTGTCTCTTGCTGGAACAGCTTGGATTTGATGAAGCTGTGAAGTACAACATTTCAGAACTGAGGTACACAAAACCCTTGGGGAATACACAGTATACTGATTCTCCTGGTATAGACTGGATGCAGAGCCAGAAAGTCAAACATTAAGTAAGTAGACAATTCCTGTGGTCTGCGAGCAGGTCCCAGATCCATTATTCCCTCATGATACCAGTCCTACCTCCGCCTCGCTCTTCCTGCACTCATTGCTGTGCCTTTTCCCTCACTGAGTACGTCCCCTCCTTTTGTGCCTCTCTCCTCTGAGATCTCCTGATTGTGCTGCTGTTGCTGTGACCACTTGTGCTTCCTTCCCCCTCTGACTTCTTTTGCGCCTTCTCCTCCAGCTACCCATGTGTGCCTCTTCTTTCCTTTGCTTCTTGTGCCATTGTTTTTTACTTGTCTGTTGTGCCTTTACTTTTTCACCCTTTTTGGCGTTTTGTGACTGTATTTTGCACTCCCCTCCTGCTCATTTTGCCACCGCTCTGCCTGTTTCCCACCTTTTACCAAGCCCCACCCACTGCAACTGACAGCCCCTCCCACCTCCTAGGACCTACTTAATGGAGCCCACAGCGGGTGCTGCAGGCGTGCCAATGACAAGCCTTTCTGTGCCCGTCCGTGCCCGGACCACGTCAGGGCCAGGAACCCTGGCTCTCATCACCCCACAGCTAATTCGCCACCGACCTCCACGCCCTGAACACCGGACGCCTCAACAACCACTACTGACGCACCACACTCTATGGTAAAACCATTTTCCTGCACCAGTTGTACCATCATGCTGCAGAGCTCCACGCCAACCTCTCGCCACGCCACACCAGCAGTGTACCACCAGCTCTATTATTTACTCTTTAACATGTGCTTGATGTACAAGCACTCCACTCAGTTGAGAGATCTCATCATCACCCTCACACCAATCATAGTCTTCCTCACCAAGACCTGGCTCAATCGGTTATCTGCCCCGACATCGCCACAGCTACACCCGACGGATACAAAATCACCCACCACTATCACGTCAACAACCCCGGAGGAGGAATAGCCATCAACTACTAAGTTTCCATCGGGTGCACCACCACCGAGAATACCACCACCCCCATGGAACACCTCAACTTCAAGTTCCACAAGGACAGCAAGTCAACCAGCAGAGGGGCACTTGCATACCAACCGCGCCCCAGCTTCTACAACACCATTGCTGACTTTGACGCACCCCTAGACCTGGGTTACAACTACATCTTCCTCAATTACCTCAACTTCCACCTCGATGATCCCAACGACAACACCGCCAATCTCCTCGACAGCATGAACAACCTCAGACTCACTCAACTAGTCTGCAACCCCATTCAACCCGCAGGACACACGTTGGACACCATCTTCCCCTCCAGCAACTGCGTCAAGTGCAGCCACCTCACAGAAGTCACATAGACCAACCACTCCATCGTCCACTTCAAAATCTCCAGGCCCTACACCGCCACCCCCAAGATGGCAAGTGCCACCCACAGCAGCTGGAGCAAAGTGTCAGAGATCCATTGAACAGACACCCTCTACACCTCTAACCCAGCTGCCACCACCAATGTGCACCAGGGAGTCAAAAACGTTAACACCTGGATCACCAACTGCGCCAACAGCATTGCCCTCATCAAGAGCAACAGACGCAGAAGATCCTCCAAACAGGTCAGCTGGTACACCCAAGAACTGAGAAGAGCAAAACACGATCGCACACTGGAGAGGAGATAGATGGCGCACCGGCAAGGTAATCTCTGACAGGACGGCCTTGAAGACCTCCCTCAATCTCTACCACAGCCTGCTGAGGGTAAAAAAGAAGAATGCCCTAGCCGCATGCATCGAAACCAACTCCAACCACAGCAGAACTCTTCAACAGTGTCAAAGCTACTGAAAACAACATCACCCCCTCACAAGAGCTCTGCAACAACCTCACCGACTCCTTCCATGACAATATCACAACTTTATACAGAAACTTCAAACACCAACCCACAGGGACTTCCTAAACCGAAACACCCTCAGTGCAACCAACACAGACCCCCGACTGACCACTTGGAACCAGCTCTCCACCCTAGATATCACCTCCAATATGAACTCGATCCACTCAGGAGCTCCGACAGCCCATGCCCGCACCACATCTTCAACCTCAAAAGCCACAGGATCAGCCAGGAACTCACCGCCCTGCTCAACAACTTAATCACCACTGCCACTTTTCCAGAAGTCAGGAAACACACCAAAGCCAAACCCCTACTTAAAAAGCCCTCCGCCAACTCAGCGAACTCATAAACTACCAGCCCATCTCATTGCTCTCATTCCGGGCCAGAGTTCAGGAAAAAACTATCAACAGACAACTCATGAAACACCTTGTGCAGAACTAGCTACTTGACGCCTCCCAGACTGGATCTTGCAGCGATCACAGCACAGAGACCACCCTGATTGCAGCCACCGACAACATCTGAGCCCTCTTCAACCAGGGAGAAATGGCGGCTCTGATCTTCCTTGACCTCTAAGCAGCTTTAGACACTGTATCACACCATACACTGATTGAAAAACTCCACAACATCAGCATCCAAGGGGACACACTCAGATGGATTACCTCCTTTGTCACAGGAAGGACACAGAGGGTCTGTCTACCATCCTTCACCTCCGAGGCCAAGGATATCATCTGCAGCATTCCCCAGTGCTCAGCCCTACACTCGTCAACACCTACATGACCCCACTGGCCAACATCGTCAGAGCCCATGGGCTCAACATTATGTCCTACGCAGATGACACCCAACTCATCCTCTTTGATGGCCTTGTGAGTTAGAGATTAAAGGACCATTTACTCCCATATGGACTATGTAGAACAGTGATGTAGGTGCTTGGGTGTGGGTGATAGAATTCATTCTGTAGAATCTTCAGTTAACAGTTGCACACTGAGGAATCAAGACGTGTAATACCAAGCTCCATGTGTGGCGTGATCCTTTACATGTACCCAGGCAGGAGAGAATGCTACAACTGGCGACGATGAGAGGGTATTGCATAAATGCTGTGAACCAAAGAACAGAGCATGCGCTCCCAGAGAGTTTGTCGTTGTCCAGCAAACTGCTTTTGAGTGCCACGTATGCCCCAGTCGAAAAGAAAATCGGCAGATGGCGTATGTGGAGTCAAATCACCACTCCAGCCAGTGCAAGGCGAGTGAGAAAAGTGAAGGCCTTATCGAAAGTTTAACACAGCCTAACACACAGAGCAGTCATTCATGGGGTACAACAACGCTAAAGACATAGACAACGAGGTACAGCAAAGCGCTAAAGGCATTTATATCTGAGTGCAAAGAATTGCTATAAGCGGAAATATTTCCAACACAAAGAAACGCTAAATGCAGTAGAAACAAGGTACAATACAAAAAGGCGAGAGTGGTGAAGATACTGTGCAAGAAATCAAAACGCTACTCACCGCAAAAGAAAAAGACAGTACCTCACAAGCAGAGAGTGGGCGCGATGACCCAAATATTGGCACATGGCTAGTACTTAAAGAAGATACAGGTCTGATTGGGCAGCCAACACTACAGGGGTGGGCTCCGCTCTGGGCAGCAGAAAGTTTCACAGGTTATGATGCTGTTGCATTCTTGAACCCACTGCCTCCCTACGATACCGCCAAAAAGCAAAATGTAGGCGACAGATGGACTGCCTGGATCGAAGCATTTGATAATTTCATTGATGTACTGGAGGAAGTAAGTGACAAAAAATATCATTAAATATTTGAAGAACACAGTGGGTGAATGAGTAAAAGAAATGATTAAGAAAAAAACACACGGTGGTGAAGTGAGGCACTGTGAAATCAAAGAGGCACTAAACACCGAGTCTAATCCAATGATGAATATCGACTACAAAAGGTATACATTCAGACAGGAAAGGCAGAAAACTGGCGAAATGATGGATGAGTTTGTTTATAGACTTGATTCCCTCATCAAGCTTTGCAAGGTCAACAATGAAGAGGTCATGCGTCTCAGAGTAATAGATAGTTGTCTCTTCGATTCCTTCAGACAGCGGATGCTGAAACAGACACTCAGTTTGGAGCGAGTACTCATGGATGCTAGAGTGGAAGAAAGAGCTGATAGACAAGCAGCTAACATGGAGGCCAGAACTGCCCAAAATGAATCTGCCCTGAGTGTGAAAAGTAAGCTGAAACACAAGGCAGAAAGCCATAAAGCAATGTCTCCAAAGAAAAAGAAGTTGTGTTTTCGATGTAGATTTTCCTTTCCGCATGAAGTTAAATGGTCTGCCAGTGGACTGATATGCATAGGGCTTTGGGAAAGAGAACAATTTTGTAACGGTTTGCAAAGCGTGGGGAAGATAAGCCGCATCACGTCAAGAAAATAAAATGGCGGAAAGATCAAGTGCATCACAATGAGAAAACACAATGGATGCCAGAAAGTAAAAAAAATTAAAACAACGCCCACAAGGCCAAGTGGCAACATCAGTTGAGGCAAGTAGAAACTGAACGATGTCGACTGACGTCAAAGTCCTCGTCTAAATGTTGTCACAGTCATTATCAAATGACAGCGACGAAGAGGGGTGTGTGATGTCAATGTCAACCACTGAACAATGTGCAGATGTAGGATTAGCTTCTTATAAGGAAGAGTGCCAGTCGAAACAAGATCGA
Organism: Triturus cristatus; assembly: GCF_964204655.1. Taxonomy (NCBI): domain Eukaryota; kingdom Metazoa; phylum Chordata; class Amphibia; order Caudata; family Salamandridae; genus Triturus; species Triturus cristatus. The sequence continues at coordinate 167,829,227 of NC_140588.1, read as the reverse complement.
CAAGTGAAAGTGTGAAATTAATTTGGACACTCTTCCAAAATCACACTGAACATTAACGGGTGCTCCATACCGTTTATCATAGACAGTGGCACGTCGATAAACATTATGCCAGCGGAAAAGTACCATGAACTGTCTCTAGAGCACCGTTTAACCCCAATGAAAACCAAATTGTATGCATGGGATGCTTCAACGCCCCTGCAAAGTCAAGGCTCATTTATGGCAACGGTGAATCATAAAAAGGCAAAAGTACACGCAGCAATTCATTTTCTCTAAGGCACGTCATCGAGTGCATGTTTACTTAATTTTAGCACTGCTGCTGACATGGAGCTGATTTCTGTAAACTACAACGTCAATGCCTATCACAAGGTAATACATTTATTTACATCTCTTTTTCGTGGACTAAGAAGACTTAAGACAATGAAAGGACAACTTCACATAAATGAGGACATCCATCCTGTTGCTCAAAAACATTGTCGAATTACATTTGACTTGAAAGAGGCTGTTGAGAAACAAACTGAGACATTATTGAAACATGATATCAATGAGTGATCCACTGCTCCGACGCTATGGGTGTCCCCCATAGTGGAAGTGTCGAAGAAGAATGGTGGAGGAGGCGAGAGCGCATCTGTGTTGATATGCACGAAGAGAACAAGGCGATTGAAAGAGAACGACATCCAGATCCACATATTACTGTAATGATTATGCAGCTAAATGGAACCAAAGGCTTTTCCAGCCTTGATTTGAACAAAGGGTATCACCAACTCGAACTGGAAGAAAACTGCAGGTACATTACTACCTTTTCGACTCATATTGGGCTGTTTGAATAGAAACACCTACGTTTTAGAGTGCCCTCCGCTGCAGAACTCTTTCAGGATGTAATTTGTTGCATGATATAGCCAGTCACAAATGTTTTTAATGACAGTGATGACATATTAGTTTTTGGGGCCACACAAAAAGAACTTGCTAAAGCTCTTACATAAGTGCGTCAGATACTTGCTGATGCAGGTCTCACTTTAAACTGCAGAAAACAAAACTCAAGGTCTTCTGTCATATCTTTTCAGATGGGGGAATGACTCCAGATCCAAATAAAGTACAAGCCTTGTCATCCACTCCCCTCCCCCCCACAAGATGTAATTATGCTGTGATCCTTCCTTGGTATGGCCAGTTAGTATTGTTCAAGGTGTATATGTGACTATGCCACTGTGCCTACCTGTTAGAAATAGGATTTCTGGTTGGCTAAGGCTTGCGCCAAAGCCAGGCAGAAACCACCACTCTAGTCAGGGCAAGGGAGTTACACGTCAAAGATAACCCCTGCTCACCCCCTTAGTAGCTTGGCACGAGCAGTCAGGCTTATCCCGGTGGCGATGTGTAAAGCATTTGCGCAACACACACAGCAACAACATACTAGGCACACCACAAAAGGAACTCCACACAAGGTTATATATAAAAATAGCCTTTGTATTATCATAAAACACATTAGATGGTAATCACACAATATACACTGTGCCTACTGGCACTGGGCAATATTTACAGGGGATTATTTACACATGACAGGGCCACGTGGGCCACTGTCAGAATCATCACTTGGTAAAAATAGTAAAAGTAAGAACATATCATAAACGTAGACCACAACCAGTAATTACTGGCAAACACTATACTCAGCATCATCCTGTAACATAAATCATATCATGCACAGTATCACATCAGGCGAGAAATATATTCTGCGCCAACCTCATAAGCCTAAACATAGTAGACCATAACCTCCTAAACATAACTCGCATTAGGAAATAAACTTACTAACATTAACCGCAGTAGAGAATTACTCATACCTGAACCACAGTGGAGAATAAAATAAAACATACCACAGTAGGTAAAACCTCATAATCATAAAATCACATCTAGAAGCATAAATCAGGGTGCATAAAACATACTATATAAATTACATTTCCTAGCACCTATACAAATCACATTAGTGCCTGGCGCCCTACAAACCTAATAGTCCCCCTGGCCAACAGGCCATCTCTAAGGGGCTCAAATGCCCTACGTCCAGAAGTCAGGGCACACTGCCAAAGCAGCGAAAGTCAAGGGTGCGCAATCTGCGCAGACCTAAACGTTGCAGCTGCCCACTACTTGCTCGGCAGCTGGGAAAGTATGGGGCAAAGGAGTGCATCTCACTCCTAACTCAAAACATGCCCCCAAAGAACTGTGCGCCTAAACGGTGCAGCTGCCCACTACTTGCTGGGCAGCTGTAAATACCAAATGAGGCCTGGACACTCCTGGTGCCCTTGGAATCAATTTGCCAAACGTTGCAGCTGCCCACTGTCTGGCGGGGCAGCTGAGAATGAGGAACATGACGGGGCCCGGGCACATCTGCGCCCTCGGGGCCCCACTGGGTGTTTTCAATAAAATTGGCCCCCATGTTGGAGCACACAGGCTCTCCTAAACAGGTATGCCCTAAAAATAACTTGCCCCCAAGCGTTGGAGCGTGCTGGCTCCTAAAACAAAACATGCCCCATAAAGGAACTGAACTGCTCCTTCAATGGTGGAGCGGCATGCTGCCAGCTGGGGCCGCTCGCCAATTGTACACTTTGGGTGGGGACTCTGCTCCTCTCCCAGTTGCTCTGCGGCAGCCCGCGGGACTCCCTCTTCACTCCGGGAGTCCCGCCTGGAGTATTCCGGGGTAGCGGCATTGCTCTCTTCACCCGGGCCCCCTCCTGGGACCCGGGACTCGTCATCAGTACTCGGGGAGGCGGGGTAGGCTCCCGTCCTCCCCCAGCACACAGCACAGCTACCGGCCGCACTTCTGCTTCTCGCGTTCTCCGGCGGGCGGGACTTCTGGTTTTCGATCGAGCCGGCGGCGGTGAAACGCGGGGTGGGCTCCCGCATTTAAGTAAAGTAAATTTGCGGCATATACAGCGGGGTGGGCACCCACTAAGGAATAAACAACGGCCGCAATGCGGGGTGGGCACCCGCTATTTGAGTATAAATGCGGCATGAAAGCGGGGTGGGCACCCGCCGCATTGGCATAACAGGGGAATCCCTACGCAGTGGATGCCCCCCCAGCAAGGGCTGCAGCGCAGCACTGCGCAGCCCACATTCTCCCCTTTCCTGGGGAATCATTAAAATTTTGCGCTCACGAGGCACTAGCAGCACAGAGTCCTGAAGGATAAGGAAGAGGAAGCAAAGTCAAAGGGGTCCTAGCAAAAAGGTCCTCAAAGGGCAATGCAGGGCCCAGGGAGGCAAGCCCTCATGGTAGCCCCCCCTGGGCACAAGCAGCAGCACGCCCTGGCAGGAACAGCACTCCAGAAGACTGAACATTTACATGGGGTCACAGCCCCTATATTTATACTACTAAATCCCTTTGTCTAAGTGCAGGGCATGGGAGAACCAGATACAACTGGTTCAGGAGCACTTTGTGTACATGATTCCTTCCTTCTTTTCACAGTACAAGCCAGGGACATCAGACGCACCACAGGAGGTTGAGCCAGCATTGTGGTGGGGAGGCACAGCCCTATTCAGGTCCCAGGTGCAACTCCTCCCTCTCATCTACATGCAGATCTCTCTATTCACCACTGGGCAGACTCATCCTGGCTCCTGGAATTCCCCAGCCCTCTCAGCTCCTGTCAATCACAAGCCAGATATGCAATTCACATCATGCAGGCAGACACATAGGACACAGAAATGCCAACTTCTAAAAGTGGCATTTCTAACATAACCACAATAAGTCTGCGCACACTATTGCGCACTGCATTTTTTCACACGATTTCAGACATACCAGAGTTGACCACACAGCTCCTCTCATAACAGGAATTACCGCTGACACACACTGATCAGGGCATCCCTATGCATTCCTATGGGAGGGCAGGCCAACCTTCCAAATGTACCACAGAGAGCGCACGCACTTTACACTGGGCCACAGTGCTAAAGTGCACAGAGGCCTAAAATCACTACCACCATGTCAGAGCTTAAGGAAAAAGTTCAGGGGTGAACCTGCCAAAAAGGGCCAAGTCCAACACTGCCCATTTGAACGTTTTAACGAAACAAAATGTTCCATTTCAATGGTCATTTGAATGTTAACAGAGCTTCGACCATGCAATTGACAAAGTCACTGACATGGCATATTTGGATCTGAAACCGCAGACCGAGGTTGTTGTTGATGCAAGCCCAGCGGGGTTGGCTGCCATCCTTGCCCAGCACACTGGACCAGGGGTGTGGAATTCCTTTAGCCCAAAGCCCAGGAAAAATTGTTTGGGGTCAAGGACAACACGTTTTCAGTTTAGTTTGTTCTTGGGACAAGTAGGCCCAACCCCCTGCAGCACAAACCCTTTGGCTGCCAGATTAGTTACCACATCATGGATCAAGGAAGGGCATTGTCTGCAGTTAGGGTAATAGTTGTGTCATATGTTAATGCCATTCCAACTTGTATTTTTGGTTCATTAATAGGAAGCCTTTATTGTTAGGGAGAGTGCTCTAAGGACATGCTGTAAGTTCAGACTACACTACTGACACTGATTCCAGTATAAAAATGTGTAAGTATGTTTGCAAAGTTTAATAATATGAGGCTGCGTATAATGCTTCCAGGATGCTCTCTGATTAGATGAAAATATATGCAAAAGCTTGAAAGCAAGATTGATGATTCTTTAATTTCAAAATAAAATGTTCATTAAAAAATGCAACTAGAAACAAAATGTTTTCCTAAACTACACGGAAATTTTAGGTACCATTTCTTTGGAGCATCATTTAGTAAAATGTGTTGATGCATACTAGTATTTCCCCAAAAATATCTATATTCGAAAATCAATGTAACTAGTTTAAACAAAATTATAGGAAACATGACAACAAACAAGCACTGGCAAAGCCAATAGGTAGAACATTTATGATCAGCCTTTTGGTTTTGTCAATGCGTGTCCTGTTTTGGCATGGTTTATATACAACTTTATTGTTGTGGGAGCGGCTGGGCCCTCATCATTATAATAAACATTGGCAAAAGCAAAAATATTTTTAGTCTCAAAAACCACACATTGCCCCAGTAGTTCCTAGCACTGAACAAACCTACTTTGCGCGCCAATATGCTCCTTGTGAAAGAGAAGAATGCTGTCATTCACAGTGAAACCAGCCAGTAGATAGAGAGAGAGGGGAAGGGGGAGGCAGACAGGCAGACAGACAAATATTTGTTGTCAAATTCGTTTTATTAAACATAAGCAGTATGAAGGTGGCATTACAGTAAAGAGGAAAGAACACTCCCCACAGTTGTTAAACAAGCTAATGAAGGTACAAATTCTTCATATGAGGAAGCCGTTATCGTTAGCTGGGTACTAGTTACAAGCCGTCCCTACTATACTTGTGCTTTGAGCACCTTATGTCGTAGATCTTTATAACCCCTACCCAGCTATCCCACCCCCCACCCTCAACACAAACAACGAAAAAACAATCGCGGTGGTAACTAAATGGTGTGAACACTGGCCACGCAGCATGATGGGTGATTCTGAAAGCGCATTGTGGGACTCCGGGGTCTGTTCAAACGTTTATGGCGGGGGACCCCCGAGCGCACCTGGGATTATCAGTGCTGGGTTCTGTTTAGCCTACAACTGGAACAAGTGCATAGCCTGTAATGAGGGTGGGCATACCGCCAAGGGCCGCTCCTGCATGAGATATGCGACTAGAGGGCTCCATTTGTATTTCAAAAAAATTGTAATCGTCCCTGAAAATATCTGCCATTCTTTCCATGATGAGTAATTTCCAGAGGTGTGAGTGCCATTGTGACAGCACCGGTGCCGCCTTCTTCTTCCATGCCGCCGCAATTGCGATTTTGGCTGCTCCTAGGCATGCCCATATTATAGCCCAATCCGCTTTCGTTTAATGTTCCAGCTCTGGGTCTCTTATACCCAGGAGAGCTCCTTCTATGGAGGTTGGAATGGGGTAGCCAAGCATATCCTTCATGTGAACCAAGATTTCCTCCCAGAAAGTTTTATCGTGGGGCAACTGTAATTCTGTGTGAAGGTCTTGCACCTTGTCATGAGTGGCCATTGCTCGTTTGTCCAGTTTCTGCGCCTGGGTCCCCATCTCCAACACAGGGCAGACATGCGCTCGGTTAGATCTGTTTTGAGTTGATCCATGTAAGACTTGATATCCAATTTGATTTTGGAGCGGATTTCAGCCTTGAATTCCCTAATTCCCTAAGAGAGGTCATTAGGTCGTCTTTAGTGAGCGTGATGGTGGCGGTATCTCCCCCTTGTTCCAGTGCCTGTCTTTTCTCAGTGGGGGTGATGAAGCTGGAGACTCAGCCTATCACTTTCTTCGGTGGCATAGATGCAGACCAGCCACCCCCGTCTCCGTGAGTGAGCAACCTCCACCAGGTGACGGCGGGCCCCACAGCAGATGTGTCTTCCTCCTCTGGCAGCTAGTGGTGACTCAGGGGCAAACCCCCCCACGCGAAGGTTGCGCCTAAGAATCTGACACCCCCTCGGAGGGATACTGGGTTACCCCCTTGGACTCCACTGGACCATCTCTAAATCTGGCGCTGCACAACAGTCAACTTTAGGGCGATACTCCCCTGGGCAGGGACTCAGCTTTTGGTGCTGTTCTATGGTCACCGGTGTATGTTTGCCCTATGGAGGCCCTCCGCTCAGTGCCGCTTTAAACTCCTGGTGAAAGTCGTGACGGCTGCCATTTTGAGGCCAGGCAGCCCGAGGCCAGCACCCCGCGCCTGTCTCGATCCACTCACAAGTGCCCAAATGCTTGCAGGGGCTGCAATCCGAGACCCCCGGTTCTCAGTGGGGTCACCGGCGTCACCACCCACCTCCCCTCTCACTGTCATTCGTCGGGGCAAAGATGGCGGGCGCGGGCCTCATCGCTGCAGCAGTCTCTTCCCGCTAGATGCACCGTCCGGTCGCGTAGCCCTCCTCTCATCGGCCCGCACACTGTAGCCTCACTACAGGCTGACACTGGCCCTTGTGGCGGCTCTCAAGGCTCCTCCTCAGCGAAGTCGTGGAGTCGCTGCTTCCCCGACTGATGTCGCCATTTTGGGAGCTTCAGCCGCTCTTTCTTGCTTCTTCTTCGGCCGCTTTTCTCTCTGCTCCCAGCTTGCGATAGCACTCCTGCACGGCACCACCGGTATCACGATGCTTCAGACGCCAGTTGAGTGAGTTTTTGGCTTACCCTTCACATCGGATAGCGCAATCGGACAGCTACATGGCTCTGGAGCCTAGGTAAATCACGTCCACCCCGACATCTTGCCCCAGACAGACAACATTTTAATATAAAAAAACATGTCTTGATTAATGCCAGACCTAAATAAGGGCCCAATTCTTAAAGAAAGTCACAAAAGTGCAGCTATGGTTTATTTCCTTGCATTAGTGCAGATTTAAGGCTTTCATGTATTCACAAGAACTTACATGAGTAGGTTAGACAATCTGACGCCTAGAAAATATTTGTGACCTGCATTTTAGCATGAGCAAATATGCATGTGTAGATTTGCTTATGCGGAAATCTGTTGAGCAGTAACAGGTTCACTTTCCCACCAACCACTTTTTTCCCAAACTCTGGATGGTTGACCTCTGCCCGTGTCAGGGGTACATTTCCAGCCTTACTCTGTAGGGTAAAATATTAGAGAAGAGCTGATGAAAACCCATAAAACATGCTAGTAGGTTTGCACAGACTCAAAATGGCATTCCAACCATTGGGAACTATTGCTTACCGCTACCTTCAGCTACAGTCTGTGGAAAGATGGCAAATTAAGTGAATTGCTAGTATTCAAATCCTACTATGGTATGAACTCTGGAACAGTCAGAGATCTTATCAGAAGTCTAATATAAGGAGATGGCTGCTATAATTTGCCACTGCACTACATGGCACCAAAGTGACAAGTGGATTTTGTTACAGGACAAGTGGATTTATGAAGCAGCCTGTCCCATGGACAAGTAGATATTTTATTCAATTCCAAAACCCCTGCTGGACATCCCAATGCTATCAAAAACATTGTGGCATTTTATTCAGAGATTGTCATTGACAGAATGGGCCTATTGACAACCTGAAAAAGAAAGTCTTGCTGTGGTGTGGGCTTGTGAGCATTTTCATGTGCTCCTGTATGGAAAGCCTTTCAAGGTTGTCAACGATCACCAGGCATTGGTCACCATTTTCAGCAATCTTAAAGCCAAGCTGCTCCTCGCTTTTCGAGGTGGGGGTTACAACTGCAGGAGTAGATTACACAATTGTGCACCATCCAGGAAAAGGTCAGAATCCTGCTGATTACTTCTCACATGTCCCAATACGATATCATGGCAATGCTTCTGAAGCTGCAGATGCTTATATTATTTTCATTGCGAAATCCAGTACGCCAGCTGCCATATTGTAGAGCAAATCAGTGCTGCCACTAGCACTGACAGAGATTTGCAAATCCTCAAAGACATTATTATCCCTCAATCGTAGAGAAAGCATGCTTGCTCTCTTTATGATGACCTAGAATACCACAGATTAAAAAATGCACAGGAAGAACTTTCAGTTACTCCCGAAGGCATCATTTTATGAGGGTCGAGAACTGTAATTCTTGTGAATCTAAGAGAAGTCGATGAACTGGCACATGAGGGACATTGTGAAGTTGTTGCTACTAAATGAGCTCTACGGGACCTAGTGTGGTTCCCTCGTCTGGATGAAGGCGTAGAAAAATAATTAAGGGCCTGTCATTTGTGCAACTGCTTGTCATCCAAGACACCCCACACCCATTAAACATGTCTGATCTTCCAAAGCATGCATGGGAAAAGATTGCAATTGATTTATTTGGTTCCCTAGACAATAGACATCATCTACAAGTAATTGTTGACGAATACTCCCATTTTCCTCTTGTGGAAGATCTGCCGTCAACTACTCATGACAGAGTCACTGAATGATTAGAAGGCATTTATGCAACATGGGGTATTCCTGTAATTTTGAAGTCTGTGAAGTCTGACAATGAACCGACTCTTAATAGTAAAAAATGTAAAGACTTTCTGACTCATTTAAATGTCAAGCATCAGAAAAGAACACCTCTTTGGCCGTAGGTGAATGGGGTTGCCGAGAGAATTATGAGCACCCGCAAGAAGACCGTTCAGCGTGCTGCGCTGAAAAAGCGGGAACTCAAATCAGTTCTTCAGTGTACACTGCATGCATACAGATTAATTCCCTATTCAACCATGTGTGAAAGCCCTGCCACCTTCACGTTTGCTAGAGCCATGGGAAAAAAATTGCCGCAATGGATCGCCCAAAGACCTATTGAATAGATAACTTCATAATACTGATTTGTCTCACAAAATACAAAATGAAGCCCTATGCAGCTAGAAGCTACTGTGCTTAGAGCATTTGTTCAAAACAGGAGACCAAGTCATTGTCAGGCAGAAACAGAACGCAAGTCTGATGTTCCTTTGATGTTGAACCACTGAGCGTTGTGACCAGTAAAGGACACATGGTAACTGCTAACCGTCCTGGAAAGTCCATTACATGAGATTCTTCGCATTTCAAGCACTTGCCTTAACCTTTGCCAACTTCAGATGTCAGAAGTAAGACTTATCCACCTCAGAATCCAGAGAGCCCAACAACTGTACCTGTGTCTTTATCTACAGTGCAGGTAATGGACACATCTTCTGTATTTCCGCAGCCTCACATGACAAGATCTGTGCGTTTGATTCGAGCACCAAAACAACTTATAGAAGGGTTGTGATACACATATGTAGTTATGTGTACTTTTTATTGAACAAAGGGAGCGATGTAGTGTCTTGTGAGTTAGAGATGATGGGACCCTATTGGCCCCTGAAGGTGTTCCGTAGAACAGTGACATGAGTGCTTGGATGTGGGTGATAGAATTCCTGCTGCAGAATGTTTAGTTAATGGCTGCATGGTCCTTTACATGTACCAGGGCTGGGGAGGACACTACACCGACCACCACCAGAACCAACTTTCACAGATACATGACAAGCATCGCAACCTGGATGAAGAACAATTGCCTGAAGCTCAACACAGGACAAGACTGTGGTACAGATCTTCAGCAACACCAAACCCTGAAACAACTCCTGATGTCCCTCGGAACTAGGACCCGCACCCACCTCCACTGACCATGCCAGAAACCTCAGAATCATCCTCGATAGTAGGCTGACCATGAAATCGAAGATCAATGCCATCTCCTACGCCTGCATCCACACACTACTATGCATGCCACGGAGAATCTTCAAATGGCTTCCCCTGCACATGAGGCACACTATGACACAGGCACTCATCACCAGCTGACTGGACTATGGCAAAACTCTCTACGCAGGGATCACAGCACACCTCCTACAAAGACTTCAAACTTTACAGAACGCAGCAGCCAGACTCCTCATTGACCTCCCTCGTGACAAACCCACATCACACCTTACCTTAGGCAACTCCACTGCCTCCCAATACAAAAGAGATGGCAATTCAAGCTGCTGACACACGCACACAAAGCCCTACACAACCATGGACCCGTCTACATAAACCACCGCCTCAACCATCCAGAAGACTACACTCTGCTTCCCTATCAGTTCCCCGCACAGCCCGCATCCACCTAAGCAAATGCGGAGGAAGCTCCTTCTCCTACATCACATCAAAGACCTTAACAGCCTTCCCCGCAGCTCTGGACCATCACCTTACTACCAGAACTCTGAAAGGCCCTCAAAACCTGGCTGCACTAATATGTCCATCGGGACTTGCAAGCGCCTGTATGCCCTATTAAGTGATAAGCAGCGTTATATAAATCCTTGACTGATAAATTGAACTGAGGAGTTTACCATAGTGGAGTCAATGCATGTGACATGCTTTTGGGGTTGCCAAAGAGACAAACATTAGAAGCACCCTTAAATTATGCAGCACAAAAAGAGAAAGTCAGAGCAACCAGTCTCTTGAAGAGCAGGTATTGAATCAGGAGAGACTTGGGTGCTTAAAATGTAACACTAAATACCTTGCCCTGCTGCTAAAAATATAGATATTTCAGAAAAATGCCTCCTTAAGCAAATATGGCAATGGCAAGACACTGGGAACTGTGAATACCAGAACTGGACATGAATGGGGTCTGAGACTCCATTCAGGATTTATTGCCCTGCTGTCTGCTCAGACAAAGTGGCCCTAGGAAACGTGGAGCAAGCACTATAGACACTGACTGGTCAATGACTGAAACTAAGATATATACCTCATTTGTCAATTATAAAAGCCCCCACTCCTCATATTGTCTCCATAACAAGCAGGTGCTCGTCTTAGAGACCTATGGAGGAGATTATTTCTGCCTTAATTAATGGAGGGATGGCTAAGTGTATACAGTTTATGAGTGAGTCGTTGGTACAAGGAAGTTTTAAGAAACTAAATATCAGTTTGGACAGTCTGCGGCATTCCCATAATCCTTGAAATGTTCACTACAATGACTGAAACATAGTGGACAATAAAGCCACGGGGGCTTTAGTCAAAGACAATTTGTAAGCGAAGTGAAAGTACTGAAGTTGTTATGGGTCTTAATCTTGGAGTAACAGCATAATATTCAGGACAAGATATGTTGCGATTGTACTACTTAATATCGAGGATAGGAATATTGTGGCAAAAGAATATCATCGACAAAATATTGACAACCAAAATATCAAAAGGTAAGTGCATATAGAGTTAGAAAGACTTACTATTGCTAAATTCCTAACTCCACATCTATGTACCTTGAAGATATATGTATTACCTACTGGTGGTCGCCAGTAGGTAGTCATTGTTAGGACCATGTTTCCATAGGAAAAGCGTTTTTTGACTTGCCTATACCTTTGGTGCCGGTTGACGAATCTTCACGAAATTTTCCAAAAAAAGTGTCCTGTGATTCTTATTGCGCATGGAAAGTTTCGGGGAGATCAGTCAAGCAGGAAAAGGCAGAAAGGTAGCTATTGGTCCAGGAAGAACCATTTTTGTTATCTGATGTAAATCCGTTCAGTAGTTTTTGAGAATTTCTTTTTTTTTTTTATATATAGGGACACAGATCTTCCAAGGATCCGACATCCCTGTGCTGAAATAGGATTTACTGCCAACACTTCAACCAGGAAGTGTTGACAGCCATCTTGGGACTCTGCTTCAGCCAAGTCCCACAAAAAAAGTTTTAAAAAAAGAGAAGGGGACAGGGTAGGAATACCCTCACCCCTATGCCTCTTGGAGGAGGGGTGGTCCCGCAAGGACACTGCCAGGGGCAAGAAAGCATGTTTTCTACATTTTTTGGCTGGATTTGTGCTGGATACGCGGCTCCCGCTGACTATTTTGAAATAAAGAAGCACTAGCTCCTGCACTTTTCTACTATTTAGCCCCCGAGTAGGCCAGGTCCCGGGGGCACGCAGGAATAATAAAAGGAGGGAGCGCATGGGGGCCCCATCCTGATGCTATTTTAATCCTCGGTGGACTACCATCTCCCCAGGGCTGTTTTAAAATAATGGAGGCGGCAGCACGGACCCTCTCCTTGGCTCTTTTGAGCCCCGAGGACAATCACTTATCCGGGGCTGTTTTCAGCTTGGAGGGGACCATACAGACCCTCCTCCTGGGGTGGGTTCAAGCCCTGGGTACCACCACCTCCTTGGGTCTAAATTAAAACCAATAAGGGAGCACGCGGACCCCCCAAGCCCCGAGGCCCGATACCTTCCTGAGGCCTAAAATGTAAATAAAACTGGGAGAAGGCTGTGCGGCCCCAAACTTAGGCCATACAAGGCCCTGAGGACCACCACCTCCGCAGGGCCGTCCTGTGCTCACAGAAGGAGCGGGCCGTGTACCCCCCCCCCCCACTTGGAGTCAATAGTGGGGACCACCACCCCCCCAGGGCCGGCCCGTGCTCACAGGAGGGGGGGCGCAGCCCCCCCCACTTGGAGTGAATAGTGGCCCTGGAGACCGCCACCCCCCAAGGCCGGTTCCTGATATGTCCTGGGGTGCCCACCCCTGGGATATAGCTGTTTGCTTTGACAGCACCTGCCAAGACAGAGGAAATATTCTGGCTATAAACTAAATACCACCAAGACTCAATGTCTTTGCCTGAATTTACCCACAACTTCTGACCCTAGGGTGGTCGAAGAGGTGGTGTACCTTGGAATCAAGATCAGATCCAACTTGGACGATTTGGTTTCCGTCAATTGGAATGACATTCTGGACAAAACCAAATCCTCGTTGGAATCCTGGCAGAGTTTACATCTTACACTTGTCGGTAGATCCAACCTTTTAAAGATGGTTGTTCTCCCTAGGGTACTTTATTTTTTCCGTGCCGTTCCTCTTCTGGTTTCTAAGCGCCAGATCCAACAATTGCAATCTCTCTGTGAAAAATATATCTGGGCTCCAGGGAGAATTCGGAGAGCTTCACGCTGGATGACATTACCCTTTGACCGCGGTGGATGGAGAACCCCGGATTTTGCGGTATATCAAATCTCTTGCTTACTATTAAAGATGCGCATCTTGCTCACGGGGGAGGAGGTTAGTAATTTGGCAGAAGCACCTTCAATTTTTCAAATGGCAATTGGTAGCTATGCCAAGAACTGTCTGCAAACTGAAGTTGATGGCAGCTACTACAAGCGTACTCGCTTTAAGATACTTTCTTCTGCTTTCTCTGTTTGGAAAAATCTTAAAAAGATGTTTCACATTCCTAAATACACTATTTATACTCCTATATTTGCCACACATCTCCTACCCTTTATCTTTTATGATTCAGTAGCTCGTCAATGGTATTCTAAGGGGATTGTACGGTTAGGGGCTTTTGTTTATTCAGAGGGATCTTGTCTTTCTTTTGACGAATTTAGAAAGAAATTTGATTTATCTAATAATCAGTTTTTTAAATTTCTTCAGATCCGGGATTTCATCCACAAACACACATCTTACCTTGTTTCTATTCGTATTATAGAAGCTATAAGCTCTCAGTTACGTATTGGTTCTATTTATCATATATTATTGGATAATAGAGTAGATGACTTGGATAAAATTAATTTGAAGTGGAGAACTCGATTAAACTCTCCTCTTATCCACGTTGAAGACTCTATTAGTAGTGCCCATAAAATTTTGTATTCAGCTTCGCTAAAAGCCCAACATTTTAAAACTTTGTTTAATTTATACCGCACTCCCGCGGTTATTAGGAAATGGGGTAATGCTGGTCAATTTTCTAACTCAGTAGTTTGTTTTCGCTGCCATTCGGATAATGCTGATATTGTTCATGTTTTCTACTCCTGCCCCTCCTTACGATGTTTGTTTAACCAAATTGAAAGTTTTTTGTCTCAAATCTTAGGCAAACCTGTCTCTGTTTCTTCTAGCTGGATATAATTAGGGATTGGAGGAGAGTTATCAGAGGGGCAACGCTTATTTAATTTTCGATACTTTTTGTTTATAATTGCTGCTGTAACCCGACTTACCATTGCAACTGCTTGGTTACAACCTGAGGCTCCGAGTTTTGATTTGTGGCGGGCCAAATTACTCAACTTGTTTAATTTAGAAATTAGTATGTATAGATTTAAAAAACCACGCAAGAGGAAATTCGGAATTGCAATCTGGCAACCGCTAATTGATTATCTATACGATTAATCTTTTTATTTTATTTTTTTTTCTCACTTGTCTTTGTAAAATTTTAGTTGTATTGTTATCCTTTTGTGGTTTTCTCTGTGGAACATTTAATAAATAAAAAAAAAAAAAAAAAAAAAATGAAATATTCCGCTTCCAGCAGGCGAGAGCTGACAAAATGCTCTTGCTTGCTGGAGGCGTTACAACAAACAATTGATGGACGGAATGCTGACAATGCAGACATTCTCCCCCAGTCAAGAGATCTGGGTTAAATCCATCGTTCTTTTGCCCACTACACCACCCCAGTTTAGACATGGCCATATGCAAATCAGTCTTGACCCTGTGCCTCATGGGAACAGTCCAGCCCGAACTGCCAAGCCATGTCTTCCCTGGACCGGAATCAAGCATCCTAGGACCGGTTTCTGGCTATCAGCCGTCATCAGCCAGGATAGCTTGACTCCAGTGGCATAGTGAGCACGGGTCCCACGTCTGGGAATACCCATCCCACTTAGGGCGAAAAGCGTTACAACAAACAAGGATACCAAAGCCAGAAACCTGATTCTCTTATGAAGCCCTATCACTGGAATAACTCTCTTTCAGCAGACTCCCCTTTGTGTACCAAAGCAACCAACAGTGTCAGAAGGCCAGTGAAATGATGAACAGTGCACTTCACAAAAATGTGTAAGATAACAAATGTTATTAGTCAGTAAATCAAAAGCAAACTATTAACATACTACTCACACAAAAATGTAGCTAACCCAGTGTCGCCTGACTGTCAAAAAAAGTAAAGGACTCAAGGTGTGATGGCAGCCAAAAGATTTTTGCCCTGATCCTTGATTTGTTCAGCAAGATTGAGGATTCAAAGAGCGGGGAAAAGAGATGGGTTTCTCACCAACCATATCCTGGACATAAGTCACAAGGTTGGACCAGTATGGTGATTACCTTAGTTATGTCAATGACTCTGCAAGGTACACTTACATACTTTGAACCTCCCCTTTGTTCTGAAGGAGATGAAAACCAGGCCCATCAAGAGCCTTCCTGGCCCCATCCTTGGTGATAGCCCCATCAGGATTGACAACCCTCTTCGAAGGCACAACTTAGAGAGATAACTCCGGGCTGAACCCCGCCAGATCTACGAAAGACACAGCAAACTACTAGTGGAGGCCTAGATCAAAAATGCTGCCGCAACTGGACGGGCCTCGATGGGACAGCTGCCTTGGCGATAAGACACCAGCGTGCAATCCAGAATAGGTGCTATACTGTGCCTGGGCTGATAGGCCCTCCTCAAAACAGAAGAAATACGCCTGGGAAGATCGCCAGGGCTGTGCGATATTTGGTGAACCCCAGGGTTAAAAAGCCAAGATAAAAGAAAGGCCTGCCTATAAATGCCAACGCTCACGAAGTAAGAGCCATTGGTGCAGAGACTGGAAGGAACAATCCAGACGGAATCTTTCGGTCAGCCGTAGTCCAGATCAATACCCCAATACACAACCGATCACACTCTGCTGGCCGTTCCCCCAGAGACAGTGGGGGGGACGGTGGATGTGCCTGGTAATGCAATCCTTTTGCAGGCAATACAATCCTCCAGAGGAGTATTGGAAGCAAAAGAAATGGACGAAATCCGCTCTGACGGCACCCTACCGAGACAAGACCTAGGCAACATATCAGAAAAAGTCACATTAGCAAAACAACGCATATCGGAGGTCGAAGATACAACTCACACCCTGCGCAAGGAGGTTACTTGTCTTTCAGTCTCCATGAAGGAAATCCCCTGGAAAGTAGATGATGCAGAAAATCGTACGCATAGAAACAACCTACGATTCATAGGTTTTCTGGAGGCCATTGAGGGATCTGCCGAGCAAACCTTTCTACATAAATAGCTCAAAGACTCTCTTCCGAAGGCACAGTTCTCGTCCTGTTTTGTGATTGAACTGACTCATAGGATGCCGGGCCTGAGACCACCGGCGGGTCCCCCCCACAACCACTAATTGCCCTTTTCCTGAACTACAAAGACCGGGACCTTGTACTCCACGAGATGCAGCAGATAGGGGAGAACCGACTTGCCAACATCAAAAATAATAGTGTTTCCAGACTACTCTTGAGAGGTCCAGAAACAAAGGAGAACTTTCGATTCGGTCAAAGAAAAAACTATAAAACCTTCATATTCAATACATGCTACTTTTTCCGGTGAGTTTAAATGTCATTTTCAAAAGCAAAACATTATTTTTTCAGACACCAGAGGAGACATGGAGCTGGATAGAAGAACCTCCCTCCATGCGGCAACGAAGCAAACCGGCAGAATATCCGGCAGTGCTTCACATGCCAGACATCAAAACCCGGTCACAAAGGCTGAAACTGAAGCGTGGCCCAGGACGCACAGGCAAGCTACATAGAGGTGGATCACATCGGGGTGGATCACAGAAGAAGAAATCCATGCCTTGGATACAGATGAAGGTCAGCCACAAGTTAAAACTGGGAAGAACCTCTCTAAGACCCGACCAAGAACACAGTCAACCCCTGACCTTACGGAACTGAAACTCTCGACCGGTTCTGAAAGTGAGCACCCTGTTTTGCAAAAGATCACCCGCATGGAGTAAAAGGAACCAGGCACAGCAGCACAAGAAAACCCCCTGCAACTACGGCATGAAGAGAGCGAGGAAGGATGAAACACCCTGGGCCAGTCAGAGGCCGAAGAACAATAAGACGGCACTGGGTGCCCCTTTTGGGACTCTCCTAATACATCAAAGAAGAGTCTAAAGGTCAAGTTTTTAAGACACATCCCTAGTTAAGTTGTTGTTGTTCTTTTATTATGGGGTTGGGGGGTTACAGACCTCTCAGGCTTAACCTACGACAAAGTTGTCATGTTGACAGTTCGGGGAAAGTGCATGGGCAGTGGGAGAGAGTGGGGTGGGAGGGACGGCCAACACCGCTTCCAAGAAACAGGGGAAAGGGCAGCTTAAGATGTATTATAGAGCAGCTAGACGTCAAGACCGCACACATGAAGACATAGCCACACTTCAGGCAGCGCACAGACAGGAACCATGACGGACCCATAAGTTCAGACTCGTGATGAGGAGGGGTACTCCGATATGACATGGATTGTCAATGGCCTAGCCCACAAGATTAATAGAGGGCTGGTGACTATCTCAAGAGACTGAAACAAGATATAGTCCTCCTCCAGGAGACACACCTCAGAGAAACCCACTGCGCCTTTCTCGGAAGGGGGACATACACAACACTGGCACATGTAGGATTCTCTACAGGCTCCAGGGGGGTGGAGATCCTCATTAAAAAGACACCACCCTTTCAGATACATAGAAAATGGGTGGATTCAAATGGTATATACACTGCAGTACTAGGAGATTGGGGGAGACAAGAACTCACTCCGATTAGTGTCTGAGCACCCCCATGACTACAGTAACAGACCCTGGAAAAGGTAACAGGGATCCCAACGGGCTCTGAATCCTCTACATTTATAGTGGGAGGAGATTTCAATGACGTGGCGGATCCGTCTATGAATCGAACACACAGAAACCATGAGCAACGAGGAGACACACCCTCGGCCAGATTCATGCAAACGTTGGACCTAACCAACCTCTGGTGCCTACACCACCCCACAGAGCATGTGTACTCATATTTCTAGGGTGCCTATAAAGCCCTCTCCAGACTGGACTACCTTCTAGCCCCAGCTGGAGATATAGGGCCGGTGATCACAGTAGAATATTTGGCGTGGGGCTTGTCCGAGAACACCCCGTTATGGCTCAAAATAGAAGGGCGCCTCCAAAAAACATATAATCAATGGAGACTCAACCCATGGAATCTCCGAGACGCAGATATCGCCCAAGATAGTAAGAAAAACTCGAACTATATTTCTGCGAAAATAAGGGCTCAGTGTCCTCCGCGGTGGTTCTCTGTGAGGGCTTCAACCCCGAACTACGAGACAGGGCACAAAATACAATAGCACAAAAAAAGAAGAAGAAACAGCAGGAGGTTGAAGCCTTGGAAAGTCAGCTCCTGGAGTTGGAAAGGGATATAGGCCTAGACACTGACCAACTCCTTCTACATCAGATATTTTACACACAAGAAATATCTTGCCCTGGCCCGCCGAGAGGTAAAATCACTCTGCCTGGCCGCACAATACCGCCTTTATGAGAATGGGGACAGGACGGGGAAGCTTTTAGCATGGTTGGGAAGGAAAGAGAGAGAAACTAGATGGGTGTCCGCCATACACAGGAGAGGTAGTATACTAACAGCAGCACAAGACATAGCAGACGCCTTTGCAGGGTACTACACAGATTTATATAAAGCTGGGACCTTGGCAGAAGGTACCCAAATTTAAAAGTACCTCCAGTCGGTTGACCTCCCCTCCCTGTCCTCAAAAGACCGAGAGGCTCTTGAGAAAGAACTTACCCTAGAAGACGTAGTGATGGCAATAGGCAAACCAAAAATTGTGAAGACCCTAGGACCAAATGGAATACCGCCAAATTTCACAAGGCAAATTCTAGCCTACTAAGTCCATACCTATTGCAAATGTACCTGGAAACACAAACAGAGGATATACTTCCCCCTAACCTCCAAATGGCCACAATAGTAGTTATTCTTAAAGCCAGGAAACCCCGGACAGAGTGTAGATTCTACCGGCCAATATCACTCCTAAATATAGAAACCAAAATACTTGCCACCATCCTAGCGACGAGACTGCTGTCAGTTATTACTTCTCTAATGCATGCAGATCAGTCAGGATCATGCCAGGAACATTGACAAGATTTAATCTGCATAGTCTATTGAACTGGTTATATAGGGTTAAAAATAGAACAGACCCCCACATTTTCCTAGCCTTAGATGCAGAAAAGGCTTTTGATGCAATACACTGGCCATTCATGCGACACACACTAAGGAAGTATGGCTTCGGTCTGGTATTTCTGGCTTGGATCAAATTATTATATACCTCACCGCAGGCAAAGGTACGGGTCAATGGTGCTATCTCAAAACCGTTCTCACTGGAACGGGGCACTAGACAGGGCTGCCCCCTATCACTCTTGATATTTGCTTTAATACTAGAACCACTAGCATGACTAGTCAGGGCCCACCCAGAAATAAGCGGATTTACCTAGGACACCGATTCAAGTCATGACGAAAGGATCTCACTATATACCGATGACATCCTCCTATATGTCACCAACCTCACTGTGACACTCCCACTCATACTACACATATTCGCGGAATATGGAAGGCATGTGGGATACAGAATTAACTGGAATAAAACCAATCTTTATCCAACTATGGACCTATCCACACCCGTGAATTCCCTTGCCAACTGCAAGTAAAACATGAGGGATTTCAATACTTAGGTATCTACATAACTACCAATAATACGTTGAGCCTCACCCGAAATATCCATAGGATCTTAACAGACTTCCATGAGGAGGTAGAACGATGGCTACCTCTGACTTTACTAGGTAGAGCAGCCATTTTAAAATGATCACGCTTCCGAAAATACTGTAGGTTCTCCAAAATACCTATAACAAGATACCTGAAGATGTTTTTAGAACAATAAACGACGAGCTGCAAACGTTACTATGGGATGGGGGCCAGCCGAGGGTTGCACTCCTAACACTCCAACGCAACCAATACAATGGTGGGATTGACCTCCCAGACATAAGATCATACTGCTGCGCTGCGCTGCACATTTGATAGCCATCAATGAGTGGGGACACTAACCAGGGGATCACCCAACATACGCACTTGAGAGGAGCCAATTTGAATCCCGCACTTACCTTTACTACATACATGGAGCAAGGGACTACAGCAACTCCTACCTGCGCCCCAGAGGTCAATAGAGGCCTGGAAAGGAGCTGAGAGACAAATAAAAATTAGATGAGAAAATTGCACATGCCTACCAGAACTAGGGAAACTGAGGGGGTTTTGGCCCTGGGATGCAATCGGAACATCCATGCTGGGAGAACTCCTTGAGGGTCACTGACCTCCTTCAGCTCCCTACAATGGAAATCCAGTTAACTGATAACCAGGGATATCAATACCTGCAATGATAGCATCCCTGGAGGGCTAAGAGGGTTGACATGTCCAACATACCCTACTATGCACCACTTGAGGAATGACTCCTTATTGGAGAAATACCTGAAAAAGCTGTCTCATGGATATATATAAAACCCTAATGAATAATATCCCAGATAATCTAAAGGGTCTTAGGGCGCAAAGGGAAGACACCCTGGGAGAACTAGAAGACGTAGACTGGAAGGCGGCTTTTATGTACCCAATGGAGATAGTTATTAAATTGCAACTACGGTTGATACAATTTAAAAGCTTACACAGGACATACTTTGACAGACACCGCCTCTATAGAATTGGGTGGGCGGCATCCCCGGATTGTCTGCGGTGCAGCAGGAAAGTAGGGAGTTACATACACACCCTGTGGGAATGCCCCCAGATACAAAAATACTGGGCCAAGATATTTGAGGAACTACAGCTGCCCAGAGATGCCACATACGCTCTATTAGGTATACCCTCAGACATAGATGTACCAGGACATACCCTTATTTTCTGTGACTTAGGACTAGTAGTAGCCAAAAGGGATATAGCGAAATACTGAGACCCCCAAACATTCCAACGATGGCAGAATGGAGGTCGGGGATGAACCTCTATATGGAGGAGGAAAAAGTGACATAAAGCAAGATGGTGCCCAAATAAATTTTCCAAGATCTGGGGCTCCTGGCTACGAAACTATGGACTGAAAATGTGTGACGAGTCAGGCAACTTCCATCCGTCATTAGTAAACTGAATAAGGAAACAGGAAAGCCCGTACATACAGGGGGTTGCAATGTTGATATATACACAACAAAGCATCATTAGAAGTGAGTCATGTGAATATTAACCTGGCATTGTATGGTTTATAAATTGCCACTGTGTGTTGGCAAATATATGATGTTTTACAGTAGCTCTGTACACTATGTAGTTTCAAAAGTGTTAAACAAAAATATATTTTTAAAAACCATTATGTAGCGGAAGTGCAGATTGTGAAACTTCACCATAGCGAATTTAACTAGGCCTTAATTTGAAATGCATTTTTTTGCCTTGCATGTACTCTCCTCTGCATATGTGGATTCAAGGCTTCAGTAGCTAGAAAAAGGATGAATGTGTATTAGAGATAGTGAGGCGTGAGAAGAAAATCTTGGCAGAGACGTGACAGGCTAATAATCTGAAGAAGCTTCCTATTTATCGCGTATCAGTAACGGTGTACTACCCAAGGTATTGTAAATGTCCAGTAAATCTGAAGATTTTGCCACAGAGCAATGTGAAGTGCAACTCCATTGGTCCCCAGAGGGGAGGTGTGAAGATCGAATGACGAGAATGTATCTGTATGCTTTAATTAATGTATACACTGTTAAGAGTTTACGGCAGACCCCTTTGAACTCTGAGAGGTACAAATCTCTCTGCTTGAATATGCCTCCTCACAACGCATTCCTTTTCCCGGCAGGCTACTACAAAGCAGTGGTTACTAACGCATACCATTACTCCGCAAGTCATAACAACGACTTGCACTAGAGGGGGTGCTGGATGTTGGAATAGTATAATTTACTATTCCAACTCCAGTCTGTGCAACAGTAGGGAAGGTGTTGGATTTTAAATCCAACAACTTCTGACCCCTCCGCAAGTCCTTGTTATGATTCGCAGGGTAATGGTATGCGTTGTTACAACGCAGTCGTTGTAACGACTGCGTTGTAATAGCCTGCGGGGAAAAGGATTCGTGGTAAACGATGTTTACTTTCTCTGCTTACCCTATTCTCACGAGTGTGAAGCTATATGCTAAGCACTCGTTCCCTTTGAGAAGATCTTTACTGAAATCTTCCCCATACTAACACCTTACTACTTTGTTAATGTTACCTTCTTGCTTCTTAAATTTCTCTGAGATTTTCAATTCTGAACCATCCTCAATCTAAACTTGGAGTCCTGGTTAGAAGGCTTTAAGCTTTATGCATGCTGAGAAGGAGAGTTTGGGTTTCTTTAAGGAACATAAACTTCTGGTTTTTGCCATTTGTACTTGTGTGGCTATGTTGTCCCAAGTCTGATGCTACCAAACTGAATTTACATCTTTGACTAATGCTTCCAATTCAAATCCTGTTTCTAATCTGATGCTTAATTTGCATTGATTATTAATGTATAGTAAACTCACCGAATCCTGGTCCTTATTGTGTTGTCAAATAAGCTACACAAACTTTAAATTGTTTTATTGACTGCTAACTCCTTTGCCTCTCAGTCAACCACAAAGGTCTATTGGATAGAAATGGTAACGGTGTTCTAACACACCAGCAAACTCCTTCATCCATCTCCTGCATGTTCCATGACCTCCCACAAGTCTCCTTTTTCATCTCAAAATCTTTAAGATGAGTTAGTGCTGTAGTGACCAGTAAGAGCTTCTTATCTCTTTGGTCTTTTGATAATCCAGTGAGCACATCCCACTCTAACAATATATTTATGTCTTTACAAGATTCCGAAATGGTCTCAGTTCCTCCTTGCAGCAACCATCTTAAGAACTAGCCCCAACTTCTGAGGACATGTTACTCATCACAATGTGTTCTTCCACTATAAAAAACAGGTGCCAAAGCACAGCGACCACGACATCCAGGAAAACATTGTAAGACGTGAACTGCGCCAGAGTAATTTCCAGTTGCATGGATCATGCTGCTAAGTATGATGACGGATGGATTCCATGGTGAATGTTAGAAAGTGCTCTTTAAAAACTAGGGACCATTAGACAGTTGGTTCTGTCTCCCACATATTTGTATTCTTTCCTGTAGAAATGGGGTGTGAGGCGTGTCACTTCCTGTGGGATGGAGTGATTTGTGTCACCCCTTAAAGCAACATCAAATATGGCCTCCTTTGCCAAAACATATGTTTATGGTTACAGCAAAGACTCAATAGGAAAGGACAGAATGGGCGCCAGGAAGACAAGCGATGGCAGCTCTTTTATTCTCATACATCCATTCTTAATGCGTTATAAAAGAAAGCGCAGAACAAAAAACAAACATCTGATACTTATTTTTTACTTTTTATCATGCGTTTTATGCAGATATATCAGAACTATAACTTAGAAATTACGAACAAATCTACCGATCCAATAATTTTATACTAAACGCCTAATTAAATTGTTAGGCACATTATTCACATTATCGTCCTTTCCTTCACATGCACCACTGGTGCAATCATTGAGCTGTAGTAGGAGTTTTCTGGCCCTTTCAAGACTTGAGACCTGTACAGCGGCCTTTTAAAGTGTCTCCATATGACAAGTATGAGCCGAACAAGAAATGCAGCGCAAGCCACAGTAAGCAGCAAAGGGGAAAAAAATACATAAATGTCAATTGATTAAATAATACAGTCCATGAATCAATCAATCAAGATTCAAGAAAAAACACAAATGCTTTTCTTCACGTTCTTGGTCAGCAACTAGGAGAACAAACCAGTCTCGCCAAAGAACTGAGGACGGAGTTGCAGCAGTGACTCGCCATATATATGCCATACTGTACATCTTGAGACAAAATATTGACAGAATTGAAACTATGACTTTCAATATCAGGATTGAATGATTGCTGCTGTGGCAGTTATAGGCTGTTTCTAGTCCAAACGGTAAATGAAAATGTTTAAAACAATGAAAGTGCATGCAAAAAGGAAACAAGAATCTTGGCAGCACTTTCTAACTGCCAGGTCATTGTATAAATATAATAACAATTTAAAAAATGGTACACGGGGAGAGAGGCAGGAAGCGGGCTGAGATAAATCTAGGAAAGTGAAATGACAGCACACCCTGGGGGGAGTGGAAGATGGAGACTTTAGGTAGGTAAAGAGCAAATGAACACATTAACTCCAATGGAGCGTTCAATACAAAAAAAAAAAGTCGCCTTCATCATGCATTGGACGGATACACCTCTTTCACTCAGAACATCGAGAACAAAATGCTAATCGGCAAGACAGACATAAGCATAGGGAGTAAAACTATCAAATCTTGGTCAGTCTTCAAAGATAGTCAACTGAGTCGCCCAATCATGAGCAAGGGACTGCATGAAGCCCATTCTAAGTATAGATTATGTGTTGGAAACAACAGGTCAGCCTACACACGGTTAAATATATCTGCAGCCAAGACCTAAAAAAAAAAGAATGTCTATCTACATTTTGTTTCCTTAACAAATGAACGTTTATTGACAGCAGTTTCTCCTGGGGCTGAATCCTATCAGTCACTAAAACAATATGTGAAATGACAGTATAACTGGAAGGAACCTGTTATAAAACTATGCTTTTAGAAATGCTCAATCAATTCTGAAATAAGAAGTTTTAGAAAATGCATGCAGGGCAAACAAAGAAAAACTTAAAACACATATTCATCAACACAATAAGGAAATTACATAGGCTTCCCTAGAGGACGCATAGCTCCTATCGATCAAGCTCTGACTAAAACGGAGATCTTTCAAGGTATCCGAAGAGGCTAAGTTATCTACAAGTAGTTGGTCCTAATCACATAACGATCAGCCTATAAGAAACACTAACCTTAAGCTAACTACATTTAATGCTTCTCCTTTTCAGACAGGAACACTAACAAAGTCAAAGGAAAACACAAGAAAACGCTCACTGTCAGCCACAGAGACAAGAGTACGTATAAGCTGGCAGGCAGTGATATTGGCAATAGTAACAACATCAAGGCTCCAATCATGAACTTTCCTAGTACAATACTAAACACTGTCACCAAGGGGCTCATTTATGAGCTTTTGCAACACTGTTACGCCACCAGTGCGTCACTTTTTTGTGTCCTACTAGCGGCGTAAAAAATGTGCTCCGTTGTGCCCTATTTACAAAGTGACGCATCTAGGCAGATGTGTCACTTTGTAAACCCCTGTGCCACATTATACCTGCGCCAGGTATAATGTATGCAGGGTAGGCATTCCCCCGCATAAAAGCCTCGTAGAAGTGGTGCATTGAAATCTCTAAGATTTCAGTGCGCCACTTCTAGGATGCCATAGCGTCAAATCCTTACGCCTTCCTCATGGCAGGCGTAAGGGTGATGCAGTGCATTAAGGATAGGCCTCGCCGACTCATTGGTGGAGTTGCTTCATGCTTGCAACAAAACTCCAGCAATGCATGACTTTTGTGCCGACAGATACGTCAGGATTCCTGACATATCTGTCTTCCCTTGAGACATGGAGCGCCATACATTCAATACGGCACATCCATCGTGTAGCAAGGAGGGCGCAGTGAAAACTGTTGCATCGCTGTTTTGTCACAGCGATGCAACGGTTTTCATAAATGAAGCCTCAAATGTGATTTGTCCAAACAAAAATATTTTATTTGTTCCTGGTTGGCTGAGCTAGTCACTTTATTTGTAAAATGTGCTTAAAGTGATTTTTGGTAAATTTGGATACGATAGCCAAGAAAATTGAAAAAATCTTCACTTTCCAAGTAACTTATATCCTCCTTTGGAATAGCGGGGCTGGATACTGGAGTGTTTGAGAAAGCGGCCTTACAAGACATAGAGAAACTGAGAAATAAACACAAAACGGTACATCGTCACTATTACAAAAGACAAACAGCATCTGTGAAAACTGGGTACGCACCTACACCAACTAAGTCCCAATTTGTATCTATCAAAGAGTATGATTGGCGGGTTCTAAACCCTCAGTATACAGCTGCTGTAGAGACTGCTGGGGCACTTTGGTGTTTCTTCGAAAGAATGGGAGACTCCTTGAATTCAATGCAGATTTATTGATATAACCACAATTTGTTAACCTTTATTTACAAACAAAAATTCATAATTATGCTTCCTGGTCATAATTTGTAAAGTATCATAATATTTTATTAAAAAAATAGCCAACTGCAAATATCTCACAATAACATATTACATTTCTCCAAGGGCAATCAACAACTGTTTCGTCCAGAATTGACTTTATCAAGGCAGGGCCTTTAGTGTGAACAATCATTGGTTACCTGTGAAGTAAACGTTGGGTAGTGCAAGAAGACCAAAAGAGGGAACTTGCATGTTTTATTTGAAAATAAATCTTAAGTAATTTTGTTGTGTGATATCAATAAATCTGTAACTAACAGTATGTTGAGTGACATCTTTCTTACTGAAACTAAACTGCTCATAAGCCTTAGTCACCTGTGTGATTCTCTGATGATCTTTCGCTCTTGTGCTTCTACCTCGTGGCCTCTGTGTGGTGCTTTTCCCCTCCCACCCACTCCTGCTTTACCCCCTAGCCACTCTAACACCTGCCGTCATTTTAAAAAAAAATTCTAATTGGGGCTTTCACGCAAAACATATCTCACTTTTTAGGTCTCGCCTGGAGTAGGCTGCGCGCGTGCACAGTCTCGCTGGCGAGATTTAATGATATGGGGTATTTTCTGTAAGGGGCATTAAGCCCCGCCCCTCTTTTCCATTGGCTGGCGTCACCGTTTATGCTAAACTGTGGCCAGCCATTGGAAAAGAGCTCCTTGTGACGTATTCGCTCGGCTTTTTCGGCCGTCCCATTTGAACGGCTTCGCCTGCTTTGCGTTTGTCGCAAAAGGTTTCTTATCTTTATGGGGCCATTTTTTTCAAACACATGGCCCCATAAGGACAAGAAAGCTTTTGAGACGGAGGAAATTGAAAGCGGAGCGTGCTTGTTTCTGTTGTTTACAGAGGCGCAGTGTTGATGCCTGGTGAGGCGAAGGCCAGAGACCCGGATGAAGGAGCGGGAACAGGTTGAGGGGTGCTCAGGGCTGTTGATCCGAGGCTCGCAGGCCGTTTGTTCCCCAGCTCTGCATGCACTAGTGGGGGCGGGGGTGACATCTCAGCCCGCCTCTGCCTTACAACCCCGGCTCTCCTTTGCTTTGCTTGTTAGTATTTCTTTTACAGTAGGATTACAATCCCTGCAGAGAAATCCTGAGTCTCTTCCCACCATCTACGTGTAAAGCTGCACTCCAGCAAACCAGCCTCGAAGACATTCAAGTATATATCTTGACTTTAATAGCCCTGCCACTGGTCACTTGTAATGTGGTCGTTGCAGTTAAATATCTTGCAGTCCACCTTTACCAGGTTTCAATAGCATAAATTGTCATCTAATGTATTATGGTCCTTCTGGTTATTTATGCGGTAAAGTATTTCCTTACATTTGTGTACAAACTTATTACTCGCTGCTTCCTAAACACATCCGCCTAGTATATGACTTGGCCACACGCTGCAAGGGTCACTTACCAAGGGAACACTGTCTAGAGCCACTGGGGTCCATGTTTCATGGCATGCCCTGCAATGGCCTCATCTCCACAAGTCAGGTAAGGACATGGTCCATACGGTGCTTGGGCCCTCAACAGACACTTCTTCCAGTAGCCCTTGCTCGGGGCATGCTCCAGATAGAGCTTTTTGGGGGGCAACGTTTATCACTTGCTCTGCATGCTGCTGTGGCGATAGAGCGTGCCCACTGACAGCAGAGCCACAAGGGCTCAAGACATGCCCTCCATGGCGATTCAATGCAAAGCCCTATACCCATAGCTTGGAACCCGCATGTGCCTAGAGCCGTAACGCAGGGGCTGTTCTTCACAGTTCTGTGCATCTGTAAGGCATGTGGCATTTTAGAGGTGGTAGGCTCAAAAATATTTGCATGTGAGCGCCATTTTGCGTTGTCACTGGACCCCCCCTCCCCCACCCTCGCGGCACACAGCCGAGGCCTATGTGCAGCACGTCTCGCATGGTGCTGCCGGAGCTGCGAGTGGCCAAGGCTCAGGACATGTCCTGTTGATAGTCCTCCTATGAAGCCCCACCCTTCACCGCCCACGCCCCGGTGATAGGGGCCGCGCAGCCTCCACCGGTACTCACCGGCGATGCCTTTCGAGTTCTGGCTTCAGCTGCCTGTGCTGGGCTGTCTGACTGCAGCCGTGGCGCAGGTTCTCACGCTGCAGGGCAGGGTGTGTAAACCATTCCGGCCGAAGATTGTCTGCTCCCCTCAGGCTCTGAAATGATCCGCTGCCCTCCTGCGGGAGCCTCTGCTCCCTGCTTCCAGTGTTGACACTGTCTGTGGCTCCCCGGTCCTGCTCTATTACGGAAGCAGAATGGGGATTCGCCTGCTGCCCTAGTGTGGACCTGTAGCCGATCCGGTATGCAGTGCCTGCGGTCTGCTGCTGGGCTCAGGGGTACTCTTCACACTGGGGCCACTGAACGCTCCTCTCTTCGGAGCCCTGCAGGTAGATCCACTGCCCATGCTCTACCCTGGGAGGCCAAGGAGGCTGCTCCATGGTCCCTTTCCGTGGCTACAGATGATCCGCTGCTTTCAGAACTGCCTCTGAAGCTCCCGAAGCCACCACTGCCGGGAATGGCGCAGTGCTGCTGTTGTCACGGCAACCGAGGGGCGGGAGGAGGATGAGGTTGGAGGGGAGCGAGTTCTGTGAAGAACGTATTATACATTCTATTAAATATACAAACAAGCATTGAAAATGCAATAGGTCTCGCCTTTGATTAAGTTAAAGCCATTTGCTTTGCTAATGGTATTGTATAGCAAAGCAAATGGCTTTAACTTAATGAAAGGCGAGACCTATTGCATTTTTAATGCTTGTTTTTTTACCGATCCAAGTGGCATTTGTCATCTTGGATTGGTAAATAAAAAACTAAAGGAAATGGTGCATGCTGCATTGTGCTATTAAACATTTTTGACGATGCTACACAGTGTCCCAACGCTGGGCAGCACTGCCACAAGCGATTGACAAAGGCAAGACCTACTGGCTTTGTTAATGCTTGTTTTGAATAGCCCTTGATACAGGACAGTACCAAACAAAACTGCTCCCTGAATGCAATAACAATCTATCAATTTTTCTGCAGTAATGGATTAATTTGGGATCAATTCTTTTACAGAATCTTTGTCTCAAATACTGAGACAGTTTTTTAAATCCATGGGAAAAGAAAATATGTAAAACACACTACATCCACAACTGCAAAGCTGGAAGGTCACCCCATTCATCTTGCAAAACAGCTTGCATTTATCCTAGATATTCAAGCCCCTATATTTTACCACCCCATAGACTGGATTACCTGAGGGACTGTGGGCCCGATTCACAGAACTAACTTAAGACAAAATCCTAAACTTACTACTTATGGTATTCACAGAAGTTAGGATTTTGTCCTAAGTTTGACTTAAGACAAACTTAAGACAGACTTAAGACAAACTTAAGACAAACTTAAGACAAACTTAAGACAAACTTAAGACAGACTTAAGACAGACTTAAGACAGACTTAAGACAGACTTAAGACAATCTTAAGACAAACTTAAGACAAAATCCTAACTTCTGTGAATACCAAAAGTAGTAAGTTTAGGATTTTGTCTTAAGTTAGTTCTGTGAATTGGGCCCTTAGTATTTACATTGACCAGCACAGATGCAAGGTCATAAACAAAGACAACTCCTCGTGTATCCTGCTTGTTTCTGGCTCCATCTGCCAACTGACCGTGTTTGGAAGCTTGTAACGTACCCTCAAACCACAAGAGTCCGTGGCAGAGTAGAAGGGCACAGAGTAGGCTCGCTTGCTGCTCAAGTGACCAGTCAGCCACCTGTATAGGGAAATGCTCGATGCGGAGCTGTAGTCCAAGATGGTACCCACTGACTTATAGATTGTAAACTAAATATTTCCCATATCCTGTGTCTTGATGCCACCCTGTTCTGCCATTACTCGCTGGACCAAAACACTGCTATGCCAAAGCACTAGCCAGTTTTGTAAACCAATGATACAGCCTCAAGGGTGATTGGGCACTTATTCCAACTAGACACTTTATGTTGGCAGTCCACAAAGCTCATTTACCCCTTCCGGCAAGATATAAGAATTTAGAGATGGCCAACTCTGTTCCCAAGGCTTCTTCCCTCTTCTTTACTGTTATCTTATTTTCGACATCTTCTTCATTTCTTCTACACTGCCCACCTCAGCATTTTGATGCAACCATAGAGTGTCATAGCATATTATTTAAGCAATAAATAATGTTACTCTACGAAGGGTTTATCCAATCCATCCTTGGTTGCTGCGTGTTGCATCAGTCAAACTTTTAACCCGAAGGGAGCAGCACCCCTTGATACCTGCCAAGTAATCGGACACCAAGGTGATAATGGCAGAATTGCAGGTAGACTAAGCAAACAAGCAACTGGCACATGCATCAAGCAAAAATCCAGTCGGTAAAATACCGAATCGGTAAAATCAGCCGTTAGCGAGTGTCAAAAACCGAATCCCAATGCATCAACACTAATCGGGAAAAAATTAAGAATCGCTAAATAAATTAGCGGAAAAATAACTAATCGCAAATAACCAACCCGCAAAAATAAATAATCGCAAAATACCGAACTCGCAATCACCGAAATCACTATTAGCTCCCGGCAAGTACCAATGGCTAATAACGAATCGCTACTCAATGCAAGAAAACTCGCAAATACCGAAAATCCCAAAAATCGCTATTTAGCAGGAGCAGATTAAGGGGAATCAGAACCTGGAGGTAAAGTTACCAAAAATGTAGGAAAAACATGAAAAAAAGATACATGTGCCACAGATGGTACCAATCAGTAAACCCTTACATTTTGCCCAGGAGACCCTGTTGGCTTCCACTAAATGGCAGCCCTCTACGTGCTTGCAAGGAGGATACGAATCAATGCAGCAGGACAGCGCAGGAGAAGGGTCCAGGAGAGAGTATTCAGAGTGCGCATCACCTTGCTAGGACAGAATGAGGATGAGGTGTACGACAAGTATCGACAGAATCGTGCCATGATCATGCACCTAATTGTAGACCTGGAACCACTACTGCAGCACCAGACACATCGGACCAATGCAATTAGGTCCTATGCAGCCTGCACCTACTGGCCTCTGGAAGTTTTCAGGGGGTCATCGCCGTAGCCGGAGGCGTGTCGCAAAGCGCACACTCACGCCTCTTCAACAAATTCATTGATGCCATGCTGACAATGATACATACCCACATCAGCTTCCAAACAACCCCACAGCAGTTGGACCACAACAAACAGGCATTCCACCAGGTGGCCCATATCCCCCATGTCATTGGATGCATCGACTGTACGCATGTCCCCATCTGTCCACCCTCTGCCAATGAGTACATATTTCGTAACCGCAAGTCCTACCACTCAATCAACGTGCAGGTTGTGTGCGATGCCAAGCACATCATCACGGACCTAGTGGCACAAATTCCGGGGAGCACACACGACTCCTACATATTCAGACACAGTGGCATCCACAGGCGCCTACTCAACGGAGAATTCGGAGAGGGACTCCTGCTTTGTACGTACACATACCTCGTCCACACATGAGCACCACACATGTATATACATCACCCTTGCTAAGCCTTTGCTTCTATCTTGTAGGTGACAGTGCATACGCCCTGCGTGAATATATACTCACCCCCTACATCAATCCAGCAACATCACAGGAGCAACGATACAACGCGGCCCACATAAGCGCAAGGAATGTCATAGAGAGGACCTTTGGGATTCTGAAGAGTCGCTTTAGAATCCTACATAAGACTGGCGGTGCCTTGCAATACAAACCTGATACCTGCTGTAGGATTGTAGCTGAATGTGCCATGCTGCACAACAGTGCAACCAGAAGGGGGATACCCATAGAGGTGGACAGGAATGACGACTACCGGGATGACCAACCACCCGCGCAACACCGACAGGCACACATCCCTAACACAGCTGAGGGCCATAGGAGGCGGACATACATCACGCAACATCATTTCTGAT
The DNA here is from genome assembly GCF_964204655.1 of Triturus cristatus. Taxonomy (NCBI): domain Eukaryota; kingdom Metazoa; phylum Chordata; class Amphibia; order Caudata; family Salamandridae; genus Triturus; species Triturus cristatus. The sequence continues at coordinate 167,796,950 of NC_140588.1, read as the reverse complement.
CCAGGTAAGAATGAAACATGACAATTTCATTAGTGGTGCTTCTGTTTAATGCACAGGAGCACTGAGGTATGTGCAGACAAACATGAAATAAAATAATATCTCCCCAATACAAGTGGAACAACAAATGGCCGTTGTAGTCACGGCTGTGCAGCGTCAAATAGGGGAGGACCCTGGTTGCCCCACCATGGTCATGTATGGCTGTAAGTTTGTCTAGTGGCGCTTGCCACTAACGCCCAGCCTCCTTTCAGGTGTCTCCTCACCCTCACCACGGCCTGTCCCTGTGGCTGTGGAGCACCGTGAACTGTGCCTCTGGGGCTGGCCTCTGCCACCGAAACACTGCTCACACTTGAGGCAGCCTCACTGCCGTCCTCCCCTCCCAATGCGCTAGCACTGAAAGTACCGCTCTGCAGGTGTTCAACTGCAGCGGTCACCTGGCCTAGGGGCTTGGCAACATCACCGCAATAATGACCCAGGTCCACCTGCAGTGACACCGAGCGGCGTGATAGAACAGCGGTGCTGTTGCTCAGCCTAGTGATGGCCTTCGTAGAGGCTGCGGACCGGAGCAAGTTCTGCCGGTGCCTCCTTCTCTCGCTGTCATGCCCTGCTCTCATGGCACGGGTGAGTTTCTGTATGTCCTCCCTCAGGTACCCATTACCCTCTGCCACCACAGTCGTCATGTCCCTCACTGCCGCAGTCAGGGAATGCATTTCTTTAGCAAGGCGCGCTATGTTACTGCTGATTGTAGCCATGTGTCTCCTCTGCAGGTGCTGGACACACAGCATCCGTTCCTCAATGCCACAATTTGGGGCGCTTGCATCGTCGCCGACAGTTGGTGTACTGCGCAGACACCTGCGGCGCAGTGGGAGTTGGACACGTGCTGGTGGTGCTGCAGGCGGTGGGACGACTCTTTGACTTTGGCCCGATGGTGTTGCAGGTGTCTGACATGCATCCATCACCTGCATGGGTGGGACTTGTGACCTGCGTCTCCGCTCTTTTGTAGCAGTTGGTGCACCAGCAGGTGGTGGTGGTGGTGGTGTGGTTGCTAGTGGAGGTGGTGATTGCGGCTCTTGCGGAGAATCGATGTCCGAATCGGCTGGTGTCTCCGATATGATTAGCCGGCCGCTGTCGTCGGAATTGCCAGGAGATGCATCTGTGTGTGAAACAGTGCATGGTTAGTGGGATAGTTACAACTAGGTAGTACTTTAAACATACATGTCCCCTATGATTCACTAAATAAACTGTCTATTACTAGCTTCTACTGATGTAGAGAAATGTAATGTTCTTTCTTCCTGTGCATGCACACCGGGCTGACATGACTACAACTCCCATGATGCACTACTGTTAGGTGTGGATGTTGTGTGGGGCAAATCTGCATGCACACTGTGATCGTGCTGGGGGCTTGGGAATGGTTTTACGCAATGCTGGGTGTGGGCACAGGCATGCATCTTACCTTGGGCACTTGTGGCTGCGCCGGAGGTGTCCATCTGTGTGACTCCCACGACGGCCTCAGGCTCAATGGTCCATTCCACCAGCTCCTCCAGGGCAGTGTTTGCTTGCACTGTTGATGGTCCGCCTCCTGTTCTGGATGCCTCCCTCTCAGCGATCCTCTCCTTGGCCCGCTTCCTGAGGTCGTACCACCTCTTTTTTAAATCGTCAATGCTGCGTGGCGTCACTCCCACCGCATTGACCCTCTCTCGGATGCGCAGCCATATGCGCCGCTTCTCCGCCTCTGGCACCTTTAGGGACAGCTTCCCAAACAGCCGATCGTGTTTGCTGCTCACCCCTTCGATCAGGTGCTCCAGCTCCCGGTCGGAGAACTTGCGCTTTCTCTTTCGTGCAGCTTCAGCGCTGGATGGTGCATCTTTCTCCATCCTGGTTGTGTAGGGTGGTAGTTCTGTCAGCATTGCTTCACTGGCCTCAGGCAGTCCCCAGTTCCAGCTCCTGTCAGCTCCTCTGGCGAGGGAATGAGGGTGGGGCTGCAGTATTTCCTGGTAGTGATGTCATAATGCCGTTCCCAGAGCGACCCGTTTTTTTACGTTTTCGCTATTACCGATTTCGCTAATACCGATTTCGCTAATACCGAAATCGCTATTAGCTAATTCGGTGATCCCGATTTCGCTTTTTGCTATTCGGTGTTTGCTACACTCGCTATGGTATAATCGGTAAAATATAGCGATTTTTAAGGAATCGCTATTTTTTACCGAATCTGTTGATGCATTCAGTGAAGCGATTCCTTGATAACGAATCCTTATTTTTCGCTATTAAGGAATCGCCTTTGGTTTTGTTGATGCATGTGCACCCAAATTAAGTAATACCATCAATTTTAAGAAAGTGGAAGGCTTTAGGTGAGCTCTGGGGAAAACAAACATATAGCCCTCATATTTATGGGGCTCAAAGGAACATTTGCTCCTCCCAATAAATATATTGTTTTCCTCTCCCTTTATTTGTGTACATTGAATGGGAGGTTCCTATTGGTGTCAGACTCAGCCTACTCCTCCTCCAGACCCCACACAACTTACTTCCACATGCTGGGTGGAGATCTCAATATGCCTTCACGATTTGTTTTGAACTTATCACTGAAGAGGAACTTTACAGTAAGTGCAATTTCAGTTTCTACAAGACTCTCAGGAATAAATAAAGAGCACACATACATCTTAACAATGATCATAGATCAAGGGTAGGTTGCACCTAATTTGTTGGCCAGCGAGGCTCAAAAATGGTATCCATAAAGAACTGAAGAAATCGACTCACTGAAGTAGTGTAATAAAATGAAACAACATATATTGGAGACTAATAATCAAAGCTCATTTCCTCTCAATTTCAGAAATAAGCTACATCAAGCATAGTTTCTCTAATGAACCGACCACTGCAGAAGTTTTTCTGATCCAACATCATCACAAGAATGACATTTACATTTATTTGGAACTTTTACTACTTCCACCAAAAAACAAAAATGACCAACGTGTCCATTAATTTGAATAAAAAATGATTTGTACCTAAAAAGATGTTGTTGCATCCTGGATCTGATGATAGAAAGTGCTTGTTAAGGCTTCCAGATAAGGAGACAATTACTACTGGATATATAGTGAGGGTGTAACGCACATACTCGTCGAAGACAAAGTTTTCAAGAATAAACCTTCGATGGTAAAAAATTAAACAAGAAACAACAAATTAAAGTACGGCACCAGTGACAAGATGCAAAAAAACGTACATTGGTTCAAATAGGAAGCAACATCACTGGTGTATGACTCAGTTTTCTTTTCAAACATAGACAGACATATCGAGATGGAGCATGGCTATTTTTAAATAAAATGCATAACCCAAAATTGATCTATTAGTTGTTTTCAACATAATGCCATCTTTTTACCAAAAATGCTAAATCATAGACAGCTGTTGGAGAAGCAACAATGAAATCAAAAACAAGCAGCAGCTTTTTCCTAGACGTTTCAACGAAACTGACGAGTACCATCAACATGTTTTTCGATTACCTGAATTCTTTTAACCAATATTGTTCAATTGGTTTTCATTTTCTTCCACCATAGTGTCTTTCCACCTTTCGCATCACATTCTGTACTAAGGGTCACAATGCTTAAACATCAGGGAAGTAGTGCAGTTGTTTCTGCCATTTGTACATATCACAAGCTTTTGTCACAAACATCCATTGTTCACTGTGCATGAAGCGCTATAGCTCAGGTGCTACTTCGTCCACATATAAATGGCGAACAACCTTAGGAGAAGAATCACAGGCTTGTTCTCTTACCTTTATAAACAAAACAGGTCCATGAGAACAGGGGAAGGGTAAGAGCTGCCCCCTCTTTGAAAAGTAGAATGCAAGAAATGAGGAGTTTAAATGCATATGTGTTAACTCAGAGCAGGGACACCTTTTTATTTTTTTAAACAAACTTTATTGCCTTTTATACAGCATGCATCAAACTCCTTTAAGATAGCAGTATACATTAGGCAGGGGCAGGCAATACGACATATTGACATACAGATTCTGTCAGTACCCTCGCTGGGCCCCATTTGTACATGACAACTTGGACGATTACATTATTTTCCCATAGCTATGTACCAAGTATGTTGGATATACCCCCCTCCCTCGCCCCCAACAATAAGGCATCAACCAGCCCCCCTCCCCGCACTGCTGTCTCCCCTTGGGTATTGTTCGGTTCGATTAGTATGCTTTCTGGTACTCCAAGCATGGATAGTGGTGCTGCGCCAGGACCTTCCTTTGTGACCCCCTCCCTCAAGAGCAGGGACACCTTGACTAGAATATGTGCTATTCATAGCTTAGACATGCACTGGAAGTAGTTTGGTTTATGAACTAAATTAATGTAAAAAGGTCTGCCACAAAGCATGAGTAATCACTTAAACGTTGCCCAACGATCAGTCTTCCTGTTCATTTTGCACCTTTTGCAAGCAATTGATTTGATATATCTGGAGAGCTGCAGGTAAATGTATGGATTAGAGAGAGGAGGCTGACGCAATGACCAGGAGACTTAATAAAGATGTAGATTTCTTCTTTATTTGGCAACCCAGAGCGAGGCCCAGGCAAGCAGCAATATCACTGAGAAAATTCGATTTTCGATCCGGATCGTATCGACCCGCCATTTTGTGCTCCGCCGCCATTTTGTATTGCCCTCACTCAGGCAGCACGACGAACGAAGTCTTTTCTGCTTTTCCTGCAATTTTGTGTTGAAGTAGCCTTGTGCCTCTGTTTACAAAGCTGGTGTTTGAGACTGACCGAGTACACTAATCCCTGTCTGGTTTTTCTAATCCCTGTCTTAACTATCTGTTGGTTCACACTATTCTCTTCTGACTTTATCTAATCTGCTGGCCTTCGCTGTCCACTGCTCGTATTCTCTCATTTCACAACTGTCCTCCAAAACACACACACGTATCTCGCCACCTGCAAGTCAGCTACAAGTCAGTTAATGAATTAGCTCGTGGGGAGGGGTGACAAACACAGTTAGAGGAGAGGCTTCTTCGAGTTACTCGATACTTTATTTTCAAACCTTTCCTATTGGTTCTGTTCTGTTTTCCAACTTCTCTTATTGGCTCCTTTTATATGTTTTAGGTGTGTTCTTAGTTAATGTATATGTCACCTATGTACTATATAAGATTGTGCGCCACGGAGTGAAGTGGCAGTCTCCTGAGAACATACTGTGTGTACTTCTAGGACAACTGTACTAGCTGCAGCTAATAAAATCTGATCTTGTACGCTGACAGAGTGTCCCCGTGTCTCTGTGTAGCTAAGCAGGAGAACCCAGGAGATTAAGGCGTACCCTGCGCCGCCAGGTCCAATTGGTTCTGGTTCTTCAAATGGCGCCCAATGTGGGGCGGCTTCAGTGGTAGTGGTCCTGCCTGAAGGTTGTGAGGAACCCCGCAAGAAAATTCTGGAGGATTCGCGAGCCACGTCAAGCGACCCCTGTACGTCGAAAGTGGTCCGAAGGTCTTTTGCAGCGCAATTACTCCTTCCTGACGGCTTCTGACAACTGCTACCCTGATTGCCGCCCTGCCTTGGCCCTTCCTTTGTTGATGTATGGTAAGGCGAGACGATAGACGGGCCTCTGTTGGTGTAAGAAGACATCCTTAGTTAAGTATTTGGTGGGTCGCTCCCACAATTTCTCTCCTTTGGTTCTTTGTTCCTTAGTTTCTTTGGTCCTTAGATTCGACTATTGCAATAGCCGAAGCCGAGGGGTAAGTGCATTTGTGCTGCGTAAACTGAGTTTTGCACCCTTGATGTTTGTGAACAGTCCGATGAAATCACGAGATGCCTGGTCTGACTAAGTTTGGAAAACTTTGTTGCTTTGGTTGTAATAGGGATTCCCGGCTTGAGGACTCTTGTCCGATTCCTTCGGTTGGAACTCCCACATATGAGGTCTATTCAAAACATGGTATTGGCCCCATTGCCTTTAACGAGACATGGACCCGATACACGAAGAAAGATGGTGTTTTAAAATGGCCAGAAAATGGTAGTTTCGATTCTGATGTGCTAGACAATTTGGAAGCAGTTTTATTCAAAAGAAAAGCCCGGCCGGCAATGTTTGACTCTTTCCGCCTTTGGCGAAAGGAAGCCAAACAGAGAGAAATTAAGCAAGCAAAACGAGATAGGAAAGCACAGGGTATGACAATTATACAGGCTGCCCAACAATTCAAAGATGATGAAATTGATAATGCAATGGAAATTTCAGGAAGACAGCATTGTATGGCGATAGATAAATGCTATCCGGTGTTGCCCGTTTCCCCTTCCGATAACAAAAAAGATTTAGAAGAAGATCCCCTAATGTCTCATTTATTGAGATTGCCTCCGCTCTATGCACAAGGTGCTAATGCACCCCAGTTTTTACAGCCTGTTCAGCCGCCAGCAGTACCTCCGCCTGCTCCGGCTCTTCCACATTTGCCCCTTCCAGTATTACCGCCTTTTCCAGCTTTGCCTTTAACGTCTTCCACTTTGTCCTCATCTCCTGATTTTTGATCTCCTTTGCCTTCTGCTCCTTCTGCAATTACCGGTTCTCCTTCTGTTAGTTCGCCTAATACCTTGTCCCCCATTCTTATGTCCAATTCTCCGTCTATGCGTAAGCGACTTACGGACACTCTCACAAGTATTTTATCTCCTTTCTTTGAAGCTTTAAATGTGTCTCCGGCTTTTGCTCGAAGACAGTCTCGTAGTCAGTTCCCAGATTCTGAAGAACGAGAAAGGTTGGACTCTCTCGCACGCAGATGGATCAAGAGGGGTCCACAGTATAGTGTGTCCGATGTTATGTCTACCTTCTCACAGTGGAATGTGCCTACGCAGAGATAGGTTTTTAATATTATGTGTGATACTCTCATTAAAGAATGGGAGGATGTGAATTTGAGTTCGGTTCCACAGGGTCTGTTAGATGTTCAGACTGACTTTGATAAAGGTCTTGTTGTGGGTCCTAAGGTTGAAAACGCTGTAAGGACACTTATTTCCTTTAGAACCTTATTGTCTTCTCAAACTTGCCTTGATTCCGATCCATCGGTTAGACTGACACTGAAAAATTATCCCATGAGAGAGGTTCCTCCAGTTTGGAAGGAGGAAGTTGCGGCTCAAGGTAATAATCCAGCTATTCCTGCTCATTTCCAACGTATATGGGTACATGTCCCTTGGAAACGATCTGAAGTTTTAGCCCTTAAACAGACTCTACCAGATCCTCGTAAAAACCCTGCGGGTTATTATAAAGAATTATCACAGACGGTTGATGCTTGCATCATGAATCTAGCTGATATCGACATGTTAATGGGAAATGTAGTTCCACAAGCTTTATGGGCTAAGATTCGGAGAGAAGATCATGCTCAAGCATTAGGTGGTAATTGGGCTGCTATATATTGCCGCGGATGCAGCTCAAGTGGGTGGTGCCAAACCTGATGCTTTGGTCTCGGAACTCCCTGGTAGGATTATTACCTTAATGAAAACGATGATGCCTGCCTTAGTTAAGAGTTAACTGGGATAAATTAGCAGCATGCAAACAAAAGAAAGATGAAAGTGTCTCCTATTTCTTTACTCGTTTTGAGGAGACATTTATTGATCACAGTGGTCAAGATATGGCTACAGAGGGTGGACAGCGGTTATTCGTAGACAAATTTGTATTTAATTTGCTTCCCGAGTTGTCACACAAATTGAAAGATTCTGAGAGTTCATGGGCTGTTTCTTCTTCTGCCCAGATATTGGCTACTGCACAATATTATGAAAACAGAGATAAAGAAGAAAAAGAAAACCAAGAGAAAAAGACTAAAGAATTGAAAACGAAGGTTCTCTTGCAACAAGCTTATCCTCCTCGCTATGTTCAGCCTCAGTCTCAACAGCCTGCGCAGGTTCAGAGGTTGTATCAAAAACCTGAGCCATATATTCCGCGACCTTTGTTAGGTCCTAATCAATGTGCCTATTGTAGAGAGGAAGGTCATTTTAAGAATAGTTGTCCCGTTTTATTGCAGCGAAATGGGACATTATCTGCTCCACGAGGTCGTGCTGGCCTCCAGTCAGCAAATAGAGGTAGAGGTCGAGGTGTGTTGACTCAAGAACAGCGTGTCCTTCCTCCTCCTAATTCGTGAATTACTTTGATCAGCAAAACGCTCGGTCTACACAATATTACAACGAAGACCATTATATTGAAGGCGAGAATGAAAGTCTTCATGCTAACTAGGACAGCCATGGACAAAGTAAGGGAGTTGTGTCGATTCCAGTAGATCAGAATGGACCTTATGTTAATGTCACTACAATGGGTGTTTCAGAGCCAATTCTTCTAGATACTGGTGCGATGAGAAGTTCTATCATTCATTCTAAACTCCCTGGGGCACCTTTGTCTGGCTTAACGAATGTTTCTGTAGGATTTTCTGGCGCCCCTGTCCGTAATCCGGTTTCTTGCCCTTTGCCTATTTCAATTGGCCCTTATGATTTGGAAGCTTCACTTCTTTTGACAAATGGTTGCGGTGAGAATCTGTTGGGTTTGGACTTATTGAAAAGATTGCATGCTATAATATCTTGTTCTCCTTCTGGTATACATCTTACTTTAGGACAGAAACTGACTTCTCCAATGTATTTGTCCAAAGATCAGTTTCCATCTGAATTGCTTTCTCTTCCGGCAACGCTTTGGGCTACGGGTCCGAATGATGTTGGCTGTCTTGAGATTCCACCTTATGTTGTCACTCTCAAACCTAATGTTGAATTGCCACGTATTCCGCAGTATAGAATTTCCACTGAAGGTGAAAAAGCGCTTTTGGAAATCATTCATGTTTTGATTCAGAAGGGTGTGGTTGAGGAAACGAGAGGAAACATATGCAACAGTCCTATTCTTCCTGTTCTTAAACGCACTGATCCTTCTCAGCCACCTGTATATCGTTTCGTAATTGATCTCCGGGAGGTAAACAAAATTGTTGTACCACAGTTTCCTGTTGTCCCAGATATCACTGCGCTGTTGACAATGATACCTTCCACAGCGACTTGGTTTTCTGTTATCCATCTAAAGAATGCCTTCTTTAGTATTCCCATTGCAGAAGAGAGTAGGGATATTTTTGGCTTCTCTCTTGGAGGCCGAAGCTTCCGGTTTAAGCGTGCACCTCAGGGCTATTGTGAAAGTCCCTCTATTTACAGCCAAGCTTTAAAATGTCATCTTGATACTTTTCATTTGCCGTCTGGTGCTGCTCTTATACAATACATGGATGACTTGTTAATCGCTGCTGATTCAGAGGATATTTGCAAAAATGTGACTGTTGCATTGTTACGTCACTTGTTTGATCTGAATCACAAGGTTTCACCTTCTAAACTACAATATGTTCGTCGAGAGGTTACTTATTTGGGTCATCTCCTATCAAAGGAGGGACGACGATTAACCCCAGAACGAATTCAAGCGATTGCGCAAATATCTGTGCCATCCACACAAAGGGAGGTACGTGCTTTTCTGGGTATTACTTTTTATTGTAGGCAGTGGATTCCGAACTTTTCCTTGTTAGCCAAACCTTTGTTGGCACTCACTTTGAAAGATACGCCCTAGCCCCTTCCGTGGACTGACGAATGTCAAAAGAGTTTTTCTGACTTACGTGCTGCTCTGTGTTCTGCTCCTGTACTGGGTACTCCCGATTACAGTAAGCCGTTCACGCTCTACGTTCATGAAAGAGAAGGTTGTGCGTTGTCAGTTTTAACACAGCGATTTGGAGATAAACAGCGACCATGTGCATATTTTTCGGCTACGTTAGATCCAGTAGCTAAAGCATTGCCTAGTTGTCTTAAAGCAACAGCAGCAGCAGCAATTTCTATTCGACAGTCTGCTGGAGTAGTGCTAGATAACACACTTATTGTTATGGTGCCACATGCAGTGGATACCTTACTAAACCGAACGAAAACGCAGCATCTTACGAGTGCTCGTTTGTCTGGATATGAGCTGACACTTTTGGCTAGTCACATACACATCAAACGATGTAATACCCTAAATCCAGCTACTATGTTGCCTCTTCCAGTAGATAAAGACGTTCAAGAACAACATGATTGTTTCCTCCGTACTGAGGAAGAGACAAAAGGAAGAATTGACTTGAAAGATACGCCGCTAGAAAATCCGGATGGAATTCTATGGGTGGATGGTTCTTGTTTCAAGCTTCCTAATGGAGATACAGTTTCAGCCTATGCTGGTACTACTTTACATACAGTTGTGGAAACAGTACGCATCAGACACAATTCAGCTCAAGCGGCAGAATTGATAGCTTTGACGAGAGCCTGTGTGTTGTCCAAAGGAAAGAGAGTGAACGTGTACACCGATAGCCAATATGCTTTTGGTGTAGCGTTCAATTTTGGGCGTCTTTGGAAAGAGAGGGGATTCCTTACTTCACATGGCACTAAAATACAACATGGTCAATTAGTGACTGATCTTCTTGAGTCACTTTCTTTACCTGCCCAAATAGCAATTGTAATGTGTAGTGCGCACAAGAAGATTATTGATGATGTTGGTCGAGGAAATGCATTTGCAGATGAAGTAGCGATAAAGACAGCGAGAGATGCTACAAATCGAATGTATGTTGCGGGTCCTGCGAATTGGGTTAGAGAAAGAGGAATGTATGAGGATACAGTAGAAAGTGTAAGGTCGATTCAGAAAGAGGCTACAGAGAAAGAATTGAGCAAGTGGAAAGAAAGTACAGGAATGTTAGATGAGATGGGATGTTGGGTGGAATTATCTGAACACCAACGTTGGCTGTTACCAGATGCCTATGTACTGCCAGTAGTTACTATGGCGCATGGTCCAGCCCACTTAAGTGCGAAAGGTATATGCAAGCTTCTGGCTCCAGTATGGCAAAATGAAGGAATCCCAAAGTGTGCAGACAATGTAGTGAAACATTGTATTATTTGTTTAATGTACAATCCGGGAAAGGGAACCCCAACTCCGGCAGGTCACTTTGCTCCTCCGATATATCCTTTTGAGGTCTTGCAGATCGGTTACATTCATATGGAGCGATGCAACAACCTCAAATATGTTCTGGTGGTAGTATGCGCCTTTTCTAGATGGATAGAAGCATACCCTCTAAAAGACAATACAGCCTTATCCACAGCTAAAGTTCTACTAAAAGAATTTTTCCCCAGGTTTGGTTTGCCGCGTATTGTCTGGAGTGACAATGGGAGCGAATTTGTGGGCCAAGTCATGCAAAAAGTTTGTGCGGGTCTTGGTATCAAGCAAAAGTTCCATGCGGCAAACCATCCACAGTCAGCGGGTTTAGTGGAATGCTACAACGGAACTTTGAAACTCAAACTAGCGAAAGTGCAGGCTAGTACAGGACTTAGTTGGCCCGATGCTTTACCATTAGCTCTTCTGTCCACCAGAACTGAAGTACACTCTCGTTTGGGACTTAGCCCTTACGAAGTGGTTTTTGGGCGCCCACCTAATATATGGGGAGTCCCTCGCCCTAAGAAATACTCAGACTTGCCATATCCAATGTTGATTGATTACTTGCATGAACTTACAACTAAATTGCGTGTTCTCCATCAACAGGTTCATTGCCGGAGGCTTCCACAGACCCAGGTCATTCCATTCAGCCAGGTGACTGGGTCTGCATAAAGAATTTCCAAAGGGCGAAAAATTTGGAGCCCAGGTGGAGGGAGCCCCGAATGGTTTTGCTTACGACGAGAACAGCAGTAAAAGTCGAAGGAAAGAAGAACTGGATTCACGGTGTGCACTGCAAGAAGGTTCCTTTGCCTTTGCCCTTCGATCAGTGGGTCCGTAGGGGTTTTGGTGACTCTGAGAGTGAAAAGGTTCCACGATTCGTACCTTTTAGCGATGCACGCCTGAATGGAACATTGTCTGAGAAAGAGGACGACGACATTCTTCAGGAAGCAATACCACCACATCGTCGCTTCAATACGACAAATCCGCGAACATTGTTCCAAGACCAAACTGCACCTGATAAAGAACACTATAACCTAAGACCTAGACTAAAGAACACTTAAGATTTTCTCTCTCCTATGTAGTATTCTATCTCGGTTGCAAGGTCACGGTAGAAGTCTTGGTTGTGACCAGAGTAGTGGCAATAGGCCTGCAGGACTTGCAGTGTCATAGGACGGCAGATTATCATAATCAAGTGATTGAGGAAGATTGCCGTGAGCATCCATTAGAAAGATGGAAACTACATTAGGCAAAAGAGATAGAAAGGATAAAATGAAAGAAGAACCCTGTAGATCAATGTATAGTCGTTGTGGTATAGCTTTATGTATTATTATATTATTGTGTATTCTTTTGGCGTGTATAAATTGGATTGTTATTGCTCTGCAGCGAAAAGTTGTCTCTCCTTCTACTTCCTCGTCTTCTTCTACTGTCTCTCCACATCTATTTCATACACTTCCTCAACATGAACTCATAAGAAGAACTGAATATTACAATAACTCATTTGTCCAGTTATTACATCAACACCAGTTAGTGATCAATACAACTGACTGTTGGGTGTGTGGACTTATGCCACATACCACAGAAAAAGGAATGCCGTATTTAGTTCTTCCGTTCTCTTATGAGGGTTCTGCTTGGGCTTATTTTGTTATCTTCTCCAACGCCTATCAAAGCAAATTTAGACGAACCATTAGTTCATATATTGGTGGTCCAGATTTTAGTCACAATTCATTGATAAAGGGAATGGTAGCTATGGCTAAAATCATGGAAAATAGTAAGATTTCCGTTGACAAAAGGAAAGCGTACACTAACTGGAATGTCACCCATTATGTCACTAGCCTTAGTGATAAGGTTAGACAAGGAAAATCTCCACCGATTTGGACTATTCCTCATCAAGGAAATTTCTGTCTGCAAATAAATGGTCAGTCTACCGATATCGTACAAAGAAGCAACTGTTCCCACACATATGTCTACTCCTCTCAGAACTCGCCGCCTCTAATACCATCTCAAGGCACGTATTTTATCTGCCACGATAGGGCTTACACGTGGTTGCCAACTGGTTTTTCTGGTACCTGTTATATAGCTTTCCTTCTTCCCCCTACATACACCGCTTCTGCAAATCATCATCGAAACAGATATGGCAGAGGAATTATTAATTCCAAAGACACAGGAGGAGGAGCCTAGCGCTTGACCAAGATGGCCGCGTGAGCCCTGAGCTCCCGCTACCCTCGCGCCCTCCTGCAATTATCCTGTCCTAAATCCTGATTTTCATGCACGGAATCCTGCAAATGAGTCACAGCTGGGGCGATTGACGTTGTCCGGGCAAAGATCGCCCACCGGGGACCGAAGTTGTGCATGGCGGAAGATTGCGGCCTACCTCCGAAGGATGCCAGGGGCTTGCGTTGGCAGGATGCCCGGCCACTAATTGAACAACAGCGGCCTTGGGAGGTGTGAACTGACGGACGGATGCCGCTGCACTTTCACTTTCGCTTTCTCGCCCTTTGTTCGCTCTGGGTTGGGAGTGCTTTACGCAGATCCTCTGTTGTCTGGAAGACCTCCACTCGGTCCTGACTGGCTGTTGAAGTCCTAGTTGACCCTGTTTCCTCCAGCTGAGTGAGGGACGTCCTTTGGCAACTGACCGTCCTGCTGTTCGGGATGTCGACCAAATCGGAGGCAGACAGGTCGAAGTCTAAGACTACCAGGCGGGGAGGCTATACCCAATCCAACAATATGGATCGTTATGCCCAGCAGAAGGGGTCGCCTGGTGGATCGGGACAGTTGCTGGAAGCACAGAAGGCCGATCCATCCCCAACCTCGGAGTTATCATTGCAGGATATCAAGGGGGCGATAGATGGGATGCAATCTTCGATTGGGCGACAGTTCGAGACCCTGGCGCACAAGGTGGACATGATTTTGATTGATGTCAACTTGATTCGCGCGGACCTGGGCAAAACCAATGAGCGGGTCAAGTCCCTGGACCTCAAGACCACTGGCCTCGCGGACGATGTCTCGGAACTCCAGGCTGAGGTTCGTAAGTTACGAACCGCGAATGACCTCTCCGCCCGCCGGCTCGAAGACTTTGAAGGTCGGGCCCAGCGCAACAATGTGCGCCTTATTGGGGTCCTGGAAACTTCAGAGGAGCTCTCCGTGGATCTACTCGTCGAGGATTTGGTGATGTATTATCTTGCGCCTAAAGGCCTCGGCAAGTTTTTTTGCGGTGGAGCGGGCTCACCGAGTGCCTGGAGGACGGCCTAAGGTGGGAGCCCCCCGAGGCCGATTGTCGCCCGGATCTTTAATTTTCGGGATCGAGACGCTATCCTGCAAGCATCGAGGGTGACAGGCCCGGTGCCTTTTCAGAACGCCTCTGTGAGCTTTTATCCTGACTTCACCCAGATGGTGGAGAAACAGAAGCAAAGTTTCCTGGGGGTGAAGCGGCGGCTTAGGGATATGGACCTGAAGTATGCCATGCTTATCCCCGCCAGGCTACGTGTGGTGTATGAGGATCAGACTTTCTTCTTCGAATCACTGGACATGGCAGGGGACTGGTTGGATGCGCTCCCTCGGTGACAGCCCGGCCGGGACAGCGTGGATGGAGCGGAAGGCGACCGGGATGGACAGAAGTGATACCTCCGGTGTCGGCATGTTTTGACTCAGCCCCGGACAGTGACTCGCACCTTCCTGCAGTAATGGGAGGGCGGCGGGGGGAAGATAGGAGCTCTTTCCTCCCTTGGGGTACTTTTTGTAGATTTGTTTTTGATAGGGCGACAGGCACACTGCAAGTTGGGGGGGCTTTGTAAGCTGACGCAGGGGTGCAGGGAGGGGGGGGGATTTGGGATGTTGGGGTTGTTGTTGGGGGTGGTTTTTCTCTTGCAAGGCGTAGCAATGGTTGTCAGTATTGTCCGATCGTGGTTCTCCGGGGGGGGTGGAGGTCTCTTCGTGTTCGGGGATGGGGGATAGGGGCTTAAACATAATTAGCTGGAATGTTAATGGCTTAGGGGATCGTATTAAACGGGGGATAGTCCTGCAATTCTTGAAACGGACCTCGCCAGATGTGGTCCTCCTGCAGGAGACCCATCTTATAGGGAACATGTGTTATGCACTTAACAGAAAGGGTTATAAATTCATTGCTCACTCGGGGTTCTCCTCGGGCTCCAGGGGTGCGGGCATACTTGTTAGAGCTTCCCTACCATTTGAGGTTGACTCCACCATTGCCGATGACAGGGGGCGCTTTGTGGCTGTGGCGGGGAGGTGGGAGGGCAGAACGTTGGTATTGGTTTCTGTTTATGTCCCTCCTGCCCTGCAGGCCTCCACGTTTGCTGATCTGGGCAAGGCCTTGTTGGAACTCCCCGAAGGGATGCTGGGGGTGGGAGGAGACTTCAATGCGGTTGGTTCTGGAATGCTCGATAGGTACCCGCCCAGAGACACCGGGGGTGCTCAGAAGTGGCTTCCCGACTTTATAGATACTTTTGGTCTGGTAGACTGTTGGAGGCTACGGCACCCCACTCAGAGACAATATACCTTTCATTCCGGGGCCCACGGGAGTCTCTCTCGGATTGATTACTTGCTCACTCTGGCTGCGCACGCCTCTTTGGTATCTGAGGCTAGGCATCTGGCACGGGGCATATCTGATCATTCACCGGTGTGGGCCCGTCTGGATATTGGCCGGGTGGTGGGGGGCAGGGTGGCTCCCATTAACCCCTGGTACTTTCGTGACCCCAAGCTGCGCAGTGCGTTGCTGAAGACAGTTGACCACTATTTTCAAGATAATCAGGGTTCAGTTGAATCTGCGGTGTCCTTGTGGGAAGCTTTTAAGACTGTATTTAGAGGGGAGGCCCTTTCCTTGGTAGTGGCCGCCAAGCGGCGGAGAGACGCCGAGGTAACGCAAGTAGAGGACGAGATAGCGGCTTTAGAAGTGGCCTTGGAAGAGGATGTTGCACCGGCCACACTGCATAATTTGAGCTTGAAGCAACTGGAATATAGGGATCTGGTGACGAACGCTGCCAAGACCCTCAATAGGGAGCAGCAGGGTCGATTGTATGATGTTGGTGATAAGGCCGGGAAATTGCTGGCGTGGTTGGATAAAAAAGAGCGTGTCAATCGAGTGGTGCCGGAGTTGTCGACGGATGGGGAAGAGGTTGTCACTGACCCTGACGGTATAGTTCAGTGCTTCTCGGACTATTTTCGTACGGTATACACCTCGGTCTCGGATAGGCCGACTGAGGACTCGTGTGACCTCCTGCGTGATATCGCTCTGCCCTGCCTTTCTGCCATTGATAGGGATGACCTCGATGGAGATATAACTGTCGACGAAGTGGCGTGTGCTATCCGCGCGTTGCGCTCCGGTAAGGCTTCGGGCCCAAATGGTTTGCCGATTGAGCTGTATAAGCTTCGTCCTGATAAGTTGGCTCCTCACCTGCGCGCCATGTTCGTGGAGGCGCGGGTGAATGGGTTTCTTCCGCTCGATCAACGGCTGGCGAAGATTGTGGTAATACATAAAGACGGTAAGCCCCGGGACAAGTGTGGCTCCTATCGGCCGATATCACTTCTCAACGCCGAGCCGAAAATCCTTGCTAAGATCCTTGCTAACCGCCTGGTCCGGGTGCTTGGCGACTTGATCCACCCGGATCAGTCGGGCTTTATCCCGCACCATAACACTGCACTGAATCTTAGACGCCTCCATGGAGTGATTGCTAGGACGGGCACGATGCGAGAGCCGGATATTGTGGCGTCCCTCGATGCCACGATGGCCTTCGATACGGTGGAGTGGGCATACCTGTGGGCTGTGCTAGCCAAGTTCGGCTTTGGGCCTGGATTTGTGGGCTGGGTGAGGCTGCTCTATGAGGGGCCTCTTGCTAGCGTCGTGGTGAACGGGCGGGCGTCGGCACCGTTCGAGCTCGGGAGAGGCACCCGGCAGGGTTGTCCCCTGTCGCCGTTGTTGTTCGCCCTTGCTCTCGAGCCGCTGGCGGCGTGGATACGATGGCACCCGGATATACGTGGGATTCGTTGGTCGCCTGACCACGAAGACCGTATTTCACTTTACGCCGACGATATCCTGCTATACCTCACCTCGCCTAAGAAATCTCTGATAGTGGTTTGTGACGTCTTGACTTCTTTTGGTAGGAACTCTGGTCTTGTCATTAATTGGGGGAAGTCATACTTGTATGTCCTGTGTGGAGAGGTCCCGCCTGTCCCGCGCAACTGCTCGATCCAGATAGCCCAGCAGGGCTTTTTGTATTTGGGGATCTATATTTCCACCGACCCCATTTTACGATACGAGAGGAACTTGCTCCCTCCCTTGGCACGTCTGCGGCGGGACGTGGCGGGCTGGCGGCGGTTGCCGCTTTCCCTCCTTGGCCGTGCCGCTCTGTTCAAAATGATGTCTCTTCCCCGCTTTCTCTATGCCCTGCAGAATACCCTTGACTGGGTCCCGGCCAGTTATTTCCGTGAGGTCGAAAGCCACCAGCGCGCGCTATTGTGGGAAGGGCGTCCGCGTATAGCGATTGCTAAGTTGACGCTTCCGTGGTACGACGGTGGTATCGCGCTTCCAGACATTTGACGTTATTACTGGGCCACCCAGTTGAGCGCGATTAACCATGGTGTGTATGGTCCAGCGCTGAGCCCCGGCTTCGCCATGGACCGATGGTTGCTACGTGGGGATAACTACCCCAGAGCGTTGTATTCGAAGTCGTTGGACTTAACCCTTACGGGGCCCACCAGGGTGGCCGTGCATGTATGGAAGGTTGCGACGGATTCACTGGGCTGGAAGGGTAAGCTAACCCTCGCCACCCCTCTGTTTGACTCCGATATTCTGGGAAAGCTTTGGCATACAAAAGGGTTTGAGAAATGGGACCTGATCGGTATATCCAGGGTTGGAGACCTTTTGGTTAAGGGTAGGATAAAGTCATTCGAGGAGCTGCAGAAGGAATATGAGCTGGGGAGCACGGAGTTCTTCCGATACGCTCAAGTGTGCCACGCCCTGCGGTCAGTCCTTGTGGAAGGGGAGAAGGTGCCTGAGTCCTCTCCGTTAGAGGACCGGATCCTGGATGGCCATATGCCAGAGAGTACGATCTCGCTCATTTATAAGAAACTTATTAATGTTCGGGCGGATCTTCTTCCAGGGTTGCGTGATCAATGGACCAGAGATGGCCTTGAACTAGATGATGAGGATTGGCAGTATGCAGTTTCTTCTCCCAAAGAGGTCGCGATCCCCGCGCGCCTGCGGTTGGTGCAGCTTAAAATACTCCATAGGGTCTACGTGACGGGGCCCAGGCTGGTCCATATGGGTTTTTCTGAGGAGGGCTTATGTAAGAGAGGTTGTGGCATGGTGGGCACCTTCCTACATATTATTTGGGAATGCGGTGCGATTATGGAGTTTTGGCGGCGAATCCACGAGGTGATGGGGGAGGTGACGGGCATCGTCATGCAGCCTGAGGCGCGGTGTTGTCTCCTGAATGTTTGGGGTCCTACTGACCACGACGCGGCACAGACTCAGTGGGTGACCCTGGGGAACATGGTAGCCAAGCGCGACATCGCTCGTCTGTGGGGTCTAATGGGCCTCCTACATTGACAGCGTGGATGGAAAACATGGATTGGAGCATGTTTAGGGAGAAGACAGTGTATTGTGCTCGAGGGCGCCCTCGGAAATGGCACTCTGTATGGGGGTGATGGAACCAGTACAGAGGGGGCATATGCCTGCCCCCAGACCCGGACCCGCCTGAGGAGCAGCTCTCCCCTTAGCTTTCTTTCCGGCTTTGAACTCCTTGCTGGTATGTGTTTGTCTTCTTGAGTCTCTGACTTCCCCTCCTTTCCCTTACTATAGACCTGTGTCTGTTGGACGAAATGGGGCTCGCTCCCCCTGATGGGAACCCCTTCTGGTGCTTACAGTACCTATCGCCTTGCTTGTGTTTAGGTTTGGGTTTGTGTTTATTTAAAACAGAACCTTTGATTCTCCTGTCAGTGGAATGTTGACGCTAGCATGTGTTGTGTTTTTAAAGCTGCCGTACCTCCGGGTTGTCGGCTGAATAGCTGTGTCACTGATTTCAAAGAATAAGGGTTTTTAAAAAAAAAAAAAATTCCAAAGACACAGCAGGACAAGAGGGAGGAGATTTCCTCAAAAGATTTCTTCCCTTTTGGGGTCCAATGGCCAACAGCAGAAATATAAGGCAATTGGTTTGTGTCGTAGAAACCACTATAGACATCACTGTAGGAGCCTTAAGTAATATCACGGCAGAACTACAGGTGGATCGTCTTATGACTTCGCAAAACCAAGTTGCCTTAGACTTTGTTCTTGCAGACCGTGGTGGAGTGTGCAAATTGATCAGGTCAAGTTGCTGTATTTTCATACCTAATGATGCTCCGACAGTATACCAAGCTATCTCTAAGTTACATATAATCTCTGAGTCAATTCATCAGGACGAAGGAGATTGGTCATTATTGGAGTGGTTTTGGGGACTACTGTCCAAATGGGGTTGGAAGGTATTGACATTCCTTGGAATAATTTTAGCCATCGTATTCTCCTGTTGCCTTTGTATGCACTGTGGCCCTGCCATTTGCGACCTTTGTGCTACTATGTGCATCCCTAAACCCAAATCACAAAGAACAGAAAATATTAGAATGATGCTACAGCAACAGCTCGACTACCTCATGGCCATCGACATTGACTCAGATTAATATGAGTTTGTGTATCTTGCCTGAGTTCTGGCAAAAGGAGGGTCTGAGAAAATTCGATTTTCGATCGTGATCGTATCGACCCGCCATTTTGTGCTCCGCCGCCATTTTGTATTGCCCTCACTCAGGCAGCACGACGAACTAAGTCTTTTCTGCTTTTCCTGCAATATTGTGTTGAAGTAGCCTTGTGCCTCTGTTTACAAAGCTGGTGTTAGAGACTGACCGAGTACACTAATCCCTGTCTGGTTTTTCTAATCCCTGTCTTAACTATCTATTGGTTCACACTATTCTCTTCTGACTTTATCTCATCTTCTGGCCTTCGCTGTCCGTTGCTCGTAATATCTCATTTCACAACTGTCCTCCAAAATACACAAACGTATCTCGCCACCTGCAAGTCAGCTACAAGTCAGTTAATGAATTAGCTCGTGAGGAGGGGTGACAAACACAGTTAGAGGAGAGGCTTCTTTGAGTTACTCGATACTTTATTTTCAAACCTTTCCTATTGGTTCTGTTCTGTTTTCCAACTTCTCTTATTGGCTCCTTTTATATGTTTTAGGTGTGTTCTTAGTTAATGTATATGTCACCTATGTACTATATAAGATTGTGCGCCACGGAGTGAAGTGGCAGTCTCCTGAGAACATACCGCCGTGTGTACTTCTAGGACAACTGTACTAGGTGCAGCTAATAAAATTTGATCTTTTACGCCGACAGAGTGTCCCCGTGTCTCTGTGTAGCTAAGCAGGAGAACCCAGGAGATTAAGGCGTACCCTGCGCCGCCAGGTCCAATTGGTTCTGGTTCTTCAGTCACCAGCTCCAATGTATCTCCCTAACATTCTAACACACATTAATAACTACTGAGAACACTCTAAGTTTTCTGATTCTTAATTCCACAGAACCAGGACAATTCTTCCAAAGAGAAATACAAAAAAAAACAATACTACACATCCCCCTATTACAGAAAAAAGAGAAGAAAATTAGAGAAAAAAAAACTTTAAAAAAAACTGGTGAAACTGCACAAGATAAAATGGAAATTGTAAATCACATACATAGTCTTCAAGTCGCTTGGGTTTCACAATGGTTCTACCGAAGGTGCTAATTTTCTTTCCGCTAAACTCACCTTGCCCAGAGCCAAGGCACGGCTCAGAGCAAGCTTCATTCCTCACATCATCTCCACTCTGAACACAAATATTGGAATCAACAGGATTGGAAGAAGACAAACTCTCAGTGTGGACATTAATCCACCAATAGTTCTGCTTGTGGTTGAGCATAATTCAACATGTGACAAGGAACATTCTTAACTAAAGATAAACGACTCATATGGCATACACTGCCATCAGTTAATGTCACTGTGTTGTTCATGACCGTGACAATTTGTACAGGGGCACTAAATTTGCTTTTACCTTTAGCTACCTTTCTATTGGATTTTACACAAACCCATTCACCAACAGTCAACTTTACATCACGGACACCATGTTTCATTTCAAAGTTTTTTTTGTTCTTAAGTTGAGAAGTTAAAATACAACTCCTGATCTTTTTTGCATCCCACTCCACTTGTTTGCTTCTATTCATCCAACCTGGGTTGACCTTAGAGTGAGGAATACGGCCTCTCATAACACCAAAGGGACTCTCACCTTTGGCATCGTGATTAGTAACCCTGTAGGTCCATAGCATTTTCTTAACTTCACAATCAATATTTTTCCTGCTTTGATTAGTCATTTGCAACACACCCTTAATAATGCGGTTGATCCTTTCCACTGCACCATTTCCGTTAGGATGATACAGTGCAGTGAATCTATGAGAAATCCCTACCACCTCAAGAAATTACTTAATTTCAACAGACTTATTCTTTATCTGTAAGAATGGTTTTAAGGAAACCATCATGCAAAAATACACTGTCCAGGAATTTAATGACACAACTAGTGTCAACTTTATTGACAACTTTAAGTTCAATCCACCTTGAAAACTAATCCACTAACACCAGAATATACCTCTGAGACTCATCAGACCACACAATGGGACCCATAATGTCCAATGCTTCATCATCCCAGGGAAGAGAAATGCAACCTAAAGAGCTTAAAGGAGGGTTGAGGGTTTTCTGAGATTTATAAGAATTCTCACATTACATGTATGATCGCACAAATCTCTCTGTTTCAATATCAATTTTAGGCCACCAATACAATGATTTGATGTTTTTCTTAGAACATGTTATACCAATGTGACCTTTATGACGAAGAATAACAAATTTTACTCCTTAAGTTGCGTGGAGGAATAATCTTATCCCCTATCTTAACAAACAAACCATCAACTCCTAGTTCATTTTTAACTTCCCATAACGCTTTTAACTCACCAAGCAGTTTGGATTTAATACAACCCCAACCACATTGAATTTTGGTCCTGACAAAGTTAAGAGTTTCATCCTCCTTTTGAGCTTTTTCCCACTCTTCTTTTTGTAAGCCTTTTTTATTGTCTTTCGAAAAAATACTCGCAACACACACATCATTCCAAGGACTGGCATCCACTTCCCTCAGAGGGAGAGACATTCTAATAAAAAAATCAGTAGTGACGTTCTTTTTTCCCCGGAAAATATTGAACATCATAAATAAAATCTTGTAGGCGCATGGAAAGTCTGGCAATTCTTGCAAATGCCCTAGATAAACCATAGGTAGTAAGCAATTTAGTAAAAGGCTTATGATCAGTTTGAACAGTAAACCGCCTTCCGCAAAAGAACTTCCGAAAATGTTCTGAGCCCATACGCAGGTCAGTGTCTCTCTTTCAATAACGGAGTATAATTGTTCCGTGGGGGAAAGTGACCTGGAGGCGAACGCTATGACACTTTCTGCGCCACGGTCATCAATTTGAGTGAGGACACAGCCCAAATCCTTACCACTCACATCAGTGGTGACAAAGGTTGTGGCAAAGGGATTAAAAGCTTGTAACTTAGAAGCTTCACTGATGGCTCCCTAATATCAAGAAAAGCATTTTGACTTAAGTTAGTCCATTCAAATTTGGACTTGTTCTTTAATAAAGAACGCATTTCATAGGTTCGTTCTGAAACATTTTCAACAAATTAAAATTAAGTTAAATTCTGCCGAGCCCAGAAATGAGCATAGCTCATCTTTGTTCTTGGGAGAAGGAGCTTTGTTGATTGCTTCTACAAGGGTTTGATACCTTTCTCACTAATTTCATGTCCCAGGTAAGTTTTTTTTTCCAGCAAACTTACATTTACTCATTTCAGCAGCTAAACCTTTCATACAAAGAATGTTGATTACTTTCCTTAAAATGTCATCGTGATGCTGTTTAGTTTTACCCATAATCAAGATGTCATCTTGAAAAAATGGCACCTCTTTTAAGTCACTGAAAAGTTCAAACATAAGCCTTTGGAAGAAGGCTGCTGCAGATGCTAAACCAAATGGCATACGTTTGGATTGGAAGCATCCAAACGGTGTGCAAAAGGCTGTAAGATGTTTACTTTTTTATCCAATACAACCTGGTGATAAGCAGCAGACACGTCTAAAGTGGAGAACCATTTGGCATTTCTAGTTAAAGTTAACATTTCATCAATGCGTGGGAGAGGAAACTGATCCACGATGATGTTATCATTGAGACCTCTCAAATTCACACATAGATGCACCTTGCCATTGGCACGTCTGGCTACAACTAATGGAGATACCCATTCAGAGGCTTCTATGGGCTCTATGATACTAGAATCCAGCAATTTATTTAATTCTGACTTAACTTCATCTCTAACAATGAAGGGAATGTTTCGTGCTTTGTGAATTTTAGGTGTGGCTTCCTGTTTTAACCTAATAACATGAGCGAAACCCTTCAATTTTTCGATTTTGCCATTGCGGACAGCTGGAAATTCATGTAAGACCCAGTTCTTAGTGTTCTCTCTGGACTGTTGGGATCTAGGATAATCTCAAGTTTTTTCTGATCCTTCCATCCCAAAACGGAGGGTCCCTCTTTAGCCATGTACAACTTACATAATGCATGTCTACCCTTGAATCTGAAAACAAGTTGCCTAAAACCAATGACATCAATCTTCTCCCCAGTGTAGTTCACGAGGTTGTTGACCCTTACTACACAGAGATCTGAGTACCGGTACCTTAGCCCTTCCTCTAATCCCAACCCTCTCTCTTAGTGGCCCTCGCCTTTACTGACCGTCCTCTTTTCTGCCACACCTTGTCCCACTAGTGAGAGGGCATAGTGAGTGTTTGTTGCCCCTCCCCCTACATGGAAATGCCCCTCCTGCTCTTTTCCCAGAAAGTAGGGTACACGTCTGTGATGCCAATGGTGGTCTAGTCAGCGTTCTCCTCGAGTCTGAGGATGTGAAGGAGTTGGCCTAACGGCTAGGGTGGTCGACCTCGAATCTGGGGAACCGGGTTCGAGTCTCGGCAATGACGCTGAACATCCTGTGATTCTGGGCAAATCACTTCATCTCCCTGTGTCTAACAAAAATGAATGTGTCCTCATGTAACGCAACTGGTGCTATGTAAAGCGCTCTGATACCCGATACCGGGTCAAGTTCGCGCTATATAAAAATCCATAAAAAAAATAATAATGTGAAGAGGTAAAGAAATTAAGGGAATTGAAAACCTAGGCCAATACCCGCTCGTACTCTCTCTTTTCCCAACCATGGGAACTGGCACAAGTGGAGGAGTGCGTGTGGGAGGCAACTCTCATGTCCTCCAAAACACACTGCTGCCCAACCACAAGAGCTTACAAATCCCTCATAGGGGAACAATTGCATAGCGGCAGTGTCACAGTGTGCTCCCAGGCAGTGTGGTTCAAGAATTCCAAAGCCAGAAACCCAAACCTCTTATGAAGCCTTGGTACTGGAACAGCTTTCATCCAACAGACCCCCTTTGTGTACCGAGGCAACCAACATTGTCAGGATGCCAGTGAAATGGTGAACAGTACACTTCACAAAATGTGTAAGATAACAAGTCAGTGAATCAAAAGCAAACTATGAACATACTACTCACACAAAAATGTCGTTAACCCAGTGTCGCCTTACTATCAAAAAATGTGAAGGACTCGAGGTGTGATATCAGCCAAAAGATTTTTGCCCTGATCCTTGATTTGTTCAGCGAGATTGAGGATCCAAAAAGCAAGGATAAGAGATGGGGCTCTCACCAACCATTCCCTAGACATAATTCACGAGGCTGGACACGTATGGTGATTACTTTAGATCTGTCAATAAATCTGCAAGGGGCACTTACATACGTTGAACCGCCCCTTTGTTCTGGATGAGACTTCAAAAACAACTATGAGCCTATATTTTACAAATATCAATCAATAAGCTATATTTGATCATAAAAAATATCATAAAAGCACATCAACATCAACAGTATACAAAACTCATAGAAATACAAACCCAGATTAAAAGATAATAAACATAATAAAAACAGCCTAAAATATATATCCAACAGTTTAAAACAGTAGAGACTGCCTACAACACAGGGTAAATATGAGAAATGTTGCAATGCATGCACAAACTTCAGGGAAACAGAGCATCTGTAAATATAATAACGCAAAAATACATCTCGTCAATGCGGCACTCTGGAGTGACGAGATTAAAAACCTCTTGGTGTAAATACGATAATATTTACAAAAAAATACAAAGTTTGCCAGGGTGTCCAGAGAGTGCTCAACACAAAGACAGGTAAGGAGAGCAGATGAATTAAATTGACCCAAGCGAAAGCAAAGCTGGCATCTAATGGTTCCAAACCTAAATCTAGGCAGGATTAACTTCTCCCAATGTGTTGGTCACCATGTCGATGTACGGCTCCAAACGTTGTGTTGTTTGAATCAACATATAATCTTTATTTGCGGGTTTCTGAAGTTCAACCTTCCCTATTTCCCCTTGCCTGGCATCCATGAAATGTATTTTAAGCCAGTGTTTATCCATTGCAGATAACAATTCCGGGTTTAAGAAGAAAGAGGGCCAACTAGCTTAGTGCAAACATCCTTGGTATAGCATAACCAATGGATCCAGAGGCCCCTACACAGGATAAGCAGTCCGTTATACCCTCCTTGTTATAAACAACCTCAGGATGGCACCAAAAGGAACATTAAGCGGTAAAATTCATATCATCCTCGACATTAGATAACGCAAGTTCCAAATGGACTGCATAGGTTGGTGACCTGACTGAGATATCCAGAATGTGACTGCATACTTTGTTTTCCTCACCCTGCAGACATTTGACAACCTTATAACCCCACACACCAGATCGATAAGTTAGAGTTGGTAAGCATTTTCTTTTATAAATTTCAATAAGTGGAACTATAAGCTTTTTATCAGTTTTGTGAGCAAGGTTAAATAAAAAACCAACAGAACTGCAAAACTTCAACCTTGCCTCCTGAAAATCCAAAGTAACCCCCAAGTAAGGACATTTGTGTATTCTTACAATTGGGGCACAATGTAGTGTGATACACAGTGGCCTAAGGTTCTTAGGGATACAGGCCATTTCAAATGTTTTGGTTAGGTTGGTGGCCAGGCCTAGATCGTCCATAAAGCAAACAAAAGCATGTAGAAGGGTTTGGAGCCAGTCGGATGTTCTAGATAGTACAGCATCATCCCCATGTAACAGGAAATGTGGCACTACCCTTCAAAGTTGGCATGCTCCTGCTCTTGCTAACAAGGGCCGAGTCTATCCCATTGATGTATTAGGGAATTAGGATGGGCACTAAGACACAGCCCTTTTGAACTTCTCGTCCCAGACTAAAGGACTCTAAGCATTTGCTGTTTGCCTAGTATCTTACAGAGGCCTTAAGATCAAGATGGAAAGCTTGTAAAAAAGAAACCAAACCACTATCAACCCCCATAGACTCTAATATGGCCCACAATTTGGATCTGACTACACTGTACGCACAGGAGTGAACCTTAAAGGCTAGATGAATGGGACTGCCTTTGGCAATCATGTACATACATATCAGGAGGTGCTGGTCAAGACACTGCACCAATGTACCTAATCCGGACCTAAATCCCTACTGCACTCTGGATATTATATGATTGTTGGGCACCCAAGATGTTAATCTGTTAAGAATAGCCTTATCTAGGACTTTCACGGTGGAATCTAACAGGGAAATTGGCCTATAGCCACTGAATCCGGTTCAGGGAGCCAAATTAGCATTGTTTGCCCACAGAGCCACCTCGAGTTTATAGAGGCCCATGGGCACCCTATCTGGACCTGGGATTTTATTTGCAAATCTAGAAAAGATAGCCACAGGAACCTCCTCCAGAGAAAATTCAGTTTCAAGGAATAACATAGGACAGTATTTATTTGATACTAACCTTGTCTGTAAAAAATAAAAAGATATAATTGTAAAAAATAAATAAAACATTAGCAGAGGCGAGTAGTGGAAACGTGAACAGGTAGTTAATACCTAACATTTCCGTGTGAGGCTGTGTCTAGCCCTGTTATGTATTCATTCATTGTTTCAGTCATCCACTGATTTGTGATATGTATGTCCAGATGCACCTATTCATTATAGTAAATGTACCGTCCTGATAACGTTATGAAATAATTGTTATTAATGAGAACAGCTGTTTCATAGGAGCAGTTTCTTGGTATGTCTGGTTTCAATTTTACAGTGCACGGAAATTAATGCTTTATTTTCATGTGTAAGGGACTTTTTATCTTGAAAGTGAACACTGGCTTTTGGTCCTCTAAGATGTCATTCCAGTGCTTGGAGGAAGATGCTCAAAGCTTTGAGGAAGTTTTGATAAGCTCCAACATTGTTTTAATTAACTCAGAGCAAGGATGTTCATATTGACAGTAGTTTGATCAGCCTTGGAGGGTGGGATGTCTTTCCCTGTACAAAAACTTTGCTTATGAGAGGTGCACATTAAGACACAGAACCCACCACTGTAGTAACAGAGAGCAACACAGAGCTTTAGACCGCTGGGGGTCCACTGAGTTGGAATGAGTTAGGTCAGAGTAGTGTCTTGGAAGGCAGGTAGGTGTGGGGTAGAGGCTATCGCATCCTAGAGTGTGTTCACTGTGAGTTCCCACCGTCAGGAACATCTGTCTGTGGAAAGCACTGGAAACAGCATTAGTGCAAATGTTCGGTTCGACATATGTTAAGTCAGGGTAGCTTGACAGCCTGTGGATCTGGGATAGACTTGGTAGGGATGGGACACATAATTACATGATAAGTCGACGCGGTAGACTCAGGATGTCCTCAATCACAAACACGGATGGGTAGGCTGAGGCCTCAAAGATGTTGGCAGGCCTAGATTTAGTCAGTCATCTGACCTGTCTTTGAACATTGAAGGTCGATGGAGGTGAGGCGGGTTCTTTCATATTTAAGGCTAAAGTGTGAGCATCATCCTGATTCTTTTCATGGCTGTTCTCTTTTTAAGATTTGTCAGTGCATTTGGATATTTTCTGCAGGTATTTAGCCTTGCCTCAGTTCTTGGGAGGTTTTTATTCCTATATGATATTTCCTCCAGCATTTTTTGACTATTTTGAAAACACTCCCTAGCTTTGTGTAATGCATCGGCTGGCTGGCAAAGTGGCTACCAAGAGCACTCACCCTGAACTTAGGTTCAGGGAACATGCGACCAAGGCGAGAACCCCTGCATCCAACCCTCAAGAAAATGGGTTGAAGAACAGGGTCATAACATTAGCTTCAATTACTGGATACATTTTAGCAGCATCATTCACAAGTGTCAAAGGTCTCTCATGATCTATTGGATGCAACAAATAAAGCTTTATAAAATAGGCATGTGTTTGTCAAACTTCAAAAATTATATAAATTTTGGACAGAACTGATGTAAGAATGATAATCACTTTTGTGAGCGAGTAAAGTTAGATGCATATTTCTCTATATTAGGATGCGACAAGTCAGCTCATAGTTTGATAAAAGACCATAAAATGTGGTTGCTGAGAGCTGTGATATGTGCTAAAAGAGATCTTCTGGGAAATGGAAGCTTATTAGGAAACCTAGGGTAGAAGTGGGACTGGCGGGTTTGGTACATTTCACAAGCGTGTACAGGCATCCTTCAGAGTGGAAATCAATATGTAATATTTTGAGGATATTTAGTTCAGCTTGCTAGAAGTATACATTTCTAACTCTAATGATAGGGCGTGAGAAATTGTATTGCATGGTAAACATCCCAACAATTGCTTTCCTTCCTTATTTATTTTCCTGTCTTGATAGCTAGGTCTATTCCTGCTTTTTTCCTCTATAAATCTTTCAGCGTATATGAGAATCACGAATGAACCAATATTGAATGTTCTTGGAAAATACATTTGCCATATATAGATATATTGTAGAAAGAAGAGTTATTCATGAGAAGAAGATAAAATGCTTATTGGCTAAATGTAAACGCTAAAAGGTCTTATACAAATGAATTAAGAAAGTATAAGAAACATAACTGCTCAGAAGAAAATGCTTTATTTACCTTGGATAACAATATTTATGAAGACTGCTATAATCTACCCACATTAGGAATATCTTCCAGGCATTCTGGATCTGAAATTCTTTTCTCCAGCAATATCTTCCCATCACTGCAGGTCGCACAATTTGGTTTCAACTGTGACTCCACCTGTTAAAGGCGTGAACGAGTAGACTCGTATCAGTTTCTGGTGGTTTGTTCCAGTGCCATTGAGGCATGAGGAGAGGAATTGAGAGAACAGCTACAACAGCCACATGGTAACATATGATTTGTTTGCCTATCCTTGGATCTTATTAATCGTGGCACTACCTCCCAGATGAGGAGAAGGGAAAGAGAGAACAGAAGATAGTAACCGCTGGAAATACTATTACTGAAGGTAATGTAACTTTCTACAGACAGCTACTTCTCCCTGCAGGTTCCTCACCTTATGAGGTGGGATTCAGAAGTGGCTTTTAATGAAGGAACACGCGAAATGGAGCCCAACAGAATCCTGACATAGTATCCATTGCTGTGTGCTTGATCTGTCGCTCAGTATTGTTTAGCAAAGGTTTGCAAATGACCACTAGGCTGCTCATGAGATGACAACCATCAGAAGATCTACAGTGAGACTCATGGAATCAGCGATTGTCCTCGTGGACGGGACACAAATGCCAGCTGGAGGGTATTTCTTGGCCAAGACATAGCATATTTGAACACAAAGGGTAACCCAATGTGATATGTTGAGGTTGGTCACCACTTTACCCTTCTTAGCTCTGACGAAGCACCTAAAGGGCAGATCATCATGCACTCCATCCATTTGTGTGGGGTCCACTAATTGGTGCGTGTACACCAGCACCGGCCCCTGAAGGAGTAGAAAGAGAAACTGAAATAGAAATGTTCTAGAGTTAATGGTGTAAAGGAGAAAAAAACTGTAAAATTAAATAATAGACTTTATAAGCAGTAAGGGCTACCTTCTATTTGTAATCCTGCAATGGTATTCAAATACAGATTATTTAACCTTAAGACATCTACAGACAAAATATCCAAAGAATATCCGCATATTGGTTGGCGTTTTCAGATGTAAAGTAGTACCTGATTTTCTGGACTTGACTAATCTATGCTAGTGTTCATATAGGTAATTCCAAGTTTATGTACTTATTTGTATTTTCCTAGATTCACTGTTCAGTCCATTCTCAACCAGTTCAGAACACTAGCTCTGAATAAACACTAGGTTGATAAAATCCCTGCTAATGTCTCTGACCTTCTACAGCTGTGTTTTTGCTGTTTATCAGTTGTGTTTGTATCTGTTGCAGTTTTTCTTATTTTCATTTTCAATAAGTAATTCCTCTCCTGATGACATGAATGAGAACAAAGGACGTGTTTAGATGATTCTGCTACCAGAGCCTGAAGCCTTCCTTTTCCCTATCTGGCCTCAGACTGTGTTTCAGCTCAGAGCACAGATGTTCGACAGAGGCAAGTTTAGAGATCAGGTAGTCTGCACATTGCTTCTGTAAGTTTGAGATTAATGCACACCCTGACAGTGTGTGTGGAAAGCACCTCTCCTGAAAGTCAAGGTGTCCTTCTTCTCTTGTAAGGGGAAAGAGCTAGAAAATACCTTGATGAAGCAGCTTGAAGCTGTCATGAGAAACTTATAGATTTCACAGATAGGATTACCTTGATTCTGGGCAGGTCTGAAGGAGTTAGTCGGTGTTGACCCTGCTCTTCTACTAGAATGCAATGTATCATCTGAACAATGCTAAAAGGCAAACAGTGCAATGCCACTCTTATGAAGGTTTGCTAAAGATGAACTACATGACTGCCTTCAAATTTCATGTGGCTAGTACATCTTTTATAACTGAAATGAGTAAATGCATGTATGCATCTTCGGTAGGTAGTGTGTTTTCTCCGTAGATATTTTTTGTCATGACAGGCAGACTTAGGGAATATCTACTCAAATGTTATCGTCAAGGTCCCTATTGAATGTGTTATTCAACTCTAGAGAGATGGAAGTGACAACTGGATTAGTCTTACAGTGAGGAAGAGTTCACAACAGATCATCCAGAAGAGGCGAGACCTCTATAAGTAACTTCTTCTTCACTATCATTTTAACCATCGAGGGTTGATTCTTGGAAAGGATAAATTATTTTCTCCAGGGGTAGGAATTAACAATTTTTGCTCACTGGGATCTAGAAACAGGATTGGGTTTCCATAAGGGCTTCTAAATCCATATTCACCCCTTTGATGTTCCAAGGACAAGCAAGCCTAGTACAAGGCCTAAAACAGCTGCTATTCTTTTAGTTAAATATACTCTACAAAAGGGACCAGGAATGATTTGTCTGGGCCTAAAAGATGCACATTTGGTAATCTACATATTCCAACAGAATCAGAGGAACCTACAGTTCCTTAAGGAAGAGCAGGTCTAGCAGTTCCTCTGTATCCATCCTCCTTTTCTTAGCTTCTCAACATTTTACCAAAGTTCTTCTCAACAGGGGTGGGCACCTGGCCATCATCTAACCAACTGCCATCATGCCAGTGGCAGGAAGTAATCGGCACTCAATTTACAATTATTTAATGGTAAATGTCAATTATTTCAGTAATTCTCCTTTTTAAAGCATGTACTTTCTGGGTTTAATTGTAGACACAAAAGTGGTCACCGGATTCTTCCTCTCAGCAAAGCCCACATAGCTTAAGTATGGAAGATCTCTCTGCAAGAAGAAGCTACTCCAATAAGCTTTCCAGGCATACAGGTACTTTTCATAAGGTCCTTCCACCACAGGGTTCTCCAAGGTCTACACCATTATTCTCAATAAGGCTAAAGATGTAAGTGGAGATCTTAATGTCCCACACTGCAGCAACAGGTGCCCTCCTCTGCAGGGAAAGACTGAAGCCGGCTCCTGTTTGCCTGTGCAAGAAGGGCACTCCCCTCTTGTATGCTGTTGAGGCAGCCACCATGAGTTATATATGGTGCCTCAACTGTGACACTGTTGTCTCCTACTGGCTGCCCAGCTCTCATCCCTGAAGGCCTCATTCTGGGAGAGTTGAGTGCCTCCCATTAATTTTTTGAAAATGGAGGCTCCATCGCCGATGCCCCCCAACCCACCGATCACAGTTCTATACACATGTGAGGAACTAAGCTGGAATGTCAAGGCGTGGTCCTAGAGGGAATTCCAAAGATTTTGGAGTAGACGCCTCACCCACTAAATAGTGGCATGCTTCATTATCGAGGTCTATCCACACCCTGGTAGGATGGCACCACCAGAGCAGATTCAACCAAGGTTGGGAGTTCTAATTTAAATTGTGACTGGATTTCTAAGCAGGGATCCAGAAGGAAAAACAATAAAATGTCTAGGTTATACCTAAGGAAATTCTATTTATTAGTTGGTTAACCTAGACATGGATAAACGCAGTTTGTGGGGCCTGTTTGAGAATCAATGACTCAATCATCCCCATTTATGCCAATATGTTTCGGCTACCATTTAAAACCCACACAGGTCTGATGACTTCGCCTAAGCTGCTAACAACCCTGCCTATCTACTCATTTGTTCCATGCGTAGTTATGAGGCCTAAGGCTCTCAACTTCTTTTGGCAGACCTACTGGAAAGTCCTAGGGACAACAATACATGTGTCACATAGTTATTTCTAGGACTGCAAATGTCTGTTAAAAACGATCAACTTTAATGACAACATGTGCCGGTGTGGGGACACCTGGATTAAGTGGCCACCAACCGGTATCAAGCACCTGTCTATATCAGATTAGTTCCTAGTTAAAAGATATTTCATATGGTGTGATATAAAATGATGCTATAAAGTGGAAGTATGGCAAACCATTGCAAGAGTACACGGCACACGTAAGCATGCACATTACAACATTCCAAAAATCATGCGGGTTCTATCACACATCTTACCCTAATTGCAGGTGGTTCAGGGAATCATGTGCATCTGACGGGGGCAAGTTCCTGTAGTCATACACTTATGACAGAAGCATAACATTATTAATGGTACTGATCACTTCTTGGGGCTACATTAGCTATGCAATGAAAACACAAGTTTCTTCACCGGAGCCTATGCGGCAACCCATGGTATACTGGTCAAGGAGATAGCCCCCACTACAGTTGACACCCATTACTTTCTACGCCTATAAAAGGTGTCTAGAAACCAAGTACTTCACCATAGCTGGATGGTTGTGAACGACAGGGTGGATGTCATTCTGCAACTTCTTCTCTTGCAGTGCTTCTGTGCATTTTCATCTTCATCTGCTGAGATTGTTCCCAACCATTCTTGTGATACTGCATACCTGCCTTCTTCTGCCTCCTATTGCCTAATGCTCCTTATGCCTGAATTCATTCTTTTGAGTATTTAATACTTATTTTAATTTTAGTTAGCTTTGGTACCTTGTTTTGCATGGCTGTGTCTGAGACTTGCCCTCTAAAGTACTATAGGTCTGATTAGGGTTTAGTCCGTTTATTTGGCTTCACAGATGTTATGTTGCCATAATTCTTCCCTTCTTCTATGTTTCCTTGATTGTCTCCTCCCAATGTCGTCCATCCACCTGGGAAGGGTATGAGCAAAATGTTGGTGTATTGATGATTCTAACCCTTTGCCAATACAGCCTGGGCTTTTAATAGGCTTCATAAGCTGGAAGCTGCACCAACGCTTTAGTCAGCATAATTTGCTTTTGGCACCTTCCCCACTGCATTGATGTACATTTCCCATTACATAGAGCACGTGCATGGCTTCTGAGGTAATTCGTCTTGTAGTCTCGGGGGGGGGGGGGGGCAAAACTGAACTGGTGACATATTACGATGGAGAACTGCAACAGCAGGGCTTTGTTTGTCCTCTGTTCCCATGTTAATATTCAATCCATGATCAGAAAATAAGGTAAGGTGGTGGTGGGTGGTGGAGGGATAAGAGATTGCGGTGCCCGAATGGGTGGAAAATGGATCTCTGAAAACACAAATTACCTGTAATTCCTGCTGGCTATTTTACGCTGAATAAACCTAACCATGAACCACAC
The DNA here is from genome assembly GCF_964204655.1 of Triturus cristatus. NCBI lineage: Eukaryota > Metazoa > Chordata > Amphibia > Caudata > Salamandridae > Triturus > Triturus cristatus. The sequence continues at coordinate 167,763,001 of NC_140588.1, read as the reverse complement.
CAGGATCTCTGTTGTTCTCTGGAGGAGTAAAATCTTATATTTCATTACAAAATACAAAACGGAGAAATAAGGAATAAGAATCTCACCACTACTATCTAACCTGCCAGTTTGTGTTGAGATCAAAATATTTCCGGAGAGTATCCTACGTTGTTTGTGAAAAGAAGTTGCATTACATTCCGGAGTTCAGTGGCTTGCACCTTGATCATCAAGTATTCCATGGCATGATCACTGTTTGATAACAGTTTTGGGATGACCTTTTCAGAAATAATTTAATTACACCTCTTCTGAGATTTATTTGGAGATCAGATTTAGGTTTGAAAGCAATAGATTCTAGGGCAATCCTGGATGAAGCCTTTCCCCTTGTTCCAAGCGTACAGAGAGGAACAAAAGTGTATTGTTCTGGCAGGTAAGCTCTTTCTCTAGCCTGGTAGGTTTCCAGGGTTTCTGGGCAATTCACAGTTTATCACAACTGGTGCGGCTCCTAATTGGGGACCAGAAAATTCCAGAAGGCTAGTTGGTCAGTCCGGTGTTGTTGGTGCCTGGAACGGGGTCTGCATCGCATTGAGGCTTCTAAATAGTAAGCAGTTCATTTCTTATCATAGGCCTTTCAGTTATAGTTGTAGGACAGTCAGAATATGTGGGGGTCATGCAGTATGCCACTCACCAGTAAGTTGTGAGTCAGTGGGCAACAGCCATATTCCCATCCAGAAGGGCCAGTAGCAAAACTATGCTTTCCTTAGGGGTCATTTCCTTGGAGTACCATGCAAGACATGTTTGTGACTGGGAGATATTGATTCGCTGAGAAACCAAAGCTTGTTATGAGGAGGTGATTAGTTCTAATGGTCTACTTACAATTCATAATGGCTAAAAACCACTTATCTAATTTTAGAGGAATGGGACATTCTGTTGCATGTTATTCAGGGAGTGAAATAAGCATAAACACTGAGAAGATAGGTATGTACTTCTGTATGTATGTATGTGTGTGGTATTTGTATAGCACAAACCTAGCCAAAAAGGCATTGGAGTGCTTTACATGGTCAAAGGCAAACATACAGTCATGGAGCAGAAGTGTACAGTTACTGTATTGTAATGTTCTTCAGAGGGTTGCAACTTCACCTCTTTCCTAAACTAGATCAGTATTGGTGCACTCTTGATGGATACTGGGATGTTCTTCTATATCCTGGGTGCATAGATGGAAAAAGCCTGCTGCCTTGTTTTCTTCTTTGTAATTCTTAGTCTGCAGTCTCATGATGCCCTGGCTGCGGGTGTGGCGACAGCCACCAGAGATCCTGTCTGCAAGATAAGCAGGGGTGGATGTGATGTTTGTTTGTAAAAGAAGCAGCTGGTTTTAAACATGGTGTTGGCTGACGAGGGGTGGCCAATCTATTTCCATTACGGTAGGGACGATTTGAGCATATATTTATTTCTTCAGGCCCTGGATGAGAAGTGCTACAGAGCATAGGATGACCTTAATAGGAGGGTGGGGGGGGCAATGTGCAGTTTGGGAGGCCATGCAGCAGGGCATTCGCCACTATCCAGATGTGAGTGTAGGAAGGCTTGATCAAAGAAACAGTTTTACTTTCTTTGAAAGAGATGGCATCAGGCTGTCTTTGGCTTCATGGCAATGTGTTGCTTGAGGGTGAGGGTGGTGTCCAGGGTAAATCCTGGTGAAGGCAGTGAATAACAGTTGGGGTTTAAGCTGTCAAGGTTCATGTCATTGAGCCAAGTTTGTACTAGTTTTTGCTTTTTATTCTAGGCAAACAGCATAAATTATTTCTTAGCTGGTATGATCTTCGGGTGGGTGCTGGAAATCCTTGTCTGGATAAGCTTTAGGCAGTGTCTGAAGTGTTGAATGTCTGTACAGTTGTGCACCGTCAGCATAATGATGAACTGATTAATGGATTTTGATGCTGTTACCTGTGAGTAGAGCCACAAGGGGTGAATGTAGAGGTTGAAGATGCTAGTGGACAGTATGGAACACTCAGGGATTTTGAGATTAATAGTGATAAGTATAACTTTTGGAAAACCTCAAGCCATATTCTACTTTGAAGTGTTTCACCCATCCTCATACTTCTCATTTGGAAAGAATTTCAGTATTAAGAGTACCCCACGACTGGGTTCCTCACTGGTGAGGCATTGGTAGATGTAAAAAATACCTTGCATTTTGCAGTAGTGTGAATTACAGACTAGTAATAATGCTCTATAGACACCCATTGTTACACTGCCAAAATAAAACCCGAACATCATCCAGTCTCTCACTGAACTGAAAACCACAATGGCCCTATCGCAGGTATCAGTCCATGGCAGAGACTGGAAACTTGAAATAACCAAACCAAGCCTGACCCCGGGGAATTAGGGAAATATTTGGGAGACTACACCACCCTCCAATCTGAAAGCTGTTCAAGTGGCTGTTCAGGGTATTTTTTGCAACTGTTATCTTATGTGTTCATCTTGCTCCATTCCGAGAAAATATCTGTGACAGAGCAAACGCCCACAGGTCCTGAAGAGAACATGGAATCCCAAGCTCCTCAAAATTCCATAAAAGCGTCTGGCTTCTCTCAAATGTAACTTCCTGTTCCTGGCAGTCTAATGAGTAACAGCTTACATCTGGAATGTCAAATAACATCAACAATCTCAGTGCACAGTAGCATCAAGGTCTACTAAGTAACCATATGCCAATAGCAATGAGCCCTTAAAGATGTACACACACAAAGCTTTATAGCTTGGCGACCATAATTACTTGGCAAAATAATTACTCGCCATAAGTGCCTGTTACTCTCTGTAAAGCTCAAAATCCATGCTTCTGGAGCCACCCTGACTCAAGAAATAAAGAACTAGTCCTCAATCACTTTCAGGAAGAGCCCTGGAATTTGGAACTCAGTTTCCTCTGTCATGCACAAAACCCCTCATTTAAACCTTTGAAAAAACAGAATTTGCCATAACCTAGTACTGGCAGGAAGGCTGGCTCAGCAGTCTGCCCGGCTTCGGTTTCATAGCACAGGAGACTCACAGAATGAAACTTCAGCTTTAGCATTTAAGCTATATGGAATTAACCGCCCGGGACAGCTGTCTTTTCACAAAAAGTAGGGGAATGGTTTTTCATAAGTTAAAAAAAGTATGGGCACGTTGTACCCCTCCGATCTCGCCCACTTCAATCTCTGGGTTTTAGACTGTGGACATGGGAGAACGTTGTTAAAATGCATCACATATCGCAAACACCGAGGACACCAGCAAACTTCCATCCAACCATACGTCACATTTCCCATCAGCAAAGGGTACATTATGGCCTCAATCTGCAAAAAAGGGACATAGGCAAGAAATAATATGCCTTTATGATAGTAAGTTACACTTTCTGATTCACAGAATCAAAAATTGGATACGTTTAGGGCCATAAATTGCAATGGGTGGAGTGTCCTCCAACATGGCAGATTTTCCAGTCACAGATGTAGGTTTTGGGTGGAAAGGGTGCTAGAAGCACAAGGCAACAAATGTGTACAAACGTGTGCGTTTGTGCATTTTCACAAACATATCACAGGAATTTTTGCACCCTGAAAACAAACATCAATTCCCTCTTTGGAATGAAGTAGTAAGTGACCATCTCTGATGGAAAAGAGGTGACACAATGCTGAATGAAAAATATGTAGTCTGGGAACTCACAAATTTCAGGATGTAGAAAATGGCAGGGGTGAATAGCAAGTGAAGCCAGGCAGGGTAGAGTCAAGAGAGAGCAGAGTCAGAAGGAAGAGAGCCACAGACCTGCCAGTGAGCAACAACCCACTGTGTGCAATGAGGGCACCAGGATGGGGCGAGACCTTAAATCCACTACCTTAGAAGATCTGAAAGTGCTTCTGAGGGGGTGTGGCTTTCAAGGCAGGGAACGGGGCTTTGGGCACTGCCCGTGAGTTAGAGTGACCCTCCTAAGATAACAATCTGAAGTTTCAAAGGCTGACACTGACATCTTGGGAAGGTTGTAAAATCTCGATGGACATCAGCTCAGCCTTGAACACAATGTGAGTTGGAAACACTCCCTATAAGAGCATTCCAACTCACATTGTCCTCACTAGGTGACCGAGTGAAAGGAGCCGAAATCATGTAAAAGTTACACACGGTGGCACTGTGTGAGTTGACAGGTCTGAAGTCAACATCAGCACACCAATGGGCAGCAATTATGTGCATTATTTTTTACTAAGTCTGCCTCCGAGAAAACTTGTGTGCAGAAAATTGATCTGGCTCTGTTGGGCTAAAAGAGACTTTGTGTAATGTATGTTAAGAGATTTGCAACATGAAATTGTGTGGATGAATTATGTGCCTGCTGATAGCTATTATGTGTAACCCAATCATAATCCTGGTAAAATAGCTCGGAGGGTTATGTGTTAGCTACAAACAGCAGCCTGTAAGGCTCAAGGATAAACATTAACATAGGTTTTTCACCAATGTTTCATTCTTCTAAGGTTGATAACATGAGTGCAACTAAGTTAGGAAGAAGCAATTAACAATTAAGTTCCAAAAACACTTATTTGTATTGTCTGTTAAATAAACGATCATTTTAAATGTAATAAAACATATAACGCTATATGTTTAACATACAAAGTGAGTTTGAGAGAGTAAACTATTGTCTGTCTATTTCTTTGCAGATGTTTGAAGCCACCCTCTTGGCTGATTCTTAGTTTCTACTGACACAATAAAACTCATAAAAAGTTCTTTCGAATTTCCTTTTGAAGGAGCTGTAGCGGGGAAAAGACACTGAAATTCCTTCTTCTGCTTGGAGGCAGCAACATCGCTCCACATACACTCTGGGGCCTATTTACAAACCTCTTGTGCCGCCGGTACATCACATTTTCCGATATTAAAAAGTGACTTGTAAATAAGCCCCTGTATGTGCGCATACACCACTGCATGTTTGCTAGGTAACAGGGAAGCAGATTCATCAGGGACCCTTATGCCTTTTAGTAGCTGCCAGAATTGAAGTCCACTCCAACAAGTAGCACACACATATTTCACAGAGAACTTACAGAGGAGAAAATACTCTCCCTGCTATAGATTTCCTTAAGGCTACATTACTGAATAATTTGCTCTCTCAAATTTTCAGACTTGTGGGAAATAAGCATGAATTAATTCGGAAAAATTAGATTAATGCTTAGAAATCAACTGACATACATTTATACTAACAAGCCTAGGATTCTTCTTAATCCCCTGAAAGTCAGAAATCTACTCCAAATGTAGGGCTAACCATACAGTGGTAGATTATCAACTTTTTACATGGCCTAATATATTTAAATAAAACAACAGTTGATGGAGAAAGCAGCTTGTCACAGAGCCTCTGGGTTACTAAAAAATCCCTCAAAGCATTAGGAAACACAGGTGCAATTTCTGCCACAGGAAATGTTTCCATAATTTGTAGAGTGTAATGATCAAATGAAAGCTGTATATTTTTATTAAATATATTGACTTCACATACCATAAAACAATCTCGAAGGATAAAATTGCTAATGCCACCGTAGTCGAAGTCGCGTTGGCCACATCTCCACTCTACGTTAACACAACGGAAAAGTTCTGAAGTTTTGAAGAAATGAGATTGCGCCATGAAAATACTTTAAGGTACAGAATTTATTCTTCAGTCCAGTATCCTTTTGGAACATCTAACTCTGAAATGTGGTAGAGGAGTTTCCCCAAACAGAGAGAGATGACAATCCCTAAAACCAAACATAAGACACTTGATAAAGACGTATTGCTACCAAAGAGCATTTACAAGCCATTTCTTATGGAACGGTGTCAAACTGGAAAATGTGGAGAGGTCACTGAAGAAGAATATTGAATTATCTACCTCGATTTTGAGATTTAAAACAAACAATGCATGTGCAGTAACAAATTCCTTACGTTCTTGTGCTATGTGGCCCTTTTCTACCATATGAGTGAGATTAGCTTGAGAGGACAGCACAGTGAGTAATCCCATTCAAGTTTTGCATTTTATTAAGGCGTCCAACAGCTACACAGTATGATTCTTTGCTGAATGTATTGCTCCATGTGGGCTGATGTTTAGTAAGTTTGGCAAGCTGCATTTGGGATTTGAATTCTGAGTTCAATTTTCCATCCAGTTCTCTCTTTTCCTAAACAGGATAAACTTTACTGCGGGGGTAAGTTAGATTATTTTGATTATTGAAGTTTTCCAATAGAATTGACCGGTTAGCAATCCTATTATTTAGAGAATTATATCTGCCTTGTTTGAGACCTCATTCACTAGTGGCATTACAGCTTTCGGCACAATTATATAGTTTCTTTATTTATACTTCACTAATGGGGAGATATAAAAAAGCCTTCTATCAAACACTGAATAGAATAACAGAACCACTGTTTATTACTTGGCTTATGGTGTGTATATCTTTTTCAATCCACTCTTGCCAATGTATTTTCTTACCTGCACAGCAGCTTTCAGTAATATCCCAAATTGAAGACAGGAAGAGGAGTCTGGAGTTTACTTGCAACTCTGCACCCACATAACACAATGTGGAATGTGTGGTCTTAACCGTAACCATAAAGCAAGAGTGCACTCTGCGCTTATTAGCTGTTAATGAAGATTGTAAACAGTCACCGGAGGACATCATTTTCTATTGAGACACAATTGGGGATGTCTGAATTGTTTGAAGCCTATATGTAGCTTAACACAGGATAAATGCCTTGAGGTAATTCTTAAGGTCAGGAAACTCAAATCCTCCAAAGGTGGTTGGAACCTTAAGTGTTCTGATGGAAAAGACTGGGATGTAGTTGACACTCCAGACAAAGTTTAAGAAATTGTGTTTGGATGACGTCTACAATAAATAGCTGTAAGGTAGACCTAAGCTATTTAACACATGAGGAGTTATTGGCAAAAGGTTTATTTTCACTGTATTATCCTAAGCACAATGACTAAGACCCGACTTACTCCTCCTTGCAATGTTGACCCCCTTCATTACCACTGGGTGACCATCAAAGGGAATACATTCACTGGTGCCTGTATGTGAGATACTGTGATTTAATGGACCTAGCATAATGTTTAGTTCAAAATTGTATGCTGTGCTCACAACTGTGCTTTATAAAAGAGCTAGTATCCCAGGGGCAAAAACTGACTTAGATATTTGGATCTCTAAAACGCCAGTGAGAAGCAAAGGACAAAAATGTCCAATAAACCCTCCGAAGCTAGAAATAGTTACATAGGATATTGGGTACAAGAACACCAAGGAAAACAAGCATTGGCATAGCCAATAGGTCTCGTCTTTGGGACCTTATAAGTGTTTAGCCATGCAACAGTTGCATAACTAAATACTTATAAGGTCCCAAAAGCGTGACCTTCTGGCTATGCAAAGCGGCCGCGCGGCCGCGAAAGTGAAAGTAATCGCGGTAAAGCGCGGCGCGCGCGCCCACGCACATGCACTGTAGCTCTAGGCTGGCCTGGTAGCACTTTTTGGAGCTCTCTCAAAAAGTCTCGCCAGACCAGCGCATGCGCTGGGTCAGGCGAGACCTAAAAACGGAGTGTCTACAGATTCATAAATTGGGATAAGGTAGACTCGAATGTTTACTGCATTTGCCCCACTGTGTGATGTCTCTTTTTAAAAAAGTACATAAAACCCTAACCGACATGCTTCACCATCGAGCTCCTCATGGCAAAGATCGTAACACTATTACGAGGTGGGCAGCCTTGGGAGCACTCTGCGAGGTGTTTTACTGTGTGTTGAGTGAAAAAAGCTATTAAAGATGACTACTCTCAATTGCTGTGAGAAGAGTGTGTATTCAGCTCTCAAGAGGAAGGGGTCTAAAAGTAAAAATGCATAGGGGATGGTAATTGGCTTGAATATTCTGTTCTGAACCTCCATGCTGCTGAATTATAAAGTTAACAAGGAAATATGGTGGAATTTTGTGATACATCCCCGGCAGTCAATTTTGGATATTTAGACCACATTTACAATGACAACACAACAGGGACAAATTCCACTGGTCTACAACCACTGTCTGTTACCATCTCCTATCCACCCGACCCCTCTGTTGTCTTGTTTCCCTATTAGCATGTCTGTGTCTCCCAAATAGTTGTTCTTATAGTCGTGTATTTTAGTTTGGCACATGATGAATAGTGACATATCCACCTGACCTCAGGTAGCAAGCCTTATCACACTATACAGGAGGCATCTTGTGGGTGAGCACAACTTACAGTGTATTGGCACTCTCCTTATGCATGGTCAGCCAGTGTTTCTACATGTCAGGGTGCTGAATGTGCACAACTGCGTACATGTGTATCACTGATACCCAAAACCAATATTTTCCCCTGAAAGTTTGTGAGGATTTTGCACCTCACCTAAATGCATTGAAGATCAGTTGTGGCAGACTTGCTCGATCAAGAGGAGATTCTGCATTGAGAAGAAGGGCAAATAGAGGAGTAGTTGTATACTTAAAACAACATAAAAGCTATCTGAGGAAATGTCAGAATTTAAATCAAAATGCTTACCATTTACTTTTCACACAGTAAAATCTCAGATTCACTCTGGAATTTGGCCCTGGGGATGCTGAACCTCAGAGTATCAATCTCATCTAAGAAAAATTCTACACCAGTTTCACCTTCTGCCTTAGAAGCAGGCCCTGAGTGGGAATGAGGGAGCTGTAAGTACAGGGGAGGAAGAAACTGAATATGCAGGGACTGATGTAGATTCCCTCAACCTACCAGTCAACTCTGGATTTTTCGTTCAGGGAAACTGGTTGTCAACAGTGGTGGCTCCTCCGCTAAGGTAGAGGAACGTCACCCCACTGCTTCAGCTGCCAGCTGAATACAAAACATAAAATGATAATAACGCTCGTTATTATCATTTAGTTTTTTGTATTCAGCTTGAAGCTGAAGTCAGGACGGAGGTGGCAGCACCTAAAGTGCGCATGATGCTTTGGCCGGCACTCTTGGGCCGTCCAAAGCCACATGCGCACTCTGCAAGTTATCCACGCTGGCTGAGAACATGCACAGCCTGCCAGCCCCGTTGTAAGTGCTGAACCATGGCGCTCTGACCAATTACAACGCTGCTAAGGCAGCATTTTGATTGGTCAGGGGATTCTGGGAGGCTGTGCACTTCCTGCCGAGAGGAGGATGGAGAAAGAATAGGGGGCGGCCAGCGGTAAAGATGTAAGTGCTTTTTTTTATTATTCCTCTCCCTTTCCTCCTCCTGCCCCACAACCCCTGGTCTGTAGCAGCCGCTACTGGTTGTCAACTTCTGTAGGCTCACCGCATTGGCTCCTATATAGACACCAATTGCCATTCATAGTCTGTCCAGCCCCCACACAACACGTGTACCTAACCATGCACAGACGATAGAGACTATACAGCTATTCGACTATGGGGACTATAAAGCTTTTTTAGGGGGAAAGCTTGTATGCCCTCTCCTTTCCAACTGTACAAGTGAAAAGGCCTGTGCCTGTGCAACTATAACCAGCTTACACCAGCCAACAGTAGTATTCACCCTCTACAGATAAGGCGCTGAGTGATAGTAACTTTTTGCGTTAAGTTCCTCAATGTTGTGCATTTGGATTTAATTCTTCACACTCGAGTGCCCGTGGCGTGCATGTTTTCTGAGCATGCACAGCATAGATCAATCTACACATGTTTTAGAGACTTTAATCCATCACCACCCAAAAATGTATGTTACCTAGTTTTACCTATTTGCCCCGATGCACAATAGGGGCCCTAAAGGGTAACATTCAAGCCAAACTTATAGTACTCAAACTGACAACTTACAGAAAGCATCATTGTTTCCTCTGCGAGGTGCCCAGGGAGTATCTTTAAATATTTCTAAACATTTTCTTCGTCACAATCCAGCATCCATGCCAGAAAATAAGCATGATACGATAGTTAGTTTTTGATGTTACCATAAAAATTTACACCAAATATGTGAAGTAGTTCAAGTGAGTCTACACCTCCAGGCACAACCATGCTACATTAGCTTCAAGAGGCGCCTGAACACTGAATACAACAGAGAAATGATAGACAGGAAATAACTCCCTAGATCAGACCACTTTCTGACTTCCTTTCATCGTCCTTATTCAACTGTCGTTTAATTTGTGCCAGTCGTTGCGGACCAATAAGGATTTTTTATCATCTTTGACCCATAGCAAGAGAGAGAAAGGCCGAAACAGGAGAAAGGAGGAGGAAGAGAAACACAAGAAAACAGCGATTCACAGGGAAAGCAGAAAACAATTAAAAAAACAATTATGGCAAAGTCAATAGGTCTAGCCTTCAGCAAACCAATTGGCAAAGCAGCATATGGCAAAAAGAGGGAAGAATAAAAACAAAACAAAAGTCAACATAGGCATAAGTCATCACACTTGTGGGCATATGCATCATGATGCCAAGTTGACTAGGCATGCTGTGTTAAATGCCTGCATGCTTCACCACGCATTCACATATGGCATGGTTCAGCATCCATTTTGTTTTTACTCACCGTTCCAAGACAACGGACGCCAATCGTGGACCAGTAAATATAAAGAAAGTCAAATGTACACAAACATAAAAAAAGGAGTAGTCTGGCAACACATTGAAGCAGCTGAGCCCTCCAAAATATTTTGTAAAAGCATTTCTTAAATGAGCACAATGAGTGAAACACAGAGGCGTGGGCAACAAGAGATGGAGGGGGGGGGGGGTTGCATGATCAAGGTAGGAGCCTGAGGTGAGAGGAAGAAATAAATGTTAAAAAAGAAAAAAAAAAAAGATATAGCAACTATACAGGAAGGCTGAGGACGGAGTAACACAGTGCAAATGGGGTGGAGTGAGCATTTAGGTGGAAGCAGCTAATGAGGAAGAGAGGGCAAAAGAAAATGCCTGCAATCCCATAAAGTGATGAAAGACAGCAAAAAGTAGTTCCCTATATGTAGGCAGTGGAAGGATGAAAGCCATCCAATTAAAAGATTGGTAAAGAAACTGTGCTCCAGAGGAGGGAAAAACACAAGGAGGAGGAAAGCCATTGAATAGGAAGCAAGCAAATGAGACTGCCAAGAAAGAAAGTCTGTGCCAAGAAACAGGCTGGCACAAAAATGTACTAGTGCAGGACACAATATGCCTTTTTGACAACATACCCCTAAAAGCTGGCTGTAAGCGAGGCTCAAAAAAGTGAGATAAAGAAACAAGAAGTGTAGAGTGGTAGAGGAAAGACGCATGGGGTGGATTCAAGACTAAGATTCCTTAGTAATGGCAACCCTGGCATTCAGCAATGGGCCATAAGAAAAAATTGGGCACCTGCACATTTTATTTTGTTTGTTTGTTGTTTTTTATTTTATTCAACAGATATCTGTGAAGTAGCTAATGGTGTGGTACTGCACACAATCCTTATATTAACAATAAAGTGGAACTTACGAGAATCCGGATGAGCCAAAGGTCTATTTTTCTAGACTTCTGCAGCCATAAGCCATTAATGTACAGTGCGCGGTAAGAGATGATGAGGACACAGTAGTTTGTGAAGGCAATGAATGCCAGGAATACCAGGGCTGGAATGATATACCTGTAAAAGAAGAAGTGGAACAATAGGTGCATGGAGATATGGTGACATTTTCACTATATAGACAAATTAACAGAATTAGCCAGGGGTACAGTGTTTAAGAGCTGGGAAGTGCTGCTACTGTTCCAGCAAAAGCACTACACTATGGGCAAGAAGTTCAGCTACTTGGTCATAAGAGCACCTCTGCTGAGAAGAGCTGGTACTGTCCCAATGAAAATTCAGCAGATCTGCTGATAAGTGCTAGCATTGTCAAATAAAGAGTGGCAGCCATGCAGATCAATATAGATGCCTCCTGCTCCCTAAAAGCGGCAGTATTGTGTCTTGGAGGTGAGGTGTATAAAGTGTCTGCATGCCACCAGATACAGATGTCTTTGGGTGTCAGAGGGTGACAGGGGGTCACTAGGTGAGCAGTCATTTGTGATAGCTTTCTTGAATCAGTACCAGAAGGGGGATGACGAAGGAGTGTCCCAACACCGAGATAGCCGGTCGGAAGAAAAGGATGCAATGTGATCTGTAATTTTCCTCTCACTACTATTAAGCAAAGGCTGGTAGGATTCTGCTTGCTTTTTCCACATGACTTGAAAAAAGGGACGAGTTATAAACACATTTTTCATTGAGAATTTGAATGAGCCTTTAAAAATCTAACACTGAACCCCCAACTTGACTACTGAAAACCAACGGGCGACCCGATTGAATGCATTCTTGGTATTTCCTAGGATGATCCCATCCCTACCTCTAATTTCTGTCTGCTACATCAAAAAACGAGATGGCCATATTCATATGAACAGTGGAATATCTACTAGGGATAAATCCATGCTGCATGAGTAAACCAATTGATAGATTATCCCAGCCAAACGATTACCCAAGACTTTCAAAAACACCAGTGTTAATCAAAGGATATTAGGTCGTAAGAAGGACATTTCCAGGGGTGTTTATTTTTCTCCAGGAATATCACTATGTTTATTTACATTTTTGATAAAGGGACATTTAATTGCTCAAAAAACCCATTGATTTTATCAAGGAAAAATGGGCTAACATGCTATTAAAAATTCAGATGGAACTAATTTTGTACCAATGGACATACTTCCAAGTTGACCTTTCATTCCCTTGATTTTCTCCCCCAATGTAAAGGGTTGTTCAAATTTAGTGGGGAGTTCTTCATAAAGAGGCATTTTAGCCCCAGCCAGAATGGCCTAGGATACTCAACAGAACAGTCTGAATCTTCATAATTAAGTTGAGAATAAAATTCCCAAAAGACATCTAAAATTCCCACAAATTTGTTTTATCATCATGCCAACGTTATTATATAACCTAAAATTATATTCGTGATGGCCTTTTCGCTAATATTAAGGGCCAATGTCTCACCTACTGACTATGCTCGAACACTGAGTGCTTATGATACACCCTTTCAATAATGTCTCTGAGCTGCTTTTATGCAAGCAACATCTGACCACTTAATGTTTGTAAATCTCCTTTTCCTCATCCAGGCACAGGCGAGCGGATCAAAAACCCATACTCAAGCTCTAGATTTGAAAGTTGTATACATGTGTTTTCCTTTTGCCAGCGAGCTCCTTGACGACTATGACTAGTAAAACTAAGCATGGCCCCCAGGATCACTACCTTGGCTGTATTCTAAGGATGTTCAGCTGGGGAGCCTCCTCTAAGCTTATCTGACCACTCTTTGTTAATAACATCAATAGATCAGCACATGCAAGCTCCCTCTGTACCGATGCAGAGAGGAACCGGTTGGCAGCCATCTTCCTTGAGTGTTTGAGCAAGCCTTAAAGATTTCTCAGAGACCTCATCACTTTTGGTAAGAAATTCTGTATGTTCCCTGAAACAAATCCTTTATTCTGCCTTTCACAGCGTCTAGGAGGGTAAGATCTGCTCCCCTCTATCCCTTGCCGAAGTGGAGCTTCACTCTTGTCACCTCCTCTCATGGCAGTCCACGGCATTTAGTCTTATGCTCTGTTTTGCCTCAGCATCCCGACCTCCTAGCATCTGCCACGGGGTCTGCTCTCACCATGAGCCAGCATCCAGCAGGCCCCTGAGCCAAGTGCAAGGAGGAGCTTCATCCCCAGCTTCCTATGAGAGGTTGTGTGTATGGCTAAGCACACGGTACTGCACAAAATCCAATTCTACACCCAAAAGCAGGTAAACAATCAAGCCTCCATTGATGTTTTTCCTTTTCACTCCCTCGGGAACCACATGCATCGCTCAGCAGCTGCACGAATAATGTGCTATCAAAATCATGTAAGCCAATTATGATGACTGATCGGCCGATGCCACCCCAGGCAGCATCATTTCCACCCATCCCTATCTTTCTTGATGCAAACTTCATTTAGTAAACTGTGTTTTCGAGGTGAGTCTCCTATCTCTTTAAACGAGCATTGCTGGGAACTCTTGAGTCCAGGTCGCGAGTCTCAGAGACTTGGGCTAAGTGTTGAAGTCACAGTTAATTTTGTGACCGTCACTCTTATCTACTCCAAATAACCAGGACCTATTTAATTTCTGCTCTTTGTCCAGCCATGCTGTGTTACGGGGAAAAAATATACACAATTTCACATGCATTTTGAGAAACTGTATAATTATATTTTGTGGTGTAGGTTTGTATTTGAGGGTAGGTGAATGGCGATACAGTGCATCTCCTCCACCACCCCAGAGCAAATACATTCACCTGCATGGCTTTGGTCACTCTGCTTACAATCTCAAAGTGATGCTCACGGAAAAGATCCCAGGAGTTACCACCAAAATGTTATAAGCGCCATCTAGAAACTTTCCATTCAATCTTTCCCTTCAGTGTCAGTTGATCCCCCCAGTCTCCCTCCCCTCTCCACCTACCCAGCTAACCACAAGCCTCCACAATGTGTCAATTGTCAATTCTTTCCAGTCAGAGTCCTTTCCAAATGTTTGTGTGCCTCAAGGCACCATTTCACCAAGCAAAAGAAAAAAAAAAAAAACTCCCCACACAATTCTCTGTTCTTCCCCTCACGTCCTCCCTCTTATCTGGGGCCATGGAGGCCCCACAACATCCTGCTGTTTTACCTGCTCCTCCAGAGGATGTTACTCATCAGACTCAGATAAGCCTAGTCAACCTATCTAGCTTTTTCTTTCTTGCTTTCTTTATCCTGGTCTGGCAAGGTAGGTGTGGAGAGAGGGACTCTGCGGAGAGTCGGGCTTGCCGTTTCCTCCTTAATGTTGGCAGCAGAGCGGCAGTGGGGGGCACTTGTTTCTGGCTGTCACTGGTGCAGTGATATGATTCCTGGAGGCCCGAGTGTATGTCAAGCGGTCCTTAGTGGAAACTATACACACCTAAGGTGGTAGGTAATAGAGCACAGGGGTTCAGCAGAGTAACAAAGATGATGGTAAGTATTTGGCACATTGTATAGGATGGCAGTAACCGATAGGGGCAGTTCATCCTCACCAGAGCTCCACTGACCACCCTCAACGTCCTCATCCTCTTCTGCAAGAGATATCTCAGTTTCTCTGGTTGAGAACATTTCATAGCTTTTTTTGTTATATTATGACTTTAAATGGTGAATACTCCTTTAGATAGATCACAGTTTAGACTTACTCTCGATCCCATAGGAAAAGTCAGCCAATGTTGAGGGCGTTGTTGAGCATCCACACAAGGTAAAACCAGACTGGGAATAGATCTGGCTTTATATACATCCATCCATTTTCGTTTCTAAGGTCAAAACAAAAGCAATGAATTAGCAACAATACATGTGTTAGAAAACTAGAACAAAGTGTGTAATCTCATATATAACCCTAGGTTATAGGCATTTGCAAGAAAGACAGCTCTCACATATGCCAATGTTCAGGTTAAATGGAGAAAGCTCCCAAAAAGAGGTGCTGCAACATAGACTGCCTATGGAAAAAGAACAGCTTTATAGAATTTCAAGATCTTCAAATGTCTCAATCATAACTTTACGCCACTGGTCTTCGGGCCAGACAAGATGGTGGTTTTGGGAAGAGCTGCTGGGAAGCCAGACAGCCTAGTTCAAACAGCAAACGAGAGGCAAATGAAGGTATTGAGATATTGGTTACTTTCAGGATATTAATGTCTTATTGAGATGATAAAAAAAGCACATTTTAACCATCCACCTGAGAAAAAACAAATGGGTGGCAGAGTGAGCTAAAAAACGATGATGGATTCAACCCAGATCTGTGACTGGGGGGTGAGTGTCCGAAAAGTTTCGGCGCTCCGTCAATCATCTCCTTGTGTTTGCTTTGTTCACTTTAAGTTGGCAGGGAACGCCCTGACGTGGGTCCCTTGCTCACTTTGCCACTGGATTCAAGCTAGCCTAGCTGATGAGGGAGGTTACCCCGAAACCGGTCCCAGAATGCTTGTTTCCGCTCCACCGAAGACCTAGCTTGGTAGTTGGAGCTGGACTGTTCCCATGAGGCACAGGGTCAAGACTGATTTGCATATAGCTGGGTCCGAACTAGGGTGGCGAAAGGAGCTAAAGACCGATGATGGATTCAACCCAGATCTGTGCCTGAAAAGTTTCAGTGCGCCGTCCATCTTCTCCTTGTGTTTGCTTTGTGCACACCTTCAATTAAGCCACAGATCATTAGCTACTGATTACTCTACTCCACGGGCTAACCCAATATTCCTCACCAAGAAAATGAGTATGTTCTGCAGATGCAAGAGTGCCACCTTAGAGTAGAGTACCAACTTGCCATGGATAAGTGTTAGAAATCGGAGTCTCTAGTTGGCAGTGGTATACACCGGTCCAAGTAGGGACCCTACCTTCTAGTCAGGGTAAGGGGATTACACAGCTAAAATAGCCCCAGCTAATCTCCTTGGTAGCTTGGCATGAGCAGTCAGGCTTATGTCAGAGGCAATGTGTAAAGTATTTATACATAACACACACAGTAACGCAGTGAAAACACTACAAAATGGACACCACACCAGTTTAGAAATATCACCAATATTTATCTAATCTGAACAAAACCAAAACGACAAAAATCCAACATACACAAGGAAAGATATGATTTTGTTAAGAATAAAGCAAAAATACAGTTCCTTGAAGTTGATAGGGCCAAACAGGGCTATCACAGAATTGTGACCAACAAATCCAACAGTTCAGTCCGACCTGGATGAAGTTGAGCGCTGGCGACAGTGTCTGGGAAGACCCTCAAACAGTACCTTGGATTTGAAGAGGTCTGAAGTGTAGCAGTGAGGCGTCGCTTGAATCGAGCGGCATCGGTGCTGCATGTCAGTGGGGAAGTCGGTGAGCCCTTGAAGTCACATGCTTTGCAGATCAAACTCCATTAAGTTGAGTTCAGGAGCGCTGACGACTCCTGTGTCATCGCAGGCGGTGCGTCGTGCAGTTCATGATACGGTGTCCGTGGCTTCGGTGCAGGCAGCGGCGTGGCGTCTGTTCAGCACAGTCGTCGGTTGACCCAGGGATGCGGTGTTGTCGCGGTCGGTATCTCGTGCTCCTCACGAGGCGGTGAGCGTGGCTTCAGTGCAGGCAGCGGCGACAGGTGACGATGTCAGAGTCGATGGTGCTGCCGTCGGCAGACCAGGGGCTATGGTGCCGTCGAGGGCGGTGACCATGGCTACAGTGTAGGCAGTGGAGTCGGCGACGGTACGAAGCGGTGTCGTAGGTAAGAGTAGGGTTGTGGGGTTGTAGAAGTCAGTGTCCACACCCACGGTGCAAGCAGCCTTGTTGCTGACAATGTGAAGCGTCGTCGCTGAGACTAGGGCTGCGGTATTGTTGAGGTCGGTGCTGAGCTCACTCAGTGAGTGGTGACCACGGCTTCAGTGCAGGCAGCGGCAGTGATGGCTTCGGGAATCCTTTTCTAGAAGTTACAGCCCAGCAAACACCTCCAGGGGCCCAGAACTGGAATTTACGCCACTTAGCAAATTCAGAACTACCAGCAATGGAGTCAAGGTGCTGTAGGTGAAGTCTTTGATGACCCTGAGACTTCCAACAGGAGGCAAGCATGCACAAGCCCTTGGAGAAACTTCACAAGCAGGATACACAGCAAAGTCCAGTCCTTTTCCTCTCCAAAGCAGAAGCAGCAACTCCAAGCCACCACTGCAAAGCAACACACAGCAAAGGGGCAGTACTCCTCCTTACAGCTCTTCTCCTTGACAGAGTCTCCTCTCGTTCCGGAAGTGTTCTAAAATTCTGCGGTTTTAGGTCCAATACTTATACCCCTTTTGGCCTTTGAAGTAGGCATTCTTCAAATGATTGTCTTTGTAGTGCACATGTTCTTGTTCTGACTAGTCTTGGCTCCAGCCACACGCCAGGGGTCTGAAGATAGCACTGTGAGAGGCCAGCCCCATTCAGATGTATGTGACAACTCCTCCTACCACTCTAGCTCGGGAAGGCCCATCAGCCTGGTGATGGGTCATCAGGATATGCAGGGCACAATTCAACTCCCTTTGTGTGACTGCCTAGAGTGAATGCACAAACAACCCATCTGTCAGTCTAAACCAGATGTTGATCCCACAACAGGAAGAGGCACAGGATGATAAAGCAAGAAAATGCCACTTTCTAAAAGAGTCATTTTCAAACACACAATTTAAAAACCACTTTCACTAAAAGATGCATTTTTAAATCCCAAACTCCAAATCTCTCTCTCTCTTTCCAATTGAAAGGTACACTTGCAAAATGTTGCAAGGCAGCTCCAATGATAACCAATGATAAACTATGGGAGAGATAGTCATGGCAATAATGAAAAACAGAATTATCAGTAATTCACTATCAGCACATGCAAAACATACCAGTACATGTCCTACCTTTCACATACAGTGCACCATGCCCATGCGGGCGACTTGGGCCTAACTTAGGGGTGCCTTAAATTTAGTAAAAGGGAAGGTTTGTGTCTGGCAAGTGGTTGAACTTGCCAGTTCTACATAGCAGTTTAAAAACTGCATGTGCAGACACTGCAATGCCAGGCCTGAGACATATTTACAGGGTTACTCATGTGGGTGGCACAACCAGTGCTGCAGGCCCACTAGTAGCTTTTGATTTACAGGCCCTGGGCAACCATAAGGCACTTTACTAGGGACTTACCAGTAAATCAAATATGCTAGTTATGGAGAACCAATCAGAAGTACAATTTACTCAGAGAGCATATGCACTTTAGCACTGATCCGCAGTGGTAAAGTGCCCAGAGTCCTAAAGCCAACCAAAACAAGTCAGAAAAATAGGAGGCAAAATGTCAGGGGGTAAACCTATAAGAAGAGCCAGGTACAACAATAGGCCTACAGATAAGCCTGCTGATTTCCCAAAGGCATCCTAGATAGGTTCATCAGAGGAAAAGAAGAGGTGGACAGCACTGAGGAAGTGAAGCCAATCACCAAATTTGCTGTATTACAGCCCTGAAGCTGGAGGAGTCAGTTAGAACCCACACAAAAGGGTAAATTGGTGCGTACCATAATCTCAGAACATCTGATTAGCAAATGGAGCAGACACTAAGGGCCCGGAAGATGCTAACAGTTATCATCACCACTTGGAAAGAAACATAGGCTATTTGTGGTGACCCAGTGCACTAATGGATCTACTACAAAGGTAAGTATTTGCTCCCAAGGTCATAGCTTCAAATATAAGTCAATCCAATGAGAATTTTATTCCTGTGAGATCGAGTCAATGAGAACCATTGAGTCAGATAACAATAAATAATTGTTGTCAGTCCAAAACAATATGCCCTCCCACTCCCCGTGCTTTACAAATACCCCAGTTATGTTATGTATGAGAAATATCTGGTATTCAGGGTCCTGCATTGTGCTGCCTCACACATTGCCTCTTCCCACCATTAAAGCTAGCACTTGTCAGACACTAGGTTCTAGCGGTGATCAAGTCCTGAATCTACAAGAGGGTGCAGCTCTCTGATTTGATGCTTTGGTGGAAAGCAAGGTGACAATGTGCTTCTAGGTGTTAGGCAACAGAACTGGGAGAAAAATAATCACACAAGTTTTCAAAGAATCTCCTGGAAAAAATGAGTGCCAAAGACAAAAAGACTTGATATACCTTGAGACCTGACTCAAGGCATGTTCATTAAGCCTGACCCCTCACTTGGACATGATCAAGCTTGTGACTCCCAGTCTTATTACAAACAATTTCCCCAGAAATTTTACTCATCCAGTCAACTGGATCCCCACCCAATTGGACCTCCATTCAACTAACCGCCAAAGCCACTTCACGTGTTTAGGTGTTGTCCTTCAATCAATTATGTGAAAGAATGTTATGGTTACCAAAATGGTTGTTACTCAAGTTCTTTATGTGAAAGGATAACACTCATAGTGAACTGTGGGAACACACCCTCAACATCAGGCGTGTTCTGTGCTTGGATGGGAAAGATTGAATAAGAAATTGAGCTTTACGATGATGATTGTAACTGTGCCACTGCAACCCAGCCAGCAAAGCTTGACATAAGCAGTGTGGGTCTTATATTTACTGTCAAGTTGAGGACAATGCAATTACAGTATCTAACAGGTCCTAAAAAAAGGTATAACTCCCACTAGACAGTAACAAAGGGAGGTGTGTGTAATACTTGAAAAGCTATGGTGTACTAACCCACTCTGAATTAAAAGGGTTTTGTATTTCATGTTCAAAATGTACTTTATTGAAATTCTATGAACTTAGACTTACTTACTCTTCCTCACTTAGAAGAGAGCAAGGAAAAACAAAAATAGATACATTTTGAATATTTTGTTTATATCTATGTGTGTGTGTGCACATCTAAATATATAAATGCATACACACACACACACACACACACACACGCACACACACACACACACACACACACACACACACACACACACACACACACACTCTCTCTCTCATTCACAGCAGGGAAAGGCAACATCTCTTGTGAAATATGTATTTACTTAACAGCACTTGGTAAAAGGAAAATTCAATTGATTTATTGATATGCTAATACTGCCAAAACCCTAGTTTAGCATTTGGCTTCACCATCCACCAACTATTGATATGGAAGATTCGGAGGGTCCATGTAAAATAGAAATTATCACCATCATTCTCTTTTATGGACCTTGTAATCTTTCAGGAATCAAGGTGTCCTGTTTTTTGATATTGTCACTTTTGCATCTTTTTCACCATTGTGATCTACCTCCTTCCTAAGAAATGTCTCTACTTCCCCTTGGATATCCTTGATCTTGCCCTGCATTGTCTGCCCCTTCTTCACTGCTGTCTTAACAACCAGTGGCCTAAATATCTGAGCCAAAGATACTTCATACACTAACAGTCATTACATCCTTTCAAAGATGGAGTCCATTGTCTTCTCACAAGGGTCAATGCCACAGCCCATACTGGGGATCACTGTTGTCATGTCCTTTAGGATAGTCCTGTTATGTATATCCCTTTTTCACATACTTTGTCCCATCGACACGACAATAACGGTTCTGAACAGGTGACCTTTTACCTAGTAGCTTGCTTCTATCCCTTTGACACCAGATCTTAGAATTCTATTCTAATCCCTGTACCTGACATACATAAACATGTCCTTAGGCACAGCATAATTACTCTATATAAGGGTCACCGCTTTGTTTCATCCATGGCCTACAGCCAGCTGTGCATGATCGCATTTATTTGGAAAAACATTTATGATTGTTTTCAAAACAGTTATGACTGTTTTCAAAACAAATTGATTCTAGAAGCAACCCTGGAGTGCCAACTCTAGTATATAAGACCCTTATTCCCCCCTGCAAATTAGAGGAAAATTCCTTCAAAGCTGATATGGGGTCCTGCATGCTGAATCTTTCACACGCAGCTGTCTGACATCCCTTGCAGGGTGTCATCCTCGAAGCAGAGATGGGGTCCTTTATTTTCAACCATCAGGTGAGGGGGCTAGTTCTTCCCTGGGGGATTCTTGGCTACAGATATGCATACACATGCTACACATACAGATCTAGGCTAGGCTAGGTACATTTAGGCAAAATACTTAGGGCACACATTTTAGGAATATGCAAGTGCAACCGTTTTTATCTGAACTGCATATGTTCATCTAATAAGCACTATGGTAGAAATGTATCGACTATTTACTATATTGGTACTAGCAATCTCTTTTCTATGCTTCTGTCTCTTGATTTTCGCAACAAATATGTTTTACACAAGACTGACGCTGGACCAATTAAAACCTATTGCAACGTCCTAATCGCCATCCTGTGTATGTTTTTAGAGTAAGCAAGCATGAGTGACTATGCGAAGAGTACTGTACTGTTTTCCACAATCCCTGAGGAATCAGGGTTGTCATGTTCAGTCATTGCCAGAAACTAACTATACCACTGTAAGATACAGGGGGTGGTAGTGGCACTGTAGAGCTAGCTGGTCTGATGGCTGACAGATCCTGTGGGGGTGTCCGGAAGCAGTTGGGACACAAAAACCTCAGTTTAGGTCATCCAAAATGCTCAGGTCCTGGGGATTCCTAAGAACTACACGACATGGCGCCGCCAAATATGGTTTGGTTCTTATATTAACAGTGAAAATCTGAGTGGTTCAGTTGTGCTTTCTCAGAAAGCCCTACTCACACTTTTCAGAGACATCTGAAATGAGAAGGGAGATCCGCCTCAGCTGAGCAGATATACTCTGTGTATTGGCTGAATGTTTAAACAAGCTTGTAAGGATAAAAGGTTCCCCACATTGTGCAAAACCCTAGGTCTTCAGTTTTTTCTCTTTTCTTTTTAAAAAATGACTGACCCTGCGAGTAGCTCAGGGGAAGAAGAATTTGCAAATGCTCTTAACACCACAGAGAATTGCAGACATGCAGTAACTATAAAACTGTTAGAACACTGCATACCTACAACAGGTGGCTGTTTTACCTTTATTATTGAGGCAAACGAGGTGTTCGGATCAGAGGTATTCTATTCTTGGATTTGGTTCCCACCTGCAGTTCAGGTGACTAATTTGTTCCACACATACATTGTAGTGTAACAACCAAATGAATACATTCCATATGAAGACATTGAGGTCCCGTTAACTTACCAGCAACACAGAAACTGGCTTAAAGGCGCCCTCCCACACACAACATCTGTCATGAGACTTGGTCCACTCAGCATAGAAGGAGCGACCTGGTGGGTCTTAGCGACATGCACTCCACATCACGAGATAGATACACTACCAGTGGATGAAGTCCATACAATATACAAAGACATAGTCAGGATATACAGACACCTTGTCCTGTTTGTCATGCGAACATTGACAGTCCAACTTGCGAGAAATGCTACAGCTGGTCCACATCATACCACACCTACAATCAACCCACAGACACTGAAATCAGTAATAGGGACAATTCCTTTCAATCCCATGGGGATGATTACCTTGATTGAGGATTGTCCACTTGGGGAATATTCTTTGCTGCCATATACATTATGATACATGGTACCCCTTCCATAGCAGTTGTTCCAGAGGTATTGAAACAGATATGGAATGAGTAAGGAGCAGGACTTTTCCTGGACATGGGGATGAAACTGATGCATAATTTTGCCCAAGTCTCTGCAATCATGCTGATCAACATAAAGGGGGAGACAGCAGCAGTGGCCATACACAGCTGCTTAAAGGAAATAGCACCTATAAATAAGGAGTGAGAATTAGCAAAAATTATTGAAGAAACCTATGCTGCATTAGGTAGAGTTAATTTGGGAACCAAAGCAGGGAAGTCACAAATGGTGGGTAGTCCGGACAAAGACAACTCAAAGCAAGCACCCTCTTCTTCTAAAAAGAAGTGGGATAACAAACAATCCAAAAATAACAATACAGAAAAGAATTCACAATCAAAGAGTGGGTCTCCCCAACGGGAGTCCTCTGAAAAGAGGCATACCTTAGGATTCGTGATAACATCAGGAAGCCTGATAGATATCAGGACACTGATACACGTTCCTTTTATCCTTTCAGGGTTCATCAAAAACTCAGAGAGGGAGGAGTGATCAGAACAAAAGACTGAAGATCGACCAAAGACAAAAAGGGAAACACATTGTACTTCAGATTATATTATCAATCAGCAAGAACAAAATAAAACAAAACCTCAATTTAAAAATAAGAAAGTAGCTGGCTTAAAAATTAGACATGCCCAGGTTACTGAGGACTCTGCTTCTTAACGGGGAATGGGCTCTGACAATGCTAGACAGCGCGGCAGAAGTAACAATAGCTCGCCAGAATCTGAGCGATTTCCTGGTGACAGCAGTATTGAATGAACACATCACAGTGGAAACACCTGATACAAGAGTTAGTGTTCCACATAGACTGTATGAAATTACACTACAAATAGAGGGGGACATCTCAAGAAAGGTTAAAGGTCTCTTTTGGGAGAACTTAAGATATGGATATGACATACTGCTAACAGAAAAAGAATGGCCGTTGAGTTTGTGATGTATTGCCCAAAAGGGGAAAGCATCATTTTGCCGGCTTTCTCCGACTTCGTTCTAGAATCTTTAAAACATTCATACATGCAGGAGTGGGCACTAGCGCTAGCTCCGGCATTATACCGCAACCATGTAGGGTGGAAAGTGGAGTCTACTCACCACGAAATCCGATTAAAATCTACTCCAAATCCACAGCGACAGTGTCCTATTAAAAATGATGCAAAAAGACAGGTCAAAGAAATCTTAGACCAACTCAAATACCAAGGTGTGATTGAGACTTGCACCTCCTCAACGAATAATTCTTTGTTTCCAGTAATGAAACCTGATAACTCATATCATCTAGTTTTAGATTACTGACATTTAAACACATGCACATGAACATTTGCAGGTCAAAATGCACATAGTGTACAATAATGAATAACATTTTGGGGAAGAAATACAAAACAACAGTACATATCTCGAATGGATTCTTCTGCAAAATATAGCTCCAGAAAGCAGATATTTGACAGCATTTTCTGTCCTTTGCACTCAGCATCACTTCTGTCGTTTGCCCCAGGGGTAAAAGAACAGCCCAGGGCTATTCTCGGCAAGAATGTCAGAAATATTACAAACATGTGATGAAGAAGCCGTGTTCTGTGTAGATGACATCCATCTAACGGACGATAAACTGCTTGAACACTTTAGCAGGGTGAACATCATAATTGTGGATTTTGCCATTTTGGGCTACAAATTTCATTTCAAGAAATCAAAAATTGTCCATCTCAATATCCTACTTTTGGGATATGAGCTATCAAGTGAAGGCAAGAGCCTGGCAGCCAACATTTTAGGAAAGTGGGTGCTGCTCCAATCTCCAAATAATCTAAAGGGTTTGCAATTCATTTTAGGATTTTTCAATTTTGGCAGAACACACATTCTGGATTTTGCAGAAAGAGTAAAAGCTTTCTATGACTTAATCAAACCTGATTTCACAGCACATCAGTGGACACAGTGTGAATTCTACCAACTTGGTGATCCGGGTGGTCCCAGGTTCATCAAGATATACATACATCACTTTCAATGAAGGTGAGACAGTCTCGAATTGCATACAAATCACATTTATACACAAATGCAGAAATGCGATATGCAGCCACATAAAAAATACTGACAGCAGTACAGACTGTTGTAGTGAGAGAAAGAGCAATAACACTGGGGAAACGCATAATCGTTGTAACCCTGGTACCAGCTTTAGAAGCTATTACCAAAGCGAGCATTCCAAATGCGAAAGCATTACATCCACGATGGATACAATGGGCTAATTCTCTCACTGCAGCAGAGGTAGATTTCAAATATGATCCTACATTAAAAACACAAGTGTTCCTGTAGTACGAACAAGAATACACAATCCTGAATGAAATCTTGCCTCTAGAAAAATATGAATACATAATTTACACTGATGGCTCTGCTCAGCCGGCCACAGGAAGTAAACAACAGTATAGTGCAGTATGTGCTATAGTGAAGGGACTCATGCAGGACGGTAATTTCCATCCCAGCAGTACAACTACGCAATCTCTGGGAGATTGTACAGCACAGCTGGCAGAGCTGAAAGCCCTGCTACTAGCACTACAATATATGGATCGAGGATTCCCCACACTGATAGTATGCGAATCGTTTTACTGTGTTCAGTATTATAATGAATATCTTCATTACTGGGGCCAGACTGGGTTTAGAGATTCCAAGGATTGCACAATTACGCATAAATTGTTATGGGGACAAGTGTCAAAGGTTAAAGGTTAAAGCATGCCTGCCACGGGCTCACGTTATTCACACTTTGAGCCATTAACTGGTTGGCGTACACATTGAAGGGAATTCACTGGCTGATGAAGCCACCAAGGTGACTGTGCGAACTACTGCCATTGCTGCAATCACTCGTTCTTGCTCTAGGATAGACAGAGACATACTGATAGCTGTCAACGCTTCGAAAAATGGCTCTGCTATTCTAAAGGGCTTTCCACTCAAATATTCCTATAAATTGGATGTGCAAAACACATTGTATGTTCAAATTCCAGGAGTGGGTGAAAGAGTTATGTAAATCATGGATCGCAGATACGCTTTAATTCTAGCTGCACATGAGGATCTGGGCTCAGTATATGCAGGAGTCAATACTACAACTTTATTACTCTGGTGGCTTGGTTTGTCTAAAAAAACAAGGGTTATGTCCTGAAGTACAACATCTACCAGCAGATGAAAGGTTCCACTGTAGCACGGCCACCACGAAAACCATTACTCATTTTAGACAGACCTCTCGCATGTGTCTATTTGAATCACTGTGGTCCCTTAAATTCAGACGGGGCTTACAAGTACATCTTGGTGGCAATGGATTCATGTTCTAGATTTCTATGGGTTTGGCCTCAGCACTCGGCTGATGCTGAAACTGTTATAAAGGATTTGCGAGTCTTCATCGGGACAATGAAATTGGGATGTTACATTCCAAACGTGACCCTGCGTTTAGCTCTCGGGCTTACAAGGAAGCAATGGAAAGTATGGGAGTGGTACTCCTCCCCCTACCACCCTGAGGGAAATTTGGTGGTGGAGATGAAAAACTGGGACCTACAGCAATCCTTAACAGCAAGGATATTAGGTGTGGACGGTAGTGGGGTCAATCACTTACATGGGGTCTAGAGGGCACTGAACAATATGCAAAGAAGTTCCTTGGAAGGACGTACCCCCTATGAGATCCTATTTGGGACAAGAATGTGGATGTCTGACCTAGATTGTGCCAGCATAGTGGCAGATATAAAACCATTTGAATTGAATGATCGTTTGGCTGTTTTACAGGCACTCAATGAATTCCAGGCATTTCAAACCAACATCAAAGTAAAACGCACCGTGACTGGGGAAGTGAAACCGGTTCCAGCAAGACCTGCCTGGGTCCCAAAATTGGGGACCTGGTCGGGGGAAAGGTCATGGACAAGAAGGAATTTGGGCCATCCTATAGAAAACCTGTACCTGTCCTGGCGATTCAAGGAACAAGACCAGTACTTCTTCCACCTCTAGCCGGCAAAAAAGAAAAAAAGATTACTCTCCATTAAGCTGATCAAAACACACTATGGGGCTGATTCTCAACAGCAGGCCATGTGGAATCCTGAGTAGCCACTGATCTCCTCTCGCTACTATACAGGAAGTTCAGATAGAAAGACTAATAACGTTTCAAGACTCCTCTTCGCAAGATGCAGGAGTATCAAATAACAGAGTACGAATTACACCAGTTGAAGTTGAAAAACAACCAAATACAAATGAAACGCAAATTGCAATTCGGCCCAATAATGACATCTACATCAATGTGCCTTCACAAGAAGCACCTCCCAGTTCTACAAACCCTGCTGAGTTACCAAAGATAGATCAAACTGCTTCTGGCTACTTCATCAACTATGATGACTTTTCTTCAGGTCCAAGTGAACCTGAGCAAACGCCACCCATTTCCAGAAAAGAACAATTTCGAAAATTCTATCTCTGGCTGAATAAGACTTACTTAGTGTCCCCTTGGTTGCATCTTTGGTTTGCATTAGGGATCCTGTTCCTGTTAATTCGGATTGGCATAGTAGCTGTCTTTTTCCTTCTAAAGAATAGACATTACCTCCCACAATGCTCTGAAGTACAGCCTGTGAACTTGGTCTTGAAACCTCATATGTCATCACACCATGAACAGAGAGACCTGTCCCTAATGAACATTACAGCAGTTCCAGTACCGGATGGTATAGTTTGGGATACCGTTTCATATGATTTATTTGGGCCTACTGAACATTTTGAAAATTCCACATGTATATAAAATGTCATTGAATGATTTCATTACCCCCGAGTACACTCTCTGATGGTTGGGACATTGAGACTGTAAATACTATGCTCTCAGTTTTAAAACAATCTGAGGGAATTGTACGAAGATACACCTTACTTTGACAGTATGTATTGTTAACAGCATTATGGCAATCACTTTTTGCACAGAGCTAATGTCCCATGCACTGTTAACACTTACCATCAATGTTATCATTGCCAATACCACCAAAAGGTAGTTCTGCCATATTCACACAGAAATTTGCATACATTGCAGGGTTCAGTACATCAGACCCAATGTCATATTACTATGTTAGTAAAAACAAATGCAACTGAGAAGGAAATGATGCTTACAAACACCAAACTTATATATTCAGCACCTTTCATCTCCCAACTGTCTATTCAAGGTTTCGATTATTGGAGGGACATGATAGACAGAAAATCCATCTGGGGGACAAAAGATTGGCAGGTTCAGGGAACAGAGGCTTTATTTGGAGCTTACCTCATACCATTACAGATAATATTCCTGAACAGAACAGTGCAACAGACTACCTGCTACGGGTTTGCAAAAATAAAAGACCTGAAAACACCACACATTCCCTTACCCACACCTATTGAAGATTTATTAAATGACACACTGATAAGTGAAGAGGTGCTGGGTGCAATGATACAGAACCATACATACAATTCATCAGCTCCCAATTGGAAGGGATGGTTGGTTTGGCCTAATGACACAAACAGGTGTCAGTCAAGATTCAGGGGTACCACCGGAGGGTTTAGCATCCATAGGCCTGACCCATGTTATTTACAGACTTACGACCCAGGGATAATGACTTCTTATAGTGTTGAGAAGTTGTGCCTAGGTTGGCTAAAAACCTCAACACTATTACAGGTGAAACAAAACATATCTCTTCTAGCAGACAACATGGATCTTAGGGATTTCTTGCTAGATCCCAAGAAACTGTGTAGAAACACTTCTTATATACCGTCTACAATGAACTGTGGAAAGCCTCCCAACAGGATGCTGCTGAGAGATTACTTGAGATTAATAGACTTAACCTAGAAAAAGCCTTGGCTGTGGTAGACAATGACATGACCACACTTTCTTTGCGTATTTATTCACTGGCAACATTGTGTCCTCAGCAATCGACATATTGGAACAAAATTTGTATATTCTACAAAATGGGCAATTTCATTTGCACTACATTTTGCTTTTAAGCTGAACGCTACAATCATTGCGTTCTGGTCATGTGCCATGGTGGTACATTAACGGCTTAAATTTGTTTTCGGTTTATAATCTGACAGACAGACAATTGTCCATGGCATGGAGAGATGCAAAGTACACCATGCTGATCACTGAAAAATTAGAGAAGTTAGCTTTTACAGTAGCAGAGTCACCGTCTACGGAATGGTTAATATCATACTGCCAATCAGGATATTCCAGTTCCAACATTCTTAAATACATCCAAGCAGGCAGGTATGAAGTGTTGGGTGAAGGGTACATGAAGGAAACATGTGAGTTACTGTATAGATATAGGTGCAGAAATAAGGACACTTAGTTTTCTTAAGAAGTACAGACTGTGAGAAGGCTTTAAATGGGTTTTAAATGTGCAAAGAGGTGTCACTTCCTGGAGCATGTATTGCGTTAAAAGTGAACTTATCTTGCTACTTGAAAGGCTCTCCAGCTGCTGTGGTTCATCCAGTTTTTGAGTTACATTTGAATGGGAGTTATTTAACCCCTTTGGTGCGTCGGACGGCTGGGGGCCACCCAAAGTACCAGTGCTCATGTAAGTTTGACGGCCCCCGGCCAGCCTAGCACATGGCACAGGGAATCCCTCTGGGGCGAAACATTTTTAAATACGTTTCTCATGTTTTTCCATTGTTTTTTTAGTTCAGACTGTAGTTTACTGTCTGATATATAATCCTCAATTAAGGATGTTTTTTGGAGTTTTCGCCAATATGCCTGAGAAAAGTGAAAGAAACATCCTTGAATTTGGGTCTCTGGATATGATTTTGTTATTGTATTAATCATAGTTAATTCAAAGTCAATTATCACTTTTCTCTGACATTTGTTGGATGTTTTAGATTTTATCACTGATAAAAATTCAGTGTATGTTGAGGATTGTTAATCAGGCAGTAAACTGTATACTAAGGGAACCAATGTATTGTTATTGTAGGTGTGAATAGTGTATATTAGGGTGAATGGATGGGGAGTGCTTTTAAACGTTCCATCCATCATCCAAATATCTTTGTTTTCTAACCTTACCAGATTATGGGGTGTGCTAAAGATTAGGATTCTCTTTTGAGGGTTTTGGTTGTCATGCAATAGGAAAGGTTCATTACAAACAGTAACAGAGAGTTCAGGTGAAATTATTATGTCAGAGTATGTTTGGGTGAGACACTTTGTGGGTTACTTGTCTGTTTTTGACGTTGAATAATTCTTCTCAAATTGGGTATTGTAGGCATACTACTTGCAACATGTGGGGGAATGTATTGTGATACCTTCCTTAAAATTGCACCACAGGGTGATTCATTGGAGGTGGTTGCAATATCTTTGATTTCATATATCCTTTCTCGAACTTCAATCTCCATTGCAGAGGCAGAGTGTTTATTGTTTGTGGTTCTTAAAACAGTGTCACCAAGAGTAACCGCTCTGCCTGTGCAATGAGTTGAGTAATATTGCACACACTTCCAATGACACCTGGGTCTCTCCTTACAATAAACATACCCACTATGGTTTAGCAGTCTGTTACCTCTTTTTTATTGTATGTATTTGGCTTCTTTGGATGGGGTAGCCATTTTTTTTCTGAAAAGAGAAGAAAGAAAAAAACATGTTATTTATTTAAAATGTAGTGATATATATCTTTTTAGAGGGGAAATGACAGTATGTTTTATATAATTATTTTCACAGTTTACAATGTATGCATTTTCAAAATGTGTTTAATGCTTTTATTTTGATGTATCTCTATCTTTGTTTTTCTTAAATATAAAAAAAATGCTTTATTGGGAGAGAAAAAAGTTTAATTAGTTGTATTCAAAAATATTTCAGTTTTTCTTACCTTTTAATTAGATGTTGCAAAGTTCTTTTGGTTTGGAAAATTGATTGTTGTTTTCTGTGTTTCTGAAACTAAAAATATGTTTTGTGTTTTTTTAGATATATATAGTTTAATGGTGAAGTTTACTAGGGAGAGAAACATAGGGGGCCCATTAGCATGGTGGGCGGATCACCTCCGCCTGACCGGCTGTGGCGATCCGCCCGCCAACACACCCCGCTGGATGGCATTTTACCCCAACCACATTAGCATGGTGGGGGTACCGCGGCGGATGGAAAGACCGTCCGCCGCTTTTCCGCCCGTAGGCAATTGTCCCGATTGCCTACCGGGCGGAAAAGGCCCATAATATGGTGGCAGTGCCTTGCATCCATATCAGTATGTAGCACTTTCAATGCCTTTCCATGGCTGAGACTCCGACATGGAAAGGCATGCGGATTTCGCTTCGGGGGCCAGTGGCGGGCCCCCAGGGGGGTAGGGGGTGGGAGGCTGCACTTGGGGGGTACCTATGGTACCTCCCAACATTGTCATGGACAAGGTGGCAGGTACTGCGCGGTGCCTGGCACGTTGTGCATGCCAATGCACAACATGCATTATTGACATTGCGGTGGGTGCTGCTTACAGCACCGCCCGCCGCAATGTTAATATTGCAGGATGCGACCGCCAGGGTGGCAGTCGCATCCTGATTGCCATGGCAGGACCGCAGCACCTCTTGCACGCTGAACCGTTTGCCGTTGGCGATGGGGGGCAGACTTATCATAATGGACCTCATAGTTATTAATTTTGGTTGACTTTTCTTTTAGGAATCATACTGTTATAATAATGTATAGGTGGTTTCTTTCTTTGATTTATGATTTTGAGTTGTTTTGTGGTCTGAAAAAGTTTAAAGAAAGTTATTGTTAGTATATTAAAAATATCTTACATAATTTCTCTGAAATATAATAGTATATTTTTGGTTAAGGAACAACACATTAATGTTTAATAATGCTATAAAAAAATATTTTTTATTCGAAGAGATACATTTGTGTTTCTTTGTCAACATCTCTTATTCCAGTATCTATTTACCTGTTATATGTCTTTTTCTGTGGGAGAAATGTTTTAATTAACTTTATAATAATTTAAGTACAATTTAGAATGAAATAATTTATTGATGTGGAAATTACCTTGTAATATTTTTCTTTTTTCTGATCGTTTGAAGGTTTGAAAGCTTAAAAAAAAAGATTTGAACATTATTTATAATTTGTGTTGATGATGTTTTTTGTTTCTTTTGTGTTTGTATGTTTTCTCATTTATTTGTTTGTTTTTGGTTGGTTATATTTAAAAGAATTACCTTGGTATATGCTTTTGATGATGTTAAGTGGATATATATATTTCGTTGTCTAAATGTTGTTTCTGTATTTGATGTTAGATTTTGTAGTAATCTGTTGATATAAAAAAACGAGATATGTTTAGTATGTGATGACATTTATCAGGTAGTTATAAATACAATAGCATGTTTTACAAAGATTAGTGTATGTTTTAGAAGGTTTTCTCTGAAGCAAGCAAGTTTTGGAGTTGGAATTGTTATTTTAACATGAACACTATCCAGCATTTTCTCTGAGGCAAGCACCCTTTGGAGTAGGAATAGTAATTTTAATATACTACTATTCTGCACCTTTTCTGAATTAAACACCTTTTGGAGTTGGAATAGTTATTTTAACCTAAACACTATGCAGCATTTTCTCTGAGGCAAGCACCTTTTGGAGTTGGAATAGTGATTTTAGCCTAAACACTATCCAACATTTTACCCAAAGCAAGCACCCTATGGAGTAGGAATAGTAATTTTAGTATACTACTATCCTACACCTTTTTTGAAGCAAGCACCTTTTGGAGTGGGAATAGTTATTTAAACCTAAAGACTCTGCAGCATTTTCTCTGTGGTAAGCAACCTTTGGAATAGGAATTGTAATTTTAACATACTACTTTCTTGCACCATTTCTGAATCAAGCACCTTTTAGAGTTGGAATTGTTATTTTAACCTAAAAACTTTCCAGCATTTTCTGTTATACAAGCGCTCTTTGGAGTAGCAATAGTAATTTTAACATACTAATATAATGCACTTTTTCTGAAGCAAGTAACATTTGGAGTTGGAGTAATAATTTAAACCTCATCACTATCTAGCATTTTCTCTGAGTGAAGTAATGTTTGGAGTAGAAATAGAAATGTTGATATAGTACTAGTTTGCATTGTTTAATGAAGGTAGCACTATACGGAGTTGGAATACTAATTTAAAGCTGAAAATATCACTATATTGCATTTTTGTTGAAAACAACAACTTTTGGAGTTAGAGTAGTAATTTAAACGCAAAAAATATCCTGCATTTTGTCTGAGGCAAGCAGTCTATCTATTAGTAATAGTTTTTTACCCATACCACTATTCTGCATTTTTTGTAAACCAAGCAAGTATTGGAGGTGGAATAGTAAGTTAAACAAAACGATTATCCAGTATTTTAAATGATGAAAATATTTTTAGGTGTAAAAATAGTAATTTTAATCTTCCACTATTCTACACCTTACTTGTGGACATCATGTTTTTGCATTGATACTGTCATTTAAAGTCGTACTTTGTAACATTTTTTAGAAGGAAACACTATTTTAACTTGGAATATCTTTTGTAAAGTGAATAATAATTATTATTTTTATTGGTGAATTATCGTTTGTTTTTAGAAATATTTAGTATAAACCCACTATTATATATTTATTTAGAAACGAGAAAAAAAATATGTTGTGATTTACTTTATATATATTGTCCCAAATAAAGAATAGCACACTTTGTTGGAGTTTGTAAAGTTTTGTAACAAACTGAAAAAAAAGATGATATGTTTGATTTTAGTATAGTTGCGTTTCTACAAATTATTAAGTAGTCATATAATTCTATAGTTTGTACTTACTTCGAGTTTTGGATAGTTTTCTTCGACAATTATATTTTGGAGTATGTAATTCCGCATGCAGTCTCTGGTAATCAGGTAACTACAATTTTTAAAATGGTGGACGGCTCCTTTTTTATTGTGTTGAATGTTATTTGAAAGTAAAATTTGTTTTGCTTATGATTTTTCTTTGTGTTTTTAATGGTGGGGGCAGAAAGACTGGAATTTTGTGGGGGAAGGAGTGGGGCCATTGGTATGCCTATCTTGGGCAACCCCCACTCCTAAATTCATCGGAAAAAAACCTGGCATCTAGTGGGCTTTCTGCCCCCCTGGGGGGCAGATTGGGTGCTATTGCCCCCATCTGCCCCCCAGTGGGGACAGAAACACTGTACTTTTGCAGCAGGGGTATGGGGGCATTAGCATGCCCATATTGGGCAGCCCCCACCCCTAATTTAAATTTCTATAAACCCCCTTGTTTCTAGTGGGCTTTCTGTTTTGTGTTTAAAAAGGTTTCGGGGTTTCACCCCTCTACAGCCAGGATAGCTTGATTCCAGTGGCATGGAGAGCACGGTACCCACCTCTGGGCATACCCTTCCCACTCGGGGTGACAAATGCAAAAACAACAGTTGATGGACAGAATGCAGAACAATGTCATACATTCACCCCAGTACAGAGATCTGGGCCTAAATCCATTGTTTTTTTGCTCACCATACCGTTCCAGTTTGAACCCAGCCATATGCAAATCAGTCTTGACCCTGTGCCTCATGGGAACTGTCGAGCCCAAACTGCCAAGCCAGGTCCTCCCTGGACTGGAAACAAGCATCCTAGGACCGGTTTCGGGGAAGACCTGGCTTGGCATTTCGGGCTGGACTGTTCCCATGAGGCACGGGGTCAAGACCGATTTGCACATGGCCAGGTCTAAACTGGGGTGGCATGGTGAGCAAAAGAATAATGGATTTAACCCAAATCTTTTCACTGGGGGTAAATGTTTTGATTCATTCTGCATTCCGTCCATCAATTGTGTATCTTTTGCTTTCTCGCCCTAAGTGCGCCAGGTATGCCCAGACGTGAGTCCTGGGCTCACTGTGCCACTAGAATCAAGCTATCCTGACTTAAGAGGGGTGAAACCCCGAAACCGGTCCTAGAATGCTTGTTTCCAGTCCAGGGAAGACCTGGCTTGGCAGTTCGGGCTGGACTGTTACCATGAGGCACAGGGTCAAGACTGATTTGCATATGGCTGGGTTCAAACTGGAACAGTGAGCAAAAAATTGATGGATTTAGGCCCAGATCTCTGTACAGGGTTGAATGTGTGACAGTGTTCTGCATTCTGTCCATCAACTGTTGTTTTTGCATTTGTCACCCCGAGTGGGAAGGGTATGCCCAGATGTGGGTCCCGTGCTCTCCATGCCACTGGAATCAAGCTATCTTGGCTGAAGAGGGGTGACACCCCGAAACCAGTCCTAGGATGCTTGTTTCCAGTCCAGGGTGGACCTGACTTGGCAGTTCGGGCCGGACTGTTCCCATGAGGCACAGGGTCAAGACTGATTTGCATATGGCTGGGTTCAAACTATAACGGCATGGTGAGCAAAAAAAGATGGATTTAGGCCCAGATCTCTTTACTGGGGTGAATGTGTGACATTGGTCTGCATTCTGTCCAACAACTGTTGTTTTTGCACTGCTGATTAACTA
Organism: Triturus cristatus; assembly: GCF_964204655.1. NCBI lineage: Eukaryota > Metazoa > Chordata > Amphibia > Caudata > Salamandridae > Triturus > Triturus cristatus. The sequence continues at coordinate 167,727,709 of NC_140588.1, read as the reverse complement.
CCTGCTGCTGTTGATTCATAAGCACCTCATTCTGCGCCTGTGGATTTAAATTTTGGTTTGGGCCATTATTATTCGGAATATCCTTACACTCGTTTTACCAATGTCCAAGCTTTCCGCACCCATGACAAGGAAACATTTTCTTTGCATCCTCTCTATTCATTCGTCCTCTTGATTTTCACCACTCACTGCATTATCACTCTGACTCTGTTCTTTCATCTGACCGTTAGTCTGACAGTTTAATTTAAGTTCCTGTTGTTCTGCCAATTTCTCTTTTAACTTTTTATGCCTTGCCTCAATATCATCTCCACAATACTTAGCGTATTTTAAAATATCATCTATGGGCTTTCCCTGCCAACACAACATATGTTGTTGAATCATTTGCCTAATTTCTGGTTTCAGACCGTAAACAAACCTATACACAAAATGACCCATATCCTTATCTCCAATGTTCTCAAAGCCACTATACTGTTTAAAAACCTGCAACAGTTGTTCATAATGCGCATGAACAGATTCTTTCGGCTCTTGGGTTGTTCTATCTATTTTTACCCAATCTGTTTTTTAGGAGGAATTTTACCTTTCAAGAAAGTAATTACTTGGTGATATTTCTTCATCACATCATCTGAGGGTGCTCCTGTTTTCGAGTCTCTTGGATACTCGTCACTAGGCCAATCATCTGTGATCTTACATTCTGTCCATAAATCAGCAGGTACCACTATGTCAAACAGACCATCCAAATCTTTCAACAAAACTTTCACAGACCTTTCAACCTGTTTGTACCATTCAACTGGTTTCTCTCTCAGTTTAGGGAAATCATTTGTAAATGACAAAATATCTTGTTGACTCCATGGAACATGAACATATCCACCACCAGGTACCTCTCTCATGGGACACAATCTTTCTACTTCCCCTGACTTTCTCTGACTCTTTCATCATATATGCAGTTGACGCTTCCTTTGCCTGTGCTTCTTCCTTTTTCTTTGTCCACCTTATTCTCCACTTATCAAAGTCTCCCCATTTTTGCAAAATATTCATCAACTCCTTTACTTGTAATTTCTTTCCAGACACATTCGTATTTTCGAAATCTTTGTCAGTAAACTCCACTCGATATGGTTTCTGTAGCACTTTTGATCTCCCTATGTCTATTCCCATTTCGGAGGTATGTTCTGGCAATTTCTCATGAAATAATCTTGCATTTCTAGTTATACTCCTACATATAAACAACAACTCTTCCTCATTGTAGGTGTTTAATCTATCTATTCCCACATTTCCAGCTACCATTTCTTCCAATTATACTTTCAGCTTGTAAATATTTAACATCTTAGGGGGTGAACTCTGTTTTTCTATTCCCTGCACCCATCTCTCTAGATCTTCTAGAGTTACCGCTGTTGCACTTCTGACACCTGAGGATGTCACTGACCTTCCTTCTTTTGAACTACTGGGTGTAACTCTTTGCAGGGTTTCATTTGCCGATTCCCTTATCAACAGATCCATTAATTAAATTACTGAATCACACTCACTGGCTTGGTCATCAGTTATTATACTTACTTTTCTTGGATTATTCAAAGGAGTTGTTACAGCTTGTGGTTTTGGACAATTTACCTTGTCTCCACATAATGGAACAACAGGACCTATAGTTACAGGTATTGTCAATGCTTCAAGGTTCAAATTTAATTGGTTTATTTTCCGTATTAATTTGTCTCTATTTTTATTCAACGCTTCCTTCTCTTTATCATGAAGTACTCTATTAACTGATGGATCATGTAACATCTGTGGAATCAAGGGTGTTCCCAGGACTGGTCCTTATTGATACGGTGGAGGGTTTTTAGTTAAAATCTCCTCCATAAATTCATCATCTGATTCACTATAACCTGTCACTTTCATGTGTTTAGTTTTTTCCTTACACTTGCCCCCTGACTGTTCTTCAGCCATCAATACTGGATATAATCCTTCTGACACCATTGCTTTTCTCCATTGCTTCATCTGACCCTCACGTGACTCACTTAAATACCTTGGGAAATGACCCATGTATCTTTCACTCCTGTTCTTCTCCCGCTCATAAGATTCAGTCTCCCATTCTTCTAATGCCTCATACTGTGTCATCCTGGGTCTTGGATCTAAATCATTCATTTGCATTCTCAAATTCTGAAGAATTCTCCCATTAGACGTACCATGTTCTGGAAAATCCAAAATACCATCACCTTTCGTGTACTCTAACCAATTCTCTATCCATACACATGTATGATATTCTGTCTCCATCATCATAAATGAAGCAGGCGTTTTTGGCGGAGGTATAGGAATTCCCTCGCAAGTCAATACTGGCTTATCTTTTTTAAAGAAATTCTTAATTCTCTTTATTAGTGACATTTTTCTCTTTTCACCATACATTCTATACTTTGAATACATAAAACAATAATCTCCAAACCCTCGAGCTTTTCTGTCAGGGCGACTCGCACCAAAAGGCAAATGAGAATCAAACATACAAATTTTAACCAACCAATCTAAAAACAGCTTTCATCCAATCACCCAATCCGATTGCTGCTCACGCTCGTGGTCTGACCAATACCAGCACAGCCTTCTCAATGTCATCAGTTCTGCTCCTTACTACTGACCCCTCCTTTACAAATCCGCGTCAGTCACATGCCCGCTGTTTCAACATATCCCAGCATGGCTCTCTGAGAGGTCAGTGCAACTCCGGCGACAGACCCTCCCTTCACAAGGTAATACAAAAACTTTTTTTCTTACTGCTTTATATTAAATTTCCATTAATAACAACATAAAAACATTCGCTACTCTGCCTGTTCCACTGAAACCAAAGGATAGATTATTTCTTTCCACTGCGAGTAAAACCTTCCGCCTACTCTTCATACACTGCGAGTAAAACCTTCCATTTACCCTTCATTTAAGCTCAAGAGAACCTGTTACTCCTTCAGTATTACCCTTTCTAGGTGATATAAAACCAAAGTTTCTCTAGCAAACCCTTTTTGCACCCATTCACAGTCACTTTTATACGAAATAGTCCCTAATTTAACACTGCCAGCCCAGCGTAGCTTCTCAGTGCTATTCCAACAGACGAGTGACCTCACTGCAGTATGTCTTCTATCACCACCCGCTATTGATTTTGCCGGGAAATTTCCAGATGACATAAAACAAGACGCTAACTCTTTTTGTACTACATAAATCAATAATCAATACTTAACACCAAACTAGTCAATAATAACCATAGCTCTGCTACCAGAAAACTGATCGAGCGGTGAACCAGCAACAGATACTCCAATACCATATACTTACCTGGGCCCATAAACACACATACACACAGACAGGCCAGTAAAACCAGTGGAGTTTGTGTTATTTCTTATTTCACGATTAGTTACCTATCATTCCTAACTAATCTTTAACTGATCAAAAAGTTCTTTCCTCTCGTCAATGGACCATTAGTTGAACTAATTGATGGTGAAATTACATAAATTACATACATTATTTCTCTATGCAATAAAATGAACACAGACTAGGGATTTTTTGTTAAAGTCTTTATCTATAAATTAATTTCATGTGAACCACTTTCAGAACACAGTACAGTCTCCGTCACTCATAGGAAGGAAGATTCAATTATCAATCAATCAAACAAATATATACTCTGCAATGACATTGCTCAGAAAGGAGAGGATAGAGAGAAAGCACACCTGCACATTTTATGAAAATATATTTACCTAGGATGGTGTGAAAACCAACCCCCTGGCCAAGGAGCTGGGAAAGGTTCCCCGGGAAAGATCAGGCGACAAAGGCTTCAGGACAGGAATCAGGACAGGATAGATGACCTCTCTAACACAGACGCTTGCGTAGCACCCCTCTCTGACACTCTCTTCCTCCTCGAGATTCTTCTGCGATCTTCTTCTAAATTAATTATAGGATAGATGGTTCTGCATTCAATTATTCATCACTCCGACAGCATCCCAAGCTCTGCAGAATTCAGCAAATCTCCGTCTCCATTTGCATCTGCATCCGCATCAGCATCTCTATCTGACTAACTAACTAAGACTACCTCAACTGTACTCTTCGACATTCATGTACCACTCATTAATGTTTCAATATCTCAAAAAATACTAACTCAGATTGGACAGGCAAGGGGGGATGATCATCACACCATGCTTATTTTTCAATTTAGTCTTTCAGTCCGTCGTTAAAAAATCCCACCCCTTAATTTGTATTCATAAATCTTTATTCCCACCCGTATTCACATTTTATTAGACACAAAAGTATAATTTTCATGTGTTCCCATTCGTTTCAGAGGACTTTGGTGCTGGTTCCCAGGATATGTATCTTTTGCATCCATGGACTGTGTTCAAAAGTCACATCACTTCTTCCGGCTCAATCACACCACACATGTGCGGAGGTCAGTTGGTTACAGACTCTAGATTCGTACGAGAGGCCCAAATACATACTAATAGGAAAGTCAAAAAGACAAATATTAATTTCAAAATAAAATGGTTTCATTGTGTACCACCTATCTCTACTCCAGCCCCATTTACTTATAAATGCTTTCCCCGCATTAGAATTAGTAAAACAGCTTGGTTTAGTTTCAGCAGAGCAGATGCTAGGCATGTGAGCTTGCTAGCAGCCATTTTAATCGCATCTGCACAAGCGCAAGAAATTCCCTCCAAGCGACAGCTTGTCATACCGCTCAGATGCAGTTAACGCATGCGCAATAAAGATTTCCCATTAGCGGCCATTTTAGAATTTCACTTGAGTTACTTATTAGTAAGACACGTAGGCAAGCTTCTCTGTCTTTTATGTCAAATGTGGTGCGTATTAATTTACACAATACATAGTTGATACAAGGTTAGAATTCAGAGCAAGTCTCTTTTCTATGAGTCCTTGCTCCATCAGCTTCACAAATTTCCTACCACCCAGCATTCCCCCAGGTCTCCTGATAAAAATATTACCTCACTCGCATGGGTGGGTCAAGTACCCCCGACAGGCAAGGGCCCAAAATGTATTGAGGAAACATCAAAATTACCTATCACAAAACAACCGGGTTTTGCAAAGGTTATCACCTAGGTTTTTGGCCCCGGGCTTGGCGGCCATCTAGGGAAGCTACCAAACCCACACAGTTCTGAAAACTAGACACCCGGCGGAGTCCAGCGAGGTATGGCTTGCATGGATCTCTCAATTTTCTTCTACCCAGAATCCCCTGGAAACCTCACATTTAGCTGAAAAAAATCAAATTTTTCTCAAATTTCTGTATGGAACAGTTCTGGAATCTGCATGGATCCACACATTTCCTACCACCCAGAATTCCCCCAGATCTCCCAATACAAATGGTACCTCACTCGCGTGGGTGGGTCATGTACCCGCGACAGGCAGGGCCCAAAACATATTGAGTAGACATAAAAATTACCTATCACAAAAAAAAATGGTTTTGCAAGGGGGGGTCACCTGGGTTTTTGGCCCCGGTCTCGGTCGCCATCTTGGGAAACTCCTAAACCCACACATTTCTAAAAACTAGACAACCAGGGGAGTCCAGCGAGGTATGGCTTGCATGGATCTCCCAATGTTTTCCTACCCAGAATCCCGTGCAAACCTCAAATTTAGCTGAAAAAGACACATTTTCCACATATTTACGTGTGGAATCACTGTGCCGGCACAAATGTCCTACCCCACAGCATTCCCCTTAGTCTCCCGAGTAAAATGATACCACACTTGTGTGGGTGGGGCAAGGGCCTGTGACTGGGAAGAGCCAAAAACATAGGGATTAAGGGTATAGCACCGAGAATTCTAAGCACTACATTTAAAAAAACAAAACTTTTTTAGCCAATTCTGCATTGAACACCCACACAAGTGAGGTATAGATTTAGTCGGGAGACTAAGGGGAACGCAGTGGGGTTGGACATTTGTGCGGGTGTAGTGATTACACACAAAAATATGTGGAAAATGTGTTTTTTTCTGCTAAATTTACAAAAGGTTTACAGGCGGTTCTGGGTAGGAAAACATTGGGGGTTCACACAAGTCATACCTCGCTGGACTACCCCGGGTGTCTAGTTTTCAAAAATGTGTTGGTTTGGTAGTTTCCCAAAATGACTGCCAAGCCCAGGGCCAAAAACCCAGGCGACCCCCTTGCAAAACCACGTTGTTTTTGTGATTGGTAATTTTGATGTCTCCTCAATACGTTTGGGGCCCTTGCCTGTTGCGGGTACTTGTCCCACCCACACAGGTGAGGTACTATTTTTCTCTGGAGACTTTGGGGAATGCGGAGTGGGTGGAATTTTTGACGATCCACACAAATTTCAGAACTTTCCACCACAGAAATGTGAGGAAAATGTGTTTCTTTGGACAAATGTTGAGGTTTGCAAGGGATTCTGGGTAATCCTGGATTCCCCTGGGTGTCTGTTTATCAAAAATGTTAAGGTTTGCTAGGTTTCCCTAGGTGCCGGCAGAGCTAGGGTTCAAAATCTACAGCTAGGCACTTTCCAAATAAGGGTCCGTTTCACTGTGAAAATGTGGTTGCGTTTTGGCCCATTTCATGTCGCGGGCACTAGGCCTACTCACACAAGTGAGGTACCTTTTTTCTCGGAAGACTTTGTGAAATGCGGGGTCAGTAGAATTTTGTGGATCCACGCAGATTTCAGAACTTTCCACCACAGAAATGTGAGGAAAATGAGTTTTTTTTAAACAAATTTTGAGATTTGCAAGGGATTCTGGGTAACATAACCTGCTGAGAGCCAGACAAGTCACCCCAGCCTGGATTCTCCTGGGTGTCTAGTTTTTAAAAATGTATAGGTTTGCTAGGTTTCACTAGGTGCCGGCAGAACTAGGGTTCAAAATCTACAGCTAAGCACTATGCAAGAAAAGGGTCCGTTTTCACTGTGGAAATGTGGTGTGTCCACGTTGCATTTTGGGCCGTTTCCTGTTGTGGGCACTAGGCCTACCCACACAAGTGAGGTATCATTTTTCTCGGACGAATTTGGGAAATGCAGGGTGAGTGGAATTTTGTGGATCCAAGCAGATTCCAGAACTTTCCACCACAGAAATGTGAGGAAAATGTTTTTTTTTAAACATTAGGAGGTTTGCATGGGATTCTGGGTAACAGAACCATTTTTCTCGGAAGACTTTGGGTGGAATTTTCTGGATCCACACAGATTCCAGAACTTTCCACCACAGAAATGTGAGAAAGTGTGTTTTTTTGGACAAATTTTGAGGTTCGCAAGGGAATCTGGGTAACAGAACCTGGTGAGAGCCAGACAAGTCACCCCATCCTGGATTCCCCTGGGTCTCTAGTTTTAAAAAATGTATAGGTTTGCAATGTTTCCCTAGGTGCCGGCAGAGCTAGGGTTCAAAATCAACAGCTAGGCACTTTGCGAAAAAGGGTCCGTTTTCACTTTGAAAATGTGGTGTGTCCACGTTGCGTTTTGGGCCGTTTCCTGTCGCGGCCACTACACCTACCCACAAAAGTGAGGTATCATTTTTATTGGGACACTAAGGGGAACACAAAATTGTAGAGCAATTGTTATTACCTATTAACTTTCAATGCATTTCTGCCTTCCAAATGTAAGACAATGTGTAAAAAAGAAGTCACTTTGAAAAATGACCTATAATTCACATGGTGGTATGGGTACCCACAATTTCGGAGATGTGCAAATAGCTACTGTTTCTAAACTCTATTTTTTGTTCTGATTTCAGAAATACATAGGTGACTTTCATACCAATGTTTACCTGTTTTTTTTTTCCAAATTAATTGCTATATACCTGGTACACAATAAGAAACCATTGCAAGACACTACTCAGTTATTGGCTCTGGGTTCTTCGGGTTCTTGGTGAACCTACAATTCCTATATATCCCCACAACCAGAAGTGTCTAGCAGATGTAATGGCATATTTCTTTCAAACATCTGTCATACTTAGTAGAGGTCACAGGTGAAAATGTTGGCACAAATGGCTGTTTTTTAAACTCTTCTTCAATTGTTTCTATTTTCAACTGTTAGTTTCTATACTAAACCCTTGAAGGATCTACACAAATGACCCCTTGCTGAATTCAAAATTTGCTCTACCTTTCAGAAATGTATAACTTTCCAGGATCCATCATTGCTTTCATACCTATTTTTACCATTAACAGGAAGGAGGTTGAAAGCACAACAAATAGCAAAAATAGGCTATATCCCAGAAAAATGCCAAAACTGTGTAAAAGATTTTGGTTTACTGACAAAAGTCTGCTTGTCCCTGAAAGCTGGGAAGATGGTGATTTCAGCACCACAACCCCTTTGTTAATACCATTTGCTGGGAAAAAACAGAATTTTTTATCTGTAGCCCTTTTTTCCCATTTTTCCCCAAAAAACTAAATATTGCTGTATTTTGGCTACTTTCTGGGGCCCTTCCGGGGTAATCAACAAACCCTAGGTACCTTTAAAATCCCCATGATGTTGGAAGAAAAGGACGCAATTTTAACATGGATACCTTATGTGGTCAAAAAGTTACAGGGGCCTAAGTGAACTACCCCAAATAGCCAAAAAAAGGCTTAGCACGGGGGAGGGGGGAGGCCTAGCAGCGAATGGATTAATGCTGAATGATCAAGGCTGTTGTGGGATGGCACCAAGCATTGCATAAACTTCAGGGTTGTTCACTGTAAGCAAGTATTGTTTCCCACAGCTCGCACAGTTAGGGAGGCACAACTGTGGCCTTAATTGAATGTTTCCAGTATAAGGTTGGATTCGCTAAGCAGACTGAAAGCCATGTTGTTTTAACAAAATATGGCCTTAACTTCAGTCCGACAGACTTTTGATCTACAGGTTGCAAGGTCTTCGGCAGAGAGACAGGCCCTGGTCTGTACACACTTTTTCAAGTATTGCTTTTTAGGATCTCAGTTTAAAATGATTTTTATGCTTTTTATGACTTTAGCTTTATTATCATTTAGCTAACCCTGTTGACCTTTTATTGAGAAGTGTGTGTCATGTCCTTTAGGATAGTCCTGTTATGTATACCCCTTTTTCACATACATTTTCATATCCACACAACAATAACAGTTCTGAACAGGTGACCTTTTACCTAGTAGCTTGGTCCTGTCTCTTTGACACCAGCTCTTAGAATTCTATCCTAATCCCTGTACCTGACGTACATAAACATGTCCTTAGGCACGGGATATTTACTCTGTATAAGGATCACCGCTTTTTTTCATCCTTGGCAAACAGCCAGCTGTGCATGATCGCATTTGTTTGGAAAAACATTTATGATTGTTTTCAAAACAGTGTAGAAGAAACTCTGGAGTGACCACTCTCGTATATAAGACCCTTATTCCCCCCCTACAAATTAGAGGAGAATTAATTCCAAGCTGACACGGGGTCCTGCATGCTGAATCTTTGACATACAGCGGTCTGGCATCCCTTTTGGGGTATGATCTTCAAAGCAGAGAAGGGGTCCTTTATTATCAACCATCAGGTGAGGTGGCTGGTTCTTCCCTATGGGGATTCTTGGCTACAGATACGCATACACATGCCACACATACAGATCTAGGCTAGAATAGGTACATTTAGGCAAAATACACATTTTAGGAATATGCAAGTGCTACTGTTTTTATTTGAACTGCTTATGTTCATCTTATTAGCACTATGGTAGAAATGTATCTACTATTTACTATATTGGTACTAGCAATCTCTTTTGTATGCTTCTGTCTCCTGATTGTCACAGCAAATATTTTTTATACAAGACTGACGCTGGACCAATAAATACTTATTGAAACATCCTAATCGCCATCCTGTGTATTTTCTGAGAGTAAGCAAGCACGAGTGACTGAGCAAAAAGTACTGTACTGTTTTCCGGGATCCCTGAGAAATCAGGGTTGTCATGTTGAGTAGTTGCCAGAAACTACCTACACCACTGTAAGATAAAGGGGGGTGGAAGTGGCACTGTAGAGCTAGATTGTCTAATGGCTGACAGATCCTGTGGGAGTGTCAGGAAGCAGTTGAGACACCAAGCCCTCAGTTTAGGTTATCCAAAATGCGCAGGCCCTGAGGATTCCTAGGAACTACACAACACTGTCTAACCTGCTCTTCTCCACCTTCCCTGACTTCTAGTTTCTTAATGCTGGGCCTGATCACTACCTCATCAACATATTCATTGCCAATGAGCTCAGGAATAGTCTGGCCTGTGGGAATGCCCCACAAATTCTCACCCCGGCTACCAACCTGAAAAACCTTCAACCGTACAATTTTGCCCAATTGTTAGATGGTGTTCACAATCCCATCTAGATTCAATGGATAATATCTTTGCCCACCTAAAGATGAAAATCATCTCTGCCATGGATACCGCCAAAGAAACCTTCATCATAACCCAACAAATTGGTGTACAAAAAAATCTCCTTCAGCTAAAACAAAACAGCGCTCTTGAAAAGTGGGTTAAAACTTAAACTTAAACTGTAATAGAGCAAAAAAGAATACTTTGAATCATTCATCAATAACACCTATATCTCAACCAAAGAACGATAACACATTATCAAAAAGATGGTTACCCCAAGCTATATGTCCATCCTCCTTTTACACTCCACTGAAAAACCACCCTCAAACTAAACTCTGGACTAGGAAACTGAGATGCAAAGTATACTCACATCCTTCAAGAAATCATCGCCTCTTTGGAACATATGCAGTGCCTAAGTTATTAATCGAGGCCTCCTAGCTCAAGCGCCACGCATCACAACACACCAATGTTCTTTAGGGCATAGCTAACAACAACAAGGCATGTAAACCAGCACAGGATGTTTTGTACTTCAAATATGAAAAGTATACCATTAGGCCTGTGCATGTCTTCTTTTGTTGTAGAGTGGTAATTCCTTAAAGTGGCTCCACCCACCCGTCATGATGAAGACCCAGTTCCAAATCAGACAATAGGAATTGAAATGTTGACGCTTGTCCTTTTCAAGATTCTAAACAAATGGGTGGATATTTGTCCCTATATATCTCTGTCATTATTTAGGTAGAACTGGTCAAAATGGGGGTGAGGGGGTTAACAATTATTTTTACCTTGTTCTCACACATTATTCCACTCACTGGTCACAGCACTGTAGTCCACACTGTTTGACATTCTGAGTGTACTGTACATTGAATGATATCGATACCCGTTATAAACTGTGATTTTACAGCTTCCCCCTTTTTATGCGGTCAGTGATGGAGAGACTACTGGTGCCGCATTATACTAATTACCTAATGAAGCACAGGAAACAACTCCTTTGGGAACCGTGTTTTGTCTCTTTCACAGTATACCCAGTTACCATTTGCATTACTGTATTTTTCTTGTCTTTTGATAGCTAAGCTGAACCTACTGATGAGCCTAAGTAGGCTGAAACTGGCCTGTAGCTGCTTGTGGTTCCATCTATAAGGAACTGTGCCCACCCTGCCACAGGACTGAAGCTGCACTACACCCCTCATTCACCAGTACGTTGAAATGGCCTGGGTTAGTTGTGTTCCCGTCTCGAAGGGACCAGGTCTGTCAGTTTGGGTTCCACTATTCCAAGAGTGATTTGCTTAAAATTGTTTTCTGTCAGCAAAAATGTGATTGTTGATAATACGGCCCAAGTAGATGCCAGTGGGTGAAAAGAATTCAGGCACTCCTTCCATTACTTTTTCATTTAAAGAACTTGAGCATAGATGTAAATTATTCAAAAGTACTTTGGGTCAGGTTTACTGATGTTTTTTCCTTATTTAAAGCACTTAACTGTCTGTTTTATCTAGTATATCTCTTTGTTTAGTACCTAGCCGTTTGATTTGCGGTCTTTTATTAATAAATCCCTTTCCATTAAAATATTTATGTATGAAAATGGATTCTGGGTTGTGGAGACATTTGGAGACATTTTTACAGTTATTTCATGCAATGCGGCTCAGCAAGGGAACTTGCTGTGCCATGCTGAGAGAAACAGAGAGTGCAAAAATGCTCCTTATTAACAAAGATATGGAGCATTTCTGTTCTCTCCTTGTGCTGGCACACTGTGTGCATCCTAGCACCTAAGCAGGCACTCTTGCACTATAGTATAAGTGTGCCTGTGTTACGAGCAGGATTGTTTTTGGAAGGGATACCTTCCTATACCCCAAAAAATCCTTATCAACATATTTCTCTTTCCATGTGTGCTGCAGAATGCCTGGAATCAGGCAGTAAGAAGGAGAAATAAAGATATTTCTTCTTGTTATTCTTGTTATGTTCCTCTCGGGTAGGTGCACCATTTTAGGACATACACAGGTTTGCAATTCTTTATAAATCTGGATTTGCATCAAAACACATAGGTGAACGCGTAGTTCACCCATGCAACCCCTACCTGATGCAAAGTGATGCAGGCAGTGTGTTGTGTTACTCGTTATTTACTGAACCACAAAATGGCTTTGCATGGCTTAGTAACTGACAAAAATGATTTTGAGTCGGTGCTGCACTATAATTCTGACCCAAACAGCCATCCGGAGAAGAGCAGAGTGGGCCTGATGAAGGGTCTCTCAGTCACCTTCAAGCTCTTTTTAATATTGGCAAAAAAGGCCTGCCACTGGGGGACTAAATCTGGACCGGGGTAGTGCAGCCTTGACGATTATTTGCTGGTATTTAGTTACCATATTCTCTGCCGTCTTAATGAGTAACACACCCTCTCTGACATCATTCTGCTTGGCTCCTGTGTTCTGCAGGCTTCGGGAATCTAGAGCGTGAGGTCCCAAAGTTACCTTGCAGCACTGTAGATCATTTAATTGCTTAACCATGTGGTCTGTATTGCAATTTCTGAAGCGCTGCCTTGGTTACAGCGCCACATGCCATGCAGGGTCATGCTGTACAGGCTCATGACGGCGCCCGAACTGGACCGGAACGTATCAGAGCGCTTTACACGAGCACCAGTTATGTTACAGATGGACCAATTCACTGTTGTAGAGGGTCACACGGCCTCTACGCGTTCAGGCATACGCACGCACCCCTCGTGACCGGGCGCGGTTACGGGGGTATATAATAAATGGGCCGAGGTCGCACGTGACCTTACGGCCGGACCATACTACCAAGCAGTCGTGTACCTTATTTATCCCGTCCGTAGTATAGGCCGCAGTCCCCGTCCCAGCACCGCTACACTGGCGACGAAGGTGTGGTGCGAATCCCCGCCGCAGTGCCCCTCGTATCTGCCCGGAGGAGAGCGCGCGGACGCCCGCTGTACGCGGTGCGCGTTGAAGGTGTGGCCGAGTCCCGATCGGCCGTGCGGCAGCCGAGGTGTTCCCTGCTGATCGCGCATCCCCGGCGCGAGTCGGAGCATCCGGAGGAGGCGGTGTGTGTGCCCTCAGCCCGATCATCTTCCCCGGTGAGAAAGCGCGCGGGTGCGCGTGTGAAGCCTGCATCGGCCCAGCGCGTGTGCAGCACGAGAGCGTTGGAGAAAGTGGCGGCTCTACGCGCGAAGGTCCGCACGTTTCCTGATTGGTCACGAACATCGTGGGGAGGAGCGCAGGAGAGGCAGGGGGCCAGAGAGGCTACCAGAAACCCAGCAGGTGAGAGGAGGCTGTCCTGTTGACACTGGAGGGGACACTGCTGAATTGGGAGGCACAGAATCACCTGCTACAGCTGAAAAAATATATATAAAAGTGTTAAAAAAATTAAAAAAAAGTAGGGAAGAAGCATTGGACTGCTAGCACACCTGCAGGGGCCAAGAAAAAAAAAAGAGTGAAACCGCCCTCAACAACTACTTTGATCCCCAAATGAATCCTGATTACGAAAGATTCAACCTGCGGCAGGCTCGCCAAGGGGAGACAGAGACAATGGACATGTACTACGCGAGGCTCAGGAGGCTGGCGGCCACATGTACTGGCATAGACCAAAACGACGAGAGCCGGGCGCAGCTAATCGCCGGATGCAAGGCCGTGTCACTGAGGCGCCTTATCCTGCAGCAACCAGGTATCTCACTGGATGAAATTCTGATCCTAGCGCGCTAACACGAACTCTCGGACAAACGCGCAGAAGAAATGGAAACAGTGAGGCTGCGGAATACGTCGGGGGCGGCGGCACCCAAGCCAGTGCGGATCAAAGAGGAAGTAGTGGAGGCCATACAGAGGCACTCCGGAGGTGCACCACGACGGGGTACCGGGCCACGGCCCCACAGCAGGTGCGGATATTGCGGTTTCGACCACGGAGACCAGGAGAGATGCCCCACGAGAGGGCAGGCATGTGCGAAGTGCAGGAAAGCCAACCACTATGCCAGCATGTGTCGAGGGCGAGGAGGCAGAGCACGTGGCGGTGCTCCACGCGGACGCCCCGGAAGCCTGAAGCACCTCACGCTAGAGGACAGGGAGTCTGGAGCGCAACCAGACGAAGCCCCGGAGACGGCGTACTACGAAGATGATGACGACGTCTTCGTCATCTCCTTCACAGGACGTGGGGGCAAGAAGAGGCGTCCGCCGCCCATGTGCCACATCCTAGTCAATGGCTCACCGGTGCAAGCACTAATAGACACAGGGGCGTCCGTGAACATCATGGACTCTCACCAGTTTGACCGGTTACAACCAAAGCCAAGGCTCTCACCTAGCAAACCCAGGATTTTCACATACGGGGGAACGGAGCCACTCCCCCTGCGGGGCATGATCGAGGTAGAAGTGTCCAGTGGCGCGCATACGCTGACGGCGACGTTCCATGTCACGGAGGGTGGAACAGGCACGCTCGTAGGATGCCATACAGCGGAAGACCTCGAACTGGTGTTCTTCGCCAAACAAGTGCATGATATCCACACAGAGGATATCTTGAAAGACTTTCCCCAGCTCTTCACGGGGTTAGGGAAGCTAAAGAACCTACAGGTAAAGCTACACATAGACAGGAGCGTACAACCAAGAACACTCCGACACAGAAGGATACCGCTGCACATCCGCCCGCTGGTGGAGAAGGAGCTGCAAGCACTGGAGGACTTAGGCGTCATCGAAAAGGTGTCGGGGCCCACACCATGGGTGTCTCCCCTAGTGGTGGCGCCCAAACCGAAACAACCGGGTGCGATTCGCCTGTGTGTGGACATGCGACTTCCCAATCAAGCCATCAGACGGGAGCGGCATGTGACCCCGACGATGGACGACATCGTTGCGGACTTGAATGGGGCACAATGGTTTTCAAAGTTGGACCTCAACTCGGGCTACCACCAACTAGAGTTGGCCCCGGAGAGCAGGTATATTACCACCTTCTCGACGCACGTGGGGTTGAGGAGGTACACCCGGCTCAGCTTCGGGGTGTCGTCGGCGGCAGAGGTTGTTCAGAATGTGATTCAGGAAACCCTGTCAGGACTCGTCGGAGTGATCAACCTGAGGGACGACATTCTCATCTACTCCAAAAGCCTGGAAGAACATCACGCCAGACTTCGGGTGACGCTGCAGCGGATGGTGGATTGTGGCCTCACGCTGCACAAGAAGAAGTGTACGTTCTATCAGAACTCGATCGACTTCTTCGGGTATGTGTTCTCCAGGGAGGGGCTGAAGGTGGACCCTCGGAAGGCGGCGGCAATCCGGAATGCACACGTGCCACAAAGTCCCACGGCAATAAGAAGCTTTCTTGGCATGGCAACATACTACGGCCGGTTTCTGCCGAATATGGCCACGCTGGCAGAGCCCCTGAGACAGCTGACAAAGGCCGGGGCGCCATGGACTTGGACACCACGGGAGGACGCGGCATTCCAAGAGGTGAAGAAGGCGCTCCTGGACCAAACAACGATGGCGTATTTCCACCCAGGACGGAACACAGAGTTGGTGGTGGACGCCAGCCCGGTGGGGCTAGGCGCGGTGCTGCTACAGGAGGCCAGGCCAGGAGTGTACACGCCCGTGTCGTACGCCAGTCGGGCGCTGTTGCCAACTGAAACGCGATACGCACAGATAGAGCGCGAGGCCCTGGCCATCCGCTGGGCCTGCCAGCACTTTCATATATACCTATTTGGTCACCCGTTCAAAGTCATAACGGACCACAAGCCGCTGGTGCCACTTTTCAGCGGATCAAACAGGCTGGCACCACCGAGGATCGAAAGGTGGGCGGTGCAGTTGCAGGCCTACTCATTCCAACTGATTTTTCGCCCGGGGGCCAACAACCCTGCGGATTTCCTGTCAAGACACCCTCCACCTGGGGACGAGTGAGCCCCGTCGGACGACGGCTTATGGACTGAGGCCTTCGTGCAGATGGTGGAAGAGGACGCGCGTCCGCCGGCGATCACTAAGGCGGAGATGTGCGAGGCCACGGAACAAGATACCACGCTTCAGCTCATCAAGGACGCTCTTTCCACGGGTCGTTGGCACAGGTTCCTGGACGGAGTGGCAGACCCGGTGGAGGATGAGCAGAATGCAAGAAAACAGCTGTGGAAGGTGCGACACGAGCTGAGCGTGGGAGAATCAGGCCTGGTACTGAGAGGCCAGAACATTGTAGTCCTGCATGACCTCCAGAGACGTCTAGTATCCATAGCGCATCAGGGCCACCAAGGTGCTGGGAAGACGAAGGCGAGACTCCGGTCCAAAGTATGGTTCCCGGGCATGGATAGACTCGTCGATGAGGAAGTGCGGACCTGTCACTCGTGCGCGATAACAGGGGCTGACCCTGTTCCAGCACCGGTGATCACTGAGGAACCCTGGGCATCCCTGTATCCAGTGGGTACCTGGATGCCCCCGGACCGGGACCCGGTGCGAACACAGCAAAGGCGCCAACAGAATAACAACAAGGCCACGGTGCAGCGAGGGGCCAGAGCCCCGAACATTCAAGTGGGTTCGAAAGTTATCCTAAAAGACCGGCACCCTGGCTGGAAGTTCCGCACACCCTATGAACCGGAAATCTGGATAGTAAACCAGGTGCAGGGGACGATGGTCACAGCACAGAGGGGGCGACACACTGTCGTAAGGAATGTGTCCTGGTTCAGGGTGATACCGAGCAACTCGCCCGGCGGCTCAGGCGACCCGGATGACGACGAAGACCAGGGGGCAGCCGACTATCCACGCAGTCAGGAAGCGGGGGTCGCAGGGCCGGAGAGCCCGGCAATGCCGCAGCCCGGGGAAGGCGGCGAACGTCCGAGGAACCCTAGCCACGGCGGGGTTGTGGAAGAGTCCGGCCCGAGGGGCCGCCTGGCAGCGAGACCCCTGCACCCCAAGAGACAGGGTTTCGGAGCCAAAGGTACCAGCTAAGGCCGAACCCGGCCCCCAGTCAAAAACTGAAGGACTATGCCTGTCGAGTGGATGGAAGCAGGGGGATGCCGATGGGGCCTAGGCCAAGAGCGCACTGAAGACTTTGGACACATAGGCGATAACTCTAATTCTCGTTCTCTCTCTTTCTTTCTCTCTCTCTCTCTCTCTCTCTCTCTCTTTCTTTCTATCTATCTTTCTTTTGATTCTACAGTTTGGAGTCCCGCTGGTTGTTTGGCCGCTAAAGGTTTGGAGGGATGTAGAGGGCCACACGGCCTCTACGCGTCCAGGCGTATGCACACACCCCTCGTGACCGGGCACGGTTACGGGTGTATATAATAAATGGGCAGAGGTCGCACGTGACCTTACGGCCGGACCATACTACCAAGCAGTCGTGTACCTTATTTGTCCCGTCCGTAGTATAGGCCGCAGTCCCCCGTCCCAGCACCACTACAACTGTTAGGCACTGAGGGGATTAAAGCAGTAGCGGCCGTGGAGGAAGTGCCGTGGGGCGGTGGGGCAGGGGAGGGGCAGGCTGGGGGGGCGTAGTAAACTCCGGCTCACAGCCGACCGGATTAATGTAAACAAATAAATAAATAAAACGAATTTTGTTGCACGCGCTGAAACGCCAAATGCTTTTCAGCGCGTGCAATGAAATTCGTTTTATTTATTTATTTGTTTACATTACTCCGGTCGGCCGTGAGCCGGAGTTTACTACCCACCACCCTGCCCCACTCCACCGCCCCGCTGCACTCCCTCCACGGGGCGCTACTGATTAAGTGACTTGCCCAGAACCACAGAATGTTGAGCGTCCCTGCTGAGACTCGAACCCGGTTCTCCAGCTCCGAGTCAACCGCCATTGCCGTTAGGCCACATTATTTTAATTTAAGACAATGGATTTATTATTTTGGCCAAACAATTGTGAGTGTAGTGAATCTCCAACATTGTCTAAACGCTTCCGTGCACTTCACTGTTGTTTTTCACTTCTCACTCAACAAACTGACAAGGGCTATTTGAGTCAGACAAACGCTTTTCCTGTGAGTTCCGCGCTTCCTCATATTCCGGTGGGTCTGAGTTAATTGAACTACAAGGTAGAAGTCAGAAACATTACAGTTTTCTCTTTGTGCTAGTCAACATCTTCAATTGCGATCATCGAAACCACGTCTTACCCTCCTTTCTTATTAGTGCCTGTCCATAGACACCGTTAGTTTGTTTGTGAAACCACTGCTAATCCCATCCTTCATCTATACAGAACACTGGCATATTACGATCGTTAAAATCTTTTCTCACTGTTTCGTTCCCGTAGCATTATGACTTTCTCAAGACATAAAGTGGTGCATACAATTTAATGTACGGTCTAAGTGGGCCACCCTATGGTCTTCTTTGTGTATTGCAGGCATACATTAAGAATGCATGCCAGACCTGGTGCATTGTTTGTTGGAGGGACAATTAATGATTATGGCTAACAACAAATAACTTATCAAGCTACAAGTTTTGTTCTGATCTGTAGACATTAATTGATTTTATAGGTGTTGTACTAGTTTTTGTACTAGAATCTGTTCTGTATATCCTTTTTTGTGCGTTTTTTATTGAGTGTATTTAATCAAGTACACTTGTTTGATTAATTGTTCTGTTTCGACATGACCTGTTTTCCTTATTTTGATTATCTGATATATGTGTTGTGAGAGAATATTAAAACATATCTATTTTTGTTGTTAATTTATGTAGTATGGAATATTATCTATTTAATTAGATTTATCATATCCATTGTGATTATACATAAAAGATTCTTTGCATTTACATGTTATTTTGGCCTATAATCGCTGAGTGTATGTACTATATTCAATGGGTTACCAAGGGGATTTTTTGTTGCAATGTTCAATTACAGTGATGACATACTAGTTTTTGGGGCACTCAAAAGAAACACGATAAAGCTGATGCAGGTCACACTTTAAATACTGCAAAGTGTGAGTTACATAAAATCAAACTCAAATTCTTTGGTCATATCTTTTATGATGGGGAGATTGCCCCGGATCCAAATAAAGTACAGGCCTTGTCATCCACTTCTTCCACACACAATGTAACTATGCCACAATGGACCACTGAGAGATGTGTGGACATTGATAAACTTCACACCACTGATTTGTCTCACAAACACAAAATGAAGATGCATGCAGCATCGCTGTGCTCAGAGCACCATGTTCAAAAGAAGAGACAAAGTTATTGTCAGGCAGAAACGGAAATGCAAGTCTGATGCTCCTTTTGATGCTGACCCACTGAGGGTTGTGGCTAGTAAAGGACACATGGTGACTGCTCACCGTCCTGGTAAGTCCATTACACAATATTCTTCATATTTCAAGCACCTGCCTTGACATTCACAACTCCAGGTGTTAGAAGTGAGACTTATCCACCTGAGAATCCAGCGAGCCCAATGATGCTACCAATGTCTCTGTCTCGGGTTCCAGTCATGGACACTTCACCGATAGCTCTGCAGCCTCAGATGACCAGATCTGAGTGATTGATTTTAGCACCAAAACATCTTATTGAAAAGTTGTGATGTATAAATGTATTATTTGTACTTTTTATTTAACAAAGGGGGAGATGTAGTGCCTTGTGAGTTAGAGATGATGGGACCCTTTTGGTCCTAAAGGACTTCGTAGAACAGTGACGAAAGTGCGAAGGTGTGGGTGATGGAATTCATGATGCAGAATGTTCAGTTAGCAGTTAAACACTGAGGAATAAAGATGTGTAATAGCAAGCTCTGTGTGGAGCATGATCATTTGGATTTACCTGGGCTGGGGAGGACGCTACACTGTGCAAGTGTTTACGGGGATTAGCGTTAGTAAACCATTCGGGGACAATGCCCTCATTTGATTGTTGCAATATGTCAATTTTGTGTCCATAATTGTGTCGCCTATATCTGTCTCCCATTGTGCCTTAGCACTGGCATTTGTAAATGGATTGTTCAGGCTGATTTGATGCATACAGTTTGGACACCAGGTGTTTGCTTTATTGAGAGTTTAAAATACTCATGAGGGTTGTGGAAGTAGTCTTCTCTTGGGGAAATATCACATAGCATATCCTACGGAGCGCTCCGGAGGCCAAAGTATGTAAATATGTCAAGGGCAAAAAAGGCAGCTTGATCTGTAATGATTGAGTAATCTAAGATTTGATTGGTTTGAAACAGATCACTGGTCAAGTGAATCTCTCATTTTCAAAGTCTCTGGAGTGTTGCTTTGTGACTGGTGAGTAATGTTAGTGGTAAATGTTTTAGGGGTTGTTCTCGTGAGTAGAGTAACAAACACCTCAGACACCTGCAAAGCCCAACCCTGGCCAGTTGCGTGTATGCACTGAATCTATCTCAGAATAGTTGTGGCATGCAACTTGCAAGATCACAGCACCTAGTGGAGTGGGATATGCTGTATCCTGTTCTATTGCCAGGTTTGTGATAAAATGGGTGGCAATAGACAGTAGTGCTCAACGTGTGCTTGGAAACAGAAGTAGTATAATTCAATATCAGGCACCACTAGTCCTCCTTGACTGTATGACAATATCAGCATCTGTCAGCAAAGAAGGGGGTGTAACACACACAATCTAGAGAGATTATTTGTGACTTTAGTGTTTTGAAGAATTGCTGCTTTAGTGATTTGGGAATGTTGTAAAAGAGGTATAGGAGTATAGGTAAGAGAATAATTTCCATTACAGTGATTCTACCTGCCAACTATAGTAGGAGCTGATTGAAATGTTGGATCTGCCCCCTCAATTTATGATATAGCCACACCATAATTTTCAGTAATTACTGTGGTTCTATCTCAACTAATCATCACTCCAAATATTTAATGGATGTTGAGCTCCAGGACAGAGGAAAGTCTAGCTCTTAGATCTTTGTGCCCATGTTAGTGGCAGGATGATGGACATATTTCCATTAACTGCAATACCAGACAAGTGTAGTTGTTGTGTCACACACGCCAGGAGTTCAGATGCTAAAGGATTGGGAATAGCGGACATTCCTGGCGAATGCCCTTCTCAATAAGGAAAGTGTCAGATAGCAGTATATTTAAGTGGATACTTGTAATGGGGTTAGGGTTTAGAAGCCATACTAAGTTTATGATGGTTGTAGGCATACCATACGGGCTAATATTGCAAGGAGATTTCACCACTCTAAAGATTCAAAAATGTTAGTGCCGACTAAGAAGACCATCACCGTTTCCCTCCCTCGGTTTAGATGGTAGATTAAAGAAAAGTTGAGAAATTAAATCCATACTACAAATGGCTGACACATAATCGGATGAAAGCCTGCCATAAATCATGTAGGAGGAATAGGTAAGCATTCATACAATGATATTAAATAGTCTATAATGGGGACAAATAGCAGTCTTGCAAAGGGCGCTCTCTGTACTCATCCCCTTTAAGGGAAAATAAATAAGAGTCCTATTATATAGAATGGTCCACTTTCAAACTACAGTTTGCTACAATTTGTACAGGAATTTAACAAAACTTTATTAAATATGTGTTATGGTGTTTTTACAATGTGTGTAACAAAGAATCTTTAAATACATGAGGGGCTGGAAATGAGATTAAGCGGTCCAGCACACGCCCTCCCTGAATGAGCTAATTCTCTACAATCAACGTGTGCTGTACCATTGGCCCATCAACACTTTCCTGGTTCAATGGAAATGTGAAGGTCAGACAGAAAGAGGTATCCTTCATAGGATGCACTGACCCTCACCAATCGAAGTGGCATTAGTCATCAGTGGGATGTGCTCCTCTAAAGGCTGATGCTGTAATGCGCAGTGGACTCCTCTCGGGCACTCTTCGCCGGAGATCTTTTTCTCACCTAGTCCTGTGTTGACCAGGCAGTTGAGTGTTGCCCTTTGCTAATTACAGGAGAGGGTGTGGGAAATTGGGATAGTGATTACATTTGGCTATGTGTTACCTAATGTGGAATCTTTAATACTCATGCTTAAAAAAACTGTGAACCAATAGGGAGAATAATGAACCCTAGGTGCAGTGAGAAGGGCAAGATGTTTCTTGTCTCATGTGCTCAAACGAGTCAATGGCAATTCTTCAGGACCAGTGTTGAGGCCTTAATCTACCATGAGATAGGATATACAAGTAAGACTAATTTATGATTAAGTAAATCAAATAATATACATTAAAAAGTTTTTGGAATTCTAAATTGTTAACTCACTAAATGTTACACAGAAGTATCAATGATGATGAGTCAGGATTTGTAGAGTGCACAGCTATTCCAAAGCATGTCATAGTGCCAATCTGTATCATACATACAAAACAGAAAAATGTATTTAAAAATGGTCATTTTTCTGACGGCTCCATCTTGTCAAATTTGTTTTCGAAGTTCAGCGTACATTTAAAGTCAAGACATTTTAGTGCCAAGCTCCCCATGCTTGACTTCATAAGCCACCTTTTACTGACATACAGCCGCTACCCTAATTTTAGTTGTTCCAGTGTTACCTTGCTGATAGATTCAGGACTGTTCAATGCCTCTCTCATGTCCAGCTAGGAAAGCCATGACTTTACATATGAAACCAAGCTAATTTACATCTCATGTCCAAGCCTTTCAGTTCAGAGAATGCATTCTTATATGGAATTAGAATCTTGTTGCCACAACATTCATATCTGTTGGAGATGGCCCTTTTTGCAGGGTTATCCCCAAACATTGCTTCTTCCTCCTATTTATTTCCTGACCTGCTGTTGTTGGTTTTAGGACTCTGGGCACTTTCTCACTGCTGATCAGTGCTAAAGTGCATATGCTCTCTGGGAAAATTGTGTTATGGATTGTTGTTTCCATGATTGGCATATTTGGTTTACTTGTCAGTCGCTAGCAAAGTGCACTGAGTGTGTCCGGGCCTGTACATCAAATGCTACCAGTTGGCCTGCAGGACTGATTATGCCACCCACATGAGTGGCCCTGAAGAGGTAACTCAGACCTGCCACTGCAGAGTATGCGTGCAGTTTGTAACTGTCATGTCGACTTGGCAAGTGCACCCACTTGCTAGGCCCTACCCTTCCCTTTTCTTACATGTGAGTCACCCCTAAGATAGGCCCAAGGTACCCCTGTGGGCAGGGTGAAGTGTATGTGAAAGGTGGGATATGCCCTGATGTGTGTGGCATGTCCTGATAGTGAAATACTGGCAATGATATTTTTCACGATTGAAAGGCTATCTGGTCCGTAGGAAACCATGTGAGTTAATTTATAGCATATTATAAATATAACTTCCCAATGGGACCAGATAGAAAAATAAAGTTTAGTATGCCGGAACTCAGAATCTAAAGATGCACTTTTTAGTAAAGGTGATTTTTACATTCTGTGTTTTTTTTTAGAAAGTAGGTATTTTCTTGCTTAGCCATCCTGTGTGCATCTGCTAGGATGTGTATTGAATGTCTGGATTTGGGGTGACAGAGGTTGGGGAGGTGCATTCTCTCAGATGACCTGGGCTGCATTCAGAGTAGTGGGAGGAGTTTTCACTAGCACCTGAATAGGCCTGGTCTGCATTTACAGTGGTGGGAGGAGATTTCCCTTGCACCTGAATAGGCCCTGTCTGCCTTTGACAATGCTGTCTCCCCCTCCTGCCAGGAAGCTGCCCCAGAGAGGACATCACTGGTTCTGGCTGGGCACAGACACTCACTACCTAAGAGTACAAATTATTTTGGGCTATAGAAAGTGGGTCCCAATCTTTAGAACTCTTTTGGACCAAGAAGACTGTTTAGAAGAAGAGCTGTAGAAGCTATGAGGAGGAACTACCACTTTGCTGAGTGCTTTTCTGTGTTGGCCTGCAGTGGCTGCTTCTGTCTTGGGCAGTGAAAGGACTATACTGAACTTTCTACAACTTATTTCTTTGAGTATCTCCAAGGGCTTGAGTTAGAGCTTGCCCCCTTTTCAAGAAGTCTCAGGAACAGCAAAGACTTCAAGTTATTTTGCCCTCAGCACTGGGGACTGTGTGTTTTGTGCTGCAACAGAAGAAAAAGCAACCCAACGCCATCTACGACGCCGCTGTCGACTCTGTGTCCTGAAGCACCACAGAGGGCACTGCCACAACTCCGTACCATGACTCTGGTCTCACTGACGATGCCACCTGATGCCACCACCAAGCCGCTGCTCGCACCATGACCTGTGGGCACCGCACTCGGCACCGCCTTGCTTCACAATGCCGCCTTGGTATCCCTGATGCTTCACGCCGACATTGATGCCGCTGCTTGCACCGTGGTTCGCGGACATCTCTCATAAAGTTACACGATGCACCACCCTCATTCTGCACCGCAGCCTTGGCCTACTGAGGCAGGCGGCATTGATTCCAGTTCATCAGCCGATGACAGCACTTCAGCACCGATGACGTCGCTGCTTGCACCGTGACCTGCCAGCACCGCGACGACCATTGCATCACTTCGCACCAAGACTCTGGTCTCACCGACGATGTCATCTGATGCCGCCATCGAGCCGCTGCTCACACCATGACCTGAGGGCATCGCACGCCGCACCACTGCACTTCGCACCGCAGCACCCAATGCCCGCCGACGGCAGTGCTCCTGACTTCAACCTCAAGGAGTTTTATCTGCAATGCATGTGATTTCGAGGGCCCGACAACTCCTGTATCGACCTCTGGAACCCACGTCTGCGGACGCCGTGCTTTCGGAAGCTCAACAAGAGGTCGCCGATACCCTGCATTTCTAAAGGTATTGTATTGTGGGTCTCTCCAACACCGTAGCTGTCCCGCGACGCCGCTGTCAGCCAGAACTGTTTGGATTTGTTTGTTCACAATGCCGCCTTGGTATCCCTGATGCTTCACGCCGACATTGATGCTGCTGCTTGCACCGTGGTTCGCGGACATCTCTCATAAAGTTACACGATGCACCACCCTCATTCTGCACCGCAGCCTTGGCCTACTGAGGCAGGCGGCATTGATTCCAGTTCATCAGCCGATGACAGCACTTCAGCACTGACGACGTCGCTGCTTGCACCGTGACCTGCCAGCACCGCGACGACCATTGCATCACTTCGCACCAAGACTCTGGTCTCACCGACGATGTCATCTGATGCCGCCATCGAGCCGCTGCTCACACCATGACCTGAGGGCATCGCACTCCGCACCACTGCACTTCGCACTGCAGCACCCAATGCCCGCCGACGGCAGTGCTCCTGACTTCAACCGCAAGGAGTTTTATCTGCAATGCATGTGATTTCGAGGGCCCGACAACTCCTGTATCGACCTCTGGAACCCACGTCTGCGGACGCCGTGCTTTCGGAAGCTCAACAAGAGGTCGCCGATACCCTGCATTTCTAAAGGTATTGTATTGTGGGTCTCTCCAACACCGTAGCTGTCCCGCGACGCCGCTGTCAGCCAGAACTGTTTGGATTTGTTTGTTCACAATGCCGTGATAGTCCCAGACAGAGCTGTCAACTTCAAGGAACTTTATTTCAAGGTTATTTCGGTAACTGAAGATTTCTAAGTACTGCATTGTGGATTTTTATCATTTTTGGTCTTGTCTTAGGTACATTCAAATATTGTATATTTTTCCAAACTGGTTTGGTGACCTTTCATAGTGCTTACAGTGTATTACTGTTGCTTATGTGCAAATGCTTTACACACTGCCTCTAAGATAAGCCTGACTTCTCATGCCAAGCTACCAAGGGGGTGAGCAGGGAATATTTTAGGAGTGCAACTCCCTTATCCTGACTAGAAGGAAGGGTTCCTACTTGGACAAGGTGCAAACCATTGCCAACTAGAGAACCTCACTTTTAACAATATCAAAGGCAATCTTAGAGTGAGGAAGAAGTTTATCTCCAGGCAGGTCTTTTGCAAATATCTGCCATCAATGTATGGGCTTTCTTGACCACTTGTGCGCTTCATAACTACTAGTGTGCCTTGTCCTTTCAAATGAGTTTAAAGCATTGATTGATAATGGAGGACCTGAAAATTTTGCACCATAAGTACTGCTTTGGTTCTTGGCAACAACATTGCAAAACCAGTACTTGGCATTACAGATTTTCTATACATTTTTTTAGTGTGTGTTTGCAGTTTATCAATATTTGTGCTTTTTACACAAATTCACATTTTCAATACTGGTGGTGTATGGAGATCTACGCATATTCACTTATTCAGTACTGGTAGTGTAAGAAGATGTATGCATATTTACATATTAAGTACTTAGGAGATTTACACATATTCACATACTCAATACTAGGGATGTAAGGAGCATAAACAGTTAGGGGTGCTGGTCTCATAGTGGAACACAGCAAAGTTGAGAAAGAATGGCTGAAGGGCAGCATCAGAGTTTGCTATTGTGGTACATCATTGGTCAGTGGGACCTTCCTGCTAACAAAGGGTCAGATGAACGATATCTGTGTTTGCGAAAAAGCAATCATAATTTGTGGTAATTTTTTTGCTATCACTATTGAAGTTTACGAACTTACCTCTCTACTAATATGTCAGTTTGTGACATTTCAGATTGTAGCGGGCTGCAGTCTGAACTACTTCATTAATGCACATGAGGTAGGTCGCAAATTGTTATGCACTGATTGGACAAAATCACAGGGATGGTGACCTGCAAGGTTCAGCAAACCGCCATCTCTGGGATCGATTTTAAATAAAGATGTTTTTTAAAGCAGACCGTTTCCCTTGAAAAATGAAGCTCTAGTCAAATAAAATGTGTTTTTTTTAAAGATGTTCTCATTTGTCAATGGTCCCCTGGTCACCTCTCTACCCCACCTGAATCCTTTAAAAAAATAACATAGGTGAATAAGTTCAAAATGGACCTTTGTCTATTTGAAAAGAATTGGGAACATTTTAATGGTTTGCAACTGAAATGACAGTCCCAAACTATTTATACATTGGATATACATTGGATACATTGGATACTGATTCAGGATTTTGAAAAGATTCTCACAACACTCCCCTTCCAAATACTGAATTGGAATCTAGTCAAAATTAGGAGTTTGGAGAACTTTACCAATTTCTTAAACAGAACTTGAGCACATGAACATACTCTTTTGCAGTTACAAACTTGGGGCATATTTACAATACCCCGGTGACACATTAACACCACCAGAGCATTACTTTAATTATGCTCCGGAGGCGCAGTGCGCTTGTCCTTATTTATAAGGCCATGTAAAGCCACCCTGCACGGCTTATCATGGCCTTTACAACTATGGACCCCTTTCATGCATTACTCAGCATGAAAGGGGCGTTCCATGGGTGTTGTTGTGGGTGTTCCCTTATAACACCCATGAAATCCGACTCAGTCCCTGATTCCCAAAGTTTTGTAAACCTGGGAATGCATCAGACTCCTACACTTCTCCAGTGGAAGTGTGAAAGTGGTGTAACGAGGATAATACCTCTATTTCTCCTTGTTTTTTGCTCTTTCTATGTGTTGTGCATTCTGCAGCACACATTCAAGGTGGGACACCCCATCAATGATTTTTTAAGTGCAGGAAGGTGTCCATTCCACATTAACAATCTTCCCTGCAATGTAGGCACCCTTGCACCATGGTTCCTGCATTGACGTTAGGCATCAAGTTGTGCGCCAGCACAGACGAAAACACAGAGATGTGTTGTATTGAAGTAAATATGGTGCATCCCTGCACTTCCCTCATGACGTAGCTTGGCCCAGCTTGGCTCAGCAGGATGGCTTGTGGTGCTGCGCTGCATCATGTTCTCGAAAATATGCCCCATGGTTTCAGAATGTTTGTGATAAGAAAAAGTTGTACATTTTTTCCTGACTGCAAAGCTGTGATAATAAAATCCTTGCTGCTGCAGGGTTGGAATACCTTGGGAAAAGTGGAAGAAATCGAAGTAGGCCATGGACTGGACACCTCAGTATATAGTTGCAACTGGTTTTCTATAGAGATTTCTACATCTAACTGTTTCTGGTGGTTGGAGTTACTTGATGGAGTATTTCTGGTTTCAGAGGAGCATATTTGGGAGAATAGTGACACAGGGCAGCGCAGTAAGTTAACTTGCTATGCTGCCATGCGTCACAGTAAAGGGCATGAATGTGCCATATTTAAGGCATACAGCACACTCCTGTCCTACCCCTGTGTTGGCGCAGTTTTATCAACCTAGTGCCAACGCAGTCACCCGTGCACTGTTGTGCAAGGGTGCCTGTGTTGCAGGCAGGATTCATAGAGGCGTTTACCTGCATCATACATAGAAAGAAGAAAAAAACAAGGAAAAATAAAGATATTACACTTCATTACACCTCACCTGGGAAGGCATAGCTTTGTGGAGCATTATCAGGTCTGCCAGGTTTGGAAACTCTGGGAATGCATCAAAATCCATGGGATTTGCGTGAGAACACCCACCGCAGCACCCATGGGATGCCTCTCTTACACAGAGTAATGTATTGCAGCAATTTGTGCTGTGTTAGATTACTCCATATTTTTGAAGCCATTCAAAGCCACACAAAGTGGGTTTCCATGGCTACTCAAATATTACTTAGAGGTTTGCCTCATGCATGTACTACGGTTCATGGTGCAAGCATGACACAAAGTTCTCATAAATATGCCCCTAGGTGCTTCTTTATTCCTCCAAGCATGAAATAAATGTCTTGCCACAGCTAATACAATCAATTCATTTTTAATCCAGTTGTAACCTTCAATAAACCTATGGTGCCCCGCCCTTCCTCCTGGTATAATGCTGCGTGCAGGAAGTCAAAAACCAATTTGGTAAATGCAATTAAGGATGGTACGGATAGTTCAACTATTCGCGCCCTCAGACGCTCCTATAAGGAAGTAATGGAACAGGCAAAAATTGCCTGGGACTGGGTGCGCTGGCACGATCTTGCCTCTGCACTTACTAGTAAGGATTCGCGGAGATTCTGGGCAATTGTAAATAATGGGACTGCTGAACCCCGCAATGCTTTAGAAGTAAATATAGACCCAGGGGTTTGGGAATCCCATTTTAAGTCTCTCTATGCAGGATCTTCCGACTTAGATGTTCTGCATTTTTATCCTCTTGTACCTGGAGATGATGAGGTTGAGACCTTGGCCTTCACCCACGATGATATTATCATTGCCCTGGGAAAAATGATGTGGGGCAAAGCCCCAGGTTTAGATAAACTACCAGGAGATATGTTTAAGGACCAGCCCCTGATTTGGGCACCGTATCTGTGCGCTCTATTTAATAATATCTTGCGAGGCGCAGAAGTCCCCGGGTCGTGGCTGGGAGCAGAGATTATACCTATCTACAAAAAGGGGTCACCTCTGCTCCCAGCAAATTACAGACCTATCAGTCTCATTGATGTCCCCCAAAAAATATTTGCGCAACTTATTTTAGATCGCCTGCAAGAGTGGATCAATGAGAATAATATTTTGTCCTATTCCCTATCAGGCTGGTTTTAGGAGTAAAACATCCACCACGGATCAGCTATTCCGCCTAGCTATGCTATACTGGAAGACCGTCACTATAGAGGGTGGCAGCCTCTATATGGTGTTCGTTGATCTCCGTTCAGCATTTGACACCGTGCCTAGGGGGAAATTGTGGGCTGTTCTTCGGGACCTGGGAGTACCTAATGCTCTGTTGAACATATTAGTGAGATTGCATACACAGAATTTTGCGCTGGTCAGGTGTGCGAGGGGAGGAGTTTTGTCCGCAAGGTTCCCGGTAGACAAGGGAGTTAGGCAAGGGTGTGTCCTTGCCCCCACCTTGTTCTGCCTGTACGTGAATGGGTTGATCTTTCGCCTGGATGCAGTCCTAAACAACGATGCACCCAGGCTGGCAGGTAAGAAAATCGCGGCAATAATGTTCGCCGACGATACTTTCTTATTAGCTAAGTCACCCATGGGGATACAGCGCACATTGGTTGGGTTTCATGAATTCTGTATTGATCATGGTCTACAAATCAACGTAGACAAAACTAAATTCATGATTTTTAATCCCCCACGACGCACCAGACCCCCTCCTATATTGGACACAGTTTCGCTTGAGAGAGTGCAGACCTTTCAATACCTAGGTGTCACGCTGAGCGAAAACCTTTCCTGGGTGCCTCATCTCTTAAAATCCCAGCTTAAACTGACTCAAACAGCGGGTGGAATTTTGAAAATGAACAATGCCTCATCATATAGGCCCATAAGCCCAGGTTTAGAAATTTATAAAACCAGGGCAAGATCAGCGGCCCTGTATGGGGGGGAACTATGGGGGTATGTTGTGAGTCCCGAATTAACTAAAGCGGAGAATAGATTCTTGAGGCAGCTGCTAATGCTCCCGCAGAGTACCCCCCTTATTCCTCTTCGGCTTGACCTGGGCCTACTCCCAATCCAGGAGGAACTGTCTCTTAAACCCCTCAGATTCTGGAGGAGATTATGGCTAACCCCTGAACTCACACAATATAGAACTGAACTGCAGGAAGTATTAAATCTGAGCAAAGCTGTGCACATCCCCTGGCTCTCCTATGTCAAACAGGAATTAACGTTAATGGGTCTTGTGGATTTGTGGCATCAGCCAGCGATTGCCTGCAGTGAGATCTCAGGAAAACAGCTTACCCAGTCACATAGAGCTAGATGCACCAGTGCATGGCTGCATAACTCACGTATCGGTCCTATGGTAAATTCATTTTTAGAGTTTAAATCTGTATACTCCTTTGAGGACTATTTAAATGTAATTTATCCTGTACTGGCCAGAAAGTTATACATCCAATGGAGGTTTGGCTGCCTCCCCCTTGCATGCTTCACAAACAAGTAGTCTAGCTCCGGGGTTTCCAAATGCCCTGGCTGTGGCACGGATTTAGAGAATGAATGCCACATCCTTTTCTTCTGTCCCATGTACAGCAGAGCCCGGAAGCATTGGATTATACCTGTATGTAGGAACCTGGGTTTTCGTAAATATGCAGATGCACTTAGAGTCTTTAAATCTAATACAGCAGCTTACATTGTGTTTGCACTTTCTAAGTATCTCCATGCATTCTGGATAAAAAGGAGTTTTTTAATTCGAAACAGTGCCTAGACTAATCTGGGGTGTTAGCTGTAAAAAATGTTTTCTTTTTTAACTGATGATGCTCTTATTGTGTATTTTATTGTATTGTGTTTTAACTGCTACTTTTATGGCCGAAACAGGTCGAAATAAAGTATTATTGAATTGAATTGAATTCATTATTATCAGTTCTTAGAATCCTCAGTGCTACTTCAAACTGCCTTATGGCCAGTTTCTGGCAGATAGGTAATATTTGAGATGTTCTATTAGGATGGTTACACAGGGGAAAAAAACAGCAGATGTGCCTCTATGTTAGTAAGGGACTTACAAGCTGGGCAATATTCACACTTTTATTCTCTGGACATAATTTATTGCAAAGAAAAAGAGTTAGCTGGTAGAATTCCATGTCTGAATTATATGAAGAACAATCTCACCTCTGGTGGCTCTATCTTGTCCATAAAATGTTCATAGCCCAGAGTACATTTTAAGTCAAGGAATTTCGCTGTAAATCTTCCTGGGCTTGACTCCTTGAGCCACCTTTCACCGACATATGGCTGATACCTTAATTTCACTTGTTTCAACTCTCCCTTGGTGATAGATTCAGGATTGTCCTAAGCCTTTCTTTCATGTCCAGCTTGTAAAACCAGGAGAGCTGTGAACCAAATTCTCACATTACTATTCAATAGCCCTAACGGCAATCAAGGAAATTTGCTGAGATCACCACTCCCAGAGTGACTGTAGGGTCTGGTGTACTAAGTGGTTTTACTATTGCAAGGCCTACAAAAATCATAGGGTTTATGTGTACAAAACTACAATTTACAATGCATGTTAGAAAATTGATCCAACTTGCAATGTGGATTTAATGACTCTGAGATTTTGAATGATGAGGGTGCTTGACGGGTGTCCCCTTCCTATTTCAGAATTACAAAATTGTATTTATCAATGGCTTGTGACTGTAATTGCTGCCACAAACAATTTACCACATGTTAGCACCAACAAGGGGTGGTATTCATTTGAAAAGTGAAATCAGTCCCTCAAGATTAGTTTTCACTAAGTGAACGTGGACTGTCTACATTGGGGCATGGTGGAGAAGTATGCAGACAGTGTTCCAGGTGATCGCTGCTTGCTCCCCCAAATGCTGTTTACCGAATTACAAATTTATTTTTAGACTGTAGCTTCTGTCCCTTTAGCGGGCGGGCTGGATTAAAAAAAGGAGGCATCCTGCTAAGGCCAATGTAGGGATGGAGGCCTGCTGTCCCTCACAAGCATCCACCCCTGCATTTTCAGTATGGGAATTAGGATGCACAAACCGAATCCTGTCTCATTAACATTAATAGGAAAGAATTATGTAAATCCTATTGAATGGCCATTTTGTGCTGCAATGAAGTAGTACAACCACTGTAGAGAAAAAATAAGAGCCGGGTCGCAGTAAGTCGACCCGCAAAAAACACGTGACTGTGTTGGTGACCAGACCTTTATCATATCAGGCCTGAAGTGTGTTGCCATTCCCTCTTTTATTGGGTTATGCAGAAGTCCTTAAAGAAGTCTATCTTCATGTTGGTTCTGTACCTTAAGCGATTTTCCCTCATTGTTTTTCCTCACTGACCAACACATAAGTATGAAAACTGGTGCTGGAACTGCAGAAATGCTTACTGGAAAAGTGGAAATACCTGTGTGTCGTGTACGTCTCTGTCATGCTTATTATGTTTTTCCTCTTCTAGGTAGTCCCCTGCTTGAGTTACATCTATTAATCATTCAAAAATAAATATGTGTGAATAATATAGTATGCATATTTAGTTTATGTTACTTCTCTTTCTAACATGATGACAATGGTTGCTTAAATATATTCGGAGTATTTAATCTAAAATCTTACTGTTCTGTTCTACATCAACTGAAAAGTTTCTGTAAGGTTGCTTATGCTGTTACAGTTGCGCTGGCGGTTTCGCGGCGGTGGTCTTTTGATGGGGGGAAACCTTTATGCTAGGTTTTTTTCCCACAGGGCAAATACATATGTATGTATTTTCATGAAAGTCTGTAAATAAACACATATGTATTACATCTATGGAAAACTAATCTCCTAGAGCATGGGTCCACAGCCATTGTAACTTTGGGCAAACGGACAAGAAACTTACCTGTGATTCTGGCAACAATGGTGTGGTTTTCCCCTATGGACAAGTGTCTGCAGCAAAGGGTGGACCTGGACAAAGGGTTCTGTGATGAAAAGAGGAGTGAAAGCAGGAGACAAGGTAAGTTTTTCCCTCAAATCTTGCACCAATTGACGGGTGGAGGTCTTCTCACCACAGTCAGCTTGGTGGTAAAGTACATCACAATCTCGATGGGATGGACTCACTCCATAAGCTATTGTTACCTGTGAACACTGTTGAGTTGGGAAGAGAAATTGTGGTGGGGGCATCAGTCTTTCATTGCTGGAACCAACAACATCGAAATGTGGCTTTTGGACCACCTAGTTGGCAGGCAGTGAATCCAACACAACTGCTGTCCCAAGACCGCCAAAGTTGTAATCAGGCCCTACATTTCTTGTTTATTGTGATTATTCAAAAGAACACCGTTGTGCAGAATATAACCAAGTGAAAGGGCTTCAGACCATTCTCTGCTCATTGCTTATTCTGAGGCTTTCAAGAATAACTATTAGACCTGTGCCTTTCTGCAGGAACCCGTTTTGCTGGCTTTTAGGACTCTGTGAACCTTTTCCCTGCTGACTAGTGTTAAAGTGCTTGTAATCTCTCCCTAAAACATGGTAACATTGGCCTACACCTGATCATTACATTTCTTTTTCTTGTGAGTTGCTAGTAAATGGTGCCACACGTACCTAGGGTGTGAAAGGTAAATACTACCAGTAGGCCTACAGCACTCACTGTGCTACCCACTGAAGCAGCCTTTTAAAATGTCTCAGGCCTGCCACTGCAGCATGTAGTGCAGTTTAAACTACCATTATGACCTAACAACATTAACCTTTCCCAATCCTATGCTTTTCTTGTTAATACTTATAAGCCATCCCTAGGATAGGCCCTAAAAGCTCATAGGACATTTATTTAAAAGTAGGAGATGAGTGTTTTAAGTCTAACATGTCCTGACAGCGAAAAACTCTTATGGTCGTTTTTCACTATTGTAAAGCCTTTCTTTTCCTCAGGCAAACACTGGATTACCTTATTTCAATTGATAAGTGCTAACTTCAGATTGGGAGCAATTAGAGAAATCATGCTTCTACTCAAATGATTTGTAATTTAAAATTGGTTTTAATGGTAAAGTTGGATCTTAGGTCATCATTTTGAAAATGATACTTCTAGAAAGCTGACATTTTGTGCCCAGAGTTTCTGAGGCGTTCCCAGTAGTTTCCACCTGCCTGGACCTGTTAATTGTTCCTCCATCAAGAATGTGTACCACACCCAGAAAGTGAGAAATGGGCCTGGGTTTAGCTGGGAGAAGGCCTCTCTGGGAGGATGGCTGGGGTGGAGTTGTATCCTGCCCTGATTACTTTTCAAAGGACCTTGCCCACAGAACCAGGCCTGCCCTTGCCTTTTTTACCCAAGACAGTTTAGAGCCAGGACCAGGAAAATGGGAAAAACTGACGAGAACTCGTTTTGGGGGGGAAGGTCAGGGAATTCCGAAAACACAAGGGCTGGCACCAGGTTTAACAATAGGACCTTCAGAACCACTCATCAGAACACTCCTGGGCCTGTGGGAGATTCAGAAGAATGACTGCCCTGCTGCCGAAACACTGGCTTCCTGCTTGAAGGTCTGTCTTGCTGTCTGAAGATGGAAGATTAGACCTGCTAGTTTTGATCCCAGGTTACTCAGAATGATTCAAAGGGCCAGTTGGCTGGCCTCCTACATGAACTACAGGGACACAACAAGCTTCCAGAGATCTCCCTGCAACTGCTCAGTTGAATAGCTGCAACTACACCTACCTGGATCTAGCCTCTGCTGGAGTGAGTCCTGCTCCCCAAGGGGTATCACAACTCCTAGACCCTTGGCTGGCGTCAATAGGAGCTCCTCTTGAAGCAAAAGATGCAAATCCAACACTTTCCCTACTGTTGCATTCACTGGAGTGCAAATAATAATTTTTTCACCTCCGCTATCCAACACTTTCCCTATTGTTGCACTCACTGGGGTGGGAATAGTAATTGTTTCACCTCCACTATCCAACACTTTCCCTACTGTTGCACTCACTGGAATGGGAATAGTAATTGTTTCACCTCCGCTATCCAACACTTTCCCTACTGTTGCACTCACTGGAATGGGAATAGTAATTTTCACCCCTACGCCATCCAACACTTTTCTTACTGTTGCACTCAGTTATGTGCAAAATGTAGGTTTACATTTTTTAAAATATATTAACATTTTAATTTATAAAGTAATGTTTTTTATTAGATTTTGTGTTATAGGTATTTATATTTATATATATTTATTTGCTACTATGTATATATTTTTAACATTTTCAAATAAATAAAGTTATTAGTTTATTAATTGTTTTAAAGTAAGTACACATTTATATATTACATTTTATATATGTACATTTACATTTTTTAAATTGAATGTATTTATTATATTTGTTTAAATGTACATTACATATAAAAATATTTTTTAAGTTAATTTTATTATTAAATGTATTAAACATTATTTATTATATATCAAAAAAATCGATATTTTGTACATCGATATTTTTAACATCTAAATATTTTTTTCGATATATTTGTATTTTACAATTTAAAGATAGTGTTTATATTGCTGATTTCGATATTTGTGTATGGGGATATTTTTGTAGTCGATATTCTGTAAGTGATCCATTTCTATGCATCCGCCCATGTATTTTGATGTAAATCCATATTTACTAAAGTCAGTAGATATGGGTTTGAATCAAAATGGTACGTCTACCCGAGGCTAGCGTAGTGAGGGGAAATATCTTTATTACTTCCTTTTTGCATGTGTGCTGCGTTCTGCAACACTGATACAAAGAGGAATATGCCAATAAGAATAGATTTTGTGCAGAAAGGTTCGCCTTCCTGCACAAAAACTATTCTTCTGACCTCAACAAAAGGAACCTGTGCATTATGGTCCAAAGCTGCCGGCATTGTCGCTAGGCAGCTAAAAGTACATCAGTGCTAGGAAAGCAGAACTACATCATATCTTTGTAAATTTGGTACAGTTCTGCTCCTTTTCATGCAATGCAGTGCAGCAAATTCCCTTGTTGTGCTATGTTAAATCTTAGTAAATATGGCCCTGAATCTTCAAAATGTATGCACCATTTCCTGGTGTTCTTGAATGTGCTTAATGAAGAATGTTTTGGGGGTTCTGCTAGCTCTTCCTGTAATATCTAATTGGGATTGAAAATGACCTTGGACACATCTTACCCAAATATTGCTCAGTGGGTTTTCAGGTGGTCAGTCCAACTGGTTTTCTGTCTTGGATTGGCAAATTGATGGAGTCTTTAGTACAAGGGGGTCTAGAAAACAGTATACAGAAATCTAGAAAAGGCATCATTTGGCACCGTCGCTAGGTTCGATTTGTGTAATTCATTGAGGAATTTTGGATGACACACTCAAGAGACCAATTATTACGATTACTGGAGCCATCCGTTGTAATAGTGGGTACCTCCTTCATCTGAGATAGGTACTTTCTATTTGCTGAAGGTTTGGTAAGGCACCTGACATATAAATGGTTATTCTCCATTTTGGTTTCTGTTTTTATCTCTAATGTTGATTGAACCTTGCAATTCTCACTTTGGCGCGCAGTGCTTTTTGGTGCTAATTTTGTTTCAAAGGTTAAAAATTCATAACTCTGGTTCCCTTTGTTAGATTGTTGTCATTTTGGTGGCATTTTGTTCATTATATTGTTCTCTATTACTATTCATTGGAGTAGCATTTTTATTGTGTTGTGATTTTTACAATGTAGCTGCTTTTGTACTGTTAAATGCCTTGCATATTTTCTGAAGTTATGCCTGTGTGCTCCGTGGCATAGCTACAAAGGTTTGAGCACAGTTTTAAATTATTAAAACCTTTAACTGGACTTAAAAATATAGGGGCATATTATCAAGGATGACGTTAAAATTATCGCCAGTTTAGCAACAGAAAACTGCGGTTAAAGCGGCGATAATGGGCTTGATAATATGCCGCAGAGAATTCCAATAGAAGTCCATGTTCACACCAGAACATGGGCTTCTATTGGAATTCTCAAGGGCATATTATCAAGCCCATTATCGCCGCTTTAGCAGCAGTTTTCTGCCGCTAAACCGGCGATAATTTTTAACGCCGTCCTTGATGATATGCCCCTCAGTGATTTTATAACTGGTGATGGACTTTCACCCATCCAATTAATAATTCCCTTTCTCACAAGGGCTTGCACAAAATGTTTTATTCCTTTTCAGATTGCTCTGACATTCTTAAGAACAGAGGGGCATATTAACAAGGGCTTTATCTCCGCTTTTTTGGCTTTAAAAGCCAAAGAAGCGGAGATAAAAATATTGCCCTATCAACAACAGGGTGCTAATATGCAAAATCGCATGTTAGCACCCTTTTTCACTACGCTTCCCTTTGCATCTCTAATGAGATGCAAAGTGGGCGTTCCAGAGCAAAATAACAGGAGAAATGTCGCTTAGCGACATTTCTCCTATTATCAAGCTTCACGCTAACCCTATTAGAGACAAAAAAAGCAGCGCTAACCATGGTTAACACGGCTTTTTTACGTCTGCTAATTTTCAGATTTAGCCATGTAATCCAATGGGAAGTGGATTACATGGCTAAGTCCACCATGGGCTATCAACAAGGATATCCCTATCCTTGTTGTTTTATTGCTGCATTACCAGCGATAACCTCCCAAAATGCCGCTATCGCTGGATTTTTTATCGCCTAGGCGGTTAGCGTTTTTAATAACGCGATAACCAGGCGATATTATCCAGTGATAGCGGGCGTTAAACAAATTAACGCTAAGCGCCCTTAGCGTTAATTTTCCCTGTTCTTTGTTAATATGCCCCAAACTCCTCTGAATGTTGCTTCCCCTGAGAAACCAGCTGAGTTTAACGGGCTAGGATAATTACCAGTCATATACATAGGAGTTTGAGCAGCAAAACTTTATTTCAGTGAATCGCAAAAATGCATTGCACCATGTTGTGTGAAATATGATAATACCTGCAGAGTGAGTGTTCACTAACCCATAACCACTAAAATGATACAAAGTACTGTGAATCCTCACTTTATCAAACAATTGCAGGGAATTAACGCAGGTGCTGTTGAGAAGTTGAATCCATCATTCTGCACCCTTTTTTTAAAAAAACATAAAAGACATCTGATTGCCGTCTCCAATCACAATGTAGGTTGTAGTATGCTGACAGAGACTCAGGGCCGGACTTGGAACCAAAACCAGCCCTGGCAAAGTGCTCGGCCGCCCCCTCTCCCCCCCTCGCGGGGGGCTGGGGGTGCCACCAAGCTCTGTGCCAGGGCCGGTTTTCGGCCGATTTTGTTACAGGGACGATTTTGCAGCTATGCTGAAAAAACGGCCCCCAGGGCCCCAAAACCGGCCCCCACCCGTGCGGCGCACCGGGGGATTGCCCGGTGCCCGCAGCGGCCTGTCCGGCCCTGCAGACACTGCAATAGCTGCAAGACAAAGCTGTGCACGTTAAAAATCTACAAAGTGTTAATGACACTGGGAAACCGGAGGAAATCAAAGAAAATCGAAACAGGAGTATTATAATGAGGCTGTTTGAACAAATCACAACCTCCCTTGAGCCAACTACAGATATGGGGCATACAATACTAGCTCAAATGTAATTGCTTACAGACTGCATCTACTGAAATCATGCTCCTTCCCCAGCACGTGTGGAAGGAAGCAGGCATTGCGTCATAACGCGCACTAAAATACACAGGATTCTGTAATCTCTGTAAAATTGGCAGTCACTCATTTATTTATAATCGGCAACTTGTGACGCATCAAGTTGACGATTGTATAGAACTTAATTATTATAAGGTTATTACAGTCGAGTTCTGACTTCATAAGGCCTGTTGCCAGAGCCAGGAGTTGAGGTGAAAGGCAAGTCAGGCCACAGAGCATAAATGGAGCAGCTGTTTAATCAACGAAAACATAAAGTTGCATTTCTTTCTTCTGCTCTTTAATGGCTTGCAGTGACCAGCAGAGAGAATATGTTTGTTTATTACACACTTTAGGTACAGGAAAGGTAGAATCTTTCTGCATCTTTCTATACATTCCGAGCTACTGCAGTTAAAAAAAAACATGACTTGTATTAAACTGTTTCTAATACATGTTTGCAAAAAATATCAAATAGGTTTTTGATGTGTTTCATTTTGCACTAGATGTTTTATTTTTGTTCTTCTTGTTCGAAAACATGTTCACTTTTGCATAAGAAAGAGCTATGCACTAAGGGCCCGATTCACAAAACTAACTTAAGACAAAATCCTAAACTTACTACCATTTTGGTATTCACAGAAGGCACTTACTCATTTTGGTATACACAGAAGGCACTTACTCATTTCGGTATTCACAGAAGTTAGGAGTCCTAGAATGCGGCTCACAGGCAGATAAGTAACATTTCTATTTTGTCCTTATTTATTGCATTAAGATCGCTTTTTTCTTAATGTTTAGCCTTAAGAATGATAAAGCTTGATATCAATGCCATGTTCTCAACATTCTGCTGCTCTGCTCTCCTTTATTTACTTACATAACTTATGCCTCGTTACAACCCTTAATCTGCGCGCTTCTTCGTACCTTTGCACTTGTCGGGTGTCCGTCTCTGGGCCTTTCCCCCCCCCCCCCTTCCGTTTCACCCTTTTCATCGACTTCCTATTAAGGTTGTCGACCTTTAAACTACACTCGCGCACGAATTTGTGGATTTCCTTAACTTGTGCTCCGTTTTTCAACCTCGCAGAATTACTTTAATTAGTTTCCCCACGTTACCTCCTTTAGACCTC
Source organism: Triturus cristatus (assembly GCF_964204655.1). Lineage (NCBI taxonomy): Eukaryota > Metazoa > Chordata > Amphibia > Caudata > Salamandridae > Triturus > Triturus cristatus. Next base: position 167,687,731 of record NC_140588.1, on the reverse strand, counting down.
TTATCAAATTTTCTCTGCCTTTTGTTTCGGTCCGTCGCGCTCGCATAGCCTGTGCGAGCGCGTTACGAACGTTAAAGGAATGCACCCTGGCAACGGTGCACGCTCCAATGGCATCCCCCAGGGCTTCTTCCTCTAAGCTGACGCTTCCCCGGCGGCAGCTGAGCTCGAGGGAGTGCGTCAGTTACTCCACTCGGATCAGCTGTTGCCGGAGATCGCGTCTTCTAACGAATCCTTACTATTTTGTTCAAAGTGCTTTTTGGCCTAAATTTGAAAGTCGATTTAGTTAATCTACCCCTATCAAGCCCTGGGATATATATATACATCTTTGCGATTCTAAATGCCTTTTGTGAATACCGAAAGTCTTAAAATTAGGATTTTTCTCAGTTTAGTAGTAGTATAGTTAGGACTCCTAACTTTGGGACTCCTAAATGCCTTCTGTGAATACCGAAAGTCTTAAAATTAGGATTTTTCTCAATTTAGTAGTAGTAAAGTTAGGACTCCTAACTTAAGGGCTCCTAAATGCCTTCTGTGAATACCGAAAGCCTTAAAATTAGTATTTTTCTCAGTTTAGTAGTAGTATAGTTAGGACTCCTAACTTTAGGACTCCTAAATGCCTTCTGTGAATACCAAAAGCCTTAAAATTAGGATTTCTCTCAATTTAGAAGTAGTAAAGTTAGGACTCCTAACTTTAGGACTCCTAAATGCCTTCTGTGAATACCGAAAGCCTTAAAATTAGGATTTTTCTCAGTTTAGTAGTAGTAAAGTTAGGAGTCCTAACTTTAGGACTCCTAAACTGAGAAAAATCCTAATTTTAAGACTTTCGGTATTCACAGAAGGCATTTAGGAATCCTAAAGTTAGGACTCCTAACTTCTGTGAATACCGAAGTGAGTAAGTGTCTTCTGTGAATACCAAAATGAGTAAGTGCCTTCTGTGAATATGAAAATGTTAGTAAGTTTAGGATTTTGTCTTAAGTTAGTTCTGTGAATCGGGCCCGACGGTTTTAAATGGTTTGTGGGAAAGGTGAGGGCAAGACCAAGTATTATCTGGGATAAAGTACACCCTGACATACATAATAAAGATATTGTAAGTCACCTAAGAGCTCCATAACAATGTAAAGAAACTCAGCTTTTGGCCTCGTTCCTCTATACTGTTATTGAATGCTCGGTGACTTGCAAAATCCTTATAAGGTATGACAGGGGGTAATATATCCCTTATATCTTCATTCCTGACACACATGTTGAAGACACTCTTGTCCATCAAATCACAGTATCACAGGTTTCCCACTCCAGGCCCCAATCAAAAAGAAGTGAAGACTTGCTTCTGTGCTTTTGCCAACATCCCACACACATATGGCCCTTGGCTGCATGCATATCACATCAGTTCCTCCTCCTGTTATGGCATAAATGTTCAGAAACTGCAAACACATACTCAATAGAAGGACAGAAATTCTGCAATGCCGAATACTGTCTCACAAATGTTGTTGCCAAGAACAAGGTAATACAAATTGTCGTATAGTTCCTACAAATCTATATAGGATCTGCCGCTTTTTGATAACATAAACTAAGGGATTGGTGTCCAGACTGATTCCAGGCACCTCCAAAGGATATGTTTGTCTGTAGACCAGCTAGCTCACAGTGCCACTATAAGCCCCACAACCTTACCAATGAGCAAATACTTTTGGGCAACTATCGAACATGACAACCCTTGATCCTGCAGAGATCATGGAAATAGTCCAGGACTTTTCACTTAGTCACTCGTGCTCACTTCTTTCAGAGATATACAGAAATAAAGGTGGGCATGTTTGCAATAAGCATTTATTCAACCATTGTCATTCTTGTGCAAAGTACATGTGCAGCAACAACCTTTAGACAGAAACAGATGTATACGATTATAAGCACCAACAGAGTAAATAAAAGGTAGAATTCCACCAAGGCGCTAAAACAGTGAATATGTGCAGGCATATATATACATGGCAGTAATCATGAGTACTCCTAAGATACAAACCCTAACTTAATATACCTAAATGTACCTATAATGTATGTGGGTGTATGGCCAAGAATCCCCCTAGGAAAGAGCCAACCCCATTACCTGATGGGAGAGAATGAACTGCGTGCTGGAGTGTCTGCGTGCAGGGACCCCAGTGTTTCTAGCGTCAGCATGGAAGCTTCGGATCTGGTTTGCCCAGTAAAGATGTGGTGTTTATATACACAAAAGGTGTCCTCAGTGGTCTACCTAGAATGGTACTGTGGGCCTGTCATTCAAGGATGACGATAGCAGTGACTCTTGTACAGAGTTATTATACAGAATATGGTAATCTTACTGTGATACTAAGAATCCTCATGCATAATAAATTAGGATAGTTTTCGAAGAAAACTAGACAACATTTATTCGGCACATAACTAGGTAAAAGGTCAGAGCCAGAATCGTTATGTAGAGCAAGGTAGGACAAATGTAGGTAAAAGGGTCATGTATCTCCCTAGGCCTATATCGGGGTTCATTGCGGCTGATTACAAAATGCTGCATAATATTCAGGATATGTATCATCAATCAGTGTTTTAAAAGTGATGTGAACAGAAAATACCTACTAGTAGTTATGCTGTAAAGTAGTAAAGAAAGCCCACAAGTGAATGTAGGTCATTTGAAAAATATGTAAATTGGTCATAATTCTTCACTTTAGGTAACCAGGTTGCACTTGAGAACATACCTGATGGTACCTTTTGCAAATCCATCAACCACACAGGAGAAACCTACGCACAGCATTAAATAGTGTTTTGGCATATTTGGGTCCGATTCTTATACCTAGACCTCACCGGAAAAAATGTCTTGACCACCCGAAGAGTGTCTGTGACATGATTGTTGAGTGGTGCCCATTGCACAGCCTAGCTGTGTAAGCTCTGAAACAGCCCGATTGCAATATGCAATCTCACAGGCCCCAACACTCTTGCATGATCAAAGAGCAGAAGAATAAGAAGACCAGACACCCGGAAACTCATGCCCCAACACTCTTGCATTCTTACAGAGCAAAAGACTGGACACACTTTAAAAATTCGATATTTGTAATTTGAACAAAGAGTGACCGTTGATTGTATGTGTTACTGAGACACACACTTTGTACCATCCTTCCACACATTAACCTGCACATAGCTGCAAGGTAACAAATAAAAAAACTTTAATCTGAAAACAGAGTCTATAACTAATTCACTGGAACATACAAATGACACTGTCTTGCATGTAACCACTGTCCATTCAGTTCAATTGCTTGTCCTTTTTCAGTTTCAGCCACTAGATGGTCAATGATGAAGATGAGTGATACTCAGCAACATCACAAAATGCTCGTGTTCCGGCTGAGGGAGAACCTGGCCTGGGAATTCTGGCTGGCCTGTTCCCGTGAGGAGTGGGTCAAGGCTGATATACATGTAGCTGAGCCCAAACTGGAATGGCGTGGCAAGGAAAATAACCATGGATTAAAACCAGATCTGTGACTGGGGGTGAATTTTGATAATGCTCAGCATTCCCTCTATTATCTTTTTTGTGTTGCAATTTCGCCCTAAGTGAGAAATGTATGGCCGTGCTCGCTTTGACGCTGGTTTAAAGCTAGCCTGGCTGATGAGGGGTGATACCCCAAAACCAGTCCCAGGATCCTTGTTTTCCAGGCCAGGGAGAACCTGGCCTGGCAATTCCGGGAGCAGGGTCAAGATGGATTTGCCTATGGCTGGGTCCAATCTGGAATGGAGTAGGGAGAAATATAACAATGGATTAAACCCAGATCTGTGACTGGGGGTGAATGCTGACAATGCTCAGGATTCCATCCATCATCTTTTTAACCCTTTCAGTGCTCATGACGGAATGGTTCTTTCATGAGCACCAGTGCTCCTGTGCTCTTGACAAAAACATTCCGTCATGAGAACAGGGGCCCTAAATTCCGCTGCTACAGACAGCAGAGGGATTTCCTTTTTTGATTGGCCTCAGGAGGTTGGGGAAGAGCTTCCCCAACCTCCCGAGGCCAATTTCCATTTTCATTTCAATGCCGATCGTGCGCATGGCGCGCTGACATCATTAGAATGAAAATGAAACTTAGTTTCAGTTTCATCGTTTCGGTGCTCGTGGGGCTATCTCAGTCCCCCAAGGACCGAAACACTTAGTAGAGGTATCATTGAAAAGGGGCATATCTCCCCTTTCCAAGGATACCCTTTCCTAGTGGATCCCTGCTTCGGGATCATCCCAGGATCCACCCACTAGCCATCAGGGAGGGGGGAGTGGCCCCTTGGGCAAGGGACTTTGCTCCCCCCATATAATGTGGGTACAAACAGTCCGTCTGCCCCGCCCTGGGGGGCAGAAAGCACCCTAGATGCCAGGGATTTCTTTTTAATAGGCAAGGGGGGACACAATTGAGGTATCGTTTTACTCGGGAGACTGAGGGGAATGCTGTGGGGTAGGACATTTGTGCTGGCACGGTGATTCAACACAAAAATATGTTGAAAATATGTTTTCTTCAGCTAAATTTCCAGCAAGCGAGACGGCACCAGTGTTCCCGCGGTTCAGCTTCTCCTCATTAGGATTCGCACCGGCAATGGTGTACCCACCTGCCACGCCCGAACACTGGACTGCCCCTGCATAATCCACTTTGCGGAACCCCGCCGGACCGCACAAGTACTTTAGCCTACACACCGTTTAGGTCGGCGTACCAACGCTTACATATCCTCCTAGCTCCCCTGGAGCGCATCATCCAGCCGGGTTGGAATTATCACCGGCCACCGGGTTGGCTCGACACGCGCCCACCCATCCCATCTTTCCTACTCCTTTTCCGGAGCACATGACCCAGCTGGAATTATCACCGGCTACTTCGCTTTTGATCCCAACCACGCTACTTTCAGCCCTGAAGAAGTCACGGGATTACTCCCACATGTGACAAAACACGTGTCGGCGGGTTGCTCTCACATTTCCTCATTAATTAAACAAACGTGAAACTACTCATCTGGTGTGGATCAAATATCCTGTTTTGAACACTAAATCGTACGGGACCATTTTGATACTCATTACGTGTGCCCTGGACTTTGCCTTGCTTTGAAATTGTGGGTTTCTGAACTCACATCTATACGGGGGTTTCAAGGTGTTTTTCCTCGACCGGTTGGCACTGTACACATACGCAGCTCATCATAGAGACGCATAACTGAGCTTGAGCGCCATTCTTCCTGCACAACAAAAAAACCTTACATCAACACAAATTTGAGGTTTGCAGTGGATTCTGGGTAGGAAAAAGTTGGGGGATCCATGCAAGCCATACCTCGCTGGACTCCCCCGGGTGTCTAGTTTCCAGAAATGTGTGGGTATGGTAGTTTCCAAAGATGGCCACCCGGAAACAAGCATCCTGGGACCGAACAAAGCGATACCAAAGGGGATGATGGACGGAGCGAGGCAAAGGGTCAGACTGATTTGCATATGACCATGTCTGAACTGGGGTGGTGGAGTGAGCTAAAGAATGATGATGGATTAAACCCAGATCAGTTGACTGGGGATGAGTGTTTGATTTGCCCAAACGCTCCGTCCATCATCCCTTTGGTATTGCTTTGTTCGCCCTAATTTGGCTGGGTATGCTGTGACGTGGGTCCCTTGCTCACTTTGCCACTGTATTCAAAATAGCCTGGCTGATGAGGGTTATGAACCCGAAACCGGACCCAGGATGCTTGTTTCTGGTTCAGGGAAGACATGGCTTGGTGTGGATACCTTATGTGGTCAAAAAGTTACAGGGGCCTTAGCGCAAACTACGCCAAATAGCCCAAAAAAGGCTTAGCACGGGCGGGGGGGGGGGGGGCAGGGATTAGCATGGGGGGCCCAGCAGAGAAGGGGCAAAAAAATCTTTTTGGGGGATGAATGACACTCAGCCATGGCCCAAAGGTGGTAGATGGTCACATAATTTCCAGTACATCTGTTATGCAATGAAGAACAGGGACAATGTCCCCTTATGATTTTACCATAGAATATTTATAGTTTTATTTTGTCTTCCTGTCATATAGGTAGTCCTTTTTAGACCTCTACTTTTCCACCTTGCAGCACTAGGGACCTTTCCACCTCACCGGACAGTTCTTCAGTGGCATCCTTGATAGATTGAGCTCTCCCTGCATACCTTTCACTGAGGCTCTTCTGGATGGCATTGATTGGGTAATTGAACAGAATTGTCCCCTTCAATAGCCAGAAAGGTGTCATCGGTTCATGTGCTTTGTATGCTCCCACACAACACTCATCCAAGTTTGTTTGGATATTGTGGAAAAACATATATATGGCTGCTTGTTCACCACCTAGGACCATAGACATTGATTAATACTTCACTAATCTGCCAATCCATCTGCCTGCCCAATTGTTTCACAATCTTGGTTCCCTTCTGTGGGATCTGATCTGGCGCAACGGTCCGCATAGGGCTGCGTTAGCTACGTTTGGGTGCTCCACTGGTGTGGGCGACCTCTATGTGCCCAATTTCAAACATTAGTGTCTTGCTTCCTAGCTATGGTGGCTTTGCCGCTGCGTCGCTTGTGCTTGCCTGGAAGACACCGCAACCTTTTAAGTACCATGGACATCTGCCAAGGTCTTTGGTTCGGTGAGGTGATCTGCCCTTCTTTCCCCCGTCTATTAAGGTCAGTCTACATCTGCTACTGCAGAGTCAGTGCCAAGTGGGGGTTAGCTTAAGCACCAGCAATCCCACTTCTGAGCCTAATGTATGCTGGATGCGCTCTGGTTCTTGCCAATGAGAAACAATGGCATACACTCAGACTGGAGACCCCAGATGACACCTTTGACAAGTTGAACACTTACTCACATTTGAAGAGCTCAGGAAACAACAAGTCATACCCCAGGGCCAATTCTTCAGCTATAATGCATTCACTTATACATTGCAGCACCGCTGGCAAATCACAGATGAAGAACCACCTCAGCATGCGGTAATGTAGGCAAGCCATAGTATAAGCACCGGCTGAAACCTCATTAGCTGGTGGATTAAGGCGATTGTTGCCCACAAGTTGTTTTTCCTGGATATACTTTGAGAAAAGTGGGAAGCAGAGTTGGGTAGAGAGTTCAACAACACTGAGTAGGAGTGTATTTTGGCTCACCCAGCTGTGGTATCTAGGAATGCAAGATTCAGCTCACACAGTTCTATATTCTGCATATGGCCTACTTTACTCCTGGGAAGATACATTCATTATTTCAGGGTACCAATGCTCATTTCCCCCAACTCCAGATATTGAGCATATATATCCAGCATATATCCTGGGCATGGCCTAAGTTCACTCCTTTTTGGACATCAGCAGTGACACAATTAGGCCAGCTGTCAGGGCATAGCAACCTGTATATTTGAGATGTTTGTGTTCTAGGTTTGTTCAAAGGTCCAAAAAACAGAAAGCATTGACTCACTTTCTGGACTCAGCTTTTCTGCTTCCTAGGCACTCTATCACAGGCTTTGGAAGGAACCTACACCTCCTTCAGCACCTGTGATTTGTTGCAAGGTCACCTAATGGGCTGAAACTGTGAATATGCTATTAGAATGTGAAGAGGTACCAGTCCTGGTAGTGCGGGGTAGGTCTACGAGCGACACGGACTCGGCGTGTCAAACGCAAGGAACTCCTTGCGCAAGCCTACCAGGGACTGCAGTGGTTTATCCTATGGAGTATATAGGGTAGACCGAGCCGCAGGTAACAATACCAGTTATACACATAAACGCTTGTTGTCTATCACATAATCTTCTTGGATAGACCTGTAGATAGAATTTCTAGGTCCTGACGAATCGCTTGAGTACAGCTCAGTTATAGTGAGAAACATGTTGACCATGACGAGGCAGTGTAGATAACCCAGAACATAGACCTGAGTTACTATCACTTCACCTCATGTTTTTAATCAGGTGAGGAGACATCGTAATAAAACTGTTGAGATAGTACTCCCTCCCCTTTTTAACATTCATCTACATTATTACCAAGCCCCACTTTTCCAGTTGAACAACCGGCTATCTTGGATATAGAAGATCTCCACAAGAGTGCTCTCTAAACAAGAGCCCGTCGGGTATTGCACCAGCCGACTCGACGTAGGAGCAGCCCGATGATGTTACATTACATCCTGAAGGGTATGTGATTCACAATATCCCGATGGCTGTGTGAGGGCTCCAATATCCATAACAGATATCTTCCTACATGGTACATCCTTTCCCATTCCCTTTAGGAACAGCTTTGTCACTTGTTATTTACAGACTTTGGAAATACACCATTTAGCTGAGGTGGGATGCACTTATTGTGCGTTACAATTCTCAATCCAAAGATGACACTCTTCCTCAGCAGTTGACCCACTGTGCACTGAACATTCTCTATTTGATGCACTTTCTCCTAATTATTGCTGCCTCTGCTTAGAGGCAAATACCTGCTGCTGTAACTTACTCAGGCAGGTGCATACAGACCCCAGGTAAATTCCACTCACTATTTGCACGGCTTCCCCCTTTTGAGAAGTTATGCAAGGTAAAAGTTGCCTTGACCTCCTGCATGCTTGCTCTGTGCTGCAACACTCTTTTTACACTTCATATCACACCATAAAGCTGCTGTTTTCACCCTCTATGGGTCATTTGACCACGCATGCACACCATATGATTGTATTCATGGAAAAGGGCAATACAAATCAATTTTAATAAAATAACCAGGGCTGTATATGTTTGGGATGGATACTTAATGATCTTATTGTGACACTGTAAAATTTGACCTTCACTGTCTAGGGACACCGGGACAGTTTTAAATTTGGGGGACGCAACCTTTGGTGTTGCATACATGTCTGTAGTTTAGCTTATGTATCTATAAACCGTAGTATCACTTTTTAGCTGTTCTGGTCCATCAAAAAGCTGTTGTCATAATTGCTGAAAGTGATCTGTGTTATGGCAAAATCTAAGGGTTAAGGTTAATTGTCTGATGTTGTTGTTCTACCTGGACAAAAAGGGAGTAGTAGACAATGTGAAGTGCTGTTATGCCATGCACACAATTCTTAGGGAATACAGTAATAGATGTATTCTAAATTGTAGGAGGTGTAAAATAAAGCATGGACGTAATCAATCTAGCAATGATTAGTGGCTCTTCAACACTATACACTTAAACATATAGGCCGCTGCTAAGTGCAATAATGGTTGCTTAAGGTACAAAATTTAAATTACAGCTAGGGTGAGGTCTCCTTACCTGCAATCGATAACATTAATCCCGAAACTAATGACATACCCTGCCCAACTCTTTCATGGAAGGACGGTGCTAAATGTAATGCACCAGTCACCATCAAGGAGATATTGGCAGAGATTGCAGCTTCTCCATTCCTGAAATCCCAGGGCCCTAATTGCATTTTGATGGAATTCCTGAACAAACAGTCTTCCATGATAACACCTCACCTACTTAATATGTATGAGGAGGTGGGGAAAAACAGGGCTTTCTTCTATTACCTCCAATTGGCCATGGTCACAGTGATCCCAAATCCAAACAAAGCCCCGGACCATTGCTCCTCCCACAGACCTTAAATAATGTAAAGCTTAAAATACTGGGACAAGTATTGACCCATGAAATCAGAACGCTGGTCCACAGTGACCAAAATGGCTTTATCCCAGGCCGGGGACCCAGACATTGTTTATAACCAGTTCATCATGTGCTTGCTGAAAAAAAAGGAGTTGCAGGGCTCTGCTGCATTCATCCTTATTTACTTTGAAAAGGTGTTTGATTGCACCCACTGGCCCTTTCTCAGATAGACACTCCATAAATGAAGTTCAGCCCACACTTCCAGGCCCACATGATGGCAATGTATGCCACTCCGTGGCCACAGATAACGGTGAATGGAGTACTGTCCACTTCATTTGAAATACAGAACCAGGACTGCCCCCTCTCGCCATTCCTTTTCTTCTTGTTGATAGAGCCACTGGCCATTTGTAGAAGAGAATAAGCTCAACTTGAGGGATTCTGCTGGCCTGATGGGTAGTAAGACAGAATATCCCTATACGCAGATGATCTACTACTGTATGTACAGACCCCTGAAGCCTCAGTGCCCCACTTGCAGGAGATACTCCAGGTTTATAGGGAAGCACCTGGACTGAAGGTCAATTTCACGTAAAGCCCCTAAGGTCCGACTCTATTTTTAAGTCAACCTGACTTCATCTTGGGTAACAGGAGTCGCCATTTTATCTTTTATAGGTAATGAGAGTCGCAATCTCTACCTCCATTCACACAGAATCATTGTCCTGTCTACCACTGATGCAGATGTCATCTGACCTTATCATTCCATGAACTGTGAAAGTGTCAAATAATTCAGACAATGACATGGACATAACACCTGATGCGACAACAGTCTGGGACAAGTGTCTAGTTATCACAATGTTAGGGTCCAAGAAGAACAAACACAGACATCTAACCAAAATAATGTAGTCTGAACTGGCATCCATGTACCTTATATATTCACAAGGATGCATCTGGGATGCACACGTTGATGCACATAATCTGTCAGACATTCCTAAGCTTATGATAGAAAGTCCAATCTCCGATACGATTTAATTTATAAGGACTGCTCCTTGACCACTTGTTAAGAGAGATTTCACACCAAGATTATTGTACAAGATACTGACGGAGATGGTCTTTACCGCTGCCAATGCAGCCAGAAAGATGCTACATCGTACCTGATGCAGATTATGAGCTGGGTCTAGGAGAAAGGACAATGTCGTAACATGTGTTTTTGTTTCTCCGGGATAACCACAGCTTTTGCTGTCCACAAGGTATGCAGTCCCATGCTTCTCTCTAAGAAAGTCTAGATTGCAAGTTTTGCTTCCTATGCTCTCCTAGTGTAGTACATAGGAGTAGGCATTTGGGTGTTAGGTTTTAAATGTCATTTTAACTATGTTAGAATCTTTTATTTTAATTTTTATTGTTCACAACTGGCCTTGTTGGCTTTATGATATTCTGTGTGGGTATTTTAGATGTGCTGAGAAACAGGTTTGACCTGCTGCAATAAATGCTTTTAGTTAAACGTGCCTATTCTTCATAGTACCGTGTGTGTGTGATATTGTAAAGGGCACAATAGCTTGTTTCCGGTACCACAGTGCCCCCGACCCTGGTTTAGGAATTGTTAGTAACCTAAAACCAATGATTCTACTTCAACATGTATTGGGTGGGATTCTGGGGGGCTACAATAACTTGTCTTTGGCATTTAGTGCTGGTGCATTAAAGCACGCTCACCTGTGTCACCAGTGGGTGGGAAAGCAAACTTTGTTAAACTATACTAGATTCAAAGATTACATAACAGTTGCCGCCCAATGTGGGGCTCGTATCTTATGGTTATGCCTTGAGCAGTTCTTCCAGTATTCACACACATGTGAATCATTATTCCGTTATTACGGAGATGTCCTTAGTAATTATGGTTCCCTTCTACTGGGACAAAGAGCATCTATTTCCATAGGTTTGTCAATCTTGATTCATAAAAGATTTGTCCCCATTTTGTGGGTTTCCTAGTTATTTGATTCCATTTTCAATTGAATCTGTTCTTCATGACGACAGATATTGTGATAGGAGCAAATTACAGGGAAGCAGTGACTCAGCATCTAAGTCATGACGTGACCCTAATGTGGGGGGCAGTTACGTTTCTAATTACTGCACATGCAGAATTTGCTTTTGAGACCTTTCTCTCATAGGTGGAGTTTGAATCTCTTGATGCTGCTCAGGGCATTTTTGAGCATACAAAGAAGTGCAACTGCCTTCAAGGTTATAGGGCCTTCCAAGATTTGGAAATCCCTGGAACACCAGAACTGGTTTGCTGGTCAATTGCCATACATGCACAGAAAAGTCAGTTTGAGGCCCCTGAGCGATGAAGGGGCTATGTGGCCACTCTTGCCTGGTTAGGTGCCTGTTTCACATCCTGACACATTAGCACCTGTTGTTGTGGTGGGGATTTTAAATGACACAGTAGCCTTATATAGGGTACTTTTACAGTTTGTACAAAGTACAATGAGGTCCAGACCTGCTCTCATAGTTGGACCAGTCACTTCGACTCAACTACAGACCATTATTCCACATACCATTAACGCTATCATGGGAAAAGTGCCCATGAACCGTGATGAAATAACTTGCTGAGTTGGTTGTAAGTCCAACTAGTTGGAAGTAGTGCATCCATACACTAAACTTCAAGACAAACAGAAAATACTGACTATGAGCCTGATTACAAGTTTGGTGGTGCGGCAGAGGGACAGCCCGCTCCCACACAGCCAAACCAGTGGTTGGACCACCTGCCAAATTAGGAGTTTTCTCAAGGTCTGGTGGGCGGCTTTTTAGCATTCCCAAGGTGGTGCCCATTTAATAGGCACCACAATGGGAATGTCAAAATCAACTGCTGCAGTCCATGCTGTGCAGATACTGGGGAGCATGCGCACAGGGGGGCACACCATGTTCCCCTCTGCATGCATTGCATGCCCAGAGGCCTTTGTTTCCTCTTAGCCATGGTTTTCATGGAGGTGGAACTGCCATGAAAATCACGACAGAGAGGAAACTCATACTATGCTTGGTGGGACTGCAGCAACTACCACCTGGCGGTTGCGGCAGTCTCAGGGTGGCCCGACTGCTCTAGTTGTAACAGGGCGGTCAGACGATCACTCCCGCTGTGCCCCCATGAGTCTGGCAGCCCATGGACCACCAGACTCACAATGAGCCCCTATGTGTCTTCCTCTACGGATGGTACCATACATAGACAATAGAGGATTTCAACACATATTTTCATGCATTTACACCAGCACACGGCATGCCTTTATTGGTATGAGGTACTTAAACAGGTACAAAATGAGCAGAGAGCTGCACCAGCCCTGGAGTTAGCAATGAAGTTAATGTGTAACTTTACTACAGATTCTGCTATCATCCAATGCAACATTAAGAGAAAAGCTTTGGTTCTGGCAATACATCAGAGACTGGAAGCAGTTCCGGTTCTACTCAGTGAATGGGATCTGCCAAAAATAATCACAAAAGTTTATATCTCTTTGGGTCATGACACCCTGGGTACTCGCCCCGTTAAGCCACATTTAAAATCGAAAAATTACAATCAGGGCTGTGTTATAGATAAATCTGCAATGGAAGGGAAGAAGAAACAGGGGAAGAAAGAGAATAGACAGATTGGATCACCTGCATCACGGCAATCTAGTAAAGGTGTTTACAATTTAAGGAACGCCAATAAAATGAAAAAACCTGAACTGTAGCAGTATTATGATAGCCACTCTCCATGTTCTTTTCAGGACACTGGTGATAATTGAACAGAGAGAGGGAGTCGTCAATTTGAATACAGTAGAAAGGAGGAGTATAGCAAGAAAAAGTGAATTTGGACACAAGACTGACGACAACGTAGAGAGGGAGGAGAAAAGATTGGACTCTAAAATGCCAATAAATGAAGTAGAAAGTAGCAGGACTTTCTAAAAAACATACAGATACCACAACAAGTCCTTCGAAACAGAACTTTTTGCGAGATGGCTTCTATACAGTTCAGCAGAAGTCACGGTAGTGCATCAGATGCTTCAAAGGTTTCTGGATGCAAATCTCACTGATAATTTTATACAAATTGATGCTCTAGATAGACATTTAAATCCTCTAGATAGGGTTTAGAATTTAAGCATATAAATTGAAGGGTTTATACCATATATCATAGAAGCAGGCTTCTGGTCGCATTTGTATGATATTTATGACATCATCCTAACTGAAGAGCACTGACTTTGAGTCTTTATTAAGGAAGCACCTCAGGGGGAGGAAATAGTGTCTCTTTCTCCTAAAGTACCTGAAGACATCAGGGGAATCTACCCCAGTGATTGTGCTATAAGACAGGATCTGATCATATACACAAACCAAAAGGGATTGGATAAGTACTCTTTTCCACATATCATTTATTTATGCAGTGAACCTCAAGCACAGGTTCAATATCCTCTGATACCAGAAGTGAAGCGGGTACTAAAGTCATATTAGATCAGTAGCAATACCAGGGCAAAATAGCACCTTGTCTGTCACCATGGAGCATACCCCCTTTTCCCTTCTCTAAACCAGATGTTTCTTATAGGATAGTTTTAGACTATAGGAATCTAAGGGGCACATGCATCAAGCCTTTTCCCGTTCGCAAACGGGCCGATTCGTAGAATTGCCTCGTTTGCGAATGGAAAAATACCTTTTCCTATGCATGTAGGTTTTGGCATTCACAGTTTAGGTAATCGCAATTACTTGCAATTACCTAAATTGTGAATGCATTTAGGGAATTGCAATTTGCGATTCCCTACTGCTGATGCATGTAGCCTTTCCTAAATGCAAACTCTGCATTCAGGAAAGGCTAATTACCATCAACTTCAAGCTGATGGTAATAGGTCTATGCTTTGAAAAATGCACAAAAATTCATGTTTCAAAGTGCCACGTAGTGCACACATGCCATTAGGGCATGTGTGTGCTTTACATGTGCACACTTTCTTTTTTTGTGGGGTGCTTCAGGGAGGCCTAAGGCCCCCGGGCACCATTGGATGTGCATTCGCTATTTGCCATTACCAATTTGGTAATCGCAATTAGCAAATGCAATACCATTCAATTCTATGGGTATGTTGGCACATAGAAATGAACGGAGTTACATTACCTATTAGCGATTCACAATTCCGAATCGCTATTAATTATTGTTAAGGAATCACAAATTGTTTTACGATTCCTACATTCATAGCATTTTGCAATTCCTAAATAGCGAATCGGTAAAATTTGCTCTTTCGGAATTGCAAAATGCAGGCTTGATGTATATGCCCCTCAATTTGCACACGTAGACATACACAGTGCAAAATGCTAATGGGTCATGTTTAATGGGCAACCTGGTGCAGAAACAAAACTAAAAACCCTTGCCCTTTTCAATGTATTCTTCAGTCAAAACATAGGGGCATATTATCAAGCACGGCGTTAAAATTAGCGTCGCTTTAACGGCGGAAAACTGACGCTAAAGTGGCGATAATGGGCTTGATAATATGCCCGTGAGAATTCCAATAGAAGCCCATGTTGACACCAGAACATGGGCTTCTATTGGAATTCTCAAAGGCATATTATCAAGCCCATTATCGCCGCTTTAGCGGTAGTTTTCTGCCGCTAAAGCGGCGATAATTTTAACGCCGTTTCTTGATAATATGCCCCTTAGTGCCTCTAAGTGAGTATCTAACCGCCTTTCGTTTCGACATTGTGCAGTTTTAGTTAGAAATTTTCCTATGGGCTATAAAAATTATTCTGCCTTGTTCTCAGCATGAAGTTTAGAAATCTTAAACCAGATCCTGAGCTATTGTCATATTTTGAAGAAATCTATCTTACAGATGATGATTTGGATGTACACCTGACTAGGACGGACACAGTTTTTACCATATCAACTTCACACAGTTACAGAATTGACTTCAAAATCAATGAAGATTGCCTACCTGACGGTGACCTTCCTAGGATATGAGTTATCCAGCGAGGGATGTGTTTTGCTTCTGTTTTACTTTCAGAAGTATGCCACCTCTGAACACATTGAAGAAGTTGCAATCCCTTCTGGAATTTTTCATTTCTGAACATGCTTACTTGCCGCACTACGTTGAGCAATTGAAGCCCTTGTATGACTTAAGTTTACCTAAATTTTCATAAACAAAGTGGACATATAAACACACTGATATCTTGCGTGCTCTGCAAGCAGACATGCTAGAGACTAAAGCCCAGATTTCTTATGGTTTTGTGTTGCCCTTGAACCAAGCAAAGGGAAGCAGGACAATGCAAAACATAGAATGAGATTTTCCAAGCCATGCAAGGCCATCTTGCCTGGCCCTGCATGGTGTGGCAAATATGGAGTAATGCAATGCAGAGCAAGTCCCTGCTTCGAGTTACTCTCTGTGTTGGGGATGTTACATGCATAGAGCGTGGGTATTCCCACGTATCCATCCATGTATTTTAAAGCATTCTCAGATTTGCTAACACTTGTGGATCTGGGAATGCATCAGGTTTGTACGTCTTCCCACCAGAGGGCTAACAAGAAGAAATATCTTTATTTCTTCTTGTTGCTTCCTCTTTCTATGTGTGCTGCATTATGCAATACCCATAGAAAGAGAAAAATTCCTCAAAGGATTGTTTTTATGCTGGCCAGTATCCCTTCTTGCACAAAAACAATCCTGCATGTAATGCAGGCAACCTTGTTCCATGGCTCAAGTGTGCCGTTATTGGTGCTAGGCTGCAGATTGTGCCCCAGCACAGGCAGAGGACAATAATGTGCCATATCTTGATAGATATGGCACATTCCTACTCTCTCCCTGTCACACAGTGCAGCAAGTTGTCTTGCTGTGCTGCATGACAACATTATATGTCAGCCTTAAATGTTTACAAACCAGGCACAGTAGGACCTACCTGGTTACCCGAGTCATACCAAGTCACTCAGGTTATACCTACGTGACCTACAATTAGATGCAGACTATTCCAAATCCAAACAAGTCTCAGAGGTATTCCCCAGCCGAAGCAAATTTTTCTTCCACTGAAAAGATTCTTGCAGCTGTGCAGACAGCTATTTTGAAGGAGTGACCTTTAGAACACAGAAAACAAATGATTGTAGTTTCTCCTATATCAGCATTAGTGGCAGCCACTAAGGCAAGCATTCCTAATGCTTGCACCCTATACCTGAGGAGGGTGCATGGAGCCACTTCTTTCAGTGCAGGGAAAGTAAAGTTTCAGTGTGATCCTACTTTTTGCACACAGGCTATTCTCCAATATGAACAATAT
Organism: Triturus cristatus; assembly: GCF_964204655.1. NCBI lineage: Eukaryota > Metazoa > Chordata > Amphibia > Caudata > Salamandridae > Triturus > Triturus cristatus. The sequence continues at coordinate 167,670,973 of NC_140588.1, read as the reverse complement.
GTTGCTCCAACTCCTAGAGCCTCCTTTATGAAAAGTTTTGTATCACTGCAGGAAAACAGCGATGCAACACTTTTCATAACACCATCCTTGCAACACAATGGATGCACCATATTTACTGTATGGCGCATAGAAGTGTTGCACTGAAATCTCATATATTTCAGTGCAACACTTCTAGATTTGGCTGTGTCACTTCTAGAAATCCCTTTCCTGTGTCAGAATTCCCACCCTGCATACATATACAGGTATAATGCAGCGTAGATGTTTAAAAATGTTGGTAATATGGTGCAATGTGGTGCATTTTTTCATAAATGATGCCCTGACTACTTTGCCCTTTGGGTCATATTCAATATAGATGGCTCTGCACAACTAACGGTAGAAACAAAATGTAAGTAAAGTAGTTTTTCATGCAGTGAAAGATGGTGAATTCCCTCCACAACACACCCACAGTAAAATTCTAGGTGATAATACTGTGCAGCATACAAAACTTGATGCCTTGTTACTTACATTACAGAAGGCTGACTCGTCAGTTCCCACACTCATTGTGCCCAACCATGCAAAATCACAATGTTGCCTTGCAAAAGTAGCATTTGAATAGATTTAAGGATTCAAAGTGAAAATCTATAATGAAGAAAAAGCTTTGGGAAAGGTAGTTGTCTTACAAGATAGGCTTCCACATGTCTGTGTGAGGCACACTTTGGCCCATCAGCGTAATGGCATTCAAGCTGAAGGGAAGTCTGCAGCTGACTTAGCTGTGAAGGCAGCAATTAAGACTGTTAGAGTAGCAGTCCTAATCAGATCTCAAATGAAGATCGACACAGATATCTCAATAGTCATACACCCAACCAAGTAAGGTAGAAAGATTCCCACAGGCGTTCCTCCAAAGTAATTAAACACACTGAATTCAAACAATACTCCTGGAGTCACACTACTGAAGGATTGGCATCTGTCCATACACAGATCGAAGCAACCGTGGCAATGCTACAGCACCACTACTGGTGGCCCGATTTATATAAACAGACAAGAGATTATGTTAGAGAGTGCGACATTTGTCAATAAATTAAGCCTTAAACTGTCAAGAGACGCTCGCCAGGTCATCTCACAGAATTTCAACCTATATATGTATATATTGGTGGCAATCAATTCATGCCATAGATTTCTATGGTTGTGGGCACAGATAAATGCAAGTGCTTCGGCAATCGTGAAGAATTTGCAGTGACTAGTAGCGACAGGGGCAGTACATTTCACTCAGATAACAGTCCTGTGTTTTCCTCTAAGGCTTAAAGGGATTCAATGGCTGCTTTGGGAATTTGTCTGCAATTCAGCAACCTGTTTAGAGCTGAGTCTCAAGATTAAGTTGACCTTGAGAATGAAATGATTAAACAAGCCTTGACTGCTAGGGTACTAAGTTTAGGTCTTAGCTAGTACAATAATCTATAGGAAGACCATAGAGCAATAAATAACTTGCCTAGATGATTTTTGAGAGGCCGCACTCCATTTGAGGTTCTCTTACGAGTTCCTGTGTGTGTGCCTAGCTTAGATAATTTTGGGAAGGTGGCAGATGAAGATAAATTCAACTTGGAGAAATGTTTGACTGTTTTACAGAGCATCCAAAAGGTCAGAAACAACTGTCTAACATGAACCACTGTGACACCATCACCTGTGATGAGAAGGTTATAACTTCTGCTTGGTTGAACCCCCGCCTTATATTTTAGCGCTTTTAGAGCGTGTTAGATATGTGCTTATTGATGTTTTTCAGCATTAGTTTGTTTGTTAATTTTATCTGTTATATACTTTTTTGCTTCTTTTGTCTGTCTCCTATGATTGTGAGAGCGGAGTGTAGGGACCAGCGGCCCCAGCCCAACGACATAAATTTCTAATCAAAATATTTGGATATTTCGATTCAATCAAGCTGTTGATGGTACTTTTTTGGCTTTGTCCCCTCTACCTTTATGTCTCCATCTACTTTAGGCGGAGATATTCAACTACAAGATCCTGACTGAGGGTCTTGCTTAATTGGGGTTGATCCCCCTGACCCGATTTTCACTCCGAGGTATACACCTATAGATCCACCCCCGGTCCTGAAGAAGTGTCGCTCAATCTTGGAGAACTAAAGACACAAAACATGTTGACCTATGTCAACCATAGGCTACCCTGATACATAGAATCACTGCAGTAGCCCCACTGGTTTTACCTAGTCCCAGCCCCGTTAATAAACCAATAAAAAATATCCTAGGGGCCAGGGCCTATTTTAATCACCTTGTTGAACCAACCACTTTAACTAGGAGTCACCGACTCTCTCACACTTATGCACAATCTTCATATACGGCGTTCACAGATCAGAAGATCTCCGCCAAAGGTGCCACCAGGCCCGTTGGACATTGCAGCGCCGGTTCCGACGAGGAGCGCCCAATGATGAAGCATGACACCCTAACAGGTGTGTGAGGGCATTAAGATCTGTAATTCAGATCTCCCCCCAAGACCAACCAATAGCAAGCAGTCAGTGACCTGTGTCACCTCTGACCAAGAGGAACTGCTCCACTTCAAGTAACCACATTTGCACATGGGAGCATTTGGTACAGGACCTCTCTAAATATCAGCTCTCTTGTCCCCCCTTTGATTATACGTTAATAATGATGCCTTTTCAAGAGCCAACTATTCGTGAGAATGACTGTGGAGATTATACCGATTACTTTTCAACACATTTTACAATCCCTTCATGGCAGAAATTGGTTTCATTATAAATTCTTGATTCCCCCTTTTTCCCATGCCTGGATCACCTTAGAAACATTTATTTTTATTATGTGGCAGTGAACAACATTTGTCATCCTACTGATATTAATGGACACTTTGTCCCTGCTAGAACAATTGCACCAACTGTGGTTCTTGGACTACAGCCACATTCTTCATCCCACAGAGCGCAAAGAGATCTCTACACTGCAAACATCACAGCCTATCCCATGCCCAATGGCATAGCATAGGAAAATGATCCTTATCAGATAATGAGGCATATTGAAACATTGCAATTACCTTTTATAATAAAGGTTTCAGTGAATGCCGTTATCATTCCAGGTTCTGTTTCAGATGACTGGGACACAGAGACTGTCAAAAGAATGATGTCTGATTTACAGCCATATGCTACTTTGAATAAGGGAGATCCTTATTTGAATTCAACACATTATTAAGAAAGGTATTGTTAGCATCACAATGCACACTATTACATACATAAAACCAGTTATGCAAGTTAAATATACAAGTACACACAAGGAAACATTGTGAGGCTCCGCTTCCTAGTAGTTGTTCTAATTGATGGTTACAACATTCAAGTCTTTCAGATGTGAAAGAGCATGTTTCCTTAATCAAAGAAAACATGGATGTTTCTTGTTTTCTTCTAGGACTTTATCCCACTAGAAATAAAATATTCATGGCAACTGGAATATATGTCATTTTCAATGAGCTAAACAAATAACCAGAAAAAGAAACTCTAGAAACAATTAGGCAAATTAATCATGTTTTTTTTTTTCAGTAGTTGTATATAGCGCAAACCTGACCCGAAGGTATCAGGTTTAAAAGCGCTTTAAATGGGCACCAGTTGTGTTACACAAGGACACATTTATTTTTGTTAGGCATGGGGAGATTAAGTGATTCGCCCAGAATCACAGGATGATGAACGCCATTGCTGAGACTCGAACCCGGTTTCCCAGATTTGAGATCGACTGCCCTAGCCGTAAGACTACATCCTCTCCACAAATTGACATGACAATGTCAATTTTTTTAATTGAAAATGGAATGCACATCCTTTTCAAAATGGTGTACTCATTAAACCACATTCTGTCCTCAGCCTTAAAACTAATAAGGGAGAATTTGGGGGTTATTACAACATGGGCAAGCTCAGGTAAAGCTATCATACATTGCAAACACCTAGGTCAGGTTCTGTTCCATGGCAACTTCTAAATGAAACAGCTATTTTTGAACCTTAGAATGTAACATTAACACAGAAAGAAAATGGCAATAAAAAACATCCACATATACACTATTGAATTTTGAGCAAATGTACCATTTTCAGTTAGTGACACACCACTAGTAATATGGTTAATCCATAGTATAATGTCTCTACTGATTACAACCTTTCATTTTCACGACTACCAAAAATATAAATCTGTAGGGTATTATGAAACCAAGCACAATTCACAATTGTTCCATTCATGGAAATTTCCTTTTTCTTGTATGTGTTTAAAAGAAAATGAAGATGACTCTGGATGTATCTGCACAGCTATTTACTGAAACCTCCTGGGACCCTCCCTACGGTGTGATACAATATCGTTGCATTAAATGTGTGGTTTATGAATCCAGGTTTAAGTTGTGTTTTATCTGTAACTCCCACTTCCTCCATCCCCATGAACCATGAACTGTTAAATATTGGTTCTTATTTATTTTTTATGAATGTTACTTGCTGTGGGCTCGAACCCGCCAGCCATATGTGATTTAGGATTTCAAAAACAACATAATGCTGTGGAAGGACCTTACCCAACACCTCAAAACATAATACAAAATATCCCTAGGCCTAGTATTGATATGAAACACATGTGGTTTGATGACTTAAGCAAATTGTTATCAGTTTTACTTAAAAAATAAATCCCTCTCACTTCTGTGGATGAATTTTATAATCTGCAGACAGCCAGAACTGCTTTGGAGATTCTGAGGCGGTTGCACACACATCTTCTTGAGAACATTGGATCTTTTCTGGTGATTTAAGGCAGTATTTGGACTGATACCATAATTATTCCACTCATTGTTCTCCATCCTGTTTGGATGTTTTCCAACTATCTTACTGCTAATCGGCTGTGGTATTGTCTTCTTTCTACTGATACAACAAGGCAATCAACAACATGCAGTACACATATTCAGCTGAACAAAGATGGAGAGGGACTGTACCACATTATTTGGAACATGCTTGAATTTCTGAACTCGCTAAAAACTGGATGCGATCCATTTCGCAAATCGGACACTATAAAAGTGAATCTTGTGTTTTGAGCATAAACTGTCCAAAGAAAATTAATTTGGACCTACATCTGGAACAGTCCCCAGTCTCTTATCTTAAAATGAACGCTATACTGCAACCACTATAAGAGCACCAGAGACAATGTCAGCAACTCATCTGCCCCTTCTAGAGGATGCTATGATAGATCAGTCTCACTAGTGGTATTTTTTGATGAAACACTCAATGAGTGATTCATTGTTAATGTTTGACCCTCTAAAGGAAGAATTTCCAACATTACTGTGTGCCGCAGACAAGCAACCAATTGCTCGTCCATCGGATGTGCGAACTGATGACAATATGCATGCATTATTTGGTTTCTCTAAGGACTACATGTTGTATAAGTGTACATTTGATGGTATTGACATGTCTTCCAATGAGGATTGAAATCAACATCTAAAAATCCAGTCCCCTGCATCAAATTTATTTGCCACAGAAACTGTAGTATGAATGGGAAAATGACTTTCAAACAGACCTCTTATATTTTTCCTTTCCCTTTTTATTCTACATGTTTTTAATTTGGCCTATTTTTATCATCACTGGTATGTTCAATCTCCAACATGAATCTCTCTTTAAGTCAGACTTTAGAAAGACTGTGTTTTACATATTTTCTTGAATTGCTTGAAACAATGCCAGGCTTAAAAATATTCATGCATCACTTCACTCATTATATGTCATTTTTTATATGATATATTAATTGCTTTTATTTTATGCTATGACATCTTATATAATTCACATTCAGACGTACAAGCCAAGGATGATGTAAAGTCACTAGGTCTGATTTCATTTTAAGGCCTTTCTCCATCTTGGGTAACAAGAGTTGCCATTTTCTGAATTTTAGGTAATTGGGCTCACCATGCTACCCTAATTTATGCTGAATTATTGTCATGTCTGCCATTGACACAGATATCGTCTAACCTTATAAGTCCAGGATCTGTGAAAGTGTCAAATCATTCAGAGAATGATATAGATACAAAATCTGATGCTACATCAATCTGGGACAAGTGTCTAGTTATCACAATGTCAAGGTCAAATAAGAACAACCACAGATATAAAGCCAAAAATATGTCTGAATTGTCATTTATTTACCTTATCTGTTCATATTGATACACCTGGGATGCACACCTTGATGCACATAGTCTATGTCAATAACAACAAAGAGAGAACGAGGAAAATAAAGGGAACGTCCTTCTCCCTGGATTAAAACTGTAAACAACAACGTGGATGGACCCAATATTTGATCCAAATGCTAGGATGATGCAATGTCATACACTGGAATGGGGGAAAAAACATTGTTTTTTTTAGAAGAACCCTCACCCACCAACCTAGTTGGTGGCATTCTTTATCATCGAGTTCCCAGCCATGCTGCCGAGTGCAGCCCAGCTGTGCTGCGACGCCTGAATTACAGCGGAGCAGATTCTTTTGTTTTTAGTGTGGAGGGAGTGCTCAGGGTGTGATATAAAACTACCTCTAGGATGCTCAATAAATACCTTTATTCTTAAGTTCTAGGGCACGGTTAAAACCAGAGCAGGGATATTGTGAAGATATCATTGATCTTCATTATCCCCCTTAAATGGTCTACATGTTTCAGCCTCGACAGGAGGTGCTGAGGCTTTCTTCAAGACCAAAACAAGTGAATTTGTGAGTATATTTCAGCACACGCGCTAAGGTGTGCTGTGGTGCAGTGATGTTACTGTACTTACGGTTCCCACCATCAGGAATAGTATCTGGAAAAACAAAGCACAGCATAAAGAGACAAACAAAACATATAAACTTAAAAACTTGAGTGATCGAGATGTGCAGTCAGTTCCTCAGGTCAGTAAAATGGTGCTGGCGATTTTCATTCAAGTGCAGCCATCCAGTTTGAGAACATTGATCGACTAAAAATCACTTCACACAAGGGCATGCAGAATACACTTTGAATATGCAAAATCATGCAAAGTGAATAGAGCACTGAAGCATACCTCCTAGTGAAGAGAAACACATGGGATAGCCACTGATCCTAGTTTGAGCGGGGCCAAAATAACATGTAACAAACTGTTGTTGCATGTGAAAAGCGCAATTGTGTAATTTGGTCAGAGTGAAAACAAGCCTACTAAACCCAAAAACTCATGGTTTAGGCAATCGTATTGGATAATAGAATATATACAGCATACATTTGGCATATATTAACAGCAAAACGGAAAGAGAAAGTCGGCTTACAAGAGCTACAAGGAATGTGCAGCCGTAAATTATCCTGGAGGGGGCATACTCCTGTAGTCACACACTGTGGGAAAAAATGAAGGAAAATGAGCCTGAGTCAGGGAGCAGATCAGAGGACCGGAGAGGAATTAGCCCATAGACGATACCGGGAGACACATACTTCGTCAAGGATGTCTGACCGCCTCTGATCCTACTGTGGATCCCAACGGTATTGAAGGCTGGTGGCATCCTGGTATAAGAGTTGCTTATTGGATGGCTAGGGGCGTGGTCGTGCTCTGTGTCGCATCAGCTGACGCGGCTGGTGTGGACGTGTTCCAGAGAGGAGAACTAGAGCGTGTTAGGGGCTTGCCGGAGCGCAGAGCGGAAGTGAGGCAGCGTTTTGCTTCGGAATGGGCATAGAAAAAAGTGGGGAAATGCTCAAGAAGCCTGTAAAAATTTGGAAATCAGATAGAAGCTTATCGTTAACACTCGGCTCAGTAATGGCTATATAAAAGAAAATGGAGTCAGAAAACCCAATATTCCCAAGTCCGTGTAAGCATGTAAAAGTTGCAACAACCATCTGGGTATTAGTAGTGGGGCAGCGTATAGCTGCAAAATAAAGCTGAAAGAGCTTACACTAAACATCTGGGCATCGGTAGTCAGGCGGAAAAATGGCTGAAAAATAAAGTTGGAAGGGGACAGTCGGGGACTGAATGAACACACTGTATGTGTAAATATAAACCATGTCACTTAGATAGGAGAACCCAAACCCTATGCAAAACAGACCAGTGGCATCAAAAGACATTGGCAATGTCAAATCAGTGTAGGCTTATGGATGATAGTCACGTCATATCCCTCTTCACTCACAAAAACCAAAAGCCGCTCCACTGTAATTCAGTCATCGCAGCACAGCTGGGTTGCACTGGGCAGCCCGGCTGGGAACCCAATGATGAAGCATGCCACCAAGTAGGTTGGTGGGTGAGGGTTCTTCTAAAAAAAACAATTTTTTCCCCCCATTCAAGTGTATGACAATGCATCATCCTAGCATTTGGATCCCATATTGGGTCTGTCCACGTTGTTGTTTACGCATAGTCTACGTCAGACATTCCTAAACTTAGGTCAGAAATTCCAATTTCCGATAAGATTGAATGCATAAGGACTGACACTTGACCACTTGTCAGGAGAGGTCCTTTGCCCACATTACCACACAAGATACTGCTGGAGACAGTTTTGACTGTAGCCAGTGCACCAAAAAGAGCAACATCGCACCTGATGCAGACAACAAGCTGAGTTCTATGAGGAAGGGCGCTGCCGTGGTATCTGTTTTCCTTTTTGCAGGGAACACTGCCCTCATGCATCTCTGATAACCATTAGGCCTGGGCAGAAAACTCCTGTCTGCTTGCGTAGTTTTTCCCACTTCACGTGGAGCTGGGATTCCTAAAAACTCAGCAGAGTGGCACAGAGGAGAGTTTTACCTCTCTTGCGGCTCCCTAATATTAAATTGGTGAGGGCAAGCGAGGAAAATGTATTCCTAGACCACCTCCCAATGAGATTTCTCAATGTGGCCAGTTGCAGCAGATTGCTACCAGTCACAGTGCGAAACCTGCCACTCGCATTGGGAAAGCTGTCGCTCAAGTAGAACATCTACTTGAGCAGCAGAACGAAGCTGTGCCCTCTGGCACTTCATGTGGTGCTGTTCGCTCTGGTTTTACAGCACAGGACAAATGCCCAGCACTAAAAATCAGCACTAGCTGTGCAACTGACCTCACTCCGGCGCTTGCGGAACTCTGCGGATCACGGCTGAACTTTTTGGGCACCACGTGGAGTAAACTCCGCCGAGGCCTAAGTGCATTGCTTCTACCTAAAAATGGCTAGATAGCAAGTTCTACTTTCCATGCTCTCCTAATGTAGCTCATAGAAGTAGGTTTTACAATGTAGGGTTTTAAATGTTATTTTAACTATCTTATACGTGTGCATTTTCACCTCTTTGTTCACAAAATGCCTATTTGCTGTTTTTACGATATTCTGTGTGCTTATTGTAGATGTGCTGAGAACTATGTTTGTTCTGTTGCAAGTGCTTTTAGTTAAAAGTCCATTCTTCGTAATAACATTTGTACATGTGAAATTCTAAAGGGTGAAATAGGTTTGTTGCTGGTACCATGCTGGCCCAGATGCTTGTTTAGGAATCATTAGTAACCCAGAGCAGTGATTCCTCTTCAACAATGTAATGGGGGGAGGTCTGGGGAGCTACAATAACCTGTCTTTCCCATTTAGCGCTCGTGCATTGAAACAAGTTCACCTGTGTCACCTGTGGGTGGGAAAGTAAACCTGGAAGAACTATGCCAAAGTTGTAGTTTACACAACAAATTGATACAAGTCCAAGGTAATACAATTATAGGACACTAGATTACAACCAGCTCTATACGTCCCCATTGTGATGGTGGACAATCACTTCCGGTACCTGGGAATGATGGTTACTTTGCAGCAGGAGTCAGCTCCGAGCCACCACCTTGGTCCCATGGTGCAGGCTTGCTGCAGGAACATGGATGTGTAGCCTAAATCTTTCCTTTCAATGTTGGGTCGCGGTGCTCTCTACAAAATGATTATGCTTCCACCTTTTTTATACATCCTATAAAATGGTCCTTATGCCCTCTAACCACAAATGTTTATCCCCAGAGGTGCAAACGGTGGTCACAAATTATGGGGCTTATTTATGAGCCCTTGAGTCACTTTTGCTCCACCGGTGTGTCACTGTTTGTGACGCACCAGCGGCGTAAAAAATGAGCCTTGTTGCACCATATTTACAAAGTGACGCATCTATGTAGATGCGTCACTTTCTTAACCCCTGCACCACATCATACCTGCGCCAGGTATAATGTATGCAGGGTGGGCGTTTTGACGCAAGTAAGCCTCATAGAAGTGATGCAGTGAAATCTACAAGATTTCACTGTGCCACTTCTACGATGCAAATGCGTCAATATCTTACGGCTGCCTCACAGCAGGCGTAAGACTGATGCAGGCACATTTAAAATGGGACTTGCCCATGCAAAATTACCCATTGCTGAAGTTGCGTCACTTTTGAGACACATTCCAGCAATGCGTCATTTTTGCGCCTACAGATACGTCAGAAATACTGACTTATCTGTAAATCCTTGCGACATGATGCGTCATACTGTAAATATGACGCATCATTGCTGTCTCAAGGAGGGTGCAATGAAAAGTGACGAATCGCTGTTTTCACGCAGCAATGTGTCACTTTTCATAAATGAGGCCCTATATTTGGGGGGAAGACCCCAAGAGTCTACTATATAAAATGCACTCTGACAATGTATAAAAAGTGACTTGGTCTCCCACACTGACATCTGCACTTTTGGGCCACACATATGCTCAATTTGGGGAATGGCTATGTTCACATAGATCAGACACAGTTCTTTGATTGGAGCTTAGGTCCCTCGAACGCTGTGGTCTGATTAACATGTTGTATGGAAAGCCTCCTCCCCGTATCCTCCCACAGATCACTCATCTCCCATTTCTGTGTTGGAGCCAAGAGTTGAAACACATTCACCGGTCCAAGAAGGTAATCAATTAAACCCCCCTGTGGCATGACACACAACTGCCCCATATAACCCATCCCCCGGCTTTTGCAGCAAGGACCTTATAGGTATCGCTACCCTGGATTACTTGTGGGCAGAATTGCACATCAAATCCTATGAGCAGCATACTAATTGCTTCAGCCTGCGTAAATCCCAATTCTTTCAATATATTTTACTGCGTCCAACACTCTAGATGCAATTAGAGCATCCAGACCCAAGGATCATATCTAGGCTCTACAAATTACTGCTATGGAACACGCCCAAACAAATCGAATAAGCAAAAGCAGCATGGAAGTCGAATCCTGGGGAGCTGGATAGGGATGCCTGGTCAGAGGAGAGGCTTGATCCATGAACATTGGCCTTCCCATCAAATCTCAAGGCCATACATTTGAACTACTTATGCATGATTTACGAACGCCCCACTAGGTTGTGTAGAATGCATAAAGTGCAAAACTGAAATTGTTGAAGGCGTGATACACCAGGAGCTTCTATTTATCACATGATATAGGAATTTAATCAAATAAAGGCCCTAATTACAATGTTGGTTGGACAAGTGTCCCACGAACATCATAGTGAAAACGGGACTGCCCGACAAGTAGTCAGTGGTTCTGCTTTCAACATTTTTATGCAACCGCCTTCACGGTGGTCAGAAAGTATATATTTTCTATTGAGGCTTGTGCTGCAGGTTGTATCACCAGCCTCAATAGAAAATATACACATTTAAAACATCCCTGCACAATGTGTGGCAGGCTGTATGCAGTGTCTGCCACATAGTCTTGGAAGGTTAGGAGGGCACCTGCCCCCCAGACTCTATAGCAGAGCCTGCGGAGAGATGGGGGCCCTGCTAGGGGCCCATAAGGTCTGTTTCTGTCTGCCTTTCTATGGCGGTCAGACCGCCTTAGAAAGTCAGATCTAAAGGGACATTGTACTCCCTACAGTGGTGCTTGAGAAGGCACTGCCCTTATTGTGGGGACTATAGTACGACCGCTGGGCCGACAGGCTCGTTGAGCCCATTGGATCAGCAGCAGTCGGTCCCTCCGCATGCTGCCTCTGACTGCAGCATCATAATGTAGTGGAAGGAACGCAGATGCATTGACTCACATTGGTAATATATTTATATGTATCCTATGCACAACCTTTCTGCTCCATGTAATCCACTGTCTCTCAATTTTATTGTTTGTGTCTACTAAAAACAATAAAAATGTTATGTAAAATATCACTTATACCCCCCAAAAAAATTCACAATGAAAAAATGTAGTAAGATCAAATATAAATATTTTTCTGAACATGTTAGAAATTAATTATATGACTTAAAATAAAACTATTCTGAATTAATTTACATTTTAAAAGTATTATTAAATGCTGTTTTTAATTATGTTACATGAAAGCTACTTTTACAATCTTTTTGCTTAAAAAAGTATCGTCAACATTAAAACTAAATCATATTTTCCTAAACCAACATTAAAAAACAAAGAACATTTTTAAAATGATAAAAGTATTTGCTTATAATAATTATATAACATCACATTTTAAAAAGGATACAAAATATTAAAAATATAATAGCATTTCATGAACAAAAACTAAGCATGTAATATAGCATCTATTAAACATATTTCTGACACATTTTTAAAAGCGTAAGTTGTGTAAGAATCTTCATAAACATTATATATTAAAACAGTGACTTTCAAAACAAATTTAAAATAAATATAGAACAATTATGTTATATTGCCAAATATATTTTGTAAAGATTTTAAAATCAACTTTGAAAACACTTTTCCCCTATAAATCCTATATCCAACAACAACAACAAAATCACAGGAGCACACTAAAAAGGTACTTCAAAACAAAAACAAAATATTATTTAAAAAAGTTAAATAAAACAAATTCTTTACATTTCAACTTAATACGACTAAAAAAAATTAAATACCACTCACACCATAGCCCTGCAAAAGCAATAATTAAGAAAAGGTAAAAACCAATATTACACTAATCTATGTTATATACAGCCACATTCTTAACAATGATATTAAATACAACTAAAGGATTGTATTATTAATTTCGATATTCCACACAACTACGATTTGGATATTGCGATATAAAGACAACAATATTATGGTAAAACAATATTTCCAACTCGATGTTTTGTTAACACCTTAAGGAATCAGAAGTGGCTATTTACCCAGCTGACAGCCAAATAGTACATATTCTCTGCTATTTATTTAGCAGCTAGCAAACTAGTACATACTCTCTGCTGTTTAGCCAGCCAAGGCTAAATATTAGAGATGATGCACAGTTTGGCAGCCTGATAAATAGTGTGAAGGATGCCTTTACTTAGCTGGCCGTGAAGGAAAAAGAGACAGCAGGCAATGGTAAGATGGTGGCCATCTTATTATGGGAATGCACCATGTGTGAGGCATTTGAAAGTATGTACAAAGGTAATATGTTTACAGATGAAGAAACAGTAAAACCAATTTTGAATAAAAACATTCATCTTATTGATATTCACATAAGAAATGTAGGAATCAAACTTCTATTACAGGAGCTTCAGGATATTGTAAATAGATATTTTGTGCTGTGGGTCAGTGGCATTTGGCTGTCTGCAAAGAATAATTAGTATGATTTCATGGCTCGTTACGTAAATGTTTAATTCACTCATAAGATGACATTGTTTTTTAATGCAAAAACAAAGGGGATGATGGACAGAGTGTTAAACATTGCAAGCACTCATGAACAGTCAACTGATCTGGGTATAATTCATCATCATTCTTTAGCTCACTCCGCCACCCCAGTTCAGACATGGCCATATGCAAATCAGTTTGACCCTGTGCCTCATGGGAACAGTCCAGCCCGAACTGCCAAGCCATGTCTTCCCTGGACCGGAAACAAGCATCATGGTACCGTGTTTTTTAATGTTCATGATCCATCTTTTGATGATTTTTGAGAAATGAGTTTTTCTGAGCTTCTTATGGTAGGCTTTGTGCTAGCTTTAGGCTTCTTTCACAAGGGGGTATTTCAAACCGGGCACACAGTAGCAGTCAATAAGAAGTCCCAAACAAGGATTTGGTGATTGGAGGCATATTGTTTTGGAACACTTGCAAGAGGTCATTTGTTTGACACACAGTAATGGGGCTTCTGTGGAATGGGGAAGTAAAAGCAGAAGTCATGCAAGTAATGCATCTGGGTAATTCACTATGCTACCTATGAATAAACACACTTTTCATGCTATTCACCAAGCAGGTTTTATTTTAGGCATATATTCTTATGGGTCCCATGAAATGAGTTGCCCTTTCAGCCACACTGACATTTTAGCCACCTGCACAATGAATCTTGGAACAATAGTAATGTGGTCCTCTTGGTTATGGTCCTCCTGAGTCTGGTCTTCCCCATCATTCTGCCACTGGTCCTTCTAGTTCCTACGCTGTGCCTCATGCCTCACTGTATTTCTGTTGGTTATGTGCAAATGCTTCACACCCTACCCCTGAGATAAGCCTGACTACTCGTGCCAAGCTACCAAGGGGGTGTGCAGGGGTTGTTTCAGTAGTGTATCCTGCTTACCCTGAATGGGAAGAAGGGTCCCTACTTTAACAGGGTAACAACCTGCCAAGTAGAGACCCCCATTTCTAACACACTGCAACATTTCAGCTTGTTCTCACTCTCATGAACCAATCATATTTCTCCAGACTCTGGTAGCAGGTATACTCCCCTCTTTTTCAGGGCAGCACATTGGTCCAATGATGGCAATGCCCTTGAATTGTTAGACTGAACACACTGATGCATAGTTATCTCTTCCTTAAGTTGCACTCTCATCCTAGCATCCTCTTCTTCCAATGAGAACCTCACTATCTGTTATCTAATACATAACAATACACTGTTCACTAGCAAGTAGAAGTCATCTGGAAAAACACAGCATGTGCAAGGGTAAACACATAACCTATGAAACAAACGCAAAATTAAATGTGCGGGCCTTTTAGCCTTAAACCTGTAAATCATGGCATTCAAAATAGCAATAGAAATGTGGCTAACTTAAGTTACATAGCAGGTTAACTTAAGTGCTGCTTGTAATGGCTAAATATATTAATCTACTACAAATGATGTGATTTATATGTACAAGTTATTCAGCAGTGCAAATTACATATTCCTATTAAATGCATTTAATTATGCAAATGTGAAGTTACACTCTCCTATATTCGTAGGCCAGGACATTTGTGAAGTTTCTTAACTGTTTGCATGATTGCTGGTGAAATAGTCCTTGATCGCTGCTATTTTAGTTGACAGCCAATAAATAGTGAAGGTCTCTTTTTTGCTTTTTGTACAGTTGCTGGCCAAATAGTACATGTTCACTGCTATGTAGCTAAAAGCCCAAATAGTACATGCAGAGGTGTAACATTAGCACCCGCACCCCGCGCAGTGTGGGGACCACGAGCTCTAGGTGGACCTCTCCCGGTTTGTGCATGGGTAGCGGACCCCTAGCCTTCAAGTTCCTGACTTGAACTGGAAGTGGAGGCTCCATGTACTTTACAGGGGGTAGCCTCAAGTTTTGTTATGCCACTGAGTACATGATGTTTATTATCTATTTGTCAGCAGTGTAAATATGAAGCTTCTTTGCTGTTTGAACAGTCCCCGGCCAGATCTTGATGTCTGCTATCTGGGCGGCTGGCTGGTGGCTGCCAGGTAATTAGTGAAGTTGATTTGCTATGTCCACGGCCCCAGCCAAATAGTACATCATCTCTGGTATGTAGTCGACGGTAAGGTAAATAATTTAATGTGCTGCCTATTTACAAGACCCCATGCCAAATAATGCAACTTGTCTGCTATTTAGCAGCATTCATGTACATAGCTTGGGACATTCACTGTCCAGCCAGAAGCTGGATAAATAGTTGCTACCTAATGGGTACTGACCTCATTTTATATGCCGCGTTTTTTATTCAGGACATTTGTTTAGGTTTTAGTTAAGAAGCTAGTGTAAAAAATCAATATGACGCTCTGAATTGTTTGGTGAATCCCTACCTAACACGTTTGTAAGCAGTTGAAGAAAAGGTGGTGAGGAAGAGGCAATTTTATTCACATGTTGTGTTTTTCGAGAACAGGGCAGCTGCAGGGTGTTTAGAGGCGCTCTCTGCACCTTGGTCTGACTCTGTACCAACAGATGACCCATTTTTGGCTTTTTCACACTTCCCCACCTCACCTGAACCTCTCTTTGCTGCTTCAGAGATGTATTTTGAGTTATGACATACCATAATTCAGAATGAGATTGTGAACTCTGTGTCATTTTTCATACCCTGTCATATGATACCAAATTTGTACAATATGTCAGTGGTAAAAAACATATCTGGATCTCACTTTTCCTTCATTTCTGAAAAGAGTGTGACATTGCTGCTAGCAATGAGACCCAGTGAGACCCCTTGAGAACCTTATAGCGTTTGTAAAATCTACACATTTTTGGTGTGTGTGATTGAAGAGTTGAGGATTTTAGTTTTAATTGGCATTTTGATATGATCCTTATGGAATAGAAAAAGGAGAAGTGCCAATTAATATAACAGGAGGAGAAAGCAGTACGAATAGGAACAGATTTTATTACGATCTGACCGAGATGCTCTCAATGTCTACTGTCCTAATTCTGGACATGAAAAAACTCTGCCGGGAAATAAAGCACTTTCTTCCCAATGCTTGCTTCTAATGTGCATTCAGCAGGATGAATGTTAAGAGACTCTGCTACCTATGTAAGAGTACACCTTTCATTGACACATAGCATCAGTCCTCAAAACATCAAACTACATACATCAATTACACTAAGATATACCCAGACATCCACTCCAATGAAACTAACATTCTGTGACAGACAAGCTCTAAATCTCCAAAAGACACCCTAAATGCCACACCGTAGGCCCCAGGAGCTATGCTATGTTGGGACAGGAATGTCCCCTGCATGCAGCCGTGACCCGTGCAGTTAAGAGCGGTGGGTAGGTGGAGCCGGTTAGGGGGGATTTTGACAGAGAAGGGGAAAATAATTATTTATTTAATTTTCCCTCGTGGCCGTCTGTCGAATCCCACCCAACCCGGCCCCACCACTCTTACCTGCATGGGCTGTGGCTGCCTGCATGATGTACAGTCAAGTACCCTGCCCTGCTCTGCATGTCCAATCTGCAAGAATCTGTGATCCTGGTATTTGTATTTTGGCAATTCCACACAGTATTTCACTGTGTGTACAAAGGTATAGGCCTGCTGTTGACTAATAGAGGTTCTGGGATTGTCCTAATCCTGAAGGAGTGCACAAAGCAAGCCCTCATAGCAACAAAAGGACTAAAGTCCCTGTCACAGGCTTCACATATGTAGGAAGGTGGTGGCAGCATACTGTGTTTTGTAAATGATTATATTTACCGGGCCTTTTTTTTTTTTTTTTAACAAACAAGATCTTTATTGTTATCGTAGGCCATACAGCTCATCCACTCCCTACATCCCGTCGGGCCGGCAGGGCCAAAGTACCAGTGCTAGGTGGTATGTGGGGGGAGGTAAAATACACAGCAAGCCGCCTACAACCCCATGAGGGGCCGGCCGCGTTCGGGGGGGCAGCAGTGACAACCCAAGGTGACTTAGATCTCGTTTTTTGTTATTTTTTCCTTTTAAAACAATTATATAACTGAGAAAGAACTAGGGAAGGGAAACCACCATCATCGAAGTGTGTGCTAGGTGATGTGCGTCGTGACAGACTGTGTTAGAATACGCAGCAGGGATGGGGGCTGGGGGTGAACCGGGGACGTCGTTGCTCATGTGATCACGTTGCGTCTACTATGGTGGGCATAGACTCCACCCCAGTGCTAGGGGCGCACCTGGTCAGTGCGAAGGATAAGTGTAATCTGTTAGGTGTTGTGGTTAGAGTATCAGAGTCCGTGGGAGCTACTACCTTCTGAAACGGGAATTAAGGGGGGGTGATGGTGGCGTCAAGTGTGTCCCTGTGGGTGGCCAGGCTTGGGTGAATTGAAAGAGTAGTTGGGTCCATTCCATTGCAAGCGGGTACTTTCTGCGCCCCCGTGTTTCCTCCTCTCTAATTGCTTCCTCCTCCGCTGCTTCCCATTTCCTCACCGCCCCCGCCCACGCCTCTCTAGATGGCCCTTGGGAGTCTCGCCATTTCATGGCGATGGCCCGTTTAGCTAGCAACAATGTGAGGGAAGCAAAGCGGGTGTGGGCTTTGAGCGGCTTAGGTTTGCGGAACAGACCCAGGGCTACCGCCTCCCAGGAGCGCAGGTCTGGGAGCTTGGTTATCGCAGTGATAGATGTGAGGACGGCCGTCCAATACTGACCCAGTGACGGGCATCTCCAGAACATATGCTGGAGCCGGGCATCCGGGGATCGGCATCGGGGGCACCTGATAGGTACATCCGGATAAAAACGTTGCAGGCGTGCAGGGGTTTGATACGCCCTATGTAAGATATTATATTGGACGTTTTTGAAGCGCGCGTTGCGGGACACCTTTTTGGGGAACTCAAGGGTATTCTCCCATTCTGTATCATGCAATTGTCTCCCGATGTCCTCCTCCATTGGGAGCGAAGGGCGACCAGTGGTTGATTAAGAAGTTGTCTAATAGCCTTGTACAACCAACGAACGAGGTGGCGACCGGAGCCCATATGGAGGATCGTGTGGATGACCGGGTGCGTCTCCGGCTCCCCTTTGGAGAGGTCCGCATAGGGCTGGAAGTGTGCTATCAACTGCCTGTGGAGTAGGAATTGCCCCGGCGGCAGACCATACAAGTCCGTGAGGTGAGTAAAGGGCGCAAGCTGGTTTTCGGTAAATAACGCCTCGCCCTCTGTGATGTTGCACGCGGTCCAGGGGCCGAGCCGGGCCGACGGTAAGTAGTTCTCCCGACATGGCCAGCCAACCAGGGGTAGCTTGGGAGAGTAGGCCGGCGCGTCGGGTGCCTTTCGGTGAATCCGCAACATACAGCGTCTGGCCACGGAGACCTGAAGTGGGTAGGTGCGTCGCGGTTTGGAGCCTGGAAGTAGCAGTCGGCACAATTCCGGTACGGGGGCTTGGCCTTGCTGCGTATAGGTTTCTCCCATATGGCGGCCAGCTGTCCAATATGACAGCAATTAGAGCTGCACCGCCAGAAAGTAGGATTCAAAGGCTGGGGCCCCTAGGCCACCCTCCGTGGTGGGTAACTGCAGTGTGCGTAAGGCGATCCGAGGCCTGCCAGCTCCCCAGATAAGGGAACGCAGGAGTGTATCCAGGTCCCGAAAAAAGGCGTGAGGTGGATCACCGGCAGGTTGGCGAAGTAATAGAGAAGGCGGGGGACCAGTATCATTTTTGCAAGCGCCACTCTACCTATGGGCGCTAGCGGGAGGGCTGTCCAGAATCGCACCGCCAATCTGATCCCAGCCAACAGCGCGCGATAATTGCCATCAAACAGGTCGGCTGGAGAGTGATATAGCCGTACCCCCAACTATCGGGGGGCTGCGGCACCCACCGACAGCG
Organism: Triturus cristatus; assembly: GCF_964204655.1. Taxonomy (NCBI): domain Eukaryota; kingdom Metazoa; phylum Chordata; class Amphibia; order Caudata; family Salamandridae; genus Triturus; species Triturus cristatus. The sequence continues at coordinate 167,651,698 of NC_140588.1, read as the reverse complement.
TTTTCTCGCCGAGGCGGACATCTCGCAGCTGGGACCCCAGGTGAAGAGGGTACACAATGGACTTGTCCCAGTTCACTCGCAGCCCGGAGGCTGCGGCGAAGTCCTGCAGCGCCATCCAAATCGCAGTAAGGTCCGCTGTGGCATCTCGGATGCAGAGGAGCAGATCATCCGCGTACAGGGAGACACTGTGTATCGTACCTGCTATCGGAATGCCCCAGTCAATTCCTCCCTCCCGCAGACGTATGGCAAGAGGTTCCATTGCCATCGCGAAGATTAGGGGGAAAGGGGGCAGCCCTGTCTGGTCCCGCGCTCGACCTGCAGCGGCGCGGAGATATATTGCCCTATCCTGACGCGAGTGGTAAGATTAGTATAGAGAAGTTGGGTATATCTAAGTAAATTGGGACCTATCCCCGCCCTCCGAAGAACTGCGAAGAGATACGGCCATGTGAGAGTGTCAAATGCTTTCTCAAGGTCCAAGATCAGGCACGCTGCGTTAGGATATCTAGTATTCACCTGATCCTGGACATAGAATAGACGGGTTTTGGGAGGTACAACGACCAGGGACAAACCCACATTGATCCATGTGAATCAGGGGTCTGAGGATCCCTTCATAACGCTCTGCCAGAATTTTCCCCAATATCTTGCAATCAGCTGAAAGGAGCGTAATTGGGCGGTAAGATGATAGCGATTGTGGGTCCCGATGTGGCTTCACAAAGGACACGATAATTGACTCACGGAGAGAGCTAGGTAGTTCTCCCTTCTCAAATGCAGTTGTGTACATTGCGACAAGGCGCGGGGTCAGGAGGGAGGAGAAGGCGCTAAAATACTCTAGGGGTAGGCCGTCCATCCCTGGTGCTTTACGACTTGCCATGGCCCGGAGAGCCTGCGAGACGTCTGACGCAGAAATCTTCGCTTCCAGGCTGGCATTGTCGGCTCTGGAGATGCTTGGAAGTTGTAAGGGGTCTAAAAAGCGGGGAATGGCTTCCGGGTCGGTCGATTGTGGCGCCCGGTAGATGGTACTATAGTACTGATAAAAATCCTGGAGGATATCTACCTGGGTCCGTACTACGTCCCCCGAGGGGCCAGTAATCTCCGTGATAGGGTGTATGCCCGCATCCTGCTTCACCAGCCAGGCCAGGAGCGTTCCCGCTTTATCTCTATCTCGGTGCACCCGGGCTGCGTAAGCTCTGAAGTTATATTTCCGCAGGGTAATTAACGCCTCAGTGTAACGGGACTGTGCTGTAGCTACCTGTCGCGCTGACGCCGCATCCCTATCTTCGCGCTGGGTGAGTGTTGCCAGGTGTCGCTCCGTGTCCATGAGTGATCGTTCTAGTGTGCGCTTCACCCCTGCTATCTGTGTGATACACGCGCCTCGCACCACCACCTTGAACGCATCCCACTCTGCTAACCTTGACGAAGCCGTGTCGGTGTTATTGGTGAAGTAGGCTTGGATTGTGCGTGCATGATCATGTTTAAAAGCCAGATCAGTAAGGCAATTGCTTGGGCGACGCCACGTGGGAACCAATGCAGTCGAATGACATGCGCATCGTGGTCAGACACTACCCTACCTAGATAATCTGTCTCATGTATTTTTGGTATGAGCGTCGGGGAACATAAAAACCGGTCCAGTCGGACCCGTAAATTATGGGGAATGGAATGGAAGGAGTACAGCCTGGTGTGAGGGTGATGTGCTCCCCATGCATCCTCCAGCACCCAATGCGTCACCCAACTCCGGAATTGCTCTGCGTGTTTCGAAGCCGGGGAGTGGCGCGGAGGCGGGTGAGATCTATCAAGGGTGAGATCCAGTACTCCGTTATAGTCAGCCCCTAGGATCCAGGGAATGGATGGGAACTGTGCCAATACCCCCGTCAGGACCTCCCAATATCGCTCTTGGTCAGTGTTCGGCGCGTAGATGCTGCCCAATAGTATCGCCTGCCCATCCAATACCCCATGTAGTAGTGCATATCTCCCTTCATTATCTACCACCCTTTGAATTTCCTGAAACGGGGTGCCCGGGCGCAGCCAAATGAGCGCCCCCCGTGCGTAAGCAGAGAACGTTGTAGCACACAAGGTTCCTCTCCATTTTTCCTGTAATTTACCCACTTCTGTAGCCGTGAGGTGAGAAACGCTATGTGCGCACGTTGACATTTGATGTATGAGTAGATGGCATAGCGTTTACGCGGCGTATGTAGGCCCCTGGTGTTTAGCGTGAGGATGCTAAGTTCCGTGTTAGGCATTGGATAGGGTTCTGGTGAGTGCGTAGTGGCCTAGTGGCGACGCTCGCGGGAAGTGTGACGGCACTCGGGTGCCCTTGGCCCGACTGAAACGGTGGTGTGGGGTGTCATAGGTGCCTCGGTGTCGAGCGTGTACCTCATGTGTGGTTTCCTTAGGGTGGGGAAAAACAAATAAGTAACCAAAACCATGATCTGGAAACCGTCCCAATACTTGGGACCCATCAGCAAAGCCAATGCGTCCAAACAGTCTCTCCCCAATCTAGGGATCGTAACCATCAGAACAAAACAATGGAGGTGACGGGCGCCGCCGAGGCTGGATCACGCCGGGCATTCGTAGGAGTGTTATTTGTCGCCTGGCCGAATTGACAGCCCAGGTGTAGAGGCGCTGGAGCAGTGTGAACTGTTCAGTTCGTGTGGGTGCAGAATGTATGTCGTGCGGGTACCTGTGGGTCCATGTCTCTTCGGTATGGGTGTTTCTTCAGCCCGTATCTGACTGTAGCATAGTGTCTGGGACTGTTAGGATGGAGTGCGCGGAGGTCTGAGCGGGGATGGCCTCTTCCTCCTCCTCCGAGGTGAAGATATGGGGTGTTCCATCCAGCTCCTCACCAGTAGCATCGGGTCCCAACGCCGCCACCGCCTGCACGGCCCTGTTTCTCTCCCTGAGGATCGGATCCAGGCTCGGAGAATGCTCTGTACATTGGTCACGTAGATCTCGGCCGCTCTGCCATCGCTGGGACTGTGATTTTCGTGCCTTGCGCCTGCCGGGGCGTGATCTGGTCCGTGTGTGAGGTCTAGCTGGGGCCTCCCGCGGCCCCAGCCGGCAGTGGTGGTCCACCCAGTCGGCGGCTTCCTCAGCAGTCATGAAAAAGTGAGTGGTGTCCTCGTGGACAACTTTGAAACGGGCCGGGAACAACAGAGAGTATTGTATGTTATTGTCCTGTAACCGGCGTTTCACCTCCAGGAATGATGAGCGCTGTTGTTGTACTGCCCTGGCATAGTCGGGGAACACCATAACGTGGCTGTTTTCCACCTGAAGAGGGCCCGCGGTCCGGGCCGCTCGGATGGCCGCATCTCTGTCCTGAAAGTGTAGGAACTTGGCGAGAATCGGCTGGGGCGGAGCCCCGGGGTGCGGTCTGCCCGATGGCACCCGATGAGCCCGCTCTATGGTGAAAAAGGCCGTTCGTTCCACCTGAGGGGTAAAGGATTTGATCCAGGTCTCCATATAGTCCCGTGGCGTCGCCCCTTCAATTCCTTCCGGGAGACCGATCACCCGAATGTTGCATCTTCGGGAGCATCCCTCCAGGTCATCGAGGCGCTCCTCTATGGTGGCCTGCCGATCCTGCAACGTCCGTATTACAGTCTTGTGGGCTGTCACCACTGGTGCGAGTTCCGAGATCGAGGTCTCCCCATCCCTCACCCGGTCCGCCAGCTTCCGATGGTCATCACGTATCAGGCTAATGTCTGTGGTAATGGACCCAAGGCGTTCCTCCATGGAGATCCGGGAGAGCTCGATGGCCGCCAGCACCTGGTCAAGCTTGGCTGTGATGACCGGGTCCGATTGCGTGGCCGTGGGCACCTCCAGCACCCTGGCTTGTGGTCGGTGTTCCGGCGCCGTCTCCGGTATCGTGGTCTGCTGCGTCGATCGTGTTTTCCCCATGTCCAAACGGCAACCGGTGATCTCTCGCCGTAAGGGCATGGTGAGGTGCGGGCGCGTGTCCTCCCCGGGGGCCACCACCGTCTCCAGCGGTCTCCTGGCCATTCGTTTCGTGTATGGGATATAGTGTGTGCGTATATCCCCTCCTTTGCCCCACCAGGGGCCGCTTTGCCGGGTCGTCAGTCACCCCGCCGGCGACTCCCCCTGTGGGAGTTGTTCAGTGGGAACAGCGGGCGCCAGCCCAAGGGCCGCAGGGCCTCACGGCGTCAAGCGATCACCTCCCGCTGCCATCTCCGCCTCTGTGGCCCTTCATCACCGGTCACCGGGCACCGCCGGCACTAGGTTTAGGGAGGGGGCGGCCCCGACCACAGGGCGCCCCTCCGAGTGTTCTGGGATGGTGTCCCCAATCTCCGAACGCTATACGGCTCCCGTCCACTTCGCCCCCGTGGGGGCACCGCCGTGGCCCGTCCTCTCCAGTGCGACCGTGGGCAGGGGGGCGATCCGATGGTAACGTCAGGCAGCTGGGGGGGGCCCCCCTCGCCTCACCCTCCTGGTTGATGCACGCGGACGTCGGGCCTATGGTCCCTTGGCAGAAATCGGCGCTGCCCCGGTCTCGTGCCCCTCTCAGTGCTCGGCTGAAGCCTTAGATGCAGCGCTGCTGATGTCGTGCGGCGGCCATGTTAGGGTCAGGCAGTGGTCCTCCCACGGCCCGACGTCTCGCGGCCATCCGCGCCCGTGGTAGCCCCAGGGGGCCGACACCCCCGCTCACCCCTCGCGTCTTCTCTGGGGCCGCCTGGGGGCGTCGCTGAGCCTGGGCGCAGGAGGGATCCCCCGTAGGGGCACGGTCAGGCCGGTCTGGGGGGCATCCGCCGCTCCTCCCGGGTTGGGGGGGCGTCCGTCCCTGTGTTGGCGCCTTCAGTGGTCCCCTCCAGGGGTGGCTGGCGCTGCTGGCCCGATTCTCACGCCCCCGCCGGGTACTACGAGACGGCCGCCGCCATCTTGCCTCGAAGGCCCTCGTCGTCTTGAGGGTGGCCGGCTCCGTTGGGACGCCTCTCCCGGGAGTCGTGAAAGCCCAGGGTGGCCCTCCGCCGTCCGCCGCCGCTCCGGTGTTGATGGCAGCGCTCACACTGCCATAGCGACGCTGTGTATCGACTTTTGGGCTGCCCGGTCGCGGAGCCTTAGCAGACTGCCTCCGCCATCGTGGCTTGCTTGGCCACGCCCCATTGACCGGGCCTTTTTACCTGAGTCTTGTAAATGCGAACCTAACAGACAAATTATTTGAAAGTTCTTCTGCTCATGATGATCCAATGATCCTAGTAATGAGATCACAAGAACTGAGCATGTGCATATGCTAGTATGCAGTATGTGTGTGATTGAACGAGCCGGAGTGATACAGGCCTGTGGGTTCCATTTTAGAAGCTCCTGGACTAGGCATGTGTACAATATGAAGATCGGATTGCTTTCCTCAAATGTTAGAGGTAAATCAATCAATTAATCATTGAATTGTAAGTGTGCTACTCAGGGTCTCAAGGCGCGGGGGGGGTCTGCAGTTCCGTTCAGTTGAAGAGCCAGGTCTTGTGGGCCCTCCTGAAAGCGTTCAGGGAGGGGCACGTCTGATGTTGATCCAGAGCTCGTTCCAGGTCTTGGCCGTGATGTATGAGAACACTCTTCCCCCTGTTCTGGCTCTGCGTATACGTAGAGTTTCGGGGAGGAAGAGGATGGCGGATGAGAGGTTTTTCTTGGGTGCGCGGAAGGTGATTCTCTTGTTGATGTATTGGGGTCCAGTGTTGTGGAGGGATTTGTAGGTGTGGGTGAGTATTTTAAACGTGATTCAATTCTCGACGGGGAGCCAGTGAAGGTTCTGCAGGTGTTGGCTGATGTCTTCGTGTCGGGGGAGGCCGAAGACGAGTCTGGCCGCAGTGTTCTGTATTATCTGGAGCTTGCAAAGTAGAGATTGTTGATGCCGGCATAGAGAGCGTTCCTGTAGTCGAGTCTGCTGGTTATGAGGGTGTGGGTGACTGTCTTCTTTGACTCAAGGGGGATCCATTTGAAAGTCTTGCAGAGGATGCCGAGGGTTTTGAAGCAGCTGGAGGTGATGGTGTTGACCTGTCAGTTCATGGATTGGGAAGAGTCAAGTACGATGCCAAGGTTTCTGGCGTGGTCTGCGGGGGTGGTAGGGGTGCCGAGGAAGGTGGGCCACTGGGTGTTGTTTCATGCTGATGGGGTGGTTCCGTCCTTCTGGCCTGGGGCCTGCTCTAACTCCTCGCAGAAGTGTATTGATAACAGTCATGAGATGGGAGGGGAAATAACCAGACAATGAAGTAACAAAAGAGTAGACAGGCTTTCCCTTGGAAGTTGTTTTTGTCCTTTCTGAGGAAGAGGGCAATTAGTTAATATTCTTGTTCTGCCATTTGGTGGTTGGTAGTGAGTGGAGGGGTTCAGTGTCTATTGTCAAAAAGGAAGGATTCTTTTGGTCTCTTCCTCAATCCTGAGTGAAGTGGTCATAAAAAGGCAGGGTGCAGCTTGCTCACATCTCGTTTGTACCTCCATGGTGGGCGCTCCACATGGAGACTGCCCTGCTGTGAATAGCAAAACTCAAGATAAAGGGTGGGGCAGCAAGATGGCTTTGGCCCATGTAGAGAACAATCCCAAACCTGTTTGATGAATGTAGCTTTGGAAACCACATCGCCTGTCTGTGAAAACCATATTAGAATGGGAGGTGCTACCCTGCTTGTTCCAGTTTCAAGTTATCTTTGACCAATGAGGGTGTATGTAGGAGAGTAGGATCTGCTTCACATGGGTACCCCCACTTTTTTGCTGGTGTTTCACTGTTTTTCTAACTTAGTCTGGCTGTGGCCCTACTAATCAGGACCACAGCCTAGCTGCTTCCTCTCTAAAATGGTTTGCATGTACATTAGGTGCATATCTAATTGGATTCTGGAGTACCTTATAAGCCCCTAGTATATGATATACTATTTACCTAGGGCATAGGTACCTCAGAGGCCTACCAGGGGCTGCAGCATGTATTATGTCACCCCTGGGAAGCACTCCAAAATTGTACCACAGGTCTGCTACTGCAGCCTGGGTAAGGGTGTGCTTGCACCCCTTACAGTGGTATAGGCGACCTATATCCACACATATATACAGACACATATAAACCTATAAGCCACTCCTATGGCAGGTCTTGACAATCCTGAAGGCAGAGTGCTTGGTTTCATGTGAGAGGGTGCCCAAGCATGAGCTGAGCCCCTCTGCAGCTTTCGAAATACTTCCTTATGGCTGTTCTGTGATACAGCCATACCATATACTCTTAAGTGCATTATAACCTCGCGTTAAATGCTAACTTTGGAATGGCTGCATCAAAACATGTTGTGTTTGGTGTCAAACGCTTTGGAATACTACCCTCCTGCCAGTTCTGGTGGCGGGGGTAGCATTCCACCCTTCTGGAGGGAAAGACATGTTCACACTGGCTAAACCCGGTAGGACTTTCCTGAGCCCTGGCACCACAAAATGGATGCCTCTGCCACAGACACGGGTCTGGCCTCCTGCTGCTGACCGAAACTCCGGCAGGGGAGGCCTGGACAATAGGTTTCCTGTCGAAGGGAGGTGTGACCACCTTCCCAGACAGGCAGATGTGTATTGGGGCTGGGCGGGAGCACTCTCTGGTGCTTTGAAGTCCTGCACTGGGTGCACGTTTGCTGTCCCTGTGCATAGTCCAGTTGCAACCGGTTGCAGGGGCTACCTGCCCCTGCTCTGGCATAAAACTGGACAAAGGAAATGGGTGTAACCAACCCTCTTTCCAGGCCCACCCATAGGTGGGGCCTAAAAGTTAGTCCATCCCCTAAACTTACTATAAGTATAGGAATCCAGTCCCTAGGACTTTAGATTGCCCTGGACGAAACTCTGCTACATAGATCCTGGACCTTCGACGTTCTATCCTGACTAGAAGACTGAAGAAATCTCCCTTGGGGTCAAGGAGTGACTCCCCTCCTTTGCAGGCACCAAAGAAGAAACTGACCGGTCTGTATCGCTGAAGCTCCCGCCGGACGCTGAAGTCTTTGCATCGCCAGAGGTGGATTTTCAGACTTCCCCGAGGCTACCCTCAGTCCACAGCAAAGCTGAGGCCCGTAGCTATCGTGGGTGACGTGGAACCGTGACCCCTGGACACCATGAACTTTTGCAGCAACACTATCTTCCTGGTCCTCCTCGAAGTTGTGCTTTGGGCTCCGAGTAGCCCCAGCCTTGAGCACCTCCTGCACTGAAGATTGTTGGTCTCCACTCCACGAGTGACCCGTGGGCCAGCTTCAAGTGCGACCGTTTGAGGCTCCTTCGCGATCACTAGCCCGTTGGCTAGCAAGTCCCCACGAAGGCAACACCGTTTCTGTTTGGGCTTCCCTGGTTGCTCCAGATGTGCCCTGATGTACCCTTGCTGGGTGAGTCCCTCAGATCTTGCTGGTCTGCACCGCCGTCCTTTCTCTAAATTCCAGTGACTTGCCGTTGCCAAAGCTTGTTGGGTCCATTCTGGTCGCCGACACCGCAGCACTCGACAGACTTTGTGGGACAGCTCAAATCCAGCTCGTGGACTTCGTTGACGCCTCCTGGGCCTCGTGGCTGAAGAGTCAAGACACCCATCAACTCACATGAAGCACCCGACATCTGTGGGCATTGGTCCATCCTGCCCTCGGTCACTGGCAAGTGACCCAGACTCTGTCCCCTCTGCTTTCAGGTTCCTTCCATCCTAGATCCGGGCTTGGATCTCTTCGGACACTTCTCCTCTTAACGGCAGCAGCAGTTCTTTGCAGGCTCCCATTGAAATCGACGATGCGGCCTGACACCAAAAGACACCTATGCACCCGGCTTCCCTGGGTGAGGTAATTCGAGTACTCCGGTGCTCTCATGGGTGCTAGCCCTAGAACATCTTAAGTCCAAAAGGGTTTGGTCCTGACTCGATTAGGAGTGTCCCTAATCTTTAAATTTCCAACCGCGACATGGCCCATAGAAGATAGCAAGAACCCGCGGTTGTGTTTTCACACTGCATGCAGTCCCCGTTGGTCCCCTGTGTCACTACCTTGGGTGATTCCTTGGGGTCCCAGCGATTCTACAGGCTATAGACCTAGTGTCTATTCCAGTCGTGGCTCTTATACCACTTTTTTGGCATATGGTTTGGTACGCCCCTAGGGCCCAAACGTGTATTTGTGCTTTTACTGATAAATGCTAACTTGTAAACTAAGTACTTCGAACTCCAGTCTCATAAAGAGACTAGAGGGGTGTGTTTTATCTTAAATACATATATTTTGAATATATACCTGGTGTGGTTGTCATTTCATTTGATCATTCAAGAGATTATAGACTGGTAAAACAAGCTGCTTTACATTCCTTCAAGACTTAGCCTGAAGGCTGCTCTCCATAACTATCACTAGCATAGCTTTCAATAAAGGTTGTCTTTAACCAATCACCATAAGGGGTTGTTTGGACTGATACAAGGTGCCCACTAGAACTAGCGGACAGCATATATCAGGCCACCTTCTCACATTGGTGTGCAGCGTGTGGGATTCCAGCTTGCTATTGTTTTACCAGATAATCTCAATTGAATTGATCGACTGAAAACCACTAAAGGTACCTAAGGTATATATAATATCAAGTTTAGCTACAGTATGTTCTACTGAACTTAGAGTTGTGTGTTAAGGGATAGCACACCCTTTCTACAACTCAAGAGAGTTTAGTAGGCCACACTAGTGTAGGTAGTGCAATACACCACACCACATTAGTAATGTCTAACCAGCCAGGAACCAGTGGGTCCCTACCAGGAACCAGTGAGCTCCTTCCCTATAAATATGAGGATCTCTCCTTTGCTCAGCTTAGGGCCTTATGTTCCATTAGGAAGCTGAAGACAGGCAAACGTCCATCCACCCAGCATCTCATAAAAATCCTTAAACTGGATGATATCACAGGGCCTAGTGGGCCTGATGATGGAGACAGTGTGGGTGGGGCAGCAGGTGAGGGTGGGCCTAGGGGTAATAATTCCCTGACCCTACCTCTAATGCTGACCAGACTGGTGACAATGACCAGACTCTGGTGAACACAGACCTCCAGGATGAGGATGAGGATGAGGAGGATGACAATAATGCCACTTCCTTTATTCCTCCAGGTAGGCCTGACAACAGGGCTAGAAGGGATAGATCTCTGTCAAGTGGATCTATCCAGTCTAATTCCTCTATAGGAACCTCTGTTTCTTCTCACAGAGGGAGGGAAACCTCCCAGGAGAGGAGAGAGAGAGAGACTGCTGAAGTATGAGCAAGACCACTTCAAATTCAGAAAGCAGCAGATGGCCTTAGATAAGGAAGCCCTAGAGCTCTACAGAGCTAGTAAAAAGGAGGGACTAGAGTCCCTTGGTGGAAGGAATTTCCCTAGAGATAGGGAGATGTCTCATGACCATAGAAACCTAAGTAAGATTGTCCCTCCCTACCAGAGTGGGGATGACATCCACAAATGGATAACTGCCTTGGAGAGGGCCTGTAAAGTACAGAAGGTCCCTCAAGGTCAGTGGGCAGCAATCTCATGGCTCTCCTTTAAAGACAAAGGTAGAAACAAGCTCCTCACTGTAAGAGAAGAGGATGCTGATGACTATAAAGTCTTGAAAAGTGCTCTAACAGATGGATTTGGCCTAACAACTGAACAATACAGGTTAAAGTTCAGAGACACCCAAAAAGCACAAAATCAGGACTGGGTTGACTTTGGTGACTGTGCTGCTAAGGCTCTGGAAGGTTGGTTATTGGGCAGTAAAGTGTGTGACTTCAAAGGATTGTACAATCTGATAATGAGGGAGCAGATTCTTAATAACTGTCAAAATCAGCTGTTGCACCAGTACCTGGTAGACTCTGATGTGACCTCTCCTCAAGAATTGGGAAAGAAGGCAGACAAATGGTTCAGAACCAGGGTGAGGCAGAAGGTAGTGAACCAAGGTGGTGACCCAAAGAAGCAAGATTCCAAAAACTCTGACAAGGGTGGGGACAAGGGTAAAGACCAGGAGTCTTCTCAAGGGCCCCAAAAACCTTCTTCAGGTGATGATTCACAGTCAGGAAAGGGTAAAGGCCAAAAGAAACCTTGGTGCAAAATCTGTAAACAGAAAACTCACTGGACTAGTGACTGCACCAAGGCCAAAGAAAATACTCCAGCCCCCACCAATGCCCCTAAGGCACCTGCTCCCCCTAGTGCAGTTACAATTGGTGGTGGGAATACACAGAATAAGGGTGTAGTAGGGTTGACCCTGGGTTCTAAGATGGACTCTGGCCTAGCCAGAGTACCAACTCAGGCTGTGCTTGTCAGTGAAGGGAGCATGGATACGTCCCCCTTTGTGAGTCCCAGTAACTTGGGCAAATACAGACAGCAGCCTTTAATTAATGGAGTAGAAGCTTTGGCATTCAGGGACACAGGAGCAAGTGTCACAATGATGACAAAAGATCTTGTGGATCCTGGGCAGATTATACTTGGTGAAATGTACCAAGTGATCAATGCTAGCAATATCAGAACAGCCCAGTCTCTGGCAGCTGTTAACTTCTCCTGGGGAGGGGTAACTGGCTTTAAGAAGGTTGTGGTAAGTGCAGACCTACCAGTACAGTGCTTGCTTGGCAATGATCTAGAGACTTCAGCTTGGGCTGAAATGGAGGTCAGGACACATGCAGAAATGTTAGGGATCCCTGCACATGTCTTTGCTGTGACCAGGTCACAGGCTAACATGTCTAAAACTGGACAGGCCCTGGATTCTGGAATAATGGACCAGGTGCCTCACAAGAGGAGGAGCAGTAGGGTTAAGGCAGAGCCTTCCGACCTGTCTCAGGATACTGATCAGTCTCCTCAGGGAGATGATCTTGAGCCTGCAAAAAGGAACTGTCCCAGAGGAGCTTGAACCTGACCAGGTTGAGTTCTTGGGGACAGGGGGCCCTTCCAGGTCTGATCTGAGTCAGGAGCAGAAAACATGCCCCTCTCTTGAAACCCTCAGACAGCAAGCTGCTGATGAGGCTGCTGGGAATGCTAGTGGCACCCATAAAGTTTATTGGGATGATGGACTCCTATATTCAGAGAGTAGAGACCCCAAGCCTGGTGCATCCAGGAGGTTGGTTATACCTCTGAAGTTTAGGGGTTTTCTATTGACACTAGCCCATGATATTCCCCTAGCAGGACACCTTGGCCAGAACAAGACTTGGGACAGAATTGTTCCTCACTTTCACTGGCCTCACATGTCTGAAGATACAAAGGAGTTTTGTCGCTCCTGTGTAACCTGCCAAGCCAGTGGCAAAGCAGGTGGCACTACACAGGCCCCCCTGATATCACTACCTGTGGTGGGGGTGCCCTTTGAAAGGGTAGGGATTGACATTGCTGGTCCCATGGATCCCCAAACAGCCTCTGGGAACAGATTTATACTGGTGGTAGTGGATCATGCCACTAGGTATCCAGAAGCAATTCCCCTAAGGACCACTACAGCACCTGTAGTGGCAAGAGCTCTCTTGAGTGTGTTCTCAAGGGTAGGCTTTCCTAAGGAGGTAGTATCTGACAGGGGCGCAAACTTCATGTCTAGCTACTTGAATGCTACGTGGAAGGAGTGTGAAGTGAACTACAAGTTCACCACACCCTATTTCCCACAATGCAATGGTTTAGTTGAGAGATTCAACAAAACCTTAAAGGGCATGATCAAAGGACTCCCAGAGAAGCTTAGGCGAAAATGGGACCTGCTCTTGCCCTGCCTTTTATTTGCATACCGGGAGGTGCCTCAAAAGGGGCTTGGCTACAGCCCATTTGAACTTTTGTTTGGACACCCTGTCAGGGGCCCATTGTGTTTGGTGAAGGAAGGGGATGGGAGTTACCTCTCAAGCCCCCAAAGCAAGACATAGTGGACTATGTACTTGGTCTCCGCTCCAGGATGGCTGAGTACATGAAAAAGGCAAACAAAAACCTTGAGGCTAGCCAGGAACTGCAAAAAGCCTAGCATGACCAAAAGGCTGTACTGACTGTTAATCAGCCAGGACAGAAAGTGTGGGTGTTGGAGCCTGTTGCCCCAGCAGCACTCCATGACAAGTGGAGTGAACCCCACACTATTGTTGAACAGAAAGAGGAGGTTACCTACTTGGTAGACCTTGGAACCCCTAGGAGTCCCCATAGGGTACTTCATGTCAACAGGCTAAAGCCATATATGGACAGGGCTGACATGGGCTTGCTCATGGCTACTGATGAGGGACAGGAAGAAGAGAGTGACCCACTCCCTGACCTCCTCTCACAGAACCCTGATGATGGGTCAGTTGATGGTGTAGCCTTGGCAGGCAGCCTCACTGGCCAGCAACAAGCTCATTGCAGACAGGTGCTCAATCAGTTCAGACACATGTTCTCACTGACTCCAAGTCAGACTACCTGGTGCACTCATGAAGTGGACACTAGGGACAGTCTGCCTATTAAAAATAAGATTTATAGGCAACCTGACCATGTCAGGGGCTGTATCAGGACAGAAGTCCAGAAAATGTTGGATTTGGGTGATATTGAACCCTCAGATAGCCCCTGGGCTAGTCCAGTGGTCCTTGTGCCAAAACCTCACACCAGTGGTGGAAAAAGAGAGACGAGGTTTTGTGTGGACTACAGGGGTCTCAATGCAGCCACTAGGACTGATGCCCATCCAATACCAAGGGCAGATGAGCTTATAGATACTTTGGCCTCAGCCAAGTACCTTAGCACATTTGACTTGACAGCTGGCTACTGGCAGATCAGACTAGCTGATGACAGCATTTTCTACCCCTAGTGGGCACTATCAATTTGTGGTAATGCCCTTTGGTTTGAAGAATGCACCTGCCACTTTCCAAAGGTTTGTGAATGCAGTTCACACAGGTCTGGAAGCCTTTAGTGCAGCATATCTAGATGATATTACTGTCTTTAGCACCACCTGGCAGGATCCCCTGGTCCACCTAAGGAATGTTTTGGAGGCCCTGCAAAAAGCAGGCCTAACTATCACGGCTACTAAGTGTCAGGAAGGCCAAACGGAAACTCTCCACGGAGGCAGAATGAAGATAGTTCCCAATGCCCTCCTCCCGGAGCTCACTGCGTTAATTCAGCTGCTCCAGGCAGGGGGAAAGGGGAGTTGGACAGAGAAAGAGACACTCGAGCTGGCCTGGCTCCCTCCTCAGTCTTCAGCGGGATTTCAGGGAGACCTAATGCACAGAGGGAGACAGAATGCCTTTCAATACCTTCTCTACCTACTTAACATTTCAAGTTCATTGCTCTCTCTTTTTCTAAGCCTTTCTCCTACCAGATCTTTTGCTTGAGTATTGCCTCTCTTTATATTTTTCGATGTTGTTCTGTTCACGGCTTTCTATTGACCTGTATATAGCACAGAAATACACTAGGTTACTCTTCACTTACTTCCTTCAGAGTTCCACCTTATCATTACTCTCCTACTCTTTCTTACCAGACTTTGGTCTTAGCCGATTGGACAGTTTTCAATGTTGTTTGGATAACCTGTGATTCTTTCTTCCGCTACCAGTCTTAGCTGCTTGGAAGGATGGTTGCAGTGAAGTCTTGAGGCTCCCTTGCTCTTTAGGAAACGCGCAAAAAGGGACAGGGAAGGATAGACAGGAAAAGGGAAAGTTCAAGGAAAAGCGCTGAGGGCGGGAAAGGGAGACGGAGCTTGAGGGGAAGCAGGTGAAGCAAGTTCTGCGAAGTGGAAAATAAACTGGACAACTGTCTCTCCGATTCTGCTACTCGAGACACTGAATGTACACTCTCACCGTAACTGCTGCCTGACTCCAGGTGGACCCCTTGCTCAACGGTAAGCCTACCGAAGGACGAAGAACCCTGGAGATACGGACGCTACTCTGGAACTCTGGAACTCTGGTATCTCTTCTTCTCTCTCACTCAGGCTTTGAGTTTTCAATCCTCTCGGAGATGTATTTCCAAACACTTACTAATGTTCTGTGAAGACAACTGTCTTTCCAAGTATCAAGAGTTCTTTTGTGAGGAGCGTGAGTTAAAGCTCCCTCACACGACTATGGTCAAATTGAAGTGCGCAGCACGACGCGCTTCGTGAGGAGACGAAATCTCGTGATCCCGCGAGACTTCAAATGTAATGGGCTAGTCAGGTAAACTCGGCGGCCATCTTTGAACGAGGTCCCAAGCTCTAAATACTTGTCCAAAAATTGCAGAGGGAGGGCTTAACCCAAACTCGATGCAGTCCTAACGAACTGCGCGGCGTGATTGTAGCATTTAGCCCCATCCTGACAGTACCCCCTCTCAAAGACCGATCCATCGGTCTTGGTTTCAGGGGATGTTGTGCATGAAATCGTCTAATTAGTTTAGGAGCATGTACATTCTTTGCAGGTTCCCATGACCTTTCCTCAGGACCAAACCCCTTCCAATCCACTAAATAATGTAGAGTTCCTTTGCTCCTCTTGGAATCTAGCACTCCCTTTACCTCATATTCTAAATGTTTGTCAACCCTCACTGGGGGGGGAGGCCTGTTTAGTCTGAGGTTAGGAGCTGTCTTCTTTAGAAGGGATACGTGAAACACTGGATGAATTCCTAACTGAGCAGGTAATTTCAATTTGACAGTGACCGGACCTTGAATTTGTTCGATGATAAAGGGACCTATGAAGCGAGGTTGGAACTTCCTATTTCCCTTTAACCTAAGATGCCTTGAAGATAACCATACTGACTCTCCAACTTGATACTGTGGTGTCTTCCTTCGGTGTTTGTCTGCCTGTTTCTTGTAGCCTGCCTTAGCCTGTTGTAAGTTGGATTCTGCAGATTTACGTGCCCTACTCAGATCTGTGAATAAATCATTGACTGCTGGAACTCCAAAATCTCCCTGGTTACTAAAGGGATTAGGATGTAACCCAGAGTTTAAATAAAAGGGAGAATACCCTGTGGAAGCATGTTTAGCATTGTTATGTGCAAACTCAGCCATCCATAGTAAATCTGGCCAGTCACCTCCCTGATCTAAGAGAAACAGACGCAAATACTGTTCAAGCTCTTGGTTCACTCGCTCAGTCTGACCATCGGTCTCAGGGTGATAGCTAGTAGATAGTCTGACCTCCACTCCCATTCCCTTCATGAACGCCTTCCAAAAGTGTGACACAAATTGGGGTCCCCGATCTGAAATCACTAACTTGGGAACTCCATGGACCCTTACGATGTTTTCCCTGAAAAGACGAGCTAATTCAGAAGCTGAAGGGATCCCTTTGACTGGAATGAAGTGACTCATCTTGGTGAAAGTGTCTACAATTACTAAGATGGTGTTGTAACCCTTACTCAGTGGGAGGTCTACTATTAAGTCTAATGTGACGGTGTGCCAAGGGTGCGGTGGTGTGGGCAAAGGCTGTAACAACCCCTGTGGTGCCTGCCTGCTAGCCTTTCCCCGGGCACAGATCTCACAAGACTCTACATATTTCTTTATTTGAGAATTCATATTCGGCCACCAAAAGTATCTCTGGACCAGATCAATGGTCTTCATAGCTCCCTTGTGGCCAGCCAACGGCTGATCATGGCAGTCTTTCAAAACTTGTTCTTGGATCTCCTTGGTAGGAAGGTATAAAGCCCCGTCTTGATAGGGCAAGGAATTAATGACTTGCCGACCCTCTTCTTGACTTGCCCACTCGGCCATCTCGGCTTCAGACATTAGCTCCCGGATTGTTTCTTGATAATGGGCTTCAGAAATGGAACACACAATCTTGGATTCAGGAATTATGGGTTGCGGAGTCACAGAATGTTCGGTGTCTTCGGTTTGAATCCGGGACAAGGCATCCGCCTTCCCATTCTTGTTTCCTGGTCGATAAGTTATCACAAAATCAAAATCCGCGAAGTATAGAGACCATCGTAGTTGACGGGGAGTTAACGTTCTTGCAGATCTTAGAAATTGAAGGTTTTTGTGGTCTGTAAACACTGTAACGGTGTGTCTGGCACCTAACAAATGATGTCTCCATTCGACAAAGGCGTCTTTCACAGCCAGCAACTCCTTTTCAGCGATGGTGTAGTTTACTTCAGCTGAATTCAGTTTCCGAGAATGATAGGCCACTGGATGTAGTTGCCCAGTTGACTTGTGTCGTTGAGACAAAATCCCACCAATTGCTTGATCAGAAGCATCAGCTTCCACAAAGAAAGGTTCTGTAGGGTCTGCATGAAGCAGGATGGGAGCAGTGGTGAAGCTCGTCTTAAGAAACTCAAAAGCTTGTTCAGCCTCCTCTGTCCAGTGGAACTTCACACCTTTCTTCAGCAATCTGGTAATTGGAATGATCTTCTGCGAGAATCCCTGGATGAATCGCCGATAGAAATTAGCGAATCCTAAGAATCTCTGAATCTCTTTCACATCCTTTGGTGACGGCCAGTCAACCACCGCTTGCACCTTCTTTGCTTCCATGGTGATTCCTCCTGGAGATAATACGAAACCTAGGAATTCCACAGTTTGCACATTAAAGGCGCATTTCTCCAGTTTTACAAAAAGTTGATGCTTGCGCAATCTCTCCAAGACTGCCTTTACATGATTTGAATGTTCTCTTGGGTCAGTGGAGTAGATCAAGATGTCATCCAAATAAATCACTGCGATCCGATCCACCAAATCTCCCATAATGTCGTTGATGAAATGTTGGAAGGCTGCTGGAGCGTTGCACAAGCCAAAAGGCATGACTTGATACTCAAATAATCCGTACTTCGTCCTAAAAGCAGTCTTCCATTCATGGCCTTCTTTCATTCGGATGAGATGATAGGCCCCACGAAGATCCAATTTCGTGAATATCTTAGCGTCCTTTATCTGATCTAGGAGAACTGAAATTAGAGGCAAAGGGTAGCGGTTCTTGACCGTTACCCGATTGATTGCACGATAATCAATGCAGGTTCTCAGAGACCCCTCTTTCTTCGGAATAAAAAATAGTGGCGAAGACACTGGGGACTGCGATGGTCGAATAAATCCGTTGGCCAAGTAACGATCTAGGTATTCTTTCAGATAGCAGTTCTCCGCTTCAGTTAACGCATAAACCCTACTGCAAGGTAATGCTGCCCCAGGTTCCAGATCGATGGTGCAGTCGTAGGAACGATGTGGAGGGAGTTTCTCGGCCTCCTGTTCACTGAAGACTTCTTGGAATTCTTGATACTCCGCTGGAATTTTCATGGTGTTTATTACTCCAATAGACTCTCCACTAAAAGACAGCAAGGTGGCCAAAGATGGTTCGGGAGACTCGCTCTCAGAGGAAAAGCAATGGTCAGCACAATAGACGGAATCCATCTCGATGGTTCGATCTTCCCAATCGATGGTAGGATTATGCAGGGTCAGCCAAGGAAGTCCCAAAATTATCTGAAATTGCGGGGCATCAATCAGGTTGAACTGTAAGATCTCGCTATGTCCATTGGACTGAATCAATTCCACCATTTCGGTGTGATGGGTGATCGGACCTGATGAGAGGTTAGTACCATCAACTGCCCGAACTGACTCCTTCCGCTCCTTACGCATAGCCTGGATTCCCATCTTCTTGGCAAATTTGATATCGCAAAAATTGCCAGTGGCACCTGAATCAATCATAATTGTCACTCCTTGCCGCTCTTGCCTCCCAAATCTTAATTTCATCTGTAAGGTTAAATGTGGCGCCCGAGTCTGAAGAGTGTTCGAAATTTGGTGATCACTTGGAGTCTGATTTTTCTCCTTCGCCATCTGAGCGACTCCGCCTACAGATGGTTTTGGGAGTTTCCCGGATTTGGGGTCTTCGGCCTCTTCGGACACTCTCTCACAAAATGCCCAGATCCTCCACAATACATGCATAGTTTCTTCAGCCTTCTTTGATCCTTCTCCTCCTTACTCAAAGGGCCACGAACAGACCCAATTTGCATTGGTTCACTTTCTACCGTTCCACCAGTTGACTTATTGGGTTCTGTCTTCATTCGGTCAAAGCGGGGATAATTCCAGCGAAAGTCCTTCGTCTTCCTTTCGCCCCTTCTCTCTGCGCTGCGAAAATCGATTTCAAGAACTAAATCTACCAGCTCTGAGAATTCGACAGGTCGCTTGGGAATCTGTGCTAAGGTATCTTTGATGTCATCACGTAGGCCTCGATAAAACAAAGCTGATCTCTTCTCCTCTGGCCAATTGGTCTCCACCAATAGTTTATTGAACTGGGTTAAGTAAGAGATAAGATCCTTATTACCTTGGCGCAGTTCTAAGAGTTCATTATCTGTAGCTTGGGATACTCGACGTCTGTCAAAGATTCTGAGGAATTCTGTCTTGAACTGTTCTAAATTATATAAAAAAGGATCGTCCCGAGATACTAATGGCATGGCCCAATTTGCAGCATCCCCTCCCAAATAGGATAAAATAAAGGCCACTCGTGATTGAGCATCTGGGAATAAATTGGCCCGACACATAAAATGTAAGGAACATTGGGTGAGGAACAGCTGCGCCTTCTGAGGGTCTCCACAATATCTTTCGGGGGGGGCCAAAGGAATGATAGGGGACACGGAGTGTACAACCTGTGCTACAGTGCGTGGATCTTGTTTTGTTTGTGCATCACTAGGAAAGGTTTGAGCGGAGGTTCCCCCTGAGGATATCTCACTAACTCTCTGGGACAATAACAGTGTCTCCTGTCTAGAAGCCATAACCTCCTGCCTTAAACTCTTATTTTCATCACTTAGGGTGCCTAATTCCCTCTGAATCCCCTCCAACATATCCCCTAAGGCCTTTAAACTGAACCCCTCCGCCATTCTGCCCAGGTGAAGGAAACTCGTGGGCACTTCAATCTGTCAGGAAGGCCAAACGGAAACTCTCCACGGAGGCAGAATGAAGATAGTTCCCAATGCCCTCCTCCCGGAGCTCACTGCGTTAATTCAGCTGCTCCAGGCAGGGGGAAAGGGGAGTTGGACAGAGAAAGAGACACTCGAGCTGGCCTGGCTCCCTCCTCAGTCTTCAGCGGGATTTCAGGGAGACCTAATGCACAGAGGGAGACAGAATGCCTTTCAATACCTTCTCTACCTACTTAACATTTCAAGTTCATTGCTCTCTCTTTTTCTAAGCCTTTCTCCTACCAGATCTTTTGCTTGAGTATTGCCTCTCTTTATATTTTTCGATGTTGTTCTGTTCACGGCTTTCTATTGACCTGTATATAGCACAGAAATACACTAGGTTACTCTTCACTTACTTCCTTCAGAGTTCCACCTTATCATTACTCTCCTACTCTTTCTTACCAGACTTTGGTCTTAGCCGATTGGACAGTTTTCAATGTTGTTTGGATAACCTGTGATTCTTTCTTCCGCTACCAGTCTTAGCTGCTTGGAAGGATGGTTGCAGTGAAGTCTTGAGGCTCCCTTGCTCTTTAGGAAACGCGCAAAAAGGGACAGGGAAGGATAGACAGGAAAAGGGAAAGTTCAAGGAAAAGCGCTGAGGGCGGGAAAGGGAGACGGAGCTTGAGGGGAAGCAGGTGAAGCAAGTTCTGCGAAGTGGAAAATAAACTGGACAACTGTCTCTCCGATTCTGCTACTCGAGACACTGAATGTACACTCTCACCGTAACTGCTGCCTGACTCCAGGTGGACCCCTTGCTCAACGGTAAGCCTACCGAAGGACGAAGAACCCTGGAGATACGGACGCTACTCTGGAACTCTGGAACTCTGGTATCTCTTCTTCTCTCTCACTCAGGCTTTGAGTTTTCAATCCTCTCGGAGATGTATTTCCAAACACTTACTAATGTTCTGTGAAGACAACTGTCTTTCCAAGTATCAAGAGTTCTTTTGTGAGGAGCGTGAGTTAAAGCTCCCTCACACGACTATGGTCAAATTGAAGTGCGCAGCACGACGCGCTTCGTGAGGAGACGAAATCTCGTGATCCCGCGAGACTTCAAATGTAATGGGCTAGTCAGGTAAACTCGGCGGCCATCTTTGAACGAGGTCCCAAGCTCTAAATACTTGTCCAAAAATTGCAGAGGGAGGGCTTAACCCAAACTCGATGCAGTCCTAACGAACTGCGCGGCGTGATTGTAGCATTTAGCCCCATCCTGACACTAAGTGCCAGATAGGGCAGAGTCAGGTTGTGTACCTGGGCCACCTTGTAGGTGGAGGCCGGGTTCAACCATTGCAGAGCAATATCCAGACCATAATGGACTGGGTTGCTCCAACTACCCAGACTCAGGTAAGAGCCTTCTTAGTAACCCTGGGCGGAGTTCGCGAAGTAGCGCTACGCGTAGCTACGCAAAGTGCACTTCGCACTACGCGAGCTACGCGTAGCACTTCACGAACTACGTAGTACCCTGTTTGCACTGTGCAAGATGTCGTTTTCAATGATTGCACAGTGCGGACATGCATCCGGCACTGTGCAATCATTGAAAACGTCATCTTGCACAGTGCGAGCTGTAGTTTTCTGCTGCTCGAGTAGATTTTTACTTGAGCGGCAGCTTTCTCAACGCGGACTGGTAGTTTCTCATCGCAAACAGTCGCGAGCATACGCGACCACTCGCAATGACAAACCTGACCTCCCCGCGTTGAGAATCTCGCCGGGAGGTTTATTTTCCACGCTCGCGATCGCCAACTTGATGCTGCTGATCGCGAACGAGGAAAAAGTCTTGCCGGGATGTCATTTTGCTTGCTCGCGGTCGCCAACTTGACGTTAAGGACCGCGAGCAAGCAAAACATGACCGCTGCACTACGCAACGCTACGCTACGCGTGTTTGCACTGTGCTGCGTGCAATTCGCGTAGTGCGAAGTAGCGCAAACTTCGCAAACTACGCTAGCATAGCGTAGTGCTTTGCCCAGGCTTACTTCTTAGGCCTGACTGGGTACTATAGGAGATTTGTCAAAGGGTATGGATCCAAAGTGACACCCTTTCCTGAGCCCTGGCATCACAACATGGATGCCTCTGCCACAGACACGGGTCTGGCCTCCTGGTGCTGACCGAAATTCCGCAGGGGAGGCCTGGACAATAGGTTTCCTGTCGGAGGGAGGTGTGGCCACCTCCCCAGACAGGCAGATGTGTTTTGAGGCTGGGTGGGAGCACTCTCTGGTGCTTTCAAGTACTGCACTGGGGGCACGTTTGCTCTCCCTGTCCATAGCCCAGTTCCAACCGGTTGCAGGGGCTACCTGCCCCTGCTCTGGCACGAAACTGTACAAAGGAAATGGGTGTAACCACCCCTCTTTCCAGGCCCACCCATAGGTGGGGCCTTAAACTTAGTCCATCCCCTAAACTTACTATAAGTATAGGAATCCAGTCCCTAGGACTTTAGATTACCCTGGACGAAACTCTGCTACATATATCCTGGACCTTCGACGTTCTATCCTGACTAGAAGACTGAAGAAATCTCCCTTGGGGTCAAGGAGTGACTGCCCTGCTTGGCAGGCACCAAAGAAGCAACTGATCGGTCTGCATTGCTGAAGCTCCCGCTGGACACCGAAGTCTTTGCATCACCAGAGGTAGATTTCCAGACTTCTCCGAGGCTACCCTGAGTTCACAGCAAAACTGAGGCCCGTGGCTATTGTGGGTGACGTGGAACTGTGACCCCTGGACACCATAAACTTTTGCAGCAACACTATCTTCCTGGTCCTCCTCGAAGTTGTGCTTTGGGCTCCGAGTAGCCCCAGCCGTGATCACCTCCAGCACTGAAGATTGTTGGCCTCCACTCCACGAGTGACTCGTGGGCCAGCTTCAAGTGCAACCGCTTGAGGCTCCTTCGCGATCACTAGCCCGTTGGCTAGCAGGTCTCCACGAAGGCAACTCCTTTTCTGTTTGTGCTTTTCTAGTTGCTCCAGATGTGCCCTGACTTACCTTCACTGGGTGAGTCCTTCAGACCTTGCTGGTCTGCACCGCAGTCCTTTCTCTAAATTCCAGTGACTTGCCGTTGCCAAGGTTTGTTGGGTCCATTCTGGTCGCCGACACCGCAGCACTCGACAGACTTCATGGTGCCACTCGAATCCAGCTCGTGGACTTCATCGACACCTCCTGTACCTCGTGGCTGAAGTGTCAAGACACCCATCAACTCACCTGAAGCACACGACATCTGTGGGCATTGGTCCATCCTGCCCTCGGTCACTGGCAAGTTACCCAGATTCTGTCCCCTCTGCTTTCAGGTTCCTTCCATCCTAGATCCGGGCTTGGATCTCTTCGGACTCTTCTCTTCAAGGCAGCAGCAGTTCTTTGCAGGCTCCCATTGAAATCGACGACGCAACCCGACACCAAAAGACACCTATGCACCCGGATTCCCTGGGTGAGGTAACTCGAGTACTCCGGTGCTCTTGTGGGTGCTAGCCCTAGAACTTCTTAAGTCCAAAAGGGTTTGGTCCTGGCTCGATTAGAAGTGTTCCTAATCTTTAAATTTCCAACCGCGACATTGCCCATAGAAGATAACGGGAACCCGCGGTTGTGTTTTCATACTGCATGCAGTCCCCGTGGGTCCTCTGTGTCACTACCTTGGGTGGTTCCTTGGGGTCCCAGCGTTTCTACAGGCTATAGGCCTAGGGTCTATTCCAGTTGTGGTCCTTATACCACTTTTTTGGGTATATGGTTTAGTTCGCCCCTAGGGTCCAAACGTGTATTTGTGCTATTACTGATAATTGCTAACTTGTAAACTAAGTACTTCAAACTCCAGTCTCATAAAGAGACTAGAGGGGTGTGTTTTATCTTAAATACATATCTTTTGAATATATACCTGGTGTGGTTGTCTTTTCATTTGATCATCCAAGAGATTATAGACTGGTAAGACAAGCTGCTTTACATTCCTTCAAGACTTAGCCTGAAAGCTGCTCTCCATAGCTACCACTAGGATAGCTTTCAATAAAGGTTGTCTTTAACCTATCACCATAAGGGGTTGTTTGGACTGATACAAGGTGCCCACTAGAACTAGTGGACAGCATATATCAGGCCACCTTCTCACAGTGTAGTCTGCAGAGTACTTAGAGAACTGCTACACAATCAAGCGCTGGGGTCTGTCTGACAGCCAACTCTCCAGAAGGGAGGGAACATCGCCTGGAATCAGATATGAGGGAGGATGCTAACCCTTTCCTGGGAACCAAGGGGTCCAGCCTGTGTGAGAGGGAATGAAACACTAATCCTGCAGTAGTAGCAGACTAAGGAAGGTGATGTAGTAATTGGCCCTAGTGGAGGGATCCCTCTAACTAAGACTTGCCATCAAACAAGACCAAAAAGATTGAGATCACCAATCTGCCTGCGCAGGTTTGTCACAGGAGCTGCACTACTGCAAATTCATTGCCTTATCCCCATCGTTGCTGGTAAAACACCTGTGTATGTGATTGGTAGGGATGACTGAAGCTGGGATGAGTGCCTGGTTGTGGCTACCACTGCGTGAATGGCAGACAATGTGGACAGTGTGACTGCGGTACTGCCAATTCATGCTGCATGGTTCTGACTGGCCCCTATACGTAAAAACTACCAAACTGAACACTCCCCTGTGTGTCCTGTAATGAGTAGAGAACCCTGCACTGCCCACAAGTGCTCAAAGGCCACAATTCTCAGAAGATTTAAGGTCATTATCACATGGCACTATGTGCCGAAGATAGCACCTGGCAGCCAAAGCACCAAAGACCTTATCGTTGGAATTGGGTAAATGCCTTTGCATCCCAGGACAGTGTCTGAAGGGTGTTGATGTGTCCATGGACCTGCACCATGAGAAGAGGACTGTTAGTTGTCTCCACCCAGGAGCCCAGCAGGACTGCCCCCTAGAAACTCACTGGAGTACCAGGATTGCCTGCAAAAGCCTCCAGGCCCAAGTACAACGACTGACATTGACGCCCAGAAGAGAGCCACTTCTAAAATCAATTGCTCCTGCTGCTGCACAGACCCACTGCTCAGATAGCAGTGGATCACAGCTCTTGGGCCTTCCTCATGCCATTCAGGGAATGCCCACGTTTTGCCAGTGAGCCTACCAAGGTGGGACATATCAAGGTGGCCCATAGGCTGCTCAAAGATGGGTGTGAGACTCCAATGGGCCCGCCCTACAGAAACTGGTACTGAGTGGGATGAAGCACGCAGCCCTTACTAGAAGCTACACCACGAATCCCTAAGACCCTGAATTAGATATTGAGGGGGACAGTGTGCCTAGAAGGAGCAGACTCACTGTGAAGCACCTAAGAGACATCTGTTAATTGGTTTTTCCCAAATGATTATAGTGTGTAGTATTTCCACTTCTGTGTAATAACAACAGTTTTTTCATAAAGAAAAGCACTGGGCTAGATATTGATCTTAGTATGCTGCTGGGGGTGATATTGAGTGCTCGATTCTGAGTAACCCCACATTATTTTCTCACAGAAGCCAGTGACTGCTCACCTTTGCTACCACTAAGAGTCAAGTCTGAAAGCATTGTATTTGGCCCAGCGTCCAGAGCCATAGTAGTACAGTCCCAGGGACAATAGAGGCAAATGACTTCAGCCCCCCTGACTGTGGCCCAGAAGCCCCTGCCTGCCCTGTGAACCTAATGTTGGGGCATATTATCAAGCACGGCATTAAAATTATCACCGCTTTAGCCCAGAACATGGGTTTCTATGGGAATTCTCTGCGGCATATTATCAAGCCCATTATCGCCGCTTTAGCGGCAGTTTTCTGCCGCTAAAGCGGCAATAATTCTAACGCTGTTTCTTGATAATATGCCCCGTTGTCTGATAATCTAGAAATATAAAATGCACAAAATGAAGAAACTAAAAAGCAAACCTCTTCAGCCTACACCTGCAGAATCTCTAGTGGGTCACGGTGGCATCTTAGAGTATCTCCCTCTTGGAAAAGCTTCATGAACAATCTAAAAGCCTGTATCTTTATCATCTTTTTACCACCCTCTGACTTACTCCTCCAAAAGCTCAGTCTGCACTCACCTCAATCCCTCCGTTTACATCAAATATTATATTCATGTAAGTTGCAAGTTGTGCAGACATCCTCTCATGCACACTGTAGGCTTGGACACCTGTATTGTTACTTGCGTTACTGTGCAATGCACCATGCACCATGCTGCTTCAGGGGATGAGTTCTTTACATATAAATAAACGGCAACAAAGATTTCTGCACTGAATTGCATGAAAGGGAGCGCGCAGATATGCTCCATATATATTGAGTGCTTTCTCCCTCTCCCTCGGCCAATGCTCTTTGAGCCTGACGTGCACCACATCAACACCCTTACATCATACTGCAAGGGTGAGTGCACCATGCTTTGCAAAGGTTTTGTATAGGAAGGGCATCCTTCTAGTAAAAAGTACTATGCTTAGACATACTTTTTTACATCGGTAGAGGTATTATTTTTGGAAGTATATATCCGTTTATTATTCTAAATAGATGGAGCTTGGTGTCAAAATCCATGGGTTGTTGCATGGGACGCCCCTTGACGCAATACACAAAGCGGTGCTAGCACTACTTTGCATTAATTTAGAGCTGCTTCACAGTTCAAATAAAGATTTGGGAACATATTTACAAGCCCCTATCGCCACAGGAACGTCACTTTTCAAGACGTTCCTGTGGCGATACGAGCTTCACCTTATTTACAAGGCACCCTTAAGCCACTTAACGTGCATTAACACTGCCTTGTAATTAAGGCACCCTTTCACGATATACTTAGCGTGAAAGGGGCGGGCAATGGGTGTTCTGCCGCAACACCCATTGATTTAGACGCTGCCCCATATTTACAAGGGTGGCGTAAATATTGGGCAGCAACAAAATTAAGACAAAAAATACCTGATCTTAACATGGCACAACTAGGAGAAATGCTTCATTTTTTCTAATTTTTTGCTTTCTATGTATGCTGCAATGTGCATAAAAACAGCAAAACACCATACATTAATGTTTATGTGCCGGAAGCTGTCCCTTCCTGTACATGAACAATCATTTTGAAAATGATGAGTTGCAACTTCTATGTGTGGTGCACAAAGTAGCACACATAGAAGATACAAATAGCCATTTAAGATTGTGTATGTATATGTATAGGAAGGTGTCCCTTCCTGCACATAAACAATCCTTCCCACAGCGCAGGCACCTTTGCACTATGGTGCAAGGGTGCCTGTGTTGGCGCTAGGCAGCTGTAATTAGCGCCAGTGCAGGGGGGAACACAGTGCTGCAATTTATTGTTGTAAATACGGTGCAGCCCTGCGTTTCCAAAGTGGCGGAGTGCGGCATTCAGCCGAGAAAGCAAACATCGCACTCCACTACCTCCCTTGTAAATATACAACTTTTACTGGAAAGCAACATTTCCTGTTGGTTTGCGTCACTTTTGCGAAAGAAAACAAGCCCAAATGTTTTTTAAATTCGATTCAAAATCTAGAAACATTGCAACTGCATGTACTAGCTTAGATTGTAATTATGTAATTATTAATTGTAAAATGTAACGAACTGTTCTACAAAATATGTAAATATAAACAATCATTTTCTCAGTTGACTCTGTCAAAAAGTAACATTTATTGGCTATTTCAGAGTAGCTCCAAGTCATATGAAACCCATGTTTTGGTGCATATAGGAGGATAGTTAATCATGTCCGAATGAAAATTGACTACCGGAGAATGGAAGAGCAAGAATTAGAGTGGTGGAATGCCTAAATTAATACCAGGGGCCTGATTACATGCTGTTAGAATAAATTTGTGCACCGCGGTAATTGAAGCAGTGACCACTTATTTTGCACCACTTGACATGTGGTCTGATAAACATGCCCACGCTAAGCTCCAGGAGAACATTTTGCTCGATAAACAACTTCTGAGAATCTATTTAACCAGCTGAAGTCCAACTGTTAAAGTTTATAATTTATTAAACAGTCACACTTCCACATTCCAGCTCGTATGCTCATGGCAAAAAGAGAATATTGCTTTGAGTATGACAGATGAAACTATGAAGGTTTCTGTGCAAAATTCACGAAAGAAGTAGCACTTTAGCAAGAAAGTGATATATGGCCTCTTTTACCAATTCCACACATAAACATTAGAACTCAGGATGCAGAACAATTTCCAAGAAGTTGTTTATGCTCTAGAAATGCTGATGCTTCCATTATCGCCACATCTCATGCACTAGGAAACTGCTGCAATTAGATGATATGCCGAAATTATACACCGTGGGGAACTCACTGCCATTACCGCTGTGAAATGATTTTTACATTTAATCCAACAACAGGAATATAAAGTATTTGGTAACAAGAAATCAGTGTGAAGCTGAAGAAATAAAATGGGACACACCTTGCGAGATCGTGTAATATTAAGTGCGGAAGGGCAATATGAGTTCTCCAGTGCCTAGTTAGGTACATACAGTTTCAATTAGCAAGCCTAGGGGCATATTTGCAAGGCCTTTGCGCCTCAGAGCAGCTCTTTGGGGCATATTATCAAGCACTGCATTAAAAGTATCACCGCTTTAGCTGCAAAAAAACTGCCACTAAAGCGGCGATAATGGGCTTGATAATATGCCGCAGAGAATTCCCAGAGAAGCCCATGTTGACACCAGAACATGGGCTTCTATGGAAATTCTCAAGGGCATATTATCAAGCCCAATATCGCCGCTTTAGCGGCAGTTTTCTGCCGCTAAAGCGGCGATAATTTTAACGCCGTTTCTTGATAATATGCCCCTTTGTTTGATGCTCCAGTGGCGCACAATGCAGATCCATATTTACAAGGCCTTGCAACGCCACCCTGCTTTCATGTCCTTGTAAATATGGTGAAAGGCAACACAAAGCATTGTACTACTTTGCCTTACTCTGCCTGAAAGGGGCTTTCCATGGGTGTAACCGTTGATGTTCCCAAGCAGAACCCAAGGATTTTGATGCATTCCCAGATTTACAAGGATTTGCAAATCTGGGAATGTGTCAAAACCTGACGCCTCTCTAGGGGAGGCGTTAGGGAGGTGAAACGAGGAGAAATAATATTATTTCTCTCATGTTTTCCCCTCATTTGATTTTATTGTGCAGGAATGTGTCCATTTCTGCACAAAAACATTCATCCCCATAACGCAGATTCAAGGGTGCCTGTGTTAGCGCATGACAGCCAATTGTGCACCAGCGTTCGAAAAGAGGACAGGAATGCATGGTATTGTGTAGATACAGCACATTCATGCCCTTTTCTTTTGATGTCGGGCAGCGTTGCAGGAAGGCTTGTTGTGCTGCCCTACGCCAGAAGGTTGTAAATATGCCCCCTAGTATTAACCCTGGTAGCTGTGATGCAAAGTGATGGGCTTTTTCTCACTGAAAGGCAAGTAAAATATGTAAAAAGTACCAAAACAACATTAAAGTCATGACCCTATTACTAAAATCCCCAAACCAATTTATTAAAAAGAGTAAAACTTTACAGATTAAAAGAAGCGCAAGGGCCATATTATAAATGCGGCGCATCTTCCTCCATTGTGCCGGCACACCTTTTAAAGGGTGCACCTGGTGCAGTGAAGGAAAACACGCTGTTCTATAATGAATACTCTGCCCCCAGAGCACCCGCAAATTCAATTAATGTGAAAAACGGAGCAGCTGCTCTGAAGCCGCTCCATGTTTTCCCAGTGCAGGCAGCAACCCGCCTGCACTTTGAAGGGGGAAAAGAGATCCCCTTGCAGGCAGGTACAGTGAATGCTGCACCTGTCTGCAAGGGAATGGCTGGGGGGTCAATGTGACCCCCTTACCCCCCTCCAGATGACTTCCATCAGGGGGCACACGCACAGTGCGCCTTCTGAGAGCTTCTTTGCTTCTGCGGCCATGTCAGTAATATGGCGCGGGTACAGAGGCAAAAGGATTGCCATCTTTTACATGGGGCATGCCCAATGCAATTGGTGGAACACCATCTGAAGATAGTGCTTTATGTGCGCCACGGCTACCGGTATTACAGAATGGGCCTCAGAAGCATCTGCGACCCATTCTGTAATATCAAAGTGCCCCGGGCAGGCAAAGTGGACGCAAAGCCCTGTTGCGCCCCCAAGGCTCAAGTATAATACGACCCCAAAATGAAAAAATGGGAAAAAGCTATCAGGTGATATATCTTCTTGAAGAAAATTTCCATTAAAAAAAAAGTTACTATGGGACAAATGGGGGGAGCCATTCACAAATTGCATATTGTATTATGTTTAGTAGTACTACAATAGTACTACTAATGCACTAAACTACGTATAGCGGTCTACACCTATCTTTTATGTGCAGAGAGCTCAGCCCGACTATGGAGCTCTCTGCGCATGTAGGTATATTTAGAAGTGAATATGAGTGGGAAAGGGGAAATGGCTTGAACATGAGAAATATTTATGACTGACGGGAAGGTGTTAAGGGAGGAGTAAGAAGGATTAATGGAGGGCTACTGAGGTGTTAAGGATGGGATATGCACCCAACGCACAAAAGGTTAAACTTGTTATTCCCAAACTGGAATCATGTGTTTACTGGAGCCAAACAAAGACACAAAATAGTTCTAAGTATACTCCAGATCAGAGCTGGAGTAAAGCCAGATCGAAATTCTTGACTTTCTTGAGGAGAGTTTTGATATAGGATTAGGAATTTCTGCATTACAAGCTCAATAGATGGCAGTCAGTGCTTTCAGAAAGTTTGCTTTTGAGTCTCTCGTTTCTCTAGATGCAGTCTATTGAGAATTTTTTTTATGAGGGAGCCTGTTTTTTGTTCTCCTCTTCCTGCTTGTTTGTTAGTATTACAAACATTAAAGTATACACCCTTTGAGTCCTTAGATCAAGTAGGCTTGAAGTTTCTATCAATTGAGGTGTTATTTTTGGTTGCCATCACTTTGGCTATAAGGGAGCTCTGTTATGGTCAGAACCCGTTTTAAGGTTTTTGCCTGATAAAGTACTTCTTCTTCCAGGACTTGAGTTTGTGCCTGAGGTCTATTCAACACTTTCATTGTTCTAAGGATTTAGTGTTGCCAGCCTTATGTGTTTCTCTAGTTTCTCAGGAGGATCTAGTGGTCCATACTTTAGAGGTACAAAGGACACTATCAATCTACTTGGCTCGTATGTCATCATTTAGGAAAGTGAATGCTTTGCTTCTTACATTTGACATAGAAGGTTAGGGTCTTAAACATTTAATGAAACATTGAGTAGGTGGTTAAAATGGTCCATCATTCCATCTTACAAAGCAGAGGGCCAAGTGTTACCCAGTGTGGTTCAAGGGAGGTTGACAAGTAGTGTCTCAGCCTCCTGGGCAGTATTTAAAGGTATTTCAATGACATACATTATTTATGTTATAACTTGGGCAACTTGACACACCTTTATAAGACAGAAGGTTATTTACTGTTACAGAGAAGATGGAAGAGGAGATAATTGCCAGTCACTTACCAGTAGTTTTAATTACACAGAGTTATAGACTTCAGAGGTACAGTCCTTTTTCACACCCCTCCCATCCCTAGGGATTATTTGCTTCAGATGTTTGGGTGGGGAATACAGGATGTGAGGTCAGTGCAATTACTGTTTTTTCCAGTTGATGGGAAGTACTTAGTCACCATATTAGAGGGATGGAAAATATGTTGTTATTTTAGCTTCGTGAGCATTCTGGTGGGGGGAGCATTCGTTCATGAGATAATGACTGTGACAAGGAATTGATGGTGAAGTCTTCAATTTGGAGTAATTAAGATTACATGTAACTGGTTGTTTGAGTCTCTGATGGGCTAGAGTTCTTTCGCATCAACTCCCTTAGTTCTTTGTGCCTGAAAATTAAACGCTACTGATTTGATTTTACATGTTTGAGCCACACCCTTAATTATGTATATGCTACACCTCTTGGAAAGGATTCCTAGTTATGTTTCTTTTGCCACATCCATTTTTCAGGTCCACTTCCCTTTATAATCCCACTTAAAGCGCTGGTGTAATGATTACTTGGAAGACCATTCTCAGCATTCATAGACCACAAGTAACATAGGGAGTCTGTGAGCCATGATAAAAAAAACTGCACATAGGGGGCATGGCTTGGCACCAACAGAAGATAGCTGCTTGTTTGCATGGCTGCACAATAGTGGGAGAGGGTTATCGGCCTCCAGGCGGCTTGTTCATATTATGGCCACTCTCATTGCTTCAGTAATTTCCCCTCACCCTGCCGAGATTTGTTTTGTAGAATGATGGCGATACTCTCTCCATTTTCATCATGACTGACTGACAAACTTTGCACCTGCCATTTTGTGTTCCACCCCCTGAAGCAATTATATTGTGCCCCACCTGCATGGGGATTTTCATTCTTTTTTATGCATTCTTGTGCATTTCAGGTATTCAAACATGGATTTCTTTGCACTTTTGTCTTCTTTCTAAATTTCCAACACAATGACACTGCTTCATGATATCTGATATGTGGATTTTCTACTCGTCAGCTGGTCTTCTCATATACAAAGCCATTCTCATTTTGCATGGCATGATTTATACATTATGCAAATGACATCATTCATGTGGTAATTTTGAGACTAGCATTTAACCTCTATTATTAATAATACATGGACTCTAGCATTTAACCTCTATTATTAATATGACATGTACACTTGGCAGCCCTTTTATGAAGAAAACACAAAATTTGAAATTCAATACCTATCCCGTAACATCACAACTCAAGACTTCTATGTTTTCTGACACTAATTCCTTCACTGCTTTGCTGCATATTATGGAGGACTCAGACTCCACATCTCAATACTCTTGATTATCACCATCAACCACGGTTATTGCCCCTCCAGGTACAGGTCCTTCTAAATCTGGGTCATAACTCAGTGGCACCTCCACCCTTCTTCACATAAAAGAGTTAAAAAAGATTCCCTTTCACCAAATAAGACTCCTCCTTCTATCTTCATGGAACTAATTCTGAAGGAAATACAAGCACTTAAGCCATATGTAAAGTAAATTATAGATGCATTCGGAACTTGGACGATAGTTGGACTTTATTGAACAACAGGATCACAGAGGTGGAACAACAGGCCAGAATATTATGGGTTGCTACGCAACAAAATGTCACTTCTACAAGCTGAGGTTTGCCAACTAAAGATACTAAAGGACCAAACTGAGGGTATTCAGAGTTGTTGGAATCATTTTTACGACTTGGCAGAAGGTTGGATGGATCTGGTCCTATCTCCTTTTTTCAATCATTGCTTTAAAAAGTGTTCGGGTTACCTCAAACAACATCATTGACTATTCAAAGAGCACATAGACCTGGCCATGGTCCTTGAAAATTATCAACTTCACAGAAACACAGAGGGGTCATCATTTGTTTCTGGAATATATTGCCTTGCTGAAGGTCTTTCAAGCAGCTAAAAGCAAAAGTCGCATTTTGTGATCAACTTATTCTTTTCACAAGGCATAGCCAAAGCTAGGAGGAAGAAGTGTCTAGATATGAGACAGACTCTTTGAAATCTCAAAGCCAAAATATTTCATCCTTGCCTTTTTAAAGTCACATATAAAAATATGACTACAACTTATGAGGATCCAGCTGTCTTACAGATATCGAAAAGCAGAAATGGATGTACAAAGACTTTCTACTACTTAACTGTTTTTCAATTTTTGAGATCAGATAATTTAATTTGTAATTATTTTTTTACATTGCCATTATTCATTATTTTTTATATGATTTTTATTTTGTCTCTCTCCCCCTTTCAAGGTTTTGTGCCTCAGCTTGCTGATATTTGCCTCCTTATGTCTGAGTGGCTTGGTCTTCCACTTCAACATTCTGAAATACAGTTGTGTCGTCTTCCTCATGTTGATTCACCACCCTTGAGCATATGTTTGTTCTTCAGGTATGTAAATAGTTTTTTTCATGTTCTCTGTTTATATTTCTTTTCACCCTTTTCCTTTACTTTATCTTCTACTTTTCTCGCTTTCTATTGCCTCCACTTTATAATTATGGCTTGTTGGCATATTTCATGAGTGTTCATGTATGACATTTTATCTCATGTTTTCTCCTTTATATGTGAAGATTTTCTTGCATTTGATGGTCATTTCTAATGACATTGTGAGTAAGTTCTTGGAATACTGAGGGGTTGGGTGTGCCTATTAAGAGACAGATGTTTCTTACTCATGTGTCCAGTTAAAAGCGGGAAGTGGTGTCTTTTTTACAAGAAATACACATTGTAGATTCAGAAGTTGAAAATCTTAAAATATAATGAGTGGACAATGCATTCTCTTCACCAGGTTTAAGGAAAAAGAATGGTGCTATGATTCTTGCCATAAATCTTTAGATGCTACGTCAATCTCTCAAGATTCTGACATGGAAGGGAGATGGGTTGAAGTAAAATTGCATGCTCAGAAAATACCTTTTTCTTTATTCAATGTATATGCCTCTACCCAACCAAAATACACTGTTTGGACTTCTATATCACTTAAATTGATGTCCATTTCAGATGATCACATAATCTTTGGAACCAACTGTAATCTAGTTTTAGATTCTTTATAGATTGTAACGCTAGAGTCACTTTTGTTTCTTCTACTATGCACAAACAATTACCTGCAGCTATAGAGCAACACTATCTTGTGCATGCTTGAAGACTCTGTAATCCCTTACTGAGAGAATATGCCTTTTTCTCTCCATTTAATATCTCTTAATCCAGAATTGACTGTTTGTTTCTAAATATCAATCACCACATATTATGCATACTGTCATTGTCTCATTACTCATTTCTAATCATGCCCTGGTCATTTTAGATTTAGACTTGCACCTTTTCATTAGAAGTAATAGAAGATGGTACATTAATACATCCTTGCTTTTAGGCACCTCTCACACTAACAATTGAATGATTTATCAATGATTTCCTAATCTCCAGTTCCTTTCCTGAGGTTTCACCCCAGACATTTTTTGATTCCTTTAAAGCTAGAGACTTCATATTTACATTCAGTTTCCATAAAGAAAAAATACTGTCCTCTAAAAAGTCACTAGGAGTTATGAAATGTATCAAAACCCTAGAAAATGTGTATTTCACTACAAAATCCCAAATCTCATTGAGATAATTTAATCAAAGCAAAATTTCAATACAACAATCATTCTACAGAAAATGCGACCTTTTTTCTACTCAAATCTAGGGCTAAATATTATGGAGGCGAGAATAAAGTTGTTAAGATATTG
Source organism: Triturus cristatus (assembly GCF_964204655.1). Classification (NCBI taxonomy): domain Eukaryota; kingdom Metazoa; phylum Chordata; class Amphibia; order Caudata; family Salamandridae; genus Triturus; species Triturus cristatus. The sequence goes on along the minus strand of NC_140588.1, from coordinate 167,616,855 downwards.
GCTAATAATCTTAAAATGAAAAAAGAGCAAGTTAAAATGGAATCCCTTTTACAGGAAGATTTCTTTCCCATTTTTAATGATACTGAAATTTTAGCTGAATTCACAAATATTATAATAGCTTTTATACCACTGAGTTGATACCTCAGCAAGATAAATGCATCATTATTTATCATCCATTCAAAACAAAATTGAATGTCCACTCAAAACAAAACTGAAACTCATTCCAATTTCTGCTCTATGGAAAATGATATTTCTGCAAGTATATTATCAGAGCAGCTAAATTGCTTAAAACAGGAATGTCACCCCGTCCTGACGGTTGTCCTTTTGAAGATCATTTTTCTAAATGTTTGGTTCCAAAAATACATCAATTATTTACCCATTTAATTAAAACTAAATTATCTGAAAATACCTTCCAAAGTACGTTAATTTGCCTCATACCTAAAGATGATAGAGATTCAAAGCTATGTAAGAACTACTGACAAATTTGTCTAGTTAACTCTGATTACAAAATCTTTGCTTAAATTATCGTGCTTCAACTTGACTCTGGAGCAGCGTAACTTTAGCTCCACCCTTACACGTCATGATTACACAATGTATACATTCACTTAGCATGATATACTTTATGTTTTCTAATGGTATTAATGTAAAGTGGTGCACTGAAATGAAAAAGTGAAGTGCATACACTTTAGAAACTAGAGATTTATAAACGTGTATATTAAAGTTTTTCATAATCATGAAGATTTTTTTTTACATCTTTACACTTATGATCATTGTTCATCTGTAACATGCGTGCAGGCGTGCACACTGCCTTCCCCCAGCACCCACACACTCTCACAAAGTGTGCACTTCACTGCTCTATGTGAGTCAAAGAGACCATTCATGAGCAACATGAAAAATAGTCACCTTCTTGGAGCTCAAGTGCAGTCGCAGCAAGTTTACAAGGTCAGGTGGAGGAGCAGAATACGTGTGAAAGACAGAGTCTTCCTTTTGTCTGCACATGTTTTGCCACAGATGACAAAACTCAGAGCAGTCCAATGTTTCACATGCTGCTTGCTCTATTTGTGTCGGGTGGAGGGATTCATTAACAGATGTATTGTTGGCAGTGACACTGATAAAACTTACTGTATGGTATTTGTCGTAAAACACTGGATAAATTGCCTAAAGTTTAGGCTATGTAGAATTGCACAAAAAAAATGAGCATTCTAGATGTCACCAAAATCTATTCACATCCTTTAAATAAGCACATTAGATTAACCTTTGATGGCAGGAAAAGATACCAATTTAAAACCTGGAACTAGAACATCTCTGCTTGCCCATATTGTGTAATCCTCTGGAAATACATCATTTCACTGAGCATCCTTTTTGTTTGTTATCACATATGAGAGCACCACAATAGACAGCTAAAAAAAACACATGACAGCACCTTCAAATACTTGAGTTCAGGATGTACGCTGTACAAAAAACTTCCCTTGCGTTGGATTTATTAGCTTATAAAGCTATAACAAGAATCTAGGCTATGTACTCTGTATGCATGACAACTGACATGCCTCTTAGTTCACATATAGTATTGTCATCAAGGTCGGAGCAGGAAAGTTTCTCAGTTCATGTTTATAAATTCCCAGGTTTAATAAATAATTTTCAAATAAACTGATGCTCTAAAGTGAAATGGTTCTGTGTGTTAAAGAAATACACTATATTGAAAACAACTTATCGTATTCTATGGAGATGTTTAATGTAAGATTTCGATGTCAAATATTGTCAGAGCTCGGCTCGTACATGTGATGTTAGAGCCACGCCAGCACTTGGCTCTCCCTGTTAATTTGCTGGCCTGCCCACTTCTACTCACTCCCTACTCTGCTGTGGGCTGTATACAGTAGTTAACTTGTGCCACCTCTGTTTCCATGGCAAAGAGTGTCAGCTCATCAGTCTATTTTATGATGTTTCAACTTTTCTGCCAGTAAAATGAGAAATCATACTGGTCACCATGACTTTAAGTGGGCTGAAAAAAATAGGGTCTCTAAAAGGGGCACAGCAAACAAAAGTGTAGCTGTTACTGGGGATTTTTGAAGGTGTAGTGCAATCACCCCCTTACGTGTAGAACTGCATTTTCATTTACTTTCACTTTTAAGGTGTTTTGCATCCCGATCACACACGTTTGCAAATAATCACAGTAAGAATTGTACCATTGCTCTGTGCGCTCTGCAGAGTGGGTTACAATTGGATGCACAGTATTCTGAAATTGTGCGAAACACACCTCCATCAGCGTTAACTCCAGAGCTCTCCATTGTGACCCATTGTAAACACCCACCTTCAAACTGAGCTTGCATGGTTGCAAAAATCTGAGCATATAAAAAATCAAAGAATATAAAATGCTGGCTCACGCTCTCACAGTTGACATACAATGATTAGGCCGGTTCGTCTTAATGCAGATTTTCTTACATCATCTGTTTTCCATTAGGGATCGATACATGTGTGTATGTAAAAAGTACAATAATAAATCATGTTTATGTGATAGAGCAGAATAAGTTTAAAGTGACATAGTTAACACTGTATTTTTGTAGTTGGGTGCTAGCATCCCCATTTCCATCTACTCTACATGGAACACAATAAATTCATCCACTGTAATGATGGGTATAAAATGACACACATCTCATAATTATCTATGCACTGCATTCCCCATTTTACCCCTACCTGTCTTCTTATAGATTTTCACCTCACAATCAAGTCCCAAGTAGAGGCTGTCTCTTATGCAGATTGTGAATTAGGGACACTCCATTTTTAGCTTCAATGATTCCATGCAAAGCACTCGATAATGTCATGGTGTGATACCAGTACCTGTTTAAACTCCACTTTGACATCCCACCAAAAGCAGTTCCAAATTGTTTAACAGTCAGACATGTTTTGCCTTATTTGGGATTCACCAGTATATAATAGGAAACATACTTTCACCTGCAGTTCCAGATTCCTGGTGGATTAGCAGAGAGCAATGCCACTGAAGAGAGTGGTTTAGTGGGTCTTTTTAGGTGAGTGGGGATACTGATGATGTTGGTGGACAGATTTAATAATAAAGTGGAGTTCAAGATCAACAGACCTAGCACACCTGGAGGCCCTCGATTACATGAAGGAGGAGAGGCTGTGAGGAGGGGGCTCAGGTGTGGGAGGGGGATGAGGCTTGTGGGGAGCACGACCAGAAGCATTAAGTAAAGCAGAAGAGAGAAAAACAGATGCCATGCCAAGAGCCCCTACTCCTACCTGACCATGATCATCCTGATGATCCACAACTCCAAGGCAAAGAGGCTCAAACTATTCCAGGTAATATGACTGCCCCCTTTATATTAGTGCCTTCTGACTTGTTTGACATTAGGATTGGTTTGAGGTATGTATCCTTATTACATGCTGTAGAATCCCACCACCCGAAACCCCTCTTACAATTCCACACAGGCTACATTAACCAGCTCTAACCCTTACAGGGATTGTCGCTGGGACACCACTTTACCTTCAGTAACATCCTATAATGGTACAACCTTCTGAGTCATGTGTTTCTTCCAACCTAGCGTGTAGGTGCCACTAGATTAAACTATTCACGTCATGACAGAGTGCATCTTCATTGCAAAACTATCACAAGTCCCTATTAAATGTAGCTGTATCTTTGAAAAGCACCTGTTTTTGTAAACAAAAGTTTGGAGTGACAATTGCCACAGATTTATACAACTGAGTGCAATGCTCACAAGTATTATCAGTTACTAGGTGCACATAGACTTTTTTGCAGCACAAAGAGATCTTACACTGCCGCACACAGAGGAAAAAAACAAGAGGGAACATTGCTTATGGTACAAGTTTTGTTGCACACAAATGAAAAGGGCATGTGTAACAGCTATTTTAGTATTCTTCCAACATTTATTTTGAAATAGAATGTGCACCTACATTCATGCAATTGAAGTGCACTTTGAGGCTTGTTTAACTTGTCTATAGTAGGCCTGAAATCCGTGATGTAATTTTGCTTGCACTGCTTGTGCTCTCCTCTGCAGTTGCAGTCCCAATGCTTCATTTGTTAGAAAAAGTTGTGAAGAAGCTGTTTATTCATTGTATATCAGCAACAACAGAGGTGCTCAAGGACATGGGAGTGCGCAGGCTTCATGAGGTGGGAGAAAAATCCAATGTTGCTATAATAACAAAAGGTTCACCACCACTGGTCCAAGGAAAGGTGGCATGATGATTTGATCATGAGGCTGTTTGTGTGTGCTTTAATTAATGTATATGCTGTAGGTCTCATCTTTTTTGGACTTAGAGAGGTACAGACCTCTCTGCCTGCCCATTGCTTGCGAGTTAATGACTATGTGCAAAACACTTGTTACCTTTAGAGGTTTTCTACTGAAATCCTAGCTATGCTGACACCATCCTTTTTCTCTGCTTTATTTCTTAAATTGTTTGAGATTTCCAACTCTGGACCATCTTCAATCGAAACTTAGGGCCCTGATTAGATTACTTTGAACTTCTGACATTTGTGATTGTATGGCTGTGCTTGTCACTTTGTGAAGCTATTGAACTGGATTTACTTTGTTGGCTAACGCTTTCCTTTGAATTTTGCATTTGAACAATGCTTAATTTGCATTGATTTGAATTAATTACTAATTTGTAATGAACTTTAGCTTTGATTAATGACTTCTGGTACTTATTGTGTGAACAAATGGCTTACACTGTTATAATTGTGAATTGTTGATTGCTAACTATCTTCACCGCTCAGTCAGCCACAAACGTCTATTGAATGCAAATTGTAACCCCGGCGATTGCGCCATCAAGATGGTAGCAGAGGACAGTTGATTATTGAAGTGAGGAAGTTAAAGAATTCCATATAAAAGTTGCTCAAATCCAGTTCAAGCCCAAAGCCCAAGTCTTGGGTCAGAGAATCAAAGCAGTTCCAGCGGTTTGGGAGACACTTGTGATTGTGGAGGAGTGAGCATTAGTCTGGTTGAACATTGTAATTGCTTATGTCTAGCTTGTGGTATTTTGCAGAGATTGTGTGGTGCAATGTGGTACTGCTTTGAGTTATTGTGTTAGTATAGCGCTTGTTGTAATAAGTTTACATTTTTATCAGGCTGGATGTAGCCTAAGGTCCCAGGACAGTGATAATAAGTTATCAATGTAGAAGACACTCTGTTGTAATTGTCTTCTAAGTTGTGTGGTGCTTGTTGTGAGATGTCATTGGTGGCACAATTGAGATAGGGACATTTATCTTTGTGTGAGCGTAAGGTGTGGTTGGTATTGTGGATCCAAGTGCACAAGGAGAAACCGTATTAATTCAAGTGATCCCTTCTGGTTGAGGTTTCATTTGAGAGTGTGTCTGAATAGGTCGAAAAGTATTGCTGTGATCCATTTCTTGTCTAATTGAATACTATCCATTCCTTTAGTGGAGAAGACAAAGTTATTTGTTGAATTGCTTTTGCATTTGTAGTGCATGCTTAACACTGAGAAGAGTGCGTCCATGGAAAAATTGTAAAGGCAGGTGAACTGTTCTGAAAAGTGAGATTGATGTCACAGTGTGCCATGCTTGGATGTGTTGGTTGACGTAAAGCCACCCTGGGATTTCATTGACTACGTCATAGAGTGTTGCACTGCAGTTGGTTGTTGACAATAAACGAGGACTGTGGACAAGCAAAATTATTTCCTAATTTGCGATGAAAAGATCATTGTAATTGTTGATTTACAGTTCAAGAAGAAAATTCTTTAAGGTTGTACATGAAATGTTTCGGGGAGATGTAAGATACATGATTGAGAGGGAGAAGAGGCATTAGGTTATTACATGACTGGAAATATAGGACTTCATACTTGTATTTGGTTTAACCAACGGCATACGATCACTGAAAAAAAGGTGCATTGATGTTCCCACGTTATGGCACATTTAATTTGAGAACATTTGAGAAACATTGAAAATTTGAGGAGAGTACTGTACATAATGAAACCCCCTCCTAAACCCTCACAGTACAAAGCACTGAATGCTTGGGAGAGAGCAGCTAATGATAGACTGAAGGAAAAATATCAGGGAAGAGGCAGAAAGGCAGTGCAATATCACTCTGATGCTATATAATATGCTGAACAAAATAAGGGGAGAACCAATATGATAGAGGGAACTAGACTAAACCCTGCATTGACAAGAGAAGAGACAGAGACAGGAAAGGAAGAAAAGAAGAAAAAGGGGAAAAATACAGAAAATTCAGAGAGTAAGGATGATGGCTGTCATAGTGATTCTAGTCCTGATCTTTTCTTTTGAATGCATTATTTTGGACCCGTCCACCCTATATAATGAAACTCAACAGGCGGAAATGAGTTGCGCAGGTGTTAGTGGAATTTCAGGAGTAGCTACCACACCAGTGAATACATGTTCTAATGTGATGGGACGGAATACAGGGATCAGTACCACCATTAGCCAGATTACTTTGAACGCCCCAGATTCACTTTCTGTTCTGGTCAATATAAGTCCTGATGTCCTGCTGTATAACCCTGAATTGATGGGGAACACAGGAGTCTATGCCAATGTGCCTTAGAGCAGGAGCGTTCTTGAGTCATTCACTAATGATTTTCTAAAATTTAGAGAGAAACCAGTGGAGTGGTATACTCAGGCTGAACGATTTGTGAACATTTCAAATGTCCTGTGGATCAATTTGAATATCTTCTTTGACACTGTGGTACCAAGTGATTTTTGGGCTGAATGTAAAGTGTCTGCCAATTGGCTGGAGATGGAGCCTCCAACAAATCCAGTGACGGATGCCCCATCAGAGTTGGTGATGAGAAAATATCAATAGGTGATAACCTTTTTGAAAAGGAAAGGTATCAGCTAAAGATATTGATTTGGTTAAGATTGTCAGAACAACCCAAGAGCCTAAAGAGTCAGTGCATGTTTGTAATGAAGGATTGTTCCAGGTGTTTAAACAGCATAGTGGAACCGAGAGCCTTTAGCCGAATGACATGGGAAATTTTGTGTTTCGATTTGTGTCAGGATTTAGAAATGAGGTTGCCTCAGTGATTATTCAGCATTTGATTTGTTGGCAGAATAAACTGATCAATGTGATCTTGAGGTATGTGATGTACTGTAGTGATCAGATTGAGATGAGGCAGAAGCAGTTGCAGGAGAAATTGATGGTGGCACAGATGAGAGTTGCACAAAGGGGAAACTCAAGTCTTCCTTTTGTAGGTAATGTTGGTCCTATGCAAGAAGTATATCAACAGGGAGCCCTTGTGATGCAGGATGGAAATGGATTCCCACAGCAAGGTAGAGGTTACATGGTTCCACTTGACCTGAGTGCTGGAATTGATGTGGCAGCTTTGAAAAGAACAAACCTGTGGAAGTGGCAATGTCGTCTCAGTCCAATTAACATGATGAATGGAAATCAGGTTCAGAACACAGGGTTCACACAGCCTAAAGGTAATAAACACATGCAGTCGCAAAGTGTGCAGAGACATAGGGTGCAAACCTTACATGTGTCCGAATGCCCGGTGATGCAAGTTCCACAAGCCTGATGCCACAGCAGAATGTACATTTTCCCATGTTTAACTCAAACCAAGTCCCAAATTTGAAACATAATCCTTTTTTAAATAAGGTGACGCTTCCACAGTACCCTATGATTGAGTTGTCTGATGATTATGAATTTAAAGTCTCTCAATGATGGTGCTGAAGGAGTGAGGGCAATTGCGTGCTTGGTGCAGTTGTCTTACAGTTAGACTAGAGTGGTTCATTCAAAGACGATGAAGTGAATGACCACCCAGTGTCATTCTTTATTGATACTGGTGCTGGTGCTACCTGTTCCTCTGTTAGAACAGCGGAAGTTCCAGACCTAGCTCTCTTGGGAAAAAGAGTCCAAGTTGTAGGAGTTGAAAAGAGATGAAATGCCATGTGACAGAAGAAGTACCTGTTAAAATATGGTGCTTTTTTGAGGAAGATCACCAATTTGTGGTGTATGATTCGAGTCCCCTAAATTTGTTAGGACGAGACCTGTTGTGCAAACAGAATTGCACCATTTATTACACCCTAAAGGTTGTAGAGTTCCAGAGTCACAATGAGGATATTGCTTTCAAATTGGCAAAACATGGTCAAGATGCTGTATTGTTTCCTTTTTTATTTTTTTTTTTTTTTTTATTATTAATGTACCACAACAACCATACAATTACAATTGACCAACAAAATAAATATACTACAAAAAACAAGAGGAAAAAAAGAGAAAATAAAACCATAATAATTACACATAGCTTGTCATATATAACAGGGCTAAACATAGTTATTTACTCATCAAAATAATCTTTTAACGGACGCCAGATAGTGAGGCCAAATCGTCTCTTGCGTGGTTTTTTCAACATATACATACTAGTTTCAAGGTTATACAGATTAAATCGCTTAGAACGCCATATATCAAAGCTTGGCACCTGTGGCTGCAACCACGCTGTTGCTATTGACAAACGTATCACAGCTGCTATAATAAAAAGAAAAAAACTAAACTCAAAAAGAGGATGCCCTTGGGTAGTTTCCTCCCCAATACCCAATAAGATTAAGTTCGATGACAATAAAACAGGTTTACCAAGAACATGACACAGAAAGTTTGAAATTTGATAAAAAAAAAATGTTAAAGAAGGACAGGCATAAAACACATGTACTCTATCAGCTTTACAAGCTTTGCAACGAAAGCATTCACCCGAATTATAATATAGAGAAGAGCTACCCCATTTCATCATCACCGCCGGAGTACGGTATAAATTAAAAATAGTTTTGTAAAGTTGGGCTTTTAGTGACGCAGAATAGAGAACCATATGGGCCATTTTAATAGATTCTTGAATGCTAATAGATGTAGATAGAAGCCGGCATGACCATTTCTCACTAGTTTTATCAATATCATCTATACGATGTGCTATAAGCTCCTTGTAAATAGTTCCAAAACGTGATTGAGATCTAATAGCATCAATAATGCGAATTGAAGACAGCGACGTGGTACGTTTGTGAAGAAAATTACGGATCTGTAAATATTAAAAAAATTGATTATTAGATAAATCACATTGCTGTCTAAGTGCATCAAAAGAAAGAAAAACACCCTCAGCAGAAACAAAATCACCCAGACATGTGATACCTTTGGAATGCCAGCATCGTACAACTGAATCACTAAAAATAGAAGGTAAAAGATATGGTGCCCTAAGCGGAGTGTATATTATAAGTTTGGGTATATTGCACATTTTCCTAACAGATTTCCAGACATTGAAAGCAGACATGATAGTTTTAAACCGGGTGCGCTTGTAATAACTACCACCAATATTAGAGATCAAACATTTTTTTGCAATCAAGCCAAGCGTAATTTGATAAATCGAGGGTGTTTCTGCCGCGTTAGACATTTCTTCACCAGTCAAGAGAATACGCATCCTTAAAAGTAAACATGAAATCTGATAAAGAGCAAAATCCGGAACTCCCCATCCACCGTGGACAGGTGGCAGCATCATAAAACGTGAAGCTCTACGGATTTTTCCTGGAGCCCAAAGATATTTTTCACAGACCGATTGTAACTGGCGAATCTGGCATCTAGGAATCAGAAGGGGAACAGCACGAAAAAAGTAAAGTACTCTAGGTAGTATAATCATTTTTAGTAAATTAGCTATACCGACCAGAGTTAGGTGAAGACTCTGCCATGAATCCAGTGCATGTTTGGATTTATCCAAGATATCCATCCAATTAACGCTAACCAAATCCTCCAAATTAGGTCTGATCTTAATACCCAAGTAAACCACTTCTTCCACAATCCTACTGTCAGAAACTATCGTTTGGTCCGTACACAGACATTGTGTCTTAGCTTTATTAAGTTTATACCCGGAGTATCTGCCAAAACATTCCGCTAGTTGTTCTATAGTGGGTAAAGCAGTATTTAAATCAGACGTAATGACAGCTATATCATCCGCGTAAGCGAGAACGCTATACTTCGTACCTTGAGCTATACAGGGGGGATTTGTAAGTTAAGATCAAGCATTCTAATGAAGGGATTAATATAAAAAGCAAAAAGAATAGGGGAACAGGGGCAGCCTTGACGGGTCCCTCTACTAATCTGAACCTCCTCCGATTTAAGGCCCATAGCACATATCCTTGCGGTAGGGGACCGATAAAAAATCTGAAGGGCCCGTAGAAAACCTGGGTTAAACCCTAAACGTACCATGACCTCCCAAGAGAAACTCCATGACACACGGTCAAAGGCCTTCTCGGCGTCGAGCAGGACAAGACCCAGAAATCTGGAATCAACCTGCGTGACGTCGAGAAGTGCAATGGCCCTATTAATGTGATCAACCGTCCCCCGCCCTGGCACAAAACCATGCTGCTGCGGCGATACCAAGCCAGCAACAAGCGGGGCCATACGATTTGCTAACAATTTAGCGTATAGTTTACCATCGCAATTAACCAGCGATATCGGGCGGTATGATCCTGGTTGATCAGGAGGTTTCCCCTTCTTCGGGAATATAACTACATGGGCGGCATCCCATGACTGGGGTGGAAATCCCAATCTAGCTGCCTGGAAAGTATTCAGCAGATCCTCACGGAGTTCTGGAAAAAAGGTCTTATAAATCTCTGATGGAAGAGAGTCAGGTCCGGCCGCCTTACCCGAGGGCAATTTAAACAGTGCACGCTCGATTTCTTCGGCAGAAAATGGCAAATCCAATCTTTCTGCCTCAGCAGGATCAAGCCTATCCCATTCTAGCACTGGTAGCCCGAAGTCAGGCGGGAGGTCACCAACATCCGGCTGGCTATACAAATCAGAATAAAATTGATGGAAAACTTTCATAATAACCAAAGGTTCATGAGCTAATACTTTTTGGTCATTATAGATAGAGTTAATTTTAGATATTTGATTTTTGCCCGAATTCTTTGAGCTAAGTATCTCCCTGAAGATTCCCCAAACTCATACAGTTGTTTCCTGTAAAGATGATATTTAAGAAAAATCTCTTGGGCCCATACAAGATTAATCTTAGCCTTACAACAAGCTAGTCTATCAAGGCTATCCTTAGGATCATCAACTGCCGGTAGTTGAGCTATAAGATCTAATTCAGCATTCCGCAATTGAGTAAATAACTGCATCATATTTTGTTTGCGCAATCTTTGAGCATGTAAGCCAAAGCTGAGGACCTCACCTCTAAAACATGCCTTAAAGGAATCCCAGACTACCGCGGGTTCCACTGTGCCACGGTTAAGATGGAAAAAGTCTGGGATCCACTTTTCATATGATTCACAAAAGGAATATCAAGCAGCAGTTTCCTATCAAAGGTGAAAGTCTTACTGTATCTTGTAATAACCACATTAGAAAAGGAAATAGCCACAGGAGCATGATCGGATAAAAGTCTAGGATAGACTTGCATTTGACTACAGGAGGCCCAGGCAGCAGGAATAATGAAATAATCCAGCCGAAATAACTTAGTGTGAGGTGAAGAAAAAAAAGTATAGCCAGGTGTTTGTGGGTATAAGAAGTTCCACCCATCTACCAAGCCATGGTCAGCCATCAGATTCTTTAAAGCCTTAAAAACCTTAGGTTTACGACCCCTATATGACCGGGGAGAAAGGCTTGCCCAATCACTATCCAAATGAATATTGAGATCTCCACAACACACTACTGGTGAAGGCCATAAAGCAAGCTCACCATTTAAAAAATCAAAAATATTTGCTTCATCAAGATTAGATCCATATATAGTACAGAGGGTGAACCGTATATCTCCCACTAAACAGTCAAGAATAGCCCATCGGCCATGTATATCTGCCAAGAAACGCTCAGTTCTAACTAAAGAGGGGCGTGCCAGGATGGCCACCCCCGCGTTGTATCCGATTGTTTAGAGGCCACCAAAGTAACATACCCCAAATCATCTAACTTTTGCCTTAAGGACCACGAAATATGCGTTTCCTGAATACACACAATATCAGGATTAATAAGTTTCAATTCAACTTGCATCTTCCTTCGTTTCTCATAATTATTAAGGCCACAAACATTATAAGTTACGATTTTTAAATTCAAATTAGCCATTAAATTCAAAGTTTAAGAGCCCTTTAGTAAACACAGTCATAAATGCATCAAACAAAAAATCACAGAAAAAAATCAAACAGTTGTGGAACATAATTTTCCTTTCCCCCCCCGTACCTGCACCCCACCAATCCCTTCCTTCCCTCCACCCAGCCAGACCCCCCCACCCCACCATCTACCTTCCCCCCTCCCACCACACCCTCCCGATAATGAGACAATAGGACCGCGGTCCTGGTGATGGGGAGCTGGAAGCACTCACCCGCGGTACCCCTTACAAAAAAAAAAAAACATAACTATAGCACAATTTGCCACCTTAAGCCACATTATTATCTTCAACTCAACTCACAGGGCCCAACTGTTGCAAATATTCCTTAGCCAACACTTCTGAAAAAAAAAAACCTGTTTTGGCCCTGAACCACAACCTTTAGCTTTGCAGGGTTCATTAAGAACGCCTGCCCACCCTTCGCTTGAAACATAGGTATTAATTGGCGAAGGTGCCATCTGCAAGACACTGTTTCATGAGAAAAATCCGGCCTGACAAAAAAATGAATCCCTTTGGCCAATCTCTTACGATTTGGCCTCGCCAGATCATAAACAGCTTCTCTCGCTAAAAAATTGTTGATTGAAATCAAGATGGCACGAGAATATACAGGTTCCGGTCCTAAGTGGGTAGCTTGTTGTTTTCTATGGAGAGGGAATCGATGGGCTCTCTGAATCTCTATCCCCCAATCCCACTGGGAAAGCTCCGGGAAAGCCTCTGTAAACAGTTGGATAATAAATTGTCTCGCATCATCCCGCTCTGCCCCCTCCGGAATACCCAACACTCGTAAGTTATTCCGTCGCATCTGATTTTCAAGATCAGATAATTTCCAAGTGGCATCATCTTTTTGCTTTTTTAGTGCGGTCACCAGTCCTTTCTGAGTTGATAGTTCATCCTCCAAAACTGAGATGCGGTTTTCAGTCTCATTTACTCTAGTGCCAATCTCAGCACTTGTCTTATTTATGCGTCTTATGGCATTTTGTAGTTTACGATAGGACCCCTGTGTTCTGGCATTCTCAAGCCTAGTCTCCGCTCTGTGTGACAGCATCGTATCGTAGATCATTTCCAACGTAATGGGTTTGGGAGGGTCAGACGAATTAAACGTGGCAGGATTCCCTAGGCCCACTTCATGGCCTGAGGCGGGTGGCTTTGCGGTAGAGAATGAATAATCCCAAGCCAAGTTCTCCCCTAGGGCATTAAGAGTGTTATCAGGTATAGTGGCCCCTAGATCATTCCCCTCTCCACTCAAGATCTTGTTTTTCCGAACTGTACCACCAGGGGCCCTATTCATATATCCTCCCGTTATGCAATCATCAATTTCTCCCTGCTCATACTCTGCCCAATCCCTACTGGTCGCATTATCATCAGATGTGGTAGACCCATCTGATAGAGAAAAAAAATTATCTAATGGGTCATTATCTAGATTAGACCCGGCCTGGTCAGTGCCTAAACCATCTTGTGTTACCACCGTTTTGGGAAAGTCAGTAGATTTAAGAGGGAGAACTATAGGTCCCAGCATGCATCTTGGTAGACCAGCCAATGCAGTTGAAGTCTCGACATCCAAATCCCAATTCACAGAAGGATCCGAAGCGCTTCCTATCACTGATTTATGATTACCGTGACTCACCGGTATTTCACCCGTTGTGTCCGCCGATTTATATCCCTCCAGAGTAGAGCCGAGGACAGCGTCTGAAGTCTGCTGCATCCCGCTATCAGCCGATTTATTTGATAGCTGTGTCGGGGCTTTGACTGCTCGTTTAACGAACATAGGGGCCGTGTGTTTAGCAGCGGGCGAAATGGCAGCAGAAGAGAAAGTCTTACCCAAAGGGGTCTTAGAGCGGGACAACAAACTAGGATCAGTGCCATCACCCAGCCCAGCATCAGCAGCCGTTACCTTCACCTGTCCCCCGGCTGCGAAGTCCGCATTCACTGCTGGTTTACAGCTGCGGTGCTTTGGATTCTTTGTCAGGATCTTGGGAGCTGCTTTCGGCGGCATTTCGGTAGTGGCTTGGAAGGACCCGCCAACCGCCAAAGCCAGAGCAATAAGCGAACACCAATTGCCACAGCGCGAAGGGCAAAGACGCCAGACGCCTCCATGCACCCAGATCACAGCGGATGCCGCGGTGAGTATACTCATCACCGATAGCTTTCAGCCGCATATGCGTACTCAGGCACCGCTTCTCTCTTCCCTCGAAGGTTGCAGCGCCATGCCTTAAAGCTTAAACCTTTTGAGCAAAATCATCTTCATGGCACTTTCAGTGAAGGGAGTCACCGCGGGGAGTGCATAGGTCCAGCTCACTCGGCCGAAGCGCCGGCCGCCATCTTGCCTCACTTTTGATCTATCCCCTCATTGGATTGTTTCCAATGATGAAAAATTATGAATTACCCTCAGACCTTAGCGTTACTGTAAAACCAGAAGTCTGGGATATTTCAGGAAAGGACATATGTCTCATCAAATGAGTTGAGCCTCTTTCGCATTAATATGAAGCCAAACTTTCAGTACCCAAGAATCCTGCAGCAAAATTTGATCCCTGAAACAATTGCTGGGATTACTCCAGTGATTGAGTAAATGATACAACCAGGCATTTTGAAGGAGATAATGGAAAGTACATGAAACTCACTCATTATGGGCCTGCAGAATCCTAGTTGTAAGTACTGCCTATTGAAGACCTGAGAAAGATTAACAGAATTGTAATTTACTGTTGTCCCATGGTACTTAATCCAACTGTGATTTTATTCTGAATTCCATGTGGGACTGAGTGATTTACTGTTGTCGATTTGTGTCAGACTTTCATCTCCAAATCTTTGTATGAGGACAGTTAGTTATTTTTTGCATTTTGGTTGCAGAACCAAATTTGGGCAAAGTGCAGAGTCCCACAAGGCTATATGTAGAGTCCCTCAATCTTCAAACAGATCCTTAAAAAGAATCTTTAGTTTATGGTTATGCCCTGCAAATTTGTCTAAGGCCAGTATATTGATGGCCTGTTGGTTATATCAGAAATGCAGAAAGCATGAAAACAGGAAACTGTTGCACTTTTGAACCATAACATAAAGTGTCCACGAACAAGTTGCAGTACTGTCAGAAAAAACTCGGACATCACATTGAGAAGGGAGCAAGGAAGGTGTCCCAAGAAAGAATCACGGAGATCATAAAAATTAATCTGCCAACTTCTCAGAAAGCAATCAGGATGTTTTTGGGAATGGTGGGCTTTTGTCATCAATGGATCCTCAACTTTTCCCTAATGGCCAAGCCTATACAGAGGCTTGCACACAAAGATGTGTCTGAACTGATACCTTGGGATGACAACTGTTTGCGTGTCTTCCTAGAGCTGAGACACAATTTTGATCGTGCCTCAGCACTGGGAACCACTGTCTACAATTACGTTTGATGCTCTTCTGAAATGAGGGTACGGCTGTGCTTTTTCAGTGCTTACAGTTACATAGCAATGGTCGAAGACCCATTGCCTATTTGCCAGCTACTCTCGATCCTATAGCTGCAGCACTGCCTTGATGCCTTAAGATCCTAACTGCTGCAGGTGTCAGCATAGAGAATTGTGAAAGCATTGTGATGGGTTAACCTCTGACAGTTTTTGTTACTGTTAATGCATACTCACACTCAGCATCTTACCAACAGTCGGTTGACCAGGTGTAAACAAGGCAACCTGTTGGCCGATAATGTCACATTAAAATGCTTTACTGCTTTAAATCCTGCTACACT
The DNA here is from genome assembly GCF_964204655.1 of Triturus cristatus. Classification (NCBI taxonomy): domain Eukaryota; kingdom Metazoa; phylum Chordata; class Amphibia; order Caudata; family Salamandridae; genus Triturus; species Triturus cristatus. The sequence goes on along the minus strand of NC_140588.1, from coordinate 167,601,074 downwards.
GCAGTTGTAAAGTGCTCCGGACTTGGCCCGGGTAAAGTTTGCCTAGTTGCACTACGCGGAACTCTGTGAAGTGACGAAAAAAGTTCAGTGAGTGGGTGAAGTTGCTTGCTGCACCCATTCATTTGATGTTTTATGGCAAATGCAACGCAAAGCGCCCCTGGACTGGAAATTGCATGCAAATGGCACCATGTGGCTCGCATGAGAGTTAACAACCTGTTTTTGCTCTATTTATGGTGCTAGGGCTTACTTTTCAACCCTGCCGAAGCAATTTATTCCTACCCGTCTCAAACATATCTACCCCTCTGTTTTATTTAGGTTATTATTGTGTTTCTTAGTGTGGTGGTGTACTTTATGATTTTTCCTAATTTGTTTGTGTTTTTGTGTGACTTTGGTACTTTTTTCACTTTATTTCCTTCCTTCCTTCCTTTCTAACTTCCTTCTTTCCTTCCTTCTTTCCTTCCTTCCTTCCTTCCTTCCTTCCTTCCTTCCTTCCTTCCTTCCTTCCTTCCTTCCTTCCTTCCTTCCTACATTCCTTCCTTCTTACATTCCTTCCTTTCTTCTTTCCTTTTTCTGTTTCTTCTCTTCCCCCCACCCAGCGCCATAACAAAGCAGGGGAGTGTCAGCGCCAGGCCCCTCCAAACCATCCCTAGCACAAGCGGCTTATCTTGTGGTCGGAGGTGCCGCAAAAGGGTTCACCCCCCTGCCATTTTTTCTGAGGTGGTGGTGGCTGCGCTAGCTTTTTATGTACAGTGCCATCTTATGTCCACCCTGGCAGCAGACAACAGGCCTGGCAGATGAGATGGCCTCCAAGAGTGTTGGCTGCGCTGGAGAGGGTACGCCGGGCTGTGCGCCGCATCTCTGGGGTCCGGTGCACCCAACAGTAGCTTATGCACCGGAGGGCCGACATCCTGGATAGGGAACAGGACCTGCTCGACCTGCTGGGCATGGAGGTTATGGGGCTCTGTGAGCAATAATATTTATTTGTTGTGTTCTATGCTAAAAAAAATTCACAGGTAGTAAGCATGCTGCTCATACTGAGGTAAGTTAAGTTAATATTAGAAATATTATGTGATCATGATCTTGAAAAGTGCTCGCCTATAACTAATCCTACTAGTTGGCGCTCACTGGGGCTGGTTATTTAAAAAGTTATACAGTGATATGAAAGAATTTCTCCTTCTTTGTGCCTAGTTTCAAAAGGCGCAGTTTTCTCACGCTAAAGCCAATCTACTGGATTTGGTAAATTGGGTTTAGCGTGAGAAACCTTGGACGGTTACATGGGAGCACCCATGTAATACCCTTGGCATGCCCCCATGGGGCAAAGTAATGCAAAGCAGCACTAAGCGCCGCTTTGCATTACTTTTACGATGTTTCCAGCGCTGAACAAATATAGGAAAGGAAATCAGGTAAAAAAGATTTTGCGACATTTTGCGTTACTTTTATGATGCAAACGCGACGCAAAATCTTAGTAAATCCCCCCCTATGTTGGCCTTCAAAGGGGGGTTGAGAGTGAGACAGAGATTGAGAATGAGAATGAAATGAGAAGTGAAGATCATTCGTTGCAATTTATTTATAGTTCCAAAATGTAGTTTAGGATATTCAAAGGATTAGGTGGTTTCGGAAATTAGGAATAGGTCCATGATGCTAGGAGATCTGATTTTGAATAAGTCAATGTTACCTTTCCCGGTAACTGTATTACTAATCTTTTTTTGTTTTATTCTGTACAGCCTCCAGGGGAAAGAAGAGCCTGGAGTCACCAATGAATGAATGAAATAAGCTTTATTTCGATAAAAGATATCTTAAAAGCACATACAAATATAAAATAACAAGCAAGTGATACCAAAGAACGAATCATATGAAGATAACATCAACATATTCCCAAGATATGCAAGAGATTAAAAATACATGTAAACGTTATAAATAGGACAATATAAAATAAAGGTGCAGACAAACAATAAAAGCAGTCAAGCTACTTGGTCAAGGGCTACAAGGGCTTTAGTCCTTAAGAGCCAGGACCACCTCAGAAATTTTGATAGAGCGCAAGCGTACAGAGATCGCGTATCTGATTTAAGGATGCGCAGCGCTGTGAGGTGGTCGCGTGTGCCCAGGCTTCTGCATAGAGGTTTAAGCCAGTAAGATCTTGGGATTTTATATTCTGGGCATGCAAAAAGCACGTGTGCAATAGATTCAACTTTGGTTACACAAAAAGGACAAAAAGACGAAGTTTGGAAGGGAGGTTTCCAGCGAGCGGTCAGCTCGCGCACCGGAAGAGAACCAACCCTATATTTAAAATAGAGGGCTCGATCATATGATTTCTGGATAGTATCGAGATAAGGCTCAAAGCGAACTACATCTTTGAGCAGAAGAAACTCAGTAGTACATCTACCAAATTGGGAGCTGGAATTCCTTTTTCCTAAAACCCAACTCCAGTAGAGTTTCTTCAGCTCAGCTTTCGGGGGCGAAGTTCTATTTACCCAGGCGTCTTTAAGGCCGAGATCATAGAGCAGGGTCTTTACGTCTTTCAGCCATTTGATCTTGTTCCAACAAGGCTTAGACAGTATTTCGGATAAGCCCTCCGCATACTTGGCTAACTCGGGAGTTCGCCAAAGCCTGGCCCAGAGAAGTAAGGGGCGTACTTTTGCCAAATCTTTCAACGCATGGCACCCTAAATCCAATAATAGTGGCACTGTAGGTGTGCTCTGCGGGAGTGCCATCAGTTCCTTATAGAAACTGGAATCGGATTTGGCAAGTTCCTCAATATTGTTTAAGCCCCATAATTCGGCACCGTAAAGTGCCGAACTCACGGCCTTTGCTTTGTATATGTCCAGTGCTGGGGCTATTGGCCTAGATGTAGAGGAACGATGTTCTCTGAGAAGGGCACCAGTAACCCTCTTGTGGGTTAAAAGCATCTTTTGTAGATGAGATGTCCAACGCATAGTGTCTGTAATGCGGATGCCTAAGTAGTCGAACTCTTTAACCCTTTCAAGAGAGACTGCATTCAAGACTGGAGGCCGGCCTATTTTTTCGGGGGATTCAAGATTAGGTATTTCGTTTTAGTGGTGTTAATAATGAGGCCTCTGTCATTACAGAAAGATTGAAAACTGTCGAGAAGGGTTTGCAAGCCCATGGGTGTTTTGGACAAAAGGAGAGTATCGTCAGCAAACAGGAGGGTTGGAACACGTTCGCCCGCCAGGGATGGTGCATCAGCAGGGACTTTCAGCAGATGGTCCACTACTCCATTCACATAAAGTGAGAAGAGTGTGGGAGCAAGGACGCATCCCTGGCGGACGCCCCTGTTTACTGGAATTCTCTCAGTTTTCTGGCCCTGTGGACCCCAACGTACTTGGGCATAATTGCCATCCTGGAGTTTAATTAGCAGAGCCAACAAGTAGGAAGGGATGTTCATAGTGGCCAGGACGCGCCAAAGGGTGTCGCGGGGGACAAGGTCGAATGCTGTTTTCAGGTCTATGAAGGCAAGATAGAGACTGCCCTTTCCAAGAAGGACGACCTTCCAATAGATGAGAAACAATCTAAAGACCTGTTCAATAGTACCTGTCCCAACCCTAAAGCCTGCTTGATAGTCTGAGAGGATATTGTTGTCATTCGCCCAGGTTAGTATCCTCTCCAGAATCACTTTCCCAATGACCTTCTGGGATGAGTCAATCAGGCTAATTGGGCGATAATTAGCTGGATCGTCTCGAGCACCCTTTTTAAAAATGGGAACGACCTCGGCCCCCTTCCAGGATTCAGGGACCGGAGCGCCATTAATGATGGAATTAATTAGGGTAGAAAGGAGCTTCCCCCAGCTAGATGGATCTAGTTTGAGGACCTCACCGGGAATACCGTCCGGACCGGCTGCTTTCTGCGGGACAATAGACTGGATAGCACGAAACACCTCGCCGTCCGAGAAGGGGGCGATGTTCATGGCATCCTTTAGGGGAGACGTCCCCTCAGGAGAGAACTTCTCCACATTCTCGGATCGGGAGGAATATAATTTGAGGAAGTGCTCATACCATGCTATACCAGTGATATTGAATGTCAGAAGTGCGTAGGCTGGTCTGTTCTTAGATCTAATTGTGTCCCAAAAGGCACCAGGGTTGCGCTTAAGGGAAGCCTCCCTTAAAGTCTGCCAAAACTGTTCCTCCCAAGACTTTTTGGCGTTGGTGACAGAAGATTTATAGTCTTTCCTGGCTTTCTGGATCATGGATGCATTCCCGCTTTTTAAAGCCACTATTAGAGCAGATTTCATAATCCTGCAACTTTGCGTGTACCAACCATCCTTAGGGGTGGGCTTAAGCCCTCCATTCGATGGGCCACCTTTGTCATATACGCGGAATAGGTTTCCCAGTTTGAGGATAGTTTCTTGGAAGACAGATGGAACCCTATCACGGGCAGGCTCATGAATATTTATTGAAGTCAGCTCGACTTGTGTGGCGTGTAAGATTGACCTTATTGATTCAACTTTGCCATCATCCAGCATAACTTTGCGCCATTTAAGGCGCCTCTCACAGTTAGCAGGATAAACCTCAGAAGTTTGGGAAAGACTGGCTACTGATGGAGACAAAGACCCATGTAAATCCACCCATAGTGATTTGATACAAAGAGATAGCTGATTGTGATCGCTGTCATAAGAGGGAATTATTTCCATGTCTACCATATACGTCCAGAGCTTAAGATCGAGAAATATGTAATCGATCCTTGAGGTGTGATTAGGCCTATTATAGGTGTGTGCGCCCTGGAGGTCAGAAGGTGTTCTGCCATTAGCCGCCCTTAAGCCAAACTCCAAAGACACGGTGTTCAAAAAAACAACAGATTTGGTCCATCTCTTGATGGGAGGCAATGTTAATATCGGAATGCCTCGTTTGGCATCATCCTCAAATAAATCAGGAAGATCTACTGAGGCTAGGGGCTCGAAGGAGCAGTTGAAATCTCCTGCTACCAGGACGTGAGATGCATGATGGCACTTGCGTAGTTCGCCCTCAAGAAGTACAAGTGCAGGTGATAAGGCTCCTCCACTAAGGCCCCTTGCGTAGACGTTGAATATGTCAAGAGACTTCCTTCCCTGGGCTCCCTTAAGGGTAAGCCTTAGTAAGTCAGGGGAGACAATGTGGGCCTGCCTAATGGTACACCCAAGGGAAATACTAACCCAGATCAGCAGGCCACCCGAAGGGCGTCCTCTTCCTGTCGAAGGTGGAGTGGCCGGTATGGAAAAGGTGGTATAACCAACCATATGGTGCGGCTCTGTGGCCCAGGTCTCCTGGAAGATGCAAATACTGTAGGACATTATTAAGGAATTCCAATGAGGGAGATCTAGTTTGCTGGCAAGGCCAGCTACATTCCAGTTTATAATCCTGAGGGAAGAAATAGTAATAGCTGAATCTTGTAATATAGGCAAGTTGGAAAAATTAGGAGTAACCTGGGTCAAGCTGTGTGGAGAAGGTAATAAAAAATGGTTAATAGCCTGGTGAATTGAAGTAAGCTGAGAGCAATGCTGCTGAGCATGGGAACTCAGATTAGTTTGAAGGGGATCCCTATCAGGGTCAATAGCTACTTCGAGATCTTTTGTGTTAGTTTGGACACCAGCAGAAAAAGGGATATCAACCCCTGCAGAAATTCCGTGTCAATAGTGCTCGTAACGGCCATAAATGTCATGATATCTACTGGGGGCAAATGTAGCGAAAGCTTTTTCACTGGTATTCCAAACTCCCTTAAAGTGCCCGTCATAAGGTGATTGGAAAAAAGAGTGTAGATAGTGGGAATAGACAGTGTCAACATAAAATTGACTTAAATCTAGACATTCTATGCCACTCTTACTAGGTTGTTGATAGTTGCAAATTAGCCTTGTAACCCGGGGATCCCTGAAATTTATGATAACACAATCACCAGGCGTATTTTTCGATTTGTTACCCACCCAAGAAACCCTTCTGACATGAAGAACATGACCATCCAAGTGGTTTGGGAGCGGCCTGTTGGTATTCAACCAGTGTGTTGTTTTATTATGTAATTCAATATAAGATTCTGGTTTGCCAGCTTTGGGGTGTGGAACTCCAGTCAGAACGGCAACAAAAGGTAGGCACTCCAGTGGAAGATTAATATGGGGTAAAGTCTGTTCTGGGCAAGTGGAGGTAACTTTGGGTTGAGCTTGTGTGAATTCGTTAATGGGTGGTTTAGAGGAATTCTGAACAGACTCTACGGTACGTCCCGATACATCGAGGATTATACAACTACCAGTCGGGCCGGAATCCGATTTTTTATTTGTAGAAAGGCTACCAGAAGAGGTTGTGGGTAATGGAGGCCTTGAGCCTGATGAAGTGGTTACAGACTTTGAACCTAAGCTTAAGGCAGCCTTTGGGTGCGGCAAGGCGACTTGAGCCATAGGCTCGTTAAGGGTAGTTAGAGGCGGGTCAACAATAGTACCATGATCCTGACCCATCTTTGAATGCAACTTGATTAGGGACTTAAGAGAAAAGAAGTTGTCCAGAGAGGCCTGCTCAAATCTCTCGAGCCTCTCGGTTAATAATCTTACTCTTTCCGTCATAGGCAGTAACAAAGATTTAATAAGTAATTCAAGTTGACCAATAAGTGGAAGTTGGGGCTCGGGGTCGTTTTGAAGTGCAGGATGTTGGGGGGGCTGCTCTGCAGGTGTATGAGTGGCCAAATTTGCCGGGTATACAGTGGATGATCTTGTCCTCTGCTGATGGAATGAAGGCAATACTGTTCGGGCCACTTTCTTGTCCAAGTTGATGCGTGATTTACTTTTGCATTTCTTGGATGCTTTTGTGTGATCCTCCTTATTACCACTACCCGCTCTTTTCCTCTTGCTTGGAGCAGTTTTTGAGCCTGCTGCGGTGGGTGACTCAGTGGACGCAAAGGTTACAGGAAATGGAGTGGTAATAATGGCAGAATCAGGAACCGCTTGGGAAGCAACCAACAGAGGAGAGTATGAGAGGTCTGACGGTGTTACAGAAGCAGGATCGCTAGGACTACGCTGCATATTCCCTGTTGTAGTACCATCCAATTGGGTGTTAGCTTGGACGGGTGAAACAGCTAGCGCAAATGTGCCCATTGAGGAGCGCTTGTCTTTTAGTGCATCAAGGGAAAGTCGCCGCTCTGTAAGGGCAATATCCTTCTCAAGCAAAGAGCAGGCGCGAATTATAAAGTGGTCAAGAGTGCCGCTAACAGTAGCCCCGCCCAGTGTACCTCCCCTACCCGAACGTGTGGACATTGCCATAAACAGTGAATAAACACGCTAGTCACGGCGTGGAATATAGCTAACAGATTGTCACAAGTGAAGTACACCGAGTCTATCAAGCAATAAAGTCAGTTTACCAGTCAATCAATGGATCAAGGCAGGAGCAAGAGGGGTGGCCCAGCCCAGCCTCCTTTGGCCCCTGACGGCTCGCCCTCTGCCCGGGCTCAGCCCGGCGCTACCCCCGCGCGGTCCCGCGACGCGGGGGATAGCCTCGCTTTAGTAGCGCCTCCAGGTGATGTTGATTGGGCGCGAACTTCCGCCCCAGGTGCTGCTGGGAAGTGTAGTCCCCTCGTGACGCGGCCGCGAGAGTAGCAAACGCGGCGGCGGGAGGGAGACAAGCAGGACAAAGAATGAAGGCACGAGAGTCCTTGGCGTTATGATCAGCTCAGGCAAAGCCCTCCGGCGAAACCACAAATGCAAGTAAGTTCCCCCCTCACCCACCTGGAGTCACCAAGGTGGGTGAGGGAGCCAAAGGTGCCTCTCACATGCCACTGCAGATGGGTCTGCAGACCCCAGTAGGTCCTCCTGTTGTTAATATTTTAATTATTACCCTAACTTTGACCGCTCCACATTTAGAATGCTTTTCCCTTTTACTGTGCCTGTCTCCTACTTTTTTTCCAACTCTTCTTTGCTCTGTTTTCTAAATTCTATTTATCCCTGCATTATCCTATCTACTAATTTGATATATTTCAAGTTTCTCTTCTTGACTTCAAACTATCTGTACTAGCCTGTCTGTAGCTTCCTTTCTTCTGCTTTGTTGGTAATTTTTCACTCTCCCCTTATATGTATATCTTGTTGACTGTTGGTACTGTAACACTCAGAAAAAACATTTGAGGGCAGGTAGTCTACTGTGAATTTTCCTTGCTCATGCTTAAATAGTAAAATGAGAGTGGCCATGGTCAAAGTGGACACCCCAATGCTGTGTATGCATTATTATCATAGCATACCAGCAGTTGATCACAGTGCAGCGTAGCTGGAAGTATGAGGATGACCCTGTTGCATTTGCCAACTAAGACCATATGTCCAATTGACCAATTATTGCACCCCTTCATTGCACTTTAGTGACTCAAAATTCCTTATAGACAGCTCTGCCCCTCCGTTACAAAAACGTTGTAGGTTGGCTTGACTACCTGGCATTTCAAACATTGCCAACCAACAAGATGCCCAGCATGATATTTTGGAAGAAAATACTGTAACCGGACTGTAGTAATGTGTTGTGGTTGTATTTTGTAAAAAAAAAAAAAAAAAAAGATAATGGGGAAGTGTATCTGGCATCTAAAACATGTAATGTTTTTTCTAGCCACACAAACCACCAGTGCTGGGGTCGGCAGCGAGAGCAACAGTGGAGGGGACATGGTAGAGGTCGAAGGGGAGTCCCAGTGGTGGCAGGTATGGGGGTAGTAAGTCACATTGCTTGCTTATTGACAATTACTAATAAAGTCACTGCAAGGGCGTTAACTTGTGAACACCCCACTTTAGCAGATACAGTGGGGGTTGAGCAGTCAATGGCTGCTTCTTTCTGCAACTCAGTAGCATACAACGGATCATAATGAACTTTAGCTATGATGGGTTGATGGAAAAGGGAAAAAAGGATAGAAGGAGCAAGGATGGGTGAAAAGTAATACGAGTGAAAGGATGTGTAGGAACCTGGGGTCACCAGGCCCTAAGGGCGGTAACGTGGCGCGAGCCGGTCGGGCAACCAGAGGGCTATGTGTTAAGCAACCATACACCACACGCTTCTCATGGACTAGAGTCACACACAATAAGGGACGCCACACCGTTTAAATTATGCAAATACTTCAAGTTTATCCAAGTATAGCTGGTCAGTTGCAGTTCAGGAAATAACAAGGTAATACATGAATCATAATACCATCGTTCAGTACATGCGACACTCTGGGTGATATCTATGCAGTGCCTAACCTCGTTCATGTACCCACGCCCGCTGGTTAAATGCAGGAGATTCTAGCGCTGTGCGCGCTTATGTAAAGTCTGTCCCTGAACAGGCCGTCTAACACAGCGTAATACTGGTAAGGGGGAACATTGGGTTCATCAACATGGCGCCTGTCGAACTGAGCGCTCCCCGTGACCACTGGCCCCTAGTACTGTGAAGCAAGGCATATAAAACACAGCGCTACGCGCAATCAGTTGCATGTGGAAACGTTTGCGTAGAACAGTTATCACAACGCGTTACTCGTAATCAGTTGCATAACATTACCTTCGAGCAGAGCATATAACACAATGCGCTACTCGCATTCATAGGCATGTAACTACGGTCGAGCAGAGCATATAACACAGTGCGCTACTCGCGTTCCTGGGCATGTAATTACTTTCGAGCAGAGCATATAACACAGTGCGCTACTCGCATTCCTGGGCATGTAATTACTTTCGAGCAGAGCATATAACACAGTGCGCTACTCGCATTCCTTGGCAGGTAATTACTTTCGAGCAGAGCATATAACACAGTGCGCTACTCGCATTCCTTGGCAGGTAATTACTTTCGAGCAGAGCATATAACACAGTGCGCTACTCGCATTCCTTGGCAGGTAATTACTTTCGAGCCGAGCATATAACACAGTGCGCTACTCGCAGTCCCGGTCTCTCCGGCTGGGGAAGCAGGGTCGGTGGCGTGAAGCGCCACACGAGGGTAATGTCAGTCAGTTCTTTGGGCGGCTTCCAGCGGGGAGGGTGACCGGACTTGAGGAGCGGGTCCCTATGCTCCGGTGCAGTTCACAGAGCACCGCGCTCAGTATTACAGAAGGGGGGACACGGACAGGATCCCTCGGCGGGGTCTCTCTGTCGCGCAGGCAGGGGCGGGGACTCCCACGGAGGGGACAACCCGGGCCAAGTGCGGTGTGGTTTCCAGACCAGCAGGGGGCGCACCAGGGGGGATCTCGGCCTCCGGGCTTACCTCCGTCTCGGCGTCAGCAGGCGTCCGTCCTCACGTCGATGGGGGAACTCGGTCCCGATCTTGCGCACCTCCTCACACGGCTGCGACGGCAGCGACGGGGCCCCGGACTTCGCCTGGGCCTCGCGACACAGCAGGGCACTCCTCCAGGCCTCCAGGCCGCGGCGGTGAGCGCGCTGGCTTTGTCGTCGCAGGGGGGCGCTCAAATTAAGGATGGGGGTAAAGTGCTCAGCGGAGCACGCTGCCGGGGGTCCCAGACCAGGGCAGGGAGCGCGGGGGTCACAGCGCTAGTACCTGGTCGATCCCCGGTGACTTGGCAATCGGCTTAGTATTTTGTTCAATAGGGTAGCTTGGACACGCAGTCTCAGCTCTGGCATTCAAGGCTTACAGCTCGCTCTTGTCATGCAGTCTCAGTTCTTAAAGTTAGGTTTTAGTTCTCAGTTGACAGATGAAGTCTTTTGGCGCAGATGTATTTGGCGCCCTTAAGGGGTTCTGTTACAGGGGTAGGGATGGAGAGGGCGACTAGGTCCTTCCTAGTCAGGTTGGCAGAGAGTCTCTGGGTCCTCCTACTACTGGGCAAGATTAGTGGGATTCACAGGGCACCTCACTCACTTAAGAGGCAGTACCTAAATCCTGTCACTCTCAGAGGCATAAGTCCCTGGCTAGGCCCTACCGCCTACACCCCTGGTGGATTCTTCCAGCTCTGCTTCACCCCAATGGCCAACTCACCACAAAAGTTTCCCTCCCACTCTTAAGTAGCCCTAGGTCAGGTGACCTCTAGCCAAGGCGGCAAAAGTAAAACCCCACCTCCCTTCTAGAAGGTTCCAGCTTCTTCCAGGAGCTTCCCCACTTTACCTATGGGACAAAAAGGCGGGCTGGTGTCGCATTGTTGTGGGTCCCAGCCAGCTCCTGGCAGCTAGGGTGCTACTATGAAAAACGACCACCCTGCAGTAGCAGGGGTCTGTGGCAGCCATCTTGGGAGAAGGGAGCACCTGCACCTTAACACTGATTGGCAATGAAAAGGCGCCCGGAGACCTAGTCCAACATAAAAATGAGGGTGGAAAAAATGAGGCACGATACAAAAATAGAAGGGGAGACCACCCTAGGGCTGACAGGTCCAACAGGATGCATATAGGTGGGTGATGCCAGGATGCATGGGTGAGTGAATGATGGATGAAAGTGTACATAGGTGAAAGAATGCCTGCCTGGGTGGGTGGGTGAAAGGAAGGCATGGGTGGGTTAAAGGAAAAGCAGAATGGGTGAATGGGAGAAAGACTGCATGAGTAGGTAAATGGATATTGTTGAAAGGTTTGTTTGGAGCCATGTTTGAATGGATGGATTGGATATATATGGGTGGATGGTTTTCAATGGGGAAAGACTGGATGAGAGACTGTAAAGCTTAAATGGTGGGTATCAAAGCTATGAGTGAATATGAGTGATTATGAATACTAGAAAAATAATGCAATGAGGAATATATAATTGCTTGACTTTTGCAGATCGGATAGTCTGTGACAAATGTGGCAAAGCTATATCCTGTTCTTTAATCCCTTCCCTGTACTGCAGTACATCGCTTTTTGTACCGTCTACTTACGGCAGACAGGATGTCCGCATGATTGATTTGTTTTATAAGTGACATGTATCATTTATATTATTCATCTGCCTAGTAGTCAGGGTAAACTTGAAAGGCATTTTGAAGAAGAGCATGGCCATTGGAATAAGATAATTGTCTATTACAGCTGCCCCAGCTGCAGACGGCAGAGAGTAGCAATATACAACTAAAGAGTAATATAGGGCGCCAGCTGACCTATCGTGCCTCCATTCATTAATTTAGCACTACAAGAGAGAGAATACTTGTACTCTATAAATCCTTTCTGATTAATGAAGGTAATTCTTTTTTTTTCACACAAAGTATCTGTTTAATTATTACTAGAAAATCCTTCAAAAGAAAAAAATAACAGCTTTTTAAACTGCTGTGATTGATTCTGCCTTAATTTCTTTCAGACAAAGGCAAAGGCAAGCCTGTCTGCACCAGTCCGTGTTCAGACGGAGCCAGGGGTCAGATATTATGGCCACATTTTTTGCTACTTCCTTTTGGAGCTTAAAACCTTGAACTCTAGCGACCTGATGCTTGATTTTGCTACCTGCTTCAAGCTTGAGGACCTCGGCATCTCAAAACACAGGGAGTTATTCCATGAACTTACTCTTGGGCCCCCGCACCTGGACAATCTTATCAGACAAAACAACTATAAACATCTTGATACATCAATTCTTTACTGTAACGGGTGGACTTCCCTTACAATTACATATGATCCTTGGCTAAACACCAACTAGAAATCTTTCAGCTCCTGGACTCTGATAAACCGGACATACTCCTTCTCACTGAAACTTGGCTTACCGCAGACTCCACCCCAGACATCCTAGCAGCACTCCCCAGCAATTATTATATCCTCCAAGCTAATAGGCCTCCTGGGAAAGTAGGGGGGGTCACAGTCATAATTCACCAGAAGGTACAATTTACATCTCTTGCAGCTCTTGACATTCTCTCTGTTGACTACCTTGTTTTAAAACTCAAGTCTCCACGTTCCCCCCTCATTTGTGCACTAATTTATCGACCCCCCAATCACATTCCACTCTTTCTCCAATTACTGGGGGAAACAATCTCCCAACTAGCCATCAATTACGCCAAATCTCGAATTATTGGGGACTTTAATTATTGGGCAAACGATCCTATGGGTGGCATCAGCTCCACTGAATTGACGGACCTGCTTACCGGGCTGAACTGTACCCAGCATGTGACTGTCCCTACTCATGTCAAAGGTCACATTCTTAGCCAAGTCTTGACATCCAACTTGACGGTCTCCAAACTAATGATCTCCCCCTGTACTTGGTCAGACCACTACTTTATAAAATTCTCCCTCACTAACATGGACTTAGCCAAACCTAACTTGAAGGTGAGCCGCATGGCAAGAAACTCGAGACGCTCCAACATAGGAGGCTTCTGCACTCTGCTGGCCAGTGCGGTCCCATCTGAACAGCAGAAAAAAGCATTAAATCTTGACTGGAATCCGCTAGTGATAACTTTGCACCTATTAAGAAAGTCAATATAGCCAGACCCCACGTTGCCCAACGTTGGTTCTCCGATGACCTGAAACTTAAGAAGCTTGCCCTACATCAAGCTGAGCGTAACTGGAGACGTAATTATTCCCTAGACAAAAAAGATGTATTTTTAAATCATCTTAAACAATATTAAAACGCCATTTTACAAACCTCGGCCACCTACTTTTCTAACAAGATACTGAGTTCATCCAACAATTCCAAAGAAATCTTTGCCATTGTGGCTGAACTATCCAAGCCTGACAGAGTCACACCAAAACCTGCCCCACCCAAAAATTATGCAACTCCCTTAATAACTGCTTTATAGAAAAAAATGCAACAAAAAAGTGCAGCATACCTGTAAACTCCCCCTCCACTGTTCAGCTATCTATGTTTAGGAACCCCCACTTGCTGGAACAGATCCCCCCATCACAGGGGCAGTTTTCGCTACACTTCTAAGGAAGGTGAGATCTGGCTCCCCTATGGACTGTTGCCCTCCACACATATTAAGGGAAGCCTTCACTAGTCCGGATCCTCTTTTGGTGCTTCTGAATAACTCCCTTGAGTAGGGCATTGTCCCCAATGTATTTAAAGAAGCGTAAATTGTCCCCATTTAAAGAAAACTGGGGCAGACCCTTTAGCTAAGATAAACTACCGTCCAATCTCCCTCCTTCCCTTTTTAGTCAAGGTTCTGAAATCCCATTTAGCTAGCTGTCTCAGCACCTTTATTGAACACTCTCACTACCTTGACCCCCACCAGGTGGGTGTTCACTGGCGCATTCCACTGAGGCTGCCATCCTCACGGTCCTAGATGAACTTAGAAAGGGGGCCGACAAGGGCATGACCTAGGCCCTGGTACTCCTTGATCTATCTGCAGCATTCAACACGGTCGACCACGATCTCCTGATCAACGTGTCAATACCGCCAGAATTCAGGGCCAGGTCCTTAAGTGGCTATTTTCCTTTCTGAATGACCGTTCCCCAGCTGTGTGTCTTGCCCACCTTTCCTCCCCCAAGGTCAGGCTGACCTGTGGGGTGCAGCAGGGCTCTTCCCTCTCACCGCTTCTCTTAAACAGCCCCTCATTCACTCCCTCAGAGAAAGGATGGTCCTCACCTTCAACTATGCTGACGCTCTTCGATTGATATTCGATATTGATGAGTCGTCCTCCTCTGTTCCCAATTTCCAGTCCACCTTGCGATTCATAAGCGACTGGATGAACAGCAACCATTTGAAATTGAACCAGGACAAAACGTAGCTGATTCTAATCGAAGGGCCATCTAACCCCTGGAACTCTAACTTGTGGCCACCTGAACTGGGAACCCCCCCTTCCCTCTAGTTCAATCAAAAGTCTGTGGATCACTATTGACAGTGATCTCTCTATGAACGCCCTGATTGGGACAGTGGTATCCTCATGCTTCTTTCAGCTTCGTAGAATTAGGAAGATCAACAGATTCCTTACTACTGAAGCTCTGACCCAAGTGGTATAGGCCATAGTCATCTCCCATTTTGACTATGCCAACTCACCACGTAACAGTGTTAATGAAAAAATTACACTGGCTAACGGGAGTCGAACGCAGCACTTTTAAGCTGGGTTGCATCATTTTTAAAGCTCTTCTTGGCAACAGTCCAGAGTTTGTTTCCTCTCGGGTGCAGTGTTATGTCCCCACCCAGGAGCTTAGTTCCGCCCACCAGAATCTTCTTGTCATTCCTTCCTTCAAACGCAAGAAATCTGGGGAGCTAAGTTTTTTTGTCCTGGCCTCCCGATTCTGGAATTCTCTCCCTCTGGACATTAGATCTCCTACCTCTTACACCCAGTTCAGAAAACTCTTGAAGACCTGGCTGTTTTGTCAGGCATATGATTGAGCCACTCAAACAGTAGTACCTTTCAGGCCCCAGTACCATGAAACCGTTTGGTGTATGTGCGCTTTACAAGATCTTTTCTCATAACATAACATAACAGACAGTTAGTGCATTTGCCATTTGCCTTTTGTGTTATGTGAGGCATGTGTGGGTAATGGCTGTGACTCCAATTACATCAGAATTGAATGGCCATAGGGGACCAGCAATATACCGCTTCTGTGCCATTACATAGTGTTAAGTAAGTGTTTTGCACAGAGCATTGTTTGCAATTTGTCTTTTTTCTTTCAGCTACTCCTGCTGGTCCATCTTGAAAGGATATAGCAGCCCGGCTGTGCAGCAAAAGCTGGAGGCCATACTGACAGAGTACCAGCAGCTGGTGGATCAGCAGGAGGAGGAGGAGGCAGCTGCCCAGGGCCCCTGCCAGTCGCCAGTGTCTCCAGCCTCTGTCACAAATTGAAGCCAGGCAGATCCAGATGGAGGGGCACCCCACTAAGCTCCTGACCTGCCCTGTGTTGTGCCCTCTTCTGCCTCTTTTTTAACTTTTGTTTTGGTGGGTGGGACTTGTTGGTGGAGAGGGTGGGAATGTGGGAGTTAGGACCGGAACAGTTTGGGTACTTGTTTGACAATGGACATTTTGGACATTGGTTGGGGATGGGGAGATTTGCTCGGGGAGAGGGGTGGGCCAGTTGTGGGTGGAAGAGGTAGGTTTAATTATATTGTAAGGGTGATACATATGTATTTTGTGTTATTTGTGCCTCAAATCTTTTTTGGGTATTTCACTTTACATTGCTGTCTTTTAGCGCAGCCTGTTTTAAAAATCTGTTGATATTGGCTAACAATTAATATATGGTACCCTTGTCCTACTACTCTCCTAGTTTCTGCAGTCTACCACTATATTGACCACTAAGGGGGGGTGCCATTGCCTACAAGTACAACCAGGCTCCAAAGTTATCTTACCGAAATAGATGAAGTGAGGGCTGCATGATTTGGTTTCCAAAGGTGCTATGATGGTGGTAGTAGTAGAAGGCTAGCTCACAAACAGTGACAGAATCACAAGCGAGGTCCCACTCCCTCGTTGGTGAACTCCAACTGTAGAATTAATCAGAAGAATTATTCATCGCAGGCACCTAAATTTGAAATAAAAACTTAGTTCATAAGTTGTATATAATTATATCATAGCTTTACAAACAATTGAGACCAGACTACTGCACAACAAAGATTACCTGATAGTGAAAATATAACAAGCAATACTAAATTATTCAGAGGAATGGTGAGCTAGTGATTTGAATAAACCTAAAATTACAGAATACTCAAATTGTGAAGTGTACTCCACGACTTTTTCTGGAGTGGACAAGGTTAAGCGTTTACACAGCACAATGCCTCAATGATGATGCTGACAAATGATGTTCTTCTATATCTAAAATATTGGTCACTTTTTATGTCTGGGTGGGTAAATGGGGCCAGTGTGGGCTGCTGATTTGGTAATTGAGCTGAAGATCTTGCTCTGAGTTGGTGTTGCTTTCACCACATCCGCCCCACCAAGTGGGTGATCAATTAATGGTGTAAATTATTAAATACCACCTCAATAAATGACACAGCCTGGGGGAAGATGGTTAGGGGTTTGATGATTAGTGGGAAAACGGGTTCGGGGAAAGGTGTGACAAAGACAAACACTACACAATTACAATATTCATCTGGACAATGAGCAGGCAACCATCATCAATCTGTTGTGGGAAGAAACAAAGGAATGACTATGAAACAGTTTACTTAAATGCATTGCAAACAGTCCGTCAGCCCCAGAGAGATCCAAGTTATATTATATCATTATATATCTAAATGTTCTGTCATGTAGGTTTGAAAAATATTAAATACAAAGTATGTAGGAATGAAGGGAATAACACACACTGTTCTAAAAATCAATATTGAAAGAAAAATGATTCTGTTTTGCCAAATGTACGGTGCATCCGCTGCATTCTTCTTGGATTGTCTGTCAGTCTTGGGTGCCTGGCTGAAGTGGTTCACCGTCCAGTAAGTTAAGTGCAAGTGTTATGGTGCTTTTGCCTTTTGTGCAAGAGAAGAGAAGGCCTTCAGATTGAAAAACAGAAATTATAATGCAGAATCAAGGTGAAGGAAAGAATGGGGGTAAACTTCATGTGGAGTGAACCAAGAAGACTCAGAGGAGAGAAGGAGCATAGTCATTCACAATCATTCATTTAATGACTGATGTGCGATTAATTAAGTGAGAAAAATTACACCAACAAACAATCACAGACAATTGATCAAACTCACAACTGTCATGATCATCATAACATTTAGCCTAGCGTGTGCATAATGTATGTGATGATGTGACATCACATCACGTCTGTCTCCATCTAGTTACCTACAACAACAGGCCCCCACTCAACCACAGTTCCAAAATTGATCCAGCCAGCACACACATACAGCAGCATTGCATTTCCCAAACCAAGTAATCAATGCACCTTTCATCAGTCCACAGAGTTGAGTAGACCTCTTAGTGTCATCAAAATGTTGGTTTCTGTGAAGTTGATAATTTCCTTCTTCTAGCTGCTGTTAAAGTAGTCACACCCTGAGTCCTTCCATCATCCCGAGTAAGAAATATGTCCAACTCCACAGCCAACTCCAGTCCTGACTCAAATGAGAGAGATCAGCCTGTAGTGCAATGCTGTTGATGAACAACAAGAAACACTGTGCCATTTCTTTGGGTAGAACACTAGATTTGTGTGTGTTAGCTAAAACAGACTGGTTGGGTCTTTGAGGAGTGTGAACCAGAAAACACGGCAATATGGACCCGGCAAACAAATCTTGCTAAATGTCATAGAAGAAGGAAAAGATCACCTTCAGGAAACAAATTATCACCTTTTAGGCTGCACCAACATTGTAAATCATCACAAACACAATCAAGCCTGCTAACACATGAATAATTTCAACACTCACAAACAATCACTCGTATATCACTCATTTCTGCAGTACTTAATTGTTCCAATTCTAGCATGGTGAACATTCCTGATCCTCTTTGATTCATGAAACATACATTGGGAAGTCTTGGAAATCAAATTTTCTGGGGAACTCCTGCTAGGGGATTAAACAAAGGATGGGCATGGGATGAAGGCAGACATTGTCTCACCAATGTCCTTGAAGGGAATGGGGGGGAGGCTTCATCACTGCACGCTGGTCTAAGGCCAATCCAGCCATAAGGGTGTCTAAAACAGTGGCACTGCATTAGTCAGTGAGTTTCAAGCAAACAAAATAACATAAAGTTACCCTTGCTATCTCCTTTTTTTGGTTAAAGCAGTTCAGCGATAGAAAGTTCTATGGTGGACAAAGCCTACTCTGTAGTCAGGGAAGTAGAGTTCATCCTCAAATTCGGGTGGTTTACTCAGAAGTTGGTCAGCTAACATACTACCATGACCTGAGTTTGACCAATCAAATCACCCTCCTCTCACTCCTGTTGGACTTCAGGTATGGTGTAATTTGGTGGTATAAAGTGATGATACATTTTGATCAGGGTTAATCCCTCCATGTTTTAGGTTGAGAGTCTGGTCCTTCTCACCATGACAACTGCACCAGCTGCAGACACACTGGCTACCGAGCAAGCCAGAGTTATTGCCAGCCTGCTGAGCACTGGCCATTGCCGCCTCTTTCCCTACCAATACACCAATGGGTTTCAATCAAGAGAGACCTCTTACAGTCATCCAGATAGTCCTGGACCATGCTCTCAATAGTCAGTGGTGCTGCTCCTTGCTCAACCTCTTCTGCCATCACCTCCGCACTGGACCTAATCCCTTTCTTTAAAAATCAATCAAATGTAGACTTGGAGACCGATGCTCCTGTTCATGTTGTTGCTGGTATTCTTGTTGTTTGTTTTGGGTGTTGTGAGCCAACAGCTCTGCCCTCAGGTTCTATGGAAGTTGAAGGCTGCACCAGGCTAGAATTTGTGGCCAGGAGTGGGACTTCCTGGCTGTTCTTTTTCTTGGTCGCTGGCTTGCTCAGCAATCCACATCTTGTAATTTTAAACAGCCCTGTCTGAAAAATCAATGAAAGTGGCTAGTAGTTGTTTGTAAGGTGTATCAAGAATTGTGACATACATGTAATGTTTTGATGACACAATGTCGCTTTGCACACTTGTATTAACAGATAAGTGAGGAATTAAGCTCTCCACCAACTCATGTGCATCTTTTTTCATCCACACCTGCGTACATTCCAGACATCTCCTTTAGGTGTTCCTGTAGCATATGCAAGAACAGGATAGCAAGGCCCATGGTACTGTCCGCCTTGCTGACTTCCTGTGTGAAAATCTCAAAAGGTAGCAGCATCTCTGTCAGGCATTTGACTAGGTCCCATTGTCCCATCTCAGTGATCATGCCTTTCACTATTGCATCCCCGCTTTGCATGACATATTCATTCATCGGTCTGTACTGCTCAGAAAGCCGTTGCAACATTGATAGACCTGGCACCTTGGCGTGGGTCTCCCTTCCATTTTTTGCTGTTGCCTCATGTGTTTTTGCTGGTGTTAGATGCTTTGGGCACTGTGCCACTGCTGTCCAGTGCCACAGTGCAAGTGCTCCCTATTGTAAATTGATGTATGAATCGGTGATTCTTTGATTACCTGGTTTGGTTTACCTGTCAGACCCTAGTACAGTGCACCAGGAGTGCCCAGGGCTGGTAATCCAAATGCTGCTGGTGGGCTTGCACAGAAGCAGTCCGTAAAAGTGTGTCTAAGGCTTGCCATTGCAGAGCCTGTGTGCAGTCTGCCATGCTGACTGGACAAGTGCACCCACTTGCCAGTCCCTAAACCTTCCCTTTTGTTCATATCAGACACCCCTATGGTAGGCCCAAGGGCAGGGCGCATTGTAAGTATAAGGTAGGACAAGCCCTGGTGTGTGTGGCATGTCCTAATAGTTAATTACATCCATTTTCGTTTTTCACTATAGCAAGGCTACCTGTTCCCCATAGGCCAGAATGGGCAGATTGATTATTAAATCTTATAATCCTAACTGACTCAGGGAACATGGTAGAAATTCGAGTTTAGTATGCCTGAACTCAGAATGATAAAATACATCTTTTAGTGAGGTTGGTTTTAACATTCTGTGTTTGAAAATACCACTTTTAGACAGTAGGTATTTTCTTGTCTAACCATCCAGGCCTGCCTCTGCTAGGTTGTGTATTCCTTGTGTGGAGTTTGAGTGACAGGGGCTGGGGGATTCCAGGAGGCAGGGTGAGTCAGCATAGAATAGAGAGATCTGCATCTAGATGGGTGCTAGGAGTTGCACCTGGGACCTGAATAGGGCTGTGCCTTCCCTCCACAATGCTGACTCCACGTCCTGTGGTGCGTCTGATGTCTCTGTGAAAGGAAAGAAGGAGTCATGTAAACAGAGTGCTCCAGGACTGACCAGAACTGGTTTGGACTAGGCAAAGGCCTCTCTGCCTTCAGAGAACAAAGAGAAACTGAGTATAAATATTGGGACCCAAACCCAAGAACTTTAGATCACTTTGAGAAACAAGAAGAAACCTTTGCTGAGGAGAGGAACCAGAAAGACTGAGGAGAGACTATCCCTAAGCTGAAGTGCTGCTTGGGGGATTGGCCTTCGGTGGTTGCCTGACTGCCAAAGAAAGGAGAAAGGAACTTTGTATGCACTTTATTCAACTTGTGAAGGATCTCTAAGGGCTTGAGAAAAGAGCTTGCCTCCTGCTGAAGTCTCAGGGACAACAGACTTCAACCACCAGTTCCCCAGAGTTCTTTGGAAGTGCCTGCAGCTGTATTGGGGCCTTCTGAGGGACTGCATGTCGCAAGGATCTGGAAGCGCGACTCATGAAGAAGAAGCGTGTCGCCTTCGCACCTGCTGCCGTCACATCACTGAACAAGGGTGTTGCCGCTGCAGCTGTCGCATCGAGCTGAAACGTCTCGCATCACCAGAGAAGCGTGTCGCCGCTGCAGCCGCTGTCGTCTCATCACTGAACAAGGTTGTCGCCACTGCAGCTGTCGCATCGAACTGAAGCATCTCGCATCACCGGAGAAGCGTGCCGCCGCCGCAGCCGCTGTCATCGCATCACTGAACAAGGGTGTCGCTG
This sequence comes from Triturus cristatus, assembly GCF_964204655.1. Taxonomy (NCBI): domain Eukaryota; kingdom Metazoa; phylum Chordata; class Amphibia; order Caudata; family Salamandridae; genus Triturus; species Triturus cristatus. The sequence continues at coordinate 167,579,877 of NC_140588.1, read as the reverse complement.
CTGCAGCTGTCGTATTGAGCCGAAGCATCTCGCATCATCAAAGAAGAGTGTCGCCGCCATTGCCGCTGTCTTCGCATCACTGAACAAGGGTTATTTTAGGAGTGTACCCCCTTACCCTGACTAGACACAAGGGTCCCTATTTGTCAAAGGTACCTATCTCTGCCAACTAGAGACCCCCAAATCTAACGAACATTCAATAAGTCAAGCTCTAAAGTGTTGGCACCTCTTGCATGAGTGCTTTAACTGGCATTCTATTATCACGCTGATTGATCCTCAACAACTTCCAGGATTTAAAAGAATGTCTGAAATGAGTGCTGATTCTTCTGCAGGTGGATAGTAAGTTGCTGACTGGGTCTTGTTTTTTGAGAAAGTCTCATAAAATGATGTTGATGCAGTGCACCAAACACAGGACCCTAAAATAGCCACCATCTGTCATTGCCTTATCTATATTACTGCCATTGTCTGTGGCAACAAATACAATGCTAACCCCTTTGGGTTGCAGCCATTCAAAGACTTAGGGGCCAATTCACAGAACTAATCTGAGATAAAATCCTAAATTTACTAAGTTCGGTATTCACAGAAGGCATTTAGTAGTAGTAAAGTTAGAAATCCTAACTTTACTTATACTAAATGCCTTTTGTGATGTATACTTTGAACACCCCTTAGGGGACAGAACTGAATGAACAGGGTAAATAGCTTTACTCATGGGCATAAATGTGGAGCACTTATGCAAATAGTGAGGATATTTCAATTGTAGGGGTGGGCACAATAAGATGTAGTCAACCTAAGGCATATGGATATGAGAACCATAATGGTATATCCTGGCATGAAAGCCATAATAGTTATGGCATTATACCCGGTTCATATTTTTACAAACATGCTAGCCATGGCAAACAATATTTTATCATTGTTATCACATAATATGTATGGATTTATTTCATATTAAAACGCATTGATGCAATTAATTGTAACCATGAATAAGTATGTTGTCTATGCCTATTATTCTGGTTGCGAGCATTGGCACTTTAAATTTGTGAAGCACAGTCTTAGCGATGTCATGGGATCAAGGCCGGTCATTGGCTGAAACACATCATGGAGGACTCAATGTGAGATTAATAAAACAAATTTGCATGCAAGCCGGGTCTATGCTCGTTTTTTTATCCAGGAGGAGAGTGGTAACTAACCAGGACTAACTAACTAGATATTTACCAGATTGACTTCCTTCGGTTCGTGGACCCCCTCCCCAAAAGTTGGCTCCAAAGCAGGAAAGTTAAGCTGCCGGCTGTTCTGGTCTGTGACATCGCTGGCACGGGGTGTTGCGACAGCCGGGAACCCCGGGGGTACCAAGGTATTCTCCAGCAACGGAAAGGACGGAAGCCCCCTGCGGACACGTAAGACGTGCCGGATTGTGGAGGACAACGCAGAGTGGTGCTTGGATCAAGGACGCTGTTCGGAGGAGCAAAGACCGGGTGAAGAAACCGCATCGTTAACGGTCCATCGCATAAGGTACGGCACTTAAAAATATTGTCATAAGCAGGTGGGGAGGTGTGCATCCAAGGAACTCCCAGCGGTACTTGAAAGCGAGGAGTACTTATTGGAATGGATTTATTAAAATATAGTCACTATGTCTGCTGACACGCTAAGAAACTGCGAGGTTGCCGCAGAGGAGATGTTCTCTGACTCTCCCCAAGAACCGCGAGGTACCAGTATCTGTGTTAATGAGGAAACAAGTGGGAAAGTGAAAGGATTAAAAGACAACTTTCGAATGCTTGAGAAGCTTATGTGTCAAGAGCAGTCAAAACGGCGGGAGTCGAGATCACTCCAAAGGTACCTGGATGTCCGGAGAATCCCTGGGGCCAAAGGATAATGATCGCTCCCAGTTATGAGACACCCATTCCCCAGATGCTGGCTGAGTGGGCGGAGTGCAATCTCGAGTCATCACGCAGGCTGGTACAGATACTGGTCAAGTATGCAGAGATTGACAGGACTGACCTGCAAGTGGAAATCGACACTCTAGACCATGGGTACTCATAGTACGGCCCGCGGGCCGCCAGCGTCCCGGCAAGCCTTCCTTGGCGGCCCGCGGACCTTGCAGACATCGTACACCGGACCAGCAAACACCGCCGGTTGCAGCAGTGCGGAGCTATGTGGGCCGGGCGATTCTTTTAAAGACCATTCACTTGTTAATGAGGCTTTATTGTATTTCACCTCTTCTTAGCACCCCTGCATCTCCACTCTGATTGAGTGGAGCTGCAGGGGCGCTATGAAGAGGTGAAATACAACAAAGCCTCATTTACAAGTGAATGGTCTTTAAAAGACCTGTGAAGTACTTGGGTGTGACGGCTGTGTGTGTTCCCGGGAAGCTGTCTCAGCGCGGCGTGAGGTGACAGGGACAGCAGGGTGAGGTGAGGGCGGAGCAGCAGCTAGTGAGAGCAGTGGGTGAGGTGACAGCAGGAGGAAGACAGAGTGTGACAGAGGGAGGGAGAGAGAGAGGGAGAGAGAGAGGGAGAGGGGGATGACAGAGGGAGGGAGACAGAGGGAGGGAGACAGAGACAGACAAGAGGGACACAGACAAGAGGGAGACAGACAAGAGGGAGGGAGACAAGAGAGAGGGAGGGAGACAGAGAGAGAGGGAGACACAGAGTGAGTGAGACAGAGGGAGGGAGACAGGGAGGGAGACAGGGAGGGAGACAGAGAGAGAGAGGGAGGGAGACAGAGAGAAAGGGAGACAAAGAAAGTGAGGGAGACAGGGAGAGAGAGAGAGAGATAGTGAGAGGGAGGGAGATGGAGAGAGAGAGAGAGGGAGAATGATAGAGAGAGGGAGAGTGATAGATAGAGGGAGGGAGACAGAGCGAGATGGATAGATAGATAGATAGATAGATAGATAGATAGATAGATAGATAGATAGATAGATAGATAGATAGATAGATAGATAGATAGATAGATAGATAGATAGATAGATAGATAGATAGATAGATAGATAGATAGATAGATAGATAGATAGATAGATAGATAGATAGATAGATAGATAGATAGATAGATAGATAGATAGATAGATAGATAGATAGATAGATAGATAGATATGTGTGAATGCTGGGTCTGGTGGCTCAGTGGACGAAGGCGTCCGCTGCAGGGGCCTGTGTTCAACCTCATGGTCAAAGTTTTTTATTTTTGCTCTAGCCCCGCCACCTCCCCCACTGCCCCCGCCCCCACCGGTGCGGCCCTCGGCCACAAACCACACTGTAAATTTGGCCCCCGAGAGAAAGTTTGTGAGTACCCATGCTCTAGACAATAAAATCAAGCAATAAGGAGATTCCCAAATGAGATAGAAGTTGTATGATGAAATAACCATGAAATTACACAAAGAAGAGGAAAAAATCAAAACGAGGAAAACTTATAAATTCAGAAGGGATAGAGATGATTATACCAATGGGCAAATCTTTACTTTTGCCCAAAAGTACGACTCAATGAGAACAGCAACTGCCAATAAACAAATGCAGGTCTCCAACCAGACAGATAGAAATCAGCAGCAGTTTGAATCAACATCAGCGTCTGATTTAAGTTCAGCACTCTAGAGTGAGTCGTAAACCGAGGCCACAAGGAAAAGACCTGACCAGAGTGCTGTGAGGTTAACATTGGGGGAAGAATTGGGTTTTATAATAAGGAGCGGAAGAGAAACACTGCATCCGAGGAACACAGGGCTGGCAAAAACAGGAACACTCAGAGGAGAAGGGGGAGAAGGCAAGCCTGCAGAAAACGCAGGTACCAAGAAACGGGGACAAGGACAGGGGAAACGCAAGTAGATGGTACCCCACATCTCCCCTCCAACTCCCCCAACCCCGAGGAAGCCAATACGATCATTAACCTAGCTGGCAACAATCTAAATATAGCTGAGCAACAACTTTTGTCACTGGGATTGTCTAACTGCCTGGAATCGGATTTCAACTATACACAGACCAGGGCAGACATATCTAAGTTCATCAGAAAATTTAAGTTGAATAAATATCATCTACTTCAAACCAATCCCAGGCAAATGGATAACATCATGCCAGCCAATATTACCCCTGATACCTCAAATTTAACAGCGGCAGACTATGGGTTATTGCTAGACCTACATGAATTGGAACAAGTTAAAGGGAGCATGGACAGCACGGGAGAAGACCAATCCAATCAAAGAGGTCACCATGCAGAGGAGTCCCTCACATCAGAAACATGTCCAAAACCAGTAACTCCCTTCAAAATTCATACCTATTATGCCTCGACACTCACTAGATGTGTTCAGTGAGCAGGTGGTGGAACAGGTCATGAAACTTAACATGAATATAAACAGATCCAAGATGAAAATCACCAACCACAAAAGAAAATATTATCAGTTTATCGAGAAACTCAAAAAAGAGAAAAAAGTGGCGGTGAGGAACTCAGACAAGGGTGGGAACATTCATTTATGGCCCTTGGAAGAATATATGATGAAAGCATCCAGTCAACTTTATAACCAGGAATGCTACAGAAAGAGTTCACCACAAAACTTTTAAAGTACTCAGGATCTTTTTTCCTCTAAATTGTTAGCATGGAAAGGTTTGGACCTTCTTAATTTGGAGGAATACAAATATCTTAAGAAGTATCACCCCACCATCCCAGTGATCTACTTTTTCCCAAAAGTCCATGAGAATATACATAGCCCACCAGGTAGACCCATCATTGCAGCATGTGATGGAACCTTGGAAAATATGTCAAAATATATTGACTTTTCTCTGCAAGACCATGTTAAGAATTTAAGGTCCTACGTGCAGGACACGTGATTTCCTTTGAAAGGTTTGAGACATACAATGGAAGCTAGAATATCTTTTAATAGCCCTGGATGTATCTTCATTGTATACATGGATTAGAAACCAGGATGGCATCAGGGCTGTGGAATATTTTCTGGCCAACAGACCCCTCAAGTATGCTCAACATAACAAAATGTTACTTAGCATGCTGCTCTTTTGCTTGGAAAATAACCTGTTATTATTTAAGAATCAAATGTACCAGAAAATTCAAGGGGTGGCGTTGCAGGCCAGCTTCTCCCCCAGCTATGTCTGTTTATTTATGGGCTGGTGGGAGGAGCTGGTCCTCAAGAAGCAATTTGAGCATACTTACAATTCTAGGGTAATTTCCTCGCGTAGATTCATAGATGATCTCTTTATTGTGTGGTGAGGCAATGAGCAAAGTGCTATAGACTTTATTGCTCAAATTAATATCAATGATATGAACTTGAAATTTACATCAGCTATTAGCAAAGATCAAGTAACGTTTTTGGATGTGCAGGTCCAAATTATGAATAACTGCTTGTCTACTTCCCTGTATCACAAATCAACAGCAGGCAACACAGTGTTGCATGCGTCCAGTGCATATCCTCCCCATCTTATTAACAATATTCCATATGGGAAATGTTACACATTTGACGCATATGTAGTGATAAGCAAGACCCGGTAGTTAAGCAATCAGAAAGTTGAGCTTGCTTTCTAGCCAGAGGATATAGAACCAAGACAGTTGATGCAGCCATTGCTAGGTCCAGAGTGCGAGCAAGTGAGGACTTGTTACAATATAGTGTCAAATGAAGAGGTGCGACAAGCGGATTACCAGATGAGGCCCAAGAACCTACTAGATTATTTTTATTTTACTCTAGGCAGGAAAAGCAATTGAGGGGCATAGTAAAACGCAATTGGCCTATAGTTCTGGATGACCCCATAATAGGCAAATGTTTACCAACTCAACCATCGATCACATATAGAAAAACTGCTAGTATGGGGAATGTGCTGGTAAAAAGTAGCCCAGAGGACCAGGACAGGGGGATGTGGCTTACAGCTAGGAAGGGTTTTTATAAATGTTCTACCTGTAAAGCCTGTCAACACGGCGTTAGCAAAATCTCGTACCAAACTGCATTTAATACCAGAATACAGGCTGTTAAACAACACCTCACCTGTAAATCCGAGTATGTTGTTTATATTCTTGAAAGCAGCTGCAACCTTAAATACATTGGTAGTACGAAGTTAGCCGTGCACAAGAGAATACTCCAGCATAGAAGGGCCATTGTTAACAATGATACAAGCTACCTGGTGGCAAGGCATTTTAAGGAATGTTACAATAGTGACCTTAAGCATCTCAAATACTATGCCATAGATGCAATACCGCCTCAGAAAAAAGGTGGTAACTGGGAAGCTAAACTAAGGCGCCTAGAGACCAGCTATATTTTAGAATTTGATTCTAAACAACCAGGGGGCCTAAACACAAGCGAGGACTTGCACACCTACCTATGATATAGAGAGTCAATGTATACATCAATCAATTATGGCACCACGCTATTATATTAATAGCTATATTAATAGTTTCAGGGAAGCAAATGATCCGTCTAACCATACAATACACAATAAATACCGTCTTCCAATGCATCTATAATTTATAACTTTGTGTGTCTTTTCAGTATGTACTTAATAGGTAAATTCAATGTGGAATTTTATTCATGCACATATTTATTAATTTTAGACAGTTGTTTTATATATCATATTTATATGGATATTTATATATGTATGTATTTATGTGTATAGAAGGGAATCAACTGCAAATGCAATATTTATGATATGTTTATGGATTGATCCTGGAATCTGACCCACATCATTTGCACTTTAATCATACTTAATTGGGCGGCATCAGTACACTATGTCAATAAGGTTGCTGCCGATAGTATGTAGACCCTTTTAGTCACTGGTCCGGGTGAGCATTTGGTAACATTTAGTTCTACATATAATGCTGCTGGCAACAAGTAGCACTCAAAACATTGCACTTTAGGATTATTTTGCACACTTTAGGGAATTTTTTAGTTAGCACTTTGTCACTTTTTTAGTATTTGCTAAATTTGCACATGAATAAGTATAGTTTCTATAATGAACATGTTCTGGTAAGATTATTGATGGCAACAGTATTCATACTTTGAACACCCCTTAGGGGACAGAATTTAATGAACAGGGTAAATAGATTACTCATGGGCATTAATGTGGAGCACTTATGCACAGCAGCGGTCCGTGGAGGGACTTCCGTGAGGCTGAAAGGTGGGGCGGGGGAGGGGCAGGGTGGGGGTACTAAACACCGGAAAATGGATAATTGGAGGTAAGTAAACAATTAAATTAATACAATGAATTTCGTAGCGCGCGCTGCACCGCATATTGTGATGCAGGGCGCGCTACGAAATTCGTTTTATTTATTTAATTGTTTACTTACCTCCAATTATCCATTTTCCGGTGTTTAGTTCCCCCCGCCCCGCCTTTCCGCCCCACGGAACTCCCTCCACGGACCGCTGCTGCTTATGCAAACAGTGAGGATATTTCAATTGTAGGGGTGGGCACAATAACTTGTTGTCAACCTAAGGCATATGGATATGAGAACCATAATGGTGTATCCTGGCATTAAAGCCATAATAGTTATGGTATTATACCTGGTCCATATTGTTACAAACATGCTAACCATGGCAAAAATTATTCTATCATTGTTATCACATTATATGTATGGATTTATTTCTTATTATATTGGAACCATGAATAAGTATGTTGTCTATGCCTATTATTCTGGTTGCGAGCAGTGGCACTTTAAATTGGTGAAGCAGAGTCTTAGCGATGTCATGTGATCAAGGCTAAGCATCTGCTAAAATGTGTCATGGCGGACTCAATGTGAGATTAATACAACGAATTTACACGCAAGCCGGGTCTATGCTCGTGTTTTTCTCCAGAAGGAGATTGGTAACTAACGAGGATTATGTATATATATATTCACTGAAGAAACCATAGGTTTTAAGGAAAGTTATAGTTAGTTGGACATTTCACTTGTACAAAACCATAGAAATTCCCCTGTTATAGTTAGTTCAGCTTACATTAACTCTTGCCCCCGCAATGCACTGCTGATGACGTCATATATTACATCACTCATGACATGGTCAGTGACATTACCGATGACATCACTGATGACATCTCAAATAACATCACTGATGACATCACTGATGAGATCATACAGTGACTGTGTGTTTCTGTAAAGTTTAAATATGTTTAATATATATAGAGATAGGTGTATTGAAGAATGAGTGGGTGTATAAGTATCTGAATGAATGATTTAGTAGGTGCGTGACTGAGTCTAAAAGTGAGTAATTAAACTTATCTTACTGAATGCATGGGTTAGTGAGTAAACTGTGTGAATGTCTGTATCCGTCTGTCTGTTGGTGTGTAAGCAGCTGCATGGGTTTGCGAATAGCTTAATGAGTGTCTATATGGGTTATTGATTGGCTGTCTGAGTATCTGTTTGGGTGCCTGAGTGTTTGTGTGGGTGGGGTATGTGTGACTCTGTACATAGATGTGTGAGTGGGTGATTCACTGGGTGCATGGTTAAAAGAGTCCATCTGTGATGGACTTTATGGATAGGTGAGTGTGTGTATGGGTGTGTTAGCGAGTGAATGTATATCTCAGTTGTATATGTGTGAGTAACTACATATGTGATAGCCAGTATATATGTGTGTTGGGGGGTATAATTGGCTATAAGTGAGAGTGTGTGATTGTGAGAGTGGCTGTATGGATGAGTCTGTGCTTGTATCAGTGATTGTATAAGAGCGTAAGTATGTGCTAGTATTTGTATGAGTAAGTGAGCTGGTGTGTGTATAACTGTATAGGTGAGTAAATGGCAGTGTGATTAATTATTAGCATGACTGACTAGGTGTGTGAATACCTCTATGGATGAGTGGCGGTGTGTGAGTTGCTATATAGGTGTATGAGTGCATATGATAGTCCTGTACTGAGTGACCATAAGTATGAGTGACTGTACGGGTGAGTGAGTGGATGTGTGTGTGTGTAAACCTAAGAATTAGTGAGTGGGTATGTAGTTATTGGTGTTGGAGTGTCTATGCTTTTGAGAATGGCAGTCTGTAATTTAGAGTGGGTGTATCTAAAGTTATATTAGGGTGTGAGAAGATGCATGAAATTATCACATGGATGATGTCATCAGTGATGTCATCAGTGATGTCACTGACCATGTCATGAGTGATGTAATATGTGATATCATTAGCAGTGCATTGCGGGGGCTTGAGTTATAGTTAGCTGAACTAACTATAACAGGGGAATTTCTATGGTTTTGTAAGAGTGAAATGTCCAACTAACTATAACTTTCCCTAAAACCTACAGTTTTTCAGTGAATTTCTAAGGTTTTTTAAATGCTAATTTCTAACTATAACGTGCCTGAAACCTATGGTTTTTTCAGTGAATTTAAAAGGTTTTTTAAATGCTAGTTTCTAACTATGCCTACAGAGATAGGACATGTGATGAAAGAAGAAACAACGCACAGAAAGAAAAAAAAGAAATGCAGAAAAAAGCAACAGAAGTCCACAAAGACGAAGAAAAGTGCAGGAAGAAGAAGAGATGTGCAGAAAGAACCAACAGAGGAGCAGAAAGTCCTCCTGTGCCCTCAACTTTTTCAGACGGGTACTGGTGGTAACTGACTCTGACTAAGCAGGCCTAGAGCCAGTGCTATGCTAAAAGACACTTAGAATACAGTGTAAACACCTACATACACTAGGGAACACTATGCGCTGGGGTACACCTGTGATTAGCATGACCTCCTCTGTAAGACCCTAGTACATAATAGGGCAGGGGGATTAAAACTACCTCTTAAAACACGCCACGGGGCGTGTTTGCACACTGGTGAAGGGAGGGGGTGGCCTGAGGTGACATGTGTGCAAACACGCCCTGTGGCTGTTTTAAGTTGGGGGATAAAGTCCCCTTGAATCCTGAGAGTCCCTGGGGTCCAACTAGCCCGCCAGGTACCTCCAGTATGCGCCAGGGAGCTGCGTTGCAGAGAGGTGGTCCAGGCAAAGCCCCTTTTTACACCTCTCTGCAATGCAACTCTGTGGCACTTACTGGACATACCTGGTGGGTTCAGGATTCAAGGGGACTTAATTCCCCAACTTAAAACGCACCACAGGGCGCGTTTCCACGCTTGTGACATCAGGCCATGCCCCTCCCTGCACCACTGCGCAAACGCACCCCCTGGTGTGTTGTAAATTGGGGGATTAAGTCCCCTTGAGTCCTAAGGGTCCCCGGGTGCAACTAGCCCACCACTTACCTCCAGAGTTGCAGAGTGGTGTAAAAAGGGGCATGGCCTGGGACACCGCTCTGCAACGCAGCGCAGTGGCACTTACTGGAGGTAAGTGGTGGGCTAGTTGGCCCCAGGGACCCTCAGGATTGAAGAAGACAACTTAAAAATGCGCCACAGGGTGTGTTTGCACACATGTCACCTCAGGCCCCACCTCATCCCTTCACCACTGTGCAATCGCGCCCTGTGGTGCGTTTTCAGTTGGGAGATTAAGTCCCCTTGAATACTGGGGGTCCCTGGGGGCCAACTAGCCCACTAGGTACGTCCAGTAAGCTCTACAGAGCTGCGTTGCAGAGAGGTGTAAAAAGGGGCATAGCCTCTGAACACCTCTCTGCAACGCAGCTTCCTGGTGCATACTGGAGAATCCTGGTGGGCTAGCTGGTCCCCAGGGACCCCCAGTATTCAAGGGGAATTTGTTCCCCATATTACAACGCACCAGGGGGCACGTTTGCAGAGTGCTGCAGGGAGGGGCGGGGCCTCCGGCGCGATGCCAGTCTTTTTTTTTTTTTAAGAAGGTGGGCTGTGTGGCCCCCCTTCCTTTTCCTATTTTATTGGCCCTGGGGACCCCATCCCCCAGGGCCTGACCCCTATTTGTTTTATGTAAAACAATTTGAAGGGGGCCTCGTGGCTCCCCTCTCGAGGCCATATTCGGCCTTGGGGACCCCATCCCCCGTGGCATGGGCAGGTTTCTTTTGTAATTAAATTATTAGAGGGGGGCTGCGTGGCCCCCCTCACAGGCCACTCATGGCCCCGGGGACCCCATCCCCCGGGGCCTGGCCTCTCATTGGGGACCGTGGCGGGTCCCCAATTCCCCCACGGTCCCGCCAGCTCCCCGCCTCCTGCGGGAGCCGGCATTGCTTTTCCACATGGGGAGCTTTCAAAACTCAAACCAGAGTTTGCAATGACAGAGCGGGAGCTGCGAGGCTCCTGCCCTGTCATTGCAAGCAGCAGTGTCCCGGGGTGGGCACCCCAGGACACTGCAGGAGCTGGCCCTGGGGGGTGGCGGTCCCCAGGACCATCACTGGCTTCAGGAGGGGAACCGTGCGGCCCCTCTCCCAACATTAGCAAAGTCCCGGGGAGGTGGCGGTCCCCGGAGCGTGTGGGGGGCTTGAGCCCCCTAACACATGTATTTTTTTTTTTTTTAAAACAAGCCCTGGGGTCCCGCAAATATTTTAGAAAAGCCCCATGGGTGGCGGTCCCCAGGGCTTGGGGGGCCTTGGAGGCCCCCACCCATTTAAAATCCAAGCCCCGGGGGTGGGGAGGCTGTTTTCCCTCACGCAAATATTTATAGAAAGCCCCAGGGGGTGGCGGTCTCCGGGGCTGCGGGGGTCCACCTGGACCCCCGCAAATATATTTTTAACATGCCCCCGGGACTTGGCCCACCCGGGGGCTAAGTAATAACGAAGCGCGGGAGACCGCGATTTGTTTTTTTATTTTCGCGGCCGGATCCGCGGATCCTCCACGCATCTTGCAATTTAAAAAAAAATGCTTTTTTGGGCCCTGGGGTCCTTGTGGGACCCCCTAAGCAGGCCTAGGGGGTCAGGGTGTTTCTACCCTGCCCCCTTTTCTTGTTTTTTGCATTTGTTTTACTGATTTCTTGTGCCTCGGTTCTACAGAGGCACAAGATGGCTGCCAACACTTCCTGGTTTGAAGTGTTGACAGCCAATTATAATGCAGCTCGTGATCGGGAGGGTCCTCTAAATATCGTAACTTTTATTTTTAATTTCCTCAGCAACTACTGAACGATTTACACCATTTTTAAAAAGGTTGCTTTCTGAGACAAGCAGTGCCTTTTTGCCAAATGTGGGGTAAAGCCGTTCAGTAGTTTTGGCTGTAGCCTTGCATAAAGTTTCCTATGGGAAATTGATTTTTTGACTCTTATTTTTTGAATTTCTCAGCAACTACTGAACGGATTCACACCATTTAAAAAAAAGGTCTCTTTCTGAACCAAGGGCTACCTTTTCCCAAATTTGGTGTAATTCCGTTCAGCAGTTCGGGCTATAGTCGTGTCTAAAGTTTCCTATGGGAAATACCATGGAGAAAATGTGTTTTGGGACCCCCCTTTTTTCTCGGCCCCCGCACGGCAAATCACCCTGAAACTTTCAGGGTAAGAGCTGACCGGAGCGGGCCATAAGTTTTGAAGATTTCGCGAAGATTCGTCAACCGTCGCTAAAGTTATTGGGAAAAGAAAAAGCGCCTTTTGAATAGAAACTAGGTCCTAACTATAACTAATACTATAGGTAATAAATAAATATATATAAATATATATATATCTATATTCACTGAAAAAACCATAGGTTTCAGGGGCGTTATAGTTAGGAATTGGCATTTAAAAAACCTTAGAAATTCACTGAAAAAACCATAGGTTTCAGGGGTGTTATAGTTAGCTGGACATTTCCCTCGTACAAAACCCTAGAAATTCCCCTGTTATAGTTAGTTCAGCTAACTATAACTCCCGCCCCCGCAATGCACTGCTGATGACGTCACATATTACATCACTCATGACATGGTCAGTGACATCACTGATGACATCACTGATGACATCTCAAATGACATCACTGATGACATCACTGATGACGTCATCCATGTGAAAAATTAGTGCATCTTCTCACACCCTAATATAACCTTTGATACACCGACTCAAAATTTCAGACGGCCATTTGACAACCATAACTGTGTGTTATGTTGCCAATACCAATAACTACTCACCCACTCATTGACTTTTAAGTCTACATACATCTCCACTCACTCACCTGTACAGTCACTCATACTTACAGTCACTCTGTGCATTTATACACCTATATAGAAACTCACACACCGCCAATCATCCATTGAGGTACTGACACATCTAGTCAGTCATGCAAATAATTAATCACAGTAAAATTTACTCACCTATACAGTTAAAAACACTCAAGTTCACTTATTCATAAAAATACTAACAAATTCTGTGTCTTCCTGCAGAAAAACAAACAGCACATGACACAGATATCCTTGCACTATGGCGCATACAGCCACTCCCAAAATCCCACACTCTCACATATAGATAGTTATATACTCTTACACACATATACACTGCGTTTCACATATGTAGTTACTGACACATGTACAACTGAGATATACATTCAATCACTAACACACCCATACATACACTCACCCAACCATACAGTCCATCACAGATGCACTCTTAAAAACATGCACCCACTGAATCACCCACTCACACATCTAGTCACAGAGTCACACTCACCCTACCCACACAAACACTCAGGCACCCATACAGATACTCAGACAACCAATCAATAACCCATATAGACACTCATATAGCTATTCACAAAACCATGCAGCCACTTATACACCAACACACAGACACATACAGACATTCACACAGTTTAGTCACTAGTCTGCAGTAAGATACATTTAATGACTCACTTATAGACTCAGTTACGCACCTAGAAAATCATCCATTCACACACTTGTACACCCACTTATTTTTCAACAGGCCTTTCCCTATATATATTAAACATAATAAAACTGTTCAGAAACACATACTCAATGGATGATGTCATCAGTGATGTCATCAGTGATGTAATTTGAGATGTCATCAGTGATGTCATCAGTGATGTCACTGACCATGTCATGAGTGATGTAATATGTGACGTCATCAGCAGTGCATTGCGGGGGCGCGAGTTATAGTTAGCTGAACTAACTATAACAGGGGAATTTCTAGGGTTTTGTACGAGGGAAATGTCCAGCTAACTATAACACCCCTGAAACCTATGGTTTTTTCAGTGAATTTCTAAGGTTTTTTAAATGCCAATTCCTAACTATAACGCCCCTGAAACCTATGGTTTTTTCAGTGAATTTCAAAGGTTTTTTAAATGCCAATTCCTAACTATAACGTGCATGAAACCTATGGTTTTTTCAGTGAATTTCAAAGGTTTTTAAATGCTAATTCCTATCTATAACTTATCTCTGAAGATATCATGAAAAGCATTCTTTTTTAAAAGTAGGGTGCACATTAGTTTTGTGGAAAAGCATCTTTGTGATTGGTTAAGAAAAAACAGTTTCAACGTGGAGTACATATCATAGGATAAAATTTGCTCAGCTCAACCACACCTGCTACTTGCATTTGGAAGGCACTGTTCGAACTTAAAACAATCGTCAACTTTTAACCTGCACGTGTCATTAAATGTTCTAGAAAATGTTACAAAAAAATATCGTAAAGTTTTAAAAAAATGATGAACTTTTAACCTGCACGTATTGTAGAATGTTCTAGAAAGTGTGTTGATAGAATACGTTGCACTTCTGACTTCTATGTGTTATTGAATATTTAAAAAAACGGTTCATATGGAAAATTAAAAAGAAACCAATAGAGAAGTTTTGAAACCTAAAAGAATCAAGGAACTATTCTAATTTATTCTTTACATGTATTTATGTGTGCAGCAACAAAATTATAGACACAACAGCACTAGGAAAAGGAAGAAACAGGGAGTGGGGGGAGGGGGGAGATGGGCAGAATGGCACACATGCACAATTAAGTACAACACACATATAGACTAACAATGGCCAAAATGAAACACACCAACAAGGAGCACAAGTCACACAACCTGCCAACATCACACCACTGAACGAGCATAGAAGTGAAAACCACGCTGCATTCATACAGGATGTGTACAAAGGCCAGTCGTTGGTGTTTTGAGATGTCTGCGACCGTGGTCATCATGGATGAGATGCCCAGCATGTGGCACATGGTCGAGTTCACTGTGTGTTATGTTGCCAAACGGCTGCTCCTCCCTCCCACAAGCCCCCACACTTTTGTACGGTGAGCTGTTGTATCTCGTGCACTTGTACGGCACGCAATTGTAATGCCTATTTGCGCATGTCCTGCTACATTCCAACTACAACATCACAGTGCCGTTTGGAGGTGGTGCATGCCACTTTACAACATGGACTGCTGCGGCTCTTGTAACAGGCCACAACAGAACACAGAGACACACTTACCGCACTTCCTGTACACGGACATGTCCGAGACACCCCGTTCCCCTTGCCGGATAGGCACACCCCTGCACTGACCTGTGAACGACAGACCAGCACACGCCAGTTGTGCATGCAGGAGGATGCGTACGTAGCTACACATCCAGGCTCACTGCCAACGCTGCGGTGACAGCACACTGTGATGTTGCAGGGCTCGTGCCTATCATGCTAAGACAATGACCACAGGGACACACTTACTAAGATGTGGGTTTGGGGGGCATTGGCGGTCCTGGAGTTGTTGAGATGAGTCTTCTGGCCCTCATGGGTATCCCTGTATCAAGCTCATTGACTCTATGGCACCTGTGGGTGTTCTGGTGTGGCTCTTGGCTGTGTTCCCTTTCATGGTGCAGGTAGTTGTCCTGCTTAACACCAGCAGAAAGCAGGTGTAAAATCCCTGGTGCTAACGTGTCTTATCGCCGGAATTTGTATCACATTGCAATTGGTGTGAAAGTTGTGATGTGATTTTTTTCGTGTGCACAACAATATACGAACTGAGCAGTGTATCTCGTCAAGATCCAGCACCTGACGCACTATTCCCAATCAATATAAATACAATGAGATTTCTTAATAGATGTTGTGTGTACACTGTAAGTGCAGCCAATACCTCAGTGCAATACAATATAGGATTTTAGTATTTAGAATATATCGCAAAGGTGCACCTCGTGTCTTTTTGCACGGGAACGGCTACTCTCCATTTCATTATCAGCACTTTAACGGAAGTAAAGTTGAGATAAATCTAACACACTATTCAGAAGTTGGTGCAAGCTGCAGATATCACCAGTATTCCAGCCATAAGTGCCCCAAAATTTAGCACCATGGTGGACTCCATCAAATAACAGTAATAAGAACAAGAAAGAGTCACACAGCAGTTAAGAGAACAACCAAAAACATTATTAATTTTTTTTTCAAACTTTATTTTTTATAATAATAAATATATAAACGATAAACTATTTTCAAACTTTATTTTTTTATTAACCCCTTCCATGCGGGGCGGATTCCCCCGCGGTGCTGACTGCTGCTTGCGCGGGCGGGCTCATGACGGAACGGTTCCGTCATGAGCACAGCTCAACCGACGCTCATGACGGAACCGTTCCGTCATGAGCGTCGAAGGGGTTAACATAAATATAAACAATAAACTAATAAACAAAATGTAACAACAGTAATACAAAACAACAAGGCGGAACACTCCTGTGGGAACCACGGATGTCGACGACAGACCTGGAAAATCAGAAAGATTGTTAAAAAAACAACAACATGGTATTCTCAACAAAATACCACAAGAAAAAAAATAACAGATATATAAAATGTATACAGCTAACAAAATTTTATAAGTTTAACTTACAAAAACTGTAAATGTTGCCGCTTTAAAATATTTACCAATCTGAGGAATTTTTTTTGCAGAAGGCACCACGCCCACAACGTTTTTCTTCAGTGGTGAAGAAATGTTTTACTTTTTCCAAGGGGCAAACAAAGACCAATGCCACCTTATTTATTCACAAGATTTGCCAAAGAGTTCTGTTACGAGGGGATCCTAACAAAAAATACTCGTGCGGCACAGCAAGTATGATGAAACACCTAAGGACCCTTCATCCAAACAATCTTGCACGAGAAGAGTGCAAACAGATGAGAAACACTCCTGTTCTGTATCTGTAATAAAGAATCACAAATAAATGTATATTAATAACTTTCAAATTTATACTATTCTATTACTGTACAAACACATTTTATATAAAACCTGACTAAGAAACTATAGCCCTGAACCACAAGTGTGACGATCGTTAAAACACTACATGCATAGTGCATACTACTTTGAAGCAGTTCATGCCCTAAAGCCTACCTCACTAAAAGACTACATGCTAACTGACTAAATGATTACAGTACTATAAGGAGACACACTGGGTGAGTGACAGGGTGTTTGCTAGAAGAGTATGAATACTAACTAGGGAATTGAAGGTGTGAAACACAACTGTGTGGGTGATTAGAGGACTGCATCCATACTGCATAGGCATTTAAAGCAGTCCATGTGCTAAGGCCTGGCTCACTGCATGACTACTTGGGTACTGACTGAATGATTAGAGTACAGCAAGGAGAGTGCCTAGGTGAATTTATAAGTGCTAGGCTTTTCGCACAGGGAATGGATTAGTACTTGGTACTGAATGGGTCACTAGAGGAGTGCAAAGGCAGTCACAAGTGCTGGACTGTATGGATACTGACTAGGAAATTGAAAGTGTGAAAGACATGTGTCTAGGTGGTTAGAAGACTGCATGCATAGTGCATAGGGGTTTGAAGCAGTCCATGTGCTAAGGCCTGGCTCAGTGTATGAATACTTAGGCACTGACTAAATGATTAGAGTACTGCAAAGATAGTATCTTGGTGAATGTATAAGTGTTTGGGTTTTAGCACAGTGAATGGATTAGTACATGGTGCTGAATGGGTCACTAGAGGACTGCAAAGGGAGTGACAGGGTATTTCCTGGAAGTGTATGGATACTGACTAGGGAATTGAAGGTGAGAAAGACAATTGTGTAGGTGGTTAGAGGACTGCATGCATAGTGGATAAGGGTTTGAAGCAGTCCATATACTAAGGCCTGAGTCACTGAATGAGTACTTGGGTACTGATTGAATGATTAGAGTACTGCAAGGAGAGTGCCTGGGTGAATATATTAGGGTTTGGTGCAGTGAATGGATTAGTACATGATGCTGAATGGGTCACTAGAGGAGTGCAAATGGAGTGACAGGGTGTTTGCTGGAAGTGAACGGATACTGACTGGGGAATTGAAGGTGTGAAAGACAAGTGTGTAGGTGCTTAGAGGACTGCATGCATAGTGGATAGGGGTTTGAAGAAGTCCATGTGCTAAGACCTGGCTCAGTGCATGAATACTTAGGCAGTAACTGAATCATAAGAGTACTGGAAAGAGAGTGTCTTGGTGAATTTATAAGTGTTTGGGTTTTGGCACAGTGAATGGATTAGTACATGCTGTTGAATGGGTCTCTAGAGGACTGCAAAGGAAGTGACAGGATGTTTCCTGGAAGTGTATGGATACTGACTAGGGAATTGAAGGTGTAAAAGACAAGTCTATAGTATGTTAGAACACTACAGGCATACCGCATAGACATTTGAAGCAGTCTATTTGGTACTTAGAAACTGACTAAATAATCAGACTACTTCTAGGACAGTGCTTAGGTAAAACTTTTAAATTTTCAGTTCTGCCACAGTGAACAGAATAGTACATGGTACTGCACCTTAGTGTCAAACCCTGACTCATTGTATCAATGCATAAGCAAAGACTAGCTTCTAATGCTACTAAAACTTGACAACATGAGAGGTTTTAAATTAGTTATCTGTCAGCAAATACACAATGTTACCAAATGCTTCTCTCACAGTGGTTCTCAAATGCACACAGACTCACAGTGTAATTCTAGACAACAACCACTATACCTAGGAGTTTACCAAAAATCATTCACTACTGTGGAAGTGGTAAGCGAACTGCACACAATCTTCATATTTCAGGACTGCACTTTTGTGTCAAAGCCTGACTCATTTAATCAAAGCATAAGCAAAGACTGGCTTCTAATGCTACTAAAACTTCACAACATGACCGGTTTTAAAACAGGTATATGCCAGCAAATACACGATGTTACCAAATGCTTCTCTCACAATCCTTACCCAAATGCACACAGACTCACAGTGTGATTTTAGACAAGCAACACTATCCTAGGAGTTTACCAAAACTCATTCACTACTCTGGAAGAGTTAATGGTACTGCACACAATCTACATATTTAAGTACACCACATCAGTGTCAAAGCATGACTCATTTAATCAACGCATAAGCAAAGACTGGATTCTAATCCTACTAAAACTTCACAACATGACAGGTTTTAAAACAGTTATCTGTCAGCAAATACATGATGTTACCAAATGCTTCTCTCACAGTGATCCCAAAGACACACTAACTCACAGTGTGATGCTAGACAAGCACCACTATCCCTATGAGTTTACCAAAACTCATTCACTACAGTGCAAGTGGTAAGGGAACTGCACACAATCTACATATTTCACAACTGCAATTTACTGTCAATGCCTGACTCATATAATGAAAGCATAAGCCATAACTGTCTTCTAATGCTACTAAAACTTGACAACATGACATGTTTTACAACACTTATCTGTCAGCAAATACACAATGTTACCAAACACTTCTCTCACAGTGGTTCCCAAATGCACACAGACTCACAGTGTGATTCTAGACAAACAACACTATCCCTAGGAGTTTACCAAAACTCATTCACTACAGTGGAAGTGGTAAAGGAACTGCACACAATCTACATATTTCACGACTACACTTTAATGTCAATGCCTGACTAATTTAATCAACGCATAAGCAAAGACTGGCTTCTAATGCTACTAAAACTTGACAACATGAAAGGTTTTAACACAGTTATCTGTCAGTAAATACACAATGTTACCAAATGCTTCTCTCACAATCCTTACCCAAATGCACACAGACTCACAGTGTGATTTTAGACAATCAACACTCTCCTAGGACTTTACCAAAACTCATTCACTACTGTGGAAGGGGTAAGGGGACTGCACACAATCTACATATTTAAGTACAGCACATCAGTGTCAAAGCATGACTCATTTAATCAACATATAAGCAAAGACTGGATTCTAATGCTACTAAAACTTCACAACATGACAGATTTTAAAACAGTTATCTGTCAGCAAATACATGATGTTACCAAATGATTTTCTCACACTGATCCCAAATACACACTAACTCACAGTGTGATTCTAGACAAGCACCACTATCCCTATGAGCTTACCAAAACTCATTCACTACAGTGCAAGTGGTAAGGGAACTGCACACAATCTACATATTTCACGACTGCAATTTACTGTCAATGCCTCACTCATTTAATGAAAGCATAAGCCATAACTGTCCTCTAATGCTACTAAAACTTGACAACCTGACTGATTTTAAAACAGTTATCTGTCAGCAAATACACGATGTTACCAAATGCTTCTCTCACAGTGGTTCCCAAATGCACACAGACTCACTGTGTGATTCTAGACAAACAACACTATCCCTTGCACTATATCAAAACACATTTCTTCATCTAGAAGTAGTACTACATTTTAGTATAGAAACATAACATAACTCATTTCACAAATTCATAAACAATGACTGGTATTTCCCGGACCGGCGACGTGGGGGTAGGTCTACCGCCACCCTCTTCCTTGGAAACCGACACTACACCTTAGTGTCTCCACTAGCCGGATCTGATACCACACATCCATGACCCTAATGGGGCTGTGTTTTTAGAATTACAGGTACCACACTTTCTTTGGGTGCTGTAAGGGTGGTCACCTGTATACTGTACTATAGACCACCACCATTTAAGTGTAGGTAGATCTTTTGGTCCTGACGAATTGCCATCAAATAGACTTAAGGGCAAGAAACATGTTGACCGCTTGACAGACGCATAAAACCCACATCCTTAGAGTTGGGATTAGCGTTTTTTGTCTCATTTTTAATTAGGGTAGGGGCCACGTTCATTAACATTTTCTGAGTGGACCTTCTCCCCTATTTTACTTTTACTTTTTCCTACACATCATTATCACCTACACAATTTAGGGCCTTCACACGCACTTCACCCACCGGCTTTTGGAAAAAAGATCTCCGCCAGGAAGGCCCCATCTTGGGTGCCGATCGGGGATTGCAGCGCCGCTCCGATAAGGAGCAGACCCGATGATGAAGCAAGACATCTAGCTGGCTGGGTGTGTGAGGGTCTTTTTCCAACAAGGAGAAGTTTCTTCTCCCCTTCTTTTGCAACTACTTACTCTTAAGTAGAGCCCATTTCTCAACACACGTTCACCTGCATTCACATTAGGAACTGCATACCATTCTTGTTATGGTTTCTAATTCTACCAAAATATAAAAACTGCACAGTTATCTGTCTACAAACACATGAAAAACACAAATGCCTATCACAGAATGGTTTCTACATGCACACACATAGTAGAGAAAAAAAGTACTCCCTACACTTTAGCAGGAAAAATACATTAGTCTGATTAAAATCAAAATAGTCTACATACATCCCCTCACAATTAAATAACTCATCTTTCAAGTTCTTTTGTAGATTAAGGAGTATATCAATCACTCACCATATTTTCTTTTACAGAATCTCTGCACTGTGCACCTCTCAGCAAAAGCAAAGAATGAAAAAGTTTCCCTTTCATTTTCCACACATATACATGTAAACATCAAATCACAATCCTTCGCACATAAACTCAAAAGCAAACACACATTTCTATTGGTTAAACATTTCAACCCTTTCCAACTGAAATACATTTCAACCCTTCCCCCAATCTGCCTTCTGCCTGTTACCATAGAAACAGCTCATGGAACACTTCACTGAGCTCACAGGTCACAAGTTCAGCACACAATGTTCCTACACAAGTCAGGAAGTGTGCTTGACTTTTCAACATATCAGCTTATCATATATAATGTTCCTTACAATCTGTTTTTGTTAACCAATAACAATCATACCTTTAAAAAACAAAAATATACACCCTACCTTTCAGTGTAAAAAGTTGTTATACAACCAATGATTTCTTGTCGTTTTTCAAAAAACGTTGCCGTGGATCCGCGCACCCACAGCGAGAGAATCCGTGCATCCAAACGCGATAGGATGCGCGCACCGTGAGCGCATTTCGCCGCTTTTTTTTTTTTAAAAAAGGGGGGGCCACAGGGGTTCCTTCTGGGACCCCTAAGCAGATCTAGAGGATCAGAGTATTTCCACTCTGCCCCCTTTATATCTTTTACACACTTATTCCCCTTCCATCTTCAGCCTCCCTTCTACCGAGGCAGAAAATGGCCGCCAACAGTTCCTGGTTTCGAATGTAGAGAGACACTCAACAGCCTATTAGCATTCAGCGCGCGATCGGGAGGGTGCGCGCTCCGTTCGGGGAGGGTGCGCTTACGGTGCGGGTACGGTCCGCGGATCCTCCCCGGCCATAGATATCACTAACTTTTTTACCCTAATTTTCTCAGGAACTACTGAACAGATTCACACCAAATATGCAAAAGGCACGAGTCCGAACTGAGGACTACCTCTTTGGCAAATTTGGTGTCATTCCGTTCAGCGGTTCGGGCTGTGACTGCGACAACAGATCCTATGGGAAATTGCATGGGGAAAATGCGTTTTGGGACCCCCTTTTTTCTCGGCCCCCGCTTCATGGATCACCGCAAAACTTTCAGGGTTGGAGAAAAAGTTTGGAGAATTTCACGAAGATTCGTCAATCGGCGCCAAAGATATTCCCAATAGAATGTTGCGGATTTCCTATGGAAAATAGGTCCTAACTATAACTATCTACTGGCGACCGCCAGTAGATAATATATATAACTACATATATATATATTCACACGTTATAGTTAGGAATTAGCATTTAAAAAACCGTGCAAATTCACTGAAAAAACCATAGGTTTCACACATGTTATAGTTAGCTGGACATTTCTCTCATACAAAACCAATGAAATTCCCCCGTTATAGTTAGTTCAGCTAACTATAACTCGTGCGCCCGCAATGCACTGCTGATGACGTCACATATTACATCACTCATGACATGGTCAGTGACATCACTCATGACATCACTGATGACATCTCAAATGACATCACTGATGACATCACTGATGACATCATCCAGTGAATGTGTGTTTTTCTGAAAATTAAATATGTTTTATATATGTATATCTCAAGGTTGATGGAAGAATAAATGGGTATATAAGTGTCTAAATGGATGATTTGTTTTTGAAAAATTGATTGTGTAACTGACTGATTAAGTGTATCATAGTGAATACATGGCTTAGTGAGTAATGTTTAAATATGTAAATATCTGTATCAGTCTCTCACTTTGTGTATAAGTGGCTGCATGGGTTGGTGAGTAGCTACATGGGTGTCTATATAGGTTATTAGTTGGTTTTTTGAGTATCAGTCTGAGTGTCTGCATGGTTCGGTGGGGTGTATTACGTAGTGCATAGGTGCATGAATGAGTGACTCACTGTTTGTATGTGTTGAACACAGCATGTGTGCAGGACTGTATGGGTGGATGAGTGTATGTATGGTTGTGTTAGTGAGTGAATGACTGTTTCAATAGTGTCTTTATGAGTAACTACATGTGTTTTAAACTAGTATATGTGACTATCGGTGTATATAAGTGAGTATATGTGAGAGTGAGAGATTGAAAGAGTTCCTGTATGAATAAGTATGTGTTTCTATAAGTGATTGTTTAAAAGACTAAGTATGTGTAAGTTTCCATAGAAGTAAGTGTGGTGGTGTGTGTATAACTGTATATGCAAGTAAATGTATGTTTGATTCTTTATTAGCATGAGTGACTATGTGTGTGAGTAACTCTATGGATGAGTGGCATTGTGTAACAGGATGTATAGGTGTATAAGTACATATGATGAGTGAGTACATGTATGAGTGACTGTATATGACTGTTGGTGAATGAGTGGATGTGTATGTGGATCTTAGAATTACTGAAGAGGTTGTTGTAACTGGTATTGGTATGTCGATTGTTTTGAAAATGTTAGTCTCTATTTTTGAATGTGTGTATCAAAGGTTATATTAGGGTGAGAGGAGGTCTGCCACTCTACCACAATGATGATGTCATCAGTGATGTCATGAGTGATGTCATTTGAGATGTCATCAGTGATGTCATGAGTGATGTCACTGACCATGTCATGAGTGATGTAATATGTGACGTCATCAGCAGTGCATTGCGGGCGCGCGAGTTATAGTTAGCTGAACTAACTATAACGGGGGAATTTCATTGGTTTTGTATGAGAGAAATGTCCAGCTAACTATAACATGTGTGAAACCTATGGTTTTTTCAGTGAATTTGCAAGGTTTTTTAAATGCTAATTCCTAACTATAACGTGTGTGAAACCTTTAGTTTTTTCAGTGAATTTGTACGGTTTTTTAAATGCTAATTTTTGAATTATTAAATTAAATATTTTTTTTTATAATAAAAATAAAATTCCTATGTATTCATTTATATATTATCTGTATCCTTTTATTTGTTTTTACTCTTTTTTTTAAATTTCAATTAGGATAAAGTTGAACAGTTTATTTAATTTTTGCAATTAATTTTTCTCCACTTTTTTTTTTTATATAAATTCTTGGGGTGCGCGCTCTGAGCGCGCTCCTAGTACGTTTTCGTAAGTTTTTTATGAATACCGTCGTACGTTATTTACGTACGCATATATACGTTATAGTGCGCGCTGGGAGCGCGCACCCAGTACGTATGCGTACGTACGTACGCATGCGTGAGTGCGTCGTACGCGCTCCACGCGGTTCACTTCTGCATACGCTTAAATTACGCACAATAACGTTCGCGTATACGCGTGTTCAACGTATGAGCGTTACGTACGCGCATATGACATATGCACATGTGCTTCTACGCGTTCGCGCATGCGTAATCACAAGGTGCGCGCTCGGAGCTTGCGCAGTGCGCGCACCTCGGGTTATATGCTTAATAAAACAACACTTCTTATTGGTTATCATTACTTTCAATTTCTGATTGTTTCAACACCACACCCAATCCCCTCATGGCAAGTCATGTGATCATGAATCATCACTTTTGATTGGCTTGAAGTACTTTCAGTTCCAGATTCTTCCCAAACCACACCTACTCCCCTCATTATTAGTTCTGATTCCTTTGGAGAAGGAGCTATTCTGTTGTTGAGAGACAATGGCTGAACAGCAACCATCTTCAGACAGTGACCAGGACACTCTTGAGAGGCAGAGGAGCAGGAAGCAGAAAGACAGCTTTATATGGCAGTTTTTCACTTTTCCAGAGGGACAAAAAAAGGTAAATGCACCTAAAGTTACTTGTGTACTTTGTCAAAAAGTCTTGTCACGTGGCAATCCTAACAAGAAGTATTCTTTTAGCATTCACACTATGTTGAGGCATGTTGACAAAATGCATCCAGTGACTTTTCGTCGAGCTTCTGGAGCAAACCCTCCACCTGCTCAACCGGCGACATCTGCAGCAGCTCAGCCGAGCACATCTTCGGCAGCTCAGGCGAGCACTTCTTCTGCAGTGGTGCCTTTGCCTTCTTCCACACCTCTTTTTGGACCACCTTGTTTTGCGAGATTGTCCACACGCTGCACTGATTGCGGTCGACTTATTTCTGTGTGTGAGACCAGTCTTGATCTCATTCAGAGAAAATTTGATGCGCATGAGTGCAGTAGGCCATAGATGTTTTTTCTTTTTTTTCGTTTTTCTCTTCCTGTTTCCCTCCATTAACTAAAGGGCTCTTTTAAGAGCCACTTAAAAACTAAACCCCCAAAATTTTTGGGGGGATTTATTTTTTTATTTTTTATTTTTGGGTGCGCGCACCCTGCGCGCACCCAAGGATGTTTTTTAAAAATGTAAAAAAAAAAAAATGTAATGTACAAAAAGAGTTGAAGAAATGGAAGCATGAAAAGGGAGGATTGAGAAATACAAATATTTTTCACTTATTTTTTAAAAAAAATAAATTATTTTGAAAAAAAAATTTTTAGTATTTTGCAAGGGAACAGAATTTCTTTTTTATTTTTTCTTTCTAGTTCTGCAAAAAAAGAAAAAAAGTATTAATATTCAAGCATACATTACAAAAAGCATTACATGTTTTTACATATATTTCATGTTTTTAGTTTTTTCCTCTCATTTGCGATTAAGTGATTTCTGCTGAGTGCTAACCACCACATTTGAAGAACATTACAACTGCAACACAAATTACATCTCTGGCCACAATTCCTATATGCACACAGCCTCATAGTGTGCTTCTAAGCAGAAAACAGAATTTGATTTGCAATTTCAAAGCACATTTACTACTATGGTAGAGCAAGTGATAATTAGTGTTACAGCCTGACACATTTTCCTTGTAGATCACAGAGGCAGAAAAGAGCACATGTCCTAACAGCTCCTTGAGACCATGAGCATGTGCATTCTGGGTGAGAGACTACACTAGAGCAAAAGAAATGAGCCTTGTTGACGTTGAATGTGTTTGAGTTACACAGTGCTATCTGAAACACCACACAGACCTGAGTACTACACATGGGAGTGTCGGAGAAGCTGCTGCGTGTGTGCCAAGAGTGTGTTTCTGGAGACTGTGTATTGTCTGGTGCAAGACAGATGAGCAAAGAGACTTCTGCATGAAGACTGCTGGGATGTATGTAACAGTGCATGTGTGCTAAGGGTTATTTTCAGTTTTGAACATATGGCAACTACCTGTGCCTTTGCTATTTTGAAAGGGAAATCTACCCTGTTGGTTTCAAATGTTTTAGCTTTTGCCTCTCATTTGCAAATAAGGGATTTCTGCTGACTGCTAACCACCACATTTGAAGAAAACAAGCTGTCCCTTTCCTGCAAGTGCATGTTTTACAAAACAACTGCATCACAAAATACATCTCTGGCCACAATTCCTATATTCACACAGACTCATGCTGTGTTGGTAGGCACAAAACACGGGCTGCCCCTTTCCTGGGTCTGCAATCCTTACAGAACAACAACTTCACAAATTAAATCTCAGACAACAATTCCTATATGCACACAGACTCATGCTGTGTTGGTAGGCACAAAACACAGGCTGCCCCTTTCCTGGGTCACCAATTCTTACAGAACTAATGCTAATTTCAAATGTGCTGCCATTTTCCTCTCTTTTCTTTCAAAGTGATTTCTGCTAAATCCTAACCATCACAATTAAAAACAAGCTGTCCTTTCCTTTCAACTGCAACTCTTACTTTTCAACAGCAATGCAAATTAAATGTCTGTCAACAATTCTTCTCTGTACACAGACTCATGGTTTGATGGTAGGCACAAAACAGTATTCCTCATTCTTACCAGTACACATAAACTTATTGTGAAAACATACTCCATAATATCTTACAAGTTCAAAACAGTTAAATATCTCGCAAACCTCAAAATGTAAAACATAACTTTTGAAGAAGATTCACAATTCTAATTTTTATCTAAAAAATCACCACATACATCCCCTCTCAAACTCATAACTCACCTTTTAAAATAGTTAGTTGAGAAAGAAATGTGCCACTCAAACAGCAGACTATCAGAGTCAGAATATCAGAGCTCCACACCTCTCTCCAGAACCAGTAAATGGCAATGTTTCCCTCTCTTTTTTCACACATATACATGTTAATTTCAAATCTCAGTGCTTCCCACTTTTTTTCAAATGAAATCACACATTTCTATTGGTTGAAAACTTCAACCCCTTTCCAAATGTACCCTTCCCCCAACTTGTCTCCTGCCTGCTACCATAGCAACAGGTCATGAAACACTGCTGTGAGGAGAGAGGTCAGAAGTTCAGCAGACAATGTTTCATATCCAAAGAGCAAGAGTGCTTGACTTTTCAAACCTAACAGCAAATCCATAGTAATGTTCTTTGGTTACACATTTTTCTGAACCAATACAAAACATGCTTTTTAAAATTTAAACATACAGCCTAGTTTTTAGTGTAGAATGGTTTGAAACAGCCAATGAGTTCTTTTTATAAAAAAAACTATGTGTGCCTCCATTTTTCAACTGTCTTTCATTTCATATTGCCTTTCTACTGAAAGACACCTCCTGAGTGCACCCAGATCTCCTTGGAAGATGTTCACAGTGTGGATTGTAGGTCACAGCTATGTCTTCTGGAGTGAAAAATTTGCAGAAAAAAGAGGTATGGTGAGAGACCTTGCTTTGCCAAATGTAGACATTAAATGGATTGGTCAGAGAGGGTTAAAGTGGCACCAATTAATGCCTTTGGTGAAAACCTTTCTACATCTCCCACAGCCTAACCTTATTATTGTGCACTGTGGTGGAAATGACCTAGGCACTTTAACTGGGGTAGGTCTGGAAATGCTTATTAAGGACACCTTTGTGCAATTGATGTCGCTTTTTCCACAAACTGCCTTTGTATATTCTAACATATGCCAAAGGCAAAAGTGGAACTGGTCCAACCAATTTTGTCCGCAGATTGACAAAGCAAGGAAGCACGTCAACAAATCTATTTCTGCTTTCCTCAGAGACTATGGTATGGGTTCTATATACCACAACAACTTGCGTTACAACATGCAAGACATTTATAGAGGAGATGGTGTACACTTCACTGATGAAGGCAACAGAGTCTTCCTCTTGAACTTTAGACTGTGCATCGGTACTTACTTGTAGGTACCAAAAAACACACAATAAACACAAGGGCTCTTTTTAGAGCCACCTTATATCTTTTCACTTAATTGCACATTTTTATTATTTTTTTGTTTTAAAAATGTTTTCGGGTGCGCGCTGGGTGCGCGCACTCGGCGATATTTTTTTTCAAAATATAAATCTTTTTTTTTGCCCTACAAGGTCCTACTGTGACCCCCTTACAATGCCTAGTGGATCAATATCTCCCCACTCTGCCCCCTTTTCACGTTCTCTCCCTTTGTTTATCACCCCCTCTTTATGCGAGAGACAAAATGGCGGCCGCCGCTTTCTGATTTCCACCGATTCGAATGTTTACTGACATCTAACAACCAATCAGAAGTGCGCTCGTGCACGGCAGGGTGCGCGCACAAGACTTGCTCAGTGCGCGCACGCTGCACGCGTACAGATATATATATTGATTTAAATGCTAATTTCTCAGGAAATACTGAACAGATTTACACCAAACCTGCAAAAGGCACTTCATGGACCTTATGGCTACCTCTCTGCCAAATTTCACATAATTCTGTTCAGCCGTTCGGGCTCTAGCTGCGACTAAAGTCCCTATAGAAAAATGCATGGGGAAAACGCGTTTTGGGACCCCCCTTTTTTCTCGGCCCCCGCTTGACGAATCACTCCGAAACTTTCAGGGTAGGAGCTGAGCAGAGCGCCCCATTAGTTTTGAAAATTTCGCGAGGATTGGTCAACCGGCGCCAAAGTTATTCAAAATAGAATTTTGAGATTTCCTATGGAAACACGGTCCTAACTATAACTACCTACTGGCGACCGCCAGTAGGTAATATATATATATATATATATATATATATATGCTTTCAAAACGGCCCACTTTTCGGCTCCTGGGTGCTCTGTTGACGGTGCGACAGTGGTACGGCAGAGCCAAGCCGTTACTATTCATCCTTTTTCCCCACACAGGGCTTCCTCGCGCACTCACGAGTCAGGAGGCGGTTATGCAGTGATGCAATTCGATTTTTATTCCATTTTGTTTCAGCATGCCAGTTCTACAACTCTACGCGTTTCGGTCTCCACTGAGACCTTGTTCACAAGACTGACAACAGGAACTACCATTTTTTTCAAAATATAGGCCACACATATTACTCATTACCTCATTTCCTGCTCAGGCAGATAAGCATCATGGTTTTTGTAGTTTTTTGTTTTTTTGTTTTTTGTTTTGTTATTTTGTTATTAGTACATTATAACATCGACTGATCAACACATTACAAAAAAAATATAAATTCAATCATACCATATTGGTCTCAAAGTATTAGACATGTCTTTACTTATGCCTAATAATGAATTATGTTCTGCGCGTATGTAATAAATCACCGCGCTTTCATCCGCCAATGCTTGGTTCATTAGTGTTTAACAAATATGCAGACGACAAATAAAGCCCTCCAATGGGCAGTTGAATCTGTCTCTCATTTGTTGTAACCTTCATACACTCTGACCCCCTGATGGGCCTGACTTCAAGCTGGGATTGAATACTCTCCTTGTATCTTATATAGTGCTGTTGGTCTGACTATGTCTAATGGTATATAATTATTTTGATTGTACCAAAGTGATTGTTCCTTAAAAAGAGGATTTTTTTTAACAGTTCTTTGAACTATTTCTCATCTACCTTATTCCTTCGTATTTATAACTTCTACCACTCAAACAATATTCCTAAAAACATCTACAACAAAAAAAAATTGAAAAAAATGTATATACATGAGACACATTATAGTTTAAGCTCTACTACAATTTCACATGATCAGCATTTGTTTGATAGTGGAACATGTTCCTTCTCCATATGTTTAGCTACAGCATTACTTCTATCCATATTGATTGTGGCCCGCACGTGTTCTAAAATGCGTTTTTTCAATTCACATTTTGTGCTGCCTATGTATTTCATTGCGCATGGGCACTCAATCACATATATCACAAACTGACTTTTGCAATTGATCAACTGTTGGATTTTCCAAATACGGTTATTTGTCATCATTGCTTCCTTCTTATTCTGAGCGATTAAACATACTTTGCAACTAGTGCATTTGAAGAAGCCTTTTGGTTTCAGCCATGTTTCTGGCTTCTTTTGATCTTGAAAATGACTGTGGACTAATTGATCCCGTAAGTTCTTCGCTAGCCTGTAAGTAATGTTTGGATGATCTCCCACTATTTTCGATACCGTGAGATCCATATGTAGAACGTGCCAATTCTTGCGCAATATTTTCATCAGTTGTTGATTTTCTGTGCTGTATGTTGTTATAAGCCTTATTTTATTATCTTTTTCTTCATCATGATTTGATTTCTCTTTTATCAAATCGGTTCTTTTTACAATTTGTGAGCGTTGCAGTGCTTCATGAATGATTTTAGAATTGTATTTTCTTTTTGTAAATCTTTGCATTGCTTGGCTGCGATGTTGTTTCCATACTTCCTCTTGAGAGCATATCCTTTTAATTCTGAGGAATTCCCCATATGGGATGTTTTTGATCAAACTAATTTGATGGAAGCTTTCAGCGTGTAGTACCGCATTTGTAGCTGTATCTTTGCGATGCAAGGTGGTGTGAACTGTATCATTTGCAATGTAGATCTCGGTGTCTAAAAATACAACACGTTCATCACTGATGTCATATGTGAAGTTTAGGTTGAAATCAGAGTTGTTTAATACTTCAAAATATTCGGCGAACTCTTCCCTGGTTCCATCCCATATTATTAGCAAATCGTCGATATATCTCAACCATGTTATGGTCTTGTTGACATATTGGTCATTTTCACTACTCCAGGCCCAGATTTTTTCCCACAGCCCCATGGTGAAGCAAGCATAGCTTGGACTAAAGGAAAAACCCATCGCCGTACCTTTCACCTGGCGATAGATCTCTTCCCCAAACATAAATGTATTATGTTCCAAACAGATGTTAATCATTTCAAGCAACATTTTGTTATGATCTGCAAACTGGATATTTCTCTCTTGCAAAAAATGTTCACACACTCTGATGCCAATATAATTTCGGATGTTAGAATATAACTATACCACATCCATCGTGATCAAATTATATGTTGCTTGCCAAGGCGTTTCCTGCAAATGCCTCAATAAATCACCCGTGTCTTGTAGGTATGATGTTAAGTTTTTGACATAAGGTAACAAAAATACATCCAAGAAATTGGCCATGGGTTCTAATAATGCCCCTTTCGCCGATATAATCGGTCTCCCTGGTGGTTTTGTGGGGGTTTTGTGGACTTTGGGTAAGAAGTATATCGTCGCCATTTTAGGATGTTCCATTTAGAGATATTTTACTTCATCCTCATCTAGTAAATTTGTTGCATCCAGAGATTCAATTTCATATCCAGCTCCTCTTTCCATTTTTTAGTGGGATTCGATTTTAATTTTTCATAATATTCTTTATTCCTCAGCTGCGAATATGCTTCTCGCATATATGCCTCTTTTTCAAGGATGATGATGTTTCCTCCCTTGTCTGCCATTTTTATTTCAATTGTGTAATCATTTTTCAGATTTTGCAATGATCTGCGCTCTTCAAAAGAGAGATTGTCTTTTTTCTTTGAGTAGTTAAGTTGGTACAAGTCCTTTATTACACATTCATGGAATAAGTCAATTTTATTTCCCTGTGCTAATTGCGGATAAAACTTAGATTGAGTTTTTTTTTTACTGCATCCAGCTCCCAATTGTGTGCAGTGTGTCCGCAATTCCTTCCTTTCATGATCTTGACTGTGTTCTAATTCCATTAAGGTAATAAAGTGTTCCGCATCTTTCACCATTAAGTCCATGTCAGGAGTTGTGATCTTTTCACTATATTTTGCCATCTTGGGATTTTCTGCAAAAAGTTTTGCTAATTTAATTTTTCGGACAAATTTATATAAATCTATTCTTGTTTCTGCCAAATCAATAATATTGGTAGGGCAAAAGTTAAGACCTCGTTTCAAGAGTTGCAATTCTATTTCAGTAAACGTTTTTTTTGAGAGGTTGATCACTTCCAAACCCTGAGTCTTATTGTCACTAGACACCATTAGTTCCATTTCTGCCGCATACTCCTCTTTGTTGTTCCCACTCGATTTATATTGGAACTTTGGTTTGGCATGCCGCTTGCCTCGTCTTGTGAACAAGGTCTCAGTGGAGACCAAAACGCGTAGAGTTGTAGAACTGGCATGCTAAAATAAAATGGAATAAAAATCGAATTGCATCACTGCATAACCGCCTCCTGACTCGTGAGTGCGCGAGGAAGCCCTGTGTGGGGAAAAAGGAAGAATAGTAACGGCTTGGCTCTGCCGTACCTCTGACGCACCGTCAACAGAGCGCCCAGGAGCCGAAAAGTGGGCCGTTTTGAAAGCAATTTTCACTCGGGCTCGGGTGAACGCCAGCAGAACAAGTTGAAGGGGGAGCGGAATGCGGAGAGCTCTGTGAGAAGCGGATCGAGGAAAGCGGGACCGGAGGAGAGCACGGAACTCGAAAACCTTCGAACGGTGAGCGAGCAACTGTAACACTGAATGATTGCAACATAGTATCCACTTGTGGTGTTATGCCAGTTGATCTCAGGAAATCGCAGGCTGAACCAGGATATTTACACAAGTAAAAAGACTCGGAGAACTTTTCTTTCTTAATTAACCTTGGTAGAAGTGACGCGAGGAGACGGGTATTGGAGCGGTTTGAAATTGTGATGAACATTTCATACAAATATATATGTGAAATAAAAAACAGTAGACAATAACTGTGCCAGTTCGACATGGAAAAAAGAGAGGCAAATAGAAATGCTCTAATAGATACATTTTTCGAACAAGAAGCAGCAACCAGCAGTGGTAGCGGAACATCCAGCCGCTCATACAAACCGGATGCCAAAAACAAATTACGCGCCTGGGAGAAACTTTCAAAAAAAGAGATAAATAAATGGTGGGAAGTTTCATCTCTCAAGAAGTATATAGAGGTGAAACGCGTCCCGCGTGGATTGCGTATCAACTTGTTGCCCAATCACCAAGACACTAGCAATGACCTACTCAACGAGTGGGGGGAACACATTTTGAAATCATCATTGGGATTAATGGAAATTCTGGTAAAACATATTGAGCTAGCCTTAGAGAAAACCACAATGCAATTAAAAGAAATGGAAAAAGAACTGGCCATTTTGGATATGAATCCAGAATTAATTAAATTCAAGGAGGAATTGGAGCACTATTTAGAGAAGCATGAAGAACAGTACGATTAAGGACACAATCTAAATTTTTGAGAGACAAGGAAGATTACTCGGAAGGCCGCATCTTTACATACGCTAGAAAATATGATAGATTCAAACAAGAAGAGAAATTGGATTTGGCAACAAACACAAGCAGCCTGTCATCGCTTACATCTACTGAGGCCAGTGATGGAGAGGTAGACCAAGGGGACACAAGACCAAAATGCTCTTTTTTAGGCGAGATGAGACTGGCGCTCCAACAAAAGAACTGGGAGAAGACTATGGGATCACCGATAAGAAACAGCCGGGGAAGGGGCAGGGGGCGAGGAAATGCCCAAAGAAACCAACAAGACGAGGCAAGCGGCATGCCAAACCAAAGTTCCAATATAAATCGAGTGGGAACAACAACGAGGAGTATGCGGCAGAAATGGAACTAATGGTGTCTACTGACAATAAGACCCAGGATTTGGAAGTGATCAACCTCTCAAAAAAAACGTTTACTGAAATAGAATTGCAACTCTTGAAACGAGGTCTTAACTTTTGCCCTACCAATATTATTGATTTGGCAGAAACAAGAATAGATTTATATAAATTTGTCCGAAAAATTAAATTAGCAAAACTTTTTTCAGAAAATCCCAAGATGGCAAAATATAGTAAAAAGATCACAACTCCTGACATGGACTTAATGGTGAAAGATGCGGAACACTTTATTCCCTTAATGGAATTGGAATACAGTCAAGATCATGAAAGGAAGGAATTGCGGACACACTGCACACAATTGGGAGCTGGATGCAGTAAAAAAAAAACTCAATCTAAGTTTTATCCGCAATTAGCACAGGGAAATAAAATTGACTTATTCCATGAAGGTGTAATAAAGGACTTGTACCAACTTAACTACTCAAAGAAAAAAGACAATCTCTCTTTTGAAGAGCGCAGATCATTGCAAAATCTGAAAACTGATGACACAATTGAAATAAAAATGGGAGACAAGGGAGGAAACATCATCATCCTGGAAAAAGAGGCATATATGCGAGAAGCATATTCGCAGCTGAGGAATAAAGAATATTATGAAAAATTAAAATCGAATCCCACAAAAAAATGGAAAGAGGAGCTGGATATGAAATTGGATCTCTGGATGCAACAAAATTTACTAGATGAGGATGAAGTAAAATATCTTAAAATGGAACATCCTAAAATGGCGACGATCTACTTCTTACCCAAAGTCCACAAAAACCCCACAAAACTACCAGGGAGACCGATTATATTGGCGAAAGGGGCATTATTAGAACCCATGGCCAATTTCTTGGATGTATTTTTGTTACCTTATGTCAAAAACTTAACATCATACCTACAAGACACGGGTGATCTATTGAGGCATTTGCAGGAAACGCCTTGGCAAGCAACATATAATGTGATCACGATGGTTGTGGTATCGTTATATTCTAACATCCGAAATGATATTGGCATCAGAGCGTGTGAACATTTTTTGCAAGAGAGAAATATCCAGTTTGCAGATCATAACAAAATGTTGCTTGAAATGATTAACATCTGTTTGGAACATAATACATTTATGTTTGCGGAAGAGATCTATCGCCAGGTGAAAGGTACGGCGATGGGTTTTTCCTTTAGTCCAAGCTATGCTTGCCTCACCATGTGGCTGTGGGAAAAAATCTGGGCCTGGAGAAGTGAAAATTACCAATATGTCAACAAGACCATAACATGGTTGAGATATATCGACGATTTGCTAAAAATATGGGATGGAACCAGGGAAGAGTTCGCCGAATATTTTGAAATATTAAACAACTCTGATTTCAACCTAAACTTCACATATGACATCAGTGATGAACGTGTTGTATTTTTAGACACCGAGATCTACATTGCAAATGATACAGTTCACACCACCTTGCATCGCAAAGATACAGCTACAAATGCGGTACTACACGCTGAAAGCTTCCATCAAACTAGTTTGATCAAAAACATCCCATATGGGGAATTCCTCAGAATTAAAAGGATATGCTCTCGAGGAAGAATGGAAACAACATCGCAGCCAAGCAATACAAAGATTTACAAAAGGAAAATACAATTCTAAAATCATTCATGAAGCACTGCAACGCTCACAAATTGTAAAAAGAACCGATTTGATAAAAGAGAAATCAAATCATGATGAAGAAAAAGATAATAAAATAAGGCATATAGCAACATACAGCACAGAAAATCAACAACTGATGAAAATATTGCGCAAGAATTGGCACGTTCTACATATGGATCCCACGGTATCGAAAATAGTGGGAGATCATCCAAACATTACTTACAGGCGAGCGAAGAACTTACGGGATCAATTAGTCCACAGTCATTTTCAATATCAAAAGAAGCCAGAAACATGGCTGAAACCGAAAGGCTTCTTCAAATGCACTAGTTGCAAAGTATGTTTAATCGCTCAGAATAAGAAGGAAGCAATGATGACAAATAACCGTATGTGGAAAATCCA
Organism: Triturus cristatus; assembly: GCF_964204655.1. Taxonomy (NCBI): domain Eukaryota; kingdom Metazoa; phylum Chordata; class Amphibia; order Caudata; family Salamandridae; genus Triturus; species Triturus cristatus. The sequence goes on along the minus strand of NC_140588.1, from coordinate 167,543,788 downwards.
ACAGTTGATCAATTGCAAAAGTCAGTTTGTGATATATGTGATTGAGTGCCCATGCTCAATGAAATACATAGGCAGCACCAAATGTGAATTGAAAAAACGCATTTTAGAACACGTGCGGGCCACAATCAATATGGATAGAAGTAATGCTGTAGCTAAACATATGGAGAAGGAACATGGTGGAGACTGGAACAAATTAAAATTTTATGCGTTGGAAGCAGTGGGAATGCACCCAAGAGGTGGGGACAGAGAAAGAACCTTGAGACAGAAGGAATCGCGACACATTCTGAACTTTCGAACATTAATGCCTGATGGTTTGAACCAGGATGAGGAGCTTCACTATCAGCTATGAACTGTCTGGGATAATGTTCCACTATCAAACAAATGCTGATCATGTGAAATTGTAGTAGAGCTTAAACTATAATGCGTCTCATGTATATACATTTTTTTCAAAACAAAATTTGTTGTAGATGTTTTTAGGAATAATATTTGAGTGGTAGAAGTTATAAATAAGAAGGAATAAGGTAGATGAGAAATAGTTCAAAGAACTGTTCAAAAAGTTCCTCTTTTTATTGAACAATCACTTTGGTACAATCAAAATAATTATATACCATTAGACATAGTCAGACCAACAGCACTATATAAGATACAAGGAGAGTATTCAATCCCAGCTTGAAGTCAGGCCCATCAGGGGGTCAGAGTGTATGAAGGTTACAACAAATGAGAGACAGATTCAACTGCCCACTGGAGGGCTTTATTTGTCGTCTGCATATTTGTTAAACACTAATGAACCAAGCATTGGCGGATGAAAGCGCGGTGATTTATTACATACGCGCAGAACATAATTCATTATTAGGCATAAGTAAAGACATGTCTAATACTTAGAGACCAATATGGTATGATTGAATTTATATATTTTTGTGATGTGTTGATCAGTCGATGTTATAAAGTACTAATAACAAAATAACAAAACAAAAAAAACAAAAACTACAAAAACCATGATGCTTAGCTGCCTGAGCAGGAAATGAGGTAATGAGTAATATGTGTGGCCTATATTTTGAAAAAAATGGTAGTTCCTGTTGTCAGTCTCGTGAACAAGGTCTCAGTGGAGACCGAAACGCGTAGAGTTGTAGAACTGGCAAGCTGAAATAAAATGGAATAAAAATCGAATTGCATCACTGCATAACCGCCTCCTGACTCGTGAGTGCGCGAGGAAGCCCTGTGTGAGGAAAAAGGATGAATATATAAATATATACATATATATATATAAATTAAAAATTGTAAAATACATTAAAATACATAGTTTATTAATTATTTTAAAGTAAATATGTATATTTAAATATTTAAATATATATTTTGATTATTATGTATGTGTGTTTATATTTTTTTTAATTAAGTGTGTCATATTGGTTTAGATATATATTAAATCCACTTTATTTATTTTTAATTAATCTTATTATTTAATATATTTAATTTTTATTTTTTTTATCTTATATATATAAATACCGATATTTTGTACAACTATATTTTTAACATCGATATTTTTTCCAATATTTTTGCACTTACCTGGTTAAGTATGCGGAGTAGATATTTTTGTATTGTATATTTTTTCATTAATATTTTTACTTCTATAGTTTTTTACATCAATATTCTGTCAGTGAATCAGCAAGGAAGTTGGCATGACCACAGCAAAGAAAGAACACATGCAGGCCTATGGCAAAAGTACACTGGCTGGAAACACAAAATGTCTGACAGCAACATGGTCAAGCAACAAAAACAACCAGCATAGTGGCATGGCCACAACAAAGAACATATGAAGGCCTATGGCAAAAACAGTGAAAACACACTGGTTGGCTAAACAAAATGGCCACTGACCACATGGTCAAAGAGCAAGCAAGAAGGCATGGCCACAGCAAAGAACACATCCAGTCCTTTGGCAAAAACACACTTGCTGGCTACACAAAATGGCTGCTGATCAAATGATCAAACTGCAATCAAGGAGGCATGGCCAGAACAAAGAACATATGCGGCTTCTGGCAAAAGCACACTCTCTGGCTAAACAAAATGGGCACCAACCACATGGACTAACAGCAAGCAGTGAGGCATCACCACAACAAAGAACACATACAGGTCTATAGCAAAAGCACACTTGCTGCCAACACAGAATGGCCACCAGTAACATGGTCAAAAAACAAGCAGGAGGCATGGAAAACAAAGAACACATGCAGGCCTATTGGCACTGACAATACAAAATGGCCCCTGTCCAAATGGCATGGGAAAAAAGACAAATTGTGGCCTATGGCAAACACACTCACACTATGGCCAGATAAAGGAGGCATTGCTAACACAGGAGAAAACAGCATTAAGTCAACACTGACAAAAATGAAAATCAACTGGGCTAAACAATGCACATCCTGCAAAGGCATATACACTGCAGAAAAAAGCGAAATACCCCCCAAAAAAACATTTTGTAATTTAATCTGATACCATCCATGGCCTAAATGATGCTTCATTTCAACAGACACCACAGAAACAGTTGTTTCATGCACCCATGACTAGTACTGAGCTACTGGTGGAAGGCCCATTGGCAGACTAGGCCACATAGTAAATTCACTTCATTTTGCTAATTTATTTTAAAAACATGGAGAAAATGTACTGACCTGTGCAACTTTTTTCCTTTATTAAAGAAAATGTACATGCAAAAAATAACTAGGCCCTTACTGAAATTGCAAGCCACAAACCACAAGATTTTTTTTAAAAATCTAATAAAAGTACTAATTAATCCTAGTGCATATCCTCTGTCAAACAAACAACACACATACAACAGTTTTTAAAATTACTTGTGATATCAGAAAAGCAAAGTCCTCCAATCCAATGGTATGTATGCAGCAGATACCCAGAGTGATCCTTCCTGCTCAAAATCCAAATGAGAAGTGACCATCAGGTGGACAAAACACTAGGGGGAGCCTGCTGGACAGGAACAGGAAGTTGGAGTCTCTGGGGAGCTTCCTCCTTGTTGAATTGAAAAGTAAAATAAAAAAGGGCTCCTTTGCAAGAAACACCTATGTGAACAGTCCATTTGAAACGGTTTTTAACTCCAAATTGTCTTTTTGAGGTGATTTAGCTGCTTCTTAAGGAGAGAATCTTCTCCAGGTTGCAGCCGCGGAGTCAATCGCGCTCACTTGCACATGACACAAAAGACAGATAGTAAGTCGCTGGAGCAGCCTAAAGATGCGCTAGTGACAGCAAAATCCCGTGGGACCTCATGGTGGCTATAAAATCTCGTGGGTGCTCGGGGAGCACCAGCAAGTCTCTCATCGTGCCTCCATGTGAGTGAAATGACATTTCAAGCACATCACCTAAAAAAAGTCTGCTCTGTTACAGAGTGTGGAGTTTATCGGTAACTCCACGTTCACTGCAGAACGCAGAGTTGCTGAATTCTGACAACTCAACGAGCAGAGTGTATTTTTATGCCCAGGCCTGCTCTGTCACCGCAGTGGAAATGATTACGTAACAGTCAGCAACAGATACACATTGATGTTGCATTGTGTTGTGCATTTATTACTTGTACATGTAATGGGCAGTATTGCAATGAGGGTACAGATGAGACCAATTACAACCTCTTTTTAACAGCAGTTGGTTCATTGGAGGAAGTGAACAGGTTACAGGAAGAAGTGTCAGAAGAAGAACAGAACAGTTGTATCAGAGCAGGATGTGTCAACAGAGATGATGAGATTTGGGTTACAGTTGATGGGAGACCTATGTTGCCAGATAGGTTGTTGCCCACAATAGTTAGACACTACCATTACCCCACTCTTTTAGTGAGAGACACCATGCTCCGTTTGTTGAGGCAAACATGTTTTAACCCCAGATTCAGGATGATGGCCAAGGAATTGTGTCACATATGTGTTGTTTGTCAACAAATAAATGGAGGGAAGAGAATTCCAGTGACAATGAATCACATTGGGAGATCAAGAGGTCCATTGACTAGGATGGAATTGGAATTTATCGAGATGCCTCTTTGCAAAGTGGTGAGATACGTCCTGGGGATTGTTTGCATCTTTTCCCTGTGGGATGAAGCTTACCCAACCAGAAGAAATGACAGTCTCAAAGTGACAAAGTTGTTGTTAAGGGAGTTAATACCCAGATTCTGGTTCCCGACTTCTCTGCAGTCAGACCAAGGAACTCATTTCAATAATGAGGTCCTTAAAATGTTGTGCGTAGGTTTACAAGTGGAGCAAAGACTACATTACAGCAATGGACCTGTGGCTTTAGGTATAATGGAACAGGTCAATGGGGTATTGAAATCCAGGAAGGCTAAAGTGTTGGCTTCACCTTTGAAATAGCCTGATGCACTGCCCCTTGTGTTGACGAGGCTTCATAGCATTCCTGATTGGAGGACAGGATTATCTCCTAATGAAATAATCATGTGCAGAGCAATGGGACTGACAGCTGTGCCTGCAAATGCGCTTGTGAACATTACAGATGACATGATTTTCGATTACTGCAGAGGCCTGGGAGACATGGTGTGTTCTGTGTCTCATCACATTGCAGCTGCTACCACCTGCCACATCAGGAGCATTGCCATGACCTCAGTCCAAGAGATTAGGTTCTGGTGGAGAAATACATTAATAAAATGTGCCTGGAACCTTGTTTGCTTGTCTCTTTACTAATTATCCTCGTCACCACTACTGCTGTCAAGTGCAGAGAGTTGAGTCCCCTTGATGATGTAGCATCACCTCTCCCCGAAGTGCCGGTGATAACAGAGAGAAACCAGCAGCTGGTTAGACAAGCTCTCGGGAGTTTGTAAGTCTGACACAGCACATGCTTGGACCAAGGGGGGTCTTGAAAAGTAAGCAACTGAAAGTGAGAAAGGAGAATGTAGTCCTGTGGTATTGACTGTGCCAGATTTAGACCCTTAGTGCTCTGGTAACACAAGTGAGCCCTGAAGAAAATTGGCCAAGATGGCAGGAGAGAGAGAGACTGAGTTTGCATGAAAGGCATGTGCCCCGCACCATCCCAGAGGTAACTGAGGATACTGTCTCGAGTGACAGTAAAGAAAAAGGACCTGCGCTCAGTAAATCAAAGAGAGCTAGATTATCCTGTTGGAGGTATTCTTCACATGAAGGGACTTACCTTGGGGCGTGGCTAGCCAGCCAAGATAGCGGACTCCAGTCTTTAGCGCTCCGACCACATCGCCCTGTTTATCCTGAAAAGTGCACCGTGCAATCCCGTCCCATTGCCCTGGAACGGAATCGACCCCTGAGGCACTGGAGCACATGGTAACCAAAAAACAGTGGTGGCACGAAACCCCAACACACCGAAGATATGCGAGCAACTAAGCCCGAGGCCCGCACCGCGTGACTACATGCAACTATATGAGAGCTGGGGTCGGGGAAGAGCCCACAGCTCTCTACTGAGGCATGGTGCAACAGTGTGCGCCAGAAGCCCACAGCAATTAAACCGCCATAGAGACTCATTCGTGGTGAATGAAGATTAGATCCAAGCATGCGACACAACCAGAAACCCCCACTGAGCTGAGGTGAAACTGCACGGTGCTGATGACACACAAGATGCCGACCCCCTGGGAGTGAACAACAAAAACAGCCACCGCAAGGGAATTTACTGGGCCGATTTGCACCGCATTTGAGGCAGCTCCTCCCCACCTCAGAAAGTCAGGACAAAGGGGGAATCGAGTATCTATGCCCATCACAGTGCAGCCAGGACCTGGGAGCAAGCAATCCTATGCTTCAAGTAACATCGAGGGCAGGGGAGCAGCCACCGCAAGCAGAGGCCCAAAAGACTTTGACCCCCGAAGGTGAGGTGCACGCCCAGCACTTCAAGCGAGATTGGCCTGGAACTTTGGCGCATTGATGCCGGGGGGCCAGTTATCGCCCACAACGTCACCGCCGGCAAAGGGATGAAAGCGCACACCCACTGAAGTACGGAATATCAATCAATCAATCAAGGGTTTCTGAAGCACAAATACTCAGCCAGGAGGGTCTCAAGGCACTGGAGGGGAACGTAAGCAGCTCCATTGGCATTCACGGAGAAGTGGAGAGGCCAAGCAGGTCCTGAGGTCTTCCAGGGCACACCGGGGTTCGTGCGGTAGCCTGAAGCTCATGGTGATTCGTCGAAGTGCCAGGTCTTGAGGCCCCTCAGGAACTTGGAGAGAGAAGGTGTCTGGCTGAGGTGGAGAGGGAGGGTGTTCCATGCCTTGGCCACAAGCAAGGCAATGGAGCAGCCTCCTGTTCTGGTCTTCTTGATGCGCTGCACCATCACAAGGGAGAGCTGGGCTGAGTGAGGGATCTTTGGGGTGCATGGAATGAGAGGCGGTGGTTCAAGTAGGTGGGGCCACTGTTGTGGAGGGCTTTATGAGCATGAATGAGGAGCTTGAAGGGGATTCTCTTCTTGTTAGCCAGTGTAGCACCAGCAGGTGTTGGGTGATGTGGCAGTGTCGCAGTAGGTTAAGGACTAGTCTGGCGGAGGCATTCTGGATGTTCTGGAGTTAGCGGGTGAGGTCCCCGTTGATTACGGCATAGAGCGCATCGCTGTGGTCCATTCTGCTGTTGATGAGGGGGTGGGTGACAGTTTTCCTGTGTTCGAGGGGAATCCAGTTGAAAGTCTTTCGTAGGAGACAGAGGGTGTGGAAACAGGAAGAGGTGACCACATTGATCTGGCGGTCCATTTTGAGTTTGGAGTCCAGGATGATTCAAAGGTTGCATGTGTGGTCTGTGGGTGGGGGTGGGTTTCCGAGGGCAGGGGGCCTCCAGGAGTCGTTCCAGGCATGGGATGTGGTCTTATGATCAGTACTTCGGTTTTGTCTGTGTTCAATTGTAGGCAGCTGTTCTTCATTTATCTAGTGACCGTTTCCATTCCTTCTTGAAAGTTGTGTTTTGATATGTTGGGTTCATTGGTTAGGGAGAGGATGAGTTGAGTGATGTCTGCGTACAATACGATGTTGAGTCCGTGTGATCTGACGTTGGATGCGAGTTGGACCATGTAGATATTGAACAGAGTGGGGCCAATGGAGGATCCTTGGGGCACTCTGCAGGTGGTCTGTGTGGGTTCCATGCGGAAAGGGGGAGTCTGACCTGCTGTGTTCTGCTGGAGAGGAGAGAGCGAATCCAGTCGAGGGCTTTGTTCTGGATTCCTACATGGTGGGGTCTGTGGGTTTGGGTGTGGTGTGAGACTGTGTTGAAGTCTGCGGAGCGGTCCAGGAGGATGAGGGCTACAGTCTCTCCTCTGTCAAGGAGGGAGCGGATGCTGTCCTTTGGGGCAATGAGGGTGGTTTTGGTGCTGCAGTCCTTTCTGAAGACTGATTGGGAAGGAGTGGAGGACATTGTTCTCGTCGATAAAGGAGGCGAGTTGGCTGTTGACAACATTTTCAATGACTTTGGCCGGCCACGAAGTAGGGAAATAGGCCAGAATTTTTTTACGTCAGTGGGGTCTGCTGAGGGTTTTTTCAGGGCAGGGTTGATCTCGGTGTATTTCCAGTCATCGGGGAAGGAGGTGGTCTCGAAGGAGTGCTTCTGTAACTCGGGGACGATGATGTCTGCGGCTCTATGGTAGATGTGGTTGGGGCAGGGTCTGTGGGGGCCCCAGAGTGGGTGTTTTTCAAAGTCTTTAGGGTGTCTGCGATGCTGAGGGTGGTCCATCTGTCCAGTATAGGCTGTGTGGTGCATGAAGCGGTGGGTGTGTGTTCCTCGTTGAGTTTGTTGTCATCATAGTTGTCATAGATGGTCTTGATTTTGTGATGGAAGAAGGCGCTGAGTTTGACGCAGAGGTCCTGGGAGGGTGTGATGTAGGTGGATTCACTGTTGGGTTGGGAAAACTCTTTGATGATGCCAAAGAGTTCTTTGCTGTTGTGTGCGTGGGTGGAGATTCTGTCCTATAGTGCTTTCTTCCTTGAGTGTCTGATGAGTTTGTGGTGGGCGGTGGTGGCTGTTTTGTAGTTGTCGAGGTCCGCGGGGTTTTGGAGTTCCTCCACAGTTTTTTAACTCATCCGCAGGCTCGTCGGGATTCCCGGAGTCCTGTGGAGAACCAGCTGGCCTTTTATGCATTAAGGTTGGAGGATTTCTTGAGGGAGGGAAACGTTGTTGAACCAGTCGGTGATCTATTTGTGTACGGTGCGGGTGGCTGTGGTGGAGTCGCCGTATGAGGTGGTGGGAGTGGAGCAGCTGAGAGTGTCTGTGAGCTGGTCATTGAAGGTCTTTTTCCAATTCCTGCATAGGATCTGGCGTGGGCGTCTGTGGGAGATGTCAGCTTTGAAGGTGGTCCGTCCATTGGAGTTCAGAGGTGTGGCTGAAGGAGATGGAGTTTCCTGCTGTGAAGATGGGGTCGAGAGTGTGTCCTGCTGAGTGCATTGGTCCTGGTACGATCTGAGTGAGTCCAATGATGCTGATGTTTTCCAGGAGCGAGGTGGAGTTGGGGTCTTGGTGGTTGTCGAGGTGGAAGTTGAGGTCTCCCAGTAAGGTGTAATCGATGGAGGTAATGGCATGCGGGGCGTTGATGTCTGAGATTAAGTTGGAGAAAGGTGCTCAGGGTCCAGGGGGTCTGTAGATGAGGGTGCCTCGGAGGGTGGGGGTCAGGGTGACCTGTATCTTAAAGTGGAGGTGTTCCACTGAGTCTGTGGGCCCAGCAGTGTAGTTGCTGAGGCGGAGGTTGGCCTTGTGGGCGATGGTGATGCCACCTCCAGGATGGTTTGGGTGGTCCTTCCGGGTGATTTTTTATCCTTCGGGGATTGCGATCGCGATGTCTGGTCCTGAGGTGGTGTTTGTCTAGGTTTTGGTGAGAAATGCGACATCGGGAGTGGTGCTGTCAAGGAGGTCCCAGATTTTCATGGCATGTCTGTGGAGGGAGCAGATGTTGAGGAGGATGCATTGCAGGGTATGGGCTGCAGTGGAGTTGTTGCTGGATGGTGGCGGTGGGTCCTGGGTCTCTGCGAGGTTGAGAGAGTGGCAGCAGTTTCGGCAGGTGACCGTGGGTGTGGAGAGGTGAGGAGAGCTTGCAGCTGATGTCCTTGCTGCTGTTGAGTGCATGAAGGGCGGCAGAGCTGTAGCGTAGGTAGGTCGGAAAACCAGGGTTCCTGGTGCTGGTCGCGGTCGGGTCACAGACGGGCGCAGATGGACTTACCTTTGGTGTGCCGGCCTGTGCAGCTGCGCAGCGGCCTCTATTAAGTAGAGGTCGGGGGAGCACGGGACAGCTGGGAGGCTGGGAGGCGGGAGCGGGAAAACGCAGGAGCGTGAGGGGCCGTGGGGGCAGCAGTGGCGGGAGAGCGGCGGAATGGAGAGGATGAGTAGAAAGGACAATGAGAAAAAATAAAGCCCAGAGGAGCGAGAAACCGAATTTAAAACTTAAAATGTAAATGAAAAACTGAATATACTGAACTAAACACAAAAACGGAACTAAGCGAAACAAAATCTGAACTGAAAAGCAGAGCAGTCCAGTGGCGAGGCACGAGGCCTAGAACCGCGGTCTGTGTCTATCAGGCTGCGATCGGAGGGCTGCCTGGGTGAGCTGGGGAGCTGCGCGCTGGGAGAGCAGGAACCCAGGGGACTAGAGCAGGGACTTGGCACAGTGCACAAGCGAAGACCTGCAAGATACGATTGGCGCCATGGACAGATGAGAAAACAGGCGGAGTGACTGCACGAGCTAAAGTGCACCCTGGCTTGAGTTTGCTGCTGCCATACACCTGCCCTGCCCGGAGGCAATCCCGAGACTGAGCAATCCCCCATGCGAGTGGCTAGGTGCCCACACATGTTAAGAGCTGACACACAAAGGCCTGACCCCATGCTAATAAGCAGCCGAGCGGAGACCACAATGCAAATAGCAGACAACAAGCAAATAAGCCTGGAGCCACTGCTGGGGGAACCTTAAAAGAAAAACGCCGAGCAAAGGAGGCACAAATTCTGCAAAAACACGTGACCTTCGCCACAGGAGTGCAGCCAAGAGATCTGTTCTGGTAGGAGAAGCAAAGCAAGAGTGAAATACAATGAGGGGATTCACCACATCAAGAGCCCAAAGCCCAGAGCCCTCACTGACATAGAGCCCCACCTGGAGGTCGCCCGCCAGGGCCAAGGCTGCCACGCACCTTCAAAAGCAGCAGACAACCCCGCGGGCACTGAACCACACCTAGATACCAGGCGAAAAATAACAAGTCACAGCAGCCATGTGAAAGACACCTGAGGCCCCGAAGGCAAGGCATGAACACTAAACCCTCAGGCACGCACTCACCACCTGGTAATGTGTGGCAAATTTCCACAGACATAGAGCAATAGAAGCATCACAAAAGGGAGGCACTGCCTGCTCTCTCCGGGGAACAATAGTGACTTTTGAAGCAGACGTAATCAGCGCAATACAGAGGAAGAAAGCGCTAGCACCTAAGCGCCACAAAAGCCTACCCACCAGCCAGCATCTGGGAAAAGTCACCAACTAAACTGTGAGTACCTCTCACTTCTCACACTCAGAACCCAACTGGATACGACCCATAACCCAGAGATGTCAGTCCAGCTGGACACCTGCATGCCCTCTGGCAAAAGTTGGCCATGGGTCTCCTAATATCCAACACACAGCAGTCGGCTGCGCACCCTGAAGTGCAAAGGGCCCAACACACGGATGAAGAAGGCACAGGTAAGGCCCCGAATTTAGCACTCTCTGCAAAACTCGACTCAGTCCTGGCAGCGGTGGAAAAGATCGGGCGGCCCTGTATCACACCCGGAGCTCACTGGAATCAAAAATTGACAAAGTTGCATCAGACTTCACTTTACTAAGAGCAGACTACCAGAATCTATCTGAGAAAGTCCAAACAATGAATTAAGCCCAGTCAGAATTAAAGCCAACCACTCACAGTCACGCAGCGGCGCTACAGGACATCATTGACAGATTGGACACCCTAGAAGACAGAGTGGAAGATGCAGAGGCCGCTCGAGGTGCAACAATGTATATTTGGTGGACCTTCCGGATGGAGAAGAGGAATAGGACCCAGTCATGTATGTGGAGTGCTGGGTATGTGGGCTTCTCCCAAACGATGTACACTCACCCCAGTTCATGGTGAAGACAGCAAACAGGGTAGGAGCCAGACCTCCCCCACTAATGTTCAAACTCCTCAACTATAAAGACAGAGACACAATACTAAGGGAAACCCACAAGCTTGTGGAAATAAAAGTGCAAAATCAAATGGTAATGATGTTTCCTGATTAAACAGTGCAGGTACATAGAAGACGTGGTTCCTTTATAAAAGTTAGGCGCCAGCTGTGATCGCTGGATATACAATACTCTCTCATGTTCCCTGCAAGACTGAGAATTGTCAACGAGGGACAAACGAGATTTTTTGAAGCGCAATCCGAGGTCTGTGACCGGCTAGAAGAGGCAGGACTGCTAACAGGACTCAAACCACCTGCGCACGCGCAATCGCCCTGACGGAGCAGAAGGGGTTATTGCCTGGGAAGAGGGAGAAATCCTAGGCAGGCATGTCCACAGATAACAATACCTGGAACGTCAGGAGGCTCTCCATGTGGCAGCAAGCATCTGTGTCAACTCTTCAAAGTCTGAGTCTGAGACACGCTCACCTCGCTCCCACAGTTTGGCTGAATCATCAACGACGAGATCCGAAGACCACAACTCCTTCCAGCTGACAGACATTACACTGCAAATGTCTGACGATATAATTTGAACATTGGACAAATGTTTGCTAGAGTGTATCCTTTTGTTGTTAATTAACCCCTTCGGTGCTCATGACGGAACGGTTCCGTCATGAGCCACGGTTGAGCTGTGCTCATGACGGAACCGTTCCGTCATGACCCCGCCCGCGCAAGATTCCGTCAGCACAGCGGCGGAATCTGCGCAGCATGGAAGGGGTTAACATCATACATTGATGCCTTCGGGTTTTAGTTGCGCAATATAAATTTTATTTCATTCATTCATACATGTTTTCCTTCATACATCGCAATGTAATAGGCATATGCCCTGACACACAGCACGCCCAACAGATACAGAAGCGATCCTGCACACCCAGCGCAGGGTGACCCCTCTGTCTCCTCAGTCCCACCTGTGACTGAAACACCATACAAAACATAACAGGATGGGATACACCTCTTTTTCCTAGTAACCATCGGGGTGCAATCCACAACATGCTATTACACAGCACACAACCCCATGGTTAAGCATGTCACACATGCTAGTTGCTGCTGTTTGGCCCCACAGTTTGGACGTGCATTGACTATGAGCTCACTCTCATAATAATATGTGCAACTCTGCTGCACCCTTAATCCCCTTTCAGTTAGCCCCCACCTCAGACCCGGAAGAAAGATATGTTTTAGTGAAAGTCTAGCTAAATGGGCATGCGCTGCTTATGGGCTTGGTTTATGCGCCAAATGTAGACCAAGTCGGATTTCTTCGAACACTCACAGGAGTACTCGCTAGATGGAGTGGACTCCCCTAGCTCATGGGAGGAGACTTTAATGCAGTTCTGGACGTAGAATTAGATAGATCATACCCACCCCTAACACTCACAGGGGCGACCTCCAACTCGCAAACCCTGTCAGAATGTCTCACGAATTGGGCACTGATAGATATCTGGTGCACACTTGGTCCCACTGCAAGCATCTACTCATTCCACTCCCCTGTCCATGATCTCCATGTCAGGCTCGATCACATCATTGGGTCCCCTGCTCTCCTCCCACTCATCAAACACACCGAGTACCTGGGGTGAACACACTCAGACCATAACCCCCAACTACTGCTGCTCACATGCGACACAGGACACCCTTTGATCCCCACATGGCGTCTGCAGCCAGCAAAGCTTGCAAAGTAGTTTTATACTTACCTGTACCAGGCCTGGTTTGGTTCTATAAAATAAAATATAACTGAATAATATTTCTATACAAAAAATTGGTCTGAGTTCAGTCTTTGAGTGTGTGACATAATTTCTTGCCTAAGTGTGTACAATAAATGCTTAACACTACCCTACGATAAAGCCTCACGGCTTGCTCACACATTCCACATATAGAGAGTAAAGTATTATCTACTTTTACATCTGCCTACCTTCGGGGTTCCACTGGACTCACTATATCTTACTTTGGGATATTATATACAGAGCCAGCTTCCTGCAGTTGTTCTAACTATATGTTTGTAATATTTAGTTGATATTGTTTTTATATTGATTGTATATTTTCTATACCTTTTTTAATTGATCTCAAAAATCTTATTTCGTTTTTTTTTCATCTTTACACTCTTTATTTGCCATTTGATATTATTTTCTCTTCCTCTCACTCTTTCTTCAGCTTGATGAATTATCTACTTATCATCATATTGTACTTAGTTGTTAAGTCACGATTAGTTATAATGTTCTATTCATGATCACTATTTCTACATTATATTATGATTACTTACTAATTGATGCAATCTATTTAATAAATACTCTTTTTCAAACTTAAATACATTTACAGATTATGAATCCTTTTAAAATACCATCGGCCAGTTTAAGTGAACCGTCCGCTTTGAAGCTAGCAGCAGGACTAAGAAGAAAAAGGGATAAAATCAGCAAAAGAATGAGATCATTTCTTTTTCCATAAATCTTTTAACCATGCTGTTTCAATCTCCTTTGTCATCCGTTAAGGGATCAAAATCCACTTTGTCTTAAGGGACACCTTCCAGTCTGTCATACTTTATTTACTGTCTACAATTCCCTGACCGATTCAAACCTGCCCACAACTGTCAAAAGGAATACATTTCTATATACATTTAACTCAACATAATCCATGGAGACTGTACGTAAAGGGAAAGCTGTTAGTTACAAAACAATGTAATCGTTAGGGGGCGCTGTGGTACCACGTTTAGTTGAGAATGCGGCATTAAAAGAAAGTTAAAATTATCAACTCCGGTACAGATGTGTTCTTCCTATTTCTGTGCTGCATTGCACAAAACTAACACATTTCGACACCCACTGCCTTTTCCAAAAGTCTTGAACACGGGTGAAACACAAGAAAATTATTAATTAATTATTTACATCGTGATTGTGATACGGTGTTTTGGGGACGCTTGATTATTTAGGGTTTCGTTTTAAATGGGATGGTATCGTAGCAACGCTTCGATATTCTGAATGATTTGTGCACGCACAGGTGAAACAGTCCTATGCGGTAAAATTCAATGGTAGGGACAAGTATTCTTTTTTGGAATTGTGTCTGTGTTTGGAGACTGCTCACTGGATCGTGCTTATATCTTACAATATATTTTCATGGCATTGCAGCAAGACAAGTCCCTCCTTGGGTTTGGATTCTTCTTCAGAAGTCTTTTAGGTTACTCTTTACTAAAGCGCTTCAAAATCTAACGGTTGGGTGGTACCATGATGAGAGGGGGGAATAGATTCGTTTTTTCTCTTCACGCCGCCTTATCCACAACATCTGCGGTGAATTATAAAATAAGAAACACTAACTCCGAAAAGAAATCTTTTTCCTTCAGTTCTGATACATTCGTAATCCTATCCTTCAAGCAAGGAGCTGCTCGCTCGGGATGCCTTCCTTTTGCATAGTCCTTATTTTTGAGAGCACGACAAGAAGTGCACGCTGCTTTCTTTCCTTCTGCTAACCCAGCAGCGCGAGTGCGTGGGTACGTATATAAAAACTGTCGAGATACAAGACGGATCGATGCCTTTCTGGAGTTACACCGTTCACAGGCAGGATGCTGCCCTCCAAATGACGACTCGTTCTCCACCGAGACGACAGGGCTATTTATGGTTTTCGGTTTTGTGACCCGCAGCTGTTGAGAACCCATCCTTCCATCTTTCCGATTCTTGTGATTGCAAATTGTGAGCAGTGTTCAAGTGACAAGAGAATATGGGGCATGGTCCGTCGGCTTAAACTGCCGGCTTTGGTGCAGGAAACCAGGGTTCGAGCCTCGAGGTCGCGTCCACATCCTGTGATTCTGGGCAAATCACTTAATCTCCCCGTGCCTGAATATGTAATGTAAATACGGTGCTCATGTACAGCGCTCCAATACCTTCGGGTCGAGTTCCCGCTAAATAAAAGATGCACAAAAAAAAAGGGCCTTATCTCCACTTTTTTGGCTTTACAAAACCAAAAAAGCAGAGATAATTTTTTCGCCCTATTTACAAAGCAGTGCTAATGTGCATTTGCGCATGTTAGCAGCAGTTTTCCCGACGCCTCGCTCTGCATCTCTAATGAGATGCAAAGTGGGTGTCACTGGGCATACCCCTCACGGAATACCATGTAAATTATCGCTTTGTGCACATCGCGATATTTACAAGGCGGCCCACAACACGGTTAGCGATTTTAAAATCCGCGCTAACCGTGGTTTTAGCCGAAAACTTACGTCTGCTGAAAACCTGACTTACCTGCATTATCTAATGGCAGGTGGATCATCAGGCTGAGTGCACCTTGGCCTATCAACAACATTTTTGCCATTCCTGTGGACTTTTCGCTGGATTTCCGGCGATATCCCCTCCTACAACGCCGCTATCGCTAGAATTTTATCGCCCTGGAGAAACGCGTTGTTAACAAAACACGCTATCCGGGCTATAAATTCCAGCGATAGCCGGTGAGAAATAAAAAAGCGCTAAGCGCGCTTTGCGATATTTATCGCCGTCTGTTGCTGATATGCCCCCAAGGGGGAGATTTTCCAAAAAGTCACCCAATGCAGGGCAGGCCCCCGCGAGGCTGCGCTGCGTTGCGGGACAGGGAGGGAGCAGGAGAGCGCCATATTTTCAGACATATGGCTCTCTCCTCCCCTTTACCTTGCGCCGGCGCTGATTTCAGCTGCTGTGTGCCATGCATACACCTTATCGCCATAGCGCTAGGGTGTGTGCATGAGTGCAGCATAGGTTTTGTACAGGAAGGGTACTATGCTAGGCACGATGCAAAGCTTTTCCCACTTTGCATACGTGCTACACAGTGCAGCACACATGCAAAGTCGGAAAAGCACGGAGAAATGAAAGCATTTCTACTGTTAGCGCCTTCTTTGAAGGGGCGTTAATATTTGGTGCAAAACCATGTTTACAAATCTTTGTAAAGATGGTTTTGCATCAAAAGGCATGGGTGGTTGCATGGGAACGCCCATGTACCACCCATGTAATGCCCCCTTGGCACAAAGTACTTTCCAGCGCAACACAAGTGTTGCGCTGGAAAGAAATAGCCCCCAAAAAATTTGTGCTGATTAGCGTCACTTTTGGGACGCTAAACCAGCGCAAAAGGTTTGAAAACTCTTCCTATAGGGCATATTTATGGGACTGGTGGCGCCACAGGCAAAAGGCAGGAATGCACTGTATTTATCCAATACAGAGCATTCCTGTTTTTCCACCTGAGCTGGTGCCGTTTTGGCAGCGTAGCGCCAACGCAGGCATCCTTGCATCATGGTGAAAGGGTGCCTGTGTTGTCTGCAAGATTGTTTTTGTGTAGGAAGGCAAACCTTCCCGCACAAAAACAATCCATAAAGGGGTTTTCCTATTTCTATGTGTGCTGCAGAATGCGGTACACATAGAAAGAGGAATAAATGAGAAATAAAGATATGTCTCATTGTTACGCCCCACCTGGGAGGTGTAAGATTTTGACGATTTCCCAGGTTTACAAGTCCTTGTAAATCTGGGAATACGTCAAATACCACGTGAGTTGCATGGGAAAATCCACTGCAACGCCCATGGAACGGCTCCCTCGGAAAGAATACAAAGAGACTTTCCTTACTCCATATCTATGAGGCCATTCAAAGCCACACATAGTGGCCTTGCGGGGCGTCATGAATGGGATTTGGTTGTTTGCGTTGGTGTTGAGTCTCAAAATGTGACGCTACAGCAGTGCAAAGGGCTCATAAATATGTCCCTATGTGACTGCTACAGTCCAAGCCTAATATCGCACAGGATAGTAAGGCCCAGATTTGCTAAAAATCCACTGAACACTGCATGGCACTGTATGGCAGAAACTTATCTGAGCGACTACTAAGATATGGGGCTGTTTTCATCTCCCCCTGTGCTGACGCACTTTAGGTTGCTATGCAACAACGCACACACGCTTACATTATAGAACAAGGTTGTGTGTGCGCTGAAAGGAATAGTTTTTGTACTGGAAGAAGACCCTTCACGTATTAAAACTATCCTTGCTATACAAAGGAGTATTCATGTACAGTAGGAAAAAAACAAGGAGAAAGGAAAACATTTCTCCTTGTTATGTCTACATCGAGGAGACGTAAGATTTTTGTACAAATTCCTGTCTGCAAATGTTTGTAGATAGGGATTTGTTTCAAAACCCATGGGTGGTTGCATGGTAGTGCCCATGGAATACTCCCACGATGCAAAGTAATGCAAATCAGCACATATCACAACTTTGCCTTACGTTGGGAAACTATGCAACGCACATCCTGATTTGTGTTGAATAGTAAATCTTTGCAATAGGTTTGAATTACAAAAGTAACACAAACCTGGTGCAAAGCATTAATAAATCTGAGCTTAAGTTTTCAAACATGAATGGTTTGCGCAGACAAAAGTGTTCACTTCGGTATCGGTAGCAAATACAGAAAGCAGCTATCTAAGGCTGCATGTCTGGGGCCTCACATATTACTGGGATGAAGTCACTGATGCACTGTTATGTGCCCGGTTTAGGCACATTTTTCTTACATTTGCCTAATTTTGCACAAAAAAAATTTCTGCTGTGACCTTATGCGCATTTTTGCGTGTGCGGCAATGTTGGATACTACACCAAATCACTATGCCCTTGTATTTACTTCACATTTTCACCAATTTAGTTGATGGGTTTGACCTGCCAAATGTACCAAGGAAAAATTAGGGGCAGTGTGGTAGCTACTGTGGCAATCAGAATTCTGGTATGTGTTGCAACAGCAGTTACTGTACATACACTGGCATCTACAGGGAGGGGAGGGCGGGTGCGCGCAAGTGCAAATAAAATTAATAAAAACAAATTAAATACTTCCAGAGTCCCCTGCACCTTACCTCTTCTTTCTTCAACTGCAGCCCGACCATCCGGAAACTCCCTTGACCCATCCTGGCGTTGCTCTCATGCAGCATGAGAGCAACGCCTTGATTGGAGGGAGCAGCCTCACTCGGTGTTCCACAGCACTCTGGAAGCCTGCACTTTCTGAAACCCAGCTGTCTTAAGACAGTTAGGTTAGAGATGTTTAAAGTGCGTATGTGTGGCTGGTGGCCCAAGACGGCCAGCCAAAAAGACATGCACGCTCTAAACAGTGCACATATAGCCCACCTTGCTTCCTGTTCCTGTCATCAGCCGGCCCACCACATACTGATGCTTTGTTCAGGACGGGGGATGAAACAACATTTTGTTTTTTTGTTTGGGCCTTTGGGGGTAATTTAATTGGGGCAATTTTCCTCTGCTCCAACAGAGGAGTCGCCCCTGTGAACATTCGGAATTTAACACCCTACTTGGAATCAGGACCAAGTAAAAGAAAAAACAGTTCAAAAGGCAGCACGTGAATGGTGAATGAATAACTTATTTTTGGCTATTTTTAAACCATATTGTATTCTCATATGAAGACAAATTACCAATTAATAATACATTAAAATGTACAGCTTCTATCATTACAATGTTTCAAAAAGCTGCATGAAAGATTATTAATATTCTTACCTACAATGTTCATTAATCAATAATGATAAGTATACAAGTTCTCAAAGCAAGTATTGTGATCGGTAAACCTGTGCATGCTCATACCTAGATAATGAGCAATTTAATATCATAGGGGCCGATTCACAGAACTAATCTGAGACAAAATCCTAAACTCACTACTTTTGGTATTCACAGAAGGCATTTAGTAGTAGTAAAGTTAGGATTTTGTCTTAAATTAGGATTTAATCTACATATTCTATGATTTCTTTTAGTATCCATCCAAGTGGAAATCAATTCCTAGGCTAATCATCAAATAATGTGGCCTTACTTCTGGATGAAGATAAGGCTTTAAGGAGGCCAGTTATCTATTAGTGTTCACCAATAAGGCTCAAGAACATTATTTGGCTGGCTTCTTGATAATTAATTTGTGGGCTAATTTGCAAATAATCTTTGTTTTATGAGGTTTAGAAGCATGCCAAAACGTTTCACTTTATTGTGTTACACTTAATAATACATAACCATTCTATACAAAGGCATGGTACTAGAACAGCAGTTCAGGAAAATTGTTTGACCAACATATCATGCACTAATTTTCAGTTGCTGCACTGTCTTGCATCAAAAGAAGAAAAAATAAAAAGTGCCATATCTACTAAGATATGGTGTATTTTTTCTCTCTCCCACCACTGGTGCACTTTTGGCAGCCATGCGCCACTGCACACACTCTTGGGCCATGGTGCAGGCATGAGTGTTGTCTGCAGCATGAGGTTTGTAGTGAAAGGCGTTCTTTCCAGTGCAAAAACGTTGCTTTAAGGCTTTTCACACTTTGTAGATGTGCTGCAGCACAAATGCAAAGTTGGAAAAACGAGGAGAGATGAAACATTTACAAGATTTTAGTGCAAATCCCTGTCTACCAATGTTTGTAGATAGGGATGTACCTCAAACCCATGGGTGGTTGCATGGGAACGCACATGCACCACCGATTGAACGCCCCCTTCACATAATATGGCACAAAGCATTCCGTAGCGCAACTTTGCATTAAGTTGAACTATCCCAACGTAACACTTGATTTACATTGGGTAGTAAATTTCACCCTAGCACTTTACGCCGGGTTTGCGTTACAAATGTGACGCAATCTCAATGCGAAGCATTAGTAAATATGAACCTAATAATTTTTTGTTGATCTGAGTAATGACCTCCACATAGGACAAACTCAGCTGAGTGTGTCTTACTTGTAGCTGTAATGAAAGACCACATTATCTTGGAGATGAGAGATCAACGAAGGTTGAGCTCCGATCTCGTAGCTTGGAATGGATTTGTGCTAGGGAGATAAAAGAACTCTCTGGGGCCACAGCATTTTGCGCATCAATAGAAAGTTTGCTAAAATGGAGTGACACATGTAACCCATAAGTAAGGGCAGGTATTTCGTTTTGTAAATTTTAATCAGATATGGAGAGTTATGTATATAAGGCTCCCGAGTCTTTAATTTAATCAGTGAATTGTATTCTCGCTAATTAAAGCACTTTACATTTATATTCAGTTTATCGTGTCAATCTATGGTTCACCAAGGTGCTAGGATATTTATTATTGTAAATCAGATGGCTCTACACTACCCGATTGCTGCATTTTAATTGGCTCCTAGTCCGTCATTTTACCCAGGATACTCATAGCCAGAGGCTGAGACAAGCTTCATTATAATCACAGTCCACTTATTACTGTGTCTCTTTCCCATAACAGCTGCCAGCAAAGAGCGCAGAGTCGAAAAAAAAGAACTAGCGCGTGCTATCCTCGTTCAAAGCGCGTGACAGACTGCACAGGGAGTCATGCTGCTAGACAAGACAGCTTTAGAATCCCTCTCTCTCTGTGCAGGAGGCCGACTACGTACATGAAAAGGGTTCTCATCTCGGCTTCTACAAGTTCGGCTACTACAAGTTCCTGAAAAAAATGAGCTACAAAAAGTGTTCTTTCCAACTGGTTGTAGTTTAGTTAAAGTGTTCCTAATTTGTGAAAAAGGTTTTAAACTGTGTCATCCATGACTGTCTCCACTGTTCATGTTCTGTTTTTTTCATGTGATCCAGCGACATACATAACGAAATAAATGGAAAAAAGCAAAGTAATGATTTGTAGTGAAAGCATAAGGTTCTTATTTGCTTCTTAAAAAATGATTGGCAAAGTTAAAATGAGCACAGGCCCACACACACCAACAAATACACACACATGCCCACACACACATACACACACACACAGGCCCACACATGCATACACATGCAAACACTCATGCACACACACACATACATATGCATGCACACACACACACCCCATCACCTCCCTCCCCCGCCATTGGAAGTGATTTTTAAAATCAAAATTAGAATAGAATAGAATAGATAAGTAATCAAAATAAAAATAAGTAATCTTTTTAGATGGGTAACTGACACAACTTCCACACTCATTTGTGTGAAATCATAATAACTCTTTTGACCCAAAAGCATCTACATAGCACCACTTCAGCAACACAGACTTTAATCTCTCCCACCACTACTCAGTTGAATTATTTCTGTAATTTCTAGCTGATACTTGTTAACCACTACCTCCACCTAGTTGCCAATGCATTTCTAACACCTATGTCTGCATTTCGTGGCTGCCACAATATTACTGAACATGACTATCTTCATCAGTATGTTCCAGATGTTAAACAGCCCTTACTACGAATCTGTTACCCCGCATGTTGTTACAACGGGGTAGTTACAACGACCGCATTGTAACAATGCATACCATTACCCAGTAATCCATAACAACGACTTGCGGAGGGGAGAGAAGGTATTGGATTTAAAATCCAACACCTTCCCTACTGTCCACACAGACTTGAGTTGGAATAGTATGTTATACTATTCCACCATCCAGCGCCCCCCTCCGAAAGTCATTGTTACGACTAGCGGGGTAAGGGTATGCGTTGTTACAAAGCAGTCATTGTAATGACCGCGTTGTAACAACAAGCGGGGTGACGGCAAGCAGAATAAAGAGGCATATTAGTTCCAGATCCAGATCACATGTCTAAATTTAGGTTAGGGACCATACACTAACAGGGCAAAGCAGTCTGCAAAGTAAATAGCATTTCTCCATCCATACATTGAACTTTAGCCATATATTGTCTTCATTGCCAAATGGCTGTGGCCAAAAGTCATTTTTCTTGGGAGCAGACCCACCAGTAACATGACTTATGTGTGCATAAACATGAAGTAGTAATACGAATATATAGGATTCTTTGTCCAAATATTGAGCACAAAAATACAGGCACGAAAAAGGCCAAAAATATTTTTAGCATAGGGCCTGCACCCAACCCCTTGCAAGTGCCCTATATTCAAATGTAGATTTTAATAATTCACACAATGCAATGTTTAACTGCAGTGATTATTACAAAATGGTTAATACAGTTTTAATTAAACAAATAAAATCCACACATCTGAGTCTTTCTTTTAACACAGATTTTATAATTGTCTTTTGTGGGCTAAAAACTGTTTAAAAAAGACTCAGAAATATATATATATATATATATATTACCTACTGGCAGTCGCCAGTAGGTAGTTATAGTTAGGACCTATTTTCCATAGGAAATCCGCAACATTCTATTTGGAATAACGTTGGCGTCGATTGATGAATCTTCGCGAAAGTTTCCAAACTTTTGGTCAGCTACGGTCCGCTCCTATCCTGAAAATTTCACGGTGATTCGTCAAGCGGGGGCCGAGAAAAAAAGGGGGTCCCAAAACGCATTTTCCCCATGCATTTTCCCATAGGACCTGTTGACGCAGCTACAGCCCGAAGTGCTGAACGGAATTACACCAAATTTGGCAAAGAGGTAGTCCTCAGTTCAGACTCGTGCCTTTTGCTTAAATAGTGTAAATCCGTTCAGTAGTTCCTGAGAAAATCAAAAGTAAAATCACATATATATCTGGGCGGAGCCTAACCACACATCTCATCGTGAGATCTGATTGGCTGTCAGCACTTCATCCAAGAAGTGTTGGCAGCCATCTTGGGACCAATATACATGATAGCACCTCATTAAAAAACATTGCAGTTAATAGAAGGTTTTAAGACTTTAGTTACATTATAAATCATTTGTTGATGGCACCATCCTCATTTTAGGAATTGTGGTGTGTTCTAAGGTGATTTTACCATGTGAAAAAGCCTTATGCTGTGATATCATGAATCATGTTTGAGAGAAAACTATTTTCTCATGCTTTTCCCACAGAGGTTTGGAAGGTGATCTATAAGCAAAACTGAGAGCATATTTTCTGTAAATTCACATTATCTTTCTCAGTCATGTGAGAATGAAGTCTGACATTCTCAGTAAAACATGTACATACAACAAGGGCAGAGATTGTCAGTTGTTTCCTTTGTGTTCTACTGCAGCTTCCCAGAGTGTTCTAAAGAACAACTACAGCGCTAACAGTCCTACTTATGACAAACGTATGGCACACCTGAAGCCATCTTGGTTGGAATAAAGTGGTAACTCTTAAAACATTTAATTTAAAAAGGAACAAAATGAGGGGGTTCATTTTGCAATAGAAAGTATGATTAGTGCCGCTGAAAGAAAAATTAGGGCACATTTTGAGTGACTTCTCAAATCCTCTTCTATTTCATTAAAAAAAATTCTGACATGCAGACTGGAACATGCACTTTCAATACCAGCAGCAGACTTCCCTGGTGAGCAGTAGCTTTACTACAGTGATCTAATAAGCAACTAGAGTGCTAACATTCTGAATTCATGGCAAATGTGTGACACATCTGAATGCCTTCTTGATGGAATCAAAGTAAAAAACTGAAAGTATTTCCTACTGAGGAGACTGTTGTAAATGAGGAAATTAGGAAACTTCATAACAAATAAGTCTCCCAAGATGGCCACCAGAGATAAAAGAGCCCAAATGTAGCACAAATATCACCCAGATGTAGCACAAGTATAGCCCCAGGACAGAATGTCCCAGAGTGTTCTAAAGATCAACTAGAGTGCTAACAGTCTTACTAATGACAAACGTATTGCACACCTGAAGCCATCATGATTGGAATAAAGTGATAACTCTTAAAACATTTCATTTACAAAGGAACAAAATGAGGGGGTTCATTTTGCCATAGAAATTATTATTAGTGCTGCAGAAAGAAAAATTACGGCACAATTTGACTTCTCAAATCCTCTTCTATTTCATAAAAGAATTCTGACATGCAGACTGAAACATGCACTTTGAATACCAGCAGCAGACTTCCCTGGTGAGCAGTAGCTTTACTACAGTGATCTAATGAGCAACTAGAGTGCTAACATTCAGAATTTATGGCAAATGTGTGACACATCTGAATGCCTTCTTGATGGAACCAAAGTAAAAACCTGAAAGTATTTCCTACTGAGGAGACTGCAGTAAATGAGGAAATTAGGAAACTTCATAACAAATAAATCTCCCAAGATGGCCACCAGAGACTAAAGAGCCCAAATGTAGCCCAAATATCACCAAGGTGTAGCCCAAGTATAGCCCAATGACAGAATGTCCCAGAGTGTTCTAACGAACAACTAGAGCACTAACAGTCTTACTTATGACAAAAGTATGGCACACCTGAAGCCATCTTGATTGGAATAAACTGGTAACACTTAAAACATTTAATTTAAAAAGGAACACAATGAGGGGGTTCATTTTGCCATAGAAATTATGATTAGTGCTGAAGAAAGAAAAATTAGGGCACATTTTGAGTGACTTCTCACATCCTCTTCTATTTCATTAAAACATTCTGATATGCAGACTGAAACATGCACTTTTAATACCAGCAGCAGACTTCCGTGGTGAGCAGTAGCTTTACTACAGTGATCTAATGAGCAACTAGAGTGCTAACTTTCAGAATTTATGGCAAATGTGTGACATATCTGAATACCTTCTTGATGAAATCAAAGTAAAAAACTGATAGCATTTCCTACTGAGGAGACTGCAGTAAATGAGAAAATTAGGAAACTTCATAACAAATAAATTTCCCAAGATGGCCACCAGAGACAAAAGAGCCCAAGTGCAGCACAAATATCACCCAGATGTAGCCCACATGTAGCCCAATGACAGAAGTGTGCAAAACACTTATTTTTTTGTGTATTTGCAGTTTTATATAGTGCAGACTTGTCAGGTATTGGAGTGCTTTACATGAGCATTGGTTACATCACACAAGATCAAATTCATTTTGGTTGTAGACATGGGGAGATTTAGTGATTTGACCAGAATCACAGAATGTTGAGCTGAAGCAGAAACTCCAACCTGGTTCCCCAGTTGCAATGTCTGCAGCTCTGGAAGCAACACCACATCCTCTCCCCTAGGTGCAACATTTAATCAAGTGGTCAACTGGATAAAAAAAACATAAAGAGTACAAATAATTTAAAAGTTCTTTGTCGCTATTTGAAAACTCAGAAAATATGTCCTCATTTTAGTTTTTTAGAGCACTAACCATAATTTTGATGCAAATAAGACCCTCTCATGCATGCAATTTCTGAAGGAAATACTCTAGGTATTACAGTTTTGATTACATCAAGATGACGTCAGGCGTTCCACACTTTTGTAATAAATATAGAATGTTAGCAATCTAGTTGTTCATTGGGATACTGTTGAGAGGCAGAGGCCAGGGGCACGGACTCTGAAAATTGAAGGCAGGTAGGAGAGTGCAGAGGCAACAATTTGACCACACTGGGCAGGCAGGAAGGGCAGTAGCAGCACAACAGACTATGGAGGGCAATGGAAAGGGGGGCAGGGGCAACAAACCAACAATGCAGGACTGGCAAGAGAGGCTGTGGCAATATAATAGACCATTGTGGGCAGAAGGAAGAGGCAGTGGTAGTACAACCATACATGCCAACAGACCCGTTTCAGCCAGGAAACGTCCAATGTTTTTAAGCTCAAATGGGCTTTATTTGATCTGTCTCCTGTCTACAATCTCCTCTTTTTCAATGTAACTCAAAGGGGAAAATCAATACCCCAGTTTTTTTTCAAAATCTCCCTCTTACCAAGTTCAAAATGTTCGCAAGTATGGTACATTGGATCATGGTAGGCAGGAGGAATTGGGGTAGGGACATGGACTCTGACAACAGAGGACAGGAGGGACATGGAGAGGTGCACCAAACTGACCCTACAGGGCAGGCATCAGGATTTGCAGCAGCACAATACACCACACAGCGCATGCGGGACGGGAGTGCAGCAAAACAATCCATAGAAAGCAATAGGGAGGGGACAGGACCATGCACATGGACTACAGAGAACAGAGGGTAAAGAGGCAATGGTAGCTAGCTGACCATAATGGACAGACAGGAGAGGAAGCTGCAGCATAACAGACCATAAAGGGCAGGAGGGACGGATCAGGGGCATTAAAATGGAACAGATAAGCCAGGAGGGAGGGAATAGGGGTCTGCACATGGAAACAGGGCTGGGGGCATGGGGGCAGGACAGGAGCAGCAAGATGACCATGGAGGTCAGGCAGGACGGGCACTAGAAACAAGACACACCATGGAGATCAACAATGAGACTATGATGGCATACACACAGACCATGGAGGGAAGGTGGGAGGGGGTCAGGGGCAGCTAGCTGACCACACAAGAAAGGTGGGAGGGGCCATGGCAGCACAGAAGACCATGCATGGCAAGCGGGAGGGTTAGTGGCAGCACAATGGCTATGATGGGCAAGAAGGAGAGTGCAGGGGCATGCACAAAGGACCATGGAGGATAGAAGGGAGGGTCAGGACCTGGGCACAGACAAGAGAGTTCAGGGGAAGGGGCCTCACAACAGACCGCGCGGGGCAGGCAGGAGGAGCAGTTGCAGCACAACAGACCAGGGAGGGCAGAAGGGTGTGGCAGTAAAATGGACCATGGAGGACAGGAGGAAGGGGATAGGTTCATGGCATGTGGACAGGCAGGGTGGAGGTGGCAGGGACAGGTTACAGTCATCTGACAATTCTAGGCAGGTGGGAGGGGAGTGGCAGCTCAACAGAACACTCAGAGTAGATAGGAGTGGCAGGTCCATGGAACATGGTGGGCAAAAAGGATGGAGCAGGGGCATGCACAAAGACATCGGAGGGCAGGGGGAAGGAGAATAGGGGCAGCAAGCTAAGCACAGAGGCTAAGCAGGAGGTCAATGATGGGCCATAGAATTGGGCAATGGAGGGCAGGAGGAGTGGACTGGTACATCATGCTAAATGGAGGGCAGTGGCAGCACATCAGACCATGCATGGCAGGAGGGAGGAGGCTAGTCCATGGATTCAGACAACAGAAGATAGGGAGGAGGTGGATGGGGCAGCAAGCTAACTGTTCACAGAAGGTGGGTTTTAGGAACTTTATTGTTTTTAAAATGTGTGTCTGTGCGAACTACTAAAAATATGAACAAGTATGCAGCATAATCTCACTTTTATTCAGGAAGAAGAGGACGTTTGTGACTGTGACTCCGGGCTCACTTGGCAGAAACACCCCCTGACCCTCCACCCCCCATCGCAAAATGTAATGCCCATGAAAAGGGTAGGTGGATGCAGTGTTATATAGAACATAGTCCTGAGAGCACGATTGAAAATGAAAACTAGATATAGTATATGGTATAAACTATGCACCAAAATGTGTGATATAAGATGAACCGGGGCGTGAAATATAATATGCAATACATTGTGCACAATGACAGATACATTGGAGAGCGCAAGATAGCACAGGCACTAGCGCGTGCTATGCGATATGCGCCTTGGAGTGTAATATGCACAGGGCAGTGTTGTGTAACCTAACTAGTCTCTAAAGTTGTAATATAAAATATGTGCTGGGGAGTGTAACGTTGCATATGCACTGTGACAAAGATATGGATCCCAGATTGTAATATGTATGGCATAGCGCTGTGCGTTATAACATAGGCATAGAGGAAGGCACGTTAGATGGGGCAATATAACCCGTGCGAAGGCAAGCGTGGCATGACATATTCACGGGGTGGTGTTACAGTGCACACGGGCTAGAGAGTGTCATAGCATACGCACTAGCTGGTGGAATACAACACAGAGGTGTGAGGCACTTGGCGGGCACTGGTGGGTGTAACACAGCATTGGGCTCAGCCAGGAGCACGCTGTGACTCTCAAGTGAGGTTCGTCTCCTTTCCAGAGAGTAAAATAAAAAGTATTACACATCCGGCGGTGGATGTGTATTTTATTAACCGTGAGGGGGATTTCTTGCATAGTTTGGTCGAATTTTTGTCGAATCCCCTTTGAATGGCTTGGTGTGCGTGTATATTTATTGTGCCCGTCAATAGCTACCCATGTTTGTATAAATAAACAACAAGGGTGTCTACTTGGAGAGTACCCACCGGCGGGGGCGCCGGGATTAGGCACGGTAGGGCGTCAGACACGTCAGAGCTTCACTAGCGGTGTAAATAAATTCCATGTGGATTCATTCTATGCATAGTCGCCTTTTAATGAATGTCACGCAAATCGTCATGGTGATAGGTACGTACGGTTTGTCCAGCATGTCCTATGTGTTTCTATAAATATATATATTTTTTAAATAATAAAAAACAAAGGCCGGCACCGGGGGATGGGGTCCCCGGGGCCATAAGTGGCCTGAGGAGGGGGGCAACGCAGCCCCCTCCTAAAGATTTTTTTTTTAAAAAGGCCATGACCCGGGGGTTGGGGTCCCCGGGGCCGATTAAGGCCTTGGGAGGGCCAAATTAATTTTTTTCAACAAAAAAATTAGGGTGCAGGCCCTGGGGATGGAGTCCCCAGGGCCAGTAAATTAGAAAAAGAAGGGGGGCCACACAGCCCTCCTTCTTAAAAAAATAAAATAAATAAACGCCCCCTCCTTGCAGCATTCTGCAAACGCACCCCCTGGCCAGTTGTAAGTTGGGGAATTAATTCCCCTTCAATACTGAGGGTCCCTGAGGGCCAACTAGCCCAACAGGTATCTCCAGTATGCACCAGGGAGCTGCGTTGCAGACAGGTGTTCGGAGGCCACGCCCCTTTTTACACCTCTATGCAACGCAGCTCTGTGGTGCTTACTGAAGGTACCTAGTGGGCTAGTTTGACCCTTGGAACCCTTAGGATTCAAGGGGACTTAATCTCTCAACTTAGAACAGCCACAGGGCGCGTTTACACAGTAGTGAAGGGAGGGGATGGGGTCTGAGGTAACATGTGCAAACATGCCCTGTGGCGCCTTTTAAGTTGGGGAAATAATTCCCTTTCAATCCTGAGGGACCCTGGGGGCCAACTAGCCCACCAGGTGCTTCCAGTAAGTGCCACTGCTCTGCGTTGCAGAGAGGTGGTGCAGGCCGTGCCACTTTTTACACCTCTCTGCAATGGCGCTTACTGGACGTACCTAGTGGGCTAGTTGGACCCTAGGGACCCTCAGGATTCAAATGAAGTTATTCTCCCAACCAAAAAACGGCCACAGGGCGTGTTTACACAGTGGTGAAGGGAGGGGACGGGGCCTGAGTTAACGTGTGCAAACAAGCCCTGTGGCGCGTTTTAAGTTGGGGAAATAATTCCCCTTCAATTCTGAGGGACCCTGGGGCCCAACTAGCCCGCCAGGTGCTTCCAGTAAGCGCCACTGTGCTGCATTGCAGAGAGGTGGTCTAGGCCGTGCCCCTTTTTACATCTCTCTGTAACGTAGCTCTGTGGCGCTTACTGGAGGTACCTAGTGGTCTAGTTGGACCCTAGGGACCCTCAGGATTCAAGGGGACTTAATCTCCCAACTTAAAACGGCCACAGGGCGTGTTTACACAGTGGGGAAGTGAGGGGACGGGGCCTGAGGTGACGTGTGCAAACACGCCCTGTGGCGTGTTTTAAGAGGCAGTTTTAATCCCCTGCCCTATTATATACTAGGGGCTTACAGAGGAGGTCATGCTGATCACAGGGGGACCCCAACGCATAGTGTTCCCTAGTGTATGTAGGTGTTTTCACTGTATTCTGAGTGTCTTTTAACATAGCACTGGCTCTAGGACTGGTTAGTCAGACTCAGTTACCACCAGTATCCGTTTGAAAAAGTTGAGGGTACAGGATGATTTTGCAACAAGGCTTCTTTCTGCTCTTCTGTTTGTTCTTTCTGCACGTTATCCTTCTTCCTGCACTTTTCTTCGTCTTTGAGGATTTATGTTGCTTCTTTCTGCATTTCTTTTTTTTCTTTCTGTGCGTTTTTTCTTCTTTCTTCACATGTCCTATCTCTGTAGGCATAGTTAGAAATTAGCATTTAAAAAACCTTTGAAATTCACTGAAAAAACCATAGGTTTCAGGCACGTTATAGTTAGGAATTAGCATTTAAAAAACCTTAGAAATTCACTCAAAAAACCATAGGTTTCAGGGGCGTTATAGTTAGCTGGACTTTTCACTCGTACAAAACCATTAAAATTCCCCCGTTATAGTTAGGTCAGCTAACTATAACTCGCGCGCCCGCAATGCACTGCTGATGACATCACATATTACATCACTCATGACATGGTCAGTGACATGACTCATGACATCATTGATGACATCTCAAATGACATCACTGATGACATCACTGATTACATCATCCAGTGAATGTGTGTTTTTCTGAAAATTACATATGTTTTATATATGTATATCTCAAGGTCGATGGAAGAATAAATGGGTATATAAGTGTCTAAATGGATGATTTGTTTTTGAAAAATTGATTGTATAACTGATTAAGTGTACCTTAGAGAATACATGGCTTAGTGAGTATTGTTTAAATATGTAAATATCTGTATACACTTTGTGTATAAGTGGCTGCATGGGTTGGTGAGTAGCTACATGAGTGTCTATATAGGTTATTAGTTGGTTTTTTGAGTATCAGTATGAGTGTCTGAGTGTCTGTATGGTTCGGTGGGGGGTATTACGTAGTGCATAGGTGCATGAATGAGTGACTCACTGTTTGTATGTGTTGAAAACAGCATGTGTGCAGGACTGTATGGGTGGATGAGTGTGTGCATGGGTGTGTTAGTGAGTGAATGACTGTCTCAATAGTGTCTTTATGAGTAACTACATATGTTTTAAACTAGTATATGTGACTATTGGTGTATATAAGTGAATATATGTGAGAGTGAGAGATTGAAAGAGTTCCTGTATGAATAAGTATGTGATTGTTTAAAAGACTAAGTATGTGTAAGTTTCTGTAGAAGTAAGTGTGGTGGTGTGTGTATAACTGTATATGCAAGTAAATGGATGTTTGATTCTTTATTAGCATGAGTGACTATGTGTGTGAGTAACTCTATGGATGAGTGGCGGTGTAACAGGATGTATAGGTGTATAAGTACATATGATGAGTGAGTACATGTATGAGCGACTGTATAGGACTGTTGGTGAATGAGTGGATGTGTATATATATATGAAGACAAACTCCAGCTTATGAAAGTCTCGAAGTAGACAGAAGCTTTCAAGCAGGAAACGGACGCCCATTCATTAGTGCTGTTTCTGTTTATTTAGTGCAGAAATGCTGCCATGACGAGTTTCGGGCTCACAAGACCTTGATCACATGACATGCCATTATCCATTTCTCCCTTTTTAAAGTGCAAGTGCAGATAAACGACCATGAAGACAGACTACAAGTACAAATGCAAAAATAATATGTGAATATTTCTGCGTCAAGACTGGGATTGTAAACATATTCAATGACTGTATAAATACAACAGATTAATAAATGTCACTATCATACTAGTTCCAAGTTGTATTAAAGTGGCAATTACCATTTTTAAGATCAATTATGACAATAGTTAATAAAAACTTATTATACATTGATAAAACATGGGCACATAGTACATTGGTTAACTTATGATTGCTAACGATAAGACGAGAAATAAGAGAGCAATAAGGTGGACATTCGACAGAAATTGTAAATAAAACACTCAAATTGGAAACAGTTATATGTAACCTTATTTACAATTGCTCTCTATTTTCGAAAATGTTCAGTTGTTCCATATCAATAAACCATTGGTATAGTTTGAAGGTCGTTAGATTTTATAAAGTGTGAAATAGTGTGCTACACCTAGATAAAGTGCATAAGTGCTTAGAACTGTTTTAAAATTTAAAAAACAGTTAAAAAACAATTTGGGTGATTAAAACATCATATTCCTTTTAAAAAACAGGGAAGGAAAACTGAATTGCAAGGAGTCAGCTGGGATGCAAAGAACACCTGATTGGAGATTGGGATGGCATTAATCAAAACCAACTATTATTTATCACTACTGTGGACTTATAGTTGGTAACCCCCATTTGTGAATTATAACTTTAGAGCCAGGTATGCAGATCTTCCGTTGTATTTAAACCATTCGGATTTTTACTATCGAACTCTAAAACGTATTTTGTCTCCAATTTCCTCAAGTGAGCCTCTCTGTTTCCCCCTCTCCTTAAGGGTGGTATAGAGTCCACAACATAGTATTTAAGATCTTGTACATTGCTGTTGTGGACTTCTTTCATATGGCGGGCCACCGGGTAGCTCGGATCTGAGTTGGCAATAGCTCTAGTATGTTGGAGAATTCGCTTGTGGACTTGCAGCTTCGTGCTGCCAATATATTTCAATCCACAAGCACATTCTAACACATAAATTGCGTATTCTGATTTGCATGACAACGAATTAGAGATTGTGTTAGGGGCTGAATTGAAAGGGGTTGAAAAAGTGTTTTTGTTTAAACCCAATTTGCAAGCTTTGCATGTAGAACATTTCTTGAAACCTCTGGGACAAGTTAGCCAATTCTTATTCACAGAGATTTCTGGACTGCTTTTGACTAGAAAATCACTTGAAGATGGAGCTTTTCTGTATGTAATGACAGGATTAGTCGAGAGATGTTCACCAATTGTTGGATCATTGCGCACTATATGCCAATTCTTTCTTATTACATGACTAATTGCATCTCTTTGTTTGTTATATGTCATAATCAGTCTTGGATTAGAAAGCTCCATTGTGTGTTTACTAGGATAAGAAGAAAGTTCATTTTTGGGTTTGGGAATCAGCAAATCATCTCTGCATAATTGATTGGTTTTCTTTATGGCCGCAGAGATTGTGTGGATGGAATAGCCCCTCGCTAAAAAGTGATTTTTGCACTCTTCTTGTGCGAGGACAAGATCCTCGTCTCTGCTGCAAATTCTACGTATACGCAGCATTTCCCCATACGGAATGCTGTGTATGGTATGTTTTGGATGGAAGCTAGATGCGTGTAGGATGGTGTTACCCGCTGTTGGTTTACGATATAATCTAGTCTCCAGTGTGTCATTATTTATAAAAACCTCAACATCTAAAAAGTAAACCGATTGCTTACTGATGGTATATGTAAGATGTAGGTTTATGTCATTGTCATTAAGTTTGGTAATGAAAGCTTCTGCAGTTTCTGTATTGCCATGCCAAATCAGAAACAGGTCGTCTATGTATCTGACCCATTTGATTATATGTTTGTTGAGAATGTCCTCATGTAGGGCGTGTACTATTTCCTCCTCCCACCACCCCAAATGGAGGCAGGCGTAGCTGGGCGAAAAACTTGCCCCCATAGCCACACCTCGTATTTGGTGGTAGATTTGGTTCTGGAACAGGAAAAAGTTATTGTTCAGGCAAAATTCAGTTAAAGTTATTAACATTTTGTTATGATTAAAAAACTGGATTGGGCGCCTGTCCAAAAAGTATTTTAGAGCTCGCATACCATCCTTGTGGTGTATACTTGTATATAAACTTGAAACATCTATAGTTATTAATAGATAGTCATTACACCATTGACAATCATGGATTTGTGTTAAAAAATCTGTGGTATCTTGTATGAAAGATGGTAGGGCTCTAACATACTCCTGTAGAAATGAGTCAATATATATAGAGATATTCTCCAGCAGACTTTGTTTAGCCGAGATGATGGGTCTTCCCGGAGGTTTCTTAATGTCTTTGTGAATTTTCGGGATGAAGTAGATGACAGGCGTGACAGGGTAATCCTTTTCTAGGAATTTGTATTCATCCATGTTGATAAGCCCTGCACTTTTCCATGCTAATAGACGTTTGAAAAGTTCATTCTGTGCTGCTAGTATGGTTAATTTGTTGCTTAATTTGTAGCACGACCTGTCGTTTAGTTGGAACATAGCTTCTTCCAGGTATAGGTTCTTGGGCCAAAGCACGACATTACCCCCTTTATCCAAGTTTCTTATGATGAGGGAATCATTTTTTTGTAATTTATTAATCAATTGATGATACTGATGCTGGCGTGCTTTTTGATGTTTAGAAGTAACCCAGATTTTATGGTTGAGCTTTTTTATTTCGTTTAGGACCACTTCATTGAATACGTCAATGGAATCACGTGGTAGAATAGTGACGAAAGTTGATTTTAATTTTAAACCAGAATTGATGGTGGCATTGGTTGCAATGGCTTGTTGCTCCAAGATTTGGTTTATATTTTGTGAATCCAACGTAGGAGATATATTCAGTTCTAGAGCCTGCATGTTACACAGAAGGGCAGTATCTGATACAGCCAATGGTTGAGGCACTTCTTGCATTCCAGAACTCGGAGTCATAGGAGCTAATTTGGATTGTTGTAAGCTATGAAATTTTTTCAATTTAAATTTCCGTATATATTTATAAACGTCCACCCTAGTTTGTGTATACTGGAAATTAGATTCAGGACAATATGATAATCCCAAGGATAGCAATTGTTGTTCAGCCTCACTTAGGGTGACTTCAGAAAGATTGATGACAGATTTTTCATTGGGCAATTTAGAATTTATTTCTGCTTCCAATTCTTTCTTGCCGGTTTCTTGTTGTTGTTGCATTGAGGACGCGTTGATTCGCTTGCGCCTTGCTCGACGTCTTTCCCTACGTTTGATATTCCTCCTTTTCCTCCTCTCATGTTTGTATTTCTTGGACGTAGATTGAAGCGTCGTTCTTCTTGTAAAAAAACGATCTCTTCACTTAGTGAATGTTTAGAAGTACCGGAGGTTGTGGCCCCCCTAGATTGCTCCGCATCTGATTCGCTGTCAATAGCCGAGCTGAGGTCTGATACTGATGACGCTATTGGTGTTCCAGATCTTTGCCCCGCTCTGTTGTCTTGACTTATTTGAAATCTCACTGCTTTGCGCGTCATTTTGACAGCGTCATATTTGCGAGCAAAAGTGAAGATTTGTGTCTCTTTCATAGTCTAGTTTGTCACGTTGAAATTTGTATGTTTTTCGTTTTTTTATTTTTTTATTATGTCCTCTCCCTTCTTTAGTCTCATGCTCATTTCTTCTCGTAATTTTGACAAGCCGGTGCTTGCTTCCAAGGCCACAATCTGCTCATTAATCTCATCGATTTTGCTTTGTAATTCCACTCTGTCACTATCAGTGTATTTAATTAGGATACACATCAGGTTCTTAGAAGCCTCTAAGTTGCTTTCCGCCCACTCCCGCAACATGCTCGGATTCGGATTTTCATAACTTGGAGTGAGCATGATGTGGAGACCTCGCGGGATTCTGCCTACTTCCAGATATTTTGACAGGGACCTATGCTCCCACCATTTCGCTTGCTCAGTTTTCATGAGCTTCTCCAATTGCTTATACTGTTCTATTAAACTTGAGGGCTGGCTATGCATTCCTGTGTCAAATGCTGGCATCTGTGCTTGGGAACCGGGGCTCTCGGTGAACATAGCATCCGCAGCTTCCTCCCTGCTACGCAGCATGTCGGCAGACATTTTCACTTTGCAGTTTCTAAATTCACGCGAGTTTCGGTAGTTGCCTTACTCGCAGCACACCTCTCACCAGACAATCTTGCCATCTCCTACCTCTTGCGGCGCTCCTTGAGCTCGTACGCGTCCTTCGACCCGGCCGGCTCCGCTTCACCGCAGTCAGTTGGTAGTTCTGCCGTCTGGGGATTACAGGACCTTTTCTTCACGGAAAGGAGTTGCTTCTGGTTCAAGAACCGAATTCGGCTTCACGGCCTGTTACCACGTCGAGAGGAGGTCCGCTAATCCAAGTAAGCCACCTTGGAAAAATATGAAGACAAACTCCAGCTTATGAAAGTCTCGAAGTAGAAAGAAGCTTTCAAGCAGGAAACTGACGCCCATTCATTAGTGCTGTTTCTGTTTATTTAGTGCAGAAATGCCGCCATGACGCGTTTCGGGCTCACAAGCCCTTGATCACATGACATGTCATTATCCATTTCGCCCTTTTTAAAGTGCAAGTGCAGATAAATGACCATGAAGACAGACTATAGGTCTGTCTTTTAAAATACCATTTCACTGAAAAAACCTTAGGTTTCAGACATGTTATAATTAGCAATTAGCATTTAAAAAACCTTTGAAATTAACTGAAAAACCATAGGTTTCAGACATGTTATAGTAAGGAATTAGCATTTAAGAAACCTTAGAAATTCACTGAAAAAACCATAGGTTTCAGACATGTTATAGTTAGGAATGAGCATTTAAAAAACCTTAGAAATTCACTGAAAAAACCATAGGTTTCAGGGGTGTTATAGTTAGCTGGACATTTCACTCGTACAAAACCATTGAAATTCCTCTGTTATAGTTAGTTCTACTAACTATAACTCGCGCGCCCGCAATCCACTGGTGATGATGTCACATATTACATCTACTAGACGATGTCATCAGTGATGTCATTTGAGATGTCATCAGTGATGTCATCAGTGATGTCACTGACCATGTCATGAATGATTTACCCTATGGTTTTTTCAGTGAATTTCAAAGATTTCTTAAATGACAATTTTTAAATGTAATAATAGTTATATTTATTTTTTTATACTGATTTTCGAAAAAAATTTAACAATTTATTCTTACATATTTTATTTTTAAAATTATATTATATATTTTTAATATAAATGGAATTTCTGTTTTCAAATATTGAAACTCTAATTTGTTTTTGTTTTATATATTTTTAAAATATATTTATATTATTTTCTTTATTGTTTTTTGTTTAAATTTTTTTGGGGAGTGGCGCACCCAAAGCAGTTTTTTCTCGATCGCTGCGCGGAAACTAGCCGCTATTCTAGGATTGTTGTGTAGGATCTGTGTAGGATGTGCAATGGGTGTGTATTTTCCTGCGCTATTGCTATGTGACTGCAGGCGCATATGCAACACATACGTATTACTTTATACGATGCTCGCGCACTTGCACGTGATGTCATATACATGTTTGATGCATTAGGAGTCGCGCACCCAGCTTTTGCACACCAGGGGGCCGCACTGAGCGCCACGCTGGGTGCGCGACTCCTAATTTGCCCATAAAAAAACAATTAGCACCTATCACTAATTTCTATTCTCCCCGGGGACCCCATCCCCCGGGGCTTATATACAACGTTGGGGATCGTTTTGCACACTTCTGTCATTGGGCTACATGTGGGCTACATCTGAGTGATATTTGTGCTGCATTTGGGCTCTTTTGTCTCTGGTGGCCATCTTGGGAGATTT
The DNA here is from genome assembly GCF_964204655.1 of Triturus cristatus. Lineage (NCBI taxonomy): Eukaryota > Metazoa > Chordata > Amphibia > Caudata > Salamandridae > Triturus > Triturus cristatus. The sequence continues at coordinate 167,506,833 of NC_140588.1, read as the reverse complement.
ATTTGTTATGAAGTTTCCTAATTTCCTCATTTACTGCAGTCTCCTCAGTAGGAAATGCTTTCAGTTTTGTACTTTGATTCCATCAAGAAGGTATTCAGATATGTCACACATTTGCCATAAATTCAGAATGTTAGCACTCTAGTTGCTCATTAGATCACTGTAGTAAATCTACTGCTCACCAGGGAAGTCTGCTGCTGGTATTGAAAGTGCATGTTTCACTCTGCATGTCAATATTTTTTCACGAAATAGAAGAGGATTTGAGAAGTCACTCAAAATGTGCCCTAATTTTTCTTTCTGCAGCACTAATCATACTTTCTATGGCAAAATGAACCCCCTCATTTTGTTCCTTTTTAAATTAAATGTTTTAAGAGTTACCACTGTATTGCAATCATGATGGCTTCAGGTGTGCAATACGTTTGTCATTAGTAAGACTGTTAGCACTCTAGTTGTTCTTTAGAACACTCTGGGACATTCTGTCATTGGGCTATACTTGGGCTACATCTGGGTGATATTTGTGCTACATTTGGGCTCTTTTGTCTCTGGTGGCCATCTTGGTAGACTTATTTGTTATGAAGTTTGCTAATTTCCTCATTTACAACAGTCTCCTCAGTAGGAAATACTTTCAGTTTTTTTACTTTGATTCCATCAAGAAGGTATTCAGATATGTCACACATTTGCCATAAATTCAGAATGTTATCACTCTAGTTGCTCATTAGATCACTGTAGTAAAGCTACTGCTCACCAGGGAAGTCTGCTGCTGGTATTGAAAGTGCATGTTTCAGTCTGCATGTCAGAATGTTTTAATGAAATAGAAAAGGATTTGAGAAGTCACTCACAATATGCCCTAATTTTTCTTTCTTCAGCACTAATCATAATTTCTATGGCAAAATGAACCCCCTCATTGTGTTCCTTTTTAAATTAAATGTTTTAAGTGTTGCCAGTTTATTCCAATCAAGATGACTTCAGGTGTGCCATACTTTTGTCATAAGTAAGACAGTAAGTGCTCTAGTTGTTCTTAAGAACACTCTGGGACATTCTGTCATTGGGCTATACTTGGGCTACATCTGGGTGATATTTGTGCTACATTTGGGCTCTTTTGTCTCTGGTGGCCATCTTGGGAGACTTATTTGTTATGAAGTTTCCTAATTTCCTCATTTACTGCAGTCTCCTCAGTAGGAAATACTTTCAGTTTTTTACTTTGGTTCCGTCAAGAAAGCATGCAGATGTGTCACACATTTGCCATAAATTCTGAATGTTAGCACTCTAGTTGCTCATTAGATCACTGTAGTAAAGCTACTGCTCACCAGGGAAGTCTGCTGCTGGTATTCAAAGTGCATGTTTCAGTCTGCATGTCAGAATTTGTTAATAAAATAGAAGAGGATTTGAGAAGTCAAATTGTGCCGTAATTTTTCTTTCTGCAGCACTAATCATACTTTCTATGACAAAATGAACCCCCTCATTTTGTTCCTTTTTAAATTAAATGGTTTATGAGTTACCACTTTATTCCAATCAAGATGGCTTCAGGTGTGCAATACGTTTGTCATAAGTAGGACTGTTAGCGCTCTAGTTGTTCTTTAGAACACTCTGGGAAGCTGCAGTAGAACACAAAGGAATCAACTGACAGTCTCTGCCCTTGTTGGATGTACATGTTTTACTGACGAATGTCAGACTTCATTCTCACATGACTGAGAAGATAATGTGAATTTACAGAAAATATGCTCTCAGTTTAGCTTATAGATCACCTTCCAAACCTCTGTGGGAAAAGCATGAGACAATAATTTTCTCTCAAACATGATTCATGGTATCCCAGCAGAAGGCTTTTTCACATGGTAAAATCATCTTATCACAATTCCTAAAATGAGTATGATACCATCAACAAATGATTTATAATGTAACTAATGTTTTTAAACCTTCTATTAACTGCAATGCCTTTTAATGAGGTGCTATCATGTGTATTGGTCCCAAGATGGCTGCCAACACTTCTTGGATGAAGTGCTGACAGCTAATCAGATCTCACTATGAGATGTGTGGTTGGGCTCCGCCCAGATATATATGTGATTTTACTTTTGATTTTCTCAGGAACTTCTGAACGAATTTACACCATTTAACCAAAAGGCACGAGTGTGAACCAAGGGCTACCTCTTTGCCAAATTTGGTGTAATTCCGTTCATCAGTTCGGGCTGTACCTGCGATTAAAGGTTCCTATCGAAAATTGCATGGGGAAAACACGTTTTGGGTCCCCCCTATTTTCTCGGCCCCTACTTGATGAATCACCCCGAGACTTTTAGGATAGGAGCGGACCGGAGTGCCCCACCAGTTTTGAAAGTTTTGTGAAGATTCGTCAACCGGCGCCAAAGTTATTCCAAATAGAATGTTGCGGATTTCCTATGGATAATAGGTCCTAACTATAACTATCTACTGGCGACTGCCAGGAGGTAATATATATATATATATATATATATATATATATATATATATATATATATATATATATATATATATGGTCACTGAAAAAAACAAAGGTTTCAGGCTCGTTATAGTTAGGAATTAGCATTTTAAAAACCTTAGAAATTCACTGAAAAAACCATAGGTTTCAGGAGCGTTATAGTTAGCTGGACATTTCACTCGTACAAAACCATTGAAATTCCCCCGTTATAGTTAGTTCAGCTAACTATAACTCGCGTGCCTGCAATGCACTGCTGATGACGTCACATATTACATCACTCATGACATTGTCAGTGACATCACTCACACTCATACAATAGATGCCTTAGTATCTGAACGCAATAATCTTAATGCTGTGAATTTTGTCTGGTACCCAAAGAACGACAAATTGGGGACAGCCATATGCTACGTTGGGTTCTATATGCAGGACATACGAATAACATGTGGGCCAAGGATTCGGGGTATACAAGACAAGCGGGGCACAGAGTATCATTTGACATGTTCCATTTGGCCGAAAAAGTCCTTATTGGTAGGGAGCCAATTCTAAATTGAAAAAAGAGTTTTCTGTCGTGAGGCTTAGTTATTATGTCCCAGTAAGGTTCCAGCTTTTGTAGTGGCTTTAAGTCCAGGAAATGCCCTGTTAGTGTTGAGGGGACACTACTTCTAACAATGTTATCACTCACCCAGCCCAAATATCTTTCCTTCAATAATATTTTTGAAGGAAATGGAATGCTTTCTGGGTTCTCCCATAGTGTTGCCATACCTATACTTAACAGAATCAATGTAACTTCCTTCTGCCATTTGATTTTTTTTTATGATCTGACCTCATTAGATCTTTAAGGCCAGCAGCGTAAGAAGATAATTTCGGGGTAGACCAGATTCGCCTCCAGTAAAGCAATGGGCGCAATCTGGCTATATCGGCCAGTGCCTTCCTACCTAGGTCATGAAGTAGTGGGCGAACAGGGGTGCTTTGTGGAAGATTGGTTATCTTCCGAAAGAACACATTTTCCACTGTGGTTAGATTGGTGAGAGTATTGAAGCCCCAAAGCTCTGCCCCATACAACACAAAAGTAACAACTTTGTGTTGTATATTTCCAAGACTGGACTAACTGGTTTAGTTAAAGAAGCAGTAAACTCTGTTTGTAGAGTGCCTGACAGTTGTCGGACCTTCAGCGTGGCTATGTCTAACTGCTTATTCCTTCTCATATCTCCCTGCATTATAACTCCCAGGTATGTTATGTTAACTTCAGTTTATATAGCGCCAACTCACCTACAGGTCTCTAGGCGCTTAGACCGATAACCAACAGAGATGTTTCAAGCAGAAAAAAGGCAATGGAAAGACCTTGTAGAAAAGCTATTTAGGTAGGCCGAAAGCCTCCTTAAAAAGAAGTGTTTTTAACTGTTTCCTGAAACAAAGGAGATTTCCTTCTCTCCGAAGAGGTTCTGGTAACCTATTCCATAACTGTGGAGCCAAAACCGAAAAGGATCTTCCTCCTTTAGTTGACAACTTATATCGAGGACAAGCCAACAACTGAGCGTCGCAAGATCTAAGAATTCGTTTAGGTTTATAGAGCTCCAAACGTTCTTTAACCCTTTCGCTGCGGCGGGAATTCCGCCGCAGAGCTGGGGGGTGCGGGGGGCAGCGCGGTGGCGCTGTGCTCATGACGGAGCCTCTCCGTCATGAGCCACGGTTGAGCTGTGCTCATGACGGAACGGTTCCGTCATGACTCCGCCCAGTTGCGTTGTCCCCCCGCACAGGCGGGGAAACAGCGCCGCGTAGGCGGAGTGGCCGCCAACGGCCGTGACATGACGGAACCGCTCCGTCATGAGCACACGGCAACCGTGGCTCATGACGGAGCGGCTCCGTCATGAGCGGGGAAGGGGTTAATGTATGTAGGAGCCTGTCCATAGATTGCCTTATGGGCCATACATAGGCTCTTGAACTCCACTCTCTGCTCAATAGGGAGCCAGTGTAACTTGAGCAGTAAAGATGAGGCTTGAGTTCTTCTAGGGAGCCTAAAAATCAATTGCGCCGCATCATTCAGAACAACCTGCAATCTGTTGGTCAAAGACTTGGGCAAACCTAAGTAGAGGGCATTCCCATAATCCAACCTCGAAATAATTGTAGCAGAGACAACTGTACGAAACATAGGAAGGGAGAAAAAAGGAACTAGCTTGCGCAACTGTCTAATCAAACCAGTACAGATCCCTACAACAGAAGTGATCTGACTGGCCATTGACAACTCATTGTCAATCTTGATACCAAGACTTTTTACTTTTTCGCTTGGTATCGGCGTAGAACCTAATTCCTGGGGCCAATATAGGTCACTCCAAGGTGAAACTGTGGTCGAAACTACTAGTATCTCTGTTTTGTCTGGATTTATTTTCAACAAATTTGTCGTTATCCAGCTGACCGTGTGTCTAAGAATATTTTGAGCGTTGGTTTGTGCCATAGCCGTATTATCGATACTCAGTAATAACTGAGTATCATTGGCGTAGTTAAACACACGACAACCCATATTGGCTAGAGAGTTAATCAGAGGTTGCAGGTACAGGTTAAACAGTAGTGGGGACAAGGCAGAGCCTTGAGGGACTCCGCACTCCAGAAAACCTACCTCAGAGATACAATCTCCCAGTTGAATCCTCTGTGACCTTCCCTTCAGAAAAGACTGTAGCCATTTAAAAGCCAGGTCCCTAATCCCAAAACGGGCCAATCTGTCCAATAGCAGGGAATGGCTGACAGTATCAAACGCCGCTGATAGATCTAAAAGTATCAGGGCGCTTTGTTTCTTACTGTCAGCCATGCCTCTAAGGTCATCCATCACCGAGAGCATCACCAACTCGGTGCTGTGATGTGCCCGAAAGCCTACCTGACGCTCCTGGAGTAGATGGTGTGACTCCAGGAATAAAGAGAGGGACTTCAGCACATGTTGTTCCAAAACTTTGGACAAAAAAGGCAATTGAGAGATCGGCCTATAATTTTTCAGGATGGTCGGATCGGCTCCTGGCTTCTTTAATAGTGGTTTGACTCGGGCCTTCTTAAGACTCGGTGGTAGGAGGCCAGACTCCAACGAACTATTAAGGAGGGAGATGATATGATCTACTAAAATGGGACACGCCAAACGGAAAACCCTAGGGGGACACGGGTCCGCCGGAGATCCTGACTTGATTCTACTCATAAGCTGTTCAAGGGTTAGGGAATCTATTTCCGGAAACCTTGAGATAGATACTTCCAAAGGTGTTTGAGCTTCCTGTACTAAAGGTGGGCCATTCAAAGTACTATTCTTAATCTCAGAGAGAATGGTTTCCACCTTCTCGAGAAAGAAATATTGAAAAATGTCCACATTTATTGTGGTTTCAGTCGTTTCAGTTTTTTTGCTCAACTCAGTTAGGATTTTAAACGTTTCCTTCTGAGTATTCTCGGCCTGATTTATACGGGTTTCATAAAAGGCTGCTTTTGTTGCCATAATCAACTTTTTATATAAGTTGAGTGAATTTTTGTATTGTTCCCGATCTGTACCTTCCTTTGTTCTCCTCCACTTCCTTTCTAAATGACGGAGCTTTTTTTTATGGTCCCTCAGGAGCGGAGTAAACCACGGGGCCCCTTTTCCTACTCTTTTTACTTTTTGTAGTTTCTCTGGTGCTATCTGATCTATTACTTGACTCAGAGTCCGCGTTATATTCTTATAATCCTGATCTAGATCTCCACTAGGCACCAATAATTGAGCATAATCAGGAAGGATGCTAGTTAAAGATTGCGAATCAACTCTTGTCCACCGACGAACTGTTTTCGTTTTAAAGGTTTTTGGGCCAGGTACCCAGTAATGGGAATCTTGCAGTTCACCATGTGGTGATCCGACCAGATACAGGGTAAAATATCCACCAGATATACCTTGGGATCTGAGGTCCAAATGAGGTCAAGAATATGCCCTTTAATATGCGTAGGGGCATCTACAAGCTGTTTAATGCCAAATGAGGACATAATGTTCTGCAAATGACGAGATGCCAAATCTTTATGGCCTTTATCCCAGTGCATGTTAAAGTCCCCTGTTATCACTATTTTTTGAAATCTTGTGCAAAGGTCAGACATCAGAGAAGCAAATAGATCGTTAAATGCTGACGTAGAATTTGGGGGACGATAAACTGTGAGAATCACAAGGCATGAGTTATTCAAGATAATCTTCACTCCAACAATATCGGATATATCTACGGTCTCGGCCGCTATTTTAACGACCTTTAGATGTTTTTTATAGAGGATTGCAACCCCCCCACCCCTAGTCTTATCGGCGCGATTGTGCCAAACCGCATCGTATTCATCAGGGAGGGTGGCTATGATATCAGGTAAAGAATCATCACCCAGCCGTGTCTCCGTAAGAGTTAAGACATCAATCTCCTCATCCTGAAGGAGTGTAAAGATTTCGAGATAATGCTTGTGAAGCGACCTAGTATTCAAACTAGTCAGCTTTAATGGAGGTGGGTCCGTCCCACACCTCCCACTGGGGACTCGGAGGAGATTCAAATCCTCTAGCCTAGATATGATGGTGGGATCTAACCTCTGCCTATCACTATGTAAACAACGCAGATCTGTGGCCGAAAATACCTGTCGTAGGGCGGGTGGCCGTAGTCCGGAGCCCGACTGAGCGCGGAGGGGCGCAGATGGGCTGAACTCAGGCGTAACTCCGGCGAAAGTTCGGCGAACCCGCTGCGCATCAGCATGACCGCCTTATATGGAGGTCTAGCGTCCTTCTGACGACTAGACCAGCAACAAAGATGGCGCCGCCAGGCGTCCTTCTCTCCCCCCAATATGTCCTCCAAAGTAGTGGAGTTGCACAAGGGACCCGCTAAAAGAGCGGTGAGTTACTGAATTATAGTGCGAGTATAAGGCCTGCAGAATTAAAAACAGGGGAAGACAAAAAAGCAAAATGTAAATAAAATACAAAACCGGGAGGTATTTAAAAGACGCGAATCTTACAGATTACACAATCTCTACTTCCTGCGAGACACAAAATGCGCTCCCACTATCGGTTCAAGGTCCAGGTTACCGCTAAGTTTAACCCGCCTTAAATACAGGTCTAGCGTCCTTCTGACGACTAGACCAGCAACAAAGATGGCGCCGCCAGGCGTCCTTCTCTCCCCCCAATATGTCCCCCAAAGTAGTGGAGTTGCACAAGGGACCCGCTAAAAGAGCGGTGAGTTACTGAATTATAGTGCGAGTATAAGGCCTGCAGGATTAAAAACAGGGGAAGACAAAAAAGCAAAATGTAAATAAAATACAAAACCGGGAGGTATTTAAAAGACGCAAGTCTTACAGATTACACAATCGCTGCTTCCTGCGAGACACGAAATGCGCTCCCACTATCGGTTCAAGGTCCAGGTTACCGCTAAGTTTAACCCGCCTTAACTACAGGTCTAGCGTCCTTCTGACGACTAGACCAGCAACAAAGATGGCGCCGCCAGGCGTCCTTCTCTCCCCCCCAATATGTCCCCCAAAGTAGTGGAGTTGCACAAGGGACCCGCTAAAAGAGCGGTGAGTTACTGAATTATAGTGCGAGTATAAGGCCTGCAGGATTAAAAACAGGGGAAGACAAAAAAGCAAAATGTAAATAAAATACAAAACCGGGAGGTATTTAAAAGACGCAAATCTTACAGATTACACAATCGCTGCTTCCTGCGAGACACGCAATGCGCTCCCACTATCGGTTCAAGGTCCAGGTTACCGCTAAGTTTAACCCGCCTTAACTACAGGTCTAGCGTCCTTCTGACGACTAGACCAGCAACAAAGATGGCGCCGCCAGGCGTCCTTCTCTCCCCCCCAATATGTCCCCCAAAGTAGTGGAGTTGCACAAGGGACCCGCTAAAAGAGCGGTGAGTTACTGAATTATAGTGCGAGTATAAGGCCTGCAGAATTAAAAACAGGGGAAGACAAAAAAGCAAAATGTAAATAAAATACAAAACCGGGAGGTATTTAAAAGACACAAATCTTACAGATTACACAATCGCTGCTTCCTGCGAGACACGCAATTCGCTCCCACTATCGGTTCAAGGTCCAGGTTACCGCTAAGTTTAACCCGCCTTAAATACAGGACTAGCGTCCTTCTGACGACTAGACCAGCAACAAAGATGGCGCCGCCAGGCGTCCTTCTCTCCCCCCAATATGTCCCCCAAAGTAGTGGAGTTGCACAAGGGACCCGCTAAAAGAGCGGTGAGTTACTGAATTATAGTGCGAGTATAAGGCCTGCAGAATTAAAAACAGGGGAAGACAAAGAAGCAAAATGTAAATAAAATACAAAACTGGGAGGTATTTAAAAGACGCGAATCTTACAGATTACACAATCGCTGCTTCCTGCGAGACACGCAATGCGCTCCCACTATCGGTTCAAGGTCCAGGTTACCGCTAAGTTTAACCCGCCTTAAATACAGGTCTAGCGTCCTTCTGACGACTAGACCAGCAACAAAGATGGCGCCGCCAGGCGTCCTTCTCTCCCCCCAATATGTCCCCCAAAGTAGTGGAGTTGCACAACGGACCCGCTAAAAGAGCGGTGAGTTACTGAATTATAGTGCGAGTATAAGGCCTGCAGAATTAAAAACAGGGGAAGACAAAAAAGCAAAATGTAAATAAAATACAAAACCGGGAGGTATTTAAAAGACGCGAATCTTACAGATTACACAATCGCTGCTTCCTGCGAGACACGCAATGCGCTCCCACTATCGGTTCAAGGTCCAGGTTACCGCTAAGTTTAACCCGCCTTAAATACAGGTCTAGCGTCCTTCTGACGACTAGACCAGCAACAAAGATGGCGCCGCCAGGCGTCCTTCTCTCCCCCCAATATGTCCCCCAAAGTAGTGGAGTTGCACAAGGGACCCGCTAAAAGAGCGGTGAGTTACTGAATTATAGTGCGAGTATAAGGCCTGCAGGATTAAAAACAGGGGAAGACAAAAAAGCAAAATGTAAATAAAATACAAAACCGGGAGGTATTTAAAAGACGCAAATCTTACAGATTACACAATCGCTGCTTCCTGCGAGACACGCAATGCGCTCCCACTATCGGTTCAAGGTCCAGGTTACCGCTAAGTTTAACCCGCCTTAACTACAGGTCTAGCGTCCTTCTGACGACTAGACCAGCAACAAAGATGGCGCCGCCAGGCGTCCTTCTCTCCCCCCCAATATGTCCCCCAAAGTAGTGGAGTTGCACAAGGGACCCGCTAAAAGAGCGGTGAGTTACTGAATTATAGTGCGAGTATAAGGCCTGCAGAATTAAAAACAGGGGAAGACAAAAAAGCAAAATGTAAATAAAATACAAAACCGGGAGGTATTTAAAAGACACAAATCTTACAGATTACACAATCGCTGCTTCCTGCGAGACACGCAATTCGCTCCCACTATCGGTTCAAGGTCCAGGTTACCGCTAAGTTTAACCCGCCTTAAATACAGGACTAGCGTCCTTCTGACGACTAGACCAGCAACAAAGATGGCGCCGCCAGGCGTCCTTCTCTCCCCCCAATATGTCCCCCAAAGTAGTGGAGTTGCACAAGGGACCCGCTAAAAGAGCGGTGAGTTACTGAATTATAGTGCGAGTATAAGGCCTGCAGAATTAAAAACAGGGGAAGACAAAGAAGCAAAATGTAAATAAAATACAAAACTGGGAGGTATTTAAAAGACGCGAATCTTACAGATTACACAATCGCTGCTTCCTGCGAGACACGCAATGCGCTCCCACTATCGGTTCAAGGTCCAGGTTACCGCTAAGTTTAACCCGCCTTAAATACAGGTCTAGCGTCCTTCTGACGACTAGACCAGCAACAAAGATGGCGCCGCCAGGCGTCCTTCTCTCCCCCCAATATGTCCCCCAAAGTAGTGGAGTTGCACAACGGACCCGCTAAAAGAGCGGTGAGTTACTGAATTATAGTGCGAGTATAAGGCCTGCAGAATTAAAAACAGGGGAAGACAAAAAAGCAAAATGTAAATAAAATACAAAACCGGGAGGTATTTAAAAGACGCGAATCTTACAGATTACACAATCGCTGCTTCCTGCGAGACACGCAATGCGCTCCCACTATCGGTTCAAGGTCCAGGTTACCGCTAAGTTTAACCCGCCTTAAATACAGGTCTAGCGTCCTTCTGACGACTAGACCAGCAACAAAGATGGCGCCGCCAGGCGTCCTTCTCTCCCCCCAATATGTCCCCCAAAGTAGTGGAGTTGCACAAGGGACCCGCTAAAAGAGCGGTGAGTTACTGAATTATAGTGCGAGTATAAGGCCTGCAGAATTAAAAACAGGGGAAGACAAAAAAGCAAAATGTAAATAAAATACAAAACCGGGAGGTATTTAAAAGACGCGAATCTTACAGATTACACAATCGCTGCATCCTGCGAGACACGCAATACGCTCCCACTATCGGTTCAAGGTCCCATTATAACTCCCAGGTATGTGAAATCCTTAACCTGCTCCAGGGGACGTTTATTCATGACCATGCTACCTCTAAATGTTTTATGTGGGTTGAAAGTCATGAACTTAGTTTTAGATATGTTGATGTACAAGCCCCGTAGATGACAAAACTCTTCAAAGAGAGACAGGGCCAGTTGCAAACCGCTTGGTATTTTAGCGATTAACAACGTATCATCCACAAACATTAGGATGGGAATTCCCTCACCCGCTAGGACTGGGGCATCAGTGGCTGCCATAAATTTCGCAATCCCATTTATAAACAGTGAGAACAGGGTGGGAGCCATTACACAACCTTGTATCACTCCTTTCTCTACTGGGAATGAATTTGTCACCTGGCCTTGTGTGCCCCACTTTATTCTAGCATAATTTCCTTATGGAGTCTAATAATAAGAGATAATAACTAATTTGGCATCCCCAGATCTTTCAGTACTATCCATAACTTACTACGGGAGACAAGGTCAAAGGCTGACCTAAGGTCCACAAAGGCAGCATATAGGCTGCCTTTGTCCAAGACCACTGTCTTCCAATATAATAGTGTAAAACAAAATATCTGGTCGATAGTACTTGTACGTGCCCTAAACCCAGCCTGGAGTGGTGACAATATACTCTGCTCCTCAAACCATACCTGAACCTTATTTAAAACAAGTCGCCCCATGATCTTCTGAAGAGAGTCTATTAGACTAATCTGTCTATAATTTCCAGGCTGGGATTTGTCTCCTTTTTTAAAAACAGGAATTATCTCAGCCCCTTTCCATGATTTTGGGACTGGAGCGCCGTTTGCAATCTCATTTGTTAAAATCATTATATAGTGATTCCATTTACATTTATCAAAGAGAAAAATATTGGCGGGGACCCCATCCGGCCCACGAGCTTTACCTCCCAGAACAGCTTCCAGAGCAAGCCTTACATCCGTGTCATCAAAAGCCGAACCATGATAATAGGAGTAAGAGGGGACAGCCCTATCAAGGTCCACTACACCACAAGCATATTGGCATTCAAATTTGCTATCCCACTGGTCCTGCCGTACATGATTTACTGGTTATGGTGGCCGACCACCACTGCCCCATTTCACAGTATCCTAAAATAGTTTGGGGTTTTTGCTTTCGCAGGCACTTTTAAGATCCAGCCATCTCATATTTACAAAGCAGCATTAAGCCACTTATTGTGGCTTAACACCGCCTTGTAAATAAGGCCCCTTTACACTCATCACTTAGCGTGAAAGGGGCGTATGAAGGGTGTTGCTGTGGGCATTCCACCACAACACCCATTGCTTTTGACGCTGCCCCAGATTTACAAGGAACTTCAAATTTGAGGCATCGTCAAAACTAACACCATGCAAGAACAGGCATTAGAATGGTGAAACAATGAGAAATACTTTTATTTCTTCTAATTTCTTTTTCTTTTTCTATGTGTGCTTTATTCTGCAGCACACATAGAAAGAGCAAAATATATTTAAAGATTGTTTATGTGCAGGACGGTGTCTCTTCCTGCACATAAACAATCATTAAATAATGATGAGTTGCTACATCTATTTGTGCTGCATTCTGCAGCACACATAGAAGTAACAAATCACCATTAGTGATTCCTTATGTGCATGAAGGGACACCTTACTGCATATAAACAATCATTTCCTGCAATGCACCCTTAAACTATGGTGCAAGGGTACCTACATTGGCGCCAGGCAGCTGAAATTAGCACCAGTTCTAGGCAAAACACAGGGGTTTACCATATTCTTGTGAATACAGCGCATCCCTGCATTTTGAAAATGTCAGAGCGCGGCGCTGCCAAATTTGATGCAACTCCACACTCTGGCATTTTATCTTAAATATGGCCCATGGTATGTTGTTATAGAGTTAATATTAAACATCCGACATTCATTTATGAGGCACTGAGATAGATTCTCCAGGAAGTTTTTCTGAGTCTGCTCTGAATCCGTTCAGTTCCAAGTACCCAGGAGAGCAATGTTAGTGTGGGGTTCAACTGGGAAGAATGTTCTTCTTCAGTTCTTTGATATTGCTGTCATTGTGGTGCCCACTGAGCTCAAGGGATAAATTACCAAGAGTTTATGAGAGGAATCTATTCATTAGGATTTCTTTAAACTTTTTTTCAAATTTTGAGTTGATGGGTTCGATTGCACCTTGGGTGGTAGGGATTTCCATCATCTTATTGTGTTTACATTGTTCGCGCAAAGTTGGCAGGGATGCTCAGGTGTGGGGCCTGGCTGATGAGAGGTGTTACCCCAAAACCGGTCCCAGGATGCTTGTTTTCGGTCTGGGTAAGATTAATTCCCCAACTTACAACTCGCCAGGGGGCGCTTTTTCACAATGGTGAAGGAAGAGGGCATGGCCTGAGGTGACATGTCTGCAAACACGCCCTGTGACGCGTTTTAAGTTGGAGAATTAATTCCTCCTCAATCCTGAACCACACTCTGTTTATTGTGGAATGAAGTGCAGGATCTTAGGTCTGCCATTGGTTCTTTGAAGCTTTGTGACTTTTGGTCAGTCCCTGGGTCCTTCTTTGCACTCTCCATTTGGTGACTTTAATTTCAATTATGCCTAAATTGATTGACGCAGTGCCTGCCACATGGTGCAGGGATATGTAGGGCCAAAGCTGAGGGCCAGATGGGAAGGGAGACCTGCTACTGGCCCAAAATGTCCCTTTACGCCAGCCTTTTGATGGTTGGTAAACCGCCGTGAAACAGCCGGCAGAAATGGACATCATAATCCCTATGGCGGTACCCACCATTGTAGGGATTGAAGTTACCTCTGACGGGCTCCCTGAGTCAGTCAGATCCGTGGCGGTTAGTCTCCGCCCACCACCTATCCGTCCACCATCCTGATGTGGTAGGTTGGAATCTTCATTACGATGGTGGTGGTACCACCAAAGACGGGCTGGCGGCGGTGGTCCCACCATCATCGTAATCAGGCCCTAAATCTGGACTGTCCTTCAGAAAAGATGTGTCCATGAATGGAAAAAAATAAATAGTCAATATATGTTGATGTTCGTTCCAGCAGATTTCCGATGGCTGAAACAATACTTTTTTTCTGGAGGATTGTCCATTTATTTGTGTACCTTTGGGAGCAGATATTATGTTGGAATGACTGAAATCTCTGTCCTTAGAAATTGTTACTCTTCATAGCTTAAGAGTCCCTCATCCTTTGAAAAATCTCACCAAGGAGACTGGACAAACTTTAAATATTTTGGTTTGGATAGAGTGGGAACACAACCTAGAAGTGGGGATACATGTCAACAACTACACAGACTAGAATCTCGATTCATTAAAAACGTAGAAGCCTGCAAACCCTCTGGATCCCTTAGTAGCTAGTGGTACATTAATAAATATGGATCTGAAATGTGTTCCAACTTTTGCAAGGTATTCTTTTAGAATTTTGTATAAACTCTTGTATGCTTTCTCTTTTTTTTATTTTTTGATAGTTGAATAATACATTTTGTTGGAGAAGTGAGTGATTTGTGGTGGGAAACCTCATTGTTTTGTAAATATAGACTGCATAATGACAATGAATATCTCAGATAACGTATGATAATGATGAAGCATCGGGCGAGAACTATATTTTGATATACTCACTAAGGCAAGATTGTTTTAGGAATATAGGCTACACACAATGAAATGTTTAGCAGGAATTATGTCTGTAATTCCCTGGCTCTTTTTAGGAATTACTCTGATGGATTCAATATGAAATGAAATTCTGTTTATTTCTATTGCTCCTTTTTTGGACTTGAATTAATTCAAAAGGAATTTTTTCTGATTAATGAAATGACACTGGAAGAACAAGAGGGAGTTTTGTCACTATGAAAATAGAAAAAAGACCAAAATGCAGTTTTTTCTCTGTGTTTATCACATCATTTGGTATCTTGTATATATATATATATATATGCATATAAGGAAAATGGCAGCCATGGTGAACATGGCTCGCACAGATGAGCCGCAATGTGTTTTTTTTTTAGAGTTTTATATAGCGCTCACTAGGCCTCAAGACATTGGGTATCAGAGCGCTTTACATGAGCACCAGTTTCGTTACAGATGGACACATGAATTTATTTTTTCTTAGGCACGGAGAGATTAAGTGATTTGCCCAGAATCACAGGATGTTGAGTGTCGTTGCCGATACTTGAATCGGTTTGCCAGATTCAAGGTCAACCGCTCTAGACAGAAGGCTACATCCTCTCCATTGAGTTCGTATTCCAATGAATGTGACTTTTGGATGTCACCTGCCCCCAGGTCTCTGATATATTTTATGGTGATACATGGTGTATCTGATATTCATATGCTTACATATATAAATCTAAATATATCCATCGAAAAAACTAAAGGTTAAAGCAATGTTATAGTTAGGTCACACTATCAGTTAAAACAGGGCATTTTAAATGTACAAAACAACTATAACTCATGCCCTTAGGTAACTATAACTCACACCCTGGCCATGTACAGTCTTGTCATTGAATTAAATGATATGATTTAAAAAATATAAAGATACAATATTAAATAGCGAAAACAATACTATTAACGCACAATATATAAAATGTTTAATTTTCCAAAAATTATTTGACTATTCCAAATCCTTTGTATTAAACAGTAAGGTAAATATTGGACTTTGTAGCAGTTCAGTTTACTATTACCACTAAAGACTAATCAGCAGTAGGTAAAGTGTTGAGCTTCAGAGGAGTCACATTTACTATTCCTACTCCAGTCTGCACAACAGTATGGGAAGTGTTGGACTCTGGAGGAGATACATTTACTATTCTCACTCTAATATATATAACACAGTAGAGAAAGTGTAGGATTTCCAATGGGTTAGATTTAGGGGTCGATTACGATGTCTGGAAACTCTTCTGACCGAATAGGTTACAGAATCGTTTCCTATGAATCCAGGTCTGTGTGTCCGACAGACCGATTACGATGCTCCCAAACATCACTCGGGCAGACTTGCGTTGACTTCAATGGGAGCCTGTGTTTCGGACGAGAACACAGGCGCCCATTGAAAAAAGGGTTAGTTGGGGAAAACATTGCACCCTGTGGCGGGCACCCCAAGGTGCCTGCCACACTGTGCATGGTTGGAAAGAGGGGTCCCATGGGTACCCCCACTAGCCCCATTCGGAGGCCTCCGAGTGAAGGGGGACCAGCTAAGGTCCCCATAAGTCAGATCCCGACAGCCGTTTTGTGTAAGACAAACCGATTCTTGAACGACTGTCAGAAACGGACATCGTAATCGCTTGGTCGGAGACAGTGTACATGGAGCTGTACTTTTCGGCTCCAAATGACTAGGTCTGTCTCAATGCAGATCGGAATTGATTCGGACAGCCTAAACAGTTTCCTTGCCTCGTTTTTTGTCGATCAGACATGAATCCGATTCGGTCGGAAACATAGGCTCTGAATCGGATTCGCCGAATCCCAATCCCGTTGGGAGCCTTTCCGAATGCCATCATAATCAACCCCTTAGTATTCACAATCAAGTATAAAAAAAAATGTAGGCCTTTGTAAAGACTACAAAAAAAACCACCTAACAATCATTTTGTACAAAATATGTAAATACCTAAGATCAAATGCAAATCACATTTATATAATAAATAAAAAAATTATATTAAACAGTACTAAAAATTTAAAAAATATATCATAAAATTAAACAAACACATGAATTTTAACAAAATGTATTTCCCTACCACAAATAACAAGGAAACACCAAAGAACACTAATGTACATAATATATAAAAAACTTAAAACAAATATATTAATTTAACAAAAACAAACACTATAATTGAAAATGCTTTGTGCAAACATTATCATCAAAACGAGTACATACTAAATTATTAAATAAAACAAATAAAGTACAAAACATTTACAACAATAAAAAATATTTATCAATTAACTGATTTAATATTATTTCCAATTAGCTTACCATTTGCTATCAATATTATCAATACTGTATGCTAAAATGTCAATACCTACACACACCATTCCCCTGTAAAACCAACAACTTGCTGCTTAAATATATATTATTAACACAATTGTAAACATATAAATATACTGTAAATGTTTTAGGATAAAGTAATAAAACAAATACAAAATAAAATATTAGGAATAGTTAATCATCAATTACATAATTAACATTTTAAAATAACTTAGGATTACAATAAAATTATTTATATTTTAAATAACGTTCTATCCTATTCTCCTATAAAACCAACAACCTGGTAATACAATTATAAATTACACACACAAATTAAAACATTTGAATATACTATAAATGTTGAAAAACTATTCCAACATTGTCATTAATATGAAATAATTAGTCATTTAAAAACATCCCACCCTATTCCTAAAGAAAAGTCAACAACATGTTACTACAATAAAATTAAATAATACAAATCTAAAAATGTAAATATATGTTAAAAATAACAATCTAAACATAACTACATAACATAACTATCAAACAATTCAAATAATGGTAAAGCAATTCTATATTTAATTTAAAATAATAATTAACAAAAACAATTATAGTTTAAATTACTTCTCGCCCTATTCCCCCTCAAACCCGACACGCTTCTACTTCCTTATAAAATATCTTAATACAAAAACATAATAACAATTATGCCAATAATTCTAACACATAAAATATTATTATAGCAAATAAATATTAAAATCCATATAACAATATTTTTACAATTATATTTAATTAAACAATATTAAATAATAAAATAATAGTCAAAACAATAATATTAACCAAAAATACCATATGTTTTACAAACGATATTCTGTGACACAATATTTCGGCACTAATGATTTTTTTTTACACAATATTGTTGTATCACAGTATTAAAAACTCTGTATTTTATCCAAACACTAAGCATAGGTGGTCTCAAAGCATTAGACTAATGTTACTTCTAAAGCAAGTGTTCCAGATTCACTAAACCTAAATATGGATGCTTGCGTAATGCAAAGAGTTGTGATAATGCCTAAGCAACAGCTTACAACTTTTGAACTCAAAAGAATCTTTCAGCGAAAATTGTGTAAAGCACAGTGCTGAAAGAGACATCACTAAGATTTTACAAAAAAACACAACAATTAAAAATGGCTTAACTTGGCTTTGTGAGGCATTTTAGTCCCAAATGAACGCAGGTGCTAAGAGTGTGCAACCTGAATTTGTATTTGTATTTATAAGTGCAACATTAATCCGAGAAGATATCACAGCGCTAGAAAAGCTAAGACCTGAGTGAGGGTAGTGTGATATTAGGGGCCTCTCTGTCAGTATCTATAACCTGCTTCCTTCTGAATGACATATAATCATCGGTAAGACGAATTTCTAGAGGTAGCTCATTCCAGTGAGTTGCTGCCAGATGAGAGAAAGAGCGCCCCCCTGCCCTAGCTTTCTTAATGCGTCTGGTTTCTGCCCGAGCCTGGTAACATGACCTCAAATTCCGTGTAGGGGCACAGAATTCAATTTTATCTTGTAGGATTCTGGGGCCATGTTTGTGTAGAGCTTTGTGTGCATAACCCAGGAGCTTGAATTTGACTCTTAGGCACACAGGCAGCCAATTGAGCTCCCTCAGACATTTTGATGCCGAGCTGTATTTGCTTTTGTTACACACAAGCTTGGCCGCTGCGTTTTGGACTACCTGCAGAGGAGTGAAAAGGTAGTCTGCCATGCCCGCATAGAGCACATTCCCATAATCCAATTTGCTTGTGAGCAAAGTCTGTGTGATGGTTTCCTGCAATCCAGGGGGTCCATAAGAAGAGTATTTTTATTAGTTTTAGTGTAGCAAAGTTGTTCCCACACAGTGATCAGACTTGGTCCTGCACGGTTAGTGCATTGTCGATGAGTATGCCCAGTTTTGTTTGTGACCTGTTTGGGCTCAGGGGCAGATCCGAGTGTTTGGGGCCAGCAGGTTGCTTTTCATGTAAGGTGCTGAACAGGAGGCCATGAGAGACAGTATCGAAGGCCGCTGACAAGTCCAGAAGGATCAGGGTGGTGACTTTGCCCTGGTCAATTAGGGATCTGTTATTATCTAAGACCACCAATAAGGTGGCTTCTGTACTGTTAGTTTCTCTGAAGCCAGTCTGAGATCTGTCCAGGCGCTCAGTGGTTTCTAGAAAATCGGAGAGTTGTTTGTTAACCAGCTTCTCCAATAGTTTGGATAGCTATGGGAGATAGGAGATTGGCCGGTAGTGTGCAGGGTTCTGGACGTCTGTGCCTGCTTTTTTTAGTAACGGGAATACAATGGCTTTTTTCCAGATCTCCGGGAACACAGGTGAGGTTAGGGATTTATTGAATATGTGAGTTACATGAGGGCATAGGACCAGTATGAGCCAAGAAATGATAAAGTGTGGGCATGAGTCAAGAGAAGATTCAGACTTGACCTCAGCCATTGCTTTAGCAACCTGCTCTTCTGAGAAGGGGGCAAAGTTGCTGATGTGGGATCGTGCCTCAGGGTGAGAAGCCTGGGTTTCTCAGTCTGTCTCATCTGATGGGCATTGGTTTGTAAATGAAGAGTAGATTTCAGAGATTTTATCAGCAAAGAAGTTGCTGTTGTTCTCACAGCAGTCTACTGAGCGGGTAGAGTTTGGGACATGCTTGCTGGTTTACATAGTTTCTTCACTATTTTGTAGAGCTCTTAGTGTGAGTTCCTGTTGCCATTTATTTGCTTCGCAAAATAGGTTTTCCTAGCACATTTGATGGTGTTGTGGTAAATTCTTATCTCTGCTTTGTAAGACAGTCTATCCTTGTCATGTTTAGAGAGACGCCACTTATGTTCTAGTGCTTTACACTTCCTTTTTAATAGCCTACGTTCAGGCGAATACCATTTCTCGGCTGGTGTTTTCCTATTAGGTTTGCCTCCTAATATGGGGGCACATTTGTCCAGTGAGTTGAAGATCTCAGATTGAAGGCTTTCAGCTTCCATTTGAAAAGAGAGTGTCCTTAGGGCACTTGAATTACCTAAAGAAAAGTGGTGCAAGAACGAATTATGAGTGATGAGCCTCCATGCCCTCTTTACCACCGTTGAAGATGAAATCAGGCCGGTTAGTTTTGCCAGCAGACTAAGGGTAAAGAAAATTAAAGAGTGGTCGGTCCAGGAAAGGGGCCTGACCTCCGAGACATTGGTAGATTCTATATTAGAAAACAGAAGGTCCAGTGTGTGCTCGGCATGTGCGTTGGTCCTTTAATTCAATGTTTTAGCTGCAGGATCTGCATGTCGTTTTCCAGCTGTTTGACCACAGGTTTATCAGCATTTTCAAAATGGACATTAAAGTCGCCTATTACTACAAAGTGCTTATGTTTGAAGCATGAGGGGAATAGTTGAGATAGCAGTTGAGCACTAAAGTCTGGTTTATATCCTGGGGGATTATAGATTACTGCTCCTCAAGTGTTTTGTGGTCACCGCTGGATACTTGAAATGCTAAAATTTTGTGTTCCCCTAATGGCACCACTGATTCGGGTAGACAGGTAAAACAGTCTTTAAAAAGAATGGCTATTCCTCCTCCCTTCCATCCTGGCCTATCCCGTTTTAGTAGTTTGTAGCCAGCAAGCAGGGTGGCAGCGATATCGGGAGAATTGTTATCGTCTAGCCAAGTCTCTTTGATGAAGGCTAGATCAGGTTTTATCTCTGCTGGAATATCCCCGATCTCGAGATAGTGTTTGGGCAGCAACCTGGAGTTAAAGTAAATGTAGTTCAGTAGGAGACCAGTCTGGCCATCAGTTTTTCTGTGAGACTGTTCTGTCAGTGCCCCACTTGCAATTATCCTTATTTAAATAAAGATTTCTATACTAAAAACGACTCGAGAAACTATCTTCAGAATTATCGAGGCCGGTCGCGAAAGAAATTTATCACCTTCTCAGAATCATCATCGTCCTCGGGTGAGAACACGGACGTCAACACCAGGGTAAATCAAAATCCAAGGCTAAATCAACAAAATCAGGATCCGCAAATATTAAACCAAGAGGTACGTTTTTTAGCCAGAGGCCAACGACAAGGCAGAGGACGGTTACGATACTCCCAACCATGGGAAATGAGGACACGCCGGCAGTACTACAGGAGCTAGTTTCCTCACCGATATTCAACCTGTCTGATAAAATTCTAACAAAAGCTGAAATGTCAATACTAGAGAAAGGATTAAGCTTTGTTCCATCTAGACCAACAGACTTTGTGAAAATGAAGTTGGAATCAATGGAGTTTTGCCGCAAAATTCGTCTTAAAACGTTCTTTTCGGACTCCAGTGAAGCTGCTACAACAGAGTTAACAGGACTGAGGAGAAAATCCTCTTTTTGTCCATCAGGCCCCAAAGTCCCTAAAGAAATTAGTACCTTTGAAAGAACCGTTCTATCTGGAATACAGGCAATGGAAGGCAAAAGAGGCTATGTCAAGTACAATTTAGCTAAACAAGAGAAAGATGCTTTGATGGACCTTAAGAATGACAGATCGGTAGTGGTCAAACAGGCGGATAAAGGGGGTGCAATTGTTATTTGGGATGTGAACAAATACAAGAAAGAGGTGCTACGCCAGCTAGAGGATGTGGAATGCTATCGAAAAATCTCCAAGGACCCAACAAAGGAATTACAAAACCAACTATTCCAAATCATCGAAGAAGGTTATACACAAGGCTTTGTTGGTCCAAAAGAACGGATTTTTTAACAGAATAAGAACCCTAGAACACCCGTCTTTTATGTTCTGCCCAAATTACATAAAAGCGAACTTGACCCCCCAGGCCGACCGATAGTGTCGGGTTGCGAGTCACTTATTGAGCCAGTGGCTCAATATATTGACTTCTTCCTGAAACCTTTCATTGATGAAATTCCGGCCCACCTTAAAGATACCACGACCTTCCTAAACAGAATAGCACCCGTTGGTTTTGACAACACAAGACAACTGATGGTCACATTGGATGTAGTATCACTTTACACCCAAATTCCCCAGGATCAAGCATTAGAGACTTTAGAGTGGTTCTTGGGCAAAAGAGAACAGCCGGTCCAAGTTCCCATGGAATTTCTTTTGGCACTTGCCAAATTTTCATTGTCCAAAAACTATTTTACATTTGATTCACAGTTCTTCTTCCAGACAAGAGGCGTGGCTATGGGCTGTCCCTTCGCCCCAGAACTAGCGGTGTTATATATGGGTTTATATGAAAATAATTTCATATATAATAACAACCCTTATTTGGCAAACATTTCTAGTTACATGCGTTACATCGATGACATCTTTTTAATCTGGACAGGCACACAGCAATTACTTGATGAGTTTGTAGGATGGCTCAATGGACGGTCTAATGACATCAAGTTCAGTTGTTCGTCATCAAATGAATCAATCACATTTTTGGATGTAAAAGTGGAGGCATCGGATGGACATCTAGAGACCACACTTTTTAGGAAATCGACTGACAGGAATAAGGCGCTACATTACACCAGCAACCATCCTCGAAGTCTGAGACAAAATCTACCGTATGGCCAGTTCCTGCGGATCCGCAGGAACTGTTCAAATAAAGAGGAGTATTTTGCGCATGCGAACAAACTAAAAGATCGTTTATTAGCGAGGGGATACCCCAAAAAGTTACTAAAACATTCTCTCAAGAGAGCATGGTGGACACCAAGGGAAACACTGTTGGAGCAAAAAACAAAGAAAATGGCCAATAGACCAGTCTGTGTCACCACGTTTTGCCCTAACACACATCAACTTCGAAAACTCATCCTCGCTAATTGGCACTTGATCAAGGATCTTCATGAGGAATTTTCCATCCCTCCTCTATTTGCTTATAAAAAAGAGAAAAGCATAGCCAACTATATTGTTAGAGCGGCTTTACCGAAACAGCAGCCCCGACCCTGAGAAGCATGTTAGATTTACCACCAATTGTAGGACACCACAAATGTGGGACCTGCACATGCTGTGATCAAACCATTGAAGGTGATGTCTTCACGCTCAATAACATCCATTGGAAGCACAATGCTTTTACAAATTGTAAAACTAGGAATGTTGTGTATGCAGTAACCTGCCCATGTCCAAAGCTTTACATCGGAAAGACCACCCAGGAGGTGCGGCAGCGCATCACCCAGCACAAGTCGAGGATTCGACGACGAATGGAAAATGCTCCACTAGTCAGTCACTGGGTTACAAAAACACACAGTGAGGAAGACTTCAAATGGACAGTACTTTCTAAAATTGAGAGAGACCCCCGAGGAGGTGATTTGGAGGGCCATTTGAGTCAGCGTGAAGCATTGCTCATTATTAAATTCAATACGGCAATTAACGGTCTAAATGAGATAGCGGAGATCTTCAGACCAGTGGTTTAAACTTTGTCTTTTACAGCATGATACTCTATTTTCAGGTCCCCCGTTGATGCCACATT
Organism: Triturus cristatus; assembly: GCF_964204655.1. Taxonomy (NCBI): domain Eukaryota; kingdom Metazoa; phylum Chordata; class Amphibia; order Caudata; family Salamandridae; genus Triturus; species Triturus cristatus. The sequence continues at coordinate 167,483,594 of NC_140588.1, read as the reverse complement.
ACCATTTGCCAGACTAGACCACATCAGTTCAATTTATTCTCCATAAAGCGTGTCTGTTTCGTTTGTTCGTATTAACGTTGATGACATATCATATAGGCACCGATAAATAAGGCTATCAATCAGCTTTCCATCTTAGAACTCCATTTCCCACCATGCGCTGAATCATCGGCACACTAAACTACAATTCCCATGAGCCAACGGGATATCATGACCCGGGAGCATTCAGTTGTTACTCGCCCCAGTCTTCCCAGGAGTATGGCTGACGGACTGATGGAGCCGCGAAGCGCTGGAGGAGCAGAGTAATCTCGGTAAGCGTCTCCTCCTTCTGACAGCCCCGCATACTACATAGATATGGCCAGCCGAGCAATACTAATGGCGATTTTTTACGCCTTTGTGTTTCAGATGCCGGTTCGGGACTTTAATTTGAGACGAGCACGCAAACTTACATAGGTAAGCGGCTGCCTTCGGGATCCAATGGCATTTTCCCGCAGCCCGTTGAGATCAAAAAGAGGTTACCAATTAGTGTTTCCTTTCGCTCTTAGGAAGAAAATATAGTTCTCCACCGAGGGAGCCGGCTAAGGAGGCAGCCGTCTCAATTCGGTAAGCCATTTTGGTATTCATTACAAGACCAAGAGGTTGGGGGAACCCATTTACACTCCGGCAACAGATTTAAGTCGAAGGGTGAGCTAAATGAACGCTTACAGTTGTCTCTATGTGTCTTTTTAACATTTTTTGACAGAAAGAATGAGGATATAAGTCAGTTCCATTTGTTTTTCACAGCCCCAGGGTAAGCTGGATTGGTCACAGACAGTTAAGGTTCCATATTGATGCACTTTTCTAAGGTGGGTGTGCTCAGCTGCTGATGGCTCTCTAGAGGTACTTAGTTGTTTTAACTATCTAAAAAGGGTTTGTTGTCTTTTTATTACAGAAATTGGTTGGTCCTGAAGAGAACCTCATAAAGACAGAGGTTCGAAACGCGTCGACCAGATTGGTCCTTTTGGCACCCACTTGAGGTGTTCTTATTAACAACGTCCTTTTGTACTTTTATTGCATAAAAAAAGAAAAAGTATTTTGACTTATCTAAAGTTTGGCAGTCAATATATTGAAAAAGGAAAGGTGTCATTAGGTCCACTTTGTTCAGTGCATGTTGATTGTATGCATGAGTGTATTGGCCATGAATGTTTGAGGAGTGAATGTAGTTTGAAATCTCCATATAGGGGATAAAGATTATCGTGTAATGTTGTGTAATGTATTTGTATTTGTACTATGTTGTTTTTGGAAAATGTAAATGCGCAATGAATAATTGTTTATGAAAAATGAGAAATAAACAATAAATATTTCCCTGAGTAAAAAGGAAATTCATAAAGCCCTCCTCTCACGTTTTACTTTTCATGATAGGAGCTATAAAAGGGTGTTTTTAGTGATTCTCAGTCTGGACAGTTTGTTTTGTTTTTTCTGCTAATTGGGCTCAGTTCAGCTGAGCTTTCTTTGAGCCAGGACCCAGTTTTGGTTTGTAACCACTTGCAATTGAGGCATGAGAAAATGCCCTCCATGCCCCCAGGGGAGGCTTTAGCACAAGTCGACTTGTTGCATGGCAGGGGCTTGGCTAGCTCGAGGAGTCTTTCCTTAAAGTAGTGGCGATGACCGCCAACGTTTGATACAGAAGGTGCAGGGGTCCTGGCCCCGTTTGGGCGCAGACAGGCTTGCCTTTGGTGCACCTTCGGCAAGCTAGTGGGCGCTGTGTGCATTCGCTGAGCGGCCTCGCCGTGGCTCTGTTTTTTATGGCTACCCGTATTTGGAATCTAGACTTCTGACCCCTTACAGTACTGCTTCCAGGGACTTTCGGTTCTGCAGCTCCTCGGTCGTGATCTCAAGCCCTCCCGCCCTCCCAATTAAACTCAGTGCAGGTAAGCAAGAAACACTTCAATTTCAAATTCAAGTTACAGTTTTAGCTAAAATTTGCCGATATTTAAAACAGGTTAAGAAATATGCTGGTTTTTAAACAGGTTAAGAAATATGAGAGTATTTAAAACAGGTTAAGGACAGTTTATAGTGCAACATGGTGAGCTGTCTCACTCAGGTAAAGGCAATCCTTGAATTCTTTGTGCCATGGCCCCATTTTTATGGCTACCTGTATATGTCATCTAGACCGCTGACCCACTACAGTGCTGCTTCCAGTGACTTCCGGTTCTGCATCTCCTCAGTTGCGATCTTGAGCCCTTCCGCCCTCCCAATGAATCTTGCATGATACTTTTATGTGTAATGTAATTTCCCCAAAATTATACATTTTATGGGGATTACAGCTGCTTGTCATCTTTGTGTCATGGCGAAGAAGGTTAGCATTTTTTCACTAACAAGGTTGATGACATCATCAGTGACAATTCTGCATAATTACGACACAGCTCAATCTTCCCCATTTACGCAATGTGTGATTTCATGCATTGCTTTCCTGCTTCATTTTTGGATCTTGGCTTCTGTCAGCTGCTGAAGTCATCCTAGCTCTGGTGTTTCAAGGATTTTTTTCCAGGTCACTGAGTCAAATATGGGAATGATAATGTTGAGCAGCTATCCTCTCTGAAGCAGTGGTAGTTAAGGAGGATTACTTACTGGCATGTCTATAGTTAGCATTAGAAGTACAACAGTTTAATCTATCACAGCTATTAATCTTCACTCTTTTGTTGAATGCAGTTTTGTTTTACAACACCTAGATATATTTATTGGGCTGGTAAATGGGGACCTCTCTAGTGGTGTGGCAAGAAACAGCTTGATCCTCATCTTGCTTGGGGCCATGTATAGGTTTTCGCAGGTCTTTAACTTTTTGGTAGTTAAAGACACAGTAGGCAAACTTATTATCTGAAATACCCTCTGCGGTAATTGATGGTGGTGTCACAGGACACCTTCACTTCTTTATAATGAGCCATATTATCAGGTGTTTTTGTGCAGACACAACAATTGATACTAAGGCCCTAATTTTGATGGCGGTCGGTTGGACCCCTGGCTGCCAACGCAGTGGGCAGGAGACAATGAGTTGACAGTCCTACTATCCCAATTAGGATAAGACTGCCGTGCAGATGGTCGAAAAGTGATTTTTTCTACTGTAGCTTGTGCTGTGGCCCAGGAAAAGGGCACTTTGTACACATTCTTGCACTGTGTGTCTGGCACCGTGTGGTGTCTGGCACACGGGGGACGGAGGTACGGGGGCACTGCATGTGCCCCAGGGCCATTTAGCAGTGACCCACGGGGGTTGAGGGCCCTGCTTGAGGCCCCCAGTTCCCCAAAGTCTGTTTTCATCTGCCTTTTCATGGTGGTCGGACCGCCATGAAAAGGCAATCATAAAGGGACATCCTAATCCCTACGGCGGTGCCTGCCCAGGCACCACCCCATTGATGGGATAGGATTCCGACCACTCCCAGGACAGGAAGGTGGATCCTGTTGGAGGATGTGGTCTTTCCCCTAACCTCAGCTGTCCATCCACCTGCATCCAAATGCCACGGTTGGACCAATTGCCTGTATGTCGGTGCACAGGCTCAATTGTTTTTTTTAGTAGGTATTACACATTCACAACATAAATTGTCCAGTAAAGTATTGAGTTGTATGATTTAAATGCTTCTCAGGTATTTACTGTTGTGATAAATGCACCCATTTCAGCATACCCTTTGCAAGATGAGAAACTTGGAAGTCATAGGAGAGAACTCTGTGATTCCATAAAGGTGAACCATTCCCAATGCTCACAGCTGGTCACTCCAGTTCTGATAAAATGTTTTAGCTATCTTATAGGCAGGGGCATATCTTTGGGGGGTTGTATGAGGTGAGCACCCAAATACTTTTCAGAATCAGATGGCTAGCATGACAGTTGGGTCTTGTCACAATTTGAAAGTCCTGGCTGTTGTTGATTTGGTATCAGTGTTGCATGCCAACACCACTGTCAGAGTCTCATTCAATGCAGAATTTTGTGAGTTTTCTGTGGCATTTCTTTACACAGATGTACTTAGATTTGACTTCTGAGAATGTGTGTCCCTGTGAGGGCAGCATTGATGCTGGACTGACAATCGAAAAGTCTGCAAGGTGCGGGGGGGGGGGGGTGGAGGGCAGGTAATTAGGGGCCATTCTTTGAGGCCAGCTACTACCTAGAGTCCAAGAGCCAATTTCACTGACCTCTACCACCAGGGACACTGCAAAGAATCAGGAGCCCATGTACTGCAAACAGTATTGTTATTTGCATCAAATTTTGATCCCTGTATGCCTCCCTTCTAAGCATATAAGTTTGTTTCACGAACATTAACATTTGCTGTGATGCTATCCGCTTGAGTGGGATCTGCAGAGCAGGTATTTTGTTTTAGATATTTTATACCATTATATTCTTTCATGGGAAGAAAACACAGGAAATTGAGTCCCTTCTGCTAAGAAATTCTATTAAGAGATTGTTTATAGGGTCAAATTTGGCAGGCCCTACTCTGCCCTTTATCTGCCAAAGGGCATTATGAGCTCTCCTAGTATGCTGCCTTTCACAAGTAGCAAGGTGGATGCAGGCACACTGTCTGAAACTTAATGCAGACAAGATTGAAAATCTGCTGCTTTGTGGGGCCTGCCAAGTTTGGAATTACTCGTGGTGGCCTTCATTGTTGGGCCCGGATCCAAGGTCAAAGAGGGTTGGCAAGAATTTGGACTTGCTAATTGATGACTCTCTTTCTGTGCAGGACCAGGTAAGTGCTGTATGTTGGGGCTATTTTGGACTCCTACGTACCTTTCCCAGACTATTTTGGGGGAAGTATTGATTATGAGTAGGCTAGACCACGGCGATGTATTGTATGTTGGAATGGCTGATTATCTGTTCAGGCTGTTCCAATCAATTTAAAATGTGGCGGCAAGACTGATTTATAATAGCACTAACAGGATTTTGACTACCGTTTGTTTACATTTTCTTTACCGGCTTCCAGTTTGTACAAGAGCTATTCTCAAGCTACTCTGCCACATGCATAGAGTTCTCTATGACACCAGCCCAGCAACTTTGCGTGAAAGAGTTGCCTTCTATAAGCCAACACAAGCTCTCCACTCCTGTAAACAGTCTAAGGTGCATAGCAAGCAAACTAAGAAGTGTAGAATGGATGGCCACTTTTTACATTTTCTGGCAGCATTTTACTGGATTACCCTGCCTCTCAATCTACGCCTGACCTCAGATCTGTTAACTTTTCAGAGGATGTTGAAGACTTGGCTGTTTCAGCTTTGATGGCTTCTGGAGTTTGGTAAACATGAGATCTAGCACCAGGATATCCCTTAGGGGATGATTGAACATTTTATAAATACCTTAATATTACTACTACTGCTACTAATAATAAAAATAATATTAATAATAATAATAATAATAATAATAATACCAACAATTGTGGTTTGCAAGAAGACTCTCATGGCATTAAGAAATGGATGACCCAGTAGTGACTGGTGATCTGATGAGATAATGCACTCTAAGATTTGTGGTCTTATTTCCCATTATTTGAACTAAGGAAATACCAGATTATAATGGTTTCAATTAACTTGGATTTATGTTTGCAAGTCCTATAGCTTGGAAAACCAACTTAATAGAACACCTTCAAATATTTAGCTTTTCTTCTTTATAGGGTGTGTCAATCTGTGTTTTAATGCTGTTATTCAGACAATTTCCAATAATTTTCAGATTATGTGGACATAACTGCTTTGTTGTATTCAATAACAAAAGTGTCACACATAACCCATCACATTGTCACATGTATATAGAGTGACAGTTTCGAAATGTTACAGACAGAACCTGAAAACATGGCAGCTATGCCGGTCCAGCTCAGCTAACTCGGAATGTCTGACACCAGTAGGGCCTGACTGGCCGAAGCTGGCATCAGGCATTTCCCTGGGAGGCTGGGGGCTAGTTTTGCATTGGTGGGAGCCAGTTTTGTTACTGGGGGCAGGTTTTGCAGTGGTGCTGCAATATCGGCTACCAGCAACAAAAGCTGCAGTGCTTGACACTGGCACCCCTCCTCCCCTCGGGGGCTGGTCCAACAAAATTGCCAGGGCTGAATTAGGTTCCCAGTCTGGCCCTGTACACCAGACACTCTATTGGAAGAAAGAAGGTTTGCAAACCTTTAGGACCCATATATACGCTTAGCCCTTTGTTTATTTCTGACATTCAAGAAAACAACAATGTCAAGGGCCAAAACATTTTGTATGGGTGAATCACTTTACCGTAACTACTGAACCAGCCATCTATTTCAAGCAGTACACCATCCATTTCTATGCACATTGGTTCAGTTTGCAATTGTTTTTGAGTGTGTTAGTTATGTGCTGCCATCCGACATACCAATTAGGCCCAACATGTCAGCGCAACTGTCCTCGTTCTTAAATCACAAGAGGAGCACAGCCATGTACACACTGTTTGCTAGTAAGAAAGAGTAACAATTGCCAGGCCGTACAAACATTCTAGCGTATATCATGCAACTGTGGCAATGCACTGTGTCACTTTGAAAACACAGCACTTTGTTGTGTGACTGGCGTATGGTTTTTGCTAGTATGCATTTGTTAAATAACTGGGCTGTATGGCATGTTCTTGGGTAGGTATATGCAAAAGCTTACTTCTATCAGCAAAGTTTAGCAAAGCTCCAGAATATTAGCATTTGTGAAAGGGCTGTGCCATTAACACTACTCCTCACCCACCTCCTGTTGCCCATGTCTTGCTTTTAAGTTGGGTACATAGCCATGCTTGTTGGAAAATTACTGACCCACACCCCTAATATTGCTGACTAAGCTACACCCCTACTTATGCAAGCTTTTGTCTTTTCTCATCATCCACATGCAATCTATTAACCCAATTTCCTGACTGTACGCTTACTTGGCAACAAGAATCAACAGATATTTTTGTTTCCTGGAAGTAGTGGGCACATTTTTCTTGTTTAATGCTTCCCTGAATAAATAACAACAACAAGAGACTTCTCAGGCTCAGTATTAGTAAATGCCATTTAGTGAAATGCTATTTGACGACTAGGCTGTTTCACTTACCATTTGAGCCAATTCAAAAAGGCATTTAAGAGTACGAGAGGTAGTACTACTGGAGTACTACTCCACATACTCATAAATACTTTTGTGAATTAGCCCCGAAATGCCCAACTGTCTATTATCTAAATATAAAAAAGAACAGAGTCCTTTCTATTCCTACAAACTTTATATAAGTGTGATTTGAATAGTTCCATTTTAATTGTCTTAGGACCAGTTGAACAGTGGAGAACTACACAAGTTGTAATGGCAATTTAGAATGCAGAGTTGGTTTTCATTGACATTTCTACACATTGCAAGTGTAGCTCCATACCTCCTGGCATTACAATTTCACTGAGTCACTTAAAATATACAGCTCACTTCATGAGCAAGAAAACAACAAATGACAAACAGACTATATTTTACAGCATTAGAATTCTTTGTGGTAGAACTGTGAGGATCAACCTAACTTTCTTGTTCACAGGGATTGGTGAATGATCCAGTGACGCTTTCAAATGTGATAATGTGATTGTTCTACATTTGTCCATCCCCTATCATACTTCAACCACAAATCACAAGACTCCACGGGGCACATGCATCAGAATCGCAAAACCGCATGCATCATAAAATTCGCTATATTTTAGCGAATCTGTAAAATTCGCTAATTCAAATTGCGATCCCGCCATTACCGAATTGGAAAAGAGTGGATGCAAGGCTGGCAGATGCAAAGAAAACTGGGGCGGGGGGGCATCTGTAGGAAGTGCAAACACACCCCTGGAGGACATGGTGGAATCCACACTGCAGCCAAAGGCAGTTGTTGGAATAACCCAGATCGACACCTCTGAACAGGCTGGTACCTCACAAGGTAAGACCACTGCTAAATATCTTCCAATGTTAAATGTACCTAAAGTAGCCCCTAATGCAGGTCCTGCATAGTGTAGCAAACCTGAGTCCAGTCCAATTTTTACTTGCAACACCCAAATGCATTAGGGGACTAGTATACAGACAAAGGCAAGGGCAAGGCAGAGAGGGACCAAAAGAGCGTTAGTGCAGCAGAGCACAGCAAGGAAGTGACTAAAGTAGACTTTGTCCATAACAAAACTTTATTTATTAGACATTGGCATGCGCTATCTCACAAACAAGTGCAACAAAAAATAACTGAGCTTACACTGTTTAAAATCACAGATGCAGCTGCGCAGGAGAGTGAGGTGGCTAATGTCCCCGAGTCACAGGAACCCAGTGCACTGCCTGAGGAGGAACCAGAAGTCCCAGTATCCTCACCCATACCTGCTCGGACTCGAAGCAGGTGAATAGTCGCACCACTGCCTGAATCAGAGAGCCACGAAGAGAGCCAAACAGGAACTCCCACACAGCAGGCTGGCCACACCCCACCACCACCAACAGAGGTACCAATGCGGCACAGGTCTGTCCATTTCCTCAGGCGAAGGCCCAGGGCAATCCTGATAGCTGTTGAGAACAATGGGGCTGCTGCCTGGAGTGGGCTCAAGGGAAAGATGCTCAGGGTCCAGCGCCTGAAAGGCAGAAACATGAAAATAATGCATGGCCAACTGGGGACAATGGCAACACACATGGGTGACATCCGTGACTGCGTGAGAGAGCTCACCACTGCTGTTGTGGAAGGGCAAAGGGCAAACAGCGAAAACTTTGCTAGTGTACAACAGCTATGCAGGACTTGTGCAGGGTCCTCCAGGGTGACCATGCCTCCCATGGTAGGAGGAATCACAATTTGATGGGCCGCCTGGACAGTTACACCAGTTCTATCAATAGGCTGAGCACAACAACAGCTCAGCTTTCCCGTCGTGCTGTCAGCATTCAAGTGGAGATAAGCCACTGCTGCGGGTATGTTGCCAGGGGCCTCATCCACGTCACTAATGTAGTGGAACAACTCCAGACTGCTGCAGCTGGTGGCAGCAACGTTCTTGCAGGGGATATAGTGAGAAGGCCTCCAGCCTCCGTAACCTACTGGTACCTGTGACAAATCCCAGGAGGCGCAGTACCAGGAGCAACACTGGCACAGACGGCTCAATAAGGGATGTGGCTGAGCCTACTGAGAGAGACACGGGAGAGCGTGGCCGGAAAAAGTAAATACATGGACACGTACAATTCTGGTGAGGTAACCAGCTGCATGTACATTGTTCCCACTGACGTTTAAGTGCCAAGGCAATGTCATATAATTGTCTGTATTCACATTACACTTGTCTGCACCTGGTATGTGTGCATTAACACTACCACAATATTGTCACATTAAACCTTTGAGCACATACTGTGTTGTTTCGTGATTACCCACCTTAAAAGTAATGTAGAGTGATTTCTGCACGTCTCCGTCTCCCCTCTGCTGCATTTGGACCGCATGCCGCTTGTGGTGGTTGTCTTGGCTGAATGTCTACCTCAGGCTCGCTGTCGGTGTCTTCCAGGGGAATGCCTCTATTAGTGGCTATGTTGTGCAACATGGCACATGTGGTGACTATTTTGCAGCAAGTCTCTGGCCTATACTGTAATACACCCCCAGTTTTATGGAGGCAGCGGAACCTAGATTTTAGTAAACCAAATGACCTCTCAATCACGTTGTGTGTGGAGCTGTGTGCCTCATTATATCGCTACTCACTTTGTGTAGTAGGATTTAGATATGGAGTCATGATGAAAGAACACTCCGCGTATGCGCTATCACCAACAGGATGTGAAAAGAAAATACATTAGTCACTGCTATGTGTCACCATGGCGGACAGGTGTGCAAGAGAGTATTACATATGTTTACCAAGCAAATATCCTTCTCTAAATTCCCCTGCAAGTAGACATCTGTGTATGCCACTATGTCAGAAGATATAGGAGTCATGTACACTGCCACGGTAACTAGCTACTATGTCTGTGATTATGTTTTTAGAATTGCAGATTACTTGAATGTTCAATGAATGGTAAGCTTTTCGGTTTCGGTAAATATACTCTTTCACTGAGGTGGGACAAATGGCTACACGCGTCCCATCAATGCAACCAATTACATGTGGGAAATGGGCAACATGATCAAAATCTAATTTCGTTTGCTGCAATTCCTGTGGTGTTGTGGGGAAACTGATGTGTTGGTGTATCGATTCGATTCAATAAACTTTATTTCGATTCATAAATAGAATCATAAAAGTATACACAGATTTAAAAGATTACATAAAATTATTTAAAAACATATTATATATAAATGTAAAATGTAAATTGATACTTGTATAGCGCACTACTCACCCGCAAGGGTCTCAAGGCGCTTGTACGAATACTGCTGTGGAAGCCATCCTGGCTTTCCCTGTGAGACATCCACTCCGGGGCACCCCCAAGGTGGAGACCAGGCATCCTTAGCGTTGTGGGGGCCGTTGTGGAGATTAAGCAAGCTATTGCCCAGAGTGGGACTCCATGATTTGAATGGCACCGAGACGAGAATTATCAGGTCCGTGGAATTTTTGAGCCCAAGACCCACCGAGGCAGGGAATTGAACCCTGGTCCTGAGCTAGACCTCTGCATCAGGGTCTGCCGCTCTAATCATTGAGCCACGCTTCTCCACATCCATCCATATTAAATTTGCAATACATTTAGACTAAAACGGTCATGTATATGAGCATATTGTAAAGTGCTCGTGCGTTCCATTTAAATACAAATCCACATAGTAGTCTATTACAGTAGGTTTCCAATAATAATACTGTTCAATATCGATTTCTAATATTGAGTGCCAATCTAATAAAACTAAGCACAGCACTACATATAGCTGGAGTTGACAAGGACAGTAAATACTCATAACCCTCTTTATAATAACGGGATTCAAGGGTTAACAAAACAGGCTTGATGAACCGGTTTCTTGGATCTTTATACAAAGCACAAAAGAGGATGAGGTGCACAGTGCTTTGTGAAACCTTATCATTACAAGGGCAAGGGGGTAGTCTCTCACACCACCCCCCTTGTTTTGGGAAAGCAAAAAGAAAGTGCAGAGAGCTAAGACGGAACCTTGTCAAGTAAAAACGCCATTGAGTATGCATGATATTCGATAGGTAAAACTGCTGCTGCAGCTTGCCTCTAATATATAGTGCATGCTCACTATTTCTTAACATACCTAACCTGGTACAATAAGCGTTTTTAATCATTAACTGAGATTCCTTGCCAACCATTTCGGGATTTTGAAATATATGTCCCAACCCAATCTTGTAAAGGGTTTCCCTTACATATAACAGCCATGGGATCTCCATAGAATAATCAAGCTTACGGCAGTCTTGTAAGATTTCCTTTGTGAGTTTCAATTCTTCAGACCGCCAAACCTTGCTCCATAGCAACAGAGGAGAGACATGGATAATATCACTCACAAAATCAATACCCACCTCGGTATGGCAGAAACTATTTGAGGTACCAGATGGGACAGATAAAAGGCGCTTTATAAATTTATTTTCCATAACTTGGATCTTGTCACAATTTTGTATCCCCCACACTCCTGCACCGTATGTGGCAACAGGGAGGCATTTTGCTTTATATAGAGTTTTTAGTTCTGCAATCGGCTTTTGACCCAATATACGGTAAAAACGAAAAAGGGCCTCTATAAATTGTGTAGCCTTTTGAGCGCGAGCTGATATTAAAAGATCCCAACTCAAAGTTTTGTTAAATAAATTCCCCAGATAATTAAAATTGTCAACTTTCGCAATAATTGAGTCTTTCACCATAAACCTGCGAGATTTTACCCCTTTGGGACCACAGGCCATGGCAAAAGACTTTGTGAAGTTGACCCTAAGATCTAATCCTTCCATGAAAATATCAAAGGCATTCAGACAAGTTTGCATGCTGTTGGCAGTGAGGGTCATTAGCACCGTGTCATCTGCATAAGATAACATCGGTATCCGTTTACCATTTACCTGGGGGAAGTCTGCACCGCTATCCAACAGAAAACTTTCTAGACCATTGGTGTACATCAAGAATAAAAAAGGAGCCAGGATACATCCCTGGCGAACACCTTCAGTAGATGGGATGGATTTTGTCTTCTCACCACCTGGTCCAAATCGAATTCTCACTGTTGTGGCAGCATGCAGCCTGCGAAGCAGGATGACCAACGGTTCTTCAAACCCCATGGTCTCCATCATTTGCCACAACTTACCTCTACATACAGTGTCAAAGGCACTGGATAAGTCCATGAAGGCCAGGTGAATACAACTATGCTTGGCCCTCATGTACTTACCCATAATTAAAGCCAAATTAAAACACTGCTCTGTGGTTCCTTTGCCTCTCCTAAACCCATACTGGGAATCCACGATAATACCTGATGACTCAGCCCATGTTTCCAGGTGTGCCAGTATCACTCTTCCCATCAACTTACAAGACGCATCTATTAATGATATCGGTCTGTAGCAGCGCGGATCACCCTTGTCACCCTTTTTAAAGATCGGTACCACTACCGCCTCTTGCCAAGAAGTTGGAATACGCCCTACCACAATTGCTCTAAATACATTTAATAAAAGTGGTGCCCACACCTCAACGTTGTGTTTAAAAAGATCTAAAGGGACTGCATCGGGCCCTGGGGCCTTTAGTATGGTGCCCTTCCTTAAAGCAGCTTCTACCTCTGAAAGAGTGAGTGAAAGGCTAAGCGTTTGGGCTGACTCCAAATGGAAATCGCCAACCCCCTCATTAGGAGTTGACAACGTCACCTCATTTGGATTAAAAAGTCTTCCATAATGTGCTTCCCAGGTATCCCCCGTTATATGCACTAGCATATTGCCCTTTTCTTCACTCTGTAGAAATGGGCGGTTTATTACCTCCCAAAATAGCCTGCTATCCCTCAATTCTGACGCTTTTCTTAAGTCTTCCCATGCCTTTGTCCTTAAATCTGATTTTCGCCTATTGATGACATCTCTGTACATTTTCCTAGAATTTCTAACAAGCTCCCTATCCCGTGGTACTTGATGTAATGCCTTCGTTAATCTTGATTGTGCTGCGGAACATTCAGCATCAAACCATTTGTATCCAATTTCTTTACCCCCCCCCACGGTTTTTATGAGGTGGGATGCCACATTGCCTAGAAGAGCCTCAAAGTTCTTAATTATTAAATCTGGCTCAGTGGTGGGGGTTAAGCAAGCATCTATCCCTACCTTATTTGTCTTAAAAATCTCCATCTCCAATTGCCTTGCATCTACCTTATCCCACTTTAAGGAGACCCCTTGATTCTGGCTGTATTTTATTGGCTGTTCCGGGGTCTGAACTCTCTCAAGGACAGGGTTCAGACTTAAGATTAAGGGGTTATGGTCGCTAGCAGGATTCACTTCAATCTGAAAATCATTAACAAGATGAGTATACCTGCTAGAGACCATGGCAAAATCAATTACGCTCATTTGGCCCCCTGTACCTTGAAAGGTGGGTATACCCGATGGTCTAGAAAAACTAGGCGTGTCCAGGACACAAAGTTCATTAATCGTAATGATATTATTCAAAGCATCCCCTTGTTTTGAGTGCTTAAAATGTGCCAAAGGCTGATCACTTAAGTCTACCAAACCACAGACTCTAGTCCCGCTGAACTTGCACAAAGCACAATTAAAATCACCTATACACATAATAAAAAGGGGAAATACGATGTTAGTCACTTTAACAATCTCATCCTGTAATTTTTCAATAACCGATGTAGCATGGGCATCAAATATATTGTAGTACCAATTTATTAGAAGCAAGGGTACTGGAAATAAATCCTTGATCATAAGCATTTGGTACCAGAGAGATTCCACCAATGAAACCGGTTTTATCATATTATACTTCACAGAAATAGCTGTCATGAGGCCACCCTTAGCTCTTCCAGCATGTGAGGGCTCAGCGTGAACATTAAACATTTGATATCCGTCCAAGCTATGGTCCACTCTACTCCAGGTTTCTTGAAGGCAAATTATATCAAAGGATTCGATGAATTTTAACCACACCGGGTCCTCCAGCCTCCGAGAAAAACCAGCTATGTTCCATGAGATCAAGCGGAAAGGGCAACCCTCAGCCAGACTATCTTCTTTCCCCAAGAATATTGTTACTTTCGGCTGGTTCACATCACTCTCACCCTGAATTATTCCTACAGGATTAATTACTGCATCAGGAGGTGCCAATTTTAATTGTCTGGTGTTGTCTCTCCCACTCTGATTTACTGCCATATAAGTATTTTCTATGCCCAAAGGTGCCGTTGCTATTTGTTCTACCTCTCCTCTCCCTCCCTTGTATGCCACTATGGGGACAATCAACGGATTAGAAGATGGACTTATATTGCTAACCGTCTCTACCCAAAAACCAACTGCTTCATCTGAGTTTTTCCTCCTGGGGCTAACAGCCATATCCCTAGCCGTATCTTTAACCCCACTATTAGAGATGCAATCGTTCCGGAGTCAATCCACCCCCTCCAATCCCATGAGTGGGTCGAACCTATTTCTTAGCGGTAGATACTGAGCTACCCAATCCAATCTGTTGTTACCAAAAGGTCTGCCCCTACCAGAATTCTTTGACAAACGTGGCAAACCAGGATTCACATAGGGGTAGAAATAATGTAGGCCTATTGACTGGATATCACCTGATCGGCCAAACCTTGGTTCCCTACATATATAGTCTACAGCCCAAGGATCTCTAAGGTTAACAATTATACAATCTCCCTCGAGATCCTTAGTACTATGGCCTAACCAAGCCACTCTCCTCACACCTAAGATTTCTGTATTAGAGCCTAGGGGTAATCTCCTATTCTTACTAAGCCAGAAAATGACTTTATTCTTAAATTCCCTATCTGATTTGTGGGATTCTGGGCTAAGTTCTGGTACCCCTGTTTAGATAATAGTGAAAGGCATAGATTCCGGGGGGAGATTTAAACATGGAAGCCTCTTTCTTGGCACTTCTCTGCCCTGGGGTGCATCACTCAAAGACTGCCTGACCACTTGCTTTGGATTAGGAGCCTGTTTAGAGGCGACCTCCATGGCTACCTCAGTGCGTTGAGCTTTTCTAATTGCTACACCTTTTTCCCCTGTGGCTCGTTGAGTATTCTGAACTACGGCAGTTACATTTGTCACAGAATGAGCGGCTTTAGCAGTCCTAGCATTTCCTGAGGGTACAGTGGGAGGGACTCTAACATCCTTGCTTTCTATGCTTTTAATCAGCGCGTTGAGTTTTGACGTGTTCCCTTTAGCCATTAACTCTAACTGATCTAATTTTTCTTTGATTAGTTTCGTTCGATTGATCAGGGGCAATATTAATGACCTTACTAGTGTTTCCATTTTGACAAGAAGATCGTCATTGGGATTCTGTTGGTTCAGAGGTAGAACAGTGTTAGTTAGAACACCATTTGGGATAGGAGACTGGACCACAACCCATGGGGAATCGCTGGGGTTTTGGGGTTTTGTCAGTCTCATGCCACTACCCTTCCTATGACCTCCCCCTCTCTTCTTTTTTCCAAGTTTAGAAGTTACAATACAATTCTTATTTACTCCCCCCATCACCTGATCTTGTTCTTGTTCTTGTTCTAACCGGGGTGTCAGGAGTAGAAGACGTTGGTGTGGAGGTTCTGCAGCTCAAGCCACTGGAAAGAGAACTAAGTGAGTTTGAACTCGACATAGAGCCGGTACCTAAACCACCTGGCCCCTCCTCTGATGAGCAAGGGATTGGGCTAGTGCTTACCAGAGGGGCCGGGTCATTACAATGGGCCGGTGTTACAGCAGACCCGATCGCACCCAGAGAGGACCGCTTGCCCATCAAAATATCAATCGACAGGCGCTTTTCTGTAAGAGCTATTTCCTTCTCTAAAATTCTGGTAGTCCTTGTGAAGAACTGATCCAATGTGCCCGTAACTAGACCAGCGTTTGTATTCAAGGTAACCAATCTATTTTTCCCTGAACGTAAAGCCATAATGACAGGTCAGCAGTAGTCAATAAACAATTGTTAGGGGAATAAACTGTAACTGTATATAATATAGTAACACCGTGTAGTATTAAAACTTAGAATCAAATAAGGTAGCCCAGCCCCGCCTTGGTCATCCTTGGACGGCCGTAGACGGCCTGCCCTTTGCACGGGCTTCGCCCGCGCACGTCCCGCGTGCGCGGATCAGATAGAGGTTAAGTAGGAGGAGATAGGGGCGGGAAGAGGACCAGCTGCGGCAGATCGAGCGCCGCTCTGCACGCTGGTCCTCACAGTCCCGCGGCGATCTGGGGGTCAGTCTCTTCCCCTTGCACCAATGTCACTCTGCAGTAATCCCCACTCGAGCAGCACCAGGTAAACAGTATCCGCCTCAAGTGTTATTCACCGGGGAGATAGGGGCGGGAAGAGGACCAGCTGTGGCAGATCGAGTGCCGCACTGCACGCTGGTCCTCACAGTCCCGCGGCGATCTGGGGGTCAGTTTCTTCCCCTTGCACCAATGTCACTCTGCAGTAATCCCCACTCGACCAGCCTGTTGGTGTATCCTCTGCAACATGGCATCAAGGAATGAGTTAAAAAATCATCATAGGGCACTCTGAGAGACACCTGCAACAATTACTCTTTGGAAGTTCCCTGAAGCTAGGAGGTGCAGTGAACATAGGACCTGCACATGAGTGGGGATGGCATGTGTCCTGTGAGTCTGTCCCTGCAGTATTGGATCCAATTCAGCTATGAGCTCATAGATTGTGTCTGCATTCAGCCTATAATGATCATGAATCTCTTCCTCTGTCTGCCCTAGCAAAGTAATGCACACTCTGAAAATGCACTCCTGTATCCTCCTTCTCTGTGCTGCTGTTCTTAGCCTCATCCTCCTCGCCATGACGTAGAGCGCTGCCATTGTGAAACATTCTGATGCATTCTGGGGCTGTTTAAGTAGTTTACTGATGATTTGCACCTGATTTGTTCAATTTGAAATTGTTACCACCAGATAGGATTTGTTCTTAGTTAAGAATTGCTAATTGCAATTTTTCCCAGATTCGGTATTTGAGAATTTTTGATGCATAGGATTATCAAATTCTTTTTAGCGATTCCTTAATACAGATCGCAATTACATAATCAGTATTTAGGTAATCGCTATTTTTTGCGAATGTATGCGATATTCTGCGAATGACCTTCATGCAGAATGCAGCACACAAAGAAAGAGGAAGTAACAAGGGTAAAGAAAGATATTTCTTTTCGTTATGCCTCTAGGGTTGGCACACCGTTTTGGTGCAAACCCAGGTATACAAGTTTTTATAAATTGTGATTTGTGTCAAAGTCCATGGGTTGGAGAGCGCGCGGCGCGGCGATTCAAGATGGCCGCCGGGTGACGAGCTCCGTGAGAACGAAGCCGATCCGAGCGTGAAGGCTGCTCATATATGCACCGGAGCTCTGCTTCCAGGATGGAATTCGCAATGAGAAACTGCAGAGACTGACTTGGCAAGTTTTTTTGACCAAAATGCGGTCTTTTTGTCTTTTTAATTGCGCATTTTCTGCTTCCCTCAGATGGCGGCCGCCATTTTGCTTTTTCTACAGCGTTTTTTTTCTGCGTTACTGCTGCCACTGAGTTCTTTGACCAGCTCCCTGTTGTTTTTCAACGGTGTTACTATGGTTGCTGCGTTGGTTTATAGTATGTCATCTTTTTGCGCAAAAAATCGTCAGTGGTGAGACTCCTTTGCTGCCTCTGTGGATTCCTTGGATTATATTCTTGTAAAAGAAGCCAGGTCTGTTTACCTCAAGAATCGTCCCCAGCCTTCTTCAATTTTATGACATACCCCCATCTTTTGGGGTCAATTTTGGCTGTTGGTATTGCTGGCTCCTTTTTCTTTTGCCACTTTCTTCGCCTTTTTCTTCAGTTGCGCTTTCAGCGTCCCAGTGTCCTTCGCTGTGTTGTATTCTGACACTTCCATCTTCGGCTGCGCTTCCTCTTGCTATTGACTAACCAACATCCTGCCTGCATTCCTCCATTTGTTATTTGTGTCATTGTTGGTTGAGATACCATCAATATGGAGGGTGCACACTCAACTAAACCTCATGGTGGTTCGGCTGGGGGTAGGAAGGACTCAGGTAACCCTTCTGTCAAGCGTACTAAAAAAGACCCGCCTTCCCCAAATAAATCTCCGCTGCCTCTCACTCTTGAAGACATCATGGAGGAGTTACGCCTTATTCGTCCTTTTATGACAGACACTGTTGCTACGCTTCAGAGGTTAGATGAAAAATGGTCTAGTTTGGACACGAGACTTTCTGAGGTGGAACAGAAGATCAGTGACGCCCAGGATGTTGTTACTAAGGTGGACGCTCTTACCAAAGAGGTTGGCCAGCTCAAGAAGGTTGCGGAGGATTTGGAAAATCGCAATAGGCGCAACAACCTGCGCATTTATGGTATTCCGGAAGGTTCGGAAGGGTCGGACATGATCCAATTCTTAAAGTCCCAGGTTCTTCAAATTGTTGGTCTCCCGAAATCCTCTGACTTCAACATACAACGAGCTCATCGTCTGGGACCTAGGAATACATCTTCTGCATCTAAACCTCGGGGAATTATTGCATATTTCCTCCTTTATTCAGACCTTATGTCCATCCTCAAGGCTGCTAAGCAGCACAAGCAAATGATTTGGTCGGGGCACAAGGTCTTCTTCACACAGGACGTCTCCAAGCCTACGGCCTCCCGTCGCAAGGAATTTTTGGACCTCAGACCTGCTTTGAGAGCTATGAATGCACGCTATGGTCTAATTCACCCTTGCTTTTTCAAGGTGACTTATAAGGAGAGAACTTTTAGTTTTGAAGATCCTGCTGATTTGCGGAAGTTTATACATACTCACAAGGGAGAGCTTATGGAATTGAGCAAACCTTAGTTGTATTTCTTTTTTGTGGTATTTGACCACTGTGTTTGTCTTAAAGTTGTTCTGTTATAAGTCATGTAGTTTGTGCGCTTCTTTGCTCACTCCTGGTTTTGCCTCTTGTTTTGCAGGATTTCCCTCTGTAATGTTCTTGTCAAGGTCGTCCTCTGTCCCATCCTGCCGTATACAGTGTTTATCCCCTCCCGTTGCTGTTCCTTTCTCTAGATGTTTGGTAAGTTCCTTCACTTGTCTTATTCGAGACTACCAGTTCTAGCTTTATATTTTATAGTCTTGTGTCTTTCATTTTTTTTTTTTTTTTATTTTTTTTTTATTTATCTGGTGAGTAGACTGTTTAGTAGTCTGTTCTCATATATGCTCCTCTCAATGCGGCTGTCTTGTTCTTCGTCGCCCCCTCTCTCACAGTAATGTTTTTTGTTCAACCGTTTTTTGTGGCTAAAGTCTGCTGGCTTTTTGTCACCCTCCTTTGGATGCCTTCTGGGGGTTTATGTACCCCTGTACCCTCCTCTTCATCCTTCCCCTTTTCCTCTTCGCTTCTTCCCCCTTTTTGCTGCGTATTCTCCCTTTCCTCACTCCTTTTTATCCCTGTCATCTCTACTCTTTTGGCAACCTCTTCTCTTTTTGATACACTCCACATTTTCTTTTTTTCTTTTTCCAATCATAGTATTCCTTTGTCTGTTTTCTCTTTTATATTTACGTCACTTCATTTGTGGTGGTTACTTGCTTTAATTACTCCATTTCCTGCTATCTCTACAGTGCCCTACTTATTTAACTTCCACTTTCAGTCTGCTTTTCATTCTATACCCTGTCTTAACTTTCACTCTCTCTTCTGCTTATCTTTACTTTATTTCCAAAAATGAATGGTCTTCGTGTTATTTCTTGGAATGTTAAAGGCATTCGCAACCCTGTTAAAAAACAACGTGTACTATCTCATTTAGCAAGATTGAAATGTCATGTTGCACTGTTACAAGAAACCCACCTTAATTCTCAAGATTTGTCTTCACTGCGCAGACAATGGGTTGGGGAGGCGTTCTGTTCCCCAGCAGTCAATAGTAAAAATGGTGTTCTTATTTTGTTCCATAAGTCATTATCTGTTCAGTTGCACAGTGAGCTCCATGATACGTGTGGTAGATGGCTTTTTTTAGATGTTACTGTTAACAATACGCAATTTTCCTTTTGTAATGTTTATGGTCCTAACGGTGTTGATTTATCCTTTTGGAGGGATTTCTCGAAGCTTCTTTCCTCTCACGCAAGTGATAATCTGGTGGTGGGTGGTGACTGTAACCAACTAATGGATCCATTTTTAGATCGTAAATCACATACCAGATATGTTCCCAATAAGATGCAAAAGTCCTTTTTTAATGCTATTTCCTCTAGAGGCCTTATTGATTCATGGAGACTTTCTCATCCAGACACTTTAGAATTCTCCTTCTTTTCACCAGTACACTCCTCACATTCCCGTATAGATTATCTTTTTCTCACACAGCATTTACTCCAATTTATGACTAACTCGGAAATTGGCTCAATTCTTATATCTGATCACGCCCCGGTGATTATTGATATGGACTTTCCCTCACCTTCTCCCATTTCCAAACGTTGGCGCTTCAATAATTCGCTCCTCCTAGATTCACAGTTTGTTGAGCAATTTATTTCTTTTGCAAAGGAATTTTTTATAAATAATCTCCATTCCACTCCTCATTTTCACTTTATTTGGGATTCCTTCAAAGCTGCTGCTAGAGGTTTTATTATTGCTTTTGTCTCTCGGAAAAAGAAAACGGCTTTATCAAAGTCGACCCAAATTCTTAAACAAATTAAGGACCTGGAGCAT
Organism: Triturus cristatus; assembly: GCF_964204655.1. Lineage (NCBI taxonomy): Eukaryota > Metazoa > Chordata > Amphibia > Caudata > Salamandridae > Triturus > Triturus cristatus. The sequence goes on along the minus strand of NC_140588.1, from coordinate 167,462,989 downwards.
CTCTATTTTACCACCAGTTCCTCAGACTCACTCTCTTCCCTCATCAAAGCAAAAATGCAATATAATAAACACTCTTGGGACTCTGCTTGTAATAATCTTCTCAATTTTCATTCCAAAATGTACGGGGGATGCAATAAGGCTGGTAAGTCTCTTGCTACTTATCTTAAAATTAAAAAACAAAAGTCTAAAATAATAACTATTACTGACTCTCACGGGACTCCTCAGTATACTGATGATAAAATTCTTGATTGTTTTGTTCAATATTACTCCACACTTTATACGCCCGAATCCGCTCCCTCGCCTTCTCAAATTGACTCCTTCTTTCAGTCTCTCCCCAAGGCCTCGGATAGCTTTGCGGATCTTTCCTCCCTGGACGTTCCCCTCTCAGAAAAATAATTACTTAATGCTATTACTCTTCTTCCCAAAGATAAAACTCCGGGCCCAGATGGTTTTACGGTTCGTTTTTATCTCCATTTTAAGGACATCCTGCTACCTCATTTGTTTTCTTTGATTAACTCCTTTGTTGCTCAGGGAGAGTCCCAGGGTTCTTTCACTCAGGCTATGTTATGTTTAATCCCTAAAAAAGATAAAGACCCCTCCCTTTGCAAAAACTATCGACCAATTTCTTTAATAAATACTGATTGTAAAATTTACGCTAAAGTTTTGGCCTCTCGTATTAATAAAGTTATTCCCGATCTCACTAACATTTATCAATCCGGGTTTGTTAAAGGTAGATCCATTACTGACAATTCGAGAACTTTTCTTAACATTATTCATCTGGCCTCAAAGATGGATTCTCCAATCGCTGCCATTACTTTAGATGTTGGGATTTTATGTTTGGTGCTTTGCGGTGGCATGGCTTTAGTCCTACCATCATTCATTATGTTAAATTGTTGTATTCTGCTCCCTCTACTTCCATTTGGGTTAACGGGTCCCAATCCCCTTATTTTTCTTTGCATAGAGGCACTAGACAAGGTTGTCCTCTCTCTCCTCTTCTTTTTATTCTTGCGTTAGAACCCTTTTTGGAAAAAATTCGTCGTTCACCATCCTATACAGGTTTCATATTTCGCAACATTGACATTAAGTTTACGGCCTATGCAGATGACATTTTGCTTTACATTTCTAACCCATCTACTTCTTTACCCTCACTTTTTTCCTTGTTACAAGAATATTCTTTGGTTTCTGGATATAAGCTCAATATAGATAAGTCTGAGGTTCTACCACTTAACAAATTTTGCCTTCCTCATATGTTTCAGGGTTCAGGCTTTGAATGGAACTCTGGTAATATTAAATGTTTAGGAATTCTTTATGCTAGCACTATTAGAGATACTATTAAGCTTAATCAGAAGGATATAGTTATAAAGCTCTCTTCTCTTATAGAACGCTGGTCCCCCCTTTTCTTGTCCTGGTGGGGGAGGCTGGCCACCATTAAAATGATGCTTCTTCCCATTGTCAACTTTTATCTTTCAATGCTTCCAATTTACCTTCCAGTCTATTTTTTTAAAACCATAAACCGTATTTTTACCTAATTTTTATGGAATAAACGTAAGGCGAGGATTTCTCTCTCCCGTCTTCAGCAACCCAAAAATTTGGGTGGAGTTAACTTCCCTAACATTACTCAATTTCACTCGGCTTTTACTTTGAAATAAATCTGGCCGTTTCTATCTGACCTGTCTGACCCCCCTATAACAGCCTAGAGCGCTATAGAACTTGCGCAGCTTTCGCCCTTCTCATTTGTCGCGGCTGCTCGGCTGTCTCATCCTCCGCAACGTTTTCTCACTCCTATCTTCAGACACTCTAAAGCACTTGCCCTTTCTGTCTTCTGCTCTTCCCTCTCGCAGTTGGAATTTCACTCCTTAACCCTAATTTGGTATAACAAATTCGTTAAGGTTAATCATAAAGCGCTCTTTTGGAAAGAATGGATTGATAAAGGCATTATTACTTTTGACTCTTTACTCAGCAATAATTCCCTGCGTGACTTCTCAGACATTCGTGCCTCTTTTCACCTCTCCAACGCTCACTCTTCTCAGTATCCCCTGCTTAAAAACTCTTTAGATCTCTTTATTTTTCATGGTGCTTCACTCTCTACTGCGGACTCAACCACTTTCCCTTTACCAGACTTCTCTATTCCGCTTAAACAAATTGCTCTCCCTTTCTCCTGCCGAAAGAACCAAGTCTAAACTTGAATTTTCCTGGGAAATGGATCTAGCTCAAGAGTTTTCCCTTCAGGTTTGGAACTCCTTATGGTTAAAGTTGCACACTGCTTCGCGTTCTGCAAGCACCACTCAGACTTTGTATTTTTTTTACAACAAACTTTTTTTTACCCCCTCTGATTTGTTTCGTTTCAAACTGACTGATTCTAAAAAATTTTGGTCCTGTCCCTCTGACAACAGTGACTTTTTTCATATGTTCTTTCACTGTCCGATGGTTAAATCCCTCTGGTCCCGTATTTGGTCTAAATTGAACGAAATCCTAGCCACTAACCACACTTTTGAGATTGTCCATATCTTTCTGGGTGGTATTGCTCCTATATGGAATGTTTCTAGCAATGTACGCAAATTTATAGATTTGTATATAGCCATTTCTCTACAGATAATCACGACTAACTGGAAGGATACTTCTAAGATCTCATACAATGCATGGTGGAACCTATTGTGTCATCATCACCGGCTGGATCGTGCTTTTGCCACCACTGCTCCTCTTTTGATAAAAAAAGACTTGTTATGGTTGCCATTAACTAATTTTCTCTCCCAATCTGCCCCTTAAACAGTTGTTTTATTGCTTTTTTTTTTTTCTCTTCCTTGGTCATTGTTCTCATACCGTTTCTTTTACTTTATATTTGCATTTATTAACTTACGGTAATTATATGATGCTTATTCTGTACATTGTTTGCATTTCCCCCCTCCCCTCCCTTTCTTTATCCTTTCCTCTCTTTTCTACCCTCCCTCCCTTTAATCAAAATCTTTTAAAATGCTTTTTCACTAAGTATATTCCCTATTTTTGTATTGGCATTTGCTAAATTGTTTGATTTGAATTTTATTATTGTACTATTGCATTGCCTTTGTTTTTCTCTGTACTGATGTTCTACTTGGTTTATGATGCTTAATAAAGCTTTCTAAACTTAAAGTCCATGGGTTTATGCATGAGAACATACATTCTGCACCCCTTTAACTCCATGAGCTGAGTTGTGGTACTTTGTATTTATAAACCACACACAGTCACATAAAGATAATTTGTGTGGCTTAGTGAATGGCAAAAAGGATTTCGTTTTGGGGCATAGCCACAAAAGTGATGCAATCCCCAAGCAAAATCATAGTAAATGTGGACCATGTTTAAAAAAGGTCTCACAAGATATGAGCTGTATATTTATTTTTGTGAGACGTTTCCTGTGTGACCATGTCTTCTACTGGAAATACCTAAGACTTCATGTAACCTGAAAATACTGGAATTTCCCAAATTTCAACGTTGTAAATAAAACTGCAACTTAGCCTAGGTTTCATTTAACAAACCTTTGTGTCTGGAAGTGAGACAAGAAATATTTGATTTGCTTTGACTTGTTATGCTGTTTTATCATTTGTGCATCTACAGAATGGACAATTTCCTAAAGATGGACCTTAAAGAGCTAATGCAAGAGGTGGACTTAAAGAGCTAATGCAAAAGATGGCCTTTAGAGCTCAAACTCTTATTACCTGGGCCTTTGTTAAAGGTGAATAGTCCTGCTCTGAGAACTACACCCTATCCTACTGTCTGCCTGTCAAATTGCAGATTGATGTTTTGTTCCTTCGTCATAGGAAAGGGCGAACAGTGAGATCTCCCTCAATCCTAGGAATTGACATACAAGATGTTGTTGTATGTTTAGTAAGAGCCTTTATCATGTTGTCTTCTCTCCATAATTATGTGTCATGGGAAAAGTTATACAGAGGTCTCAAGCAATAAAAATATGAAACAGCAACTATCACTGACAACTACTTTAGATTCCCAGACCATGCCTGAAGCATGCATGGAGCAAACAAGAAATGGGGGTAAGACCAGGTTTTCTCTTGTCTTAATTTCAGCACTGCCCCATATTTACCCCACCCTTCTAAATATGGGACAGCATCAAAATCAAGGGTGTTGCGTTGGATTTCTCACTGCAACACCCATTGCCCTCCTCTTTCATACTAAGTATAGCGTGAAAGGGTGCCTTATTTACAAGGCAGTGTTAAGCCACTTTAAGCGGCCTAACTCTTCTCTGTAAATAAGGCGAAGCAGTATTGCCACCACAATATCTCTAAAAGTGACTTTGAGGTGGTGATAGGGGTTTGTAAATATGCCCCACCATGTTGAGATTTATCCTTCAAAGAGACCATCTTTCAGATACCCAAGTTTATACAAACCACCTATGATCTTTAATGTTTACAAATAAGTGCTGGCTGTCAGTATAGAGTTTGAGGCAGAATACTGCAAAAACATTAATTGAAATTGGAGCCTTTTAAGACCTGCCTCAACAGCACAGCTAGCTACTTGACCTATTGTTAACAATTCTTTAAAATGTACAAAGAATGGGCTTGTGCTCCGCCTACAGGGATGTTTACCTCTCACTGTGTACTATGGATTGTATCATTTCGCATCCTGTGGTGCTCTTTCATAGCAAAGCATGACATACTGTTTTACAGATTATAAATTATTGATCTTATCCATGTATTGTATACAGAAAATAATAGTTTTTTGTGTTGTTTTTTCACTGCCAATCAGTTTTTTTCCATGTTTTAATCAAGACATGTATTTTTGATATTTGACTTCTCCATTGTTCTTTCTCTTCAGTGTATTTCCTCTCAATATTTATTGCGTATTGTTTTTCCCTGCATGAACGTTCCCATTTTTTCTCCATCTGTATCTTATCCACTGCTCTTCCTCCTCTGTTTTTCTGTACAAAAGATCTTTTCCAAAACCAATAATTACAGGCATGAACAAATGATGTTTTCATAAATTGGCAAATTAAAAATAGACCTTTGTCAATGCTTGTGTGAGAAAGGAATTATTAGTTGGGTGGATAGTAGTCCATCACAAATAATAATGTCACTGTTCTTGTTAGGTTCAGTAAAGGTATAAGTAATTTAACCCTGAGCTCAACTTGAGCTGCTATGGCACAGAGCAAACAGGCTTAACATAAGAAAATGTGTAAAGCATTTAGAAGTACCAAAACAGTGATAAAGTTGAAAACTCAACATAATAAACCCCCCACTCCAAATTATAAAAATAGAGAATAGTTTAATGAATAAAATGACACCAAAACAAGGAAAATCCAAAAAGAAGTGAACCAGAGATATGAATTTTTAAAGTTTTTAATGGAAATAGCACCAAAAAACCACAAAGCGGCGACAGTTGGCAATTGGGACAAAGGTGAACGTGATGGAGCATGGGTTGGAAATAGATGTCGGATTTTTCCCAGTCAAAAAGGAACTCTCACACTTAGAACATTTTTAAGAAGGCAGAGTTCTCAGAAGGGGCAAAGCTGCATGCTGGGTCCAAAGATGGTCTCGCTGACAATGGGTTGATGAAGGAAAAGGGCTCGGGGAAGATGTCGACGAGGCAGGAAATTATCTAGGCAGGTAAGGTACAGAGTTTGTACCCAGGAAGTCATCTCCTCCGGTAGGATGCTGTTCAGTGCCAGACTCCTTGAAACTTTCTATCTTCGAACTTAGACTGTTTTCGGAAAGTCGCATTTCCTCAGCAGGGCAAGGCTGCAGGCTGTAGCAGAAGACAGTTCAATTTTGTCAGATGCCGATTGGTGTCAGGCCTGTTGAATCAAATTTACTGCTGTAGAGAAGAACATAGCTGGAGCTGCATCAAAGTCAGACCCACCAGCAATGAACCCTCAGTGAACTGGCAAGCTTGTTGGTCCCAGTCCTTCTATAAGTCTCTCGGCAAAAAGTTTTAAAATATTTTTAAGTCCCAGGGGGGCAAATTTACAAATTTTCTATGCAGTGCAGTGCAGCAATTCACCTTGCTGCGCTGCACTGCATGACAGGAAAGGGCAGGAATGCTCCATATTTAAATCAATACTGCACATTCCTGACATTTTCCCTGTACTGGTGCCCTTTTGGCAGCCTATCGCCATCACAGGCTACTTTGCACCATTTTTCAAGGGTGCATGCGTTGCATGTAACATTGTTCTTTTTGAGGAAAGGTCCCCTTGATGCACATAAACAATCCCCTAAGGCATATTCCTCTGTCTATGTGAGATTCAAAATGTTGTAGGAGTAGCAATTGTGCTGTCCTCAATTTCCACTTGTGTGTCAATTGCGTTATCAGACTCAATGGTTTCGGACACGCCCTGGGTGTGTTCTGTGGAATTCTATGCATGTATATAGTTATTGTAAATAAGCAGTTACTAAGTTTGCATAATATTGTTGAAAATGTGATTTATGGGTGTTTGTGATGAAGATGGCATAAAGATATGTGTAGTTTACTGATTGACACTTAGTACACCATATAACTTAGTTGTACTACAGCTCCCATAATGCATTTTCCAATTATAGCGAACACTCAAATTCAGTTTTGGTAGCTACGGCGTTGTACTGCAAGACTAGCAAACAATGTGTTATGGAAAAATGTATACAAGAAAATGATTTACCTTGGCTGGAGCCTGCAGGATTGGAGGCGCCAATGTCTGACACCGCCACCACACTTTCAGGTTCGAGTGTTTACTCATTAAGTGATTCAATTGGAATGGGAGGAGGATGTTTAATGGGACCACCACCTGTGCCATGAGCTGCAGCCAACCTGCTGGCCACCTTCTCTTTAGTGCGTAATCTTAGGTACAGTAGTTGCTGCTCCTGATGCGACTAGTTAGGGCGGCAAGGGGGGAGGAACATAAATGCATGAAAAAAAATGTGTATATTAGAAAACAATTACGACTTACCTAACGCTGCTTCGGCTCCATCTTCCTCCTCTTCTGATCCCTGACTGGTGCACACTGATGCCAATCTCAGCACTGCTCTCAGCCAGCATGCAAGCAGTGCTGGGATTGGTTTGGGCGGCCTGCTTTGATGCTCGGACAGTGTATGGGAGCCTGTGACTTTTCCTCATGCAGCTTAACAAAACAGCTAGGCGGAGAAATGCTAAGTGCGTATGGTGGTTTGACTGGCCTAAAACGGTCGGCCAGAGCATCATGCACCCTTAGTAGTGCCCACAACTCCTCCTCCTGAAGCTCAGGAGGATGGCCCTGCCCCTCAACTCGGCTACCCAATAGAGGCAACGGTGAAAAAGAAAATGATAATAAAATTAGTTTATTATCATTTTCTTTTTCACTGTTACCCCTGCTGGGTAGGAGCAGTTGCCCCTGCTTAGGCAATACCTGTGTGTCCTAATTTCAGATTTGGTCCTCTGGGTGACCCCAAGATAGTTCACTTTAACAGGATGCTGTTCCAAATTTTGGTTTTCTGGGCCTCAGGTACAGAAATTATGCTTTGCCAAACAGCTGGTCCATGTCTGCCACCCATTCCTCTGTCAGTAGTTGCAGCTTCGTATCAGAAAATTTGATTTTTAAATTCCTGCTGCCAAGGTCCTTATCCCCATCATCCTAAGACATGGTGTTGTAGGGAAATATGAATGTCACTGCCAGAAGTCACACTGGAACACACCTTCCTTCCAGAAGTTTCCTAGGCTTCTAACTTGTGGCCACAATCTGTCATTCTAAACTTCCTGGTCTTACATCATCATTCTGCATACAAAATGTAACTTTTCCTAATTGCAATTTCCTATTTGGAAATTACATCAGCGCGATTTCAAAATAGGACATTTTTCTAATAGCAATTGCAAATTTGTAGGAACTGCTGATGGTGGAATACTCTCCTTCAAATATCTCAGTTTGTGATTTCCAAATAGCTAATTCTATTAAATCGCTATTTGGAAATCGTTATCAGTAACCTTCGTACATATGACGCTAAGTTTGCTATACCTCTGAGTTTTGCTAGATCTGAAACAAAATTACTATTTATGAAAAAACTGCTAAGCTTTCAAAGCTATTATCCTTCCCACACTACAGTCAACTGTCATATACTAGAAGAACATGTTCTCTGGTTTGAAATATTTTCATGGTGATATTTCATAGACTGCAATGTCATGAACACACATTAGAACAAAACAGTTCATCCAGCAACACACAGTCACTTCCCCAGCCTCTATTGCTACCTTAACTAGAATTTATATATCAAAGGAAAAATTATCAATGTTTTTGGACGAATGAGCATCTTTTCAATTCCTCATGATAGAATAACAAGCTATGCAAAAATACAAATTTATAATCTTTAAAGGATAGCTCTTGAAATAGTATTTAGTAATGTAGCTGTATCCAGAACAACAAATGATTTAAGACCATTTCTCTGTAGCCAATTCAGACTTTTGCCAAAGATGATCCCAAAACAGTTTCAAAAGATTTCCTTATCTCTGGCAATAAGGTCCTGGCCGCAGCCACAATGTATCTCGATTACCTAGCAAGGATGCTGTGTGCATGAAGAACTTCTACTATGCAACTTCAAAATGGCCACAGCTGCCATTTGCAGACCTAGTGAGTGTCCCTTGGATTTATGAGATGTGTGCTTTCCTCGGCTGAACTCAGGTGTCTTTTATAGAGTGCCAGTGAACATGCAAATCCTCTCACCAAGGGGCATCAATACACCATGCACACCCCCAAACATTTTTCTACATCTGAATGGGCGTATCATCAGGCAGTACAGATTTTTTCACTTTTGCACTAGTTTAGCATGAAGAGGGGAGTGCCGGCCAGAGAACATGACATATTTTGCCCTACCTTTTCACTGATTCTTCTGTGCACAAAACAACACAACTTTGTAAGACACCCAAGGGTAAATCTCAAGATGTATTGAAATATTTATGGGTGCGTATTTGTAAAAAAAAATCTAATTAACCTACCTTTCAACTTAGATGTGAATTGTTTGTTATATAAAATTGCAAATAAATGTATAAATGGAAATTGCATTTTCAAAAGGGGAGGGTCCTTGGCAAGGGGCAAAAGAACAACATAGTGCCTATGTCTAGGGAGGGATAGCCTACTTGGTGGGTGGGAGGACAAGAGAAAAACACGCTTTGGAAACATAAAGGGGCAAGTCTATTTACATAATTAATACAATTGAAAACAAAGAAATGTATTACAAAATGTTCAAACCAATAGTCCAAATAATAGTCCAAAGAATGCTTTAATGCAGAAAAGAAAAGTCCAAAGTCCAGCAGAAATGTGAAATTAATCCTCCAAACCATATAGTGTGTCAAAGGTGCTGCTCTGGGTTGTAGAAAAGTTCCTGGCTATCCTCCATCATATTTGCTGACAACCATCAACTCCTCAACTGACGCAGGCAATTGGGATTCCAGAGTAAGACCAGACATCATCTGAGTGACAGGACACACTGGGGTAGGTCTGGAAATAGCAGGGGCACACGTACTGGGAGACAAACCGATGATTGTAGAGGAGCCTTGGCTATTTGGAACATGAGAAGACGTGGCTGCAGATCAGGAGGTCAGGAGGCTACAAATGTTAATGATACAGGTTAACATGTACCTCCTGGTTTGATTTCAACTATGCTACTACTACTTTGACATCTTTGGAGTACACCTGCTGACAAGCAATCCGCTGACTCATGGCCTTCTGGAAAGCAGCCTTGGTAACATAGTTGGATTGAGTGGCAACAAGAGAGGGCTAAGAGTATCAGTGATGAATGTTATTCTTGGGTGCTGCTCTTCTAGATGGGCACTTGCAGGAATAGCAGTTGTACCAGGGGTTGTAGGGGGAGAAGCTTGAGTTCCTCTTGTTGTGGGCCACTTAACTGGTAAAGGGAGTGGCCTCAGGCCCCAATGATGGGGACACCTGCTTTTGCAACATCACTGATGTTTTATTTTTTGGCACAGGAAGAGCTCCATCATCTGACTCCTGCTGACATATGGTGTTCTCCTGCACTAACCCCTCAGAAAGCTCCTCCGCGTCTGCCCAAAGTCTTTTTTGATTGAAAGGACTGATTCTCCCTGATAATAAAATGCCCCTACTCCACCGTGGTTGTGCTGGAGTGCTCCAGTGACTGCTTGGAGGCCAAGGTTCTTCTTTGTTTTCACCTCTGGTCCCTAGAGTTTCTGGTTGAGAAAGAAATGATAAACCCATATGGTTACTACTTCATGTACATTGAAATACTTTTTTTCTTCATAGTAATAATAAATATAAGAATAGTAAATGTGTCAACATCACATCCTAGCTATCCAATGTTGTTTTTTCCACATGCCAGTTTCTGGCAGTGGTTAATGGTTGACCAATATACAGCTGAAACATGTTACTTCACCCCCTAGCATTATCCTTTGTCTATGTTCTACATGACAATACATGGCTTTGACATGTAGAATATCTTAAATCACTTGAGCAATCTCACCATTACATTTACTAATGATAACAAACAGGAACATATATCTGAGCCTATGATCAACATGAATGGTGTGGCACACATTGGCATTTTCTGGCCATGTAACAGAGGGGTAACACTAACTGTACATTCTAAGTGCATTCATTATATTGACCATTTTGTGTATGTAGCTAGGTATATGTGGCTGAGATGTGTGTTTCACCCTATATACGTATATGGCAATTGGTATAATTCTAATTGGCAAAGACAATCTACCTATAGATTAAGACGTTCGTCTAGAGTACCTTTCCCTGGTCTGAACTCATATTGCAGATTGGAAATTACGTTATTTTGCTCCAACCAGACAGATAATCTGAAAAGAATCACTCTCCCCATAACATTAACTACAGAATCTATAAGGTAAATGGATCTATAACATTGAGGATCCCATCTTGGCCATTTCTTAAAAACCAGGATAACAATGGAGCTCTACGTAAGAAGATGACAAACCTAGTCTCCAGGCAGCATTTAATACATGAGATAAAATTTTAGCCCAGATTGTGGGATTCATTTTATATAGCTCAGCCTGGACCCTATTAGGACCAGGCGCTTTGTCCTCCAATGTAGTTGCATTGACCTCTATCACATCTTCCTTAGTAAAGACCAGGGTAGAGTCACTGCTAGATATAACTACAATTGATTATTGGGACAACTACAGTAGCTAAGAGGGGCATGCTACACGTTGTCAATATGGACTTAACATCTGCATATTATCGAGTTAATAGATACAAGCTCTGGCTCCTGCTCATTAACATGGGTTTGGACCGTAACATTGTTAACTTTGTCCACTAACTCCATCTGGACCCCTTTGCTGTTGTGAGGTACAAACAGACCGGGTGTTTGTTCTCACCCATAAAAGTATATAGTGGAGTTGGACAAGGCTGCATTTTAACCCCATTTTTTCACAGTGTACACTAATAACTTGGGCCTCACCAGCATGCAAACATATCCCCAGGGTAAAGACCCAGTTAATCTCCACACACTTATACTGGGATGATGTAGTGTTGATAGCGAGAACAGCAGTGGGGCTTTAGCAACTTCGTGACTTTTTTATACGTGTTATGAACTCTTTCAACCTGAGCACTAACTATACAAATTCACACGCAATGGTCATAGGGCCCAGAAAAAAATGCCAGTGGAAATACTTTAAAGACGGTACAGAAATAACTAGGGGGTATTTCTTCTTCTTTTTGAGGTCCTTTTTGACAATAGGTGTTTGTGGGCTCTGCTAAGGAAGGCTAAAAGGAAAGGACAAGACAGAGGTCCTCATCCTCAACTCCACCCCCTCTGCCTGGGATGAGTCCTGGTGGCCGGCCTCGCTGGGAGCTGCGCCGACACCCACCGACCACGCACGCAACCTGGGGTTCATCCTGGACTCATCACTGTCAATGAGCCAGTAAGTCAACGCTGTTTCCTCCTCCTGCTTCAACACCCTCTGCATGCTTTGCAAGATCTACAGATGGATCCCCACCGGAACCAGAAGGACGGTAACCCAGGCCCTCATCACCAGCAGGCTGGACTACGGCAACGCCCTCTACACGGGAACCACGGCCAAACTCCAGAAAATACTTCAGAACACCTCCGCACGCCTCGTCCTCGACATTCCCCGCCACAGTCACATCGCTGCCCACCTGAGAAACCAGCACTGGCTCCCCATCAACAAGAGGATCACCTTCAAGCTCCTCACCCACGCTCACAAAGCACTCCACGACGCCGGACCAACATACCTCAACAAATGACTCACCTTCTACACTCCCAACCGCCAGCTTCGCTCGCCTGCCCTCGCCACCATTCCACGCATCCACCAAATGACCAACGGCAGCAGATCTTTCTCCCACCTCGCTGCCAAGACATGGAACTCCCTCCCCATCCACCTGCGACAAACCCAGGACCTGCTTCCTCGTCCTTTGCGCCTTGAGACCTTCGCGGGTGAGTAGTGCGCTCTACATATGCTTGATTGATTGATTGCTTGATATAATGGCTAGAGCCGTGGCGGCTATGTTTAATTTTGCAAAATGATTGGGGGCTAAACCTGTACAGGCGATGACATTTTATCAAGTCAAATGCATCTTAAATCACCAGTTACTGGAGGGATAGTTGGGGAAATAAAGATGCTACGGACTTGCAGATAGTCAAAAACAAATTTCTGAGGAGGCTGTTGTCAGCACTTCAATCCGTAGCCGCCTTCATAATCCATGAAGAGGTGGGGAAGGGGTACATCTCCGACTTGATGGTCCTTTCCCCATTGCTAAGATAGATCAGGATTTGGACTAACCCAAATCTGATTCTGAATCAGGCAATTATAAAAGATTGTCTACTTTTGGAGAGAGACAACAGCATCCTTTGGCTTACCTACATCAAGGCCTTAGTGGGGAAGTCGGGCCGTCCTGAGCTATTTTGTTATCCATAAGAGATTACAAAGAGAAATCTGCACTGGGTTAAAATACACTTTCTCTCTGTTGTGCATGATGAGAGGGAAGCTAGAGACTTCGTGAAAACCTCTTACGTTTTATTAAGATCATGCCCCTCAGTAGAGCCCTACATAGCAGTGGTCAAAGTACCTCTTCATTGCTTTCTTTTAGCAAGGTTCAGGTTAAACCTTCTGCATTTGTTACTTGCGGTACCTCTGGTGAGGTATAAAGTGGAACACCTGGGCCCCTGCACTTGTGACAGGTTTTCACTGCAAGATACCATGCAATTTGTGATATTTCTTGATCATTATTGCTTGTTGAGGCAACAATACATATTGCCTATGTTCAAAGGAACATGTTTCTTGCAAGTTAGAGCGGCTCTAATTTATCTCCAAATGTTGTCGAGTCCCCTTGTCTGTTTTAATGTTGTTAGCTTTTTAGTTGGAGCCCTTAGAGCTGGGGAGAGACAATCTGTTTAAATACTGGGCTAATGTTAAATGTGTGTGATCAGGGCTCGTGATAGGTATATCATTTGTATTCTAACCTAATTTTTTTATGAAATGTATCTTATAGCACTTTTGATACTGTATTTTATGTATGAGTATGCTAATATGGTTTTGATTAATCGAATAATGTTTGTTAGACTGACTGACAATCTACTTGTAAGTCCCTGGTATATGGGATAGCATTTAGGTTAAGAGGGCCCAGTGTAACTAATGCATTTAAGTGTGCACTGCTGTGGTGTATGGTGTCATTTAAAAGCCAGTCCTGCCTTGAAGGCTGGTTTTAAAATAAAACTATGTTCAAATTCGACTTTGGAATTAAAACTACTTCAGAAGCCCTAAACTACCTTTTTATATGTCATATGTCACCTCTAAGGTCCGCCCTAGGTGCCCAAGGTTAGAGTGCATTGTGATAAAAAGCAGGGACAATATACAATATGTTGCATATGCTCTGGTAAGGAAAATCAGTCAGAGTCATGTTTCTCTATTATAATGCTGCTAGCCCCTCAGGCTAACACGGGAAGGCATTATTGAACTTAATAAGATCTAACTTTTGATTGGAGCTAGCTAGATATATCATTCAGTGAATTCAAATAATGGTTACAAGAAATCCAACAACTTGCCAATTTTGGATTTAATGTAACTATTACAGGAAAGAAGTTTTCAAACTTACTATCCTGAAAGTTACCTAAAACAACCCTGCAGCAGCCTCTTCGGACTGGTCAATATTTGTCAGTCTGTGCCAATTTACTCCCTGAGTAAGTGTGAATAGGCCTGGGGATGTAACAATGCAGCCATTTGGTGGGAAGATATTTGCTTCCTGGAGAAGCCAGGGAGAGCAAGGTGGCAGAGAGATAAGCTGGACTTAAAAGGTAGGAGACCAGATGTTAAAGGACCCATGACAGCCTCCTCTTCCTTGATCTACAGCCAGATGGGAACCCCCCTAATTACATTGGGAGAGGGAGCACAGTCAGTTATTAGCCACACCTTTGGGTTGGGTTACACAGACACACACAACAAGGAGAGATTTCCTCCATTTTGATTTTTGTGAGAACAGTACATTCTGGGTCAAAAATAAATGGTCATAGCAGGGGGAGGTAGCGGTTCGGTTCAAAATCTTTATTCGATTCATACAATGAATCATAAAAGCACAAAGTTAAAAAAACATAATACACAATTAAGGTGATCCATCTGTAAAACAAAGATTACAATTCGAAAAATCCATCATACAGCATAAATACAAATCCGATGGCAAAGCACAGTTCTACAGCTAAATTATCCATAGCGTTTCCTAATCTGAAGTGAAACTCGTATAAAATTTAACATGGCACAGCAAGTATCAACAGAAGATAATGACAGCAAATAATCGTAGCCTTCTTTATAGGTACATGGTTGCCGCCCCTTCAGGATAGGCTTAATAAATCTAATCCTTGGTTCTTGATATAAGGAGCAAAACAGGACAACATGTATAGTACTTTGGCTAACTCTGTCATTACAGGGACAAGGGGGTAGCCGCTCACACCAACCCCCTTGTTTAGGAAAGGCAAAAAGAAAATGAAGGATATTTAGCCTAAACCTCGTGAGGTAAAACCGCCATTGGACATTAGTTGTAAAAGTTAGATAAAATTGGTGCTGTAACTTAGGTACATAGCTAGTTGGGCCTCCCAGACAAGGTGAACCTAAAAATTTCCAGTAATTTGACTTAATTTGGGTTTTTATGTTTCCCTGGATATTTGCAGGATTTTCATAAACATGACCCAAGCCTATCTTGTTCAACATGTCACTGACGTATGACAACCAGGGGATCTTTTTTGCGTTATCCAGGCTCATGCAGTCTGAGAGAATTTCTCTCGAGAGCTGCAGATCGTCAGATAACCATATTTTGCCCCATAATAATAGGGGCGACAGACGAATAATGTCAGTCACTTTGGTCATTCCCATTTCATTATGACAGAAGCTATTTGATGAACCCGATGAGATCAGTAATACCCGTTTTAGGAATTTATTTTCCATCACTTGTATCACTGAGGGGTTTTCGGTCCCCCATACTCCTGCCCCGTAGGTGGCCACAGATAAACATTTAGATATGTAAAGGGTTTTAAGGTGCGCAACAGGTTTTTGACCCAGCTTACCACAAAAACGAAAAAGACCTTCTATGGAGCGGGTAGCACTCTGGACTCGAGCCTTCATTAGTGGGGCCCAACTTAGTTTGCTATTGAAAAGATTTCCAAGGTAATTAAAATTTTCCACCTTTTCAATAGTAGAGTGATTCACCACAAATTTTCTTGGTTTTGTCCCTTTTGGACCACAGACCATTGCAAAGGATTTTCCAAAATTTACCTTCAGGTCAAGATCCAACATGAAGGTGTTAAAGGCATCTAGGCACACCTGCAAACTGTTTCCAGTGAGGGTCATTAAAACAGTGTCGTCTGCATATGAGAGTATAGGAATACTCCTACCGTTTATCTTTGGAAAATCACAACAGTGGTCCAACAAGTACTTCTCTAGTCCATTTGTGTATACTACGAACAAGAAAGGCGCCAAAATGCAGCCTTGACGCACCCCCTCAGTTGAGGGAATAGGTTTTGTTGTTTCACCCCCAGGTCCGAATCTTATAGCCACGGACGTTGCTGCGTGTAGTCTGCGGAGAAGTGTCACCAGGGGTTCTTCGAAACCCATATCGTCCATCATCTGCCACAGCCTACTTCTACAAACAGTGTCAAAGGCGCTTGACAAGTCCATGAAGGCAAGGTAAATTGCAGAACTCCTTGCCTTCATGTACTTGCCAATAATTAGCGCCAAATTCAGACACTGCTCAACTGTCCCCTTCCCACTTCTGAATCCATACTGGGAATTCACAATTAGACCAACAGAGTCAGCCCATGTTTCTAATCTGGCCAAAATAACCCTCCCCAATAATTTACATGATGCATCAATCAAGGATATAGGGCGATAGCATCGGGGGTCACACCTATCGCCCTTCTTAAAAATCGGCACCACCACTGCCTCCTTCCACGATACAGGGATACGACCAAGAACAACAGCCCTAAAAACATTCAGTAATAATGGTGCCCAAGCTTCAATATTATGTTTAAAAAAGTCCAAAGGGACAGCATCAGGGCCCGGGGCTTTTAATGATATGCCTTTCCTCAAAGCTTCTTCAACCTCTTCCAGTGTAAGTGAAGAGCTAAGAAGCGAAGCTGAAGATGGTACCACCAAATCCCCTACATCATCCAACAAATCCGAAAGTAATAATGCTTTGGGATTAAAAATTTTACCAAAGTGAGCTTCCCAAGATTCACCAGTAATCTGCATCACTATACTTTCCTTGGTGTCACTTTTAAACAGGGGACGATTTACTACTTCCCAGAAGAGCCTACTATCTTTTAACTCAGAGGCCTTCTCTAGATCGTCCCAGGCACGATTTTTCAACTCCTGCTTCCTCTTTGTGATGGCCTCTTTATAAGCCCTTCTGGTCGATCTTATCAGTTCTTTATTTCTTGGTTTTTGTATAAGGGCCGCTTTTAAGGATTTATGTGAGGCGGAGCATGCGGAGTCAAACCATTTAAAACACCTTAAATTCTTTTTCCCCACCGTTTTTTTAAGGTGCTCAGCCACGTGCCCACATAATTTTTCAAAACTCCCAATGACCTTGTCTGAGTCAGACGTCAGCGACAGGCATGATTCGATCTCAGTTTTACAAACATTCAGAATCTCTGCCTCAAGGCCTACAGCATTTATTTTCCCCCACTTCATAGTGACTCCCTGATTTTTATTATATGTTATGGGTTGCTCCCAAACCAAATGTTTCCTACTAGCAGGAGCACACAAAGATAGCATTAAAGGGTTATGATCGCTTACAGCACTTACTATTACCTCAAGCCTATTAACATAATGAAGAAAGTTACTGGACACAAATACAAAATCGATAGTACTCATTGCACCTCTTGTTCCCTGAAAGGTTGGTATTGGCGATATGTTTGGGGCAGCCCAGGGCTCTACCATGCATAAATCATTTAGAACAATGATATTATTTAAAGCGTCCCCCTGGGGCGTGTGTTTAAAATGCATCAAGGGCTGTTCGTTTAGGTCATCGATGCCACAAACATTGGAGCCACCAAATTTGCACAATGTACAATTAAAATCGCCAACCCAAATAACTACTAATAAAGGTCGATCACTACGAGCCTTACATATTGCTTCCTCCAAACTCTGAATTGTAGATACATCATTTCTATCAAAAACATTATGGTACCAATTAATTAATTAATAACAAAGGCTCTGGGAACAGATTTTCCAACAAGAGCAACTGGTACCAAGGAGTATCCACTATTTTTGAGGTTATCAAGTTCTTTAGTTTGATGGAGAGAGCTGTCATTATCCCACCCCTTGCCCTCCCAGCTGGTGATGGGACCGCCAGAACATTAAAAGATTGAAAACCATCAATTTCCCCACCCGCTCTGCTCCATGTCTCCTGAAGGCACAGGATATCCTGACCACCCACATGCTCCAGCCAAGCTTCGTCCTCCATTCTACCCGCAAGACCTGCAATATTCCATGAGATTAGACACAGCCTAGGTTCCCCTAGGCTATCGTCCACAGACTTTTTTGGAGTTGCCAGGTCAGGCCCAGTAATTGGTGGGTTTAGCTCACAGGCTAAGTTACTGACAGTCTGAGTGTCCGAAAGCATATTAGGTTGTGCATTGTGGTCGAAAGCATCCACCACCTGGTTATCCTTCTGCCTTGTCCCCCCGTTTCCTCCCATGGCCAAATCTGTGGTAAATAGAATGCTTTCCCTTTTCTTGTCTAATGGTCAATCTAAACCCTCCATTCCCACCAGTGGGTCAAATCGGTTTCTTAATGGAATATTATTATTTGGCATCCACCCTAGGTATTCCTCCCCCTCAAATCTCCTTCTTGATTGGTCATAGGGGATTTGCCCAAAATCTTTGAAACTTGTTGGCCCCATGAGAGATCCATCACCCTGGTGCCACAAACCAGGATGATTTTGAGAGGGTCGAGATATAGTATTAATCTGTGTCCATCCAGAGTAACTATTACCCTGCAATCTCGACCCAGGGAAGCGAGGGTTAAGGGGAACATGATGCAGGTTGGGATAAAAATATTCAAGACCTATACATTGAATATCCCCCATTCTAGCAAACCTTGCTTTGTTACAGATTAAGTCCTTGACCCACCTGTCCCTAAAGTTAATTAGGATACAGTCCCCCTCTAGATCCTTCTTCCTTGGACCAACCCAAGGGACCCTTCGTACATTTAATATTTTTGTAACAGAGGCTGGGGGAGTGGTCTATTGTTGTTGAGCCAAAATATAACTTTATTTAATAGGTCCTGATTTGATTCATGTTTATTTGGTGCGACCACCGGGACACCTGTCAGGATGGCCATAAAAGGTGCAGATTCGGGGGGTATATTCACACATATTAGTTTGCTTGGAGGTGCCATTTCATCCAGAACTAATGGGCCGCTCAGTGGAGTTAGTTTGACTTCAGATGAGGCTACTGGCTTAGATGTAATTAAGCTCGGTGCTGCTGCTATAGCCATAATCGACATTGACTGAGAGCCCCCGTCAGCCACCAATGCAGGTCTAATTGGGACTGATTGTACAGGGGTTCGCTGGGAATCAGCAGATGCAATAGGCTGGGGTGGATTACTTAGATTTTGAGTAAAGGTTTTGTTAGCCCCCTTCTTTATTTCGATACAATTCCCCAGGGCCTGAGGGAGTTTGCTATTATTAGCCAAAATTTCCAGCGAATGTGTGTTAACTGATATTAAATGCTCTAATTGGTCCAATTTTAGGTTAACAATTTGTGTTCTCTCTATAAGGGGCGTCAAAAGACTTTTTACCAGCTTCTCAATATGTATTAACAAATCTTTGTTATTATTGTTGTGGCAGCAATGAGTCAGATAACCGGGGTCTCCCATTCGTGTTACCCTTCCCTTCAAGTGACCTCCCCCTCTTTTACGTTTACTAATTTTTGTGGCTTCTTGAACAGGAGCCGAAACTTTGGGTTGTAAGGAAATGGGGCCCAACAAGGTCAAATTAGGGTGTTGGATCCCATCCCCAATATTACTCAATACAGAACAATCTTCTATTGGACCGTTCACTACATCGCCCATAGATATTTCTTGATTATCTGGAGTAACGGCTAGATTTGGGCTGGCTTCCAAGTCGTTTACTATGCTCTTTTCGGGAGTGACCACAGATGCAAACCGTCCCAGAGATGAACGTTTCCCCGTAACTAAATCCAGAGACAAACGCTTTTCAGTAAGAGCAATTTCTTTATCTAATATCCCCGTGGCACGGGTAATAAAATCATCTAGGGTTCCAGTGGCTTTAACACTACTTGACTTTACTGTGACCCGCCTACCCTTTCTTAGTGATGAGGACATCATAAGACTAAAAAGTAAGAAATAATGTGTACAATTTAAAATATAAATTAGATAAAAATTTAAAACTTCAATTACACACTATAACTACATTAAATATCTCATCACATTCGTAACTAAAACATACTATGAGTCCTCGAATCCCGAATGTAAGAGAAAGGGCCCGGCCCGTCCCTGTACGTCCTTGGACGGCCTTAGACGGCCCGCCCTTTGCCCGGGCTTAGCCCCGGGCGCTCCCGCGCGCTCCTGCGCAGCGGGGACAATATCCCGCAATAAACTGTAGTGTGGGCGGGGCAGGCAGGGAGAGCGACCCAGGTGTTGCGGGTCTGGACCTCACGCAGGGACTCCTGGTACACTGAGTCCCTGCGGGTCAGCTCGCAGCCCTGTGGTCCCGTTTACGCGCACACAATCGCGCCAGCTGCACCGCTGTTTATTCGTGAGAGGCACAGGAGGCAGGCAAGCCCAGCAGCAATCAGAGAAGCCCAGCAGGAGTCCAGAAGGCAAAGGCAGCGAAGCGGGACCCGCGAAGCGGTCCGGCGAGGAGTAGCGGCAAAGAGGTATGTCCAGGAGCTCTCCGCTCGTGATTTTTAAAACAAATGGTGATCCCAACGATTTCCACCGGGGTATCTGCACTTAATAGCTGTAGCGTGGGCGGGGCAGGCAGGGAGAGCGACCCAGGTGTTGCGGGTCTGGACCTCACGCAGGGACTCCTGGTACACTGAGTCCCTGCGGGTCAGCTCGCAGCCCTGTGGTCCCGTTTACGCGCACACAATCGCGCCAGCTGCACCGCTGTTTATTCGTGAGAGGCACAGGAGGCAGGCAAGCCCAGCAGCAATCAGAGAAGCCCAGCAGGAGTCCAGAAGGCAAAGGCAGCGAAGCGGGACCCGCGAAGCGGGTCCGGCGAGGAGTAGTGGCAAAGAGGTATGTCCAGGAGCTCTCCGCTCGTGATTTTTAAAACAAATGGTGATCCCAACGATTTCCACCGGGGTATCTGCACTTAATAGCTGTAGCGTGGGCGGGGCAGGCAGGGAGAGCGACCCAGGTGTTGCGGGTCTGGACCTCACGCAGGGACTCCTGGTACACTGAGTCCCTGCGGGTCAGCTCGCAGCCCTGTGGTCCCGTTTACGCGCACACAATCGCGCCAGCTGCACCGCTGTTTATTCGTGAGAGGCACAGGAGGCAGGCAAGCCCAGCAGCAATCAGAGAAGCCCAGCAGGAGTCCAGAAGGCAAAGGCAGCGAAGCGGGACCCGCGAAGCGGGTCCGGCGAGGAGTAGCGGCAAAGAGGTATGTCCAGGAGCTCTCCGCTCGTGATTTTTAAAACAAATGGTGATCCCAACGATTTCCACCGGGGTATCTGCACTTAATAGCTGTAGCGTGGGCGGGGCAGGCAGGGAGAGCTACCCAGGTGTTGCGGGTCTGGACCTCACGCAGGGACTCCTGGTACACTGAGTCCCTGCGGGTCAGCTCGCAGCCCTGTGGTCCCGTTTACGCGCACACAATCGCGCCAGCTGCACCGCTGTTTATTCGTGAGAGGCACAGGAGGCAGGCAAGCCCAGCAGCAATCAGAGAAGCCCAGCAGGAGTCCAGAAGGCAAAGGCAGCGAAGCGGGACCCGCGAAGCGGGTCCGGCGAGGAGTAGCGGCAAAGAGGTATATCCAGGAGCTCTCCGCTCGTGATTTTTAAAACAAATGGTGATCCCAACGATTTCCACCGGGGTATCTGCACTTAATAGCTGTAGCGTGGGCGGGGCAGGCAGGGAGAGCGACCCAGGTGTTGCGGGTCTGGACCTCACGCAGGGACTCCTGGTACACTGAGTCCCTGAGGGTCAGCTCGCAGCCCTGTGGTCCCGTTTACGCGCACACAATCGCGCCAGCTGCACCGCTGTTTATTCGTGAGAGGCACAGGAGGCAGGCAAGCCCAGCAGCAATCAGAGAAGCCCAGCAGGAGTCCAGAAGGCAAAGGCAGCGAAGCGGGACCCGCGAAGCGGGTCCGGCGAGGAGTAGCGGCAAAGAGGTATGTCCAGGAGCTCTCCGCTCGTGATTTTTAAAACAAATGGTGATCCCCTATTGGTTGGGGTATCCCCTCTTGTGTCTGCCCAGAATGGAGGATAAATATGGAAGAGCTGGAGGAGCTCCTTGGAACACTATCTGTAGTGTCAGAAGAAGAAGGACTACCCTTCTGAACCCTTGGACTGCACCACATAAGGCTTGCATTCAAAAAGACTGCACCTTCTGCACTCACAAGGCTCCTCAAAAAAAGTAATGTGCCTGACTTAAAGAAAAAGAAATGAACTCCCTGATCAGCAACAAATCTGGAAGAAGTTACCTGCAAAGCCAAAGAGAGGATCACCCCAGCCGACCAGTTGCAACTGGACTTTTCCTGGACTGTGCAAGTGTATTGTGGGAAATTGAGTACTAGACTCCAAGAGGCAATTAGGAGTCTCTGAACCTTTGGCTGCTGGAGCTCCTGAACCCTTACTTTCCACAAAGTAACTCATAAACAACCAGATCTCAACATTTGGAAACTTTCTGCAGTGTGGCAGAAAAGCTGCCGACAGAGAACGTTAAGAGTCAAGCCGCGATCCTTGACTCTCAATTGGTCTGACTGCTCTGAGTTTTCGTGCGAAAACCTCAGTAGCTCTTCGCCATCAACGTCAAAGACAAAGACTACAAGAGGCTCACTGAAGCATCATGCTGCAGCAGGCTGCCATTGTTAAATCGAACTTTGGTTCCGAGAAGCCCGAGGACACGCCAATGAGCCCATTGATGAGAGAAACCTTCCAAGAAAAAGACTAAGTTTGAAGGTAAACATTTGACCGGAACCTAGCCCTCAATCTATCTGACCTGTGCTCCATCACCGTTGGCCTCAAACTTTGTTCTGGTCCAGCGCTACCAAATAGCCAAAAGTGGCGCTTTGAGTGTTTTGGCACTAGAATGCACAATTTTTTATTTAATCTTTAAAAATGTATATCTCCGTGCCATACATTAGATTTTTGTTGTTTTGGTGTAGTTTTAAAGATAAAAATACTTCCATTTTCATTAATTGGTGTGGTATTATTATTCTGTTGTATCTTTTACTTATTTACTAATTTGGTGATATTAAATGCTTTGCACATACTTGCCGCCTATGTTAAGCCTGACTGCTTGTTTGCTAAGCTGCCAAATGTTGAGCAAGGATTAATTTACTGAGACTTGACTGGACCAATTAGTGATTGTGGTGGTATACTAGCTGAAAGTGAATACTCCCACCTACTAATAATCCGCTTTTCTACAGATATAATACTACATCATGAGAATCATGTGTATTTCAGAACATTATTTCATAATAAGAATACAAATTATTTCTGTTTACAACATTTCTGTATACCGACATATAGTTATACAAGTTGAAACATGTTTTTTTTGTTTTTTAAAAAGGAGATAGGTTTCAAACCAGCATTCATTTAACAACACATTTTCCCGTGAAATATCTACTGCAGGCAGCCTATGCCTAAAAAGGCGCATAAAATATGAGAAGTGAAAAGAAAACAATTTCATACAATATGTGTAATTATGCATTCAATTGCTTATTTACAAGCCACTTGAGCCGCGGGTGCGTCATTTTTAACATGGGGAAAATTGACGTACCGGTGGCGCAAGGGGTTTGTAAATAAGCCCCTCAGACATTAACCAAATTTACTGTTGCCTGTGTGCCTCCAGCTGGAGGGTTCGCACACTTGTTTTCCTGCACAATGGTGAGACCCTAGATACCTGTGTATCTGGTTGAGTTCCTGTCCCTGTTGGTGATTTCATGTTTGTTGTGGCTAGTGGAGAACTCTACCTTGCAACTAAGGATTTTTTTAATATAATTTGAATGTAAAGCCTGCTGCTATTCTATCCATGCGGACTTTCATGTCAGAGGTGTGTATATTAATGTGAGTTAGGTAAAAGTATGTAGTAGAAACATGCCACTGAATCCCCAACAACCAAATGATAAGAAGAAGGTAGCTGTCGGAAGAAGGAGGTATCATATGAGTACCCAGGACATGCAGCATAAGTGAAGCAGGCACTGGCATTGGAGACAGCTTGCATATTGATGGAGTGTCAGAGGTGTCTGTGGGTGACTGAACTGCCGCATGAGTGCAAATAATATCACTTTATAACTGAGGGAAGTGGGCAATGGTATAAAATTTCCACGCGACCCTTTGGATATCTACTAGTGAATGTGGCACAGTGATCAACATCTGCACTCAGTCGGTGAGCCATCTCAGTACTGTCACAAGCAGTGTTTGGCTTTCCAGTGAGATGCCAAAGTTGTCACAACCAACTTTTGTTAGACCTGGCATCCTTGCGTGGTTTTCCACCTAACTGTTTGCCTTCAACTCTCCCGTTTTGCTGACTTCGTTTTTGCTGGTTTTCGGACTCTGCACAATGTACTTCTGCTAACCAGTGCTAAAATACGTGTTCACTCACCTTTCAACATAGGCAACTTGGCATACCCCAAATTGACATATTCAACTTGCTTGAAAGTTCGTACTAAAGTGGCACCACCTGTGCCCAGTGCATTGTCAGGTCTGCCATTGCAGCCTATGTGTGTAGTTTTCAAACTGTTATTTCAACCTGGCAGAACAAATCTTTTGCCTGGTCCAAACCTTCCTTTTTAACACATATGTCACCCCCTAGTGTCGGCCCTGGACAGCCTAGAGGGCAGTGTGCAGTGTATTTAAAAAGTTGGACCTTGGCAGTGTAAATTGTTTTTCATTACTTAAAGGCATGCCTCTCCCATTAGATACCATTTAAGCTACCTTAATATATTTAATAAATTATAATTCCTAAATGGGAGCTGGAAATCAGTTCATGTTTGGTGTATTTGGAATTGTAATGGTAATGAAAAGTTATCTTTTATGGTGAAATACAATTTTAAATTACAATTTCTTGCAACCTGTTTCTTGGTCACGTACCTGGATGTAACTGACAGTTGGGCTTTGTGTATCCTTCCTAGGTAGCCAAATGCAATAAAGAGCTTAGGTGTACCTGGATGGGCCTTCAGTGGCAGGATTGGAGGACTAGGCTGAGCTGACTTGAAAGGGCTATGTCCTGCCTCCACACAAACAGCTGCATGCCTCCTGTAATTAGTCTGAAGCCAGGAGTGGAAAAGCAGGATGCCTGTAGACTTCAAATGGAAACCTCAAGGAGCTTCTCCCACTTCAGAGAAAGCCCAGGTATAAATATTG
Organism: Triturus cristatus; assembly: GCF_964204655.1. NCBI lineage: Eukaryota > Metazoa > Chordata > Amphibia > Caudata > Salamandridae > Triturus > Triturus cristatus. The sequence goes on along the minus strand of NC_140588.1, from coordinate 167,438,007 downwards.
GACCACAGACACTAACTCTGCAGTACACTTTCAGACCTGTGACTAATTCTTCAGGAATAAGGATTGTTGAGCTGCTGAAAGAACTGGCAATCTGCTCGACTGCTGCTCTGCTTGACTGCTGCACTGCTGTGCTGACCTGCTGCCTGCAGCCCTCTTGCCTGGACTGGACTGGACCTGTATCTATTGAACCCAAGGCCCCAAAGTGACTCTAAGTGCTATTTGGGAGGACGTCTGACTAGAGCCTCGTGGACAGAAAGCTCCAAAGTCCTTGAGCTCAGCACCTGCACTCTGCCGCACCCCAGTCCTGGACCCTTGTAAGTAGACCTAAAGGTGCTCTGCCAGCCCATCTGCAGAACCAGCAGAACTGATGCATCTCCTCTTCTGGAACCAACATATTGCCATTGCTGCAAGGGGTCTCTCAGTGCAAGGACTCTGCATTGACCTTGCAGCCCACATCAGAAAGGCCACTGTGCGAAGCTTCATCAATGCAAGTCCTGGCATAGCAAATCTCTCGCCGATGGCAGCATCGACAACTACTTAGATTCTCACTAATTAGCCTTGCAGCTCCTTGGAACTGAAACATCACCTCAACTGTGCAACGCATCCTTTACTCTGGAATTCGCCTCACAAGCCCTCGTTGAAAGGATCCTCGACAACGATGCAGGACCACCCATTGCAGCTCCAAAGTTCTGACCCTGGGTGTTGCAGATGTTATTCCCTACCTCTATGGATTTCTCTGAGAATGCGTTACAGTCCCAGCAATTGCCCGTGTGTGGTCCTTCACTTGCTCCAGGATTTAGCTAGAGTAGATTTGAGCCTGTTTTGTGAATAGTACTATTGTAGTAGAGGAGGGTGTAGCTTTTGTGATTAGCAATTCTTACCCTTTTGTGGGTATGGTTCAGTATTTGTATGTGCTTCCCTAACCCTCCTTGTTTTGCCCTTAATAGCACCCATTTAGTAGTAGATATTCCCCATTTTCCTACTACTCTCCCTTGCTTCTCCCACATTAACACTTTAAACATAGAACACTGTATCTGAGTTATGACTCGTGGCAGACAACTCATCTCATGGAATGTAGGGCAGGCATAGGCATTGATCTCCGACTGGAGGCAAAGCATTATTTGCTTTGCCACAACCTTTCCTTCTTCTGTGACAGTGTTTTATTCTGTTTGCTCGCTTCGCTTTAGAAATACTGTTTTGTTTATGAAAGGTTCTGCTTTCAACTTCTGTGCTAATGTTATGTTAGCCGTCACCTTGCTGAGTGTTAATTGATGCTTCTGAGCAGAAAGTCAAACTTTAAAATGAATGATGTGAGTTCACACAGCTGTCGTGTGTGCTACTGAAAATCTGTTTTCTCACTCAGCCTTTTGCTTTTTATAAACAGTTTTTTCAGTGTATAACCTTGGTGATCCAACAAAAACAGCTTTATTAAACAATATGTACAATGTCACATTTTTCCACGAAAAAAAAGGAAACACAGTACGGTATTAATTCGGTGGTGGAGACTTTTGTTGAGAAATGCATGTTGGAGCAGGTGGGTGTATGTGAATCGTTTGAATATGGTGAGCCATTACAAGAGACAGGGGAGTGTGGGTGTAGCAGAGGTATTGATCATAGATAGAAGAAATAGCAAATATACATTACCAATAACATCAGTCAATATTCTCCAATGGCATTCAGGTATTTAAGTGAAGGCCGAAACCAGAATCTTTTTTTATGTATTTTATTGATTTTATAACTGAAAAAGAAAAACCTGACAATGAAAGTAGAACAAAATGAAGAGATTCCAAAGGCAGCCAGGCATTGATGTAACACATTACAGACATCACATCATGCTTCTGCTCTATACCCTTTTAACTCTATACTGGTCACAGCTGATTATATTGGGTACTAGGCATACCAGAAAACAAATGCTGTCAGCATTCGTGCAAATAATCTTATAGTGTCATTCTTAAGACATGTAGGCATATTAGAAGTAGTGATCTCTATTTAATGTACGACAATATATGCAACATGTGTAGTTCAATGAATTACATTGACACAAGGACAGTGCTTACTTAACTTTTTTTTTTCCAAGTGCTGCGACTTAAAATATTTCTTAAACGGCCACTGCCACCTCCTTGCACCACTCACAGTCTATGTCGGTGTCACCAAATTCAAACACCGGCGCCACTTGCTTACTATCACACTCCTCCACAGTTTTCACCACCCAAGGCTGTAAGAATGGCCTGGGTATGCTGAAATAATCTGCCTAATGTATAATAAATTGTTAAACAGGCAGCTGAAGTGCAGTGTTTAAAAACAGACAGACAGTGCCACCATGTAGTGCAATATAAAGATTTGTCGGTTTTATGAAATGAGTGCGGGGTGCTGCGCCCCGGAAAACACCTGCATAAAGAAAGCACTGTGGAGGATTTTTGTCAGTGTTTTCAGTGAGGGTAAGCAGCATCTTGTCTCAAGTGGATAGCATTGCATTGCCACCACTACTCCTCTGCTGCTCCATTCCCAGCCTAAAATCTTTTTAGTACTTATGTTTTTGACACAGGGACGTGCAGCGATTTCCCAGACATTATTAAAGGCCTTATTTAGAGTTTGACGCATTGGAACCTCTGTCACATTTGTGGCGGATATCCAGTTTGATGCATTACAAGTGGCAAAGGCTATAATACAGCAGACAGGAGATCAACCACATGTTTGATAGAGTATCTTGCCCGCCAAACTATGTAAATAAGGCCCTAGATCTACAAACATGCATGCAACTTTCTTTGTATAGATTCTGCACATTAGATTAAGGAAAGACCTTAGACTGTGGATTTGATTTTGGAGAGATGAGTAAACCATTGTTCCTTGAGATCCACCAGGACACCAAAGGACCAGGATCAGTCTATTTCTGTCAATTCCCTACCTAAATTATCTGTCCAGTTGTCACACATTTGGCCTAATGCTTCTTTCGTTAGGTCTCAAATAGTGTCTTGCAATTGTATAATCACTTTCCTAGTCTCGCCCATTATGAAGAGCAATTGAAGCAACACCTCTGTTGGGAGGCTCTGTTTCATCACACTGCCAAGCCAATCTGACTGCCCATTCAATAGGCAAATTGGCTAGTTGGGCAATAGTGTCTAAAACTGGCAAATGCTTGAGGGGATGAATTATCAGAAGGATCTTCTTATAATAACTCTTGCTTCGGCCCAGACCTTTAAATTTGTCATGGCTGCAAGTTCTGCAATTCTGGGAGAGCACCACAATGGTAGATCTGGGCCGTCTCCCACATCTGTCTTTGTGTATTTGAGGCAATGTTTATAGCATTGCCTGGCTTTGCCCAGCCACTGGACTACTTGAACTTCTTGTTATCTGTATCAAACACTGCAGTAAGGAGTGATGTGCACTGAATCACTCATCATACACAGTCAAACCAAACTTGGTCCTTTCAAGCACTTTGGATCTTTTTATTTGGTTGCGCCGTGGAAGTGGATGATTAAGTCGCAGGCCCCCGGACTGACATGCATTATAAAGGACTGTAGCTTCCTCAGGGCCCCAGCACATCTGCTCCCACCCAAGAAGAAGTATACCTTTGCTGAATTAAGGGGTCTGGAGGCTTATGATAAGTACCTTTATAAAAGAAACACAGTAGCACTATCATTTTGGAAAGGGAAAATCTGCCCAAAATTGATATTGTCAGGTTCTTCCATAAGGTAAAGTATTCCCAGATGTATTGCAGTTCCTTAGTAATGTCCCTCTGTATCAGTCTGTGTGATACACCTGGGCATACAGGTATTGAAATGTAATGTTATGCCAAGTAAGGGAAAGAACAGGGAGATCTACCTTGGCTATTGGGAGATCTACAGAGTAGTCTAATGCAGGCTTGTGATTTTTATGCTTTTATTACTTTATCACGGTTTAATCATGAAGGATTTGGGTGAGTGTTTTATTTAATTTAGCTGTTAATATTTGCTGTAAAATGTTATTATCCTCAGAATTTTAACCTCTTACTTTTGTTTGCTTTTGTGGTGATTGTATAGAAGTTGTGTATTTTTTAACATTTTTTTAATCTGGAATTAACACTAAATGACTGATGACAAGTGTGTCAAAGGGGAAGCAACCGCATTTTTTACCTACAATTTGTCCCACTAGAAAAATAATGTAAAATAAAAATCCTTAACTAGAAAAACAAATATCAGTTTTAAAACTATGTGAGCACATATTGTCTGTCACTGTTCCTCTGCCAGCATACAGCCCTTGAAAATAGCACCAACTTTCATATCATTGTATGTCATGGTGTTTCCCTCATATGCCAGGGCATATCCAAAATATATAAATGAGTGTTACTCAACGATTCCAGTGTACTGCAAGTTATATTTTAAGATTATGGTTTCTGCTAAGCGTAGGCTGGGCAATGTGTCAGCCAGCCCATAGTGTTGTTCATATATGACAGAGATGTGCTCAATGTGCCAGCCAATCAGGGGTGATGAAAGATGCTCAAAGAGGTCATGGCTCGCTCAAAGAGAGGAAGAAAGAGAGAGGGAGGTGGAAATTAGTGAGAATTGGGCGGGGTAGAATTAGCGAGTGCTCCAAAAACCTGGTCAGTTGGTCAGGCTGTTCTGACAGGTGTACAGAACATTTATTACCTTCAAGGAATGTGCTTGTTATGCAAGGTAAAGCCGAAATATTGCCATGAATGCCCACTATGCTCTATGCTTTGGCAGCCATCATGACTGAGGTAGCCAGAATGTTGCACACTATGTCAATGATGGCCACTATTATGACAGCGAGAGCAAATGTGCTTACCCATCTGCCATCTCATGCACAGACATTTAACTACATCAACACACTCATTCACAGAGGTGTAGACATTTTCACAAGCAACCAACATTAAGTCACACAGCCTGTACCAGGTCTTGGCAGCTCCCTGATCCTTTTCACTGAGCTCCTCATCTTTGCAGACAGCAGTACCGGTGGGTAGCATGAACAGTAGGCCCTTGGATTTGGCGGGCTTGTGCTAGCATTCCTCATAGATCAGGAACAGGAGAGCTCAGCTCTCTATCTCCTTGTCTCTTGAGGCATGTAGAGGCTAAATACCATATATGGATCTAGCTAGATGGCTCAAGAGGAAGAGACCAGAGGTTGAGATGCCAGGGATTTAAAGGACCAGTTGGGTGCAAAAGGAGGAGGCAGACACCATCCATGAGAGCAGTGTCACATTCAGGACTCATTTTCCAGCCAGATCCCACGTTCCCTCTCATTGGCTGACCACTTAGGGGCAACATCTAGAAGGTTCAGCTAAGTATGCAGCAGGGCTATGTGGGACCCAACTGATCACATGGTGCCCTGGAGAAATTCCCACTTCAGTCAGAATCTTCAACCCTCACAAGCTGCTTCACAGGCACATACTCGGCATTTGAGATATGACCAAAATTAAAATCACGCTCCCTTGCATTTCCAGAATCTGTCCATACACTGAACTGCTGTTGTTATACTGCTGGACACAGCACAGTAGTGGGACAGCAACAATCCAACACTTCCTCTTCATCTTCCAATTTCGGGGATGATCCCCCTCCAAAAACCTGCACTGATGGGCCACCCGGTCGGTACGTAATGCTTCATTGCCATGCAACTCCCTCAGCAAGAAAAAAAGCTGTTGCCACATCCGATTCCAAATATCCTTGGTACGTGGAGGTTCAGAGGTTTGCCTTTAGGTGTCATGCCCTTCTTCCTCCTCATCCTCTTTTTTATTTTCCTCCTTCTGTTCTTTCTCCTCTTACTACAATGCACTTCCCCCTCATCTTCTTCCACATACTGATCCTCCTCTCTCTGGAGAAATGGGAGATAACTGGAAATGAGAAAAAATCAGGGGGCTGCAAAGGGATTTTGAATACTATATGAGCTGAACTTTAGTCACACCTTTCCCCTCCTGTCCATATACTTGATTTTCAGTGAACCAGCATGCTCTGCTCCTGCCTGTATTCTCGCTCAATTAGGAGACTGGATGAAAGAAGACTGCTGAAGGATGGAATTGTTGATTATTGAGCTCAGAAACAAGAGCAGTGGTTGGGATGTCCCTTACTTTGCTAGCATTCCACAGCAGCCTTGGTCTCCACACTGCTTCCTCAAGTTGGCAAGGGTAATTGTTTTATTTATTTAATTACTTACCTTACTCCTGTCTGTCGTATGTCGGACTATACTACACACCCACCCTGCCCCTCCCCCACCCCGCCACGCCACCCCACAGCACTCCCTCGGTGAGTCACCACCGCACAGGAGTGATGCATTGTCTTCGTATCACAAGGACTGAGGCCAGCAGGCTTTAGATTAGACATCCATAGAGTTGGAAAGAAAGGTTAGATAATTAAAAAAGATTTGGCACATAACAACAGGACTACTCTACTGTTCACTGTATCTATTCCTCAATTAAGATCCTCAAGAAAGGAAGTAATAATAATATTTTGACCCCCTCAAAATGTTCTTCCAACCTAACTCCTCTGATTCCTTTATTTACTGGTATCACTACTTGTCAGATGCTGTACTGTGGCGTACTGTGGAGAACTATTTTTCTATCTAGTGTGTCACATCTATCAAACTGCTTACCAAGAGAGGTCATTTTGAGTGTGGTGCAAGATAACCAATTACTACCGAAGCTCCTTAAGCCACCATGTTCATTGTATAATCTACGACGAACTAGCCCTGCATTCTGGATATAGGTTATCAGATACAGAGATGCAGAAACATACATTTCTTGACAATTGCACAATTCGCGAACTATCTATTCACAGTGAAGGACCTGACAGCATTTCAAATGGGCAATTCACAAAAGAGGGAAATCAAGCTACCCCTTAAATAAGCAAACAGATATTTCAGTTTAGCAAATCATAAAAGATTGAAACACAGGCCTTATCAAAAACATAAAGGAAATTTTGGCAGTCAGTTTCCGCAAGGGACCATATTAAAGATATGAGACGTGCTTGCAAAAAAACGGTATGGGAAGGGAGACCATCGATAAGGGATGGGGAATTGCACGCTATTATTACTTCCAGAAACTCAAAAAAACTCTGGAATTTCATCAACAGGCTAGATCGAAGGCAAAGGAATATATCAAAGCTTTGTATGTCTCCTCTGAAGAGACAAATACCCCATTTACAACATTCCACTCAGAATCTATTGTATGGGCAACCTCAGAAAGGCTTACTTAGGTTATCAAAAAGGGCAGGCCTGACAGTGCCTCCGGGGCCAATGGGATCCCTGCAGTTCTCTTCGAGCGAGGCACCTCTTTCTGGAAAAGTGTTTAAGCTCACTGTATACTGGCTGGGTTCAATCGTACATCCTTTAAATAAAAAGGGTGGTCGAACAGACCGAAAAATGTATAGAATGATGGCCCAATTAATGTAGATGCCTAAGCTTATGCTTCACTTCTATTATAAGACCTCAAAGAATTGGCAGATGAAAAGTCCCGAATCCCATGGTTTCAGACAGGTATTCACGAAGAGGGAGGAACAGTTGATACTATAGTAGCCTCATCTATGCTTATTGACTCCCATACTCAGGGGAATGTGTGTCCAGGAATGAACATTTATCCTTTTTAAAAGCCTTTGTTGAAACTTATAGGGCGAAGCAATCCACTTTTTTTCAAATTATACTTATGGGCGATTTTAATATTCATCCCTGTGCTGTGAACTGTTGTGTTGACGACGAAATAGGCCCCGAATACTCGTTACCACCGCACTTTGAGCATACACAACAGGGGGAGGCCTTGGAGGATTTTCTTGCGGGAAACGACCTCTTTGAACCCGGCTTTAATGATCCATCTGACCGGGTCACCGACATTTAAGGCCAAGGTACGGGACACGATCATCGATTATATATTTTTGTCTCCCTCTATGTTAGCTAGTGTAGTGTTCTATAATGCTATCCTGTCCTTTTTTTAGCGATCATAATCCAGTAGTTCTGGAGTTATATAAAGAAATGGGTTTTCTGAGCTTACCGGGCAGGAACCTAGAAACTAATCGGGTGGCAATTTCGGACCAGGGGAGAAGGCTCAAATGGTTAAAGGTAATCCCAGAATCCTTTTTTTTAAATCTTTGCTTGAAGGCTGAAATTGATATTGCAAAATGCACCGATCACACTTTACCAAAAGCTGAGATCATTTCCGCATTTGAAGGGATTTGTGGTCAGGTCGCCATGGACCTGACTGTTCCCTCGAAATCAAAACCTAATTTTGGTGAAAGGTGGTTTGACGCAAACTGTTCCAGGGCCCATCAAAATGTAATGCTAGCCCTGAAAAAAACACCAAAAGATAGCAAGCAGATAGCCAGCCTCAGGAAGCATTATAAGTTAATATTACACACCCGCAAAAGCGAAATCAAATTAGAGGCCTGGAATGCATTAATGTCGGTAGAAGTCCTTAAGGATAGCTCAAAATTTGGGGCTATTGTCAATACCCCCTTTTTTGTGGGTCTAGGGAACGAAAGCCTAGACACTAATATCCCAGAAGATCAGTGGATAGAACACTTTGAGACCATTTATGGATCAAGTGAGACCCAGGACCTGTTTCCTTTTTTAGATAAAAATGGGGGACTCCCCTCCCTGGTTTTTAACGTGGGAGATGTTGAAAAGGCAATACTGGAGACTCCCGCCAATAAGGCCCTGGGTCCCGACTGTGTTCCTGCAGACCTGTATAAAGGCGAATCGAAATTCTGGGCCAAAATTTTAACAAATGTCTTTAATGCTTCAGTTGTTCAGGGGTTTCCAGAATCCTGCTCACGGTCTACTATTATACCAGTCTTTAAAAAAGGCCAGAGAGGGGACCCACGTTGCTATACGCCTATATCATTGATTGATTCTGACGTAAAGATTTTGGGTAAAGTGATCTTGGCTAAACTCACAGATTGGGTCAATGATAATGGGGTATTAACCAACCTCCAATATGGCTTTAGGTCAGGAAGAGGTACCATGGATCAGTGCCTCAATTTATACTTACTGGCTGGTAAATATACGATAGCTAAAAAAGGTTCCCTGCAGATGGCCTTTATGGACCTCAGTTCGGCATTCGATCTGGTCAACAGATCGAAACTGTGGTCCATTTTACTTGACATGGGTATTGATCCGTGCCTGGTTCATTTTCTAGCAGATCTACATCAGGATCTCTCAGCTGTAGTTAGAGTTTCTCGGGACGGCAAATGTACCAGACCCTACAAGTCAGATAGAGGAGTCCGCCAGGGGTGCATTATGGCGCCGTTACTTTTCACTCTCTACGTTAATGCACTAGATAAATCCCTGGACAAGGCCAGCTTGGACGTCCCTCGCATGGGGAACAAGTCTGTCCCGGTCCTCCTTTATGCGGACGATGCCGTGTTGCTATCACGGACTGCTTTAGGGCTTCAGAGACTTTTGGGTGCATTTGGGGCCTACATGAAATCTTTGGACCTGGTGGTGAACATGTCTAAATCACACGTTATGATAATGGGTCGAAAACCCAGAAAAGCTAGAACTTTTTTCTGTAACGGGGCTGAGGTCTCTAAACTGTCTTCTTTTACGTATTTGGGGGTCCTGTTCGACGATAGATGCTCCTGGGTCCCCCAATTTAAAGGTAAGAAAAATGCAGTAGTCAGATCGACTTCAGCACTATTGGGGTTCTCAAAGCGGTTGGGAGCTAGACCCTTTGAAGCTATTCTTGCTATTAATCGTTCTAAATGTTTGGCTATTGCCACATATGGTGCTGCTATCTGGGGCTACAAACTTGTGACAGGGGTGCAATTGGCGGAAAACAACTTTTTACGCTCCCATTTGTCTGTGCCCCAATCATCCCCAACCTTCTCTATCCACCAGGAACTAGGGTTGGGGTATGTGACTGACCTATTGAGACTGGCCCCCTTAGTTTGCTGGATTAGAACATGGCTCAATCCGGAGCTGACTCTGAACCACGAGATCTTACGTGATTGTGTTGCTCTGAATAATGCCAGTAGTATCCCGTGTCTGTCCTATGTTAAGTGCATGTTTGACAAGTTAGGGCGTCCCGAAATTTATAATACTCCAGCAGGGATTAAAAAAGAAGATGTAAATTGGGTGAAAATACATTTTTTAAACTCATTAACGTTGTAACGGGAGCTACTAGAGTTACAAAAATCTATGGTCAAGGCACAATATTTAACAATTTCTTCTTCATTTATTAAGCCCTATCTAAGAATCGTGACCAATCCTTATCACCGTTGGCTCCTGACTAGATTTCGTTTTAATTTAATTCACCCCTTGTTGGGCAATCACTCTGGCTGGTGCAAAATAGAGGAGATGGGCCCGTGCCAGTGTGATAACTTTTCACCGCAGGACACCTTGCGCTTTACCATGTTTTGTGATTTTTATAATGATTCACGGAGGAGGTTTTTAGTCCCTCTCTTGAGGGAAAAGGGCTTTATCCAGGTTAGACCAGCCCTTTTACATCTTCAACTGCTAGATGATGTAAGGACTATTTTTTGTGTGGCCAGCTTCCTTGTTGCTGCTGTTCGCCGCAGAAAAAGAATATTGCCCATGGCCAATTCTGACTGAATTTTAACTGGATTTGTATTTTAACTAGAACTGTGATGTCAGGTTGTAGATTGGATTATTTATGTCATTTAAATTTTTTATTATTGCCCATTCGCTTTTAGGATAATACATTATTTTTATATGTGCGTACCCATGCATTGTACTTTTATGATTTTAATTAATCGAATAAAGTGGTTTTGTCTGTCTGTCTGTCTGACTCCCATACTTCTCCTGGTAATATCCTTGTATATCCATGCTTCATAGATTGCCAAATAGAGTTTGATGATATTAATTAGAAGCCACCTATAGAGGAAGCTATAAGGTTTTGGGATATCAATCAAACAATCAGGGTTTGTAAGGTGCAACTACCCACCCGTAAGGGTCTCATGGCACTGGGGGTGAGGGGGGCAGCTCCGTTGAGTGCTAGGGTCATCTGAAGAACCAGGTCTTGAGGTCCTTCCTGAATTGGGGCAGTGTGTGGGCTTGCCAGACACGGAGGGGGAGGTCGCTCCAGGCCTCTGCTGTGAAGTAGGAGAAAGACTTTCCTTCCTTTCTGGTCTTGTAGATGCGTGGAATGGAGGCCAGAGCTAGGTCAGCTAATCGGAGGTGGCTTTTGGGTGCGTGGAAGGAGGGGCGGCTGTTCAGGTATATTGGACTGGTGTTATGAAGGGCCTTGTATGCATGGGTGAGGAGTTTGAAGGTTATTCCTCTTTCGATTTGGTGCCAGTGGAGACTGTGTAGGTGTCAGGGGATGTCGAGGATCAATCTGGTTGCGGCATTCTGGATGGTCTGAGGTTTGCGAAGGAGTTTCTTGATTCTGGCTTAAAGGGAGATATCAGAAATATTGCTGAGGACAACACAGTAATTATATCATGAGACATGGGTTTGTGTTAAACTAGGACAAGGTAACTTTATCACAGACAAAACAAAGTGGGGTCTAAAGGAGGGATGATTGTTAGCTCGTCTATTCAAATTTAAATTGACAGACCTCGGAACGGCTCTTAGCAATCACAAGTCATGACTCCAAGGCTAGGTGGGAGGTTTGTACCTCTGATGCAGTAATCAGGGTTCCTCATATGTCCTGTCTAACACAGGGGTGTCATCAAACAACCACTTATTACCTGTAAGCCTGTTGTGACGCCAATGTTTTGCCAGTAAACATCTCCAAAATGAATATAGTAATATTCACGAGTAAGCGTAATGAAAATGACAAACGGTCCTTTAATGGATTCCCCCATTGCCAAGTCCCTGTCATATAAATATCTTAGGATATGGTTGAATGAAAGTGGTGGCTATGACTCATCTAATCACTTTGAAATCAATCACTTGCAGCCTCAATGTCCTGATTATCAATAGATTTACTGGCCCTTCTCTGAGCCTTCTACTGGAAGTTGTAAGGGCAACATTTCTATCTGTCCTAAGTTATGGGGACGAGGCTTTTCCCATAGACTATCCTCATGGTTGACCACTGCACAATGTAAGCAATGTGGGTGTTTATTCTATCTCTCCACATCCGCATTGCAAGCGCAGATCAGGCTAGAATTTGACTTGTTAAATCGATTTCAGGCCTGCGAAGAAGCATTATTGAAGTGCTTGCATAGGAACAAGTATGCTGGGGAAGGCTTTTTTAAAGCGATTTTATGGAAAGAGTTCAATTCCCCATATGGGAATCAAAGGGGCTGGAGCCATCTCTAACAAGGACTCCGCATAATTTGGGTATGACCTCACTTTGGAACCTAGGTCTGTCACATAACCATTTTAAGAGGATTGTAGAAAGGGAGGGGGAATGCTTATCTTTCTGTAAACATTGTTCAATATTCAACATCAGAGAAAAGTTCTGCTGGGTGGGAAATACATTTTTGAAATTGGGACCACATTATTTTTAGCGTTTTCAATGAGAATGTTCATCAAAATAGTAAATCTCAGAATATGTGGCCTGTTTATTTTTAGTGAGGCAGGACAAACCTGGAAGTGAGCAACAGACCATAAATGATGTATTTTGGACAAAACTATATCAAACTGGCTGTCTCTCTTTCTTTTCATTTGCCCAGTCTTAAAAAAACGGCAACCTTTTCTTGAAATCTGCATTCCTAGGAGTGAGACGCAGAGAGGCAGTTGAACGTTGCTTCAGTTGCAGCAATGAACGGAGTTTGGCATATGGAAGTAGTTTAATGCGGGCTGCACAAGATTATTTTTCAGCTGAATTAACAGACATGGACAGCAGCCAGCCGATGCAACACTGACTCGGCCTGCTGGTGCAATCGTGTTAAGGATGTGAGATACTGCCATAAATTGTTATGTATCGCACTTGCTTTTTTTAGCTATAGTTGTTAACTGATTTGCACTTTGCACTTGTTTTAGTTGTCCACGTTCCACTTGCTGTTATTTGTAAACAAGTGTTCCAAAACCCGTTTTAACAGTTTGTCTTTTGATTTTGCAATTTGTTTTACTACCTGCACAATAAACTTGATTGATTGATTCTTTATTCTCTGTTGTGAGCCTGGCACTAGATGTGTCTCATCTCCACATTCTGTACATTGTACACATCTGCAAAGAAGGCAGATAAATAGTCAGCATTCTGCTCAGCCATTACTGTGGCATGCAATCTCTGCTACCATGCCCGCACATGCTTCCCTTGAGCTCCCATGGATGGTGGTAAAATGTGAACCAATGAGGTAAGGTGGAGTGGTGTGTGTCCTCTGGTTTGCAGCAATAGCTTGGCTGCCTTATGGAGGTCTCCTTATCCAAGTCCATCTACATTGTATCAATAAAAGCTGAGCACACAACCAATTACATTGGAAATTGTTGATGGGACCCAGTTTCAACTACGTGCTTTCTCCTACATACAATCTTTCATACCATCTATGGTGCCCCTTACTGGCTCAGAACATTGCTTGTCTTTGCATACCATCTATGGTGACCCTTACTGGCTCAGAACATTGGTTGTCTTTGCATACCATCTATGGTGACCCTTAATGGCTCAGAACATTGGTTGTATTTGCATACCATCTATGGTGACCATTACTGGCTCAGAACATTGGTTGACTATGTGCTTTCTCCTACATACAATCTTTCATACCATCTATGGTGACCCTTACTGGCTCGGAACATTGGTTGTCTTTGCATACCATCTATGGTGACCCTTACTGGCTCAGAACATTGTTTGTCCTTGCATACAATCTATGGTGACCCTTACGGCTCAGAACATTGGTTGTCTTCGAATACCATGTATGGTGACCCTTACAGGCTAAGAACATTGGTTGTCTTCGCATGCCATCTATGGTGACCCTCACTGGCTAAGGACATTGCTTGTCTTTGCATACCATCTATGGTGACCCTTACTGGCTCAGAACATTGGTTGTGTTCATATACCATCTATGGTGACCCTTACTGGCTCAGAACATTGGTTGTCTGTGCATACCATCTATGGCAGTGGTTCCCAAACTTTTTCGGCCTGTGGCACCCTTGACCTAATTGGCAGTTGGCCGTGGCTCCCCATCGTGTGCGTCTTGATGTACACATATCGTTTATCACAATGAGACGAAGCACGATCTTACACATTAAATTTAATAACTAAAGTATTTAGAAATTGAATAGTAACTCTTGCAAATGAGCAAGAGGGGACAGATACAGTAGGAATCGAGACAGACAGCCAGAACTCTATTTGTATTACTTATTAATATGGTCGTTCAGGCTCAAAAAACATGAAGATGGTTCAGTGGGCCCAAACCAGTCAGAATCAGCACCTTGCTTGGCAACGGTGCAAAAGGTGGGTTAAATCACTGTGTTCCTGCTGCTCTCTCTGAACCTTTGATATGTTAGCCATCTCCGTGATTTATTTTACTATAGCTGATTCAGACATAAACTTTAGACATTCTAAGGAGAAGTGCACCCCCATCCCATCCACTTGAAGTGAGTGGCTCAGTGGAGCTTTGGTCATTTTGTCGTGAACCTCAAAGACTCAATGGACACAGCACAAACGGGAGACTGGGGGCGCTTTTCTTACGGCTTCGATGTCCCACCAAAGCCCTCCTTTTCAGATACTACACACAGCGATTAACGCCCATTCATAAAGCCATAATAGCCCCATAAAAGCCACACGGTTTAAATATCACATTTTCAACCAGCTGCAACTGCCAGGGTCGAAAACTGCCCTTTGAGAATAAATGACAAACTTCCTGCCAATGAGGAAAGGTGATTGCAAAAAATATGTATATCTGTTTTTGCAAACTACAGATGAGAACTGAATGCGTTCTATGACCATCGTGGAGGTGAGGCACATTGTAGAAGCCGCTTGCTAATTCTACAAGCTTGTCAAAAAAGATGTAGAACAGGGAAAGTCATAAAAGGCTGATTTTACAATAAATCATTTGCAGGAGCCTGTGTTTGTGAAGAGGTCCGTTTCTGTGGCCGTTTTAGTGTTTTAAGATATTTTGCAGTAATTCCCTCTTGGTTACTTTGCCCTCTTGGGAGGGGCGGTGGGCTGCTGGCTCCATTTCAGTCTCGCTGGGCACTGTTTACACCCCAAGCAGGCCTTTCCGAAAGCGCAAGCCGGGCGGCCACTGCATCGGTGCCAGCATAAGGGCTTGGCCGGTCACAAGTTTTTCATGTCCCCTTTTTTTGCAGTAAGAAAGTAGTATTCTAATGTGCAACCAACCTTTGTAAATTATGCAGGGTCCTCCGAGGCGCAGGAGATCACGAGCAGCAATAACGCTCGACAGTCTGGTGTGCATAAGCGGAGGCTACTTGAAACCAGGTCGTAAGCGTCATTGCGCTCTTGGGCCAAAGTGATTCCAGATTACACAGGTGGCATTTGTAACTCCCCCTGCGCCGTGGGCAGCTGGGTGTTAAATAAGATTCACTTGCTGC
Organism: Triturus cristatus; assembly: GCF_964204655.1. Classification (NCBI taxonomy): domain Eukaryota; kingdom Metazoa; phylum Chordata; class Amphibia; order Caudata; family Salamandridae; genus Triturus; species Triturus cristatus. The sequence goes on along the minus strand of NC_140588.1, from coordinate 167,422,629 downwards.
CTTCAAGCTGACCTCATCATTAGTTAATTGCGCACATTTTCACAACTACATTAGAAACTTCCTCAGCACAGCCACAGGCTATCTTTCACACATCGTGCGCGGCGCCCCTGGCTACTCCTAATGGCGCACTGGGGTGCCGCGGCGCACAGTTTGGGAACCACTGATCTATGGTGACCCTTACTGGCTCAGAACATTGGTTGTCTTTGCATACCATCTATGGTGACCATTACTGGCTCAGAACATTGGTTGACTACGTGCTTTCTCCTACATACAATCTTTCATACCATCTATGGTGACCCTTACTGGCTCAGAACATTGGTTGTCTTTGCATACCATCTATGGTGATCCTTACTGGCTCAGAACATTGGTTGTCTTTGCATACCATCTATGGTGACCCTTACTGGCACAGAACATTGGTTGTCTTTGCATACCATCTATGGTGACCATTACTGTCTAAGAACATTGGTTGTCTTTGCATACCATCTATGGTGACCCTTACAGGCTCAGAACATTGGTTGTCTTTGCCTACCATCTATGGTGACCCTTACTTATCAGGACATTGGTTGTCTTCGTATACCATCTATGGTGACCCTTACTGGCTCAGAACATTGGTCGTCTTTGCATACCATCTATGGTGATCCTTACTGGCTCAGAACATTGCTTGTTTTTGCATACCATCTATGGTGACCCTTACTGGCTCAGAACATTGGTTGTCTTTGCATACCATCTATGGTGACCCTTACTGGCTCAGAACATTGGTTGTCTTTGCATACCATCTATGGTGACCCTTACTGGCTCAGAACATTATTTGTCCTTGCATACAATCTATGGTGACCCTTCCGGCTCAGAACATTGGTTGTCTTCGCATACCATCTATGGTGACCATTACTGTCTAAGAACATTGGTTGTCTTTGCATACCATCTATGGTGACCCTTACAGGCTCATAACATTGGTTGTCTTTGCCTACCATCTATGTGACCCTTACTTATCAGGACATTGGTTGTCTTCGTATACCATCTATGGTGACCCTTACTGGCTCAGAACTGTGGTGACCCTTACTGGCTCAGGACATTAGTTGTCTTCGCATATCATCTATGGTGACCCTTACTGGCTCAGGATATTGGTTGTCTTCACATACCATCTATGGTGACCCTTACTGGCTCAGTACATTGGCTGTCTTTGCCTACCATTTATGGTGACCCTTACTGGTTGTCTTCCCACACCATCCATGGTGACCCTTACTGGCTCAGAACATTGGTTCTCTATATGACACCTTTTTAAATGACTTTTGCACTTGCACTAAGGGTGAATCTGTAAATGAAAAATTTAATCAACCGGCTTTTCTAAAATATCATTGCGAATGAATATGTAATTTTAAATAGGCTTGCTAACTCGTATTATTGTACAACCCTGTATTGTCCGAAATGACAGTGTTACATACGAAGTATAATGCAGGAGTCCTGCTTATTCACAATCGAAATGCTTTTATTCCTGTAACATGAACGCCAACGTGTTTTGTCTCAGCTTTGTTTCCTTCTTCTCTCTGGAGAGTGGGCAATGTTTCAAAACCTTAGCACATAATGTTTGTTAGACACATTTGTCAATATAGTGTAAATTAAATGCATGAATTAATGAAGGTACCATTAGCAGTGCTCCTAGACGAAGGCGACGTTCTGTCACTCTATTCTGAGAATTCACAAAATAAATAAACGCGATACAGACTGCTCCTTGACTATTTTACTTTTGAGAAATCTTTCGACTCCAGTTTATCTCTGGGCGACAAGATTCAGAGGTGGGTGGCAATTTTCAATAACTTCTGACAGCTGCAGCAACCTCAGTACTTTTTAGCAGCAACAGGTGATTGAAGGAGGACCATGTCTAACGGATGACGCAAGACAATCTCTCCTGTGGCTGGACGTGCCTGTGGTCAGGTTGCTTATATTGACTATTAGTTCAATATCCACCAATGGCAATTCAGTATACCCTTTGACTATCCAATATGTTCTGCTCCTGGGTACTATGAGTTCCAATAGGGAACAAAATGAATTGTCAGATCTACCTAGAGGTGTCTGCTGGACATCTCATCTGCTATCCCAGCAACTGGTTGGAGGTAGCAACGTGACCAACAACAGCTTTTTTGTCACACAATCATGCAATGGTACTGAAAGGAAATGGCACATGTTATAAGCGTGATATTAAAATCAAAACCATTAACAACAAATTACCTATAGGTGTACCTTTCTCCCGAGAAAATGCGCATGCACGGACGCCCGCGCATGCGCATTCGTGAGGAAGAAGCTATCCAGGAAGCAGCAAGATGGAGCCCCGGGACGCGGCAGCTCAGGTAAGTAATTTTCTTTATGTAATGTTTCTAAGTAATTGTAAAATGAGGGCGGGAGGGAGGCGGATGGCGCGTAGTGGGGCTACGCGAAGTGTGCAGGTGGGCGTAGATTTGCCCCCACTCCGTAATGCTTCACGTAGCCTCACTACGCCCACTACGCCCAGGGCGTTGATGGTCGTAATGACCGAATTAAGGGGCATATTATCAAGAAACGGCGTTAAAATTATCGCCGCTTTAGCGGCAGAAAACTACCGCTAAAGCGGTGAGAATGGGCTTGATAATATGCCCTTGAGAATTCCCATAGAAGCCCATGTTCTGGTGTCAACATGGGCTTCTATTGGGATTCTCTGGGGCATATTATCAAGCCCATTATCACCGCTTTAGTGGCAGTTTCCTGCCGCTAAAGCGGCGATAATTTTTACGCTGTGCTTGATAATATGCCCCAAAGTTCTTTGACTGACTGAAATAGGAAGAAAGTTGTGGTTCTTAACACTAAAATGTCTAAGATGAGAGGAAACAGCAGGTTTTCTTACCAAGAACCCAGGACGCTGCAAAAACATGTTTCTGGAGAAAAAAAACAGTTAAACAGGAAAATGTATGCAGAGCTTTTCTACACATGTTTACTTGTTCTGGAGCCTTTCTAGCAGCTTTTCCAAGAACAATGACACATTTTTGCAGATTTTGCCAAGTTTTTCCATGTAATTCTAACTTTTTCATAGCCTTTTCATAAGCATGGGTACAGGAGAAGAACAGTAACTGCTTTTCGAAATGTGTGTTATAATAAAATGTTGGTTTATAGTTGAAGATGTGTGACAAATAAATAATCGTAAAAGTCGTGTTTTTTATGCAAATGTGACAGAGAAGAACATTTTTATCCCTATCTGTTCCAAAGCATTCCAGAGAACTGTGGAAAAGTTATAAAACATTTCACAACTTTGTTCCACACTTCTACTACAGCTTTCCTTCCTTCCGCAACACCGCTGCAGGGGGTGCACTCTCAAACAGTTGGGGGCGCATCTGAAGGTGGCGATATGAAAGGCGGCGGCTTCTGGCTACTACAAATTAGATAGGATTGGTGAGTGCATGAGTCTTGGTTCTCAAGTCTGTAGCCCTCACTGACTGTCTTTCCTGTGGTCCTCTGCGCTTTTTATTGGTGATTCAAAGCCACGCTTCTTTTCCCCATTCCAATCATATAATTTACCCTTAGATGCTACTTTTTCTGGACTGTGAGTTGTGCTCTACTAAGTCGAAGTGAAAACTGCATAACCTGTTTTTGATGTCTATTGAGGCCTGTCTGATGTAGAAACTGAATAATCAGTCAACAACATTGATGCCCAAATTTGCTAATCCTTTGCGCTGGTTCAACACAAGGGGTGCAAAGTGGCACAAAGTGACAAATGTTATTTACCATTCAGCGTACAAGAGGGCATATGTACAGCCCCCTATCGCCACCGGTATGTCACTCTTTTTGATGCTTCCATGGCCTAGCGTCATTTCCAATAATTACAAGGGGGCGCAAAGCCACTTAATGTGGTACCCCCACCCTGTAAATATTCCCCTTTCTGTCACAGTCGTCTGGGGCAAAGGGGCATGCAATGGGTGTTGCAGTGGGCATTTCACTGCAGCACCCATTGCTTTTTAATGGTGCCCCAGATTTACAAGGCTGAAGCAGCGCCAAAAACTATTGCCAGAGAATATCTGGTCTTGGAATCTAAATGCAAGGGAAAAGTATTGTTTTCTGCGAATTTTGTATTCTTTCTATGTGTGCTGCATCCTGATGGAAAGAGCCAATATTGATTTCTTATTTGCAGGAAGGTGTTCCTTCCTGCACATAAACAATTGCCCCTGCAGCGCAGGCACCCTTGCTACAGTGTGGCCTGGTTTCTGCGCTGGCGCTAGGCAGTTTTTTGCGCCAGCGCTAGGGGACACACAGGGGTGCCCCATAATATTGTGAATACGGCACATCCCTGCATTTAAAAAATATCAGATCGCAGTGTTGCCAACTTTGGTGTAGCACCGCCTTCCGTCATTTTTTTGTAAATATGCCCCAAGGTATTTTGTGCCATCAAGTTGCACTTTCCACAAAAAACATGTTTTGTGCCACTTTAAGTCAAAGGGTTTTACTGGGGCCGATCAGCAAAAACACCCATAGGTTTTGAGGCAAGTCCAATCCATCAAGGTACCCGTATTTGACTTTGCTTCGAAAACATGTGAAGCAGGCACAAATAAGTAAAAATAAAATGAGCTTCTATTAAGCAAAAGAAAATTATGAATGTCATATCTGCTGCAGTGCCCAGCACTTATCCAATTGTCTATGCATAGGAATTTGCACTGGAAGTCTATGCCTCCTGTGCAAATCCTATGCTACACCTTGCACACGCATCTCACAGAGGATTTCACCACATGTGTATGGAGTTAATTTCTTGGTAATGTCAATTTGTTAAACCAAGAAAATGTCCATATGATGGAAATAAGATGACAAATGTGAGTCTACAGACACAGTCCCACTTTCAAATATGCTGATTCTGCACTGGGCTGTTCAGGGGATGTCTGCTGTAGCTGAAGTGAGTCTCTGAAAAGGTGTCATCAGGTTACTCTCATGCTTCATCCGTGGGGCAATTTGCATCGTCTACCATTCACCAATCTGTCTGGCATCTATGAGACTAGTTCAGATGTGGTTAAACTGTAAGAGAAAATTAACATAGTAAACACATTAGGCCCGATTCACAAAGAGCGTCAGCACTCAGGACAGAGGCCCCGCAGTCATAGCGGGGGTCCTGCACTCGTGACGGGGCCTCTGAACTGCAGTTATCGATTATGGAGGTCCTACCACAAGTGTGCCGCCCCGCCACTACTCCGGGGTCTCCTCCACGAGTGACTCTTTTTCAATCGGGCCCATTGTACATTTTATGTTCTCTCTAAAATATGACTGTAAGAAATTGAGTTACTGGTTGAAAGGGTAAACGCCAACTCAAGTAGCAATCACAATATTAGTCAAGGTGAAGTCACAAGCAAATCCCAAAGCAACCTGTGCTCAACCATCTGGTAGTTTGGCAAAGAGCAGTCAAGCTTAATTTAGTGGCAATGCGTAAAGTATTTCTGCAGCACTTCCAGCAGTAATCATTTTAACACATAACACATGAAAAATCCATAGCCAATTTAGAAAAATAGAGTACATTTTACTAAATAAATTAAGACCAGAATGACAAAAATCCAAGCAGTAGACCCAGAGATAAGCAAGTTTAAAGATGTCAGTGAAAATAGTGGCAAAAAGCACAAAGCACCAGCTGTGGTTATCTTGGCATGCTCGACTGGGGCAAAGTCACAAGTTCAGGTTCAGGCCTTGTGCAGAGGTGGATCTGATGGGTTGCACTGGGTGCAGTGCCGTCTTACATGTAGAAGCATTATGGAGCGGCGGTTCCGACAGGCTGCGTTGGGCAATGCAATGTCCTTGTGTGGAGAGGCGTCGCTCATAAGCAGTTCTGCTGGCTTGCTGTAGGCGAGGCGGAATCCTTGCAGCAGGGAAGTACACACACCGGAAGTGATGCATTGTTTCCAAGCCTGACACATATAGCGGCTGATGTGCCGGTTCTCCGGCAGATGTGCCACGCTGCGGCGGCGATGTGTTGGTTCTGCTGGATCCACAGATGTGCTGGTAGCACACCTTCAGGCCTACTGCCAAGGGTCCAGGACTAGGATGGCATCACTTGGCAGGGACCCACTGGCTTCGAGGTTGTTATAAGCCTATAATGTCCATGGGGATTATGATCAAAAGGCCTGCCAACTAGCCGTTGGAGTTACTCTAGGGTCCTGTGTTCAGAAATACAGGACCAGTCCTTCTCACCCAGGCAGTCCTTTCAACCGCACAGCACGCATTCCTTCTTCCTGGCAGAATTTACAGGTCTTGAAGTGAACTGAAGAGTTGGGGTCTGAGGTCCAATATTTATACCTGGTGTCCGCTTTGAAGTGGCGAAAGCTTCTGGAGGTTTCCACCCCACAGCCCTGACGTGTCAGGCCTCCTCTTCCTCCCTGTCCTGGCCGCACCTTACTTGAGGGCACAAAATATCAATGTTAAGCTCTTTGTAAGGGTGCTCTGGCAGAGCCTTTGCGATGTGTAAGTGTGGTAGGTGATAGCTCCTCCCTCTTTGATAACTCAGAGTAGCCCATCCTGCCAGCACTATCTTTCCTTTGTCTCACTGCCTGGTAGCAAAACACAAACAGCAACTGCAAGCTTCACACAGTCATTTGACTCAGGAACAGCCTGCAGGCCCCAAATGGTTAGAACAAAAATGCTAACTTTGTAAAAGTCAAAAACAAAAAAACTATACCTTGTCTACATTAACCACCACAATACGTTGCTCCCTGTGGCCATTTCCTCTCTTCAAGCAGCGTGAATGTTCACAGCAATCTCATCTTCCTGATCTTTAAAAAAACAAATAGGAGAAGAATCCTAAGCTCACACTGTACAACAATTTAAGTCAAATCATTCCTTACTGCGATAAACTGTTAAGTCCGTTGTCAACTCTGTTACTAATAACTCAGATGTAAAACGTAAATCCCAGCCTCCTTAACTCACTCTGCGCTGCTACCCTGCAATAAAATGTATGTGTTAGCTTGCAGCTATTCAAGCCCTCGACAAAATGAGCAGTGGTTCAAATGAGGAACAAATCAGGAAGTTCGACAGCGGATTATTCAGCATAAATTGAGGATCTGCTGCAAGGCCCTTTTTTTGTAGAAAAGAACGACAAAGAAAATGATTTCAAGTGTATGGTCTTAGCGGTAATTCAACTTGTTCCTAGGTGTGGGGCATTGGAAAGGAGCCTGACCCCAAAGAAGGCATACTTAATTTTGTGATTTAATACAGACACACAAGGTTTAAATGAGATGGCAGAATTTATAATGAACACAAAGATCAAGGGGCATATTAAGATCTCCGCTTTTTTGGCCTTAGCACCCTTTTTCCCGACGCCTCCCTGTGCATCTCTAATGAGATGCAAAGTGGGCGTCACTGGGCGTGCCCCGGATGAACTACCTTGTAAAATATCGCTGATGTTCACATTGCGATATTTACAAGGCAGCCCACAGGATTTTAGCACACGTTAGATTTTGGCGAAAACGGCGTTTTTCGCCAAAAAGTAACGTCTGCTAAAATCCTGACTTACCTATGCTTAACATAGGGGATGGATTATGCTGATACGACCACAGGGTCGTATCAGCAAGGTTATCGCCGTTTTGCAGGGAACATCGCTGGAAAACCAGCGATGTTCCCTGTAAAACGGCGATTTCTCCACTATCGCTGGATTTCTTATCGCCGTTGTGAAAAGCGTTGTTGATACAGCGCTATCACGGCGATGAAATCCAGCGATAGGATAAACATCGCTAAACGCACTTAGCGATGTTTATCTCTAATCGTTGTTGATATGCCCCTGAGTGAGCTGCCTGAATTTCCCATTGTATCCAAAAACTCACTAACACAATCACGAATAGAGTCCTTGGGGGTTGGCGCAACAATCAAAAAAGAGACTAAATGCAGCTTTCACATGAAATATGTGAGACTGGGGGGCATATTATCAAGGACGGCGTTAAAAATTATCGCCGGTTTAGCGGCAGAAAACTGCCTCTAAAGCGGCGATAATGGGCTTGATAATATGCCCTTGAGAATTCCAATAGAAGTCCATGTTCTGGTGTGAATATGAGCTTCTTTTGGAATTCTACAGGGCATATTATCAAGCCCATTATCGCCGCTTAAGCAGCAGTTTTCTGCCGCTAAACCGGCGATAATTTTAACGCCGTCCTTGATAATATGCCCCCAGGTTTCCTTAAAAAATAACTCATGAGCTAAAATTCTTTGTCTGGATGAATAAAGGTCCACTATTAAAGGCGTTGAACCCTCGGCTATGCACAAACAATAACCAGATTGCTCAATATATGCTGGCTAATATCACAAAGGTTGAAAAGGGTCATGATGGCTAAAAATGTTATGGACCAGTAAAATTGGAAAGATCTTTAGGATCAAATTATAATATTAATGATGCCTCAAAATCATGAGCTATAGATAACATCATGGAACTTGCAAGAATGAAGATCTCTTGAAAAGACATAGAAAAGCAGTCTTTAAACTTAGAAAAAACGTGAAAATTAGCCATCAAATTACAAATATGCAAAGCTGAAAGACCATTTTGAACTTGTTAAGTGAAGTAGTTTCGAAACTATCTCTGTATACGAACTACAGTAACAATGATGCCTCAATTGTTAAGAGAATGGGAAATGCTGCACCAGTTTGCCTCCACCAATAGGAAGTTTTGAACATGGGGATATATATGAGTGTAAAGAGAGCAGCCACATTTGGCGGCATATCATCAAGGGGCGACGATAATATTATCGCCGCTTTAGAGCCCGTTTTCGGGCGAAAAGCGGCGATAATATTATCGCATTATCATCAAGGGCACGCTAGCACGTGATTCCTTGACATATCGCCCCTTTTTCAAACGCCTCGCCTAGCATCAATAATGAGATGCAAAAGAGGCGTGGCTGTGAAAAGAACATGGGATTATATCGCGAAGGCAGCTTCGCGATATTATCAAGGAGGGTTAGCGATATATAAAATCGCGTTAAGTATGCCTTAACGCAGGAATTTAACGTCTGTTAAATTCCTGACTAAGGCATACCTAACATGGGGGTGGATTGTGTGGCTAAGAACACAGGCCCCATGATCAAGGATATCGCCGTTTTCCACCATGGAAAACGGCGATATCCCAACTATCTCTGGAATTTTTATCGCCTCGCCGACGCGCGTTGTTGATAACGCGCTAACCGGGCGATAAATTCCAGAGATAGCCGGAGATAAATATGCAATAGCTAAGCGCGCTTTGCGATATTTATCGCCGGCCCATGATAATATACCCTTGGACACTTGCGGATGTGAATGCCTGGCAATCCCTGTCCCGAATGAACTTGAGTTATGCTACAAGAGAAATTGAAGTATGTCCTGCAGAGCGTGATATCATTACGGTGAAGAAATGCCTTTTTTTATAAGCTATACTTTTCTGAAGCTCACATATTTTGTCATAACTTTTAGAGTAGACCGCATCTCAAACGCTGCTCCACGGAATCACCTTTGCCGTACATTGAAGTAAGCACGTTTTCTCATTATTTTAAAAGGACATTGAACGTCACACTCTGAATTAATACTAACAACAGATTTGGCTCCTGCCTTTCTCACACTTTACATTTTTTCACCACCGCTAATTTTTGTCAAGGACTTGAGTAGACGCAAGCTAAGACATAAATTCAATTGCAGGATAGCAGCACAGAGCGAACTAAAAAGGCTGGGATTCACGTGGTACATTTAAGTTGTCAATTTCAGAGATGACAACAGACTTAGCCGTTTTTCCCATAAGGAATGATTTGACTTCAAGTACTGTATGGCGTGAGCTCTAGATTCTTCTCCTATTCATTTTTTGAAAATTTAGGAGGATGGGATTGCTGTGGACATATTGAAGTAATTTGGTGTCCCACACCACGCAGTAATCTAAGTGAGTCACATTGGAATAAGAGCAACATGTCAGACTTAGATTTGAGAGGTTATTGCGGTTGGACTGAAACTGTAGAATTGTCATGTTTCTGTTTCAGTCTTTTAGTTTAATGAAGTTTCCAGAAACGGATTGCACAAGCAACTTCAGAAGAAGACACAAATTGTAAGTGAGAAAGAGGGGTTTTGTATCAGGTTAAAATGCCCACAAAACTGAGGTTAACCCCTTAACTTCTGTCCCCCCTCCCCCCACCCCAGTGCTGAGCCTTTTTTTGGCTATATGGGGTAGTTCGCACTTAGGTCTCTGTAACATTTTGACCACATAAGGTATCCACGCCAAATTTGCATCCTTTTCTTCCAACATTATGGGGATTCTAAAGGTACCCAGTGTTTGTAGATTACCCTGGAGGGGATCCAAATAGCCAAAATACATTTTGAAAAATGGGAAAAAAAAGGCTACAGATGAAAGCGTTTGTTTTTTTCCCTACAAATGGTATCAACAAAGGAGTTGTGGTGCTGAAGTTACCATCTTTACAGCTTTCAGAAACAAGCAGACTTTTGTCAGAAAATTAAAACATTTTACACAGTTTTGGCATTTTTCTGGAACATAGCCTATTTTTGCAATTTTTTGTGCTTTCAACCTCCTTCCAGTTAATGGTTAAAATGGGTATGAAAGCAATGATGTATCCTGGAAAGCTATACATTTCTGAAAAGTAGACAACATTTTGAATTCAGCAAAGTGTCATTTGTGTAGATCCTTCAAGGGTTTTATAAAAAAACTAACAGTTGAAAATAGAACAAATTGAAATTAAGTTAAAAGAAAACAGCCATGTGTGCGAACGTTTTCACCTGTAACTTCTACTAAGTTTGACAGATGTTTGAAAGCAATATACTGTTACATCCGCTGGACTCTTCTGGTTGTGGGGATATATAGTACTTGTAGGTTCACTAAGAATCCAAGGAACCCAGAGCCAATAACTGAGCAGTGTCTTGCAGTGGTTTTATAATGTGTACCAGGTATATAGCAATTCATTTGGGAAAATATAATCAGGGGAAAATCAGTATAAAAGTCACCTATGTTTTTCTGAAATGGGAACGAAATATAAAGTTTAGAAACAATAACTATTTGCACAGCTCCGAAATTGTAGGTACCCATTCCTGCATGTAAATTATAGGTTATTTTTCAAAGTGACTTCTTTTTTACACATTGTCTTGCGTTTGGGAGGCAGAAATGCATTGAAAGTCAAAAGGTAATAACAGCTGGTCTACAATTTTGTGCTTCCCTAAGTCTCCCGATGAAAATGGTACCTCACTTATTTGGGTAGGAGTAGTGCCCAGAACAGGAAACGACCCAAAACACAACGTGGACACACCACATTTTCACAGTGAAAACTGACCCTTTTTTTGCAAAGTGCCTAGAACTGAAAGATCTTATAGCACCTGTTGATCCTAAGCCAAGAAATTGCGAGGAGCTTATTGCCCATTTCGACAATTGGATCATTGACTTTCAGACAGGAAAGTTGACAGGCAACGACCGGAGTTGAGAAACTATTGTACGGCCCAAAGAAAGAAACTATGCTCCTTCATTAGTTATTAGTGAGCCCATGGATATGAGGGGTCTATAAATTCCACTCACACAGGATAAAACAACTACCGCTGCAAGAATGGCTTATCCCTATATTGCAGAAAGAAAGGGGAAATCATAAAGGAGTGCCCAGTACATCCAAAGGCCCATTTCCTGGCGATCATAAAAAGCAGGGAAATTAGCGAGCTTGGGGGCCAAACGGGTGTACTCTATGAGGAACCATGCGGAGACTCCTGACCAAGCCCTTGCAAACACCTTGCAAAACTCTGCCCCCCACCTAGTACTTAATGTTCACTTCCTAATTAAGGACATGCTCATACATAGTAGTCATGGTTTGACACGGAGGTGACCGGACAATTCATTGACTCAGCCAATTGCTTCAAACTACAGAGGATAATCACAGCCAAAGAAAAGCCTGAAATGGTGCGGACAGTAGATGGCACAATATTCACATCCGGACTAATCACAGACTCTACAAGTATGCATCCCCATGTTGGTCCCCATGGAAGAAACTATTCAAGAGAGGGCCTTTCTTTCGATGTTATAGATGCACCACACTTTAGCATGATATTGGACATGTTATAGTTAGCTGGAAATAACCTCACCATCGACTGGGCAATAAGAAGCATAGCCTTTCATTCTGAATAGCGTTACTAAGAGTGTTTAATACAAAAGATGGAGCGGAGTAGTTCCCCATAACAACAGCCAGTCAAAAAAAAAAAAAATTTTTCTAGCACCAGCAGCTGAACAGAACATCGATTTGCCTAGTGGGCTAGTCCTGAGACCTTAACACCCTATCGCATCACGCTTATGACTCCAAGATTGATTTAATTCCAGGAGCCAAGATTCCATGCAGTAGAATATAAGCTCTCACTGAACAGCAAAACCAGCACCTGCAAAAGTACCTACACAAATACTTGAAAAACTGTTTCATCTTACCATCCAAGTCTCCTGCAGCTTTTCACCTCTCATTGTGCCAAAAGCAAATGGCGAATTATGCACCTGCATTGATTAGTGTGCACTCAATAATATCACCATCAAGAACCGATATCCGTTACTACTAATTCTAGTGCTGCTCGATCATGTGCAAACAGTTACTGTCTACACAAAACTAGATCTGATGGGGGCCGACCATCTGGTATGTATCTGTGCCGAAGATGAATGGAAGATGGCATTTAGAACATAATATGCCATTCGGACTCTGTAATGCCCCAGCGGCATTCCAGATCTTTGTGAACGATGTCTTGCATGAGTAATTAAACTGCTGTGTGATTGTCTATATTGACGATAATTTGATTTACTCTGCCTCCAATCAATAACATGAAGCACATGTAAAAAATGTTTTGACCACCCTCTGCCAACAGGGATGTTATTTAAATTGTAAAAATGTGAATTCCACATAACTACTGTGGAAATCTTGGGTTTTATCCTTTCTTCCCAAGGTTTAACTATGGCAAAACAAAAGGTCGCAGGCCAGCATAGACTGACCTGAACCCAAGTCCATTAAAGACATCCAGTGATTTCTGTAGTATGAGAACTTTAATAGATGCTTCATTCACCATTTCTCAACCAAAGCGACCCCTTCAACAAGACTCTTACAAAAAGGTACCAAGTTACATGGACTGTTGAAGCTGGAACTGTATTTCAGGACTTAAAGAGGTCACTGTCCTTAGGCACCTAGACATCAACCAACCATTTATAGTGGAGGCTGATGTGTCTGCCACAGCTATAGGTGCCATACTATCTCAAAATGAACCATGATCCAACCGTCTACACCTTGTGGCATATTTGTCAAAGAAATTCTTACCTCCTGAACAAAACTATACAGTGGCAGAAAAAAGAACTCTTGGCCATATGACTGGCTTTTAAAGAATGTTGTCATTACTTTCTCAGTGCAAAACACCCAATCACGGTGTATATGGATCAACACAACTTCTTGCTGTGTGACTGAGTATTAACACAAAGACAGTTGCTCTGGACTATGTTATTTGCTGAATTTGATTTCACAATAACTTTTAGACCTGAGAGTGCAAATAATACAACAGAAACTCTATCTAGCAAAGAGGAAATGGAAAAAAAAAGAGCGGGTATTCACTTCACCTATGGTTCCTCAAAACCAAATAGTGAAAGCCGCCATGTTGAATCAGTTTTTGGATAAAATCAAAGAACATGTGCCAATACACAAAATCCTTCCATGTCAACAGCTAGACAAAAAAAACGTTTTATACTAGTGAAATTTCCTTTTTAGGGCAATCATCTACATGGTCCCACCAAGCCATTGCAATGACAAATTCTCAAATGGTGTCACAGCCAACCAGCAGCCAGGCACCGAGGAAACACCAAACCATGGAATTGGTTAGTCAAAACCTTTGGTGGCCTAGTTGGAAGATAGACGCGATAACTTACATGCAAAGTTGTGACACGTATGCTTGAGCCAAAGCAGACTACTCCCAAAAAAGAGGACTATTATACACGCTACCCACACCATAGTCTATCAACTTTATCATTGATATACCTACAGACTAAGGGAAAACTGCCAGCCTTGTCATGATGGATAGACTATAAAAAATGGCTTAGTTTGTGGCCTGTGTAACCATCTCCATGGCACCAACATTACTTACTTCTTTGCTGCAACATGTGGTACAACTCCATGGCTTGCCTCGTTCTATTACATCTGATTGAGGATCCCAATTTACCTCCAAAGTCTGGAAAGCATGATGTAGGGCCTTAAACATTCAAACTAACCTCTCCACCAGCTTCCATCCTGAATCAGATGAACAAGCGGAGCGAGTAAACCAGGCCCTAAAGCAATATTTGTGCTGCTATCTTTCCAGCATCCAAGGATCCTGGGTGGACCTCTAATGGAAAGCTGAATTCGCCTACAACACCCTTAAACATACAACTACCAAGATGTCTCTATTCTTTGCCAATCATGGATGCCATCCATAATTGTTGCCCTCATTGAAACCCTAAGGTTGAGACTCACCCACACCTACAAACCAAAGAACAAGACATAGCAAACCTTATGCAACATCTTCGCCAAAACATTATAAGAGCCAAGGCTAGGGACAAAAGATTTGCAGACCGAAAAAAAACAGGTAAAATCAGGAGACAAAGTATGGCTGTGCACAAATCATTTAAAAGCAATATAAACTCCACCCACACTTCATTGGCCCTTTTGAAATCATTCACTGCATTAATCAAGTAGTGTTTAAATTGAAACTCCCAAGAGCAATGGCAATCCATCCTGTGTTTTACACATCGCTGCTCAAACCGGCACGAGACAAACATCGAGTACATTCCCAGTCCATCACTTATTGGGGATCACATGGAATACGAAGTTCAAAGCATTGAGGACTTTAAGCAAAAACTAGGTAGACTGTGGTATCTGGTGTGTCCTGAGAAAGATTCCTAGGAACTCTGTGATGCGATCCATGCTCCCCGTCTGATCCGCAAGTTTCATGCCACACATCTCTAAGTCCCCTCATAAAGTGGGTGGACCTACTTTTGGAGGGGTGGACTGTCATGATCCTTCCTTGGCACGCCTGTTCCAGACTAAGCAAGGGCATAGCCGCTGGTGTTATTAATGTGCAGGTTGATGAACTGAGCCTCTGTTCACAATATACTCACAGTGTGTCTAAAAGGCGGTAGTACCAGTGGACATCAGGGGTAATGCTTGCACCTCTTACATAGCAGGCCCTCTAGTAACAATAGCAGAAACAGGTAAAACATATTACCATTGACATATATGGTACTCATGACAGTAGACAATGCCCAAAGGAGCATCCTGATTGAGCACTTCAACAGACGGTGCCCAACAAGTGGTTAATAGGCGCTGCAACAGACGTTGCCCAACAAGTGTTTAATGGACATCATGCATTAAATTGCCTTAGTCCTCTCTCTGTTTTTATCCCCAGTACTGCTGATTGACTGTGTCTTTTGTTAGTTTTAGTGGCCTCACTTGCAGCTGCCATCATGCCCACACTGCAGTTACATAAGGCAGGTACGCCCCAGCCAGATGCCGAGTACTGGGAACCTGAGTCAAAGGAGAACAGCACGCCACATTTTGCTACAGAACCTCCCATTCTGAAGGAGCCTGTTGGTGCATGAGTAGAGAACAGTATGCCCCCTAACAAACATAAAGGGGAGCAGAGACAAAGCTTTTGGAAGGTGGGCCTCAAGGGTATTGATTCTGAGGAACAGTGATTGTGACAGAAGAAATGGTGTCTGAGGTCCAATATTTATATTTGGTTATATTTTGATGTCGGAGAAGCTTCTAGAGGTTTCCTTTGGAAGCCCACAGGTTTTCTGCCTTCCCTGCCCTGCCTCCAGATTACCTACAGGGGGTAGAGAGCCTTTTGTGTGGCAGCAGGTCAAAGCCTATTCAAGTGTAAGTAGGGCTCTGCCCTCCCATCCTGCCAGTGATGGCCCATCTAGCCAAGATTAAGCTCTCTATTGTGTGTGGCTGTCTTGGAGGAATACACATAGGCCAACTGTCTGCTATACCCACTCGTGTAACCCAGAGGACAGGTTACAGGGACTAAATGGCAACTTTCTTTGTATTGCCGGTGCTTTGGTAACTGCGTTTAGACCACGATCGGGATTCAAAGACCCATTGAGACAGAAGTAATAACTGATGCAACAGTAGTCAAATTTCAAAAGTTATTTCCCTGATATTTTAGAGGAAAAGTGTGATTAGTAAATGAGGAACAACATTCATCACTACAGCGCATATCTTCTTCTGTTTGGTCTCGCAAATATTTTTGCAGAACTTGCCCCTGAAAAAAAATCATCGGATTCCGAAATGCATTGGGTGTACATCACACAAAGAAAACAGTCTTGGATTGTAAAATGATTTTGAAAATGTAAAATGGCAGCACTGATGCCAATTTGTATTGTGTTAAAAAGAATTTTCCAAGTAATTGTTGAAATTGACAATTAAATGTATACATTGGGTATTTTGATGAAGATTGGAACTGATTGTTTTGATAAACTCAATGGTAGTACATGCTGCTTCACACAATCATTATTGTCTGGTTCTTCCTAACTTTCTGAATGTGGCATTTTCAAAACTGTAATTTAAAATCTGACTTTCCCAGAGGAGAGGATCTTTCATTACCGTTCCGAAGACACCAAACATGAGGTGGGTACCTGTTCCCATTTGAATGTTACAACTTATTAAATGTAATAAAGTGACTCCGATGTTATCCTATTGGAGAAGTAGGCCTTGCAGTAGTGAAAAATGAATTTAAGAATAAAGTAAAGCTTAAAAGCCCAAGCCCAACTGCACACTACTCTCTGGGCTGTTGAGGGCCTACCTTAGGTCTGACTTATATGTATTAATAAGGAAGGTTTGTGCCTGGCAATAGGTTTATTTTGCAAAGATAATATGGCAGTTTAAAACTGGACACACTAGCTGCAAAAGCAGGCCTGAGACGCGTTTAAAGGGCTACTTAAGTGGGTGGTCCAATAAGTGCTGCAGGGCCATTTGTAGCATTTATTTACAGTCCCTAGGTACATGTGGTGCTACTTTATTATGAACGTATAAGTGTATTAAATATGCCAATCAGGAATAGGCCAATAATAACATGCTTTAAGGATTGAGCACGTGCACTTTAGCACTGGTTAGCAGTGGTAAGATGCACAGAGTTCTAAGGCCAAAAAAAACGGTATCCACAAAAATGGAAGAGGAAGGCAGAATGTTTGAGGGAATACCACCCTAAGAGTGACAGGTCTAAAATTATGAACATATTACCTATCAAAAAAAGTTTTTGTTAGTTGACCTAAAGTAGCAGGTAAGATGGCCTATTTTTTAGCAGATCATACCTTGTACATTATCTTGAGCTATTACTCCCTTATCACAGTTGTTCCACAGATGCCACTACCATGGGACCCCCTATCACTTCATTTATGGTGAGGTTCTCTCCCTCTTACTGCATAACCACACAGACTTTGCCACATATTTGGCAAAAAATGATGGATGAATTTTGAAAGACATAAACATTGTCATCCTGATCATCACCCTCACCAACTCCATCCTTATAATCATCATTATCTGACTCCACTTCACACACATTGGGCACCATTTACAACTGATTAACAGGTGCCCTCAATGTTGAAGCACCAAAAAATAAATGAAATTATTTCCAAAAGCTCTGTCACCCCGAATGGTTTACCACCTCCCTCACTCAGCGATCCAATCAGCATGGACATGGTACTTTTTGCTACTGTACACTGGCATTCCAACACCAACTCAGACATCACTGGATACTAGGACAGCCATCAACAACACACAGAGGGCACACTACACAGAGATGATGCTCACTACTCGTCCCAAATGTGCTCTTGAAATTAATCTCTGTATTAAACAGCCCAAAGGCTCTGACTAGCACTACTGTCCACTCTTGAGTTCTGCAGCAACCTGACTGCCAAACACTACTGCTTGTCGACACACAAGAAACCATTCACCTCACTATCATACCTAGCTCAATAGTACAATATTATCTCTGATTGCCTTCCCTCTACCTCACATCAACAACCTCTCTCACGCGCCTCTGTTCATATCAGCTGTTCTATTGCCATGGAAAGTGTGGGTGAATTGAATTGAAAGGTGTAGCTGCAGCAAAGCAGCAAGCACAAATTTAGCACAGTGAATTATCATGAAGGTACAACCCACTGCACAATTCACATTTGTTTGGTTATGTGCTTGTAATAACTCCTGCCTCCCTTTACACATAACTCTCAACCCTCATGCTGTAAATATCCTGCTCCAACTAAATGTGGTTTGAGAAGACCTTTAACCCAGTAAGACATCTTGGGTGGATGAATCAGAATCTTTGTCTAAAGGCTGTAGAAAGCACCAAGAGGTTAAGTGCTTGGTGAAATCTGTACTGCACAAGTACCAAGTAACATAGCAAAAACACGGTAGCATTTATGGACCCAACTATGATGATCCAGCCGTTTTTACTGTCTTCACTGCTGAGTCTATTGTTCTCAGTGATAATTACCTCTTATGTTGAGGAATTGTATCAGCCCCTTGGTCTTGTGTTGGAAGACAGCTTCTCAATCTTATCCAAGAATATGCTGGCATTTCATGTTACATGCTTGGACTGATGTATGACTAGATATGACCAAAAGTCATATTCATTTTATTACCTAGTGCATTGTAACTATTTTATGAGCTACATGATGATGCTATAGTGTGGTGTCATGGATGGGGTTTCTGTCTGTTGTGGTCTTAGTTTTATACCTGACCATGCGCCCTTTTCCTGAACATATTGTGATGAATGTGAGCAGTTGCTGATGAGGTTTATGCCTGCCAATCAATGCATAGCAATGACCTGGTTTTATGCTCACTCGTAGGAGGCATATCACCCACTCCTTTGATGACAAAGTTAGACCCTCTGACCTTTTCTCATAAATCTGGGAGGCCCTACAATTATGTATTCATGTATAGTGTCTGTCTACAGAGGTGGGGATAGCCACATCACTGGAGCAGGAGCCAGACTTTCTTGGATACATGATGCTTAAGTGGTAGTGGTTGGAGCGGGATCATCCCAGGAGAGCCTAACATTGTTTCCTTTGGGAGACATTACTTTAAATTAGTGGATAAACTGGGTAAGTGAGGCACATAAACTACAGACTTGGGCACTGATATGTCAATATGGATGACAGAATGTGCCTATTGACTGATAATGTTCTTTTAATGGTACTCTAGCCTTGTTTGCCAGTCCCTGCAATCCTATAATTCATTAACAAGTTTCTCATGACCACAGTTGTAGCATGCTCCCAGGCCGAGAAACATACGAAATGAACACGCTCCACACACAGAGCTCTTAACTGACGTCTTTATTCACCACGTACAACATTCAACTGAACTTCTCAATTTCTTCTAACCATTAATAACCACACCTTAACACCCACCCAAATGGTTACATAATTCTCCCATTGAGTCCACCCAGAACTGCAGGGTCCTGTCACTCATAGTTGTAAGACACTACATCTGCTCCTTTGTTAAATAAAAAGGTGTAAACAATAGCAGCATTTTAGTTCTTTGATAAGTCGTCTATGTCCTTGCACTGTTCAGCCAGATCATGTGGTCTGAGGTATTTCAGATGAACCCTGAGTGGACACCGCAGGGACAGGAGCTGATGTTTGATCTAGGCAGTCAAGTGGGGCAGCCCCATTTGGGATTACTGGGGGCAATGAATGTCGAGATAGATGTCTGAAATGTGACAAACACCTTGTGATGGATTTTCCGGGATGTTGAACTGTTATTATATGTTCCTTTTGTGTCAGAACCCTCAGAGGCTCAGCACAAAACAGAGGATCTGTTTTCCGCTTCTGATTTTGCTTGACAAGAACCCAGTCACCTTCGTCGAAGACGAGTTCTTGAGTTCTCCAGTTGTGGCCAGCACGGCTCGTATGTGGTGGGGCAGGCATGAGAGGGGAAGCACACGGGGGAGGGGGGGTGCAATATAACAAATGTTTTTTAAAAAGAAACACTTATCTTGCCGCTGGGTCCCGTGTCTCTGCTCCTGCTCTCCTCCGTTGGACTCCAGGAACAGGAAGCACATGCAGGCTTCCCTGACCAATCACAATGCTGCAATGCTCCAAGAGCGGAGCAGCCCCGCCCACCCACAAAGCAGCACGGAAACATAAAATGATAATAGCTCAAAATTAGCATTTTATGATTCCTTAATTTGCACAGTTTAAAAGCCATAGCAAAGGAGCCACCACTGGAGTTCTCCAACATCGATAAGCATATGTCTTCATTTGATGTTTTTGAGCAGTGTCAATAGCAGGAACCTCGCTAGCAGTCTGAGTTTGTTCAGTGGTCCACTGAGGTAGTTTGGGTCTTACAGCTTTCCTAAACAGCAAGTTGGCATGACTCTCAAAAGTGGTAGAGTTAGGAGTCCAACAATAGGAACAGAGAGCTTGACATAAGGCCTTATTCAGCTCAATTTCCTCCATCAATGCATATTGGATCACACTCCTTAGAGAGCCCATAAATCATGCCATGACACTGTAACCTTGGGGCCATAAGGGCGTACTATTTCTGTGCTTGACATTGAGTCTAATCAGAAACTCCTTGAACCCCTTGCTATTGAACGGTGGACCATTGTCAAATTTAAGGATGTCTGGGAAGTGTCATGCTACAAGGATGTTGTCTTGCCGCTCAATGACCTTGTTGTGTTGCTGATGACATTTCTTTCACCAGGGGAAAACAGGAATACTGTCAATGACTACAATGACTACCATGAGATGATGTCCATTCGCAAGGGATCCAAAGAAATCAATGGCACTCTTTCCCAAGCACGTGCAGAAGATCAGACGTGGTTAGTGGATGCTGTGTTACTTTAGGAGAAAGGCAATTACATAAGTGGTGCTACCTTAAGTTCCTTCTCAAATCGCTCGTCCAAGTGTAGGACCCACACTCGATTTCTCAGGGCTCTTTTGGTGGCAACAATGCCACGATGTCCTTTGTGAGCGAGTTCAATGACTTGCTGTTGGAGCCTCTTGGGTATGATGATCCGTGAACCTCTCAACTCAATGCCATCCTTAGTGGCAGACAGTTCATCCTGTACATTATTGAACTTTTGAAATTCAACATCATTACTTAAAGGTCAAACACTTTGTCACCATGACTGCGCTGAGATGATGTCTTTAAGGGCAAGCATGTCTTTATCGGCATTTGTAGCAGCAATGATCTGTTCAATGGATAAGGACACTAGTGTGTTAGACTTTACAATGAAGTTAATGTACTCCTCAGCTGTTTTTTATGTTGAGCCGTGCCGATGTAAGGGTACCTGTGAGAAGTAATCTGCAGGGTTTTCGTGCTTCCCCAGCTGATGCACAATTGTATGGTTGCACTCCTGTAAATGCAACCACCACCTCTCAATGTGAGGGAACATATTAGCTTTTGGGTTCCCGAATATGGTGAGCAGTGGTTAGTGTCTGTAATGATGGTGAAATGTTTTATGTAAAGAAACACTTAAAAGTGCTTGCAGGCCCACAACACAGCCAGATTCTCCTTCTCTAGCTGTGAATAGGCATGTTCTGTGTCAGACAGACTTTGGCTAGCATACACCACAATGTGTCTCTGAGCATTTGGATGTCCATTATGCTGAGCAAGGAGTGCTCCCAGTCCCACAGGGCTCGTATCAAAAGTAATCTCAGGATGTAATTTAGGATCAAATTAAGCCGTTTCAGTGCCATTTTCAAAAGCATTTTTAGTTTTTTTTTACTTTTGAAGCTTTGGTCGCATTCAGAGGGCTATTGGAGCTAGGCATTTTGTTTAATCTGGTCTCTCAATGGTGCACTCACTACGAATAAGTAAAAAATGTCTCTTGAGCAATAGCTGGCCATGCCCAAGAAGAATCGAAGCACAGCAAGCGGCTGATCTGATGCCGAGGAACATGGCGGCGGCAGGCTGACGCCAGTCGTAGGAGTCCCGAGGCCGGCAGATAGGCACAGCAAGCAATGAACACTATACGATGAGGAGTTTCTCCCACATTTTAGGTGAGCAGATATTGGTTATCTCCTACATTACCAACTATCGGATAACCTGCTTTCATTCTTTTTTTCCGTTGGTCGAGGCACTGGAGTGAAGATCTGATCCATCGCGCTCGGGGGCACTAGGACCCAGTAAAGACACGAAACAGATACGGACCCGGATGTTCCTCGTCGACGCTGAGGCAGCAGAGGCAGTGGTGTCGGTGGGGAGAGACGAGAGGCTGTATGAAGCAGCACAGGGGGTGAAGAAGATTTCAGCTCTACAGCAGACCGGAGGAAGCAGGAGGACGCTTTGGTGTAGGGCACGAGCTGCTCTGTTATCAGTTCAATTCCGTGGTCCGGTATGCCGTATCTCCTTTCCTTCCTGCCAAACAGGGATAACCTGGGTAAGGAGCATCCAGAGAGGGAAAGGTGGTGCGTATGACTACATGGATCTGATTTCTGCGGAAATTAACTTAAATACTCCCTGTGGTGTGGCGAGCGAGGTCGAGGGAGTAGAGAAGCTAGGAGGAGTTGAGGTGCATTTGAGGAGGAAAGATTCTAGTGACTCCCATCTTGTACATAGACCTTCATTAAGATCGCCAGTGAGAGGTAGGAATAGATATCAACTGAGGTCTCAGCGGGAGCTTATGTCAAACGGGGTGCTAGATTCCGGCATTAAGGAGGGTCCAACTCCGCTTACTCCACTTAAGAAGAAGAGAAAGCAAGGTGACATTAAGAAAACAAAAGCCCATAGGGGTCCACAACCTCAGAAGAGTACACCATCACGTAAGACCTTCTTCAAAATTATGCAACAGGCGAAGGCTGGAGATGAGGGGGCTGCACCAATACAGGGAAGTAGTAGTATGGGAAGTTCCCCCTTAGAGCTGATAAACCGATATGCGCCTTTAGAGAATATGTTAGTTCTGGAGGGGGACGGCGAAGGTGGAGGGGCGGGCCTGCCTTTGGCAGATAGCTTACCTCTATCCCAATCCCAACCCCCACATCTCTCATTAGGGGCCTCACCTATTCCGCCTGTAGATGGTTTGATGGGTAATTCCGATGGAGGGGAGAGTGTTTTAGGTTCTCTGTTAAAATCCCTGAAGGGTGACCTTATGGCTAAATTTGAGATCTCTGAGAGTAATCAAAAGAGTATACATGACAGATTTGACACTCTTGAGTCCAGGTTGGATGACATTTGTGCTCGTACTGGCTCGTTGGAGCTTAAAACTTCTGCATTGTCAGAGGCGGTTCAAGAAAATACAAAGGTGATTAACACTTTAAAAATGCAGAACCGGTCTCTCATGATGGACATGGAACGGCTAGAGATGCAAGCGCGCAGGAATAATCTCAGAATTTTGAAGATTCCGGAAGGCGAAGAGCGCGGGGACATTAAGGATTTTGTTTGTAAACTTTTGAGGGAGGGGGTCCTGAAAGACCGTCCTGATATTGTTTTGGAGAGTGAAATTCAAAGGGTGCATAGGGACCCGTTTAGATTACATTCAGACAGGAAAGCTCCGAGAAAGATTCTGGTGAATTTTCAAACTTATAGCGTGAAAGAATTAATTTTAGGCAGATGCCTATCTAGCACTAGTCTCCTCCACAATGCACATTCATATCAAATTAGATCCGATATTGGGGGGAAAACTGCGCAGAGGCAGTGGGAGTTGGGCTCTAGAATGCCAGAACTAAGATCCTTAGGTGTACAAGTCCAGATGAAATTTCCTGCCCTTCTGAAGGTGATGTGGAGGAACAAAACGTATAACTTTAGCCAGCCAGAGGATGTGGACATCTTCCTATCTAAGATAAAGGAAGAAGGAGGCAAGGGGAAATGAAATAAGAGAGTAGAGTGAAATAAAAAAATAAAAAAAAGAGCTTCTGAAGGAGAGAGGTATGTGGGACAAAGAGGAGGGAAAGAAAAAAAAAAAAAAAGGAAGGGAAGGGAAGGGAAGAAAAAAGGAAGAGGGGAAAGATACATAGATACACAGATACATAGACATAGACATAAGATAAAATTAAATAAACAAAAATATGGAATATGGGAGTAGGAGATAGACAGATATAATTAAAAGTTTCTGTAGTAAGTATAATTGGCATATGAAGTAATATGTACTGTGGTGATTAACTCTTAATCTGTTTTTTTTGGCATGTTGTTTGCATGCTGTTGCCACTGGGTCTGGGCTCCTGAATAGGCGAATTCCAACGGCAGGTATGAAGGGTGGGTTCCTCACGGGAGGGTGTGGGAAGGGGGGTAGGGGGGTTAGGAAATGTTTAAAATTGTTCTCATATTGCGCAAGATTGTTTTTCCATTTTAATCGCTCTAGAGGTCGGGTAAGGTCGGGTAAGATCAGGATTGTATGAGTGGGTCAGTTAATATAAAATTTCTCTCCTGGAACGTCAATGGTTTAGGATGCAGTAGGAAACAGGGGAGGGTCCGTGAGTATTTAAGGGGTACGGAAGCCCATCTTATTTTGCTACAAGAAACTCACCTAGAGGTAAAATTATGTGAACAAGCTTTTCGCACATTAGGGTGGGTTCAGGATATATTATGTTCATATCAGACAGGTTGTACCAGAGGTGTCGCCTTAATCATTAGATCGAATAGAGGGATCAAGGTCCAGAAATGGGAAACAGACAATTCAGGAAGATGGCTAGTGGCGGCTCTCTCTATAGCGGGTTTAGCCTTCACATGTGCAGTATACTACGGCCCGAATGAGGATGATTCGGGTCCCATTATAAAATTGAATGCATGCCTCTTACAGTACCCTGCCCCGGTTATTTTAGGGGGAGACTTTAATTTAGTTTTTGATGGGCAGGTTGATCGGACCTCAAGGGCTAAATATTGTGTTCCAATTAAAACTTGGATATCATTGAAGTATATTATGAAGGATTATGCGCTTTTGGATATTTGGAGAGCGAAAAATCCAGTTCAAAGAGAGTACTCTTTCTACAGTAAAAAATACAAGCAGTTTTCTAGAATAGACTTCTTTTTGGTGGATCAATCTTTGCTTTCTAATACTGTCTTGATTGCCTATACTTCGGTAGGCCTTTCTGACCATTCAGTGGTCGAACTTGTTCTTAGTTTAAGTCTTATAAACACAGTGACTAGATGGACACTCGATAGATCACTTCTCGCGGATGATGAAGTAAAGATCCTAGTAAATACGGGAATAACTGAGCTTTTTTATTTAATCTTGCTTCCACTACAGTACAAATGGTTTGGGAGTCCTTCAAAGCTTATTTAAGAGGCTTGCTAAGCTCTCAAATGTCATACAGGAGAAAGATGCGTAAGAGAGAAGAAATAGAGGATATCAAGGCTATAAAAAACAAAGAATTGGATTTACAAAGGGCTGTTCTGATAGATAGGGAGAGGATCCCCAAACTTGAGAGAGAACTGCTGGAACTACAAGCGGCGTTTAGCGCGAGGTGTGATAAGATCAACAAAGAGAAATGGGAGGCTAGTAGGTTGAAAAATTTTGAGTATGGAGAAAAGTGTGGAGCCCTTCTAGCCTGGAAATCTAAGGCAGATAGGGTGAGGAATAATATAAAGGCTGTAATACAAAGGGATTCTGGCTTATTAACTTCAGAGGACGAATTGATTAGAGATGAGGCTATGGGGTTTATGTCTACTTTATATCAAGAGGATACTAGAGTTGGATTGGATGAGGTGGATGAATGGCTCAATTCGGTTAATTTGCCTCAACTGACAGAGTCAGAGAAAACATATTTAGCCAGCGAGATCAAAGAGGGTGAAATACTGGAACAAGTAAAGAAAATGAGTAGAGGGAAAGCCGCTGGCCCAGACGGGCTCCCGATAGAAATTTATGCTGATAACCTTGAAATAGTGGTCCCTGTGCTTAAGATACTTTTTAATAGTGTCCTTTTAAAAGGAGAGCCTATCCCTCCATCTTGGTCGGAGGCTACCATAACCTTGTTAGTTAAACCAAACAAAGACCCACAGAAAATGGAGTCGTATAGACCAATTTCCTTATTAAATTCGGATCTAAACATTTTTTCAGGGATACTGGCCACTAGATTGGCGAGATCCATTAAAACAATTGTACACTCTGACCAGAGAGGCTTTATACCTGGGAGGCAGCTGAATGAACTTACGTTTCAGGTTTTAGGAGCTATTGATTATGCTGAAGCGAAAGGACTGCCGCTTGCCATTGTAGCAATAGATGCAGCCAAGGCCTTCGATCGGGTAAATTGGGGGTACCTTTGGGCTTCTTTGAGGATGTTTGGTTTCCCCATATTGTTTATAGAGGCAGTCAAATCCTTATACTCTGGACCTCGTGCAAAAGTTTTAGTAAATGGTGGGCTATCGGACTGGTTTAATATAACTAGGGGTACAAGGCAGGGTTGCCCCCTGTCCCCATTATTGTTTGATGTCTATATAGAACCTTTTGTTTGTACACTTAGAAGAGATAATACAATTCTTCCTTTTAAAATCGGCAAATTGGAGTTGAAAACCGCATTGTATGCAGATGATCTTTTATTGTATACTTCTAACCATGTCGAGGCAATTCCACGGCTTTTTGAACTAGCGGAAGAGTTTGGAAGAGTCTCGGGGTATAAAGTTAACAAGGAAAAAACGGATATAATGGGATGGAATAACTTAATCCCGATAGAAGGGGCTAAACAAAAAATCAGATACTTAGGAATATTTTTAACTCAGAAATTGGCTGATATTTCTAAAACTAGTTGGGTGCAGGTTGTAAAGGAAGTTTGTAAACTATTGTTGAGATGGGGAAATATCCCGCTTAACATCTACGGGAGAGTAAATCTTATAAAAATGATTATCCTCCCTAAAATAACGTTTCTTTTTAATGCTATCCCTTTGTTATTTAACCATAAAGATATTGGGCCAGATTCACAGAACTAACTTAAGACAAAATCCTAAACTTACTACCATTTTGGTATTCACAGAAGGCACTTACTCATTTTGGTATTCACAGAAGGCACTTACTCATTTCGGTATTCACAGAAGTTAGGAGTCCTAACTTTAGGACTCCTAAATGCCTTCTGTGAATACTAAAAGTCTTAAAATTAGGATTTTTCTCAGTTTAGTAGTAGTATAGTTAGGACTCCTAACTTTAGGACTCCTAAATGCCTTCTGTGAATACCGAAAGTCTTAAAATTAGGATTTTTCTCAATTTAGTAGTCCTAAATTTAGGACTCCTAACTTTAGGACTCCTAAATGCCTTCTGTGAATACCGAAAGTCTTAAAATTAGGATTTTTCTCAGTTTAGTAGTAGTATAGTTAGGACTCCTAACTTTAGGACTCCTAAATGCCTTCTGTGAATACCGAAAGTCTTAAAATTAGGATTTTTCTCAGTTTAGTAGTAGTATAGTTAGGACTCCTAACTTTAGGACTCCGAAATGCCTTCTGTGAATACCGAAAGTCTTAAAATTAGGATTTTTCTCAATTTAGTAGTCCTAAGAGACTTAGGACTACTAAATTGAGAAAAATCCTAATTTTAAGACTTTCGGTATTCACAGAAGGCATTTAGGAGTCCTAAAGTTAGGACTCCTAACTTCTGTGAATACCGAAATGAGTAAGTGCCTTCTGTGAATACCAAAATGAGTAAGTGCCTTCTGTGAATACCAAAATGGTAGTAAGTTTAGGATTTTGTCTTAAGTTAGTTCTGTGAATCGGGCCCATTGCCTCTCTTCAAGGAAAGATAAGTTCATTTATATGGGCCACTAAATCGCCCAGGATAGCGTGGAAGAAGCTGAGGAGGGGTTTGAAAGTAGGGGGATTGGCTCTACCTGACTTGTTAATTTACTGCCACGCCTTCCACTTTAAGAACTTTAGAATCTTAGCCAATAAATTGGACGATTCTTCACAAGGGCGCCTCTTTCAGGCTCTATTATATGATCAACCGCATGGTTTCGAATGTTTTCTCCTTAAATTTGGAGATCAAAAATTTTTCAAAAAGGTCCGCCTTAAGATTTTACTAACAGCACTTAAAAATTGGGGATTTATTCGGAAAACTTTTGGGATCCCTTATTTCAATCTATATGCTCCAATCTGGGATTCCCCAGGCACTCCCGAATGCCTCCTGGATCAACTATCTCAGCCTCTTAAATTAGCAGGGGTCAAAGTATGGGGCGACCTGTGTTGTGAGTTTAAGCTTATGGATTGGGAGTCTCTAGCAAATCTAACAAATAGATCCCTGACTAGGTTTAAGTTTTACCAACTGTCTGCGTGGTGGGCTAGACAATCTTGGGGACCGACAGTTGATTTCCCAATCTTTGATGCTATACGTAAGGTGGGAGGCTGGAAACGGGAAGTCTCGTTTTGGTATCAAACACTGGTTGGCTTTGGGGATAGTTTAATATTAGAGGTAGAGAAACTTTGGGGCAATGGTTTAATAGGGAATAACGAGGAGACACAAGAAATTTGGAAAGAATCGTTTCACATGTCTCATAGAATCATTAAACCCGCTAATCTGAAGAGAAACCATTTGTTTACAGCTTATAGGGTCTATTGGACCCCGGCTAAATTGTCCCGGGTTTCATCTGATAATCACTTTTGTCCAAGATGTAAGTTTCCGTTAGCAGATGACACCCATATGTTTTTGAATTGTCCTAAGATTTCCGGTTACTGGGGGTCTGTCTGCCGTTTTCTAGAAGAGCTTTTAGGTATACCAATTATAAGTTGTCCCCGATTGATTTTTTTTGGTACTCTACCAGGACTCTGTTCAAATATTGTTGCACAACTCGTGTTTTATGTGATTGTTATTGCCAGGAGAGAAATCTGTAGACTATGGAAGTCTGAGATTCCTCCTAAATTTGTTGATTGTATGAGAAATATCATGTGGATTAGTCAGTCAGATATTGCGTGTGATCAAAGAAGTTCGGAGACGCTTTGGTCTCCGCTTCTGGCCTGGTTAAAGAAGACTGATGAGTCCAATGATTAAGCCAGGGGTTTGTGGTCCATCCTTTCTTGGCACCAACGGGATTCCCAGTGGTTGATGGAAATGGATAAGGAGACAGCCCTTCTCTGGGGGAATCCAGTAGCCCTGAGGGTAGGAATCGGAATCGAAATGGTCAGTGTGGAGGGCCTGGATAGTTCCCATCTAGAGCATTTACTATCTGGCGTATGTATGAGGACAAAAAAAGAAAAAAAAAAAAAAAAAAAGAAGAATCGTAGCATGGTGACATTTTGAGGAGTTGAGTGGCTGACAGTGCTTTTAATTTATCTGGGTCAATAGTCATTCCCCCATCAGAGACATTTGCCCAAAGAACATGAGTTTGGTTCTGTGACATTCATACTTTCTGCATTTAGAGTGAGACCTGCATTTGCAATTAACTGGCACACTTGCTTGAAAACCTCATTATTCTCCTTCCGTGTTGCCCCTAATACCAGTATGCCATCACTGTAATTGAACAAGTGTCATCTACGTGTGACATCTTGGAAATTTTTAGCAGTAGACGACACTCCAAAACACAACCTTTTGCATCTGAACAAACCAGCATGTAATGTACCTACCGGTTTCTTCCAGTTCGAATTAAGGGTATCTCTATTTCATGTCAAGATGGGAGAATACTTCGACTCCGTTTGCCTACATGACCATGTCTGTGTTGTGCAGACCCAGATGTTTTTCTCTTTCAATTGTTTTGTTGACCTGACACATAGCCACACACAAGTGCACTGCACTTCCACTGTCCTTTTTTGGCAGTACCCCTATGGGCGACACCCATAGTTTGGGACCAGAAGAGTGTCATGCACTCACCTGAGGCAACACTAGCGCTGATGCTGGACCTCCTATCTCTCCCGAGGACAATGCAAGTCAAGGAAAAAAAAAACATATATCTCACTTTCTCCTCCTAAGGGGGAGGGTAAATTAAGAAAAGAGAGACTCATAGGACTGGATTTGCTCTGTGGCTGAGTGACACTGCGTGACAGGATTTGTCACTCCTGAGACCATCTACATTTGCAAGGTAGATGTACACTGGACCAGAACATCTGACTTTGTGATGTTGCAATGTACTGGAAATAACAAGCTGAGGCAGTTACCAACAGTACCCTAAAAAGTTTCTACATACAATGAATCATACATTAGCTTTAGTGACAAACTTACAGGTTTCTTCAGCAGCTTGGCATGCGAGCAGAATAATCAAAATCACAGATTGGAGAGTGGCACTCCTAGGACTAAACTTTAAATACATATTGCAGTTATTGGTACTCCCAGGGATAAACTCAGAACATAGGTTGGAGTCACTTGCACTCCCCTGAAAACACTCCAAGCAAAGGTTGGAGTTATTTGCACTCCTAAGGATACACTAGGAGCAAAGGTTTGGGTTACTTATGCTCCTACAGATACAGTCAGAGCAAAGGTTGGAGTTACTTCCACTCCTAGGGATACACTTGGAGCAAGGTCAGAGTCACTTGCACTTTTAGGGATACAACCGAAACGCAGGGTGGGATACAAGGTTGATGCATATATCAAAGATTCTGAAGTGCTTTTTCTTGGCACTAGTGTTCGTCAGAGAAACACAGGGCTAAAGTCTTTAATACTTGTGTGGTGATAGTTATAACATCAAGGTTGTAGGAAGGGTCCGGGGGATAACACACAGGAGGCATTGGAGTCAATCACAGAGAGGACATGGAAGAAAAGTCTATATTCTTTGAAGATGGGGCTACTCGGTCCTGTTTACTATTGAAGTAGGTTTAGTGTGCACTAACCTGATGTCAAATACTTAGCCTAGAAAAAGATCTTGAGGCTTTGACTCAGGGAGTTGCAGTGGGTCCAGAAAAGCTGTGTAGGAGGGAGTGAGGAGGAAGACGTCAAGGGAAAGAGGGCCACAGGAACCACCAGTCCAGATGGACTTTAAGGAAATTGGAGCGCTTCTTGTTTCTGGCAGGATTCTTCAGGTGAGTGGGAAGGGTGAAGCTTGTTCAGCAGGGAGCGAGGCCAAGCCATGATTGGGGCAGGGTTTTATGCCCTCTTGAAGGCTCCATGGATGTGGCTAGATCACGTGTGGGACATGGGGCCCATGGCCGTCTGGAAGATTTTCGAACCTTGGGTAAAACACAAGGAAATTCACTCTCTTTGAACTTAAAGAACAGCCAAGTGCAACTTGTTTATCAGAACCAAATGACAAGAAATGAATGTATAATTTTTGCTTATACATGCATGATAGAAAACAACACCAAGGCCCCATCAACAGTGAGAGGAGTTCCTACCATTGGCCCACGGGATTTGGGGAATGCTTTCAGAGGTTCAAGCGTAATGGAAATTACAGGTGCTGGGGGATTATTGGTCATGAGGGTGCCAGGGGAACATCAGTCATGAGGGTGCTGGAGAGCATCAGTCTTGAGGGTCTGGGGAAATATTGGTCATGAGCATGCTGGGGAAACATCAGTCATGAGGGCATTAGGGGGCATCAGTTATAAGGGTGCTGAGGGAAACATTTGACATGAGGATGCTGGGGAAATGTCAGTCATGAGGGTGTCGAAGGATCATCGGTTATGAGGATGCTGAGGAAACATGTTATCATAGCATGCCATAGGGTGCCATAGGGGTAAAGCAACATGAGCCGAGGACGCAAGAGGGGGTTGTGACAGAGAAGGAGCAGGAGAGGGTTGTGACTTTTTCTCCCTGCAAGGAACGACCTACAGTTTGTGTTTTGTCTGAGTGACAGGCTTGGAAGGAATGAACCAGGTAAGTGGCATGAACATTGCTGGCTAGTTCCCAAAACTCTTCTTCAGGACCCTACCCTTTTCAAGCAATCAAGTAAAACAAGCATTCTTTATTACACTTAGAATTAATGATTCTATGTACCTCGAGTTCCAAATAATCTTCCAGTGTTATAGGGGAGAGAGTGGGAACAGGATAGGTCCCTCCACAATAGGGCTTCAATAGGGATACAAGAAACACTGGATGAATGGCAAAATCTCCTGGCAACTGTCATTTTACAGCTACTGGGTCAATAACTTGTTCAATAGAAAAGGGACCAACATATCTCTGTAGTAGCTTATGTGGACCTTGAAATCCCAGGTGATTAGTGGACAGCCAAGCTTGATCCCCAATATTGTAGTCTAGCTGTTGTTGTCAATGTCTGTTACCATACGTTTTCATCCACAACTTAGCCTGCTGCAAATGTGATAACACCTGCTGTTGTGGATCAACCAGGTGTTTTACAAAGTCTTGCATATCAGGTAAATGTTCGGAGTGCATTACTATATTTTAGGGCAACCTTTGAGGATGGGTAGCAGTTAAACAATAAAAGGGGGAAATCCCAGTGGCTGAATACTGTAAGTTATTGTAAACAAATTCAACAAAAGGTAACAAGGAATCCCAAACCTTTATAGTAGAGGTCAATAGACACCGCAGTGTATGTTACAACTTCTGCTATACCCACTCTGTCTGCCTATAAGTATAGTTATGATAGCCAGCTGAGAGTTGACCATCAATATCCAATGATGTGCAAAGACTGTAGCAAAAATTGTGAAATAAACTGTGGGCCCCCATTAGACATGATGACTGAGGGGAGTCTGTGCAACAGCATGATTTTTTTAATAAACAACATTGTGAGGGTCTTGGCAGCGGTCATTTTTTTAGGGCAATAAAATTCACAATCTTGGAAAAAAGATCTTCTACCATCCAAATGGTAGTATCCCCATTGGAGTTGGGGAGGTCAGTAATCGGGGACAGGCTTATGGTATGCCAAGGATGTAGAAACACTGGCAAGGTTTGTATATAGCCTTATGGGGTGGAATGGAAAGTCTTGTTTTTAGAACATATTTGGCAGGTCTGAATGTAGTCATGCACATTCTTGGACAATATGGGTCACCAAACTCATTGCTGACAGTTTGCTAAAGTCTTTTGAATTTCTTGATAACCTGCTAATGAAGTGCCATGACACCAGGTTGTGCCTTACTGTCTTAATTCTTTTGTGTGATAATATAAAGCGGCATCATGTAAGCAGGAGTA
The DNA here is from genome assembly GCF_964204655.1 of Triturus cristatus. NCBI lineage: Eukaryota > Metazoa > Chordata > Amphibia > Caudata > Salamandridae > Triturus > Triturus cristatus. The sequence continues at coordinate 167,389,731 of NC_140588.1, read as the reverse complement.
CTTTGCACATAATTATCCTCTCCAGACACCCAAGAGTCCATTTCTTCTTGACTCTTACTCTGCCTAACTCTATCTAAGAAGGACTCCATGTTGCAGAGACCTACGATGTTCTTTGAGTTCACAATGTTCTGTGGTGTCTGTCCTAGAGTGTCCTGATTTGTATAACCCCATCTAGCTAGGAGATCTGCCTTAATATGTTGTGTGTCTGGCTGAAGGTAGTGTTGCCATTCTTGAACGCATAATTTAATGGACAATGGGCCAGATGTATGAAGACCAAATTTTGCGATTTCCTAATTGCGAATCCTTGCAATTCACAATTAGGAAATCGCAAAACAGCATGCATGAAAGTGTGTTGAACACTTTCTGCGATTCCTAGGGGATCGCAAATGACCTACCGCTTGAATATTAATGAGGTAGGTGGCAATTTGCAACTCCCTAGGAATCGCAAAAATCACTGGGGTGGTGGCCTGCTGGTGTCAGCAGACCACCATGTCATGATTGCTTTTAAATAAAGCAATATCTTTTTGTAAAGTAGCCAGTTTTTCTTAAAGGAAAATGGTATGCTTTACAAAAATAAAAATGGAAAGCTTCCCTTTCATTTTCCAAGAGTAGGCAGTGATCCGTGGGACCACTGCATGCTCTTAAAAATGCTTTTACTCCCATTAACAAAGGGGAAGGGGTCCCCTGGGGATCCGTTCACATTTGCGAAAGGGTTACAACCTACTTGAAGTAGGTAATAAAATGCAAATGTTTAGCGACAGCCTTTCAGGTGCAAAATATCCATACCTAAAAATGCGTTTTGGTATTAGGAAGTGACACCCTATACACGCCCCTTTCTAATACCAAATCACAAACCCATTTTGCGATTCGGTAACAGGTTACCATAATGCGAAATAGGGTTTGCTACATCAGAGAAGCATTTTTTAAGTTCCCAAACGGGCCAATTCTGTGAATCGACCCGTTTGTGAATTCAAAAAGGCTTGATACATCTGCCCCAATAACTCTTGTTTGTCAGCTGAGTAATTCTGCTTTATCTTTTGATAAAATGGTGAACTGGCTGCATGTATTTTATTGTGCTATGACGTTGTGATACTATATCACCCACAGCTTCATGTGAGTCATCCGCCTCCACAAGAACAGACTGCGTGGGGTCTGGATGGCTGAGTGCTGGCGCAGTGGAGCATCTCTACATAACTAAGCTTAAAGGCATCAGTGGCCACCTGGGACCATTCAAAAGGTACCTTCTTTCTATCTAATTTGGCAAAAAGAGAATGTTCTGTCTCAGGCTCAGAGGGTGAATTATTATAGCAATATCTCTGACAGTAATGGATCCCAAGGTGACTAGATGGAGAGACCAGTCAATAGAGGGATTGTGCAACTGAAGCCAAGGGAGTCTTAAATTAGCACCAATGGTAGATGTGTCAATGAGGCCAAAGGTCAAGTTCTCAGTATGCCCTTTCTCACACACTAAAGATAGCACAATAGTTTGGCATAGAATCATCCCAGAAAAGAGCTCAGATCCATCTATGGCTCTAATTAGCCCTGGTTCACTTCTTTTTCTAACCAATGGAATTTGTAAAGAACTGGCCAAGGCTAGATCTAAGAAATTTCCTGTGGCCCCAGAATCTACAATCATGGGTAAAACCTGCCTCTGTTGGTGTGCATTGATAAGGGTGACTAGTATTGTTAAATGCTGTGAGAGTTTATGTGAGATGTTAGCCAGGTAAATGGGGGTCGGTTCAAGAACAACATCCAACTGAGTGACCCCTATGTCAACTGGCATTCCAACTCTTTTAGCATTGTATCAGATGTCAAGGTGGTAGCCTTCCAAATTCCTTTTGGTTTGGCAGGGCATTCTCATGCACCATGTCCTACTTCTATGCAATACAAACACAGATTTAATTTCTTTCATGTTCTTTTTCCTTGGTTGTCAAAAGACCATGCAAGCCCCCAATCTGCATGGGTTTTGTGTTATCCTGATTCTTAGACACTGACTCTTTCCGCTTAGACCACACAACTGGTATTCTGGGCTCCCCTCAGGAACATTCCATTAAACTACAGTCAAGCCTGACAACTAAGTTAGTGAACTCTGCACAATCTGAGGGCAAATTTACAATCTGCGCCAGGAAATTCTTTGGGTAATCCATTAATCCCCTATAAAAGAGAGACATCTTAGTTTCCTCTGGCCACTGGGTTTCCGGGACTAGCTTACAAAAGACAGTAATGTAGGTAAGGAGGTATTTACTGTCCTGATGGAGTATAAGCAACTCATTTCCACTGGCCTGAAATAAAGTGTTCATAACAAAGAGATGACGTGCCGCCTCTTTAAACATTCCAAAATTATGTAAAACTGGGACATTACTTTTAATAGTGGAATACCCCAACTTGCAGCTGTACCCCCAAGATAGGATATCATCAAGGATATTCTAGCAGTATTAGAGAAAAAGGCTTCTGGTGTACAAATATACTGCAACTGGCACTAATTCCAAAATACTTCAAAATTGTGACAATCCCCAAAATATCGTTGTGGCGGTGCCAAGGGCACTGGGACTGGAGTAATAACTGTGGCATGAACACAATTAGAATTTCCGGTAGCAGAGGTGCTTGTTATATTTCTCAAATCGCTTAACTGTGGGTGTTGTTTAACGGTACATGTGCTCTTGGGAACTGCCCAAGTTCCCACCTTAAATTACCATGGTGAAATGCGAGGGTGACACCTGGCCAGTTCTTCCTTAAGCAGCTGATTTTCCTGTTGTAAGGGTTGAACTTCTTGCTGTACATCACCCAAAGCCCTTTCTAATTCTAAAACACTCAGGTCTCTTCTGGCAGGGTCTAAGCCAGGCCTTGAATGTGTCTCAGGTCATCCATGTCATCTTCTGTCATACATTCGCCTGGTTCCAACCGCGGAGAAGACACTGGAGCCAATGCCGGACCTCCTATCCCCCCCCCCAAGGACAATGCATGTCAAGGAACCAAAATCTTAGCTCTCAAACTGTCCTAAGCGGTTGTGTGACACTGCATAACAGGATTTTTCACTTCTAAGAACATCTGCATTTGCAAAGGTAGATGCACACTGGACAAGAGCCTCTGGCTTTGCGATGTCTCAATGTACTGGACATAACTAGAGGAGGCACTTACCATAACTACTCTAAAAAGTCTCTACATACAATGAATCATACATTAGCTTCAGTGACACAAACTTACAAGTTTCATCAGCAGTTCAGCATGAGAGCAGAATAACCAAAATCACAGAATAGAGTGTGGCAATCCTAGGACTCAACTTGGAATACAGATTGGAGTTATTGGCACTCCAGGGATAAACTCAGAGCAGAGGTAGGAGTTACTAGCACTCCTAGGGATGCACTCGGAGTAAAGGTTGGAGTTACTTGCACTTCTAGGGATACAATCAAAACTCAGGGTGGGGTCCAAGGTTGATGCATATATTAAAGACTCTGAAGTGCTTTCTCTTGGCACTACTGTTCATCAGAGAAACACAGGATTAAAGTCTTTAATATTTGCGTAGTGGCAGTTCAAGCATCAAGGTTGTAGGAAGGGTCTAGGGGGTAACACACAAGAAACGCTGGAGTAAATCACAAAGACAAAATGGAGGAACAATGTATAGTATTTGAAGACGGGGATACTCAGTTCTGTTTACTACTGTTTAGTGCACACTAACCTGAGATCATGTACTTAGCCTAGTTCTTCCACTTAACTGATTTTCGAAGAAGATCTCAAGGCTTTGACTCAGGGACTTGAAGGGGGTCCGGAGCAGCTGTGCAGGAGGGAGCGAGTAAGAAGAAATCAAGGGAGCAGTTATCACGGGAACCACCAGTTCAGATGGACTTTAAGGAGACTGGAGGACATCTTGTTTCCGGCAGGATTCTTTAGGTGAGTGGAAAAGGTGAAGCTTATTCAGCAGGGAGAGAGGCCAAGCCAAAATAATGGTTTGAATGGGGTTTATGTACCATCTTGAAGACTCAATGGAAGCAGCTAGATTATGTGTGGCATGTGGGGCACATGTCTGTTTGGAAGGTTCTTGAACCTTGGGAAACACACATGTTGGTACACTCTGGTGCATATTCTAAAGAACGTGTGATAACCATCGCAAAAGTTACTTAACGCAACACTCAACATCGCAGTCCATCGCAGGAAATTTACGCCGTGTTAAACAGGTATTCACAACACGGCGGCACCATGCGATAGTCTGCAGACAACGCGTCAAATGGGCGCGTTGAAATCAACGCCATGCCACAAAAATGTGAAACACAAATGCAAAAAAAGCTGCGATGAGGCCAAGCGCGATACACAAATCAGCGAAAACCAGCCACAGGCCAGCAATCCACAGGCGTCAGGCAGGAACAATCACCAGAAAAGGTGAAAAAAACAAATGCCAAACTACAGCGAAGAACCATGGACGTTGCCGGAGCAAGTACGGAGGAGAACCAGAACCCCACAAGCCCCCCGGAGCACCTGCCTGGGACCTCGAGGTCAGGGAAGGCCAAGTAGAAGAAGAGTAGGAAGAAGCGCTTCAGTCCGCAGGAGAACAGGATCCTGATAACGGAGGTGGTCGAACAACCATCAACAACAATTCATCCCCTCCACTGCGTCATTGGTGACAAAAAATGGACTATGGCAGGCCATCGTGGACAAGGTGAATGCAGTCGGAGTGCTGAAGAGGACAATGGACGAGGTCAAGAGGCGCTGGAATGACGTCAAGCGCAAAACCAAGCTGAAACTCGCCAACAACCGGAAGGCAGCAATGCAGACTGGAGGTGGCAGTCCTGCGCCACAGGAGGAGCTGGACGACATGGAGGAAATGGTGGCCACAGTCATCAGTGGGGAGACGGTGGCAGGAGTTTGGGGACTGGACACTGCTCAACAGGACCGGACACAACAGCAACAGGGTGAGTAACGACCAGGGATGGGGGGACGGGGGAGATGGGCACAATGGCACACATGCAAAATTAAGTAGAGCACAGCTGTGGACAAATCATGCCCTAGACTCCAACTCCCACCAAGAGAATTATGTACCCAAGTATGCAACATTTCAGCACAGTATGAGCACAGAAGTCAGAGGCACACCGCATGTAAGGGATAAGGGGCAGTCAAATCAGAGCTGCAGGGGTGACTCCCCCAAAATGTGGTACACACTCATCACGTGCACAGCACATCAACATTGACAACAAAGTGGCACAAATCACAATGCGTTCACCACAGAACAGAGGACACAACTTGTGCCGACTGGGTATAGACACTGGCCAATCACAAGTGGCATTGCAGGGAAATGTGAGTTGATAATGTACAAGTACAAACACACAGCCATGATGTTGTCGAAATGTCCACAGTTCCGCAGCAAATGGGCAGCCCCCCCCCGAAACAGCCACGATGTACACAGTCATGCAGTCTGTATGTAAACATGTATAATGGGACAACACACATGTGAACACATTGTTAAACTGCATCTCCCCTTCACATTGCAGAGGGACAATCACCACCTCCTGCAGAGCAGTCCCAACCTCTCTTCTCTGATGACGAAGAGGACCACAACACCTTTGACTCCGATGCCCTCCAAGAGTTCATTGACAGTCTCCGCAGCACCCCTCCAGGAGCAGGGCAGCCCAGCTGCAATGAAGAGAACCCACCCCCTGCACAGACCACACTGCAGGCAGCACCCACCACCACAGCTGCCTCCCAGGACCCCCACGAAGAACACATGGCCTTCCACCGCGGTGTGTTGTCATGCCAGGAGCAGCTGGCAGAACAGGTGTGGGTGGGCTTCGACCACATGGCAGACAAACTAGATGCCATATGTGGGTGTCTAAGTCCCATCAGGGACCACTCACAGTCCCTAACGGACACCCACAGTCCGCTCCATGCTCTCCAATGAACCATGACTGACATCGCTAGAGTCCTGACTGTGAGACAAGAACAGGGAGTTGGGACTCATGCGGAGGCTCATGGAGAACATGGAGCCGGCCAATGCGGAAGGAGTGGCTGCCAAGGCTGCACACCGGCAAGAGGTAGCTGGGTTCCACAATGACCTAAAAAACCATCCTCATGGCATTGCTGCCACAAGGCCTGGTGCAGATGCATGCTGCTGCTACCACTACATCCACATCTCCGCCCCCTGAAGTGTCTGCCACACAGTGCGGCAGACAGTCCACTTCCGGCCCCTGAGGTGTCACTGCCACACAGTGCTGGAGAAAGACCAGCACCACCCACACGTGAGGCACATGAAACAGCAGAGGACGAAGATGCGGATGAATCTTCCCTCGTGGTCAGAAGGAAGTGGTAGCCACCATCTCCAAATCATTGCCGGTTTCAGCTTTGTTCTGCCCTCTGCATCATCACCTTCCACTGACCCCCGATACACTCTGCGACCCTCACCTTGGACCTCGACATGGACTGCCATAACCTTTTTGATTGCCAATGACACTGCTATGAGACTGTGGACTGAACTCTTCCACTTCCTTTGGACTGGTCATTCCATGAATGACTCTGGCTGGCCCTCCATGAGCCAACATTTGAAAGTGGGGTTTGCATAGCCCTGTACTGCTCCAGATGCAACACTCCACTGAATGTGCATTAAACATTCTGCATCACACAGATGTGTCATCTCTATGGTTTTTCAAGTGTGGTAACATGGATGGATGTGGGGTCAGTGAATTCCTCTAACGTCCATGTGGCTCATGTCATTGTCCTTTGGTCACAGGGTGACACATTGTCGATTGTCGTCTGGGTGGCGCTGATGCAACAACAGCGACACACACATTTGTTACTTCCTTGTCCAGCCCCTTATGGAACCATGCACAGTCCCCCTTTGTCATTGTTCAACCCCTTACGCTGGAGTGGCATATGCCAGCCCAGCCCACTACACTTACAATCCAGGGGGGACAACAACGCCACATGTGCCCGGACTCCCCTGTAGTGATCTGCTGCTCACAGGTCTAGTTGTCAGCATGCCACAGCCACTCCCTCACAGCTGGTTTACACCCACACCACACCTATCCAGCACATGCATCACGGCACATGTGACCCTGCCAATAAAAAGGTCCGGGTGCATGTGCACGATGCCATTTCCGACCCCCCTTCGAGGTGTATCCGTGTGGTGTGCATGTAGGCATGGGGGCCCGGGGCCTGCGACATCACATTCTGCAGGCCCAGAGGGGACCTGATGGCATCTGCACCATGATACCCAATCATAGAGGGTCCATGACTGTGGGGGCACAGACTTGGTGGCACCGGATACACTGCGGCCGGCACAGGCACACCGCCACAGGACGGTGACTTTTGGTGCACTGAGGTAGGGGCACCTTAAGTGCTGAGAAGGTGTGCAGCCTGAGATGATGCCCCATCCCGGCTGTACGGACGGCTCAGGTTATGTGTGCCCTGCTGGACCGCAGTGTAGGCCTGAGCCAGTGAGCAGTGCGGGCCTACCGCCACGTGGCATCACCTCCTGGATCACAGAGTTAGTGGTACCTATGAGGCTGAGCAGGTGTGCAGCCTGCGATGAGGCCGGGTGTACTGGTATGTCCTCTGCCATGGAGTAATCAAAACCCAGCACCAAATGTGAGACCTGGTGGCCTGTGCAGCGGGGCTCCATGATGTGGAGGATGCCATGTCTGCGAGCCCCGGGCTTGTGGCTTGCAGCGGCACGTGGTGGGCCCTCTTTTCTACACGCAGGTGGCGGAAGATGAGCAGTGAGGCCTGGGTGTGCAGGGGTGGGCATGCACCGCTGGGCGGTGGGAGGGGCTGGGGTGCACATGCCTGGGTGCGCTGGGGCAGGCATGCACCGCTGGGTGACGGGAGGGGCTGAGGTGCAGCTGCCTGGGTGTTCAGGGGCACGTGGTTGGAGACATACCGGTGGCAGCAGGTGGGCAATGTGGACTGGGTGCGCAGTGTCGGCACTCTTTCTCCCTGTCCCTCTCTTCTTTTCTCTAGCTCGCTCTCCCCCTATCTGTTCGTATAGCCCTCTCTGTCCGTCTATCTCTCTCTCTCCCCCTCTCTGTTCATCTTTCTCTCGCTTCCCCTCTCTGTCAGTCTTTCTCTCGCTCCCCCTCTCTGTCCGTCTTTCTCTCGCTCCCTCTCCTTCGCTCTCTCTCTCCTTCGCTCTCTCTCTCCTTCGCTCTCCCTCTCCTTCGCTCTCTCTCTCTCCTTTGCTTTCCCTCTCCTTTGCTCTCTCTCTCCTTCGCTCTCTCTATCCTTCACTCTCTTTCTGTCCTTTGATGTGCGCAGGACACACCTTCTCATCATGATTTTTGTCTTGCAGGCTGTGACCTACGGATTGTCCCAAGGGGAACCGACATGTGTCTTCATTTCTGTTCTGTGTTTATTTCAATACATTTTAATTTGTTACTTCAAAGGTGAATGTGTGGTGCTCATTTTTGATATTGTGCGACATCATGCGGGTTATTTGGTATATGTTTCCGTGTGGTTGATGTGACATATCTTTGTCTGGGGGTGGGTGCCTGTGGTGGGGCCCGGGGGGGGAGGTGGGGTCCGGGGGTGTTGGCGGTGGGTGTTGTTGCCCTCTTGGGGCTCCGGGATGCATGTTCTGTGGCTCCATGTCATCTGTTGTTCTTCAGGTGTGGCTCTGGGCTGGGCTCTCTCTTGTGGTGCAGGTTGTAGTCCAACTTTGCACCAGGTCGGAGCAGGTGTTAGTTTCCTGGTGCTAAGGCGCCTTATCGCATGTTTTGTGATCTTATCGCAGATCAGGCTGGTCATTGAGAATGTTGTGGTGTGGTGTTGTACCGACCTTTTGCTCGGGAACGCCTAGTCCGCATCTCATTAGTGATAGTTGCCGGGGTCATCCCTGGCAATGTTTTTTGCGGCTGCTATCGCCGGAAAACTGGTGATACGGGCTGTTTGCACCAGCTTGTGAATGGAGTGGTAAGTTTATCGCAAATTTGGCTGCGTTAAGGTGCCGATAACTCGGCAATAGCTCCTTGAGAATATGGCCCTCTCTCTAGCCTTACAGAATGGGCAGGTGGGACTTGTTGATCAGAACCAAATATCAGGAAACAAATGTGTTGCTGTCGCTCGAACATGCGTAATGAAATCAAGCCTGGCCTTTGGCTCATGGGATTCTGGGGAAGCTTGCGGGGATTTAATGGAAAACTGCACTAAGGCCCTAGGAACAGTGAGAGCAGTTAATCCATAGGATTTGGGGAATGCAGGGTTTCAAGCATAATGGAAATTATGGGTTCTGGGTAAGAGTCTGTCATGAGGGTGCTGGAAAAACATCGGTCATGGGGATGCTAGGGAAACATCAGTCATGATATCATAGCGTGCCATAGGGTGCCATAGGGGTAAAGCAACATGATACCTGTGCGTTAGACCACTACGCAGTGGACACAAGAGGGGTTTGCGGCAGAGCGGGAGCTGGAGGAGGTCATGAGATAGAGCACTCAATGATGTCATGCTTCAACAGTATTTCTAGTTTCTTTACGACTGCTTCATGCAGGTGAAATGCTATTCTGCAGTGTTGCTGTACAACAGGCCGGATGTCTTTGTTGATGTGAAGTTGCACCTCGGATGTGCTGAGTTTTTGTAAGCCATGAAATAATAATGGGAACTGACTCACAATTTCAGATTGCTTATGTAGGTTATATTTGATAGACATAAGTCCCATGTCAGCAGCAGTTGCAAAACTGAGTAAACACGCACTGGATGAAGTACCTTCAAGAACATGAATTGGGTCTTGCACAGAAGTAATTTTATGTTGTAAAGTCCCCGTGAATGATCCTTGACTCCGCAACGGTTTTAAAGCAATCCATATGTGCACCTTTGTGCTTGACCCATTGAGTTGGGGTATGGGTGACAAATTGTTAAACTGTTTAACTGGTATGATGTTGATCAATGCGCCGCTGTCAATTACAAAAGTTATGGGGCAACCGTTAAACTTTTGTCTGATCTTGGGACAGTGTCCATATGAATTCTTTTGTTTCATTAACTCACTCGTTTTTGTTGTTCGCTCGTCTTCTTTGCAAGCAGCAAGAATCATGTGTGCATGTCGCATTTTGGCAGATATGATCATTGCACATTCATTCTCTTCACTGTCGCTCGATTGTGACATTGAAGAACGTTTGTTGGATATAAGTAAATGACAATCGATTTTGGTTAATTTGCACCTGTACAATTGAGGTTGCTGTTTGTCCTTGTGGCTGTCCTGGCGCTCATAGTCTTAAAACATTATCCAGGGAAAATATGGGGGATTATTTGCTAAAAAGTTTCATTTGCTCTGGATCGCGTGAATCGCTGCAACGTTATGAATTTATTTATTTACTACTGTAAAACCCTATGGCTCTTTGCAAAATTGTGCAGAGCCATGCAAGAGCCCATGCATCCCTTAGTAAATTCAGGCCATGGTTGCACACCAGTGATCAAGGGCGCGTCCTCCTTACAAACTTGTCTATATTAAGTCAGTTTACACAAGGTGGCGGGAATCTAAACTTTCCTGTTCCCAAAATCCTTGTAGGAGTTATTAGGGGTCTGAAATATCCACACGTCATCCTTACTAAAGTGGTAAAACAACTTTAACTCTCATGACACTAATATAAAATCACAGGTACATTTACATCCTCCTTTCTCGTACCATTGCACCCAGCCATAATTATATTAGGATCGATTATTTGTGGTTTTCAATAAATATTATTTGTATGCTTATGCATTCGTGTAGGACTGGGAGAGAAAACCAAATAAAAGCAGCAGCTAATGATTCATTTCCGAAACTGGACTAAGATTGCAAAACAATTTTCAGGCAAAATTGTATTACTCAAATGTATTATTTTATATGTTTATTCAGTGCTAAGAAGAATGTGAAGAAATATAATTATGGCAAATAATAGAATCAGGCAGAACCCTGCTCTCCACAGAAATTTCGTTAAAACAAACCAAAACCAAGAGATAAATGTTTCTTTCACAGCTGGGTGTGGCGTTTTGTTCATAACAATGTTATGGAGTTCATAATTTCAGAAATTAAATGCTGGAGAGTTAATGTTGTCAAAAAGACAAATCACCTGGCTCAATAAAAACTGTAGATTTCTCGAATTTCGTCTGTGGGATGTTAACTAGTAGCTGTATGTCATTGTCAGCCATAAAGGCAGTGCAATAGCTAATGCTCTGCATCTCCAGAGATCAGTGCTTATAGTTCGGCGCGTTACAAATGTGTCCTGGACTCCTTTCATTGCAGATATATTTTTTCATTAATGTTTTCAGTGGCGTAGCTTTCTTTGCAGGCCTGCGGTTGCGCCATTGGCAAGCTCATTAGTGTAGTCTGTATTTTACTTAATCCCAGAGTTACGCTTTAAAGAACTGTGGGGCATATCATCAAGGCCAGGCGATAATTATCGCTCAGCGCTCTTAGCGCGAGGATCATTATCGCCGGCCAACGCTGAATTGTATCGCGGAGATAGCGTGCTATCAGCAACGCTTATCTCCAAAGCGATAACATTCGACGCGCAAGCTGCCAACTGTGTGATTATCGCTGGATATCCAGCGATAATCGCACAATGTTTGGCGATAGCTTGCTGATAGGGCAAGGCAGACTTAGCCATGATATCCACCTTCCATAGGATATCATGGCTAAGTCAGTTGAAAAGCAGGCGTAAGGAAAGTAGCGATAACCATGGTTAGCGCTACTTTTCTTATCGCTATGCTTGTTAGCGATTCCCTTGATAATTGGAGAAATGTCGGTTAGCGACATTTCTCCAGTTATTTCAGGAAGGAACGCCCACTTTGCATCTTATTAGAGATGCAAAGCTGGGCGTTCAGAAAACAGGCGCTAAGGCAAGGATTCACGTGATAGCGTGACCTTGCTGATATAGCGATAAAATTATCGCCGCTTTTCAGCCGAAAACGGCCTCAAAAGCGGCGATAATTTTTATCGCCGCCTAGTAGATATGCCCCCAAATATTATCCTGCCGAAAGGGAGGACTTTGGGGGTGAGAGGTAGTGGAATAAAGATGGCTGGCTGTTGGACCAGGCCCGCTCTGCAGGGTTATCCACAAACATTTTGCTTTCACCCCTCCTGTTTTCTGAATGTGTTTTTGTTGGCTTTAGGACTCTTCCACTGCAGTGCTAAGCAGTGCTAAAGTGCACAAAGGGGCTTATTTATAAGCCCCTTGCTCTGCCGGTACGTCACTTTTTCCCATATTAGAAATGACGCACTGGCAGTGTATATGTTCTCTCCTTAAAACATGTAGAATTGGCCTTCACTTGACTGGCACATTTAATTTGCTTATAAGTCCCTAGGGGCTGTAAATTAAGTGCTACTAGTGGGTCTGCTGCATTGATTATGCTACCCACTTAAGTAGCAGTTTAAAACACGTCTCAGGCCTGCCATTGCAGCCTGTAGTGCAGATTTAAAACTGCCATTTGAACTTACAAAATAAACCTTTAGCCAGTTCTAAAACTACCTTTTTAATACATATAAGTCACCCATAAGTTAGTCACTAAAGGCCCATAGGGCAGGGAGCATTGTATTTAAAATGTAGGACTGTGTTCTTAAGCTTTACATGTCCTGGTAATGAAAAACACCTTATATTTGTATTTCACTACAGTAAGGTCTATTTCTCCCATTAGATAATATTGAATTATTTATTACATTTAATAAGTCTTAACTTTGGATTGGGAGAAATATGCTGTTTACACACAAATACTTAGGGGGTCATTAGGATGGCAGAAGGACCACCACCGTCGGCCCCGAGCAGGCGGTCCTTCCGCCATCACACAGGATATTTCCACCGCCGAATTAGGATGGCGGTGGGAATCCCAATCTGTCCCCGGCAGACGGAAAGTCCGTCCGCCACGGTTCTGCAAGGCAGTCCTTTCCCGCCCGCCTTGTGGAACCAAAACACAGGCCGGCATTAGAAAATCCCTTTCCGCCTGTCTTTTCGCGGCGGTCATCCCACTGCGAAAACACAGGCGGAGGCTGGATTCGAGGGCCCGTTGAGGGCCCCTTCTGTGTTGGGGGTACACTCGGGGGTTATCCATGGTACCCCCCTGTATTTTCCTGCACTGTGTGGTGCCTTCCACGTAGTGCAGGGAAATACACAGCATGGCATTTTAGCATTGCGTACGGTGCTGCAGCCAGCAGCACCGTCCGCAATGGTAAATGCCCTGGATGCGCCCGCCAATATGGCAGGCGCATCCTAATTGCAGTAATGGGCCCGCTGCACATCTGGCGGGTGGTCCCAGCACCGCAATGTTGGCGGGCGGACTGATGTCCGCCCATCATCGTAATGAGCCCCATAGTATTTTAAATTCCTCTTTGATGACAAAGTCGAATTTTGGATTACAATTTCGAAAATGCCATTTTTAGAAAGTTGGCATTTTTCTGCCTACAAGTTTCTGAGACCTTGCAGGAGTTTCCAGCTGCCTGAGCCTGTTAATGACTCCCCTATTAAGAATGCATATTGGGCCAAGACAGGAAACAATAGGAACAGAGTGTAATTTGAAGAGACTCATTCAGCCTTGATTGCTGGGGGCAGAGCTATTGCCTGTCAGAGTTACATTTCCAAGGGCACAAGAAGTAATTTGGCAATAGTCTTTTGTCACCGTACACTTCTTGGAGCTTTGACAGGGGTAGAGAAGATCTTTCTAGAGCCAGATGTGGGAGTAGCCTAGAAGATTCCCCAACTTCACAGGGTGGCAAAAGGTATAAATATTGGACCCTCAGAACAAATATTCAGTATACTTCTGGACCTGTGACAGACTTCAGAAGGACAGTCTGGACCCCCAAAGGACTGCTCTGTTGGTTGAAGCCTACCTTGTTCTCCAGAAGACTTCCTTGCTGCTAGAGGCCAACCTTGCTGCTGTGAACCTCGGACTGCCAGACTGACTCCCAGTTTAGTTGGCTGGCCTCCTGTATGAGCTATAGAGACATACCAAGCTACAGACAGCTTGACCCCAGAACTTCGCCTCTGCTGGAGTGTGAGCTAATTCCCCCCAAATGGTGCCACCCAGGGTTCACTGGCATAAATAATAACACCCCCCAAAGTATTGTGACCAAACACGTACCCAAAGGACGAGGACGCACTTGAGCAGCAGTTGACTCCTTGAGCAGCCTTTATTCTCTGAAAGACAAACAATCGTATTCTGATACCATGCAGCCTGACGCGTTTCGGAGCTCCTACTCCTCAATCATAGGCATGGTTACAAACAGTTCACAGCATTGACGCACCTGTATACAATCAGATGCCCCATAATAGGCCACTCAAATAAGCATTAGCCCCGTTGCATGATGGGATTTGTAGTGCGTTCTTTAAAAATCCAACCCTAATGGGTGCTGTGTGCTTTGAGTCCCAATATCAAAAGCCCTCCAGTGGGCCTCAGAATGCAGGTAGTCTTTGATGATTCGACTGCTGCCCCACAAAGGAACTAATTCCCAGCCCCGTGGCCCTCTTTCAGTCATCAAGGTGGTGCAGTCCTCCACGGCCGGGCTGCCGTGATTACATCATCTCCACAGTTGCCCAAAGGACGAGGACGCACTCGAGCAGCAGTTGACTCCATGAGCAGCCTTTATTCTCAGAAACACAAACAATCGCATTCTGATACCATGCGTCCTGATGCGTTTCGGAGCTCCTGCTCCTTAATCATAGGCCTGGTTACAAACAGTTCACAGTATTAACACACCTATATACAATCAGATGCACTATAATAGGCCACTCAAATGAGCATTAACCCAGTTGCATTATGGGATTTGTAGTGCATACTTCAAAAATCCAACCCTAATGGGTGCTACGTTCTATGAGTCCTCCCTGACATGCTCTTGGATGGGGATTGGACTCCCCTTCACTGCTGGGGGTCCTTAGGGGCCAACTAGCCTACCTCTTAACTGCAGTAAGCCCCGCACAGTGGGATTGCTGAAAGGTGGACACAGGCCACGCCCCCTTTCTCCACCACTCTGCAAATGTGGCTCCTGGTGCACTCTTGGTTGGGGGATGAAGTCCCCTTTCCTCCTGAGGGTCTCTGGGGGCCAACTAGCCCTCCTGTTACCTCCAGTAAGCCCTATATAGCTGGTTTGCTGACATACACAACAATAACATAAAGGGCCATATGTAGGAAGCCAAATACCGGTCGGTAACGGCCGATTTTCGGTAAATATCCCGTTACCGACCGGTATTTTGGCTTTTGCTATGTAGGGGGCATATTTCAGGATTCGGTAATTTACCGAATCGGTAAAATTACCGAATCGGTAAAAATACCGAATCCTGAAATGAGATGCAGGTAACACTCAAATGAGTGATGCCTAGGAAAAAGAATTCGGTATTTAGCACCAAATATAGGTTGGTGCTAAATACCGAATACATTGCACAAAGCAATATTTTGCTGTAATAACAGTGCCATGTGGCAGACATACATGCCCTTAGGGCATGTATGTCCGCCACATGTGCACACATGCAGGAATCAGGGGTGCAACAGGGTGTCAATGTGACACCCTGCCACCCTTGAATGTGCTCCCCCCATTACCGATTCGGTATTTACCGATTCGGTAATGGTAACTAGCTTCCCATTGATCCCTATGGGCCTCCTGGCCCATAGGAATCAATGGGAAGGTATGCAGCATTACCGAATCGGTAAATACCGATTCTAAATTACCGACCCTTTCCGAATCGGTAAATATTACCGATTGATTACCTACATCACATTTACCGATTCATAAATACCGCATCAGTAAAATTCGGTATTTATGAGTCGGTAAATGTGAACCTACCTACATATGGCCCAAAATATTTAAAAAACAAACCACAAAAGTAAACAACTTAAAATGTAGTACAAATATTTTGCATATTAAAAACATTAATAATTGCAAATATTATAATTTTAAATAAACAAAAACATAATGATATAAATTATGAAAATATAAAATAAAATATAAAACATAAAATGTAATACATATACTATTTCCACTACAATTTACACAAAACTGTGCAAAATATTATAACAAATATACAAACAATGTACTACTCTCACTTCACGCATAACAAAAATAATAAAACTAGGGTTAAATTTACAAATCTATCACCAGTAAATACAACAGTAGGGAAAGTATTGGATTGCAGATTGGTGAAATTGACTATTACCATCTAAAGTCAGTACAACAGTACGGACAGTGTTGGATTGAGGAGGGGTAAAATGTACTATTCCCGCTCCAGTCAATACAACAGTAGGGAAAGTGTTGGATAGCAGAGGGGCAACATTTACTATTCCCACTTCAGTCAGTACAACAGTAGGTAAAGTGTTGAATTGCAGAGGGGTAAAATGTACTATTCCCGCTCCAGTCAATACAACAGTAGGGAAAGTGTTGGATAGCAGAGGGGTAAAATGTACTATTCCCACTCCAGTCAGTACAACAGTAGGGAAAGTGTTGAATTGCAGAGGGGTAAAATTTACTATTCCTGTTCCAGTCAATGCAACAGTAGGGAAAGTGTTGGATAGCAGAGGGGTAAAATGTACTATTCCCTCTCCAGTCAGTACAACAATAGGGAAAGTGTTGGATAGCGAAGGGGTACAATTTACTATTGCCACTCCAGTCAGTACAACTTTAATAACAAACAAAATATCTTGAGTAAATAAAATATTTAAAAAACAAAGTGAATAAAGAAAAATATAAATATGCACAAAAACATATTATAATGTCAATACATACAAATAACTACACATATTATTATAAATGAAATACAAAATGAATTATCATTTGAAATTTAAAAAATCGATATTACTTATCTTAAAATCAACATTCTTGACAACGATATTCTTGCTGACGATTTTTCCATATCACAATATTTTGGACATGATATTTTGGCTTGGCAATATTTTTACTTAATTTTTCTGTCTGAATACCGACTCCCATTTCCTTGACCCTTTAAAGTTGTGTTAGAGGGGCTGCTCATGCCTAACTCTAAAAGTTGGGACTGAAAAAAAAATTCAGCAAAAAGTGCCCTGATAATCGACAGATGACCGGGGCATAACTGCTCACTGATACACACAAGGTGCATAGCTGATCGACCTGACTTCACGGTAGCTCTCGCTACATTCTTCTCTTCAGAAGCGAATCCTGTTCAGTGGGACATTTGGCAAAGATATCTGACCTCATGGCGCTCTTATAAGGTATAGCCTGCAGCTTTGCCCTGCTGGAGATTTTCGACTTCCCAAAAAATTTCAAAGTCTGAAAGTAGATCTCCTCACAGCTACTCTGTCCAGTGTTTCCCTGACCATGACTCCTCTTCCTTGGACTCCATTGGCTGTGTAGCTCTGCTGAATTTGATCTTTTCTGAAACTTTTCTTCAAGTCTAAAGAAAAGCCAAGAGAGGGCCAAATCTGCCTCGTGTATCCAACCCGCACTCCATTACGGTCGGTTTTAACTTTTGACCTTGCCCCAGTCTGCATTGCCCTTTGATCTTTTAGTCACTCATTTTTTCCCAAAAACATAAAAAATGTATACCTCCGGTTCTACTGATTGGATTGAGTTTGTTTTTGTGTTATTTTATTTATTAAATGTGTCTCTAAATTAGGTTGGGATTTTTCTTGTGTTGTGTTTTCACTTTACTACCGTTAATGTTGTGCATAAATACTTTACACCTTGCCTCTAAGTTAAGCCTGACTTCTTTTGTGCCAAGCTATCAGACGGGTTACGCACAAGTTACTTTCGGTCTTTGTGGTTCACCCTGACAAGTATTATGTTTTTTTCTTGAGTGGGAATTCCAACCCCCTTAACCAATACCCCCCGATTTCTTACATGGTCATTCCATCAGTGTAATCAACTCAACTTGTGTGTTTCTTCTCTCTTCTTTGCAGAACTCTTTTTCTTCTGAATTGTTCTAACAATTTTATTTAATGTAGGTAGCTATCTGTAGAGGTATGTGGTAAATGAGGAGAACTTTGACTCAGTGTTACTTCACTCATGCCAATTGGTGCAGAATTTTAGAAGTTATTAAGGCACACTTTGAAAGCCAAAACTGCAGGGTGTAACTAAACTCTGTCTTTGTGTTGTTTTCGCTCCATAACTTTCTAAAGGTTTTCCTGGTGAAATTTGTGCAGGGAAAAAGTGTAATATTACCACACCAGTCTTAGAGTTTTGTGAAAATGTGTGAAGAGCAACCCATGGTAACAAAATCCCTGCACATGGTTCTGAATGTATAATCAATTTGAATTCCGCAGCCTCTTTCTGGCAAATATCATTCATAGGATTTCAGTGAAGAAAATTTGATCTTAGCCCATTACTGAAAATCTGTGGTAGTAAATAAAGTGTAGAAGTACTGTACTTTTGCCACTATTGTGACATTCTAACTTAACCTCTTCAATGCCCGTGACGAGCTGGACTCGTCATGGGCCGCGGTGGCGCTGTGCCCATGACGAGTCCAGCTCGTCACAAACCCCGCCCGCTAATTCAACGGCCGGCACAGGGCGGGGAAAGGGGCGGGCACTGAAGGGGTTAAAGAACATCATGGGCCTGATGCACTTTCCCCAGTAGCAAACCAGGCTTGCGCACATTGCATGCCAACTGGCTATGCAATAGGGATCTAGTTTGTTACGCGACCTATGTACTAAAATGTCGCACTGCAAAGTAACCCGCCTAATTGGTAAAAATTAGGCAAGTCACTTCTCACCATCCCCCACTTGAGAGGTTGTAACTTTTCAATTGTTTGCAACCACAAATGAATTCACAAACCATTGATACAAATGTTTGCAAATCACAAAGAGAAAGGTAATGTCTCTTTCGTACATCTTCTATGTGACTCAATAAACATTTTCTAACTTGTAAAAGTGGGTTACTACATTAGGAAAAGGTATTTTGTGGACACAAAGCCTGATTCAGAACTTCAGCATATGAGCCTGTTAGACCATAGGGTAGTCTTCCCCTAAACCGTTTACCTGCCTACTTCCTCTTTTTGCAGATTCTTTTTGTTGGCCTAAGAACTCTAACACTGGTCAGCAGTGGTAAAGTGCTCAGAATGCATGTACTTCTCCCCTAAACATGATAACATTGTTGTATTTAAAATTGGCATATTTAATTTACTTGTAAGTCCCTTGTAAAGTAGTATACCATATACCCATGGCCTGTAGATGAAATGCTACTAGCGGGCCTGCAGTACTGATTGTGCCACCCACACAAGTAGCCTTTCAAACCTGTCTCAGGCCTGCCACTGCAGGAGCTGTGGGTGCACTTTACTGCCACTTCGACCTGGCATTTAAAACCCTTTGCCCGCAAACTGTCCTTTTATTACACATAAATCAACTCCTAAAGTAGGTCCTAGGTAGCCCAAAAGGCAAGGTGCTGTGTAAGTAAAAGGTAGGACATGTACTTTTAAGTTTTGAAAGTTCCGGTAGTGACAGACTCCCAAATTCATTTTTCAATACTGTGAGGCCCACTTCTCTCACAGGTTACCATTGGGAAGTCTTCAATACACTTTTAAGCTGTAATTCCTAATTAGAAAGGAGTAGCTGTGTCACGTTTTATATAATTGGATTGGTAATGATAAATCCTCTTTACTAGCAAAGGTGGTTTAACAGTACTATTTTAGAAGTGTATCAAATTGGTACAGTGTGATTCCCAATGTTCATAAGAGCAGAATTATGCACATATCTCTATGCTTCACCCAGAACCTTCTCAATATTTAAGATATATATATATATATATATATATATATATATATATATATATATATATATATATATATATATATTACCTACTGTCGGTCGCCAGTAGGTAGTTATAGTTAGGACCCTGTTTCCATAGGAAAACCGCAACATTCTATTTTGAATAACTTTGGCGCCGGTCGATGAATCCTCGTGAAATTTTCAAAACTAATGGGGCGCTACGCTCCGCTCCTACCCTGAAAGTCTTGGGGGGATTCGTTAAGCAGGGGCTGAGAAAAAAGGGGGGTCCCAAAACGCGTTTTCCCCATGCATTTTTCTATAGGACCTTTAGACACAGCTACAGCCCGAACGGCTGAACAGAGTTAATTGAAATTTGGCAGAGAGGTAGTCTACAGGTCAAGGAAGTGCCTTTTGTAGGTCTGGTGTAAATCTGTTCAGTAGTTCCTGAGAAAATAGCCTTTAAATCAATATATATATCTGTGGCAGCTTACGGTGCGCTTACCGTGCGCTTACGGTAAGCTTACCGTACGCGTACGGTGACGTGCGCGAGCGCGATTCTGATTGGCTGTTAGATCTTAGTAAACATTCGAATCGGTCGAAACCAGGAAGTGTCGGCCGCCATTTTCTCTCTCGCACTCTGAGGGGAGTTGAGGAAATTCAAAGTCGGAAAACAATAAAAGAGGCTTGCTAAACTGCTCCCAACCACCCAGTCATGATTATGGTGTTCCCAAAGAACCTACAAGGCAAAAAAATTAATTTTTAGAATTTTCGAAAAATCGCCGATTATGCTTACCGTACGCGTACGGTAAAAAAAAAAAAAAAAAAAAAAATATCCACGTTTTCCACACCCCGTGTGCAAAAGGTGCCCGAAGGCCACCATTTGTGCATGGCATATTTTATCAGTACAGAATAAGTAATATTTAACATTTAACAACGATGTGCCTAATACGGCCTCCGTGTGCGCACATGGCCCATCTAGCGTAACGTGGGCACGCGGTGCGCGTAGCGCACCGCGTGCCTACCGTGCGTGCACGGCACTAACTGCGTAAAGTGGGCGCGCGGTGCGCGAAGCGCACCGTGCGCGCACGGAACGAACTGCGTAAAGTGGGCGCGCACGCCACGAACGGCGTAAAGTAACTTAGCATTTAAAAAAACGTACAAATTCACTGAAAAAACCATAGGTTTCACACACGTTATAGTTAGGAATTAGCATTTAAAAAACCTTGCAAATTCACTGAAAAAACCATAGGTTTCACACAAGTTATAGTTAGCGGACATTTTACTGATAAAAAACCATTGAAATTCCCCCGTTATAGTTAGTGCAGGCAACTATAACTCACGCGACCGCAATCCTCTGCTGATGACATATGTGTCTTTATGAAAAAAAAATATTTGTAATATATGTATAGCTAAAAATTTTTGGAAGAAGACATGGGTAAATAAGTGTCTAAATACAGTATTAGCATCAGCAGAGGATTGCGGTCGCGTGAGTTATAGTTGCCTGCACTAACTATAACGGGGGAATTTCAATGGTTTTTTATCAGTAAAATGTCCGCTAACTATAACTTGTGTGAAACCTATGGTTTTTTCAGTGAATATATATATATATATATATATATATATATATATATATATATATACATATATATATTTATGTGAAAACATATCCAAATATGTGGACTTTTTTCTACATGAATTTGTCGAAGAACTACCATCTTACATCAAAGACACAGGACACTTTCTTTCCACCATACAAAATATATCCTGGCAAGAGGGATATGTGTTCATTGTCATGGATATTTGCTCCCTGTACTCAAGCATACGCCATACTGATGGATTACAGGCAGTGAAACACTACCTAGAGAAAAGGAACATCATTTTTCTCCAACATAATGCCATGTTGCTACGTATGATTGAACTTTGTTTGTATAACAACTACTTCATGTTCAATAACGAGTTATTCCAACAGCTTCAAAGCGTGGCCATGGGGGCATGCTTCTCCCCCAGCTACGCATGTCTACACGTTGACTGGTGGGAGGAGCATGTCCTAAAGCAGACGCTTGGAGAAACATACAGGGCCCATGTAATACAATGGTGGCGATTTATAGACGATGTTTGTATAATCTGGGATGGCACAATTGAGTCAGCTAATGAATTCGTTAAAATGATCAACATAAATGATTTGAATTTAAGATTCACTGCTCAAATCAACACAGAAAGAGTGGAATTTCTAGATGTACAGTTACACATCAGTAACAATAAGATCCAAACTAAATTACACCGCAAAAGCATAGCAGGCAATTCCATACTCCATGCTCATAGCTCCCATCCCCACTATCTCCTCAACAGTATTCCTTATGGAGAGTTTTTGCGGATTAGACGAATATGTAGCTTAGAATCAGCCTGTAACATCTGTCTGGCGGAATCCTTTAAAAGATTCTTAGCTCGGGGATACAAGAGCAATGTCTTAGATGAGGCTATGGCGAAAGCCAAAATGATGAATCGGAATATTTATCTTGATACAGTCAACAAAAGCAGTATAATCACCACCACTAATGACATCAACAGTACACCCAACAAGTGGGACTCATTACGCTTCATCACTACTTTTAGTAGTCAAGATAAAGATATAAGGAAACTTATATATAAAAACTGGCACATAGTGAAAACAGACCTAACCATGTCACAGATGGTACCAGACTTACCTCAAATTACATTTCGAAGAGCACCCTCAATGAGGGATGCCCTGGTGAAAACCAGCCCAGAGGTAATTAACACCAATACCTGGCTATCCAAACGTAAAGGCTTTTTCAAATGCAGCTCATGTCGAGCTTGCAAATTCGGTATTAACACCTCTGAATTTGTGAGTGCCTTTGATCATACCCCTACCAGTCTTAGAGATCTTTTTACTTGCAAATCTGACCACGCAGTATATGTTTTAGAGTGTTCCTGTAAACTTAAATACATTGGCAGCACGAAATTACAAGTTTACACCAGAATTCTACAACATCTACGTGCAATCTGAAATATTATGTGATCGATACAGTACCCAAACTATCAAGGGGTGGCAATAGAGAAAAACTACTCAGGCAGTTAGAAACCAAATATATACTACTATTAGACACAAAAATGCCTAACAGACTTAATACAGGGGAAGACATGCACAATTTCTTATGATCCATTAATGAGTTGACCTGTTTCCACTTCCAGGCAGTTATGTGTCCTTGAGAATAATGAGAATAATATGACAGATATGTAATCATGTATCTTTATCGAGATGTCTTCAAAATAATGTTGTTCTTACCATCTTTAACCCTGTTTCCCCTATCTTCCCTTCATACGCTGCTACTTGGTTGCTATTTTGCACTTGTTTTTGGCCTTACCAGGACTGTTGCACTAGCACTTTAGAATATACAAATATTGTATAATATATTGAGTATCATTGCTGCTATTGGGTTGCTACCTTGCACATGTTTTTGGGTTTACCAGGACTGTTGTACCAGCACTTCAAAATATATAAATACTCATATAGTACACTAAGCATTTGCACTTTTTAGACTTCTGATTTTATAACACTCTGTAGGTCTCTATATTTATATTTGGAATCTTATCCTGTTTTTAAATATTCCCCATTTTTTATAATCCCAATATTTATTGCACTTGCACTTTTATTGGAGAGTTATTTATAGCTCAGATTATGATTGTACTATATTGCTAGTTTTAAAAATAGGGGTTGGTCCTACTACATCCAGTGCAGTATACCTTGATGTATTATATACACTAGTATTATATACACTTATATATTTGCAATATAATACTATTCAACACCATCTAGGCCATAACACATATGCAACCACAACTCTTAAGTTCACAGCGTTTTTTGAAGGATATGTTATAAGCTTTACGTTTTAATTGAACAGGGTTGACCAAAAGCTATGACCTCACAAATGATTTATATTTTAAATGTATTACTTATTTTTATGTAATTGATCCAATGGCTTCCTCATTTTACAGATTATATTTCAAATATTGTGGTTATTTATGTATTTATATTCATTTATTCCCCTTTACTTTGAATATTTGTCTTATATGGAATTGCATGCAATATACTCCTCGGGGCTTTCTCGAACCCCTCTTAACGATTTCATAAAATGAAGAAATGGTCTGCAACGAAAGTATTTTTTTCATGTTTACCTTGTGGAGTTTGTTAGTTTGCTGTTTTGTCTGCTAGTATTCCATTGGATTAAACAAGAGGAAGTCAAGCGATGTACAATATATATAAAGTGATTGGTTCATTGGTGGTCATGTGATCAAGGCCGTGTCATGTCATTTGACACGGAATAAACTATCTTGCACCTTACGTTCAAGGCGTGCTGTGGTCTGTACCCGTTTCCAAGATTTGATGGATTGTTGGGGAACCTGCTTTCTACATATATATATATATATATATATTACCTACTGGCGGTCGCCAGTAGGTAGTTATAGTTAGGACCACGTTTCCATAGGAAATCCGCAACATTCTATTTTGAATAACTTTGGCGCCGGTTGACGAATCCTCGTGAATTTTTCAAAATAGGTGGGGCGCTACGCTCCGCTCCTACCCTGAAAGTCTCGGGGGATTCGTCAAGCGGGGGCTGAGATAAAAGGGGGGTCCCAAAACGCGTTTTTCCCATGCATTTTTCCATAGGACCTTTAGACACAGCTACAGCCCGAACGGCTGAACAGAATTACTAGAAATTTGGCAGAGAGGTAGTCCTCAGGTCAAGGAAGTGCCTTTTGTAGGTTTGGTGTAAATCTGTTCAGTAGATTCTGAGAAAATAGCCTTTAAATCAATATATATATCTGAGCCAGCTTACGGTGCGCTTACAGTGCGCTTACCGTACGCGTACGGTGGCGTGCGCGAGCGCGATTCTGATTGGCTCTTAGATCTTAGTAAACATTCGAATCGGTCGAAACCAGGAAGCGGCGGCCGCCATTTCGTGTGTTTCACTCAGAAAAAAAAGAGTGATATCTTGAAAAGGGGGCAAGGAGGAGAGTTACAGACCCCCTAACATTTGTAAGGGGGTCAAAGAAGGACAGAAAAGTACAAAGAAAAAATTTATTGATTTTTAAAAAAATCGCGGGGTACGCGTACGGTAAGCTCAACGTACGCGTACGGTAGAAAAAAAATAAATAAAAGAAATGAAATGCAGATTTAAGAGTTTAGATATTAGGGGGCTCTAAAAAGAGCCGTTGTGTTTATGAAGTGATTTTTTAGTGGTACCTACAAGTAAGTACCGATGCAGAGTCTAAGGTTCAAGAGGAAGACTCTGTTCCCTTCATCATTGAAGTGCACACCATCTCCTCTATAAATGTCTTGCATGTCGTAACGCAAGTTGTTGTGGTAAATGGAACCCATACCATAGTCACGGAGGAAAGCAGAAACAGATTTGTTGACGTGCTTTCTTGCTTTGTCAATCTGCGGACAGAAATGATTGGACCAGTTCCATTTTTGCCTTTGGCATATGTTAGAAAACACAAAGGCAGTTTTAGGGAAAAGTGAAAACAGTTGTGCAAAGGTGTCCTTCATAAGCATTCCAGACCTACCCCAGTCAAAGTGCCTAGGTCATTGCCACCACAGTGCACTATTATGAGGTCAGGGTGTTGGATTTGCATGAAGGATTTCACCAATGGAATCAATTGGTGCCACTTTAACCCTCTCTGACCAATCCATTTAATGTCTACATTTGGCAAAGCAAGGTCTCTCACCATATCTGTTTTCTCTGCATACTTTTCACTCCAGAAGACATAGCTGTGCCCTACAATCCACACTGTGAACATCTTCAAAGGAGAACTGGATGCACTCAGGAGGTGTAATTCAGTAGAATGGTAAAAAGAAATGAAAGACAGTTTGGAAATGGAGGCATACATATTTTTTTCATAAAAAAAAGAACTGATTGGCTGTTTCATAACATTCTAGAATAAAAACTAGGCTGTATGTGTAAATTAATAGAAGCATGTTTTGTATTGGTACAGAAAAATGTGTTACCAAAGAACAGTACTATGGATTTGCTGTTAGGTTTGAAAAGTCAAGCACTCTTGCTCTGTGGAATTGAAACATTGTTTGGTGAACTTCTGACCTAACTCCACACAGCAGTGTTCCATGAGCTGTTGCTATGGTAGCAGGCAGAAGTCAAGTTGGGGGAAGGGTACTAGGCAGAAGTCAAGTTGGGGGAAGGGTACTTTTGGAAAAGGGTTGGTTTTCAACCAATAGAAATGGGTGCCGCTCGTAGGCGCAGAACGTGGACACTTTTAAAGACCCTGTTTTTAACGTGGTTGGAGCCAAAGGAAATTGCCGACGGAACAAACCCTTGAAGGCTGCTCTTGACTACTCGCTGGGACTGCGAGGCCCAGGGTGCCTTGCCTCGCTATCATAGGACGCACCTGGTGCCTCTTCCCGGCCCCTCCTCCCTTCAAGCTTTCTCTTCAAAAACGCCTCGCGGCCCCCGCTTCGCGGGAGCCGCTCGTAGGCGCAGAACGTGGACACTTTTAAAGACCCTGTTTTTAACGTGGTTGGAGCCGAAGGAAATTGCCGGCGGAACAAACCCTTGAAGGCTGCTCTTGACTACTCGCTGGGACTGCGAGGCCCAGGGTGCCTTGCCTCGCTATCATAGGACGCACCTGGTGCCTCTTCCCGGCCCCTCCTCCCTTCAAGCTTTCTCTTCAAAAACGCCTTGCGGCCCCCGCTTCGCGGGAGCCGCTCGTAGGCGCAGAACGTGGACACTTTTAAAGACCCTGTTTTTAACGTGGTTGGAGCCGAAGGAAATTGCCGGCGGAACAAACCCTTGAAGGCTGCTCTTGACTACTCGCTGGGACTGCGAGGCCCAGGGTGCCTTGCCTCGCTATCATAGGACGCACCTGGTGCCTCTTCCCGGCCCCTCCTCCCTTCAAGCTTTCTCTTCAAAAACGCCTCGCGGCCCCCGCTTCGCGGGAGCCGCTCGTAGGCGCAGAACGTGGACACTTTTAAAGACCCTGTTTTTAACGTGGTTGGAGCCGAAGGAAATTGCCGGCGGAACAAACCCTTGAAGGCTGCTCTTGACTACTCGCTGGGACTGCGAGGCCCAGGGTGCCTTGCCTCGCTATCATAGGACGCACCTGGTGCCTCTTCCCGGCCCCTCCTCCTCCCGCTATTTGACTCCCGCCCCTCATCGCGTGAGCGGGACGCGAGCGGGGCGCAGACTGGGGCGAAGCCTGGGCAAAGGGTGGGCCGTCTGAGGCCGTCCGAGGACGATCGTGGACGGGACGGGCCACCTCTCTAATAATCTTTCC
Source organism: Triturus cristatus (assembly GCF_964204655.1). Classification (NCBI taxonomy): domain Eukaryota; kingdom Metazoa; phylum Chordata; class Amphibia; order Caudata; family Salamandridae; genus Triturus; species Triturus cristatus. The sequence continues at coordinate 167,362,821 of NC_140588.1, read as the reverse complement.
ACGGTGAGAGCATCTATCACACACTGATTGAAACTGTTTGAAACCTTCGCCTGTTGTGGACATTGACTTACTGTGTATAGTTGAACTCTATTGGTATCTTTGTGCTGTAGCTCTACCGCATTATAACACCATGTCACAAAGCGCTGATAAGTCGCGTACTCTAACTGTAAACACCTCTAAAGGCCCAGTATCTGGAACTATCGATCAATTCTTCAAGCGTGTGACTACTGTCTTGGAGAAGGAGATAGCGGATACGGAAAAACGACTATCTTTAGACCTGTTAACAGGCAAGCGTTCCTCACTGGGCACAATTGGTAAAATCCCATCTCCAGAGGTGGTGAATGTGGGTACCGGAATTTCTAGATCCTATTCAACGCCTGGAACAACTAAAAACATGTCTTATGTTAATTCCCTTGGCGAGGTTCCCCAGCCCGATGATAATATAACCACACTTACCTTATCGGGGCTATCAGATTCACCCAATCTAGTTATCTCTTCCCCCCCAGTGGTTAATAGACAACCAACAAGAAAGAGACGAGGCATACTTACTAGACCACTCTTGACGAAAAAGAAAAAAGCTAAATCGCTCACCCAAAAGCCGAATCATGTAGGTTTCGTAGCAATAAACACTCCTCTTCCAAGTACAAATACTCCAGGATTGTTATCCAGTCCGGATATCTTGACCGACCTACTTGCTAAATTAGAGACTATGGTCAAATCCCTTCTACTTCCTCTTCTTGAAAGGTCTAGATTAATAACCCTCCACCTAGAGGACTTAAGTAAACAAGTGGAAAGGAATAATCTAGTTATATCCGAATTCACCAATACCCAGATTAAAAATAATATGAAGGAACAAGTTCCTCTTCCCATGATAGCGCGATCTTTTACCGATGATTACTCGACAAAATCGCGCATCACTTCGGGGGCAAACTCTGCGGATATACCATCTAATAATACCGCAGATGTAGGTAGGACACATCACGTAACAAATAGCAGAGACTTAGAAGGGGACAATAAGGTGGGTAATAGACAGAAATTTGCCACTCAACGGGATACCGAAGAACAAAAAAGTAAAAATAGAATTCATTCTTCGGTAACACCTATCACGAAGAAAAAGGATATAACAGATCAAGAGAAGTGTGATTGGTTAACCCAGCCACAATATATCCCAGTAAGTAGAAGAGTGGACCTACCCCCCGAATCAGCCCCATATACAGTTATTATGACAGGGGTCCCAGAATTAACACCAGGTGCAAGGGAGGACTTCCATGCGTTAAAAAACAAAAACATGCATTGGTTGAACCAAAATAGACCCCTCCCTGCACACATAAATGGGGAAATTCTTATGGTGAGACGTACATGTTGGGTAGGAACTAGACCGAAAGATAAGAAGGGGGACGTGATAATTATAAATTTTAGAGATCACAGAGCGGTCAGATGCATAGGTGATTGGTTTGAGGCTAGAGGGGAGGTCGCAATTGCTACACACCTGGTTGACTATTTCTACCCTAGAGAACTGATCGCTTACTCCACTCCAGATGTTAAACAAGATCTTCCTATGAATTGGGGTAAAATGGATCATCGTTTCTCTTTTCAAGCTGTACATAACCATGCTTTTTATCCACAGTTGAATAGTAGACTTATGAGCAATAACTACCAACCATTTCAAGCTCTAAACCAGGCTCCAAGGAATAATAATTCTCAGACATATCAGAGATTTAATATTCCTACCTCTAACCCTTATGCCGCTTTGTACGGTCTGGAAGATGTAGATTGACTTAACATCAAAGAGATCCAAATTAGAAAACTCAATGCATCTCACCAATCTTCTTCCAACGACTCTGACCATGTATCTGAAATCGTGGAAATCAGTTCGAAAGAAACTAGGATCCCCCCTTCTGTACCAATCCCCCTACAGCATAGGGATTTCGATTCTTCTCCAACGAGCTCACATCAACTATCACCTAAACAGCCGGGGGTCACAGATCCAAGAGTGGTAGAAATTCCGCCTGCAGTGAAAGCACTCAATATTTGTAAAAGCCCAGACCCAAGAAATGCTTGCATCAATGTACAGTTTATGTCATGGAACATTGCGGGTCTACGAGACAAAATAATGGATGGGACTCTCATGAAGTTTGTTGAAGAATACCATGTAATTTGTCTTCAAGAGACATGGTCCACCAACGATCAACACTTGTTGGGATATAAAACTTATTTCTCACCGGCTATTGCAGGCTTACATGGCAGGGCGAAGGGGGGTTTGACGATATTCATAAAAAATACCATACCTGGGTTAAAAGTCACTCCCCTGAGATTACACACTAACCATCAGATCCTAAAACTTTCGTTTGAGGGGAAGGGGGTTATTTTTCTAGTAAACTCTTATGACAACCTTCCAGAATCAGAGAGACCAGAACTACTTGAGGCTATTCGTAACAAACTTTCCACCCTGATAAGCAGAATACAAGGGACAGATGTCCCTAGTATTGTGTGGGGGGGCGATTTTAATCATCACCCCTGCAACGTGTCAAACTGTAGCATTTGTGGGGATGGGGAAGAAACTGATAATTACGAGACCCATTTCAGTCATACAAAGTTAGGAGAACTACTTAATGAAATGATGTCGGAATTAGGTCTAATGATCCTAAATAATTCTAATACTTTATCAGGACAACTGCAGGCTACATATTTGGGGAGAGGGTGGGAGACAACAATTGATTATATTTTGATCACAGCTACGCTGGGTAGTAGAGCACAGAATTTTAGATTAATAATTAATGCACTAAGTGACCATGCAGCGTTGGTTTTTAACCTAATTCTTGATGTGGGGAAATTTAAACCGTATTCGTTGATGTCTGCTCTCGCCCAAAACAATATTTGCTTGGCAAAACAAAATGGTTATGCCATAAGTTGGGGCAAGATTGAACCAGAAATAATAACCAAGAAGGTGGTTCAAGAAGGTGGTTCAAGCGGTTTACCCGGCGATTATGAAATGTCTAGACAGCAATACCAACCAAAAAGAACTGTTGATTAATTTTAGCTTAATTCTGAAGAAAGTAAATAATTTTTTAACTCGTACTAATAAAGGGAAAAAAGGTGATAAAAGAGGGTGGTTTAGTCACGAATGCACCGTAGCTCACAAACTTTTGAAAAAAGCATTGTCAAAATCTGTAAGAGATCAAGACGAAATTCGCCGGCTAAGGAGCTCTTACCGTCTAGCTTGCAGATTAAGGAAGCAGAAAATAAAAGAATCCCTATGGGACCAACTGCACGAGAGCTCTCAGTCCAAAAATGGAGAGCTTTTCTGGAGGATAGTGAAGACTCCCTTCCTGTCTGACTCCAGTGATCAGCCTTCAGTCGAAGTAGCGATTGATGGCCCGACATGGGTAAACCATTTCGCTAAAGTGTTCAGTAAAACTCAAACAGTCGATTTAGATGAGAAGAATGAGGATAGTCCCCAAGACATCCTATTTCCGATCCCCCTAAGCTTTGAATTACACGAAATAATTAAGGCTGTGAAAGCCAGTAAAGGAGGAAAAGCCCCCGGCCCAGATGGAGTCCCAGTCGACTTTTTTAAATTTAAACTTGACCTGTGGGCACCAATCCTAAAAGGGGTGTTTGATGCTACAATGAGGCATGGGCTACTTGAAACTTGGACTCAATCAATTATGATTCCGATTTTTAAGAAGGGAAATAGAGATGAGGTATCCTGTTATCGGCCAATATCATTACTGGATTCCCTCGGTAAAGTGCTGGGTAGGGTGGTCTTACAGCGACTCCAAGACTGGGCAGAAGACTACAATATACTATCAAATATTCAGTTTGGCTTCCGAGAAGGCTTCGGAACAATAGAACAGGCACTGAACTTAAGCTTATTGATGGGAAAATACGTAACAGCAAAAGAAGGCAGATTGTACATGGTATATGTCGATCTTTCCGCGGCATTCGACTGCGTTTCCCACTCAAAGCTCTGGTCTGTCCTAACTGACATGGGAATAGATCCAGCCCTGGTAACCCTCCTTCGGGCATTATACTCTAATGCTTCGTCGAGGGTCCGTTTTGGTACACAGGGCGAAGTATCTGAGTCCTTTCGGGTGGAACGCGGTGTGAGGCAGGGGTGTGTCCTGGCCCCCTTCCTCTTTTCTCTGTATACCAACGGTCTGGAGGTTGCAATGTTGAGGGGGGCCCAGGACCTCCCTCGAGTAAAAGACCGCCTAATTCCAGCGCTTCTCTACGCGGACGACGCAGTAATTTTAGCGCGTACCCCGCGAGAGTTGCAGAAATGCCTTGATAGGTATGATCAGTTTATGGATACTCTGGATCTAAAAATAAACATTAAAAAAACCTATGTAATGGTGGCAGGAAAGGACAGGAAAAGGGGAAAGTCCATATTCCTAAATAAAGAGATGCTGGAATCCACTAACCAATACTCATACCTTGGAGTCTTGATTGACGAAAAACTTAATTGGAAAGCGGCCATTAATGCCAGAAAACATTATCTCATGCGTGCAATAATGGCAATTTTCCCAGAAATTAGGGAAAAGACCACCCGTAGAACTACTTCGCATTTATGCAGCAAAGTGCCACTCTATCGCACTCTATGGGGCAGGTTTGTGGGGCCATAAAAGCACGAATGTACTCCAAATCGCAGAGAATGTTTTCATGAGATTTCTCCTGATGACCCCCAAACGTGTGTCTACGTTTTCTTGTCATGCTGAACTTGGTATGGCCCACATCGAAGACTTGGCTAAAATCCAACCTCTTCTATTGTGGCGCCGTATTTGGATGTCATCAAAAAATCTACTTACAAAGGAGATCATAGCAGATTGCATGACGTTGGAGCACGCAGGAAAAATAGAATGGCTACTGTACATAAAAAAGTTTTTTAATGACCTAGATCTGATTAAATATTATGTTAATCCCGAATCAATGTCCGAGATTTCGAAGAAAGACCTAAAAATAAGAGCCCTTTCTCATCTGGAAGAATTACGGATCACAAAAGAGTCAAGTAAAACATCGGTTCAACATTCTTTGATGGTTGAGACTTCTCTCACCATTGAACCATACCTGACCTATGTTGAGTCCCAATTTGAGCGCCTCTTGCTGACGCGTTTCAGACTGAATGTCTTCCATAGGCTTGTAGCCTTCCCAAAACGTAATTCCTGGGAACGAACTTTAGTGGTGTGTCCTTGCGATGAAATTTCAGCACAAACAACTATGCACACTGTTTTGTTTTGTAAGTTTTATGCTGTCCATCGCAATTTATGGCTGACTCCGTTGTTAAGAACGCTTGGTTTTAGAAGATGTCGTCCTGCTATGCTGCACCTACAATTTCTGAATACTACACTGATCACAAAAAGTGTAGCCATGTTTTTAAAGTGTACTTATAATCATAGATCTAATTTGGGTTGAAAGCATTCATGTTAACCTAAACAATTTTACATTTTGTGTATATTGAGGATGATATGTTTTCTGTAAAAGATTTTATGGTTATAACTGTTTTTATATAACCGAATAAAGATTATTATTATTATAACCAATAGAAATGTGTGATTACATTTGAAAAAAAGGGGGAAGCACTGAGATTTGAAATTAACATGTATATGTGTGGAAAAAGAGAGGGAAAGTTTGCCATTATCTGGTTCTGCTGAGAGGAGAGAGGTGTAAAGAACAGAGATCCTGGCTCTGATAATCTGCTGTTTGAGTGCCACATTTCTTTCACAGCTAACTAATTTTAAAGGTGAGTTTAGAGTTTGAGAGGGGATGTATATGGTAAATTAAGAAATGAATAATAGAAATGGAATTCCTTTTGTTGAAGTTGTGTTTATTATTTTCTGTTTTGGGAGAAATTTAAATGTGAGGAACATGTAAAATAATATGGACTATGTTTTCACGATAAATTAAGGTGTACTGGTAAAAATAAAGAATACTTTAAGGGTTTGAGGTTGGACTCAGTAATGCAAATACATACAGCATCAGTAAGGCTGGTTGCCCTTGCTGGAGTGTAGGCAGTCACCCAGGTTACACATGGTGCCCGGTCTGAAAAAGCAGTTTGGACATGTGCTTTTTTAAGAATCTGAAAAGTGGATTCATAATGTGCCAGTCTGTAAAAGTGTTTATCACTTGCCAAAAAAAAGAGTAGTAAGTGTGCTTTCAAAATGGCAAAGAAATTTCGTTTTGTGACTAATGTGAAAACATGACTCTGTGTGCAAATAGGAATTACAGGCAGAGATTTATTGTGTATTGCTCTGGTGATTTCACAGTTGCATTAGATGGAAAGGGGGAGCCATTTTTTGGTGCAGAAGCAGACTCTTAGCACACACCCAGCTGCTTACCCTGTGGAATCATGCACAGTATTCACAAGCGAGTGGGGTTTGAGGTTTCAGTCAGTAATGCAAATACATACAGCATCAGTAAGGCTGGTTGCCCTTGCTGGAGTGTAGGCAGTCACCCAGGTTACACATGGTGCCCGGTCTGAAAAAGCAGTTTGGACATGTGCTTTTTTAAGAATCTGAAAAGTGGATTCATAATGTGCCAGTCTGTAAAAGTGTTTATCACTTGCCAAAAAAAAGAGTAGTAAGTGTGCTTTCAAATTGGCAAAGAAATTTCGTTTTGTGACTAATGTGAAAACATGACTCTGTGTGCAAATAGGAATTACAGGCAGAGATTTATTGCGTATTGCTCTGGTGATTTCACAGTTGCATTAGATGGAAAGGGGGAGCCATTTATTGGTGCAGAAGCAGACTCTTAGCACACACCCAGCTGCTTACCCTGTGGAATCATGCACAGTATTCACAAGCGAGTGAGGTTTGAGGTTTCAGTCAGTAATGCAAATACATTCAGCATCACTAAGGCTGGTTGCCCTTGCTGGAGTGTAGTCAGTCACCCAGGTTACACATGGTGCTGGTCTGAAAAAGCAGTTTGGACATGTGCTTTTTTAAGAATCTGAAAAGTGGATTCAAAATGTGACAGACTGTAAAAGTGTTTATCACTTGCCAAAAAAAAGAGTAGTAAGTGTGCTTTCAAAATGGCAAAGAAATTTCGTTTTGTGACTAATGTGAAAACATGACTCTGTGTGCAAATAGGAATTACAGGCAGAGATTTATTGTGTATTGCTCTGGTGATTTCACAGTTGCATTAGATGGAAAGGGGGAGCCATTTTTTGGTGCAGAAGCAGACTCTTAGCACACACCCAGCTGCTTACCCTGTGGAATCATGCACAGTATTCACAAGCGAGTGGGGTTTGAGGTTTCAGTCAGTAATGCAAATACATTCAGCATCACTAAGGCTGGTTGCCCTTGCTGGAGTGTAGTCAGTTACCCAGGTTACACATGGTGCTGGTCTGAAAAAGCAGTTTGGACATGTGCTTTTTTAAGAATCTGAAAAGTGGATTCAAAATGTGACAGACTGTAAAAGTGTTTATCACTTGCCAAAAAAAAGAGTAGTAAGTGTGCTTTCAAAATGGCAAAGAAATTTCGTTTTGTGACTAATGTGAAAACATGACTCTGTGTGCATATAGGAATTACAGGCAGAGATTTATTGCGTATTGCTCTGGTGATTTCACAGTTGCATTAGATGGAAAGGGGGAGCCATTTTTTGGTGCAGAAGCAGACTCTTAACACACACCCAGCTGCTTACCCTGTGGAATCATGCACAGTATTCACAAGCGAGTGGGGTTTGAGGTTTCAGTCAGTAATGCAAATACATTCAGCATCACTAAGGCTGGTTGCCCTTGCTGGAGTGTAGTCAGTTACCCAGGTTACACATGGTGCTGGTCTGAAAAAGCAGTTTGGACATGTGCTTTTTTAAGAATCTGAAAAGTGGATTCAAAATGTGACAGACTGTAAAAGTGTTTATCACTTGCCAAAAAAAAGAGTAGTAAGTGTGCTTTCAAAATGGCAAAGAAATTTCGTTTTGTGACTAATGTGAAAACATGACTCTGTGTGCATATAGGAATTACAGTCAGAGATTTATTGCGTATTGCTCTGGTGATTTCACAGTTGCATTAGATGGAAAGGGGGAGCCATTTTTTGGTGCAGAAGCAGACTCTTAGCACACACCCAGCTGCTTACCCTGTGGAATCATGCACAGTATTCACAAGCGAGTGGGGTTTGAGGTTTCAGTCAGTAATGCAAATACATTCAGCATCACTAAGGCTGGTTGCCCTTGCTGGAGTGTAGTCAGTTACCCAGGTTACACATGGTGCTGGTCTGAAAAAGCAGTTTGGACATGTGCTTTTTTAAGAATCTGAAAAGTGGATTCAAAATGTGACAGACTGTAAAAGTGTTTATCACTTGCCAAAAAAAAGAGTAGTAAGTGTGCTTTCAAAATGGCAAAGAAATTTCGTTTTGTGACTAATGTGAAAACATGACTCTGTGTGCATATAGGAATTACAGGCAGAGATTTATTGCGTATTGCTCTGGTGATTTCACAGTTGCATTAGATGGAAAGGGGGAGCCATTTTTTGGTGCAGAAGCAGACTCTTAGCACACACCCAGCTGCTTACCCTGTGGAATCATGCACAGTATTCACAAGCGAGTGGGGTTTGAGGTTTCAGTCAGTAATGCAAATACATTCAGCATCACTAAGGCTGGTTGCCCTTGCTGGAGTGTAGTCAGTTACCCAGGTTACACATGGTGCTGGTCTGAAAAAGCAGTTTGGACATGTGCTTTTTTAAGAATCTGAAAAGTGGATTCAAAATGTGACAGTCTGTAAAAGTGTTTATCACTTGCCAAAAAAAAGAGTAGTAAGTGTGCTTTCAAAATGGCAAAGAAATTTCGTTTTGTGACTAATGTGAAAACATGACTCTGTGTGCATATGGGAATTACAGGCAGAGATTTATTGCGTATTGCTCTGGTGATTTCACAGTTCCATTAGATGGAAAGGGGGAGCCATTTTTTGGTGCAGAAGCAGACTCTTAGCACACACCCAGCTGCTTACCCTGTGGAATCATGCACAGTATTCACAAGCGAGTGGGGTTTGAGGTTTCAGTCAGTAATGCAAATACATTCAGCATCACTAAGGCTGGTTGCCCTTGCTGGAGTGTAGTCAGTCACCCAGGTTACACATGGTGCTGGTCTGAAAAAGCAGTTTGGACATGTGCTTTTTTAAGAATCTGAAAAGTGGATTCAAAATGTGACAGACTGTAAAAGTGTTTATCACTTGCCAAAAAAAAGAGTAGTAAGTGTGCTTTCAAAATGGCAAAGAAATTTCGTTTTGTGACTAATGTGAAAACATGACTCTGTGTGCAAATAGGAATTACAGGCAGAGATTTATTGCGTATTGCTCTGGTGATTTCACAGTTGCATTAGATGGAAAGGGGGAGCCATTTTTTTGTGCAGAAACAGACTCTTAGCACACACCCAGCTGCTTACCCTGTGGAATCATGCACAGTATTCACAAGCGAGTGGGGTTTGAGGTTTCAGTCAGTAATGCAAATACATTCAGCATCACTAAGGCTGGTTGCCCTTGCTGGAGTGTAGTCAGTCACCCAGGTTACACATGGTGCTGGTCTGAAAAAGCTGTTTGGACATGTGCTTTTATCAGAATCTGAAAAGTGGATTCATAATGTGTCAGTCTGTAAAAGTACTTTTCACTTGCCTAAAAAGTAGTAGAAAGTATGCTTTGCAATTGGCAAAGAAATTTCGTTTTCTGCCTAATTTCAAAGCATGACTCTGTGTGCACACAGGAATTGTTTTTAGATATTTAATTGGTGAAGGTGTTATTGTGATTTTCATTTATAGGAAAGGGGTTTATAGTATTTTAAGATTTCTAAAGAACATAAAAAATGTAGTAATATATTTAAATAAAATATTTTTTTTTTTAGTTTTTTTCAGGTATTGCTGAAGAGCAGTGAACAAAATGTAAGATGCCTACAAAATCCAGAGTAAAGAAAGACCACAAAAAAAACCTATATTTGAAGACAACTGGAGGACCTAAGTTAGTTGGAGATGCTCATGTTGGGAAAAAGAAAAAATCTTCTGGTAAGCAGACAAAAAAATTTTTCAAGAACATATTCAAAAAAAGGAAAAATGTACAAAATGTCTGTACTGGAAAGAATGTTTTCAATAGAAAAGGACAGGAAAAAATTGAGAATTTAGTTAATGCAAATATACCTTCTGCAACTAAAAAGATTAACTTAAACAGAAAAACAGCGTTTAAAGAGATACGTAGAAAAATGTTTCAGAGAAGAGTTATGTCCAATTTGATGAAGGATGTGAAGAAATATAAGCAAAAGGCTAAGTTTTATAAGAGAAAAAAAGAAATTGAAGCCATTGCAGCAAAGGCATTAGAATTAAAAAGGAAACTATTCATTTTAATTTTGAATAGGATGCGTACATTAGATAAAATGGTTAATGTACTGAAATCACAAAGCAAAAGGAAAAGAGTAGTGAACAGAACAAACTTTTGTAAAGTGTTTTTAGGAAAATGGATGCATAGTTCAAGTAGTGAACCTTTTTTTAATGAAGAGAGCTATTTTCAAAGTAATAGTTTGCTGCATGCAGTTGACACCAGAGGTCGTGCTTACGAAGTGAAAAATGGTTGCATAATGGAGAAGGAGATAATGGTTCCAAGAGATGAGGTACAAGTGATGGCGGATGAGGCTATGGGGAGACGTCCTAAAGCCCCAGTGTACACTTGGAATTGTAGTAGTATTTGCACTGTGCGTCAGGAATCTATTGATAAATTTCGTGAGTTTCTAAGAGAATATAGTAAAAAAAGTGTAAAACAGAAGATTAAGGTGCTTCAAAGTCTAGATCCATGCAGAGTGAGAGAGAATACTGGTTTGCAGGGTCATTCTCTGGCTTGTCTATCTAGAAAAGTGTGTAATAGTGTTTTCCATCATTTTAGGATGCTGGCTGTTCATCATACTGAAATGAGAAAGTTTGTGAGACGGTTGTATTTTGCTAAAAGTCCAGCAATAAAGTTAGATGAATTGAATAGGGCTCTGTTCCGTGGATCGGTATCAGATGTAGAGAAGGTTGTTGATGAAATTCAGTTTTGTTACTTTGGTCCTGAACAAAACAGTGCAGAAAAGGACACAGTAAATGAGGAAGAATTGGAAGAGAATGTAGAACCCTCTGTAAGTAAGACATTTAATGATCACATAACAAAATTTGCAATAATCTCTAATAAAAGACCAAATATTACTTGTATTTGTTGCCGCAGAACTCATTATAGAAAACAAACTAGGAATGTTGATCTCTACAGAAAGAGTGAAAATGAAGATAATTATAAGTGGAAGGATTTTGCCACATATATATTTCTTGAAAATTGTTTTGAATTGGGTGAAGATCAGCGTATTTGTAAATACTGTTACAACAAGTTAGAGGAAAATAGAATGCCGACCAGAGCTGTACATAATAATTTAGAATTGGATGCTATTCCTGCTGAACTTTCTGAATTAAATACATATGAGTCTATACTCATTCAATGTGTTCATCCGTTCCAGACCATAGTACGTATGGAGCCCAAAACTGGTAAATTACCTCCTTCAGATTTACTGAGAGGTTTAAAAGGTAGAGTGGTGTATTTGCCCTTGGATTTGAAAAAAAATATGGAAACTATTGATGCGGATACTTTGGAAACTGAACCATTAATTATTCTGGTTAATGGTGTACCTACAAAGAATAAGAAGATTTGGCAGGAGCTGGTAGATGAACGGAAAGTACAAAGAGCAAATTTGTATTTGAAAAGGAATAACAAATGGTATGAATCAATTTATATAGAAGAAGAAGAAGAAGAAGATTTACAAGAAGACACAGAAACACCAACTGGACAAATTGAAAAAGTAGACAAGTCAAAGGAAGAAGAAATTTATGAACATTTTAGCATACATCCTCTTCATTCAAAAGAAGTTATGGGAGACAATATTGATCTGTTTCAGATGAAGAAAGCAAAAGGAACTCCCGTGAGTGTATGGGAGGAGAGCTTGGAAGCTCGATGTTTTCCCCAGCTGTTTCCTAAAGGAAAAGGAGGACGATACGATGAACGTCCGGAACAGATTCCAGCTTCTGAGTATCGGACTACAAGACTATATGCTGAAGATCCCAGATTTCGACAAAGTATTCCTTATTTGTTCCATCTTTTATTTGAAAGCGACTTGTCTGCACTGTCTTATGCAGTAAATCACATTTTAAAAAGTGGAGTACATTTACAAAATGTGTCTGCTAAGGATTTTATGGAGAAAGTGCAGCACCGAGATGATCATTTGGAAACACAACTGATCAATCTGATGGCTTGTCAGCGTGGGACAAATGAATATTGGTACAGACGCCATGGTGAATTAAAATGCATGTTACGGAATTTAGGAACACCAACATGGTTCGTTACCCTAAACTGTGCTGAGTACGCTTGGGATGATTTACTGGATTTTCTACGAGAGGCAAATTCAAACATTAAAAACATCGAATACAAGACAGCAGGAGAACTGTGCTCATTGGATCCGGTTAATGTTTGCAGATATTTCAATCATAGATTTGAGGCTATGATGTCGTTCATCTGCAATAAAAAAAATCCACCTCTAGGAGAAGTAGTGGATTTCTTTTGGAGAAAAGAGTACCAGGCAAGAGGTGCTCTTCATATTCATATGCTGTTGTGGATCAAGGATGCCCCAAAGTTTGGAACAGATGCTGATGAAGCAGTGTTATCTTACATTGAAGAATATGCAACATGTGCTATACCAAAAAACACAGAAGAGAAAAAGTTAAAGGAGCAAGTTTTACGTTTCCAAAGTCATCGGTGTGGAAAATACTGTCGACGGAAATACAAGAGCAAAGATAAATACTACACTAAATGTCGATTTGGATTTCCTAGACCTGTTCTTTCAAATGGAAGAGTAAACAGTTTTATGTCATCTGTGAGACATACTATCACAAGAAAATCACCTAAGAATACCTACAACCTTAAAAGAAAAGAAGAATCAAAAAATATAAATGACTACAACCCAGTCATTTTATCCATGTGGAATGCTAACATGGATATACAGTATGTAGCTGACAATTCCATTGCTGTTGCTCGATATGTAACGTCTTACATTACTAAATCAGAAAAAACAGAATTGAAAGAAATGTGGGAAGAGATTTCTCACGAGAAGACTGTCAGTAAGAAGCTATACAGTTTCAGTTTAAAGATGTTATCGCATCGAGAAATTGGATCCTACGAATGTTCAGATAGGTTATCTTCTGCAAGTCTCTACTCGAAATCAAGAAGAATAATTTGGGCAAGTTTAGGCCTTGCAGCAATGAGAAATCGGGTACTGAAATCTGTTGGAGAAATTGAATATTTGGCCGAGAATGACCCAGAAAGTACAGATATTTTGAAATCAAACATGTTGGACACATATTATCCCAAGAGAAGTCATCATCTGGAGAACATGTGTCTCTATGAAGTGCTGCAGAACTACATTTATTCACGGAAAGCCACAGAAGACATCAACAATGGAAAATATAAAGTCATTGGTGAGGAAGGATGTTTGGTGAAGCAAACAAAAGGAAGTTTGATAAATCACAGGAAGCTGAGTTGCGACACTACTGACAAAAAGGAATTTTACTACTTGGCTCTTTTACAGCTGTTTAAACCATGGCGTACAGAGGATGAACTACTGGGAGAATTTCAAAGCTATGAAGATTATTTTAATGCTTGCAAAGACAGCATACAATGCAGTACATTCTCAACTTATCTGCAAATGTTAAATGAAGAAATTGAACAGGAAACTACAATTGCAGCAGAAATAGCTAGAGACAGTTCTCAGGACAGCCAAAGTTCAGGAACACTCAGTCAAGATCCCCTAGGACAACCAATCGTTGAAAATGAAGCATCAATAGCCATGAATGAAGTGGAAACGGCTATGAATCAAGCTCAAGAAGAATTTATAGACTTACAAAATTTGGAAAGACAATTGAACGAAGAGCAGCAACAAATTTATGAAGAGATCAGAAACAAAATTGACTACTCACTGAAGCTGGCACGAAAGCATTACAGAGTCGGCTGCTACATAATTTATTTCCAAAGGAAGAAATAGTTGCAGAGAACATATACAAGAACATTGCAGAAAAGAAAAGTGTCATCTGCTTAATGCCAACTCTACGTGAATGCTCAATATTCAATGAGGAGCTTTTGAAATTGGAAAAGGAAGATATCAGGAAATTGGAAGCAGTGGACAAAATTGAGGATGGAAGAATTACTGTCACATTAACAGGCACACTGAAAAATAAATTGGATTCACTAGAGAAGAACATTTCCAAAACAGCTGGATTAGAAAAAAATCTATATGTTTGCATGAACTGTAGAGTATTTTTAAGGAGAAATTTGGATGTTGAAAAAGGTTTAGTTAATGGAGCTATGGGAAGAGTTGTGGGTTTTATTAATTATCAGAAAAAAGATGGAATTGAATGTTTAAAAATAAAATTTGATCAGATAGAAGAAGTTAAAGACATTTGTCGTTGTTCAGTTCGTTTCATGCTTGTGAAAGACTTATATGTACGTAGGAAGCAGTTTCCGTTTTCTCTAGCATATGCTGTAACTATTCACAAGTCTCAAGGATTGACTGTAGATTGTGCATTTGTGAACATTGATTCAACTGTGTTCAAAGAAGGTATGGCATATGTTGCTTTGTCACGAGTGAAAACATTATCAGGTTTATTCATGATAGACTTTGATGACTCAAAAGTTAGTGCTGATGCAAATTGTGTAAAGGAGTATAATAGATTAAGAAGAAGCTATGCTCCTCATTTAGGTCAGTATCCTGTGTTGGAGAAACGTGTAGTTTCTCGTAAAAGGAGAAATGAGAATATCTGTAATGAAGATGTAGAGAGGAGGAAAAAAAAGAAGAGTGATGTAATTGCAAGCAAAAAGAAAAAGGAAAATGAAGAACAGGTTGTAGGATGTCATTTTGAAAATAGCTCTGGTGTCAACTGCTACGCTAATGTAGTGCTGAATGTTGCATTTTATCTGGAAAGTGTGCAAGAGCAGATAATAGTAAATCAGGGAAAAAGATTCTGTTCTGAGTTGAGTCTCCTTTTTCAAAAGCTGAGTAATGATAAAACTCAAATAGAAAGTGCTACTGAAATGAGAAAACTTTTAGATGTATGTTCAGGACGAACACAGTTTTCTCAAAATGTACAGCAAGACGCACAGGAATTCTTGATGTTTTTTCTTCAGGTACTGGAAGAAGAAGGGGTTCCCATTGAAAATTTATTTGGTCTCTCTTATAAATGGGAACATAGTTGTGAAAACTGTTATAATATATGTGGCTCTAATGTTGATTCTGAAAGGTTTATTTATTTAACATTGTTAGAAAGTAAAACAGTCACTTTTGCTAAATTAGTTAAAGATGCTAATCATAGCATGGAATGCAGTGAGTGTCAATCTGACATGTTTTCAACGTTAATTTTAAAGGAATACGGACAGTATGTAATTTTAATGATGCAACGCTGTAAAGCTGATGGTTCAAAATTAGATACTTTAATAAAGAAGTTTACAGGACAGCAATTATCAATTTCAGGAAAAACTTTTGTAACAGTTGCAATAATTTTCCATGATGGACCTACTGTAACTTCTGGTCATTACACAGTTTATCTTAAATGAGAAAAAGGCTGGACACTGTGTAATGATTCCCAATTGATTTTTAAGCAACGTTTGCCTTTTGATTTAGCAAATTCCTATCTAATCTTCCTGAAACCTAAATTTTAGAGAGATTTGGCAACATCTGGACAAAACAATTTTACCATTTTATTGGATTACCATTGGAATTTTCAAAAAAAATGATTTTACAAATTATCATTTGGCCTAATGGAAAGGTAACCAATTGTAATGTGGACTTTTTCAATTTTTAATGAAACTTTGGAAAACCAAAAATTTAGAAAAAATCGGTAACATCTGCACAATTTAAATTTTGGAATGTTATTGGATTGCCATTGGAAATTTATTCAAAAAAGATTTTTAAAATTACTATTTGGCCATGCGGAAAGGTAAACAATTCTATTGTGGACTTATTTAATTATTAATAAATCTTTCGGAAACCAAAATGTTACAGAGAATCGGTGAGATCTGTACAATTTAAACTTTACATTTTTATTGGATTACCATTGGAAATTTAATCAAAAACGAATTTTAAAATTACTATTTGGCCTAAAGGAAATGGAACCAGATGTATTGTGGAGTTATTTGAGATATATTTTTGTGATTATACTTCTGAAACAAAAATATCAGACGGTATTTTAAACAAATAAGTATTGATATTAGATGATATTTTTTAAGAATATTATGCATTTCTATAAAGTTATGTTTATGCAAAAAGAGATTTTGGGCTTTTTTAAAACAATCTTTGAGATTGTTAATTTTTTTTTTGCCCGCTGTTAAATGATGAATGCAATTGCTTTCACAATTTATAGTGAAATGCAATATATTCTGAAAACAGCAAAAAAAAGGCAAAAATTTTTTTGAAAAATATGTAAATATGTGTACTGTATTATAAAATGTTTTATTAAATATTAATACTTTTTTCTTTTTTTTCAGATTGAGATAGAAAATTTTGGAAAACTAGAACCATTTTTAAAGCAATTAAAAAAAAATTTAAATGAATAAATATTTTTTTGAGTGGGTATGGTAAGTCAAAAATTTCATGGTCCCTTTTTTCCACTTCTCCACAATCACATTTTCAGTTTTTCATTGTAGTCTCTCAATGACCTTGTAATGTGATAATTGTTTTTTAGTGTTTTTAAAAAAAAAATAATAATAATTACGCGTACCGTACGCGTACGGTAAAAAAAAATAAAAAAAGTTTTAAAAAATATATAAAAAAAAGTTGAAAGGTAAGGTTGGCTCTTAAAAGAGCCGTTGTGTTCATGCAGGGACAGAGGAAAGAAAGAATGGGAATATTAGTCTCTACGACAAATGTGCTGATCTATTAAATTGTTCACTAGGGCAACACTGGTCTCCCTATGAGCAATTAGATCATGACAAGTGGCGCACCGTATTTCAACCCTCAGAAACCGAGGGTTAATTTCCAGAGGACGAGAAAAAGGAGATGCTCCCCCCACAGATGAAGGGCTCACCTGACCTGCCGAAGATGGACTCGGCCCTGCAGATGATGGTCCAGGCTGAGCTGCTGTGGATGTGCTTGGTTGACTTACTGAAGGGTTACCTTCAGTATGTCGAGCATGTGTCCTTCTGTGTACATCCTTAAGGTGTCTCAACATGGTGTGATTCCCGAAGGAATACTTCTTGTTGGGATTCCCTCTTGAAAGTACACGCTTACACAGCTTACAAGTCACTAAGGGTGCATTTACCTTTTGCTGGCCCTCTGGAAAAGAAAAATACTCCCATATGAAAGAGGTCTTTTGTTTCCTCGTTCTCTGCCTCAAGGTAGTGCTGCTAGCCTCACTCTCAGAAGAGCTCTGCTGTTCTGCCATCGTATCACAAAGACAACCTAGCTCCTTCTCCTAAGGGATCACAAGCAGAAATGAGGGGAATGGGTGTGGTGTAGGAGAGTTCTAGAACTGAAAGTTGTAAAAACCAATCAAAAGTCTTGTTTCTTGATCACATGATCTACCGTGCGCGTACGTTACGCTTACGGTACGCTTACGGAGCGCTTACGGCAAAAGTACGCATGCGCGTAAAAAAGACACGCGTACGCGCGCATGCGCAAAACAGGCACGCCCCTTCACTTCCGCGTAACGTGCACGTGCAGCGTACGCGTTACGCGCTGCGCGCGCGTGACGTGCGTCTACGCAAATTGCGTAAATGAACGCAAACAGCGTAGAAATCTAACGTAATTAAAGCAAGGCATACACTTACCGTACGCGCACGTAAAAAAAAAAAAAAAAAAAAAAAAAAGGAAAAAAAAAAAATATGTTATACTAATAAATCTTACCTGTTTATTTTATAAAAATGGTAAAATAAAAACATATTGTAGAATTTTTAAAATTTAACCATAGTCTTTAAAAAAGGATAGAAAATTAAAATAAAAATATGTAAAAAAAAAAAGAAAAAAAAAGAAAAAATTAGCATTTAAAAAACCTTGCAAATTCACTGAAAAAACCATGGGTTTCACTCACGTTATAGTTAGGAATTAGCATTTAAAAAACCTTGCAAATTCACTGAAAAAACCATGGGTTTCACACACGTTATAGTTAGGAATTAGCATTTAAAAAACCATAGAAATTCAATAAAAAAACCAAAGGTTTCACACATGTTATAGTTAGCTGGACATTTCACTCGTAAAAAACCATTGAAATTCCCCCGTTATAGTTAGTTCAGCTAACTATAACTCGCGCGCCCGCAATGCACTACTGATGACGTCACATATTACATCACTCATGACATGGTCACTGACATCACTCATGACATCACTGATGACATCTCAAATGACATCACTCATGACATCACTGATGACATCATCCTTGTGATAGAGTGGCAGACCTCCTCTTCCCCTAATATAACCATTGAAACACACATTCAAAAATAGAAACTAAAATGTTCAAAATAATGAACATATCAATATCAGTTACAACAACCTATTCAGTAATTCTAAGAACCACATACACATACAGTCATTCACCAACAGTCCTCTACAGTCACTCATACATGTACTCACTCATCATATGTATTCATACACCTATACATCCTGTTACACAACGCCACTCATCCATAGAGTAACTCACACACATAGTCACTCATGCTAATAAAGAATCAAACATCCATTTACTTGCATATACAGTTATACACACACCACCACACTTACTTCTACAGAAACTTACATATACTTACTCTTTTAAACAATAACTTATAGAAACACATACTTATTCATACAGGAACTCTTTCAATCTCTCACTCTCACATATACTCACTTATATACACCAATAGTCACATATACTAGTTTAAAACATATGTAGTTACTCATAAAGCCACTATAGAGACAGTCATTCACTCACTAACACGCCCATGCACACACTCATCCACCCATACAGTCCTGCACACATGCTGTATTCAACACATACAAACAGTGAGTCACTCATTCATGCACCTATGCACTAAGTAATACCCCCCACCAAACCATACAGAAACTCAGACACTCATACTGATAAAAAACCAACTAATAACCTATATAGACACTCATGTAGCTACTCACCAACCCATGCAGCCACTTATACACAAAGTAAGAAACTGATACAGATATTTTCATATTTAAAGATTACTCAGTAAGCCATGTATTCACTATGATACACTTAATCAGTCAGTTACACAAAAAAAATTTCAAAAAAAAAGCATCCATTTAGACACTTATATACCCATTTATTCTTCCATTGACCTTGAGATATACATAAATATAAAACATATTTAATTTTCAGAAAAACACACAATCATTGGATGATGTCATCAGTGATGTCATCAGTGATGTCATTTGAGATGTCATCAGTGATGTCATGAGTGATGTCAGTGACCATGTCATGAGTGATGTAATATGTGACGTCATCAGTAGTGCATTGCGGGCGCGCGAGTTATAGTTAGCTGAACTAACTATAACGGGGGAATTTCAATGGTTTTTTACGAGTGAAATGTCCAGCTAACTATAACATGTGTGAAACCTTTGTTTTTTTTATTGAATTTCTATGGTTTTTTAAATGCTAATTCCTAACTATAACGTGTGTGAAACCCATGGTTTTTTCAGTGAATATATATATATATATATATATATATATATATATATATATATATACATATATATATATATATATATATATATTCACTGAAAAAACCATAGGTTTCACACATGTTATAGTTAGCTGGACATTTTACTGATAAAAAACCAATGAAATTCCCCCGTTATAGTTAGTGCAGGCAACTATAACTCACGCGACCGCAATCCTCTGCTGATGCTAATACTGTATTTAGACAATTATTTGCCCATGTCTTCTTCCATTAAATTTTAGCTATACATATATTACAAATATTTTTTTTTCATAAAGACACATATGTCATCAGCAGAGGATTGCGGTCGCGTGAGTTATAGTTGCCTGCACTAACTATAACGGGGGAATTTCATTGGTTTTTTATCAGTAAAATGTCCAGCTAACTATAACATGTGTGAAACCTATGGTTTTTTCAGTGAATTTGCAAGGTTTTTAAATGCTAATTCCTAACTATAACGTGTGTGAAACCTATGGTTTTTTCAGTGAATTTGTACGGTTTTTTAAATGCTAAGTTACTTTACGCCATTCGTGGCGTGCGCGCCCACTTAACGCAGTTCGTTCCGTGCGCGCACGGTGCGCTTCGCACTCCGCGCGCCCACTTTAGGCAGTTAGTGCCGTGCACGCAGGGTGGGCACGCGGTGCGCTACGCGCACCGCGTGCCCACGTTACGCTGGATGGGCCATGTACGCACGGTGCGCTTCGCGCACCGTGCACGCATGGAGGACATATTATGCGCTTCGTTGTGAAAGGTATTGTTTGTTTTTTTGTGGTGTTATGGATTAACTTATATGCCATGCACAAATGGTGCGCCTTCGGGCACCATTTGCACACGGGGTGTGGAGAATATGGATATATATTTTTTTTTAAGTTTTTTTACCGTACGCGTACGGTAAGCGTAATCGGCAATTTTTCGAAAAAAAATAAAATTGCATTTTTGCCCTTGGGGGTTCTTTGAGGACACCTCCTTCAAGGCTAGGTGGTTGGGAGCAGTCTAACCAGCCCCTTTATATGTTTTTTGCCTTTGTTTTTCTTCAACCCCCTCAGAGTGCGAGATAGAAAATGGCGGCCGCCGCTTCCTGGTTTCGACCGATTCTAATGTTTACTAAGATCTAACAGCCAATCAGAATCGCGCTCGCGCACGTCACCGTACGCGTACGGTAAGCGCACCGTAAGCGCACCGTAAGCTGGCTCAGATATATATATTGATTTAAAGGCTATTTTCTCAGAATCTACTGAACAGATTTACACCAAACCTACAAAAGGCACTTCCTTGACCTGTAGACTACCTCTCTGCCAAATTTCAAGGAACTCTGTTCAGCCGTTCGGGCTGTAGCTGTGTCTAAAGGTCCTATGGAAAAATGCATGGGAAAAACGCGTTTTGGGACCCCCTTTTATCTCAGCCCCCGCATGACGAATGCCCCCGAGACTTTCAGGGTAGGAGCGGAGCATAGCGCCCCACCTATTTTGAAAATTTCACGAGGATTCGTCGACCGGCGCCAAAGTTATTCCAAATAGAATGTTGCGGATTTCCTATGGAAACGTGGTCCTAACTATAACTATCTACTGGCGACCGCCAGTAGATAATATATATATATATATATATATATATATATATATATATATATATATATATATATATATATATATATATATATATATGCCAAGCAAAACCTGAATTACTGGATATCGATCCAGAGATCAACAGGTACGGTCCACCAAAGTCTTTGAAGTATTTTGCAGAATTGGCATCCAAAAAACGGGTTACAGCTTCTTAAATATCACCAAAATAAAGAGAGTGTGCAGACAAGTGTCCGCCCCGGATGCGTTTCGATTGTAAAAACGATTTTGTTCACCTCTATATATATATATATATATATATATGTGTCCAGAGAAATAGGGCCTGATTACGATGTCGGGCGGACCGCTACCGACTGACCACTGGTTGTGGTCCACCCGACAGATGCCCCTGTGGTCTGCCCACCGCATATGATGCAGTAGGTGGAGGCAACGGGTGGAGGGACCGTCTGCTGCTGCTCTAACCGGCTCCCTGAGCCCGTCTGAGCATCAGAAAAAATCACAATCCCAAAATTACGGCGGAGCAAGCCTCAGCTCTACTGTCGGGAATATGATGTCACTTTCTGACAGCCTTTCCATGTCGGCCTTTTTGACATGGAAATGCTGTCGGAAAGTGGGCTTTGGGGGCTCCTAGCAGGGCTTGTTTCCCCCCGGCTCTCCTCTGTGGGGTTGCCCTGTGTGGCAGGCACTGCATGGTGTCTACCACACTGTGCAGGGATGTTTTAAAACATCAATATTTAAATGGCAGCTCGTGCTGCAGGCCTTTTCCTCCAGGCGCACAAGGAGCCATTGAAAAATAAATGTCTTCTAAATTGTGCGGTTGGAATCTCAGACCTATGGTTGGGCAGCTCCAATCCGCAATGGTGTCAGGTAGACGTAAGTCCGCCCAACATCGTAATCAGGCCCTAAGGGTGCTACAAGGGGGGGAAAGTAGATGGGGATAGAGAGAAGAGACTGCCTTTGTCTAGATCTTCTTGTTCTGCTTGCTAATCATCACTGCCTGCTCTTCTTTGGCTTGCTTGTTGTAGGTGTCACTTAGAGAACTGTAACATAAAGAAGAACGTTATTAGCACCCTCACTCTTCCTATACTATATAAACTTATGTAAACATTATTTTGACTTCTTATCAACTTTTCAAACCCTCTAGGCAAGGATCTTTGCTTCTTTTCTATACACTCTTATGGGTTTAAACATATTCTGATTAGTTATTCTAAATGGTTTTTTTTCTTTCTTCTCCAACAACCTTTTGCATTACTTCAACTGAATGTTAACAACATCCTAAAGTCTCTCTTTTCCCAGGCAGGGATACTTGCATAACCAGGAGAAGTTGCCAAGGCTGTCTGCTGCTCTTCTTGATAATATCACAATGTAACTGAAAAGTATTCTTTTGTTTAAATTCATTTTGTTCTCACCGCCATTTTCTGTGCTGTTTAAATGCTATAAATTTGCTCTACTAGATCAAGGGCTGATGCACCACTGAGACGCTACTCTTTAATCCTGATATGAGGGCTCAGATGCACTAATTCAAACTAAACTAAAGGTATTGCACATACGTAACCAAGAAAGGCTTCATGAGGTGATATCTTCAGTGAAGTACTTGACTCACGCACACCTTACAGTTCTGAACTGAATACCACAAGACTTGCTTAGGGAAAATTAACTAGAGCTTCAATTTCAGTGCTCAGTGGCCGCCATCTTTAGAATCCAAACATGCCACCTCGATCTCCAGGTCAGTGCACTAAGGGGTCAATTAGTATGGCAGGCAGAGGCACCACCGCGGTGCTGACGGTGGCAGAAAATGCTTTTTTCCACACGCCAGCAGAGGTTCTCACGTCCGCCCTATTAGTATGGCCAAACATAGCTCATTTTCTGTCTGCCGCGGTGCGACATGAACGGCCATCAAAGTGCGCCCTCCACCGCGGCGGTGGGAGCCAATGGAGACTCACCGCCGTGCCGAATGACGTCACGACCGCCGTACAAATCAGGATGCCCCAAATAGCCAGTTGCACCGCAGCGGAGAAACCGCCCAACCAGAGACGGTGGAAGCACAACAGCGGAGCGCGAAACCAGACTCCCGGTCCATTCCACCCGGTCCCGACCACAATGGACCCAGCTCTACAGGTCTTCCCGGTGCTGTACCTGATACATTACCAGCAACTCATGGACTGTCGCGGATGCCGCCGCAGGTACGCAAGAACACAATCCCGCACACAACCACAACACACAACTCATGGGCTGATATAGGGTTCCTGTCCACACCAGACACACTGTTGGGGACAGGAACACATCTACAAGTGTACCCACACATGTCCTACCTGTCACTAAATCATCCCTCCTTTCCCAGGTCACCCATCTACTGTGACCATGAAGTTATGTCCCGGTCACATCACCGCAGTGGTGGAGACGCGGGAAAACATGCGCACAATGCAAAAGGCAGGGCCAGCAACAGGCATGGGCAGTGCACAAAGACCACAGACCACACATCCACCCTCCACACACTGCCCCCCCCCAACATGAAGGAACATGCCATGTGATCCCACACCCTGCACCACACACCAAACAACTAGGGAGACAGCCACAGCAGGAGTGGCTGCAGAGGAACACACAGCACAGAAGCACAGGCCCAGGGCAACCCACACACCACCATAACACCACACACATGGCAAGAAAACGGATTCCAAGCACAAAATGAACACACACAGATAATGAAAAATCACTCCACTGGACACACAGCCTGATAAGTCACACAGTCATAACCCACACTGAAACACAGCCACATACACAGACCACACTCCAGCAGCAATGGAGCACGACATATAGGAAAGCTAAAATGAGGTGCACACAAATGGAATGCCAAGGAGATAACCACAATGTCAATGTGGTTGAGCAGGTATGCACAGTGACTACAAACAGCATCAAGACACATGGATGATCAATAAAACACAACACTGACATGCCAGTCACATACTCTGCATACTCACAATTGCCAAAAACAGCAAGTAGGAGTCAGCCAGAACTGCAAGGACACACCAACACACCGCACAGTGCACAACATACAACACACACATGTGCACACAATCACAAGCACAAGGCTGAACAATCACACAAACAGGCACTCCACTCCTGGGTGACACATGTGTGTAGTTGACATTGCAGAGGCACACACACATCAACACTCTCAACAAATTCACCCCCTTCACACTGCACACTTCTTGACAACCCAAGTGCACACATAAAAGCAAGCCAAGTGACTAGGATGACTGAACATCACAAGATGACTATACACCTACACTGATGGGCACACATAAAGTAAGAACACACATACATGATGACCCTGGCCAGCCAGCCTGCAATCCTGTGGATAGAATCCCACTATGTGCTGGCAGTTCCCCCAAACCTGACATGTGTACAATATAGCTAACAGGAACAAAGAATGACAATGATAACAGTATTTCATTTAAGACCACCATCATTGCACCCTCAAGTATCAGAGTCAGGAAGAACTGAAGTCCCTGTCACCCCTGTAAAAACAAGAAAAAGTGGGACAAGCCATTGGCAATGTTGAAGTGGCATACAGAGCATGTGGCACAGTAAACCATATACACACAGCAAAAACTTTATTCAGTAAGGACACTGACAAAACAGACAGCAGGAGCAGCTGTCTTTATTCACATATTGCACCAATATTAGACAAGAGCATGGCCAGTGGCCAGCACAAAGTGCAGAGTATGTCAATGAGAAGCTGCACATGGAATAGTTTAACACAGCAAGGAGCAACAAGGCCAGTGGTCAGTTCAAAGTACAGAGTATGTACATGAGAAGCTGCACAGGGAATAGTTTAACACAGGAAGGAGCAACAAGGCCAGTGGCCAGTTCAAAGTGCAGAGTATGTCCATGAGAAGCTGCACAGGCAATGTGTGCGACTGTAGCCTGCCATGGTCAGCAACACAGTCGGGGGTAACAATGGGCAGTATAGGCACCGCTGTGGGAGAGACAGGTGTGTGAGGGTTACTACCACTCAGAATTGGCTAGCAGTCGGATTGGGAGCTGGCTGTGCGTCAGGGACAGTTGGAGCACTTGACCGGGGAGAGAGAGGCCCAGCTGAGGTAGAGGCATCAGTGGCTTGGGAAGCCGGAGGGCTGCTTGGACCAGGTGGTGTAGTGGCACATGGAGGTTGAGTCATGCTAACGTGAGACACAGTGTGGGTGGGAGATTGTGGAGGGGTACCTTTCCCCTTCTTGGGGACTCTAAATGGCTTCCCTGTCTTGGGATTAATAGGAAGTGGAGTGGGCACAACAGGCACACTCCCCACCAAAGCTGCATCAGGTGCAGATGGTGGCCCTCCCTCTGGGGACATGCTGGATCCAGCGGTACGCCTGGCCTGCCCTTGCCTTTGCCCCTCCATTCCCTGTTTACCAGGTGTACCCCCTACAGTGCCCTCTTTTACCTGCTTCACTGGGCTTTGGGTGGGAGTCGAGGTTCTGGGTGAATCTGCCTTGGAGCTCTTCTTATGTGTACTCTTAGCAGGCCCAGCCTTCTCAGTGGGCACGGAAACTGTGACATTTAACACACTGCTGACTACACATGCCATGTTTGTGTATGTGATTTTGTAGATTGGCATATACTCCCTCACATGTCACTTGTGATATTGATGGGCATGTACACAGAGCAGTGTTGTTATGGACTCTCCAATGTGGACACATGTCAATGTGTGAAAGTGCAGTGAAAATAACAGCTATGTATGTCTTAATGAAGAATGTGCAGATTTCACCGTCTTCCTATCATGGATCATGCACACACTTGTTACTTATGCTCAGTCTGTGGTAATTATGTTTTTGATGTGTGCCATGTTCAAGTTACGCCTGAAGGCGTTGCCGGTACAGCAGCTAGGTATGAGACAGTAGTGTTGCATTTTGACACATATGCTAGAAGATATACTCTCAGGCGTGCCCATGCTAGATGTGGCCATATCCCTATGTGCATTCTCATAGACTGAGGTTGTTTTGAAGGTACTTGCTGTGAGAAAGTGGACAAGTGTACGATTAGTGTAGCTGAAGGTGTCCCTACATGTTAACTGCTCTGTAACTCAAGTGTGATGACAGTCATTGTTGGTGTTGTGTCTGTCAAAACGTAAGATGGTGTGCCCATCTCATGGTGTATTGCACTGACATGTGTTCACTTTCATCTCAACTAGGAGGAGACCAAATCTGCATCGTCCCTTCACAGTGCTGGCAGACATGGAGAATAAGAAGATCATCTGGAAATTCCATCTGGATAGAGCCACCCTACAGAACCTTTGTGCTATTTTGGAGCCCCACCTGCAGCCTCGCCGAACATATCCAACAGCTTTCACACCAACGTCTAAGGTGATGGCGGCCCTGCATTTGTTTGCCACTGGATCATTCCAGCACACGGTGTCCAGCGCAGGTGGGATGCCGCAAACCTATGTTCTGCATGGTGCTGCGTGATGTCCTGTCTGCTATGATCTTCAAGGACAGATATATCCATTTCCCCAGGGGGCGTGAATTTGCAGCTGTGAAGGGAGATTTTTATGCCCTTGGACACATCCCCCATGTTGTTGGTGCCATTGACTGCACACATGTTGGGTTGGTTCCACCACAGCACGTGAGCACATCTACAGGAATCGTAAACATTTCCACTCCATAAATGTGCAAGTGGTGTGCCAGGCGGATATGATCATCTCACACATGTGTGCCAAATTTCCCAGCTCAACCCATGACTCATACATCATGTGTAACAACATCGTACCACAGCTGATGGCTAATCTGCTTCCTGAGCATGCATGGATTGTGGGTGAGTATGCATAGTCAAATAGCGTGCTTTGTGTGTGACATGCTGTCCTCTGCCACAGTGACATTACAAGGTTTCTCTGTGTCCCTCACACATAGGTGACTCTGCATATCCCAACCGTCCTTGGTTGCTGAGCCTACTGCGGAAAACCAGGACATCAGCTGATGTCCGCTACAATGATGCCCATGGGAGGACATGTCGTGTGGTTGAGCGTACTTTTGGTCTCCTGAAGTCACGGCCTTGGGCAAGGAGATCGCACTGCTCCTGGATGTTGATGAGCAGCAGAGGCCCCCGCATGCAAACCAACCCATGTCCAGTGATGAGGATAGTGGAGAGGAGGAAGGTGTCGGCCTGAGACAACAGATCATCAACTGCTACTTCACTTGAAGGTGAGTGACAATGTACAATGGGGCCATTGTGTCCTGATGTTGTTGTTGTTGAAAAGGTCTATGTTAGCTTTGTGACTGCAGCCTGTTGTTGACTCAGTGCTGGCTGCCAATGTTCACAGTAGTTTTGCACAGCTACAGGATGTCTATGTCGGTACTGTTGCTCATTGTAATGTGTGCAGATTGGAGTACCTTGATGACAAGTGTTGTGTGTTGGCTGTGATGCCACCGTCTGACTAGTGACTATTGTTCTGTTGTATTTTCCTAGGTCCCTTCAGCCTCTCCTTGCCTACAGACAATCTGTGCTCCTGTGACATTGTAATCATGGTTAACATTGCACATACTGTGATAAACATGGAGCAGACAAAACAACATTGGTGTGTCAGGAGTGTTTATTTACAAGAGATATCTGTGACATGGGAGTGAATATTTTCAGAAATGTGAAGGGTGAAGTAATGAGTTTTCAGTGAGGGTAGATGAGACAATTGATTTCTCACCATACTGTTGTGGTGGCCCAGTCCAACAGACGGATGCCATTAACATGGCAGTGTGGGGAAGGATAGTTGACAAAGTCAATGGCAGGGTGAAGAGGTGTGGCATCGTGGCTGGCCCCTTGGATGGTGTTTTGCAGGTGCTTTTCCACGGCTTGTTCCCAAGGATTTCCTGGGATGGCCCCTTGGTTTTTTGGCAGGGGGGGCTACAGCTGCAGGGCCAGTGGGGTGTGAGGATTCACCCCTCTCTGTGTCCGCAGGGGAGGATGGTGAACTGGCCCTGCCGCGGTAGATCGAACATTCACACTAAGTCAATAGAACTGGGTTAAATCAATTGTCCTTTTGCTCACTACACCACCTTAGTTTGGACCCAGCCATATTTTAATCATTCAGGATGCCCTGCTCCTCATGGGTACAGTCCAGCCAGAAATGCCATGCCGGGTCCCAGAAACAAGCATCATGGGACTTTTCTGCCAAAAATTTGCACCTAAAAGCAGGGCTTTATCTGCATTCACCACTTTAGGGAGCCAGAAGATTCTGCCGACTTCCTTAAGGATATAGGAATAGCCCTCATTTGTTCTCTGCCCGAGTAACATACATTTTTAATTAAATTGTCTCAGAAGCATTGTCCTATGCCAATGACATATCTTATGGATGGTGACTTAAACACACACCTAGCCAAAGTAGATCACATAGTTTGGGGGTTTGATGAACATGGCTACAAATACAACTTCCTAAAAATAAACATTGCCCATCTCAGGGGGATTACTGACAAAATATTGAGGGACCGAATATCGAGGTACCAAAATATCGACGCAAAAATATCGAAATCAAGAATATCGACATCCTATCTACATTATGGTAAGTACAAAAATATCACAAAAAAATATTGATGTCAAAAATATAGTTGTAAAAAATTTTGTTCTTTTTAAATGTTAAAAAATAATGTAAAATATAGTTAAAAATATTAAAACATGTTTAAAAATAATAACTGATACATCTTAGGGCCGATTCCGATCCTGTATTTTTTTTTCCCGTACGATTCTTATCCGTATTTTTTTCCATACAAATCGTACAAGTCACGTGCGACCCGTGAAGTACGATCCGTACGGGAAAAAGTACATACGGATCTGCCCGATCCGTACGAATCGTAGCTAGAAAATTAGTACGAGACGGACCCGGACACTTCTCCATACAAATCGCAAAAATGAAGTCCGACTGTACTAGTACGATCCGGACCGGCTTTACAATTTACGATTCGTACGGAAAACGTCCCGTACACGGGGAATGACTTTGCCCGCTATGAAGCGAAGTTTGTACGCACCGTACCCCCAGCGTGAATGTATGGTGTGTACCCCCAGCGCGTAGGTATGCACCGTACCCCCAGCGCGTAGGTATGCACAGTACCCCCAGCGCGTAGGTATGCACCGTACCCCCAGCGCGTAGGTATGCACCGTACCCCCAGTGCGAATGTACGGTGCGTAACCCCAGCGCGTAGGTACGCACCGTACCCCCAGCATATAGGTACGCACCGTACCCCCGTGCAAATGTACAGTGCGTACCCCCAGCGTGTAGGTACACACCGTACCCCCACCCGCACGTAGGTACGCACCGTACCCCCAGCGCGTAGGTACGCACTCTACCCCCAGCGCATAGGTACGCACCGTACCCCCAGTGCGAATGTACGGTGCGTACCCCCCGCGCGTATGTACGGTGCGTACCCCCAGTGCATATGTACACTCTGTACCCCCATTGCGAATGTACGGTGCATACCCCCAACATCACGTATGTACGGTGGATGTTGCGGGTACGCGATGTTGTGGGTACGCACTGTACATACGCAATGGCGGTCTACGCACCCGCACCGTACATAAGCAATGGGGTGTACGCACCGTACATAGCAATGTCCGTGTACACACCTCACATCCACTATGCATGGGGGTGTGTGGCTGTACGACTCGTACCCCTGTACCGTATTGAACCACGGACACTGTAAAACAGCACAAGGAGGGCATATTCGACTCGCACAACACCACAAAACACGTCTACACTGCACAAAAAATGGAAAGGGCTGACCGGGACACATCCAAACAGGCAAACAGAGGGGCAAACTCACAACCACCCCTTATAACACACCCACCAAAATTTCAAACTGAGCCCCACCCACAAATGGACCAATAAAAAGGGACCACACACACAAACCATGAGCCTTTGCAACAGACTCACTACTGCTACAGAGCACACACAAACCACTGCACCCATCCACCTTAACATATACACCTTCACACACACCCCTTCACACATACCCCCTCTCCACATTCAGACACACACCGTCACATTCAGACCCACACACCCACAACCATCCACACCCTCACCCCACACCATGCCCACCGACAAGAATCCATAGTTCACAAGGGAGGAGCTGGAGATCCTTGTCAATTAAGTCATCAGAGTCGAGCCACAGCTGTTTGGAACATTGGTCAGACAGACCAGCATAGCTGAAAAATCACGCCTGTGGCAGAGGATCGTCGATAGGGTGAATGCTGTTGCACCCATCAGAAGGACCAGGACCGAATGCCAAGCCAGGTGGTACGATCTGCGGAGGGCAGTCAAGAGAAAAATGAATGAAGAGCACGCCCAGCCCAACATCACTGGAGGTGGTGCGCCCCGTAGACCAGTACATTACCATCCCTGGGAGGAGAAGGTGATGGCCATGCTTCCGCCGGTGGGAGTACATGGACTCCAAGGACCTCCAGAGCCTGGTGAGTACACAAACAACTTACGTAACATGGGGGTAATGGCATCCACACCCCAACTACACCAAATGCACGCAACTACCCCTAAGCCCTCACCCGCCAGAACCACAGTCACAAACAACGAAGATGCCAATAACATGTGTATGCCCCATTGAGAAAGCAAGGCCATGCTATGTCCCATGCTACACGAAGCACCAACCCAAGAATGGATGTCCGGTATGCTGGGAGGGTGGGTGCACCAAAACACATGTTTGAATTCAAAATCAGGCACACTTGCCCTCATCCCATATGGCCCAGCTACATACCCATGCACCATGCGCAATGCCAAGGGATTGGGAAAGTACTGACAAGATAGCTCACACTTGGCCCTGGTGTAGGCAGCACAAGGCCCTCCTGTGACCAGTGCAAACACAAACCCCAACACAACAAGGTCAGATATCTAGGACAGGAACTCACACTCACTGTCATGGCAGCATGCTCCATGGGGGGACAGCTACATCACCTGGGAGCCCCAGTGCCAAATCACACTACACCCACCAGCAGGCCCTGTCACACACACCCCTTACACAAGCAGACACCACCAGGACAGGCAATGGATTTACCCACTGCCACAATGGACATGTAACACTACAAGACCAATACATAGCCGAAGAAGCACCCAAGCCACAAATGGACATATCAAAGACTCAGGAGAACATATCAATCTGTCCCCCGCAACATACCCATACACAAGTGAACATTGGGGAGAATGCTAGGCACATACAACTACCTGGAGGAACAGTGCCAACTTGAATGTGTATGAAACATGCATGTTGCATGAAACAGCATTAACATTGTCTGTCTCTCACACACAGGGCAACGTGATGAACCTCCCGCCAACAATGGGGGTGAAGAATCACAGTCACAGGCTCGGGAGGAACCGGATCCCACCAGCAGCGACGCCTCTCAACACTCGGCGGATGACCCTGACCGACCTGGACCCTCTGGTGTCCAAGCCCCTGCAGAGCCTGGTTCAGGGACATCTGTGCCAACCACCACCCCCATTCCTGCCACATCACAGGAGACACCCAGGAGCCCTGCCCGCAGTGAACAGAGCCAGTCTGACCAGGAGGGACAAGGTGCGGCGGGCACCCAGGAGGAGGCAGACAACACCGCCGCTGCCATCCCTCAGGGGTCCCGTCGACCCAATGTGCCCACAACGGCAGGCCAGGCTCGTGTGGGCAGGGGTGGCCGGTGTGGAGGCAGGCGGAGGCGAGAACCTGACCAGCCAGCTGAAGGGACCGGTATGTCACACATCCGCAACATCATGGAGGCATACCGGCGTGACACCAGGGAGATCAGCCAGGTAGTGGTGACCCTCACAGAGATCAAAAACCAGCAGGCCGAGCAACACGCCAGTCAACAACAACACCAAGGACGGATGGAGGCAAGACTGGCTGAGCTCCTGGCGGTGCAAAGGGACATGAGCCATTCACTCCGTCGGATCGCCGACAACATGGGCAATCCTCCCTGTACCACCAGGCACAGACCAGCACCAGCCACAGGGAGGGAGGAGGAGGAGGATTCGTCCGACGGAGCGTCCCAAACATCGCCAAGGCCTGCATCTGAGGGTCCCCGGAGGAAGGTTGGTCTTCCACGGAAAAGACTGTGAGAGGCAGCGGGCCATCCACATCTCCCAGGTCACCTGGCCTGGCACCTGGCCTTCATGTGCGACAGCATCACCTCATTGATTGACATCATCGGCCACATGGACTTGCTGGTCACAGTCTGACCAATGATGCCAAACACTGTGGGCTGGACTCTGATGACTTCAAATGGCAAGGATCTCATCTCCCCCTGTGAACTTTGGATTCTATGGTCACTGCATTTCCCCATTTTCTGTGCACAAATCACGCCCCAGAGCTAGAAATTAAAAAATTAATAATTGAAATTTCATGTTGCAGTCATTTAGCATGAGTCCACAACATACGGGTGGGGATATGTCAAAGTATGCCTGAGTGTGGAACTAACTCCAGCCATCCATACACTTGGATCTGAGTCCGGTCGAGGACACACATGGCTCACAATGTATCACAAAATACAGACATGGAGCCCAACACTCACCCGTGATGGCCTCAAGCTGCTGAGGGGGGGCTTGCTATATTGCTCTGTCAGACCAATTTGGAAGAGTTACGTGAAGGTGTTGAGGTCATGGGTCATGTTGATGTGCCCGGGGAGGGAGTACCAGGACTGTTTTGCGAGGTGGAAGAACTATCTCCTGCATGCAGATTTTATGTGGATGTGATGAATGGTGGCCAGGGCAAGGTGGGCTGCATGGAGTAGGGCCAACGGGGTGTTGGATGACACACGTCCAAGGTCGGTTTGGGTCAGGGGTTGTGGACTGCCTCCTGAGTGTGGTTGAGGAGTCTGAAGGTGATCCTACAGCACACAGTGAGCCATTGTACCTCTCTCAGGTGGACGGTGATGTGGCTGGGGCGGGGGATGTTGCAGATGAGGTGTGCGGATGCACCCTGGATGTGGATAAGTTCTCCTGCATGTTTGCTGTTGTCCTCTGTAGAGGCCGGTGCTGTATTTGAGCCGGCTGGTGTCCTGGACCAGGGGGACGGTCTGTCTTGCCTTGGAGTGGATCTATCTGGGGGTCATCAGCAGCATGTGGAGGGTGTTGCAGCATGAGGTACAGATGTTGGTGAGTTGCATGTTAATTGTGAGTGATGGGTCCATGATGAACACCAGCTTGCCTGCGTGGCCACTGGGTGCTGGTGCGGTGCACAGACCAGTGGGACGCGAGGCGTTGACCCAGCCGTAAGGGGACAATCCTCAGATGATGACCTATGTCCTGTCCAAGTCCTGCCTCAGATGTCTGATGTTCAGCCATTTATCAACGGATCTCATGCCTTCGTGAAGTTTTGATCTGGCAATGGCTGGCTCTTTGGTGAGTTTGAGGAGCAGCTGGGTGTCAATGGCATACCAGATGATGATGAGGTTGTGTGCGCATGTGATGGTGGAGAGGGGGGGTCATGGAGACATTGAAGATCGTCACGCTGAGAGAAGAGCCCTGTGGCATGGGCCAGATGACCCCAGTGTACTACAAGTTGCAGGGTGGAGGCAGACTCCCTGGGCCTTGCTGGTGAGCTACTTTCTGATTTAATCTCGGGCCATCCTCTGGATACCAGTGTTGGAGATGTGTGAGCTGACAGTGTGGTAGCACATGGTGTAGAATGCCGTTGAGAGGTCAAGGGTGGTGGCCTCACCATTGTTGAGCAGGGCAAAGTAGTCGTTGGTGGTGGCAATTATGACGGTTGCAGTGGTGTGATTACTGTGTAAAATGGTCTGGTGCCGGTTGGCTGGAGCTGGCTGCATGTGGGAAATTGGTCAGTTGCTTGTTGAGTGTCTTCCTGGTGACATTTGCTGGGTAGGGAAGTAGGGTGATGTACCAGGAGATCCTGCGGTACTGCCGTCCGTTGTTTAAGAAGGGCCTGGGGCTCTGCATGACTCCTGCAGCTATGGAATGTGGCTAACTCAAAGGAGACATTCATGACGCGCTGGACGTGGGCTGCAAGGTTGGCGAATGATGTGGTTGAGATGTGTGGGAAGGGGCCTGATGGAGAGCCAGAGTGGATGGTGCACATGATCCCAGTTGTGTACTTGCTGCTGATGGGAGTCCATGACCTGAAGGGGGTTTGTCCAGCGGATAATAGTGCTGTCTGCCTCTGTGTGCCAAGGCTGTTGTGTATGGCCATGAGCTTGCAGTGGTACAAAGTTGCAAGGGATGTGATCTGCCTTGCAAGGGTGGGGTGTCTTGGATGGAGATCTGCTGTCAGTTCACTCACAATGCTGATGAGCTCCTTGATGTCGTGTGTTTGGGTGTCTTGGCACCATCTGAAGTATCTCCACTTGTCCTTGCTGATGATATGGTGATGGCTGTGTGTGGTGTTTTCCAGGGCTGTAAGGAAAATGATGTCTCTTTGTGTTGCAAGGTTTGCACAAGAGTCCGGCTAGGTCTGTAGGAGTCCAGTAGGTCTGCCTTGTCCCAGGTGCCTTAACTGTTGTTGTGCTTCACAGGAAAGTCCGTCAATGTGGCAAGATTGTTGGATCAGTTGCTGATCCAGTGTGTGAGTTTGCAGGGTGTGGCGGTGGTGTTGTTTTGTGTGTCCCACACAGCTTGTCTGTGGCGTCTTACATCAAGAATATTTGGGGGATTGGTAGCGGGGTGTGTGGCACTGTGTTGCTTGTTGGAGACGTGGATTCAAATGTTGATGGACCAATGATGGATGGTGGTGTGTGTCCCCTCCAGCAAGAAGTTACTGGCTCCCAGCCACATGTAGCCTGTGGAGGTGAGGGCCTATGTGCAGAAGTACGTTTTGATGGCTTAGCGGAATAGTGGATGTAGGCCTGCAGATCTGTAGATGAGTGTTACTCCGAGGGTTGCTAGGGAGTTGCTGCGAACCCGGACTTGTGACTCTGAGGGTGTACTTGTGAATAATTAGCCATTCAGCCTCCGGGATTGGTGTTGGCATCCCTGCGGGTGATCTTGGATCCGTCTGAGATGGCAATGAAGACATCATGTGCTGAGGATGCTTTTGTCCAGGTTACTGTCATGAAGGTGATGTGTGGGGCTGTAGTGTTGAGGAGGTAACAGAGTCCAATGGCGTGCTGGTGGATGGAGCGGGTGTGGAGTAGGAGGCACATTACCTGGTTGTTCTGACAGGGTCTGGTAGGCTGGGCAGCGCTGTGTAGGCAGTTGGAGTAGCACACTCAGCATGCGAAGGTGTCGTGTGTGTGCTTAGGGGTTGCCTGATGGCAGGAGGATGATTGTCACGAGGACATTGCTTGGAGAGTGGCTGCAGCATGAGCCTGTTGTGTGATGTGGGTCATGCAAAGACTAGAGGGTCGTGCACGGTCCTGCCTTTGGCACGGCGCTGGGGCTACAGTGGCACAGAATAGCTGCTGGCTGCATTTCAAATGGGTGGAGGGGGAAGGGCTGAGCATTTTTGAGGTGTGGGGGTTGCAGAATCATGGCACTCGGAGTGGGGGGGCCGCAGGTAAGGCAGCAGCAGGCGGAAAGGGTTAGAAATCATGCAAAAATCCACACACAAAGACAAGGAGGTCTGCAAGGCACAGTGCAACAGGTGTATGTCAAGGAAGGAGTGTCAGCTCACTCATGGGTCACTCCCAGAAAGTGTATGATCAATCACCATAAATTACAGCTACTGTATCAGGCAACAAAATGCGGAGATGCGCAAAGGAGACACACCATCAGCAGGCATTCACGTCCCGTTGTGGGCAGCAACCTGCACAAATACATATACAACCAGGTACTTCATGCACAATAGAGATCATTAGCCATGATGCACTGCATGCATGTTGCCAAAGTACACATACACTCATATGCTCAATCTTTGTTAATTATGCCATAGATGACGTATGCAAACTGGTAAGAGATCTGCAGTGACCGAGATGAGGCACTTTGGATTGTGCTGAACACCTTTATTCCACATACACACACAAAGGGATATGCCTCCATATTAACAGACTCACAGGTCAGTTGACAGAACATGTGGGACATACGCTGGACCCTCCCTTCACAACACGGATGATGTCAATCCCAATGAACTGGCACACAAGGTAAGGGGATGAGCAAAACACATCCTGCTGCACACGGAGAGGCTGCAATTCCCCATAGAGCATGTTGTTGTGATGTCCCCCACTATGTCCACCCGTAGCATCTGCAATGTTTCAGAGCCAGGGTTCACACACATTGATGCCTTCATCAGACACCATATTCCACTACAGATGACTGTCAAGAAGGCTGACTATCATGTCATGGGAGTGATGCTACATGTTATATGCTCCATGGTGAGAAGACATGTATGCATGGTACCACAACATGCACAGAAGCAGTCACCACACATTCCCAACCTGTACCACTACCAAAAAGCCTTGCTGCAATACTTACCCAAACTGACATTTCCACATGTCCGTGCATGGAACGCTGATTCAGCACACGTTGCAATCATCACGAGGAATAGCAGGAGGACAACGATGACACGACCAGACAACAGGTGCAAAATACCTGGGAATGACAGACACACGAGAAGTCACCTAAAACAATTCTCAACGCACACGTAGAAGTGTACAAAACATGAACAATGTTGGACACATGTAAATTGCCAATCAAGTCTCTCCGCAAAACTGTGTTGCATGACATCATCACTCGAGTGACACATCAGAACACACATCCAATCACTTTGCATTCAGTCAGCTGGACACACACATTGCAACACATGACAATCAATGCTACAAGCTTGCACACTCATAGCCAGTGACTCAACATTATGAGAAGAAGTTGTGTATGAGCTGACTCCGGATATCATTCCCCTCCTCCTCCTCATCACTAGCCTTGTGACCAAGCCCTTGATCCTCCACGGGTGGATGCTCCTGCTCATCTGGATCCAGGATGAGTGGCACTGCCTTCTCAACTGCCATGCTGTGCAGCATGCAGCACACAATGAAGATTTTGCAGACCTTCTCCGGGGCATAAGGGAGGGACCCGCCTGTCTTGTCCAGGCACTGGAATCGGCTCTTCAGGAGTCCAAATGTCCTCTCAATCACTCGCCTGGTCTGCCCGTGTGCATCGTTGTACCGGTGATCTGCAGCTGTTCTTGGGTTGTGGAGAGGTGTCATCAACCATGGCATGTTGGGATAGCCAGAGTCCCCTACATGGAAACATCATGTAAATAAGTGGGTCAGGAGATGCCGTAAGAGACAAAGATACCGCAACACATAGGACAAAAAGACTATACCCACCAACAAGACATGCTTGTTCGTTGTAAAGCCGCAGCATCATTTGTGGCACCCTGCTAAGCCTCATGATGTAGCCATCGTGTGCTGATCCTGGAAAACGTGCACAGACATGGGAAATCAGCATGTTAGCAAGACACACCACAAGGGCATTAATCGAGTGGTAATGTTTGTGGTTGCGATAGGCTTGTTCCTGTGCCTGTGGTGGTACAAAAGCCACATGTGTACCATCAATGGACCCAATTACATGGGGCATCTCACCCAGGGCATAGAAATCCCCCTTGACATCCCTCACCCATCTGCAGTCAGAAATGTGATGAATTCATCAAGGTGTTCCAACATGGCTGCTATAACATCACGCAGGACACGGCTGAACATAGTCTGGGACATCCCACCCACATCAGCTATGGTCAATTGAAACGTACCTGTGGCAAAAAAATTTAAGGCTGCCATCACCTTCATCTTGGGGGTCAGCGCAGTAGGATACATGTGTTGCGGTTGGAGGTTTGGTGCCAGCTTGTTTGTCAGGTCCTCAATCAACTGTTAAATGAATCTGTAACGGCGGATGCAGGCACGTTCCCTCATGGCACCCAAGTCTGGCATTAGTCTTGGGACAGGTGGTGCCCTGCAAAACATAGTTTTGAAGAATGAAGATTGAGAGTCGGCAAACATCAATGTCAATGAACATAGCACATGCAACACTGCTAATACACATCAGGTAACTATGGAGTCGGGTGTGTGCAATACATCCAGGACACAGATGCCAGCTTGCTGGCACTCCTACAAAAAGCCTGATACACCTGTTGATTGTCAAGTCTACATGACATGCCCTGAAATGGTTTGGGGGCCAGTCTGAGTGAAGAGCCACAGATATGACTGGAGTGACACACAAACATATAGCTGCATTTGAAGGATGTCATCTCATACAGACAGCTGACTGCAAGGCACACGCACAGGTCACATGGAATGTCAAATGTACATATCAAACACAGTGTGATGAAGGGGTACACGTGACAAAACAAAGACACAGCCATTGAGACAATAAACACATGTATGACTGAAAATATATGATGTCCCATGCACACAGACCCTACAGCCTTGGGAATCCACATGTGGGATGGTGTGCGTAGATGTGTTACATGCCCATCTCCACACAGACCCCTGTTGGATGCACCAACAGCAGATGCCATTGACGGGACAATGACATGAAGCTCAAGGGAACACATGACACACACCTGACATAGTCCCAAAGGGGCATGCTGATCGTGACAGGTCAGTTGATAAAGTGTCCCTGTCCCTGGCATCAGGAGACAGGTGCGGGTGTTGATGACTGTGCCACCCACTGTTGCTATGCATGACACAGTTGGACTACAGACACACATGTGGCAAGTGTCAAGGTGATGTGTGTCACATCGTGCCCCATCACACATGACATGTGTCCACAGGTCAGAACACATCAATTGTGCTACTAGATGAGAGGACCTGTGCAATATCACTGGCTAACACACGTAGGGCCTGCACATGAAAGTATGCAATGACAAGTACTTGATGGACATCCATGTGCGACTCGTAGCCCTCCATTCCTGGCATGTGTATGGCTGTATTACCATTGTAAGCGTGTGAAATGCGTACCCGTACGTGTACGCACTGGTAGTACACGTACGTGTACTAAGGTAGTACACTTACGTGTACAACTAGTGCGTACACGTACTTGTACACGTATGTGTACTAAGGTAGTATAAGTACGTGTACTACCTTAGTACACATACGTGTACAACTAGTGCGTAGACGTACTTGTACATGTACGTGTACAACTAGTGCATAGACGTACTTGTACACGTACGTGTACTAAGGTAGTACACCTAGATGTACAACTAGTGCGTACACGTACTTGTGCACGTACGTGTACTACCTTAGTACACGTATGTGTACTACCAGTGTCTACACGTATGTGTACGTGTACGCACTAGTTGTACACGTACGTGTAGGCACACGTACGCATACAACTAGTGCATACACATACTTGTACACGTACGTGTAGGCACTGGTAGTACACATACTACGTGTACTACCAGTGCCTACACGTACGTGTACAAGTACGTGTACGCACTAGTTGTACACGTACGTGTAGGCACTGGTAGTACACGTACGTGCATGCAGGCACATCAGTGTTCTTTTCACAAAATGGCCAATTGGCACATGCCAAACATGTAGATTGGTTAAAGTATTGTGAGTCCCAAGGTACCAACATTTGTTCGTTTTGTGTTCCCAGGGACTTACAGGTCTCTGAGTGTGGTGAAACCTTGAGTATTGAGGTGTGTTAGTTTACCTTGAGTGCACCACTCTTGTTTATTTCAGGGTAAACAAGAGGTGTCATGACTTCATTGTATTGCTGTGCTCACCGGTTCACAGACACTAGCTTCTCAGTGTATTGCTCATTCAAGTTGTGGCCTTTTGTGTATTGAGTTTCCTGGTGTCAAAGTGGCATGGTGGGTCTACCAACTGGGCAGTACAGGGCTTACATATATGCGGAGTAATCCAGCTGTTACTCATGATGCATTGCCTGATATGCACTGTGACCAATTGTTCTTGTGCTCATGTGTCAGATGTATACAGGTGACTGATGCTTTCTGGTTTCTTCTCCTTGCCCACAGCATCATCATCCACAAGCGAGGAAGACACCTGCATGGACCTTAAGGAGGGACCCAGCGACAGTGCCACCAGTGCTGTGGAGTCAGCAGGAGACAGTGGCACGGAGGGCGAGGGGAGTCAGTCGGGGGACCTGTCCGGAGGCGAGAGCATGTACGACACTGACGGGTCTCAGGCTGACATCCTTGAGGAGGCGGAGGATGCAACAACATCTGGCAGCATCCCACCATCTGTATCCGCCTCCTCCATTGCCATCTCCGCCCTCCCAGTTGCTCCCGTCCCTTCTGTCAGTGCAGGGTCCAACCGTGTCTCCTTCGGACCAGGCACCGCAGCCCCTGCCCCTGTCATCCCTGCTGCCCTCAGTGAAGAGTCTGTGGACACATTGCGGCAGTTGCAGGTTGGTCAGGCATCAATGCTGCATGTCCTCCATGAAAACACTAGACTGCTCACACAGTTGGTGTTGTTCGTGGAGGGCATGTCATCAACGATGACTGAGCAACGCAGGTTTCTGCGGTCCATGGACTCTTCACTGACGGAAGCAGTGTCTCTCCTGCGACGCTCCATCCCCCCCCACCCCGGACCCATCCACACTGCCCTCTCCCATGCCTGTCCAAGGCACACACAGACAGTCACAGGCACACACCCCAACAAACACATCCAGCACACCCCAACTAAGGCACAGCGCACACCTCCTGGCACGCACACTCAGGGGGATGTAGTCACACCCACAGGGTCTGGGGGCAACCGGCAGACACGCAGTCACAGTCAGAGTCCGCAGTCCTCACGACCCACTTCCTCCAAATCCAGTCCCCTTAGCTCCCCTGCCAAAATGTCACCCAAAGAGACCTACATGGCTAGTCTGTCCCTCGGCCCCACTGTGACACCACCCCGCAAGCGGTTGAGGAAGTCTCCGGCCAAAAGAGTTGAGTCCCCCCCCATGTCCACCACCTCCCCCAAGATCGCTGCACCCCATCCCTCGGACACACCCCCCTCCATTGGCCCTGGTGTTTCTTCCAGTGCAGGGGTTCCTCTGGACACCCTGACAGCAGTGTGCAGCGAGCTGCTCACCACCACCTTTGGCGCTGCCCCACCCCCTGTGGTGGATACATCCAGCCCAGCACCCACCACACCTACCCAACCCACTCCTGTCCCTGCGGTGCCTGGTACTCCCACTGATGAGTGACTTTGTGCAGGCAAGATAGGGGTGGACACTATCGCACACGTCCACCCTTGGACTCGAACTATGGACTGGCCATTGGCCTTTGTAAATAGTGTCTTCTTACAAAAATTTTTTGGTGTGCTGAATAAAGCCTTTTCATTTAGTTTCCACACTAATGCATTTCAGGTACTTGATGTTGGTGATGAGGCCCATGAAGTTGGTGTTCTGGTAATGTGCTAGGGTTCTGAAAAATGTTTTAGTATGATGGTCATGAGGTGGACCATGGTATCTGTGTGCCATCACAATGTCTGTGAAAATATTAATTGGTAGTGTGTGTTCCTTTGGATTGTGAGACATTGTCCCAAGGAGTGTTCCTTCCTCTGTGGCACCTGACATGTTCCCTGCAAACAGTTGCACAATTGTTGTGCTGACCTGTGTCAACATATCCTTTGTTGGTGATGGATACCTTCAACAATGGCCATGCATGCTCACCGATGTCTCCTGCTGAATTGTCTGTGCCATCCTTGCCAGTCACTGTACTTGTGTTTTGTGTATGTAGGAATGGCATCAGGGACCAATTGCCCCTTTTCAGCACTATGCATGTGTGTAATCACGGCCTAACACACAAATGGCACGTGTAATGCAGGGTATTTGGGCACCTGACAATTGTGGGCAGTGTATCTAGTCGCAGTGAACCCTATTCCTTACATGAGTGACAACATCTGGGTGGCTGGACCAGCACCTGGACATTCCTATCACTCCTGTGATATGCGTGACAGTGTGTGTTCCCTTTGGCTAACTTATTTTAATATGCATTTCCATGACTATACAGTCTGTTGGCATGAAATCAGGGTGTGCTTTGTGGGGCATCCGCCATGGGTGGGTATGCATGTGTTGTATGTCCTCACACTCACATGTGGTGTGTCATGCAGTTTGTGAATGACATCCATCCTCCTGGGAGTGGGGCACTGCTGGGAGTTCTCTGCACCCACCCCTCATATGTCTGGACACTGCTGGGAGTCCTCTGCACCCACCCCTCATATGTCTGGACACTGCTGGTAGTGATATGCACCCACCCCTAATATGTCTGTCCACTGCTGGGAGTCCTCTGCACCCACCCCTCATATGTCTGGACACTGCTGGTAGTGATATGCACCCACCCCTCATATGTCTGTCCACTGCTGGTAGTGATTTGCACCCACCCCTCATATGTCTGTCCACTGCTGGGAGTCCTCTGCACCCACCCCTCATATGTCTGGACACTGCTGGTAGTGATATGCACCCACCCCTCATATGTCTGTCCACTGCTGGTAATGATATGCACCCACCTCTCATATGTCTGTCCACTGCTAGGAGTCATCTGCACCCACCCCTCATATGTCTGTCCACTGCTGGGAGTCCTCTGCACCCACCCCTCATATGTCTGTCCACTGCTGGGAGTCCTCTGCACCCATCCCTCATATGTCTGGACACTGCTGGTAGTGATATGCACCCACCCGTCATATGTCTGTCCACTGCTGGGAGTCCTCTGCACCCACCCCTCATATGTCTGTCCACTTCTAGGAGTCCTCTACACCCACCCCCATATCTCTGTCCACTGCTGGGAGTCCTCTGCACCCACCCCTCATATGTCTGTCCACTGCTGGTAGTGATATGCACCCACCCCTCATATGTCTGTCCATTGCTGGGAGTCCTCTGCACCCACCCCCATATCTCTGTCCACTGCTGGGAGTCCTCTGCACCCACCCCTATATGTCTGGACACTGCTGGTAGTGATATGCACCCACCCCTCATATATCTATCCACTGCTGGGAGTCTTCTGCACCCACCCCATATGTATTTCCACTGCTGGGAGTCCTCTGCACCCACCCCCATATCTCTGTCCACTGCTGGTAGTGATATGCACCCACCCCTCATATGTCTGGACACTGCTGGTAGTCCTCTGCACCCACCCCACATATGCTTGTCCACTGCTGGAGTCCTCTGCACCCACACCTCATAGGTCTGTCCA
Organism: Triturus cristatus; assembly: GCF_964204655.1. Taxonomy (NCBI): domain Eukaryota; kingdom Metazoa; phylum Chordata; class Amphibia; order Caudata; family Salamandridae; genus Triturus; species Triturus cristatus. The sequence goes on along the minus strand of NC_140588.1, from coordinate 167,319,488 downwards.
CTGCTGGGAGTCCTCTGCACCCACCCCTCATATGTCTGGACACTGCTGGTAGTGATATGCACCCACCCTTCATATGTCTGTCCACTGCTGGGAGTCCTCTGCACCCACCCCTCATATGTCTGTCCACTGCTGGGAGTCTTCTGCACCCACCCCTCATATGTCTGGACACTGTTGGTAGTGATATGCACCCACCCCTCATATGTCTGTCCACTGGTGGTAGTCCTCTGCACCCACCCCTCATATGTCTGGACACTGCTGGTAGTGATATGCACCCACCCCTCATATGTCTGTCCACTGCTGGGAGTCCTCTGCACGCACCCCCATATGTCTGTCCACTGCTGGGAGTCCTCTGCACCCACCCCTCATGTATCTGGACACTGCTGGTAGTGATATGCACCCACCCCTCATATGTCTGTCCACTGCTGGTAGTGATATGCACCCACCCCTCATATGTCTGTCCACAGCTGCAAGTCCTCTGCACCTACACCTCATATGTCTGTCCACTGCTGGTAGTGATATGCACCCACCCCTCATATGTCTGTCCACTGCTGGGAGTCCTCCTCTGCACCCACCCCCATATGTCTGTCCACTGCTGGGAGTCCTCTGCACCCACCCCTCATATGTCTGTCCACTGCTGGTAGTGATATGCACCCACCCCTCATATGTCTGTCCACTGCTGGGAGTCCTCTGCACCCACCCCCATATGTCTGTCCACTGCTGGGAGTCCTCTGCACCCACCCCTCATATGTCTGGACACTGCTGGTAGTGATATGCACCCACCCCTCATATGTCTGTCCACTGCTGGTAGTGATATGCACCCACCGCTCATATGTCTGTCCACTGCTTGGAGTCCTCTGCACCCACCCCTCATATGTCTGTCCACTGCTGGGAGTCCTCTGCACCCACCCCCATATGTCTGTCCACTGCTGGAAGTCCTCTGCACCCACCCCTCATATGTCTGGACACTGCTGGTAGTGATATGCACCCACCCCTCATATGTCTGTCCACTGCTGGTAGTGATATGCACCCACCCCTCATATGTCTGTCCACTGCTGGGAGTCCTCTGCACCCACCCCTCATATGTCTGTCCACTGCCGGTAGTGATATGCACCCACCCCTCATATGTCTGTCCACTGCTGGGAGTCCTCTACACCCACCCCTCATATGTCTGTCCACTGCTGGTAGTGATATGCACCCACCCCTCATATGTCTGTCCACTGCTGGGAGGCCTCTGCACCCACCCACGCACCCCCGTGGAGCTGTACACTGCTGGCCAGGACCTACACACACAACAATATGAAGGTAACATGCTGGGCCAGTCCTCTATGCCCACATTCCTGGCGTGTGTGCGCCTCGTATCCAAATTTTCCTGCTGCCGTAACGGGGTACGTGTGGTACGGACCGTACCCACGCATGTATGCGTTGGTACAGTCCGTACCTGAGTACTCATGGGGCCGTAGGGGTACGCACCATACCACGCATGTATGCGTGGGTACGGTCCGTACTTGAGTACTCATGGGGCCGTAGGGGTACGCACCATACCCACGTATTCATGCTTGGGTACGGTCCGTACCACTGTTGTCATGGTGCCGTAGGGGTACGTGTGGTACGCACCGTACCCAAGCATTCAAGCGTGGGTACGGTCCGTACCACTGTTGTCATTGTGCCTAGGGGTACGTGTGGTACCCACCGTTCGCACGCATTCATGCGTGGGTACAGTCCGTACCACTGTTGTCATGGCGCTGTAGGGGTACGTGTGGTACGCACCGTACCCATGCGTTCATGCATGGGTACGGTCCGTACCACTATTGTCATGGCGCCGTAGGGTTACGTGTGGTACGCACCGTACCCACGCATTCATGCGTGGGTACGGTCCGTACCACTGTTGTCATGGCACCGTAGGGGTACGTGTGGTATGCACCGTACCCACGCATTCATGCGTGGGTACGGTCTGTACCACTGTTGTCATTGACATTGACATTTTGACATTTGTAAAGCGCGAAACGAAGGCCCGTGGGCATCTCGGCGCTAAGTAACTGCAATGTTTAGCCAGCAAGGGGACTGGGAGATCAATGATTAAAAAGCCAGGTTTTGAGGTTTTTTCGGAAAGACCAGAGGGACGGGCTGGTCTTGATGAAATGAGGCAGTGTGTTCCATAATTTTGGAGCAGCCTCAAGAAATCTTCTGTCACCCCAGTTGACAGATTTAGTTCGGGGGATCACCAGGTCCAGGGAGCTGGAAGAGCGCAGTGCTCTGGATGGACAGTAGGGGGTAAGGTTCTGAGTGAAGAACGCTGGGACAGCGTTGTGTAAAGCTTTGTATACCAGGCACAAGGTTTTGAACATAATCCTCTTCCTCACCGGAAGCCAATGAAGTTGTTTCATGGTGGGTAAAACCGGATGGAATTTGGGGATTCGCCCTAGGAGCCTGGCGGCCGCGTTCTGTATGGACTGCATTTTTGTTAACACTCTCTCCTGGGCCCCTAGAAACAAAGCGTTACAATAGTCTAGGGTGGAGAGCACCAGGGAGCTTACCAGCGTTTTCGCCATGTTTTCAGGTAAGAAGGGCAGAATTTTTTTGATGAGCCTAAGTTTATGAAAGGCTGAAGAGGATATCTGATTGGCGTGTGGTAGGAAGTTCAGACGGTTGTCAAACATGACTCCCAGGTTCCTCACTTTATCAACCGGGACTGGGGGCTGGCCCATAGATGACGGCCACCAACGGGGGGACCACTCCGGAGAGAGATTGCCGAAGATTACAACCTCCGATTTGTCGGAGTTTAGCTTCAGACAATTGTGTGACATCCAGTTCCCGATGGCCGACATGCCCTGGTTGAACATGTTGGCTTTCTGAAGGCCGTCGTTTTTGACGGCTAGGACCAGTTGAGTGTCATCAGCGTATGAAGTGAGGCTCATCCCATGTGCCATGATGACATTGGCAAGGTCCGACACATAAATGTTAAATAGTGTCGGACTAAGGGATGAGCCTTGGGGAACTCCACACGGTAGTGACAGGGGGGAGGATTCAAAAGGTCCCACAGTGACGACCTGGGTCCTGTTGGCCAGGAAGGAGGCAAGAAGATTTTTGGCGTTACCTTGGATGCCTATGCTCTCGACACGGTCGACCAAGGTGGTATGGTCGACCGTGTCAAAGGCCGCCGACAGGTCTAGTAATATCAGGACGGCGGTACCTCCCGCATCCCGGATAAATCTGATGTCGTCCGCCGCTTTGACCAAGGCCGTCTCGGTTCCGTGGAAGCGACGGAAGCCAAACTGTGATTCATCTAGGCATTTGTTATCCTCGATGAAGGAGGAGAGTTGGGCATTCATAATTTTTTCCACAATTTTTGCTAATAGTGGGAGACTGGCGATGGGGCGGTAGCTTTTGGGTTCTTCTTTATTAAGGGTAGATTTTTTGAGCAACGGTTTTATTAGGGTTTTCTTTAGGGTCTCGGGATAGATGCCGGTGCTAAACATGGAGTTGCAGATATTGGTTGTAGAGGGTAAGACTGCATCCATGATAGGTCTCAGGACCTTCAAGGGACAAGGGTCGAGGACCGATCCCGATTTGATGGTGGATATCGTTTTTAGCACCTGCGGACACGTGACCTCGCTGAACTGCGAGAGAATAGGTCCTTCAGGTTGAATAGATGGGCTGTGGAAGAGAGTGACGTTATTGGCGAAAACCCTGTAAATGTCATCAACTTTGCTGAAGAAGAACTTAGATAAAGCGTCGCAAAGGGTTTGGGACGGGGGAGGTGTGAGATCCACAGAGAAACCCGCCAATTGTTTGGTGGTCTCATATAGACATTTATTGGAGTTTTGTGCTGTTTCAATTTTATTACAATAATACTTTTTTTTTGCGTCCAAGATAAGATGTTTGTATTTTGCTACTGACTCTTTATATAAGAGTTTGGCTTCGGGTGTGTAGTCCTTCCGCCAGTGTCTCTCTCTATTTCGGCACTGTTGTTTTTGGGTACGCAGTTCCCCTGAGTACCACGGGGCCGAGGGGGTAGATCTATTGCGTGACCGTTGTTTAAGTGGGACCAGATCTTTTGCTGCTGAGCTCACCCAGTTGTAAAATTGGGACGTGGCGTTATTGGGGTCCGGAGATAACGTAGGGAGGGTATCATTAAGCAAGGTTTCCAGCCTGCGTACATCTAAGTCATCCCATGCCAGGTAGGGGAGACAGGAATTAGGGTGGGGCTTGTCGACCAGGGGGTCGCCCACTGGAAGTGAAGCCAGGATGAGATGGTGATCCGACCAAATTAGAGGGAGTATTTCTGTAAGTTTGAGGCCCGAGGCATTAGAAAAAATGCCGTCTAGTGTGTGCCCTCCTTCATGCGTAGGGGAATGAACCAAAGGGGATAGACCAAAAGTGGACATGTCAGCTAAAAACGTGGCTGTGTCAGGATTGTTGGGCACATCAAAATGGAAATTAAAATCACCTAGAATGGTGAAGGAGTTCTCCAGTGCGGATGTTTCCAGGAAGGATCTGTGAGCCCCCAGGAAGTCACACCTGGGTCCCGGTGGTCGATAAAGGAGGATCCCTTTGAAAGTATAGGAAGGGGTCAGTTTTATTGCGAATTCTAAGGCTTCGCAGGAAGTCTGGGGAATTAGCGTGTGCCTTACAATATAGGTGTCACGGGCAATGATAGCAATGCCGCCACCTTTTTTCTTGGTTTGCCTGTCCAGTCTATAAGTGGCAAACCCAGCAGGAACGGCTATGACAAGATCCGGATCAGATGCTTGGCCCATCCAAGTTTCCGTCATGAACGGGATATCTATTTTATGGTCCTGTATCAGTTCATGGATGTCCTGGCTGTGTTTGCCAAGCGAGCGGACGTTTGTGAGCGCAATGGTGTAAGATTTCGTCGGATGGTGCTTACCAATCTGAAAAGATTTGCGAATGGACGGTAAAATGGCGTGACAGCCAGGGCAGTATGCTGCAAGCTCTGTGGGCAGGGCATTAGGGTGGAATATGCAACATAAATGACTGGTCGGGGGGCGAAAAGACTGTAGCTGAGCGGCTGAGTAACAGATACGAGGGGTAGGATGGGACAGACCAGGGGGGGTGGCCCTGGGCCCGGGCCAGGCGCGGACGGGCGCAGACGGGCTTGCCTTTGGCGCGCCTTCCGCGCGCCGCCGGCGCGCCCGCTGCGCCCGCCCGCTGCGCGGTCGGGCGGCTCTGTTGTTAATATACATAGCGGGGCGGGCGGGAGGAGGGTGGGAGGGGCGCCGAGCAAACCGGGCAGCCTTCCCAACACAAGATGGCGCCCAAAGTCAAGCTGATAGCTCCCCAGCGCGTGAACAGCGTCGCTGAGGGAAGAAAATGAACCCGAGCCTCGGCGAATTAGTCTCGCCCTTATATAAAACAGAACCTGTTTAAAATATTTACAGAGGTTAAAAACGAATATGGTAATCAATCGTTTTTAAATCATCAAAAGTACACAGAGCAAACCTCCGGCTTCCGCCTCAGAGGGAAAACATTGTCAATTACTGGCTGAGCGAGGGCGCGCCTATTAAATACCCTGGGAGGGCGGGAGGGGCGCCGAGCAAACCGGGCAGCCTTCCCAACACAAGATGGCGCCCAAAGTCAAGCTGATAGCTCCCCAGCGCGTGAACAGCGTCGCTGAGGGAAGAAAATGAACCCGAGCCTCGGCGAATTAGTCTCGCCTGGGTGGGGGGGCGGGAATATAAAACAGAACCTGTTTAAAATATTTACAGAGGTTAAAAACGAATATAGTAATCAATCGTTTTTAAATCATCAAAAGTACACAGAGCAAACCTCCGGCTTCCGCCTCAGAGGGAAAACATTGGTACGCACCGTACATGTCCACTTCCTTGTTGCGGGACACAGGGGTTCCTTGCCACGCCCCCCCAAGTGACCAGACCCTGGTGGTAATGTATGGCCTCCATATTATAGGTTTGTGTGTGCGTATGGGGTATGTTTCCTGGCCCTCACTCCCCCCGGCCCCTGGGTGTTGTTCTCACCTTCTGCGGCGTGTGTGTCGGGTGCGGTGCACCAGGTCGTAGCCAAGAAGACCGGGATGACACGTACGATGGGGTTCAAGGCTGTACGTCGCCTACCGGGGCTCCGTGGCGTAGGGTTCTGCTTTTCCGGCAGTTTTTCGCTCCCGTAGTCACAGCGAGGTACGTAGTGACGTCGGTACGAATCGTACTTGCTGTGCCGGAAAACGCTGCTGAAATACGTACGGACGTCGCGTACAAGCAGTCCCGGATCGGAATCATGGGTATTTTTTTGCTGTATGGTCTTTTGTACGATTCGTACAGAAAAAGGCTTTCTGTACGAATCGTACTTCCTAGGTTGTAGAATGAGTTTACCTGGTACGAGTCGTACGGAGAAAAAGCTCCGTACGACTATTCGTACAGCCTTTTTCCATGATTGGAATCGGCCCCATAATGTTAAAATAAATTAAACATATACATATATAAAATAATATGTATACTTACTCCACAGAGTGCAACAGTAGGGAAAATGTTGGATAGCGTAGGGGTAAAAATTACTATTCCAACTACGGAGAGTGCAACAGTAGGGAAAGTGTTGGATAGCGTAGGGGTAAAAATTACTATTCCCAATCCAGTGAGTGCAACAGTAGGGAAAGTGTTGGATAGCGTAGAGGTAAAAATTACTATTCCCACTCCAGAGAGTGCAACAGTAGGGAAAGTGTTTGATAGAGTGAGTGCAACAGTAGGGAAAGTGTTGGATAGCGTAGAGGTAAAAATTACTATTCCCACTCCAGAGAGTGCAACAGTAGGGAAAGTGTTGAATAGAGTGAGTGCAACAGTAGGGAAAGTGTTGGATAGCGTAGGGGTAAAAATTACTATTCCCACTCCAGAGAGTGGAACAGTAGGGAAAGTGTAGGATAGTGTAGGGGTAAAAAATACTATTCCCACTATAGTGAGTGCAACAGTAGGGAAAGTGTTGGATAGCGTAGGGGTAAAAATTACTATTCTCACTCCAGTGAGTGCAACAGTAGGGAAAGTGTTGGATAGCGTAGGGGTAAAAAGACTATTCCCACTCCAAAGAGTGCAACAGTAGGGAAAGCGTTGTATAGCGTAGGGGTTAAAAATACCATACTTATAAATTAAATAATTTTTTGTAAATAAATACGGATTTATTAATAAATTAACAATACATTAATTAAAAATACCAATAAATTTAAATTAATAATTAATTTAATAACATTAAATTACTTCCCACCCTATTCCCCAATAAACACACCACCCACTCCCATTAAATTTCACACAATTAATTGAATTATCAATTAATAAAAATGAATTACCATGTAATAAGTAATTAACAATAAATTAATTATCAATACCAATAAATAATTATTAAAACGTAATTTCCAATTCATAATTAATTAACAATAAATTCATTATCAATACCAATAAATAATTCATAAAAATGTATTACCAATTAAAAATTAATTAACAACAAATTAATTATCAATACCCCAAAATAAAAATTTATAATTACTTAATTACACTTAAATTACTTCCCACCCTATTCCCATATCAACCCACAACCCGCTACAGAACTAAAATGCAAAATGTGATTAAAAATAATTAATAATTCCTATTTTTTTAATTTAATTTACTATAATTAAATTACTTCCTACCCTATTCCCTATAAACTCACAACCCGCTACGGTACTAAAACGCATAATTTACTTTAAAAAAATTACTAACTTATATAAATGTTATACATATATTTAAAAAACAGTACCATACTCAGCAAAAAATATAGAACACATACATATAAAATACATTCTAAAATACATAACACTAATATAAACATCAATATTATTAACATCGATATTTTTGCTATTGATATTACTAACTTCGATATTAACAAAAACAATATTTCTTACCTTCAGGTTGATATTCTGGTCATCGATATTCTTGATGTCGATATTCTGTCCCTACGATATTTAAAACTCGATATTAATGTAGGTCGATATTAAAAACTCGATATTATGCCTGTGCACCATCTCAGGGTCTTTTTTTTGGGATACAAGTTGTCAAATGAAGGCAAAAGTCTTGCACCACATTTCCTAGAGAAATGTACACTCCTACAACCACCAAACACCATAAAAAGCTACAATTACTTTTAGGCTTTCATAACTGTGGTAGAACATACATACCAAATTATACACCATGGGTAAAACCGTTTTAGTTTCATTGTATTTTTCAAAAAAGTATTTTATTTTTGTCAGCATAAAACAGTCTAAAGCTAAATGGTACAGTAGTATAATGCATATCAATCCATGGATGGTCCAATTAGTAAAATATAGTCAAACGGCCAAGTATATATTGCTCAACAGGGGAAGGGGTAGGTAGAGTTAGAGAAAGAGAGAAAGTGGAAGAGGGTGATATGGTGGGTACGTCCCCAGACTAATGTGTAAGTACCCAGACTTATAGGTGGGCTAGTTCAAAAGGTATATGTGTTTAAGGGGGATTGACTTTTTGGTCATATTGGTCCAGCTGACACCACATTCGGTGGGAGGAGCCACTTTTGAACTTGGTGTTGTGTAAATTGTTGTCAGAGCTTCTTATAAAGCAGACCCATGCCCACCAGGTGAGGTAAGAAATATTATTATAGTTATTCCAATTAGATAAGATAGTTTTTATACCTACAGTTAGCAGGAGGTCAAACAGAATTCTTCCCAAATGAGGTAGGGATTTAAAAATGTGTTTATCAGTGTCTGCATAAGTACCTAGTGAGGCTAAAGTATGAGTTAGGGAGAGCTTGACGTTACTACAGAAATGCTATTGATGGCCTGGTCTCTAAAACAGACAAAACAATATGTCCTCATTTGCGACATTTTTCAGCAAATTAAAAGTTCCACTGCAGCTCAACCACTGCAGACAAATCATAGGGGTCTATTACGATGGTGGGCAGACCAAGTCTGCCGGCCACTGTAACGGCAAATGGGACCGCCCGCCATATGTGCAGCAGTCGCACGATTCAAATTAGGATGCGCCCGCCACACTGGCGGGCGCATCCCGCATTTGTTACGTTGCGGCGGGTGGTGCTGTCAGCAGCACCCGCCGCAATGTAAAAAAGGCATGTTGTGCATTTGCATGCACAACGTGGCAGGCACTGTGTGGTGCCTGCCACCTTGTGTATTCAAATGCAGGGGGGTACCACAGGTACCCACCATATGCACCCCCCAACATCCTAGGGGCCCGCAACATGCCCCCCAAAGTGATATACAACTGGCTTTCCATGGCGGGATCTCCGCCATGGAAAGCCCTGCACCGCTGCACATCATGATATGGATGGTGGTGTCTTGCAGACACCGACACCATATCTCAGCCCTTTTCTGCCTGGTTGCCTGTCCGACTGGCGGAAAACCGGTGGACGGTCTTTCTGTCCAACCAGCGGAAAAACGGAGGACAGTCTTTCCATCCACCGGCGTCCCTACCGCCATCGTGATTTGGCGGGGGTAAATACTAGGTGGGCGGTGGGAATTGGCGGGCGGATCGCCACCGCCATACAGGCGGTGGCGATCCGCCCGCCAACCTAATCGACCCCTCAGTTTCAAACAAACCTCTAAATTGTGTCTAGCTTGACCACTGTGGATCTCTAAATTTACATGGTTCATTTACATTTATTCTATTGGCAGTGGATTCCTGTTCTAGATTTCTATGGGTGTGGCCACAACAATTGGCTGATGCTCCAATGGTATAAAAGATTTGCAAGTCATTCCAAGACATATGCAGTAGCTGAATTCCACTCAGACCAGGGACCAGTGTTTGTCTCTTGGGCTTACCAGTATACCATGTGAGCCCTGGGTGTGGCTGTGCATTATCCCCCCCCCCACATCATCATGAAGGATATTCAATAGTGGAAAGAAAAAAATGTGATCCATATCAGTCTTTAACAGCTGGAGTATTAGGTTCAGGTCGTAGTTGGGTCCATCATTTGTATGGCGTCCAGAGAGGTATAAATAATGTGCCTAGAAAATCCTTGGGTGGCCAGACCCCTTACGAGGTCCTCTTTGGCATCCAGATGCATTTTCCAGACCTTGATTATATTAGCACAGTGGTCCCAGATAGGACTTTTGACATCAATGAACGTTTCGCTGTTTTACATGAACTACAAGACTTTTGAGAAGAATGCTCAAGGAACTGTGCTATTAAGTTGTTGTCAGAAAGACTCAGAGCACAGGTTGGAGGCTTTCTGACTGACATCCCTGGCTTGACTTCCGACCGCCTGATTACAATGTAGGCGGTCAGAAGTCAAACAGGCCGGTCTTCCGGCTGCCTTCCAATGAGTCGTAACCGCAACGTAATCCCTTTTGGCCGGCGTTTCCACCGTCGAGATTACAATGTTGGTTTCACACAGCCTTTCTATGCCACCCTTTCTGACATGGAAAAGCTGTCGGAAAGCGACTTTGGGGGCCACAAGCAGAGGCCCCTTGACTCCACGACCTACAGTTGTGGGCCATCCCCCTGAAAATCCCTACACTGTGTGGCAGGCACCGTGAGGTGCCTGCTACAGGGTGCATGGATTTACACACACTCTAATTTCTCTATGGGAGATTGTGCTGTGGCCAGTTTCTGACTTCAGCACAAGCTCCTACAGGGAAATGGGAGTGTGCGATGTAACAATGCAGTTGAGACCGGAGGTCGGCCGGTCTCGATCCCGTGGCGATGTTGGTAGGAGGCAACTCCGACTGACATCGTAATCAGGCCCTAAATGTTCTGTCACTGAAGAAGTGAATGATCCACCAGCAATTCCTGCCTATATCCCTCAACTTGGGTTTCTAGTTCGAGAGATTACTGAAAAGAACGAGTTTGGCCCATCATACAGAGAACCCGTGCCAGTACTTGGTAGTGCAGGTACCAGAATTGTGATTTTGCTATGGCTTGCTGGTTGTGGAAACAAACAGTTTCTGTCAATTGACCTTATCAAAGCACACAATGTGACCAGTCCTACGCAGTAGACCATGAGGACTTCTGAGTAGCTAGGTGTCTCCACTACTATAGAGGAAATACCTCCCTGTACAAACATTAAATATGAAGCTCCACTACTTTCTTTTACTACTGCTAATACCGAAAACACACCATATGTGAATTCACAGTCTTTGACTGCTGTTCCTAACAACAGAGTTGTTTAGTGTTTATCAACTTTGGAGGTACCTACCAGTTCTACTTGACACCATGAGGTTCCTGTTTTTGCACAGACTGCCTCTGGCTGTTTTGCTGATATTGATGACTTTTCCTTGGATTTGTCACATACTGTACTACATGGGATACGTGCACTTGTTTTCTACCTTAAACAGACTTATCTGATTCTACCATGGTCCTAAATGTGGATTTCCATTTCACTGCTTTCCTTATTCGTTTGGACTAGATTTGTCATAGTTTTCTTTTTGCTCCTAAACGGACATTATCTCCCAGAATGCTCTGCTGTTGAACTGGTAGCTGAGGAACTGAAGCCTAATTCTTCTTCATATAAATTGCAAAGAGACCTGTCCCTTATGAACATTTCTGCATTTCCTGTGCCGGATGGAATTGTTTGGGATAAAGTCCCATTTCCTATCTTTGGTTCTACAGAAAGATTACAATTTCCTTATGTATTTAAAGTCTCAATGGATTACATAATCACTCCTGGGATCTCACCACTGTCAATAGCATGCTTTCTGAATAAGACTATTAAACAATATTCAAAACGGAGGACTTGTATTTAAATTCTGCTAATTATGGTGAAATGCTTTGCTATCATCATTATGCACACCATTATTTACACAGAGCTAGTACTCCATGTGCAGTTTTCAATTACACACAATAGAATATTGCCCTACAGCACCAGTGGGTAGTTCAAAAACATACCTGTAAAAGGTTGAATATTTTTCTGGTATCAACCTTTAGACCCATTTTCCTTTTAATATAAACCTACCCATTCCTCAGCGAACAAAAATATGGTGAGCCAAACAAAATTAATCTATTCAGAGTCATTTATTTTCAAGCTGTCCATAAAAGGCTATGAAATTTGGAAAGACAACATTGAGTTAAAATCAATTTGAGGAATATGAAATTGACAAGTCAGGGTAATGAAGCTTTGTTTAGAGCTTGTCTAATCCCTAGACAAATGATTTGTCTGAACAAAGACAGTGCAGCAAACCATCTGCCTGAGTTTGGCTAAAAGTAAAGTTATTAAAAGACCTAACATTCCCTCTTTTGCACATTTTGACTATAGGCAACACTTTGCAAATTTCATGGAAGAGCAGCTCCACAACATGATACAGAATGGTTCATGTAATTCTTCACTTTCAGGCTCAGATGGGTGGTCAATGTAAAAGTAGACACTAATGTTAGTCATGCGCATTTTTTAAGAACCAAAATGGGTATTAAAGCAAGAAGACCAGACCCCCATTCATGCATACACAACACTCAGGAGTGTTTACTACCTATAGTGTAGGAACGTTATGTCTGCAATGGTTACAACATTCAACTTTATCTGCAGTTTAAGAACTCTTATCTCTTGTTTCTGAATACATGGATTTACAAGATTTCTTGCTAGGCCCTAGATCATCACATTCTAAACGTTTTCTATACGCAATATACAGTGAGATTTGGAAAGCTTCCCTGCAGGAAGCTGCTGAAATTTGGAGAGAAATTGCCTGGGCTGATTTGGAAAAAGCTTTAGATGTTGTAGATAATGGCATAACCACATTGTCAACTCACATTTATTCAGTGAACAATTTTGTATCATCTGCATTCGATATAATAGAGAATAGCATGTTCCTTCTCTAGCATGAATAATTTCAGCTGAGATCGATAATGCAATTGAGTAGGACATTACATGTTTTAAAATCAAATTGTGTGCCATGGAAATACCTTAATGCAACTGATTTAGTTTTGCCTTATAATTTAACACGCACATAAAAAATAGCAAAAAAAGATGCAACTTACACAATGTCAAATATTCAGCATTTGGAAAAATTGCCCTTCACGGTTGCTGAAACACCAATCTTTCACTTTACATCTTGTTTTAAACATTTTGAAGAAGGCAGATGTGAGGCGTTAGGGGAGAGATTCTTTCCGGAAACCTAGGTTTTACCTTTCAATTGCGGGTGTCTGAGTGTGTCATGTGGCTGATGGGTACATTTTCGACATTACTAAGTAAGCATGAGCCCTGCAGCCATGATGCAGCTTTTGCGCATGTTACTACAAAGCTTTATTTTTGCAAGACTCTGTTTATGCCGTTCACATGAGAACTGTCTGCAGTGTTCGTTCTCTGCCTGTTCCTGGAGTTTAGTCTGAACATTGTGAGCAAGGTCGATAAACAATGCCCCTTGTTATTCTGTTCTGGGCAGGCCCTAGCACCTAGACAAAACACACTAATGCAGCTGCTGCTGGAAGCTCGTACTTTGATATTACGGGGATATATGTTTAGGTAACACACACTTGGAGAGGGCTCTTCCTAGGAAGAAGAGCAACACACGCCTACAATGTAGAAATACCATCTATGGTCTAAGGTATGGGGTCTGCTGACAAAGCCCGGAGATCTATTATATAATAATACTTCTTCTAAACAAAGGGTAGTGAGGTTAGGCACTAAAGTCCTCTCTCCATTGTCTTTATATGACGACATCTCCCTTTATGATTTGTGTCCTAGCTGCAATGCTAACCCTATTTCTGTTATGCATTTTTCTGCTTGTTATGGCACGTATACTGCATGTTAGAGCACGATAGTTAAGATAAACATTTCAAACTATATTCGTATCTCGATCAGATCTTTTTGTGGGCAGGCACGAGAGAGTGAGCGAAAGGGTGTGTCTTGTTACCGCGATTCCTGAGAGATACGGGAGTGTTGTGTTCTGGGATGTCTAAACATTTGCTTCTCCGTGAGTGTGTAGGAGGGCGAATGAGACACTGTAGCTAGTTGGTCTGGGGCTCGTGGGAACTAAGGCAGTAGGATGGCACAGCCCCTATATGCCGAGGTCCCATAATCATGAGCATAGTTCTGTGTATGTGCAGAATCCCTGCAACAAGTGGAGAAACTGAAGGTTTTCTCAGTGGAGACAAATGTGAAACTTCATTTGACCATTCATAAGTTTGTAAAGAGGTGACGCTTCATAGCACGTGCAATGTGTCCGTGACCAATTTGGAAAGTTATCTGAAGGGTTTCCCTACTGCCTTGATTTGGCCAATATTCAGATTGCTTTCAAATGGAAGGTAATTGATTCTGAACTGACGGTTTCCAGGGCCATGACCTGTTGTAATAATGTGCTTTTCCCACCTGCACACACAGGGGTCTATTTACTAAAATCCATTTTGGTGATGTTTTGCACCACAAATAATAACGCTGCATTAGTGCCGGTTTACAACGTCAGCCCAGCATCATATTTATGAAGCAAACGTATGCGATGGTACACCGGCAGAATAATTGTGTCGCAACACAAAACAACATAGCCTCACGTAATTGGTAAATAAATTATGCTAGGAAGCAAAAATGTGTACACAGACACCACAAAGCTCATTTACCAATGCAAAACGGAACCCAGAGGAAAAAAACAAGATCCACCAAGAAACAATGAAGAAATGGCAGAATCAGTAGCAGAATTAACTCAAGTGGCCTCACATGAAGGGGGACTGAAAGGAAAATTCCAATTTACTTCAGAAGGGGTAGACACGTTAATAGCAGAGGTGACAATGTATTCGTACAATCTTTTTGTCACTTTCAAACTACCCCTAGCCCAAACATCTGCATTATGGAGAGAGATACCCTCAAAAAATCAATGCAGTAGCCCCAACAGTGAGAACAGTTGAATAAGTCCTAAAAGGTGACTCGACTGCAAGAGTAAAGAAAGAAAAATTGGCACATAACCCTCATTGTGCAATGGCAACAGGGGGGTTCCAGATTGTCCTGTCCCACTAACAGCGATGGAGGAGCAAGTTACATCAGTAATTGGACCTGAACTGCTTGAAGTACTTGAAGGGCTAGATACAGTTATGATTGTGGACAATTCAACTGCTAGTAAGTGTATCTGCATCATTTATATGTTCTCACAGATTAGTAAATCAATTAAAAAGTCACAAAGTCATTTGTAATGAGAACAGTAATTTCACATCAGAACTCCAATATCAATGTTACACTGATGAATAAGGTCATATACCCATAGATCTGTATAAATTGCAACTACAGGTGAAATTACAAACCCCAAACATTCACCATATTTGCATAACCTATGCAATGTGCCATTTTAGGATAGGCTATAAAATCTTTCTTAGTAACCCTGGGCAGAGTTCTCTGAGTTAAGTAGAAAAAACCTCTGCCGCGCTACGCAGACCTCTCCAAGCGGCGGAAAATGCCACTCGCGGTGATTTGCGTTGCCGAATGCTTGTCCGCACTGTGCAATCAACGCGAACAGCACCATGCACAGCGCAAGCAGGCGCTGCTTTCCTTTCTGCTGCTCCAGTAGATTTTCACTCAAGCTGCAGCTTTCTCAACGCGAATGGACAGTTTCTCAATGTGAGCGGTTGCGAGCATACGCGACCGCTTATAATGAGAAATTTGACACCCGCATTGAGAAATCTCGCCGCGGGGTAGATTTTCCATGCTCACACTCGACAACTTGATGTTGAAGATCGCGAAGGAGGAAAATTCGCGCCGGGAGGTGGATTTTCCACGATTGTGCTCGCCAACATGACCTTGACGAATGTGAACGAGGAAAAAAGTCCGCTCCCCAAACCGAAGCAGAGTTTTT
Organism: Triturus cristatus; assembly: GCF_964204655.1. NCBI lineage: Eukaryota > Metazoa > Chordata > Amphibia > Caudata > Salamandridae > Triturus > Triturus cristatus. The sequence continues at coordinate 167,303,740 of NC_140588.1, read as the reverse complement.
GGGAACTCTGCGGGATCCGCGTAATGCGGAGTGTGGAAAACTCCGCATGCTCCGTGAGCGGAGATGAGTTCATGCCCAGGGTTAGTTCTTAATAGTTGTTGAACTAAATATCTACATGCTTTATCCATGACAGAGAATGTGATATAGGTGAGCCTAAACATGTGAAGGTACCAACTTCCTCTTACACCTAAAGTATTTCCACAATATCAAATTATTACCTACTACTCACATTTTGTCAGAAAGACCTTGCTTGTGTGCCCAGTACTTGCACATCATGCATTTGTTCATACTTACCAACAACATAAAGACTAAATTAACATATGTGGGAGGCTGGCCTGGTATATGCTGTCCACTAATAAAAGTGGGCACCCTGCACCAGTCCAGACATCCCTCATAGTGTTTTTAGAGGTCTCAGACAACCTTAGAAAGCTATCCAAGTGGTAGCTGTGGAGAGCAGCCTTCAAGCTAAGTATTGATGGAGTGTAAAGCGGCTTGCATTACCAGAATGCAATCTTATTTATAGATTAAATGAAAGAGCACCACACAAGGTATTTATAAAAATATGCATTTATTATAGAATACTATCTAGAACGTTTCAGTATCTCCTACATCGAGATAGATACAAAGCACACAATACTTCAGCAAAGAACTGACAGTAAACAGCCCTAATACACAGTGGGCCCCAGGGGGAGGACCAAACCATATACTATGAAAGTGGCATAAGAACCACGACTCGAGTAAGGATGATGTCAAGAAGATGTAGAATCACTGGGACCCAAAGGAACCACCCAAGGTGAGTAGATAGGGACCCCACGGAGGACAGGTGCAGTGTGGGAACACAACCACGTGCTCTATACAGCTCTATGAGAAAGTCACAGTTTGAGTTTTAGGGATTAAGGACCCTTCCCAGTGGACAATGAAGAAACCCCATGGTAGACAGAAGTTTGGAGAGCCACCCCACTCATGGATACCGAAGTACCCAAGTTACCTAACCCAGGGAAACCGGGTCCATAGGTCTGAAGTGGCATTGTTAACTGCCGTTGAACCCAATGGACGACTTCGAAGAAGAGCCACTGCTAGAAGGGTCAAGAATGTCCATTGGAATCCAAATGTGAATTCTTGTCGATGAGTACCTGAAAGCAGAGGGGGCAAAGTCTGGGTCACTGCAGGGTGACCAGGGGCTCGGTAGACGAATGCCCACTGATATCGGGTGCTTCAGGATTGCACATGCAAAAGTACGCTGTACACAGGGGTTTGGGTATTGCAGCCCCCACAAGGCCTTCTGACCTCAAACTGGGTGAGAGGGTAACTTGGGCCCCGAGGGACGTAGGAACCCACCTCCTGTGTTGCTGAGCCTTTCAGAGTCCGTAGGAGGTTGGGATTAGCAGACCGGTCAGCAGTGTTGTGGTGCCTCCGGATGCAGGGGAGGGACTCCTTCACTCCAAGGGAGATTATCTTCAGTTGTCTTTGATGCTCCACAGGTCCTGCATGAATCCTGTATGATGCACAGGCACAAACGAGGCAGCAGACTGAGAGGGAGATGAAGTCAGGCCCAAACGAAGTCCAGAGTGCCCAGACGGTCGAAGTGCAGTGGATTCAGGTTAGAATCTTGTCCACAAGGAATCTAAGGTCCTACAGCCAAGTAAGCCCTCAAGTACCCACAGGAGAGGGTTGGAAAGATTCAATGGACCCTACCAGCGGAGCGTCTGGACAGGAAGGAGGTTACTCCCATGTTCTTTGTCCAGTTTCGCACCACAGCGGGAGCCAACAGCTCCCAGGACTGGTTTGAACTGACTGACTATGCACACGTTACCAAATGTGCCCCTCACGCAGACTGTCTGTCTATGGCAAGCGCACCCCCCCAGCCCTAATACACTAAATCCTGTCTGGGAGGTGGTCATACCTCCCTGTGACAGGATGCCTATTGTTCTGCCTTCCCCTGCTCAAGCTTGGCTCATCAGCAGGAGGGCATAAATGTGTCTCTGGTCGGCAGCAACCATTTTGTGCTGTCCGGAGTTGGAAGGCTAATACTGGGAACACCAGGGACCCCACGAAGCTCGCTTCTGAGGGGTAGCATCATATCTCCCACACCGGTTACCAGTGTGGGGGTATGATTCCAACATGTTTGAAACCAAACATGATAAGGTTTGTTTCAGCCGCTTTAGAGTTGGTCATCACACGGTCACGTAATGCTCCTCTATATGTAGTATATGGCTGCTTCACTGACAACCTGGCAGAATGGACTCTGTAAGCTGCAGGGGTGCCCTGCTCATGCAAGGGTACCCTCTCCCTTAGAACCAAACACTCTGCCTTCAGGATTGTAAAGGCCTGCTATAGGGGTGACATATAGGTTTTAAATGCAGTGACCCTTAGATATAGTAAACCTATATCTTAAGTAAGTGGTGCATGCACCAACTAACACAGGCTGCAACGGCAGGCTTGTAGTTCCATTTTGCATGGCCTCTCATGGGTGGCATAATACATGCTTCAGCCTATGGGAGGCCTCTGTGGTACCTATGCCCTGGGTACATGTGCACCATATACTAGGGACTGACAAGGGTACCCCAGTATCCAATCTGGAGTGTATCTAAGTACATACCATAACCGTTTAGGGAGAAAGCAGATGGGTTGGGGTCCTGATTAGTAGGATCCCAGTCAGACTAGCCAAAAACAGTGTTACATCAAGCAAAAAGTGGGGGTAACCATAAGAAGCAGATCCTACTTTCCTACAACATAGATATATACAAATATGCATCTTGTCTGCTTATGGGTTGGGGTTCTGATTATCAGGATCCCAGTCAGACTAGCCAAAAACAGTGTTACATCAATCAAAATGTGGGGGTAAGCAAAAGAAGCAGATCCTACTTTCCTACGACAAGGATATATACAAATATGCATATTGTCTGCTCAGTGTACCAGGCCTTCAAGCCATCTTTGTATTGAGTGCTTTAGAGGCCTCAGTAGTGAACATAGTGATGGAACAAAGTGACCTGCACATCCATGTGTACAACATGGTATGACTTGCTTTTTACCCAACATGCATGTTTACTGTACTTGTAAGTTCCAGTAAAATGGCACAACCGGTGCCCAGCCCCTGCAAATCAATTGCAACTAGCGGGCCAACTGTACTTATTGTGCCGCCCACATAAGTAGCACATTAAACACGTCTCAGCCATGTCATTGCAGCCTGTGTGTGGAGTTCCAAAATGCCAACCTAAGCTTGCAAATGAAACAATTTGATATGCACAAACATGTCTCACACTTTATCAATGTCAGAAATGTTGTGCGCATACATTAAATTTTGCCTACAAGTGAAGGCTGAATTCTCTGTGCCAACCGACAGAAGGGTTGAGAGCAGGCAAATCTAGGGTTGGCCTGTGCCTCACCCTGACAATGATTGTGGCTGATGCTTGACCAGAGCTCACACTCCAGTCAACCAACAACCAATATTTCTCACAGGGTCTTCACATTATTAGCAAATAATAGAGACAGAATTTGTGCAACATGTAAGCAAACTATGTTACACTGAATGGTAAATATGCGCAACTTTCTGCTCCATAAATGTCTGCTTTGCTGTGACGTTGCATTGGACATGTATCCTTGATATTTGAAACATCACATACTTTTACTCATGCTGAAGGTGTACCAATGTAACAGGAACATAATCATGTTTCATCTCCTTCTTTGTGTAGCAATTCCTACTGTGCCTGATCAACCACCTAATGAGGACCATGCTAATGAGGATTTGTGTGCCGATATGACTCCTCTAGATGACGATACCATAATCATCATATTAAATGATTTAGAAACACCATCACAGCAGACTGTTGGTAAAAGTGACAATTTTGGAATCACACATGATAAAACGCAACCCAGTTCTCAAAGGACAAGAAAAACATGCCGACAGAGATATAGCTAAACATTAGAAGAAGATGAATTTGAAGAAAAAATACACAGATCACAGTATCAAACACGTGAATCAGTAGAGGAAGGATTCCCAAACTTGCATGATGATCTCAGGACATGATAGAATGTCAAAATCCAAGCAAGTCAGAGCACGCATGACAAAATAGAAGGTCAGTATTCCTTCTTTAGTGGTATGGACAAATTTCTCATCGATATACATGAAGACTTATGTCAATTAATACAAATGTGGATGTCAACAATCAAAAAATAATGCAAGATCAAATTTCATCTTTCTCAAACAGCAATGATGTATTGAAGCTGACTTCACAATCTAACCACATGATATCTAACTAGTAGATTCAGTAAATGTCCTGAGAGAAGATGTGAAAACAATCATAGTTTTAAATATAAATATGCTAGAAATTCATCTAGGCATAGCTTCTGCACTTAATAGAAATTGCTGCAGCCCAAGAAGCTAGGTTACTGATTCATTATGTGGCATCAGCTTCTCAGACAACACCTATACCCAACCAACAAATATTGATTGCTCAAAACAATCCCATGCTGCTTCATCAGAAGATGAAGATTATATCTGTTGAAAAAGCATAGGTAGGTAAACAGTTACAGTTTTGATGATTAAGTTGATCAACTTGGTTGTAGAGATAGTGTTTGGCCAAATGTTTTGCTTAAGATGAATCTGTATGTAATTGTACACTTCTAGGCCAGATCACTAGGCCAAAACTGAAAGTCATTAATGATATAGTTAATCCCCCTCCACCTCCCTTTTACTCACCCAAACCTCCTCCTACTCCTATGAGCTTAGCAAAAAAATCAAAATCCGTTCCTCTTCTATCCCTCCACTATACTTTTCAATCCAAATAAAAGACTAACATGTCCACCACTCAAATTAATTTCATATTTCACCATACAAATTAACCAATAATCCTTTATGGGTTCCAGAGTAGCATGCTACCCGCCGAAAAAGCACTTCAACACCCCATCAGGGGTAACAAGCGATACATAAATGCAAACCATTTTTCCTCTTCTATCCCTCCACTATCCTTCTCAATCCAAACAAACTGAATAACATATCCACCACTCAAATTACTTTCGTATTTCACTATACTAATTCACCACTAGTCCTTTATGGGCTCCGGAGTAGCGTACTACTCACCAAAAAAGTGCTTCAACATCCCACAAGGGGTAACAAGCGCTAAATAAATGCAAACCTTTTTTTCTCTTCTATCCCTCCACTATCCTTCTCAATCCAAATAACTGACTAACATATCCACCACTCAAATTGCTTTCAAATTTCACTATAATAATTCACCAATAATCCTTTATGGATTCCGGAGTAGCACACTACTTGCCAAAAAAGTGCTTCAACACCCCATCAAGGGTAGTAAGCGCTCTATAAATGCAAACCTTTTTTCCCTCTTCTATCCCTCCACTATTGTTCTTATTCAAATAACTGACTTACATATCCACCACTCAAAGGACATTCATATTTTACTATACTAATCCACCACTAATTCTTTATGGGTTCCGGAGTAGCGTCCTACTCACCAAAAAAGAGCTTCAACACCCCATCAAGGCTAGAAAGCGCTATATGAATGCAAACCTTTTTCTACCTTCTATCCCCCCACTAACGTTCTCAATCCAAATAACTAACTAACTTAACCACCACTCAAATCACTTTTATTTTTCACTATACTACTTCACCACTGATCCTTTATGGATTTCAGAGTAGCAAGCTACCCGCCGAAAAAGCACTTCAACACTCCATCAGTGGTAACAAGCGCTATCTAAATGCAGTTACAATACAATAGTGCTGCAGGTTGTCTGTTCAAATCATACCAGATTGACACTATATATTCATTTGTTAACTAACTTTGTTCAGTCCAAAGTACCTAAATATTGTCTCTGATTTAGCTATATACTTGATTTGGACCCATATGATTTAAAAGTTCATGGTATTTGTGTGTTACAATAAATTTAGAACCCTAACACAATTGTCTTGTCATGGTACATTTATACCAAGTTGCAGGTAAAGATTTGTGGTTATTGTCCAATGTCACTGGCTGTTACCATCAGGTATCCGCTAACACTTGCAGCCTTTAGAGAGAGAGAGAGCGAGAGAGAGAGCGAGAGAGAGAGAGAGAGAGATATAGCTGATTGGAATCACTTAGTGCCAAGGGTGGTGAATGGGCATCAATTGCATACACCCAAGCTATGTGATGCACAACGCCTATCTCGGATGCATCTTCAAAAGCCTTGGTTAAAGATCTCCCTCACAAATGTCTCCTATCACATAATCAACTTCCAACAAGTTGGAGTGTATTGCAACAAACATATATATGAGCAAAATGAGGAGACAGTAAACAAAGATTGTAGTCAGGATTTAAAATTAATGTTATGATAACTCCAATTTGGAAACATAAATCGTAACTGTAAAATAAAATAAACATGTACAAATTACTATTGCAACGTCATGTAATAGATACACACCTTTAGCAAATACTTTAAAAAAGTATTTAATCCCCCTCACAAATTTTGAGATTGCCTCCCACAAGAGCTTGTGTAGCAGAATTGTATTCTCTTTGAATGAGACAAAGGCAAAGGCTGTAGGTGTTACTCTACTTGAGTGTGTACTGGGTCCAACATCCAAAGTGTCTCCAAGGCTTGTTTTAGCAAACACAGACCTTCGTCCCATGATTGATGCTGATCTCTTTTGCCCAGGGACCTTCTTATCCTCCTGAGATTTTTTAGTCTTGCACCCACATCTATGTTCCCCAGCATGGCGAAAATGTGACTCTATATCCTCCATGTGCTGTAGCCTTATCTTTCACTTTTTCTGCAGTCCCTGTGCAGGACTCTCAGTGTTGGCTAAAGAGATATCAGATTACAAGAATTATATTCCACACTTACTCACAAATGTGGCTAACATAGCAACATTATATTGTGATAATGTATTACAGTGATAAGTGTCGAATTTCATAATTTACATCGGTCACACCCATTAAGGTTGTCCAAACATTGAGTCCTAATATTCACTATCCTCACTTAAAATTATCTGCGAGGCACCACAGACAAATCAGTCTGCTTTGGTTGGAACAAATTGGAATCTGACAAAACAAGCAAAAAGATCGGTGGTACAAATTTAACTCCAATCAAGATTAATTTCATTCATTTATTCACTTGTTGCCATCTGTGATGGCAACCAGGGTCAGGACAAACGCTAGCAAACAGGAAGCAAATTTACACATGGGGGGTGTTAGATATCAGAATCAAAGATGATCATGTTACCCAGGCAACTTTTCCAGTGCAGATGGAGATGTAAACAGTCCCACCGACAAAGCCACACTTCCACACATGGACATCAATGATGGTCCACAAATGGGTGATTAGTGCCAAATAATGGTATGAGCATGTGAAGTGCAGTGTCAAGAGCTGCAACTCAGGTACTAACAGTTAAATGTTACTGAATGAATTCCATTGTTATCTGGCAGCTACAACACCATTGCCACCTTTAATGTCCCTTGCAGCCAACTCACATACAAATGATATATGCATGTCTGACAACTCAACAGAACCAGCAAACGTAGCAATGTCACACAGCATATTGTACAATATATGCACAATGATGTTAAGGGCCACAACCTCCACAGACTCCGTGCCTCCTACATGCTATACAAGCCTTGTGGTGTTGCATTGGATCCTAGCATAATACACATGCTTGACAAAGGACTCTTAACCATCAGCCCCCTGCTCACAGCCATCATGAGTGTCTACATCTAATTGACAACCTGCCTCAAAATACACAACTACCCTATTTCTGCTGAAGGAGCCCTCTGCAGACCACTCACAGTTCCCTAGGGGTTGGTCTACCCAAGGATTTAGGGGGAGATTTAAAAAACCTCCCCGCAACACATCCTCCCACTAGGCTGCGCTGCGTGGCGCAACAGGGAGGGAGCAGGAGAGCGCCATATCTTCAAAGATATGGCTCTCTCCTCCCCTTTCCCTTGTGCCGGCGCTGAATACAGCTGCTGTGCGCCACGCACACACATTAGCGCCATAGCGCTAGGGTGTGAGACAAGCATAGGCTTTTTACAGGAAGGGTACCCTTCCTGTACAAAATATATTCTAGAAACAAGGGAAAGCATTTCCCACTTTGTATGCGTGCTGCACAGTGCAGCACACATGCAAAGTCAGAACAGCAAGGAGAAATTTAAGCATATCTCCTTCCTTGCGCCTTGTTAGACCTGGCACCATTGGCTTGGGTCTCCCTTCCATTTTTTGCTGTTGCCTCATGTGTTTTTGTTGGTGTTAGATGCTTTGAGCACTGTGCCACTGCTGTCCAGTGCCACAGTGCAAGTTCTCCCTACTGTAAATGAATGTTTGGATTAGTGATTCCATGATTGACTGATTTGGTTTACCTGTCAGACCCTAGTATAGTGCACTGAGTGTGCCCAGGGCTTGTAAATCCAAATGCTGCTGGTGGGCTTGCAGCACTGGTTGTGCCACCCAAAGAAGCAGCCCTGTAAAATATGTCTAAGGTCTGCCATTGCAGAGCCTGTGTGCAGTCTGGTACTGTCATGCTGACTGGGCAAGTGCACCCGCTTGCCAGTCCCTAAACCTTCCCTTTTCTTCATATCAGACACCCCTATGGTAGGCCCAAGGGCAGGGCGCTTTGTAAGTATAAGGTAGGACATGCCCTGATGTGTGTAGCATGTCCTAATAGTGAATTACAGCCATTTTAGTTTTTCACTATTGCAAGTCTACCTGTTCTCCATAGGCCAGAATGGGCTGTTAGATTATTACATGCTTATAATCTTAACTGACTCAGAGAACATGGTAGAAATTCGAGTTTAGTATGCCTGAACTCAGAATGATAAAGTACATCTTTTAATGAAGGTGGTTTTAACATTCTGTGTCTGAAAATACCACTTTTAGAAAGTAGGTATTTTCTTGTCTAACCTTTCAAGCCTGCCTCTGCTAGGTTGTGTATTCCTTTGTCTGGTTTCTGTGAGTGACAGGGCTGGGGGATTCCAAGAGACAGGATGAGTCAGCCCAGCGGTGAATAGAGAGATCTGCATCTAGATGGGAGGGAGGGGTTACACCTGAACTTTGAATAGGGCTGTGCCTGCCTTCCACAGTGCTGGTTCCACCTCCTGGGGAGCGGCTGATGTATCTGCCCTGCACAGTGAATAAAGAGAAGGAATCCTGTCAACAAAGTGCTCCAGGGCTGTACTTGCATTCCACAATGCTGGCTCCACCTCCTGTGGGGCGTCTGATGTGTCTGCCCTACACTGTGAAAGGAAAGGAGAAGTCTGGTAAACAGAGTGCTCAGGAACTGGTTTGGACTGGGCAAAGGCCCCTCAGAGAACAAAGGATTTGGGGGTATAAATATTGGGACCCTGATCCCAAGAAATGAGATCACTTTTGGAACAAGAAGAAACCTTTACTGAGGAACGGAACCTGAAGAAACTGAGGAGAGACTATCCCTAAGCTGAAGTGCTGCTTGGGGGACTGGCCTGCAGTGGTTTGCCTGACTGCCAAAGAAAGGAGAAGAGACTTTGTGTGCTTATATCAACTTGTAAGGATCTCCAAGGGCTTGGAACAGAGCTTGCCTCCTGCTGAAGTCTCAGGGACAACAGACTTCAACCCCCAGCTCCCCAGAATTCTTTGGAAGTGCCTGCTGCTGTTTTGGGCCTTCTGAGGGACTGCGCGTCGCAAGGAGGTGGAAGCGTGACTCAACGAAGCCAAAGCGTGTCGCTGCTGCTGCCATCGCACTTCTGAACAAGGGTGTTGCCGCTGGAGTTGTCGCACTGCACCGCATCGAGAGAAGCGTCTCGCAATGAAGAGGAAGCGTGTTGCCGTCGCTGCTGCCTGCCAACGCACTTCTGAACAAGGATGTCGCCTCTGGAGTTGTCACACTGCACCGCATCGAGAGAAGGGTCTCGCAACGAGGAAGAAGAGTGTCGCCGTCGCAGTTGCTGCCGTCGCACTTCTGAACAAGGGTGTCGCCGCTGGAACTGTCGCATTGCACCGCATTGAGGAAAGCGCCTCGCATCCCAAGAGAAGCGCGCCGCCGTCGGAGCTGCTGCCGTCGCATTTCTGAACAAGGATGTTGCCGCTGTAGTTGTCGCATTGTGCAGAAGCTTCACGCAAACTGGGAGAAGAGTGTCGCAGCTTAAGCTGTTGCCATTGCACTTCTGAACAAGGGTGTCGCCGCTGGAGTTGTCGCACTGCACCGCATTGAGAGAAGTGTCTGGCAACGAAGAGGAAGCGTGTCGCTGCTGCCTGCCGTCGCACTTCTGAACAAGGGTGTTGCCGCTGGAGTGGTTGCACTGCACCGCATCAAGAGAACGGTCTTGCAATGAGGAAGAAGCGCGCCACCGTCGGAGCTGCTGCCGTCGCATTTCTGAACAAGGATGTCGCCGCTGTAGTTGTCGCATTGTGCGGAAGCTTCACGCAAACTGGGAGAAAAGTGTCGCAGCTGAAGCTGTTGCCGTCGCACTTCAGAACAAGGGTGTTGCCGCTGCAGTCCACGCATCGAACCGAGAACTTCTCGCATCCCCGGAGAAGCGTGCCACATCTGGAAGATCTTCACGTCTTTATTTCTTTGCATCAGAACTTTGCCGCATTTCAATCGCTGCAACATTACTTGTCGTGGAAGCGCAATGCATCGTACGGTACATTGACGCAAAGTGTCGCATCTTAAGAAACTAAACTGAACTAATCTAAAAACTACCGTTTTAAAGTAATAGTGTTGTGTATTTTTGTCGTTTATGGTCTTGTGGTAAATCTATATAAAGTATACGTATTTTTGATATAAAACCTGTGTGGTGTCCATTTGTAGTGTTGTCACTGGATTACTGTATGTGGTCACAAATGCTTCACACACTGCCTCTGAGATAAGCCTGTCTGCTCGTGCCAAGCTACCAAGGGGGTGAGCAGGGGTTATTTTGGGAGTGTACCCCCTTACCCTGACTAGAGACAAGGGTCCCTATTTGTCACAAGTACCTACCTGTGCCAACTAGAGACCCCCAAATCTAACACGCCTGGTTTAAAAAGGCGCAGTTTCCTCAAACTAAACCCAATCTACTGTTTTTAGTAAATTGGGTTTAGCATGAGAAACTTTGGTTGGTTGCATGGGAACGTGTATACAATAGTGACCAGGTTCGATAAGAAAACGACAACTCTACAAATAACGGCATGGCATTATCATATAAACAGATGGGCTCTTTCTAGCTCTCTTGCGTCTCCCTGACTATATGAAATCATAACAAACGAAAGAAATTATTACCGTGACTCTTCATAGATATTAAGGATAACATCAACTGTGGACCTGTTGACGGCATGATATAAGTTTGACTGGAAATTATAGGGCGATGAGAACACGAAGACACTTGATGCTTCACTTAGAACAAGAATTCCCCTTGTAGCATTGAAATACAAAATTGTTTGCTCATTGGTCCTGAAGAAGGTGATACCAATACACAGTTTCACCGAAACGTACGTAGACCAGCTACAACACAACTGGATGTTAAAATCAAAACCAAAACAAAGGAGGAAAAATATATATACTTTGTTGATGTACTATTGTTCATACTTGATTTTGGGAAAAAAACCAATAATAACCATATCCCAGTTGAATCATTTTATTATAAACAAAATTGTTTGACAGTTAAATCTCTCTTGTCTTGTTCTTTCTTTTCTTTTTCTCTATTGTATGGTAAGTCTGTCAGAGTGTACATGAAGTGAGAATGGAGAATGCATGATGCTATTGGGGATCTTTTTGTATGTTTAAATAATTGCGATTTGATACTTTTGAGTATTATGTTGACACCAATGACTGTATGTATATAATTGTTTTAGGATTTATTGTAAACTACAAAAGGAAATACAGTAATGAAAAATTCATGTATTTTGATATTTTTGATAAATAAAAACAAAAAACAAAAAGCAAAATGGTTTTGGAGACAATGAGTCTTTAGCATATGGGGAACTATTGATATATCCACATAAAGTTTTTTTTTTGGCTTACATTTATTGATACCAAAAGAAATATAGGTCGGATTAAGAGGTCACTATTGTATACACGGTTCCTTCTTTCCCCCTTCTTGGACCTATAAATAACTGGAGATTACCTTACTTTCACTAGCTCAATGGTTGCATGGGAACGCCTATGCTCCACCCTTTGCACCCCCCCCATGGCGCAAAGTAACACAAAGTAGCTCAATGCGCTGCTTTGCATTACTTTTACGTTATTTCCAGCGCTAAACAGGTTTAACAATGGAAAGTAAATTTCAAAAACAAGATTTTGTGTTGTTTTGCGTCACTTTTGTGATGCAAACACGGTGTAAAAGTGTAGTAAATCTCCCCCTAAGTGCGTAATTATCTGTTGGGAGATTACATTGATAAGTGGTTTTCTGCTTATGAGGTTGCACTCAAAGTACACAGTAAGGAGCACTGGAGCGGTGGTCTGTGGAAACACATGCCTACACTTCAGAGGAACACTGTAGAAAGGTAGGACCTGACTGCATGGTTACCCCCACTTTTTGTCTGGTGTCTGGACTAGTCTGACTGAGCTCCTGCTAATCAGGACCCCAGTCTATCTGCTTTCTCCCTAAAATGTTATGTCATGTACTTAGGTACACTCCAGATTGGATACTGGGGTACCCTTGTCAGCCCCTAGTATATGGTACACATGTACCAAGGGCATAGGTACCCCAGAGACCTCCCATGGGCTGAAGAATATATTATGCCACCCATGAGAGGCCATGCAAAATGGAACTACAGGTCTGCCATTGCAGCTTGTGTAAGATATAGGTTTACTGTTAGCACTGGGGGTCTCTAGTTGGCTGGGCAGTTACCTTAGTCCAAATAGGGACCCTTGCTTCTAGTCAGGGAAAGGAGAAACACCCTCTTTGATAACCTCTGCTCACCCCCTGGTAGCTTGGCATGAGCAGCCAGGCTTATCTTCAAGGCAATGTGTAAAGTGAATGAATGAATGAATGAATGAATGAATGAATGAGTACTTGTACAGCGCATGGCTACCAAAGGCCTCCCAGCGCTAACGACAAAACCAATTACCGACAAAAAGGAGCATGAGGGGAACAGCAGGGTCTTCAGAAATTTATGAAAGGAGAGGTGATTAGTCTCGAGCCGAATATGATCTGAAAGTTGATTCCAACTTTTCGACGAAATGGTGGAGAACATCCTTCCACCGTTCTGTGCTCGATTAACTCTCCGGACTGCTGCGAAACGTTTCTTTTCTGAGCGTAATGTTCTTTTTGGGAGGTAGGGGGTGATGATAGTTCTTGGAATCGGAGGTGCCCTAGAGGACAATACTTTGTGAACAATGCACAAATAAAGAATTTGCAACCACACTCCCAGTGACACAATGATAACACCACAAATGGACACCACACTGATGTATGAAAATAGCGGTATCTTTATCAAGAAGAAAAATACGGTAAGACCAAACGATAAGAATACAACATATGCGTATTCGTAATATTTCACTTTGCTGGTTATTAGGCCAACAAACACTTGTGGGTTCTTGCGGTATTAATGAGCAGTTCACGATGTCCAAATGCAGTCCTAATGCAATGCTATGCAGTTCGTAATGCAGTTCGTATTGTCAGACTAATGCAGTTCGTAATGCAAGAAAAATGCAATCCTCAATGCAAGTAATTAGGCAGTTCGGAATGCAAGAATAATGCAATCCTCAATGCACGTAATCAGGCAGTTCGTAATGCAAGAATGATGCAATCCTCAATGCACGTATTCAGGCAGTTCGTAATGCAAGTATAACACGCTCCTTAATGCAAGTAATAAGGCAGTTTGTAATGCAAAAATAATTCAATCATCAATGCACGTAATCAGGCAGTTCCTAATGCAGGAATAATACAATCCTCAATGCACGTAATCAGGCAGTTCGTAATGCAGGTATAATACAATCCCTGATGCAAGAAATAATGCAGCTCGTAATGCAAGAATAATACCAGACCAATTGACGTGATTAGTGCGGGCACCACTAGGCCCCAACCACAGACAACAGTCCTGAACTTCCGAGGGTGGCCCCGGTTCAGCCGGGCAGGTCTAGGCCGCTCGAGGACTCAGCGCGTCTGATGCGATGCAGCGGGAGAGAGACGGAAGCACTCCTGTACTCCTCCTGCACGCCTCCCCAGGCCACACATGCTTGCGGCACCTGACCGGAGTCCAAGCCTTACCTGGGGGATGCGCTGCCTCGCTCTCTCTATCTCCCCACTCGTCGGACGTCCTGCTGGGTGCTCCCGTTGATGCAGCTCTGATGCAAGGCGATGCTGAAGCCGGACAGGTTACGGCGCAGCCTTCTCTTTTGCTGACGATCTTGGGCAGATTCCTCTTGCGAACAGTGATCACGATTACCTCACGACTTCCTTAGCTTTAAGAAATCCTTCAGCACATTGCGGCTCGGGTCGGTGGCGGTGATCTTGATCCGCAGCCTCAGTTATGATGACGGCTCGGGCCGCAAACAGCTACACAGCAGCGTGGACAATGATTCAGGCTGCGGGGGCACTGCAGTCACGGGACACTTTCCAACCAGCACCACGGACCCCACATCAGTCTCAGGCTGCACACGCACAAAGCATTGCTGAGACTCGGTTTGGCTTTGGGCCACCCAGTCCCGGGGCAATGCTTACGAAGGTCTCAGGCTGCAAAAAGAACACGCACACAGTGCTGCTGAGACACTCTTGGAAACGTTGATGTGCCTGAGTTTCCACAACAGGGTGCCAGCTCTCCTCGAGCCCTTGGAGACAAGTTACTTTGGGACACAGCACACAGCAAAGTCCTTTCAAGCAGGGGGACACAGCACACAGCAAAGTCCCTTAGCCTCTCCTTAGTTACATCAGCAAACTGCAGGCCAGCCCCAGAACACACATCAAGGGTCAGTCCTTCTCTTCAGTCTCCTTGGCTGTTCTTCCTTGGCAGAGGTTCCTCTTGACCATGAAGTAGTTTCAATCCTTTTCAGTCTTGATCAGTCCAAAGTTCAGGGGTTTTAGCTCTCATAGTTATACCCCTAAATGTCTTTGAGGTCTTTTTGTTCAGGGGGCACTGACCCCTGTCCAAACCAGTTCTGGGTGTCTTCCTTTGATAGTGGGGGGTCTGGTTCCTCAGGCACTCAGCAGGAGGTGGAACCATTCTTTTTTATGTTAGCAGCCCAGGCCTCTTCACATCCAGGGGGCTACTCCTCCCCCCTACACTCCAGATGCAGGTCAGCATGTTGTTGCCTCATCTACTCCTCTCCTGGGTCAAGACACTTCCCAGATCCTATCACATTTAAATCCAGGCAGTCAATCCACATCCAGGCAGAGACAATTGTTAGAACAAAAAAAAACAGCCACTTCTAAAAGCGTGGTTTCTAAACACACAATTCAAAAAACACTTTCACAAAAAGATGTGTTATTAAATTGTGAGTTCAGGCACACTAAACTTCACCTCTCCATCTGAAGCCTATGGGAAGACAGGCTGAAAACATATTACACAGCCTTCCCCATTCTGTTCTATGAGCAAGATGGCCTTGCAACAGTAAAAAACGAAATGGAGAGTATTTCACTGTCAGGACATGGTGCACACCTCAGTACACGTCCTACCTTTCACACACACTGCACCCTGCTCAGGGGGGTATCTTGGGCCTACTATAGGGGCATCTGATGTGCATGGAAAGGGAAGGGTAAGGCCTGGCAAGTGGGTGCACTTGTCAGAACAACATGGCAGTTAGCAAACTGCGGCAATGCAATGCAGTGGCAGGCCTGAGTTCTCTTTTGAGGGCTCCTTATGTGGGTGGCACAATTAGTGCTACAGGCCCACTAGTAGCATTTGCACACAAAGTGCACTTTTCTAGGGACTTTACTAGTAAAACACATATACCAATCAGGGAATCACTAATCCATAATACTTTAGAACGGGAGCACTTGCACAATGACACTGATCAGCAGTGGCAAAGTGCCCAAAGCATCTAAGTTGGTAACACCATGTCAGAAAAAAGGTCTAGAGGGAAGGCAAAAAGTTTAGGGAACTTTAGCCAAAAAGAGCTAAGTCCAGCTTTTACTATATCTATATGTCACTACACTTAAAACCTGCAAGTCACCCCTATAGCAGGTCTTGACAATCCTGAAGGCAGGGTGCGGGGTTGTATATGAGAGCGTGCCCCTGCATGAGCACAGCACCCCTGTTGCCTTCGGAGACCATTCTCCCAGGTTGCCAGTGACATAGCCAGAAATATAGGGAGAGGTCCATTATAACCTTGCGGTAAATGCTATCACGAAAACAGCTGCAATAAAACATGTCGTGTTTGGTATCAAACACCTTGGAATCATATCTCCACACTGGTAACTGGTGTGGGAGGTATGATTCCACCCCTCAGAACCAAGCTTCGTGGGTACCTGGTCTTCCCGGTACCAGCCTTCCCGACCCAGACAGCACAAAATGGATGCTGCCGACAAGACACACATTTCTGCCCGCCTGCTGCTGTGCCAAGCTCGAGCAGAGGAAGGCAGCACAATAGGAATCCTGTCACAGGGAGGTGTGACCACCTCCCAGACAGGATTTAGTGTATTGGAGCTGGGTGGGTGCACTTCCAAAGTGCCTGAAAGTCTGCACGAGGGGCACATTAGGTGTCCCTGTGCATAGTCCAATTCAAACCAGTTCTGGGAGCCGGTGGCTCCTGCTCTGGGGTGAAACTGGACAAAGGACATGGGTGTAACCACCCCCCTGTCCGGTCCCCAGAATCTGTCCAACCCTCTCCTGTGGGTACAAAAGGACTTACATGGCGGTAAGACTCTAGATTCGACGTGGACAAGATTCTGAACAAGAAACCACTGACCTTCAACCGTCTGGACACCCTGGACTTTGCTGGACTTCAACTGGGCCCGACTTCGTCTACCTCTCCGTCTAAAGCATCGTCTGTGCCCGTGCACCATACAGGCTCCGTGTAGGACCTGTGGAGCATCAAGGAAAACTGAAGTATCTTCCTTGGAATGAAGGAGTCACTCCCCTGCCTTTGCAGGCACCGTAATGCAAGTGATTGGTCTGCTTAGCCTGAGCTCCTGTGGACTCCGAAGGCTCTAGCAACACAGGAGGTGAGTTCCTAAGTTTGTTGAGGTTGAGCTGCCCTTTCACCAAGATTGAGGCCAGTATCCCTCGTGGGGACCACATAACCCGCACCCCTGCGCACCACGTACTTTTGCAACTGCATATGCGTATTGGTGTTTCCCAACTTAGTGCATTGGGCTATCGATAGCCCTCACCTCTTTGCACATTTTGTAGAAAGGAGTTTGGCCTCCCAGCACTCTGTGCCCTGCAAGCTGTGTCTTTGTGAAACTGCTAGAGGTCCCCTTGCGACTACTGTGCCTTCGGCCTGTGGGTCTATTTGAGGGACAACACTGCTTTTCTTGGGCTCCCCTGGTTGCTCCAGGCCTGCCCTGTCTCTCCTTGCTGTGGTGAGTACTCCGGTTCTTGCTGGCCCAGATCGTAACCTTCTTTGACCTCCTTCATGGGTTGCCGTTGCAAAGGTTTGTCAGTGCTTCTGCCAGACACCAACCCCATAGCACTCGGCATCCTTTGTGGGACAGCTCGTATGCGGCTCCTGGTCATCCTCGACATCTCCTGGTCCCTGCAGCTGCAGAGTCAAGGTCTCCTTCTTTGCACCTGAAGCACCCGAGATTGGTGGGCATTCGTCTACCGAGCCCCTGGTCACTCCTGAGTGACCCAGACTCTGTCCCCTCTGCTTTCAGGTTACTTCCATCAAGAATCCACCTGCGGATTCCACCGGACACTTTTCTTCTTTCCAGCAGTGGCATTTTTTTGAAGACTCCCATTGAGAACGACAGCGGTTTCCAACGCCACTTCAGACCTATGCACCCGGCTTCCCTGGGATACGTAACTTGGGTACTTCCATATCCACGGGTGGGGTGGCTCTCCAACCTTCTATGTTCCAAAGGGTTTCCTCGTAATCCACTGGGAAGGGTCCTTAATCTTAAAAACTGCAACCGTGACTCTCTCATTGAATTGCATGTAGCTCGCGGTCATGTTCTCATACTGCACCCTTCCTCCGTGGGATCCCTATTTACTCACATTGGGTGGTTCCTTGGGATCCCAGTGATTCTACATCCTCTAGATACTGTCTTGACTCAAGTCATGGTTCTTATACGACTATTTTTGTAGGTGGTTTGGTCTACACCTAGAGCCCACTGCGTATTAGTGCTACTTACAACTGTTTCTGTGCTAAAGCTTTGTGTGCTTTGTGTTTATCTTCATGTAGCAGATACTGTGAGGTATTTAAGGTGTTATAATAATAATATATTCTTATAACTACTGGGTGGTTCTCCTTTCATTTAACCAATACAATAAGGTTGCTTTCTGGTAAAACAAGCTGCTTAACATTCCTTCAAGACTAAGCCTGAAGGCTGCTCTACACAGCTACCACTTGGATAGCTTTCTAAGGTTATCTTTGACCTCTTAAATCACCATTAGGGTTGTTTGGACTGGTGCAAGGTGCCCACTTTAATTAGTGGACATCATATACTAGGCCACCTTCTCACAAACACACTTCTGACATTACAGGTTGAAGACTAAACCGAGTACACTCCTATGAAGGTTTTGATTGTAAAATTAGGGCTAGCTCCCAAAAAGTATTGCCAAAGATTTGGGGACAGCCAGAAGCTCCCCACCCAATTTTGAAAAGATTTTATTGATACTCCAGTAAGGCACTAAATGGCTGGGCAACAGGCAGCAAAGTTAATTATTTTAATGGATTGTAGCATTTGAACATGAGAGAGCACATGCTCAGTATTTGTTTTACAGAGTAGCACTAGCACCTAGTTGAAAGTAAGCTGACTGACCCCAAGAAGCCTGCTTAGGTAGCAGACTTCTGGTCTAACACTAGGATGTCCAAAAGGGTATCTGGGGGGACACCCAAAAGGTTGTTTGGGTTCTCAACAGAATACAGAGGGGGGAAAACTTGAAAGCAAGGAGTACTCGTAAGGCCCCCAAAATGATTCCCAAGGGAGTAGTGGTAACCAGTCCCAGTCTGAATCAAAGAAGAACGTTTTCTTTGAATATTTGTCAAGGAGGCTTGTACCCCAATGTACAGAGTGCTATAGGTATGGTCACTCTAAGGGCATCTCCAAATGTCCCAAGAAGGCACAACCCCCCCTCCAGTGGGCAGATACCTGGGTTGGCAAGTGTAGTGCTTGGGAAGAAGGTAGTCCCAGATAGCTGCGGGGAAATAGATAGAGGTAACCCTAGTGTCCCTGGGGGAAAGAGAAATGGTGCCAAAAGCCCACATGCCTGCAAATACTTTAAATAATAGGCAGTGGGTCACTATAGGATGTCTGGAGTCTGAAACAATGGCCCACACAGCTGCCAATGAGTGGGGTAAGGGGAGCATGAAACTGAAATTCATGCAGTAGAGGTTGACGGGATCCCTGAGGAGGAGGTTCATGAGCCAACCAGGGAGGACATTGCCACCCTACCTGAGCTTGCCAACTGGCAGGTTGAACATGGGCCCACCAGGGAAGAATTCTGCTGAGCGCAGAAAGAGAGTCCCACTCTTGAGGGCTTTAAGAACCAGGCCTCAGCCTATGGAGCAGGTGAAGCCTCTGGGGACCACCTAATCTAGTAAGAGAACAATCTCCTTTATAGTGAGCTTAAGATTTCGATAGCTCGGGCCAGTATGTTCTGGTCGTCCTCCAATGCTACCGGCTCTTCGTATTGGGCCTGGCTCATAACATTCCCCTAGCTGTTCACTTGGGGCAAGACAAGACCTTTGCCAAGCTTGTCTCCTACTTTTATTGGCCTGAGATGAAGAAAGCCTCAGATGCATTCTCCAGGTCCTGTCCACATGCCAGGCTTGTGGGAAATCAGGAAGACAGCGCAAAGCTACCCTGACCCCACTACCTGTCATTGGCACCCCCTTTGAAAGGGTGGGCTTCAACATCATTGGACCCTTGGACGCCAAGACAGTCTTTGGCAACAGGTTTGTCCTGGTCTTGATGGACCATGCCACCTGCTACCCAGAGGCAATACCCCTGAGGTGAGTGACCAGGCCAGTGATAGCGAGAGCTCTGATGGGGATTTTTACCCATGTTTGGGTTACCCAAGGAGTTAGCGTCAGAGAGAGGCACTAACTTCATGTCAGTTGAGGAAGTCAAAAGAACAAACGTGCTCCTCAAATCCAGTTGTCGACAAGACCATGAAAGGACAACCTGTGGTGAATTAGATTAAACTGAGATCCAGAAGATGCTGCACATTTGCAAAGGCATCACCACTGGCCAATGGCCACAGTGCAGGGTTGTACACAAGTTGCATATCCAATGAACAGTCCTGATTATAAGCCACTAAGGGAGCTAGCAACGGTTGGAAATCCAGGGTAGCCTGGGGTGGTGTAGCCAGGGAGATGCCCAGGTCCCATTGAAAGGGGCATCGGATGAAATAGAACACAGGTGAAGGTTAGACAAAATTCGGCATCCAGAGCGTCCAAGGGCACCACGTCAAAAAGTTGTAGTTTTCGCTCAGTGTATAGTTTCAGGATGGACCAAAAATGGAGCAGCCATTGCAGAATAGCAGGAACAGCACAATATTGCCACAAATTACATCGAGCATCAGCGGGAGCCCACCAAATATGCTGAAAAAAATAGAATGTATAAATGCTGGGATTACTCCAAAAATAGTTTTAAATGATGTCACGAGGCCAGATCTCACAAATTGTAAAAAGTGTGCCAGGCCTGGGATATCAAACGCAATAAATATTTGATGTATTAATTTCCCTGAAATGTAGGGGGAGATTTGTGTTTCACAATGATGGTATTTCACTTGCATTTTTTCACCACCTGTAATTTAAAGGTCTTGTGAGCTGAAGTGAGAGACACTTCTTTTTGAAACAAGAACGCTTTGGGTCTGCTTTGCTTACTGAGATCTGTTTTCAAAGTTGGAATGGAAGACCATAATGAACTACCCACACTCCCATGTGAGGAGGGAAACCGGACGTTGTTGCAACAAGCAATTAAATGGAAAACAGACACCACATATGGGATTCCCACCTGCAGACCACAATAGTCCTGATTATTAAGGATGAGATAACTACCAATGAGAAAGCAGTGTGAGAGTGGAAATAATTGTAGGAATAGAAGTTCCTTTCAAATTCCAAGCCAAATTGGGAGCAGAAACATTACATGCGCCGTGGATTTTTACTTGTTGAAACACAGTGAAGTCACACCCATCCCCTGTAAGAAAAACGTCTCTACCAGCTCGTTCACAACAATATGTAAAGGGCAGAGACCATAATTCATGTATGCAGCTGCTCCCAATGGGTTCATATCTACCTACTGAAAAGTGTTTCATGCAGGCAGTGAACTGAAACAACAAGATGGTCAGCAAGATAACCAGGTGCATTAACCATACAGCAGAATGAGCTTCCGCTACAGTAAAGGGAAGTTGTTCAATTTTCTCTACATGTAGCATGGTGTAACTAGCATCTTTTGAAGCCATTGACTGTTGCTTATGTATCAAATTAAATGGTAAGAATAATGTGCTACAATTTAGGTAATGCCAAGGGACACTTCCATTCTTAAGTGTTTGCAATGTCTAGCCAAATTGCATAACTGATCTAAGTTGATTTTGACCATGATACAAGGTAGACACTTCATTCTGTACAATGTCAATTACAGATGATACAATGTTATCCAAAGTATAAAAACGAGATGACAATGTATTAATACTGTTGTCAACAACAACAAGCACTTTTTCTAAATTATCTTGATCAATTTGCCAGAAACGTACTGCAGCTTTCAGTTGCGACAATGTCCAAAGCTAATTTTATTTAGCATAAATAAATCATTTCAAACGTGGGGATTTTGAACCCAAAAAGAAATCAGATAAGTTATATCTTCAGATAGGAGAGAAGATGTTTTTTCACAGCAGACAATGTGGAATGTTTCAGCCATTGTTGATAATTTACCTATCTAATAGTTAGTAACAGTTTTGGAATGCAGGGTTTGTGGATAACATGGATAAGGTCTATTTAATTTGAATCCAGAAGTAGTATTCACGAAACAAGAATGACAAACATTTGTGTTCAAAGGCCATGTAGAATTTGTATATAATCACCAATAATCAAAAAGGGCCAAAGATGGGATAGTGGGAGTATTTAGTTCTTAGCCAATCCCAGACAATTAGACTGTTGGACTGTGTCATTAAGAAAGATAATTTCTGTAGGTATCAGACATGCTCGGAATAAAATTCTGTACCTTGGACTTGCCAGGATTTAGTGCCCCATACTGATTTCAAGTCAATATTGTCCTTACTGTAATCATATTCTTCTAGAGTTAAATTCTATAGTTAAATTATCAATAAACAGGGAAGCATATATTTACCTGGTCTGAATAAGCATATATTTTTCTCAAAAGAGTGGGAACCAATTTAAAATGGTATGATGTCGGGTCTGAAAGGTTATAACCAGTAAAATAAGTATACTTCCTCCTTTGTGTATCGGAACTACCCTGATATGGAGTTGGAGAATGTTCCCATTGAGTGTAATGAAATTGGGGATGCTTTTCATCCCCTGCAAAAAGTGCCGCACATAATGTTAATAACAGAATAAATCGGCATAGTTAGCAGAATTTAAGTATAAATCCTCAGTGTAAAAGACAGCATAATATTCTAAATCTTTCTTTCTTTGATAGCTTTATTTCGGTCGATGACCATAAAAGCACAAATAAAATATATACATACAAGATAAAATACATAAATAATTGACACTTGAGGTAAAAAGTTATTAAACAGAAGTTATCAAAGAAGGGATAATAAGCAATTGAATTCATTAATGTTAAAAACAATTGATTAGTTAATTAAGTTGTCAGGGCAGACCTTCTTCGCCACATACCATATAAGAAGCGAGAGACAGAGAACACAATGGGGGGGAAGTATCATAAAGTAAAATCCTGCAAGCTTCGGCACATTGTTCTAGGCCCAGATTTCTGCACAATGGCACAAGCCAGGATCTGCGTATTTCATTACAGGCGGTGCAAAAAAATAAAACATGGGCAAGGTCTTCTTTGGTTTTGTTACAGACAGGGCAAATCCCCTCTCCTCTTCCCATCCACTTACAAGTCAGTTCCCCAATCGGAAGGCATCCATACCTTAGTTGGATATATAATTTTTTTGCCATGGGGGGCTGAATCAAATCTAAGAACTCCTCCCTGCTGGGTGCCAATTTTATTTGCAGGAATTCTGTGGTCAGCCTACCCATGGATGATAGGCGGTATAGCCGAGCTAGGTTATACTGTCTACATAAAGCCAGCAACTCCGTTCTCTTTACCGCTGTGCAACTTTCCTCGGGAGTCTCCCATAATTGGGGAAGGCCTATCTGATATAGTACAGCCTTAATGTGGGATAGCCAAGGTATATTTCTACTCTTCAGCTGATCCCAGATTTCTGAGAACTCAGCTCTATAGTCATCGAGCTCTGGTGCTGTCCACAGCCTTCTCCAGTACAGGAGGGGTCTGCTCGATAAGAGTTCGGAGATAGGCTCTAGATCTAGGTCTAGTCTCAGGGGTATCAACGGGGTACTCTGAGGGAGCCCTAGCAGGTTTCTAATAAATGTGTGTTCGACCTTAGAGAGGGTCAATACACGGGTATGGCCCCAGAGCTCTGCACCGTACATTGCAGCGGGTCTAGCTTGGGCTTTATATATTTCAAGACCTGGGGAGACTGGTTTGAATAGCGTTTTCCTTTGGAATTTATTTATACCACCCGCTATCTGTGTGAGCCTCAAGGCAGATTTGACTACCCGTGGGCCCCAACCGAAATCTTCAGTCAGGGTAACACCCAGGTAAACAAAAGTTCCAACCCTTTCAAGTGGGATGCCATTTAAAACTGGGCAGGGGCGGGTGCGTTTCGGGGGGCCGAATATCATGAACTTCGTCTTTTCTAAATTAATCTCAAGCCCCCGCGAAGCGCAGAATGTTACAAAACCGTCCAATACCCTCTGGATGCCTGCAGACGTTCGAGACAGCAGTAAAGTGTCATCTGCGAACATCAAAGCAGGCACCCGTCCAGATGACAACCGAGGGACATCGCTATTCTTGACATTGTCTAGCTCACCCACCAGACCCTTAATATAGAGGCTGAAAAGCGTGGGAGCCAGGGCACAGCCCTGGCGTACTCCTCTAGTAACGGGAAAGCGGTCCGAAAGTTCTCCATTTTTCCCACAACGTACCTGGGCGTAGTTCCCTTTATGAAAATACTTCAGGACATCTAGCAAGTAGGGCGGGAGATTTAGATCTTCCAGGACCCTCCATAAGCTCTCTCTGGGTACGAGATCAAAAGCGGCCCGTAAGTCTACGAAGACCAAGTAAAGGCTACCGCCCTCCAAACTTACGGTCTTCCAGAACAGGACCTGTAATCTAAAGAGCTGGTCCAGAGTCGAGATCCCAGCTCTAAACCCTGCCTGGAAGGTTGTTATTATCTTATTCTCTTCCGCCCACCCAAGTATTCTATCTAGTATAATCCGGCCCATAAGTTTCTGCGTAGTATCCAGGAGACTTATCGGCCTATAATTTGAGGGAGCTAAGGGGCAGCCTTTTTTAAAGATAGGAACAATTTCAGCCCCGGCCCAAGTGTCTGGTAAATTGGCTCCTAACAGAACTGCATTAAATAATACAGCTAAGTAGGGTCCCCAAATTTTGGGTTGGGAGCGAAAAAGATCACCTGGCACTTTATCGAGACCTGGTGCTTTATTAGGGGGCTGTCTAGCAATTGCGGATTCTACTTTCTTGATTGAAATACTCTCGACACTTTCAGAAGTCAACCGCACCCTAGTGCCTAGGTGGCCAAACTGATCTCCATAGTCTGAAGACTCCTTCAGTCGACACTCGTATGTGGGGTCTAAATCCAGTGGAGCACAGAGTTGGTCATCTAATTGCATTGTCATATCCCTATTCGGACGCTCCAAAGTTGCGACCGAGGGGGAAGAGTACAGTGTGGCAAAGTGTGCTTCCCACACTGAGGGAGCAATATTTGGCAGAAAAGATTCCCCACTATCTCTTGTAGTGCAATACACTAATGCCCAGAAAAGCTTAGCGTCTTTTGACACTAAAGCATCCCTCAATGTTTCCCACCTCTCTTCTTCCAATTCCGACCTACTCCTGGACAGTTCCTCCTTGTATGCTTGTCTAGCATCTCTGATATTGAGCTTATTTTTTAATTTGATTGCTGCAAGGAGCTTCTTTTTTAATTTTCTGCAGGTGCTATTATACCAAGGATAGGCTTTAGACACGTGCCTCTTTGCTCTAGCTATAGGATAAAAGACATCTCCCAGTACCGTCACTAGCTGTTTATGTATTTCCACTGCCTGTGTGTGCCCAGTTTCGGCAGCCATCTGGGTTATAAAGGGTATCGCTGTTTGATAAATTTTTGCAAGTTGCAGAGATGACTTTGCCAAGTAGGGCCATTTCACCCTCCTGCGATTATTAGTTAGTACAATGGGGGGTGTTGCCACAATTAGTTTAGTCTCAGGGTTTTTTAGCCCGAAAGGCCCTGGCTTCAAAGTTAAGACCAGCGCGTTATGGTCACTGTCCTGCCTTTTTTCGACTTTGAAGTCCTTCAGCTTATCCCAATTTTTAGCTTCTATCATTACATAGTCAATGATAGAGACCCTATCTGTCCGATTAAATGTTCCTATTGCTGGGCGGTCAGAGTCCATTATCCCATTGCATGCCCGCAAGGACATTGCAAGGGAGAAGGGTTTTACTTGTAACACCAAAGGTGTCCAGGCTCTGACTGGGGAAATATCGGGATCTGGAATGCGCCATAGCGCATCTACTTCGTCCTGTTCACCCAGGTCCACCCCCCCAGTGGTTCTAATTGACAGTTAAAGTCCCCACCAAGAACTATAGAAATAGAAGGATCTAACCCTGAGATAAATTAGGCCAAATCATTAAATGTGGCTGATTCTTTGCCGTTTCTAATTGGTCTCGATTAGACATTTATTAATGCTACTGGAGGATTATCTGGAGGTTTTAATAAGACACATTGGAAATCCAGGGATTTTGTTGATATTTGCACAGCCTGGGTTCCCAAATGTGTAGCTATCCATATCGATAATCCACCAGAGGGGCGGCCTTTACCTGTGGATGATGCCAAAATATCGTAGGTAGCAAAAGTCGAACTGATGCTATCCTCCAATGCCCAGGTCTCTTGCATTAGGCAAATATCACATTTTGCCATAAATGCAGCCCAATCCGGGGTACACCGTTTATTTTTTAGGCCGGCTATATTCCATGAAACCAATTTTATACAGCCATGTATCAAATCATCAGAACTCTCAGCGACCAAGCTGCTTATATCATTTTCCCTGCCCACAGGCATCTGGTCAATTTGCAGGTTGCTTGTAAGATCTATTAATGGGATTTTCCCCTCTAAAATCCTAGCCCGGCTAGAGGCTTCATTAATGACTTGTTGGTCTGGTTTTACGCCTAAACTAAGTCAATCTACCTCTTCCAATGCACTGAATCTATTCCAATGTGGTTGAAGCGGGAAGAGGGAGGTACGAATAGGCCAACCTTCTCTATATATTCCTCTATTTTCCGGGTTACAAGATGAGAGGTAATGCCCCCTGTTGGGAAACCTGGCTCTAGGGCGATGTGGTTCCAAGCTAGGGGTAGGATAAAAATATGAGAGATGTAGTGCAGATATTTGGGTATTTTTTCTGTAAGTATCGATACTACATATATGTTGTACAGCAGTGGCGTCCCTGAAATTTAAAATTATTACATCCCCTGCCACAGTCTTTGGGTTCCTCCCAATCCAGCCCACTCTTCTAGCCAGCAAAATTTCACCTGAAATACTTCCTGGTAGGGGTCTATTTACCGTGAGCCACTGGATGCACTTATTTTTTAGCTCATCCTCCTTTTCTCTTTTACCCTCACTTAAGGGTGGTACACCCACAAGTGCGACGACAAAAGGTTGGGCTTCGGGGGGTAAATTTATTGTTGGCAACTGCTGGGGAGTAATTCCTAATATCATATTCCCTTTCATAGGTGTGTTAGTTTTATTCCTCAGTTCACCTTGATTTGCCTTAGTCTGAACTTTATCGGCTGTACTTGCCAGATGTTTTGTAGATTGACTACTCTTTTACTGAGAACCAGTGCTAGGGAAGTCTTGAAGTGGGGTGGGTATGAGTCTTTGGGTATCTAAGATTACTCCCATATTTGCAATCTGTGCTGGTGAGCTATTGTTTCCAGCTACTAAATTACGGGGAACATTGTGTTGTTGGGCTTCTGTAGCAAGGGACACAGGAATTCTTTGAGAGTTAGCTACCTCAGTTTTCCCTCCGCCTCTGGTATTCAACATAGAGATCAGTTTGTCAAGTTTTGATACCAGGGGCTTAAGTTGTGTGATAATTGTCCGTTCCAGGGACGTTTGTAGGTCCGAAACCATATTAGCAACCCAACATGGTATTCCTGGCGTAGAATCGAGTAGATTATTAGATGGAGTCACCAGGTCATGATTTGTATGGGTATTTTTACTCGATTTAGTTGGGGCGCTATTTTTCTTATTTCTCGGACAGGGCTTGCATACATCCATCCTTTTCTCTGCAGCAAGAGGGGAGGTCAGAATAATGGACCTGCCATGAAGATCTTTTGAATTTTCTGTAGGCAACTGGCTACAGGGCAGATCTATATAAGATGATGTCATATAGGAGCTGGCCTCCAACGCTTCAGTCATAGTGACTGAAGTGTCTCTTTCCTGTCTTGGAATACATAGTGATGGTGTAATAGAGAGCCGTCTCTCAGTGTTCTCAATAGCATTAGCCACAACACCAATAGTCTGCTGCAACATCTTGTCAATAGCAGTCAGCGTGGGTAATGGTTGGGGATCTGTAGCTAGTGACTTGGTGTGTGACCGTGTAACAGGAGTTTTAGCTTTAACTTTCCTTCCCCATTTCATCATTTCCTCAGTTAGCAGACGCAGCGAGTAAAGTACAATATAAAGGTATATCTAGCACTATCAAGCAATAGGCAAGATTATCTCACCAAAAAATATAGCTAGTCTCTATTCCATCAATGGAGCATACTATTCAGAATAGGTAGTTAACTTATCCAAATGACAACAATAAATATAGTCCAGTAAATGTCAATATGGAAGAATCCGTACTAACCCAATATCAAGAACCAAGGGATGCGGCCCAGCCCGGCCTCAATCGGCCTCGGACGGCCACAGACGGTCCCGCCCTTGTCCCGGGCTTAACCCGGCGCCGCCCGCGCGCGTCCCGCGGCGCGGAGGGAGGTGCGACCTTTTGTACGCCTCCAGGCGCGACGATGCCGAAGATGTGCGCTAGGGATCCTGGGCAATGTAGTCTCCCCTGCACTCGGCCGCGAGGTTGATCAGCGGCAGCACGGGAGAAGCGCAGCACGGCGAGCCCAGGTGCTTGTGCGGTGATTCCGGGGCACAGGGCAAAGTTCGAGGCCCCCAACACGTCCACAAGTATAGGGCTCTGGTAAGTTTTTACAGCGTTTCCCGCTCTGCCAAGGGAGGCGCGACCTTTTGTACGCCTCCAGGCGCGACGATGCCGAAGATGTGCGCTAGGGATCCCGGGCAATGTAGTCTCCCCTGCACTCGGCCGCGAGGTTGATCTGCGGCAGCAGGGGAGAAGCGCAGCACGGTGAGCCCAGGTGCTTCTGCGGTGATTCCGGGGCACAGGGCAAAGTTCGAGGCCCCCAACACGTCCACAAGTATAGGGCTCTGGTAAGTTTTTACAGCATTTCCCGCTCTGCCAAGGGAGGCGCGACCTTTTGTACACCTCCAGGCGCGACGATGCCGAAGATGTGCGCTAGGGATCCTGGGCAATGTAGTCTCCCCTGCACTCGGCCGCGAGGTTGATCAGCGTCAGCAGGGGAGAAGCGCAGCACGGCGAGCCCAGGGGCACAGGGCAAAGTTCGAGGCCCCCAACACGTCCACAAGTATAGGGCTCTGGTAAGTTTTTACAGCGTTTCTAAATCAGAAAACATAGAATTTACAGCATCCACACCCAATCATCCAAAGGCAACCTGGGCACTGTCACATCACCAATAGAAACACGGAATACATATGGTATCTGTAGGATCTCCGTAGGACTAAATACATAGAATGGTACTTTATCCCATACAATTCCATCAGTGACTGGGACCACTGAAATGTTAGCATGGGACTGGTCTCTTTTCATTTTCTGCCAGGAAGGATGTGGGGCCAACACCCTGTTGACAAGTTATGTAGCAGAACGTTCTCGGAGGTAGTGGCCAATAATCGAAAGGAAAAAATAGTTACAGATCTAATCTGCATGAACAAAAATACTATGGAAAACACGATCCAGATAATAATCCAAGGTGGAACCAGATAAGTGCATTTTAACAAGGAGATAAAAACACAAATCCACGCTGGTGGTGGGGTTAAAACAGAAGACAATGATAAACTGTCTGAAGAAAAATCATCTTCATTGATATAGTAACCAGAAGAACTCCACTGGAATAGTGGGGGCTGACATTCTGGATGTAGACCTGAGGCTTGCACTCCTGAAAGGGCTTCGAGGGGTGGATCAGAATAGACGATTTCCACAGTGTAGTGTGAAGACAGTAAAACTGGTACCAAGTCAATTGAAGACTTGGCGTTCCCCGGGTAGAATCAGTAAGAACGAAGCTCACTGACTGTAAAGGAATATCCTATCTTGGGACACCCTGAGGAATGCTATTGAGTATTGGCCAAATGGTGTATTTTGGCATGTTCAACTGAAACAAAGCATTTTTCTTTGTATCCAGGAAGTGGAGGTAAAATCACAGTTTGGGTATACTGAAGACCAAGTACTGGAACAGGAGCACGAAAAGGAGGGATGGAATTCTTTCGTGATTGCCACCTTTTCTCGACCCAGATCACCAACTTTAGGAAGCCAGCCAGAATCAGGAATCAGAGCTGCTGCTTTAGAAGGCTGAGTCGAAGGCAAATGGATTTTAGCCAGAGCATCACAACACTTTTGTAAATCCTGTAAGACAGCACAATGGTTATCTACGTCAAAGGTTGCGGCAGCCGCGACAACATCTAGACCATTAAGGTCTGGAACAGCAACCTGATGCCAAAGAGTATTTCAGACGGGGTCCGCCCATCCAGAGATCTTCACGGGAGGTAATTGAGCGCACGTTGAACCCCCTAAAGATGAGTTAACCAGCCACAGCCCGTAACTAATACCCTGGCTGTTAAAGATTTCTTTAAGTCACGGTTCATCTGCTCCACAACAGAATTGCCCTTGGGCCTATATGGAAATGAGAAATGCACCTGCACACCCATTGATGTCATAGGATCATGGTATGCCTTAGAGACGAAAGCCAGACCCTGTTCTGAATGGAAAGTGCCACAGGAATAGGTTTGGACAAATACATGCAAATCTTTTATAATAGAGCGAGCGTCAGCCGAGTGCTGTACCAAGACCTAAAGGAATCTAGTGCAACAATCCTGCATCCAAAATGTATTTGAAAGCTTTATTGGATATAAGAGGACCCCAAACGGCTAATTGGAAATAAAAAGATGTGTCTGAGGTGGTCGCAACGCAGTAGAACTCTTAATCTGTTGCCAAACATCACACCAAAGGACCTATTGTTGAGTCTACTGGTGTAAACTGTGCAACCAATAACGTTGCTGTAAAAGAGAAACAGTGGTAGCCATTCCTGCATGCGCAGAAGCAATACCTTCATGAGCAGCCACAATTAAAGAATGTTTGCGTTCAAGGTTGGGAACAGACAATCTCCACCTCCAGGATTAGACGCAAAAGGAACTTTGTCAGTAGTTAACTGAAAAGTATATTTAGAAGGAAAGCCCTGCCGAAAGGGAGAACCGTCCTGAGTTGCGGATATGGAAGCCAAGATGTCATTGTCAACTTCAGTCATGGAAAATGTAACCGCTTCTACTTTAACTGTGGCCACTACAGATTTGGCTGCTTCATCAGCCATTGAATAGCTAGCAGATTGTGCTCCCACACGTTACCTTTAGAATCAGGAAAATCATTTTGTTTCCGAAAAAACTAATTTTCATTCAAAGACTGAACACAATAAAAATAAGCAAACACAACAGGGGTGGGTAATTCAGGATTGGCATATTCTAGAGCTAAAAGGAGAGCCCTCAATACAGCCAGCTGGGCCATACAGTCCCCAAGGGACTGGGCATGAACCAAAGTAAAGTGAAAAACTCCATCTTCAATTAAACCTATGACAATAGCGCAGGCTGCAGAGTAAGCCTGTTGAGAACCATGGCCGGTTGTGCCGAGCCATCAGTGTAAACGATACATTTGTTCTGATCAAGGGGAATAACAGAAGAAGGCAGCGGGTGAACATGCTCATATTCAAGAAACTATTGCATTTGCAAGAAGGGTCAAAAACTAAGCTGACATCAATGGATGTTACGGACGTGGCCCATTGAATCCAACAAGGATGCAGAGCTCTAGAATTAGGAAAACTAGCTTTTGTGACCATCTCTAAGGCCGGCACAGTCAAAATAACAAAAAATTGTTTACCTTGAGCAAGAGAGCATCCTTTAAGAATGACCATCTGCACAGCAGTCAGAATTTTTTCATTAGAAGAAAAACACAGTTCTGCAGTAGTATGCATATGCGATTTATAAGCAATTAGGACAGTGTCAACCTCATTAAATGTCACATAAGTGAATGAATTCCATCACATCAGGCAAAATCCAGATGGCCAAATTGGTAGTATTCAATCTAGTCTGTAAGTATTGAGTAGCAATCAAATCAGAATGTAAAGCGCGCAACACCGTGGTCAATTCCAGAAGCCAGGAGGAAGCAGAAAAGGACAGATGTGTCAAAGCATGAAGAGGTTTGATATGCTGATCATAGTCAGGAATGTAATTCCTGCCAAAGTTAAAAAAACAAGCAGAGATTTGAGTTTCCTAAGGGTAGAAGGAGGTTGCAATTGTGCACTTTTCTCCAAGAAGTGGGTTTGTTAATCAACGGCCTTCATTAGTTAATTCATAACCAAGAAAAAGAACAGCCAGAAAGGCAATATGCAACTTCACAAAATTGACCTTGTAGCCAAGAGCAGCGAACCACGTGATGATGTGATCCACTCTCGCGAGATGAATATTCAAGTCATCATCTGTCAGCTATGTGTCATCGAAATAAGAGTAAGCGTCAGGATAAATATCAAGTGAAAGTGACACAATACATGCTGCAAATATCCTGGTGCTATTCTTATTCCCCATTGGCAGTCTTGCGTATCGCCTCTGAGAACCGATGGCGCCGAACGCGGACAAATGCCAGGTGCCAGGTTATGACTAAAAAATCCATTGGAAATATCAAATGTAGTTTTAAACATTTTATGCACGATATTATTGACTAAATCTGTACTCCTAGTCTGGTTGGCTCTCAGCCCCCCTTTTATACGGCATATACAACTACTAAATACGGCTCCAACTTCAAGAGTGCTGGTTAACAAGCTGATTTCAGAGCCCATCCTTATTTCCCGAGGTACCCATCAGGGATGTCCTCTGTCGCCCCTCCTGTTTGTCATTGCGATAGAGCTGTTGGCAGCATGTCTGCAAGAACACCACGCTAAAAGAGGAATTTGGTTCACCACCAGGGGGCTAATAGTTTCCATGTATGCAGACAATGTCACACTTTACATTTGCGGCCCTTAGGTGAACTTCGCAGCAGTGACGCAGAGATGCTGCAATTCGGAGGCCTGCCGGCGATCCAAATAAACTGGGCTAAGTCCACCCTATTCCTGCTCACTGAGGGCATGTATACATTTGATTCAGAATACCCAATAAAATGGGCAGATGACCTGATAAGCTACCTGTGCATTTGGATTAGCAGGAACACACAGGAGCTTTGGAGCGTAAATTATGGGAGGGTGATGACATGGATAGATTAGAAACTACGCATGTGGATCAAACTGCCCCTGACACTTACCGGGTGAAAAGCGATCACAAAAATGATAATCCTGCCCAAGCTGCTGTACCTATTCACCAACATCCCGATGCTGCTCACCCTACTCTTCTTCAGATGCCTCAAATCTGCAATGATCAGTCTGGTATGGGCGGGCAAACAACCAAGAATATCCTGGAAGCTCCTTACCCTTTCACTGACACAGGGTGGACTGGGAACTCTGGACCTTACACTGTATGTGTATTGTGCTCAAGCCCAATTTCTGTATTTCTGGCTACACCCAACACCATTCCAACCTCATGTTGCAATTGAGAAAGACCGTGCTGCCCTTAACACACTAACCACTGTCCTTTACAATGATTATCAGAACCCCAGACGGGAGATCAACAAGGTTGATACCCTTAGATGTGTGTGGGAGGGGCTGCGGAAAAAGGCGAACCTCAACCAGATATATCCACTGTCCATTCCACTAGCTGACAACCCCTAAATCCCACCACTATTAGACAGAGGAGCGGCGGAGCGAGCGCGCAAACTCCACATCAGCACTTTCTCAGACCTATACCCAGAGGGTCAATTCGTCACCCCACATAAGACTGCTGAGTCCCCCCAAATAACACCCCTGGACACACTACTATACTATCACCAGAAGGCTTCTAGATGAGCGCTCCGCAACACATTTATCTCTGCGCCGCCGCCCCTACCTTCTCTAGAGCATATACTCACAGACTCTTCTGCCTGTAAGCTAATAACACATATCTAAACCACTACACAATGTGCATCCCCGGTGATCGCCCCCAACTCTTTAGAATCCAGGGCCACTGAATTGAACTCCCTCATCATGGAAGCACAATGGGTGTTTCCTGCGGCCAACTGGAGCAGCTCTCCCTGAACTATCGCTTCAGATTCATACACTTTAAATTCCTACAACGCGTATACCGCTCTCCGGTGCAGTTACACCAAATGGGAATACACCTGTATGACACCTGCTGGCGATGCTGGACACCTAGGGCCACATTCTTGCAAGTGGCCTGGAACTGCCTACGAGTTGATGGATTCTGGAGGGAGGTGTTGGAGCACATTGCAGACATAACAAACCAAAGGCTGGATAGCTCTCCACTGGTGGCTCTAATGGGCTATGTAAATGATGTCCCACCTCTCAATAGGTGGCTTACGGCCATGCTGCTCCTACTAGCTAAGCGCTGTGTGGCTATACACTGGGGCAGGCGGCCTGCCCCAGACATTAAAGCTTGGCTGAAGGAAATTGCATACCTCAAAGAATAGCTATACACCTTCTGGGAACACTTGCTACTCGGATCCCGGCCAAAAGATATATGGGCCCCATTTACCTTCTGGCTCCGCCTACAAATTCCTTACTCCCTAGGGCAGGCAACTACATAAAATATACTCACATGGCCAATAGGCTCCCCCAATTCCACAAACAGAATTGTAGCTCTTCGCTATTATGTTGCACTAGGTACACCAAGAAGTCA
This sequence comes from Triturus cristatus, assembly GCF_964204655.1. Classification (NCBI taxonomy): domain Eukaryota; kingdom Metazoa; phylum Chordata; class Amphibia; order Caudata; family Salamandridae; genus Triturus; species Triturus cristatus. The sequence continues at coordinate 167,269,369 of NC_140588.1, read as the reverse complement.
CTGAATATTGATCAGTAAACTCTTACTTGCCGTTGAACATGAGCGGGGGATAGAAATTAACACCTTGATGTATTATCTCGGCAGTTGTTACATAAGGTAATGGAATTTAATGTGGATGTGTAAAATAACCATGTATGACACAAGCTGATCCCCCTGGTGTCGTGTGAGTGTGCTGATGCCTAATGTGTTACCAAACTTTGTATCTCAGCTGGTATGTAAATGTCAATTGATTGTTGTGGCATTTATGTGTTTTAAAAATAAATAAAAAAATATCGAAAGTGTTGTCAGCCAATCAGATCTCAGGCACAAGATTAGGAGGGGTCGCGGATCCTCTGCGGCCTCAGTTGTATATCTTAAAAATATTTACATTTCTCATACACCATTCAACAAAAAGGGAGCTTTCTTGACAAACAGCTACCTTTCTGCCAAATTTGGAGTAATTCCGTTCAGCAGTTTGGGCTGTAGCCCTGTCTAAAGTTCCCTATGGAAATTAACATGGAGAAAAAACAGTTGGGACACCCCATCCTTTTTTTTGTCCCCCACTAGACGGATCACCACAAAATCTTTAAAACAGCAGCTGAAGTGACTGGCAAATTAGCTTTGAAATTTTGTGAATATTTGTCAAGTGATGCCAAAGTTATTGGCAAATGAAAAAACGCTCTTCCTATAGAAACTACATCCTAACTATAACTACCTACTGGTGACCGCCAAGTTGGTTATATATACATTGGGGCAGATTTATGAGGCCCTTGCGCCTCATTTACGCCGCCGTTGCGTCACTTTTGTGACGCAGTGGCGGCGCAAATCCTGCGCCATGCTGCGGGGTATTTACAACGTGACGCATCTGGGAGATGCGTCACGTTATAAAGCCCTGCGCCAGCAGTAGGTGTACCTGTGCAGGGGGGGGCGTTCCGTCGCAGGAACGCCTCCTAAAAGTGGCTGAGTGAAATCTAAAAGATTTCACTCAGTCACTTTTAGGCCCATGCTGCGTCAAAACCCTGCGCCTGCTTGAAGCAGGCGTAAGGATTGACGCAGCATTGTGCAGATAGGGCCCCCCAGAGCATTGCTGGAGCTGCGTCGCGCTTGCGACGCAACTCCAGCAATGCGCCACTTTTACAGCACAGATGCGTCACGCATCTGTGCCGTTTTTGCCCCATGGTGCGCCGCATTATAAATTCGGCGCATCCATGGTGGCGCAGGTGTGGCGCATAATAACTGGCGCATCCCTGCTGATATGCAGGGATGCGCCAGTTATCATAAATCTGCCCCATGGAATTGTGGTTTGCACTATTCACGACTGAGTGAAATCATAATCAATTTACGCAAATTGTCCCATTCCATAGGAGTAGAAAATCACAATCAGAAGCAATTTATGTATCTGTTAAATACCACACTCTTCAGGGGCGGTAATTATCGACTGCGAAATGTGCAGCTACGTTTCTGAAAGCGCGAGAAATCAGTCCCTAAATAAAAAGAACTTCAGCAAATTCAGAAACGAAACCATGGGAGAGATTGAAGCATAAAGAGCAGCAGCGGAGGAAGTTTAATTACACCGCGAGATCAATGTTAAACACGAGTGACAGGAACCGAATTTGGAAGCAGAGGCCTCGGAGGATTTATGGCTCTGCTCACGTGATCCCGCCCCGCTCGGAGCCGGCGGCGCTGTAATTATCACCTCGGGATTATGCTGACTGTGAGCTACGACTCAATGAACTGTGGCTGCCCGAACTGCGGCTTGACCAGGTTTCATATTTCCCCGTCCCTGGCAGATGTTCAAGGAGCAAGGTGTCATCAAAATTAATGCACTTACACGGCACATAAATGTAGCATTAATTACAGCCACCCCGATAAAAACAAGTAGGTCAACAAATCACCAACGGGGCACCGCCTCGAGCTCGCGGAGCAGCCGCGTGCTGGTGCAGAGGTCGTGCTGCAGCAATTCGGGACTTCCTGCCAAGTGACACTCATCAGCTGATGACGAGGCGAGCCTTGTCGAACAAGTGCTGGAGATGGGCGCTCTGCCCGATGTAAATAGAGGTGAAAGAAAATAAGAATGATGCTGTGTTCGGCTTGAGAGGATTCGGGATTGCATTGTTGTTGTCCTCACAGCGATTTCCGGAAATAAAATGGCTTATTAGCTCAGCGTTCTCTGAATATTTTGTTTCCTTCACTGCATTTTTTTAAAGGAATGTTTTAGTACAACTACTAAGCTGAAAGTTCGCCTTCAAACGTTTTGGAAACTTTCTGAAATGCAACCAGCGTTTTAGTTTCAGTGAAATAGAGGTCATTCAGGCCAGTGCTTAATTTGTAAAATATGAAGTGCAGGTGCTCACATTTTTGGGGGGGAGGCCACACCCACTTCCTCAGCTCCACCCACTTCCACCTCTGGCTCCACCCTCTTACTCTATTGTCCCCCACCCACATCTCCTTAATGCACCCTCTCACATGCATTTCTACATGCAGCTCTTGGTGACAGGTAGACGTAGTAGCTCAATATTCTATATTAGTATTTTAACTTATAGACTGCAAGTAATAAAAGGATCTCCCCCACAAAAACAGTATCCCACTGAACTATTTGTTACACACGCATTCATTGTGATCTGCATGGTGCACGTGCTTTGAAGCATAAACCTTCTGCGCTACCCTATGATGAGTCAAAAGTAAACTTCCACTAGACAAAGCTTGATTCTCTGTCCATCAGCTCCATTAATCACCAGTTATATTGACATTTTTTATTTTTGCTGGAGGCCAGGAACACTGTAGCAGGTGCTTTTAACTCCATCATATATTTGAGAAAATGGCACCCCCAACCACCTTGTCCCCAAAGTCAACGCCCAGTGCTGTGGCGATGGTCACTCTGCCCTACAGCTGGCCCTGTGCAGTCATGTGTAAGGTGCCTGTTGCAAATATTTACTGAGCCAGGTGCACATAGTGTGGAGAAAAAGACAGATCTAAATTATTTCTGGACAGGTGGAGGAATTCTGAACCTGCCACCGTTCTCTAGCTCAACGCAGATGAAAATTCGAGATATCATATATTTTCATAAGATACAGTCACTGGATCCAGGTGAAAACTTCATTTGCCAGCCTTCACTGTCCTCACAGTCTGTAAGTTTTGTGTCTGATGATGGATTCCGACTCGGGTGGAGATGGAGGCACGCACGGTGCACACCCAAATAAAAAGCAGCGTTGGTTGGATTGGCAAGCAATTGCCATGAGCGGTGGGCCACGCCACCCACGGGCGGCATGATCATGGTGGTGGTGGCATTACATGCTGGCTACGCTACAGTACTGTACTGCTACTGTTACAGTAACAGAGTACTCAGTCCTCTTCACAAGTTACCGGTTCGGGACGGGCGGCTGGCCCGGGACATACACACACACACACACACACTGACTGCAGTGCACAGCCTGCAGCCTTGCGCAGTAATTTATTTCTGCCACTTTGTGCCCCCGTGGCCAACAGCTGCTGGCCTTATTAGCCCTAATTCCTGTCCATGACAATGAAAAATCTTCAAGAGTGGACTCATAATCCGACAAAAATGCCCCTCATGAGTGGAAAGTTGTAAAATGAAAAAAAGCATCTCAATAGAAAGTAAAATATCCTCCGTGAAAACGAAACTGCTCCCATGAAAAGTGAACCTACCTTAGTAGGAAAAGAAATGCCCCTTCCTAGGAAATAAAGTAATCTCTTGAGCTTGTACAGTTGGCTCTATGGCAAAGCTATGAAGTGTAACCCACAAGTGTTAAAGGTGCTCCTTTTATCTAGGACAGTACGTACGCATCAGCTGTATAATGGTCTTTGACATCATTATGAACTCACACATATTCCCTCTGTGGCTTGGGTCCGTAGGACCTAAGGCCCAAGTTGTAGACGAAATACAACCTGGCGGGAACGGTGACGGTCGCGCTTGCTGCTGCTGGCTTTCACACTTACTTTCACTGAGACCTAGTGAACGCAGCGCTGCCTGCCTGCTGAACTGTTCTTGGCTCACAGCAGGCGTGTCCGCAACAGTCTCTCTTCTTGACTATGGGACTTAGACCACGGGACCAGTAAGTTGAGTGTGGGACTGTGGGAGTCTGGCTCCTGACTCACTCGGGACACGGCTCTGTGCATGCACTGCCCTTAGGCTGCTGCGCAGCTACATTAACCCATTAGGCCGTGGCGCCTGCCAGGCCCTGCCTCACCTGGTGCCGCTTAGGCTGCTGAGTGCGTTGCTTTATTTTAACTAATGATTAGGCCTAGGGGACAGTACCAGCAGTACCAGGCCCTGCCTCACCTGGTGTCTACTCCTCAAGGCTCGCCTCAAGCCCTCAACGCGGCCAACGTCGTCCAGGTCGCCTTCGTGCTCTCTGAGACTTTGAACAGCTGTGACCGTTGAACCATGATGACTCGGTGCTGGTACTGCAGGGTGAGGTGCGGCCGTGCGGGTATGCTGGGGCATGGCAAAGCAGCGAATGTGCGTGCAATCTGAAAAAAATCTGCGCACGCTGCCGCACAGAGCCCCAACCCCCACAGAAGACCAAAATCCAGCCCTGCCCTGCCCAACACAGAGTCCCGCCAACTGGGCCGGCAACACTGAGCAGCGGCCGCTGGGCCGCGGCTGCCACTGCATTGAACAACAAGATTTAAGTCAGTGAGAAAGAACTTGAACAGAATCAGAGTCAGAAACAACTAACATCAGTCATCAACAACACAACAGTACGTAACACTAGTCTGTAACAGTAACAGCAGCACTTACGGTAGAGCAGCACTCACTCTGTGCAGCTGTGCCACTAATTACTATCAAATCAATTACGTTCACTAAATGCGTGTAGACCCGGCCCTGATAATTAAGTGCCGGTGCTAAGCACCGGCAAGCACCGGCACAAATTAAGCACTGATTCAGGCCCTAATTACAAACCAGCCAAGGTGGAATTTAAATTTGGGGTAATATCGGTAAGCTAGTTACACAAAATTAAGTCATCATGCCCCTTTTCATACTTGCATGCCGGTCATGGTAACATTTTACAGTGCGCATGTGGGAATAAAATGAATGGTCAGAATGTATGGCACTTGTGTTTTTTGTGCTATTTCTTTTCTGCTAAATGTGTCCTTTCATCAAAAATTGATGCAAGTGATGGATCAATTTATGGAAAGGTCCCGCTCTGAGGAGTCCAGCACACCACAGAACAACTGCTGCCTGGGCTGCCCAAATTCACCATAAAACACTTGTTATGGCTTCACAATGACTCTTAATCGGAGCAACATAATCCAGATGCCCTACTTTTATCCCTAGCACTTACAGTGATGGAGACACCAGTTATGGAACAAGCCCCAAACACGCCTGGTAGAGTGCAGCAGTAAATCATATATGGCCTCAGGAAGCCATACCCAAAAAACGAGTCAGATGCCAGAGCAGCCGGTCAGTTGCATTAATCAGATAAAGCCCAAACAATGCCTAGCAGTAAGCTTCACCCTCGATAGCTCACATGACACACCATACCACCTGGACCATCTCAGAATGTGACCTCCTGTTCATATTTATGGCCCCTGGAATCAAACATCTAAATACACAATTTATGACCCACTATAACAATATTTCCTGGCCCAAGAGGGATGAGCTTCACTCTATTGCATCCACTGTACAGTATAAAGCATGCCAGGTACCTAATGTAAATTGAATTTCAGCACGCAACTGTACAAGATGTGGCTGCTATTCCCGGCCATTATTGTTTAATTAAACTTAAACTGTACCTGAATGCCAAGCCTTGTTGTTCTCCTCTTTGATAGGCAGAACCTGCTACTGCTGCCGTCATATCTTGGATGTCGCCGCTGTAGCTGTCGTATTGCACTGCATCAAGAAAAGTGCCACGCATCCACGGAGAAGCGTGCCGCCATCGGAGCTGCTGTCGTCGCATCACGGAACAAGGGTATCACCGCTGCAGTTGTCGCATCGAGCGGAAGCGTCTCGCAACGTTGGAGAAGAGTGTCGCCGCCAAAGCCGCTGTCGTCGCATCACTGGACAAGGGTATCACCACTGCAGCTGACGCATCGAGCCGAGATCTCTCGCAACATCGGAGAAGACTGCCACATCAGAAAGATCTTCACGTCTTTATTTCTTTGCACCAAACTTTCATTGCATCAACATCGTTGCAACACTTTAGTTGCCCTGCGTGTCGCATCTAACGGTACATTGACTTAAAGTGTCACATTTAAGATCTAAAGAGAACTAAGCTAAATACTACCATTTTAAAGTAACAGTATTGTGGATTTTTGTCGTTTATGGTCTTGTGGTAAACCTATATAAAGAATACTTATTTTTGATATAAAACTTGTGTGGTGTCCATCTGTAGTGTTGTCACTTGATTACTGTATGTGTTCACTAATGCTTTACACACTGCCTCTGAGATAAGCCTGTCTGCTCGTGCCAAGCTACCAAGGGGGTGAGCAGGGATAATTTTAGGAGTGTACCCCTTTACCCTGACTAGAGGCGAGGGTCCCTATTTGTCACAAGTACCTACCTGTGCCAACTAGAGACCCCCAATTCTAACAGTATGGTATATTCGGGTCCCCAGGTACGCCGTGCAATGGCTTTCCAATTGTACCCCATGCATAACAGGTGGGCCAGCAGCTAGCGGAACAGTGGGAAACAGGCAAGACTTTGCCCAATTCACTTTAAGTCCAGCGATGGCACCAAGGTCGTGGAGTAAGCTCTTAGCTCCAATAAGGGCATCTGCAGTATCAGCTAGTCCCGTGGCTCACTACACAGGTGTCTGAAATCAATCACCCGTCTTAACCCTAGCAGTAGACTGATTGTACAATAGAGCCGTCCAAGCCACAAAGGCATCCCCCAAGCCAAAACTGCGCATAACTTGAAACAGATAAGGCAATTCCAAACTGTCGAAAGCCTTCTCTATGTCTACCGCCAGGATAGCAGCGGAGTCTTTTGAGTAAGAGTCAGCATCTAAGATGCGTAGGTGGCGTCTCACATTTATGGCTGTATTCCTGGATGGAATGAATCCCGCTTGGTCCCTGTGTAATAAATAGACCATATGTGGAAGCAACCGAGTTGCCAAGATCCGACTCAATACCTTATAATCAGTGGTGAGCATAGACAACGGGCGATAGTCCGTCCTATCAGAGGGTGACTTCCCTGGTTTCAGCAGTGGGATAATAATCGCTTTGCGAGTTGTGGCGGGCAGCTGTCCCGCACGCTTTGCTTCATTATAAAGTGTTACTAAAGAGCCAGGAGATCTATGTATGTAAGATAAAACTCAATTGGCAAGTCATCCACCCAGGAGTCTTTTTCTCCGCCATTTGCTTGATTGCCCCTCGTACCTCCCCAATGGTTATATCCTGACCCAGCAGGTCCACTTGCTCTCTCTCTAATGTAGGAAGATCTGCTACAGCTATAAACTCCCTAAGGACCCCATCATTCAGGGCCACCTTGCTCTGATAAAGATCCGTATAATAGGCAATGAACTGATCATTAATCCCTTGCTGGGTATAACAAACCACCCCAGTTGGAGTACATATTTCTAGTATGACCGTCCCCCGCTGAGCCGGGTTAGCCAACCAATCCAATAACGCTCCTGATTTGTCTCGTTCTGCATGAGCGTGGGCTAGATATTTTTTGTAATCGAAACAGCGTAGCCTCTCGACCTGCAATGCAACTGCCTCTCTCGCCTCCACTAGTTCTTGCTGTCGATCAGGCTGCACAGGCCGCTCTTGTTCCACTGCGCGCAGGCGTTGGTCCACAGTTTCTATATCTTGCAGTAGTGCCCTACGCACCCCCATCATGTTGGTAATGCAGAGGCCTCGTAGCACAGTTTTAAAGGCATCCCATTCTATGGCAGATGATGATCCCATGCCAATGTTCTCTAAAAAGTATTGGGTTATGCCAGTGCCCACCACCTCACGAAAGGCCTGGTCCTCTAACAATTCTGGATTTAGGCGCCATGTCGGGATTTTAGAGCGCGCCTGAGCCCAGTGTATCCGCAATAATAGCTGGTTATGATCTGAAAGTGTTCTGGTAGGGTATTCGCTATGTTTGACCTCCGCATGAATATCTGGGGAACAGCATACCGCGTCCAGGCGAACATGGAGGTCGTGTAATGCTGAAAAAAGGAGTAATCACAAGTACCCGGGTGATGTGCACTCCATGTTGCCAGTCCCTTCTATCCTTAGAAGTATTGTGGATTGGTGCTTCAGGGAGAGGTGGGTGGGACTGATCGAGTAATATATCAGTAATAGAATTAAAATCTCCGCCCATAATCACCGCCCCTGTCAAGTGTGAAGCCAGTTTTCCTGACAGCTGTCCGAAAAAGGCTGGCTGCTCTGTATTTGGGGCATAAATGCTAATTAGCACTACATCTCTGCCATTTAACCATACCGCAACCATCACATATCTCCCCTCTGGGTCTATTAGCTGCTGTGTGGGCTGAAACAGAACCCCCACCCTGACCCAAATTAACACACCCCGTGCAAAAGCTGAGTAAGTCATGCAGAAGATCTGACCACGCCATCTGCATTGCATGGCGAGTCCCTCTTGGTTTACGATGTGCGTTTCCTGAAGGAAAGCGATTTGAACCCCCCTATGCACCAAGTAGGCATGTAGTTTGTGACGACGCACCATTGTATGCATGCCTCTGACATTCCAGGATATACATTTTACTTCAAGTAACGAACCCATGATACAACCCCACACAGATCTCTAGCAATCCGTTTTAGGTGATACGCCAAAACCCTGTGAACATCCCATTACAAAGCAATGAAAACCCCCAACTCCCCCACCCCAGAACAGGTACTAAAACACTAGTCCCCATCCAAACTACTTTGAAACTCAATGTCATCTAGTGGCCACAGAGGAACAAGGGAAGATGCAGCTGCAAACTAACTTCGCCTACCTACGTGAACTTATAATCAAAGCAGCGCCTATGCCTCAATTAGCACATAGCGCCCCACACCCGGGTGCGCCCTAAAGTCACTCATTGATTCAGAGACCCCCTCCCCCGCTATCCCATCATCCCAGCAGCGAAACAACAGGAAACAGTGCAGTGCCGGGTAGCCTGGGAATCAAGGATTACCCACAGTCAGGCGGGAAGAGAAAGAGTGAGGGTGAGCGGAGAAAAGCTAGCATAGCAATCAAACAATTTCATCAGCTGTGCCCGGAGCAACATGTGGCAGCTTAATACTGCCATCTTGAGACATGTCTGAGTTCGATCCGTCAGATGCCTTTTTCGATCCCGTTTCTGCCCCCGACGGCAGCGCATGACCCTGCAGCAGTTCCGACACCGCCGGTAGTGCGTCAGTTCTCTCCTTTTCTGTCTGGGAGGCACTAGGTGTCCACAGGGTGGTGCAACGACGCTTTGATCTCAGATTCCGTTGTGGGAGCTTGTCCTCAGGAGGAGGCGTGCGGCTCCACTGGTTTTCGGCCAGTTTTATAGGTTTCGATCAAGTCCCACGCCTCCTTGGGGTGCTCGCAGAAATGCGTCTTGCCATTCAGGATAATCTGATGTCAAGACGGAAACATCAAGGAGTACTGAAGCCCTTCATCTCGCAAAGCCTTCTTAACAGCCAGAAAGGACGTGCGGCGTCGCTGGACCTCTAGCGTATAGTCTGGGAAGATTGACACTCTGCTGTTGTCCACTGTGTAGGGCCCAGATGTGCACGCCTTTTACAGCAGGAGATCCCTGTCTTTGTAGTGAAGGAGTCTGACTACGACCGGGCATGGGGGCCTTCCAGGGGCCGGAGGTCGGGCAGGAACTCGATGGGCTCTCTCCAGGGTATAGAAGTGGGTCAACCCCACTGGTGCCACCACGTCGCGAAGCCAGCCCTCCAGGTATGTGACCATGTTAATTCCTTCTATCCCATCTGGTAGACCCAGCACTCTTATGTTATTCCTCCAATTACGCCATTCAGAATCTTCGGCTCTCTTCTCCAGTGATTGCACTCTGTGGGAGATATCCCTCAGTTGGTCAGAGAGGGTCTGCTGCACCGGCCCCAAGTCCGCCAGGGTTGTCTCTGTCTACTTCAACCGTTCGGCCAATTTTGTATGTTCTGCTCGTAAGAGTCCCAACGCCACTGCCACATTAGTAATGTCCTGATGCAGTGTCTCTTTAGTGTCTGTTATGGCTTGCCAAATCTGAGCCAGCTGTTGTTGGACTCCGGTATCAGCTGATGGCTCAGGAGAGTTCGGTCGCCTGCATTCCTGGGCCAGGTCATCATGATCTGGGGGAGCCGTCATTTGTTTGCCTCTGGGCTTCCCCATGGTCTTGGGAGGGTATTACCAGCCCCCAAGCGCAGCTCGCTAACAGTGTTCACCAGTGTAGTCACCAGGCCAGATGACGATGATGGGCCCACCCAATGGCGCAATAGGACTATTCTGGTTCCAGCTCCACCAAGGGCCCGAAGACTCTAGCCCCTAATGTCCGGTCACCACCACCGCAATGTGCCCTGCTATCATGGGTCCCTCCGCTCCTTAGGCAGGGAATGCAGCGTATGGCAGCACCGGCATCATCTGAGTTTATCCACCCTTCCAGAAAGATCAATGCCACGCAGCTGTGCCCCCGCTGCACGAACTCAGAGTAGTTGCTCCTACCTTTAGTTCGTGGTATCGTAGAAACAGGCTCTCTAAGAAGGGACTGTCCTGGCCCCACCTTTCACAGTCCCCAATGGCAACAAAGGATGTTGGTGCACAGCGGGGCTCCCACAGCCGAGTCTTCCAGTCCCCTGGTGCAGGCAACAACACGCCCACTAGTTATGCCTCCGTATGGCCACCCAGGCTGTGCAAGTCTGCCTCCAGTCGCCGCCCGCAGCAGGGAGCCCTCCGATCCAGCAACCCGATCAGGGTCTGGTGAGTCCCAAGGTACACCGGCAGGAAATCACCATTCGCTACTCGCCTGAGTAATGGCGCTGACCTGGCACGCCTCAGGCCAGGCCCTGGTAATCACTCCTGGTCTGCTCCGCAAGTAGGGGGCCCGCTGCAACCCATGCCAGGACAGAGCCGCCTCACCCGCAGTCTCTGGGACAAATGCAATGCAGTCTCTGTCGTCTCCAGCCAGGCGCGCAAAGGCACCAGCAGCGCGCGCGAGCCTCCACTCCAGGAGGGCACCGCAGCTCCTGATTCTCACCTCGATGGCACCCACCAGGCTAGGACAGGTCATCGGGGCCCCCGCCCAGCCAAGGAGACGTAGAGAGCCAGCAGGCCAAGTTTACCGCCGTCAGGGACCTCTGGACTTTTCACGCCACCATCTTGTCGTCTCGGAGCCGAGGCCCCGCTCCCCACTCAATCCAGCCCCGGCAGCGTCATGGACACCCCGGACCCCCAGGCCACAGCCCCAGCTGCTGATCATTGTCGGCGGGGTCCAGTTTGCGCCCCCGGATCCAGGCCAACAGCAATTAAAGAGGATAAATAAACAAGCCGGAGCGGAGCACCGAGCTCACACGTCCGTCGCCATCGGCTTGCAAGCCACGCCCCCCTGCCATTCCATCATGTCTGGTAGTACAGCCTAGGTAGGAGAACTCTTCTGTCATGACTAGTGCTCTTCATCTACCTTGATGGGTGAAGGGCTTGGGATGTTGAGAGGCATGACTTCTGATTTCTTTGTGTTGATCTTCAAGCCCACTTGCTTGCTGTGCATGGATGTTCAGGCGAGATGTCTTTTCCTGAATATGCTGGTGTATGTGAAAGAGTAGGCTAGGCCAGCTGCATAGTGAAGGTCCTCCAGTGTAGAAAAATCAAGTCCATCTGATGCATCTGGCTTGTTCTTCTGTTGTGCATCACATTACCCAATCGATAACAAGGGAGAGCAATGCTGACATCATGCAACCCTGTCTCACAACAGTCTTCACTTTAAAGCTATATTCACTATCTCTGAATTTGCAAGCAAAACTATCCTAGAAGCTATTGTTGAGGAAAATGATCTGCTGAGGCACGCTGTAGTCTGTCAGTATAGACCAGATGCTGTACCAGTGGAAACTGTTAAAGGCTTTCTAAAAAAATCAATGCAGTTTATGTCTAGTTGTCTATGTCAATCTGTGCACTGATCTACGATGTTGCATAGAGTAAGGATCTGATCAACACACATCTGCCCTTGAGGAACCCAGCTGTTCTTTTCTTAAGTGATTGTCCACAGCATCAGACATCGGCTGTATAATGATTTTCACCAGAGTTTACCTGGGCTGGAATTTATCAGGGCTGTAAAACTTGCAATTCTGATCCATGGGCACAGGGATCGGAATTAAAGCTTAACTCATAATGAGGGACTAAGGGACAAATGAAAAGAAAGCGGTAGCAATTAACATTCCAGTTCCATGCTTGAAACTGCTTTATTTTTAAAGTCATGTCTATTGATCTTTCTAAACTCAGTCTAACTTGAACCGGCACAAGTAATATCCTAATGATCAGTTGTCTAGAATAGGTTAGGATATTTCCTGAACCATGTAAATACTGATAACCAGGATGAGGTATGTAAATGGTACAGTGAATACCTCCTATTCTGATTTTTGTATCTGGAAATGGGGACTAACATGATACCGGGGGGAACAACCTTTACAACGCAACTTTTACAACGTACTACCATTACAACGAAACTGTTACAATGCAAGTGGATTTACAACGCATGCCATTACAACGCAAGTCTTTACATCGACTTGCGCTAGATGGCGTGCTAACATTACAAATAGTGTAGTGTACTATCCCAACACCTTCCCTACTGTTAAGTGGACTGGAGTTGGAATAGTAAATTACACTTTTCTAATGTTAGCACGCCATCTAGCGCAAGTCGATGTAAAGACTTGCGTTGTAATGGCATGCATTGTAAATCCACTTGCGTTGTAACAGTTTCGTTGTAACAGCATGCGTTGTAACAGCACGCGTTGTAACGTCATACATCCGATACCGGGGTGTTAGCTGCAATAAATCTTGCACCTTTTGCCTCTTTTTCTGGCCTCTTACCACAACAAGTGTCATCAGATTTGACCAGCTTAAAATCTCAGTGGAACACTGCTGGTTGCAGTAATTGCCACACCCGGTAATTACCTCGAGGAGGTATTACCGTTTGACCCAGAATCTGATGCTTGCACAACAACCAGTTTGCGCAGGAACTGCAATTTGCTGTTAAGATCACAATCAGGGCTAAGTGTTGGAGTATGCGGGCCAGTGATTGACTTGCATTGTCCCATTGTTCAGGTCAAGAGGAGTGAAAGTCAAAGAATGGTAACAAGCATTTTAATGAAACTACTGGTTGATAGTAAAGAGACAGTGTTTACCTAATTTAGATGAGTGACTGATGCAGAAACATGTTTATAACCTAAAGATCACAAGCTTGAATTATGGAAAGACCCTATTCAGACATCAGAGCAAATTCGTTAAATACAATTAAGGTGAGTGTCAAAAACACTGGTTGTCTGATGCAGTTGTGTTCAATAAGCAAAGGATGATTTAAAAAATATCAATTACAAATCAGAACAAATACTTTAAGGGTCCAGGCTTCAGCAAAACAAAAATGGAGGATCCATTGAAATCTAATTGTTTGGTTAGAGCACTCAATGAAGCAAGGTATTAACTCTCTGTGGGAATGTTGCTCTGTGGCTCTGCATATGATAAGAGTTCAGTGAGCATTCTTCTCTAGCCACTGACAGAGTTAGGTACTGGTTATGAGTGGGTTGTTGTTTTCCAACCCGTGCGCAAACCGCTAGTTGGGTAACATTTACAATTACCAGGTGTGTTAAATACATCACCCTTCATTACAGTTGGGATGCTCAAACCTGCTGGTGGGAAAACAGTACTGTATTTATCGCAACGTGCACATTTTTGTGCACTAAGCATCAAAATATGCAAGATCTTCCCCAAAAACTGGGAATAGGTACTATTTATGGCACCCAATAAGTTCTAAACTGCATGGTGTCGGATTTTATTGGGGTAAATTGCACCTATTACTCTGACACACAAGGACTCATAGGGCCATATTGTCAAGAACGGCGATAACATTATCGCCGCTTTAGCGGCAGGAAACTGCAGCTGAAGCGGCGATAACTGGCTTGATAATATGCCCTAGAGAATTCCAATAGAAGCCCAGGTTTGTGGTCCTTCACACCAGAACCTGGGCTTCTATTGGAATTCTCTAGGGCATATTATCAATCCCTTTATCGCCGCTTTAGCTGCAGTTTCCTGCCGCTAAAGGTGCGATAATGTTATCGTCGTTCTTGATAATATGGCCCATAGTCTTTTCAATTGGAAATGGTTATTGTTATGCTGAAGATAATACTTTACTAAGGTCCAATTCTGTGGTCATCACTTAGGCCTCTAACACGGGGTTTCTTGTTATTAAGAAAAAACTTTTGTGTGGTATTTATTGTGACAGCTTAATAGGTGAACCGAGAGGAACAATGCCTGTGTTCGGTAGAATATGTTCTGAAAGGCAAATGGTGGGTAGAATTAATGTTCACGACTCACAGGTAATGAATGTCAGCTGCCTTTCAACAGAAATTAACAACAAACTTTCGTTCTTTTTATTTTTTTTAGCATATGTTCTTTGTTTTGTGGTGTGGACACATTATAGTAGCAGTGAATGGTAATTTCAGCACAAACTCCATACTAATCACCCAAACTAAAACCTAGACAATTTTGATGGTGAATGTGCAGCCTGGTGGGGAATAGCAGTGTTGTGGGGGTGGAAGTATTTTGGTAGGAATTGATACAGTTTTGATGGGGAGTGGCAGTATGCTGATGTAAGGAGGCAGTGCATTGGTTGGCATTGCATTGATCTGGTGTGTCATTGTAATTGTGGAGGCTGGTACTGTGCTGGGTTGAATTGGATCCCATGTGGGGCTGGCAAGCTACTGATGTGAATTTGCACATCATTGGTGTGGAATGACAGTATGGCATTGGTTTGGGATCTACTGAAGTAGGGTGACACTAGTAACCAAGATGTTCCGTTCATTTAGTCCACCAGGATCTTTTGCTTTTTACTACCTGGTTGTTGGACCTTTACTCTGAGTGACTCTAATTACCCGAGTCTCACTCATGGTAAATTCAGGGTTAATGCACATAGCATTTTAAATGTCGGCCTTTTCAGATAAAACCACTGCTGTACAGCTAGGCTAAGAGGCACTGGGCTGACTACGCATAAACCCATGTGCAAACACGGATGCACTCGTGTATTGGCTGCACATGTGAGACTACTGTCATGTGCAGCCCATTTCCTGTGTACAGGTAGCCTGTCTTGGAAGAGACTCTGAAAGGATTTGTGCAGAACTGAGGTAGGCTGATAATATAAGTGTAAGTGTGTAGGGCTTCTGGAAAATCTGTGATGTTTTCACTGGATTATAAATACAGGCAAAACCTGCCCGAAAGTACAGTTTTGCTCCGCTTAGGTCCAGCAAGTGATCAAGCTGGGGTAACACATGCACGCCGAGTTTGAATTTGGAGTTCCCAACACACTACGTCCATGTCAAATTGGACTCAGCTCGAACTAAGGTTCCAGACCTCTCATCCCCCGCCCTCTACTAAGCCAAGTTAATTACTATACTCCCCAGCAGTGGGAACAAAGGCACCTCCACACAAAAGATGCAATTATCAGTGATTAACCCAGTTCCCGAGAAAGGAAAGGGGTGTTGGGGAGAACTGCATCTGATATTTAACTTGTCATACGGCACCTGGGCTGGACTAGCCCAGGCGCTCTAGAACAATAGAGAAAGCCCAGACCTCTGAAGCCAATCCAACAGAGGTTCATGTTTGACATTTTTGGTGGAAGGGAACTGGCAGTGATGTCAGCTATGCCTAAAGCTGAGGCATTCAAAGGAGTTCCTTCCAGAAAAAACATAAAGTCTCCATGTTGGGATTGTCCCAGAATGCTGTGTAGGAGGAGTAGGACAGATATGGCGAATGATGTGTTATCCTAGGATTGGATAAGGGTGCATCTCATCTAGAACTTTCCACCCCACTTAAAATCCTGCACAAGGGAGAGACACTGGACCCGGGAGAGGGTGGTTGCGGAAGAATGCCCTGCTGTAAAGAGGAGTCACCTGATGCCCTGCAAAGTTGGACTAAGGAATTTGACTCCAGCTGATCCCCAGGACTAGGATGGGTCTCTCCAAGGCCAGTGCGGCTGCTCCCCCTTATGCATGCAGAGGACCAGTTGGGGGAAAGACGTGGACTCCACTGCCCCGCCACAGGTGCTCTGCAACACAACGAGGAACCTCTGGGGCCTGAGGAGTATTGGCAGGAGGGTGCTCCAATGGCTAGTTAGCGAGGGGCTGCAAAAGATTCCCCCACCAGCAACAGAATAACCAGTTGCCAGGCAGATGAGAAGGCTGGTGCACGGAGCTGGAAAAACACACCATCTACGAAATACGCCCCTTTGGAGACCACGAGGGCCATTGAAAATGCTCCTGGTACCTTGGCCTGGCCACTAGGAGCAAACCAAGTCCAAGATGAGCAAACTCAGCCCAACGGGGCCCAAAGTGTGCAATTATATATATTTGACCTGGAAGAGAAAACAAAGAAATAAACGTGTTCACTCTGCAGTACTCTAAAATTATCCCCCTGGGTTGGGCCAGGGACTGGAGCTTGGCACAACACGGATATATTTTTTAAATATTCTTTTTTAGGGAGGGGAGTGCATGGGGTCTACTTTCCATACTTAGGTCTGCTCCTAGGGGGTCCTATGTCCTGGCGCAGATTATTCTCCTGCCTTTGGGAAACCCATCCCATGAAGGAGGCAGGGACACTTTAACTAGGTGCGATGTATCCTGTGCCCATCTCTTGATGGATCGCGCGCACCCTGCATCCTAGAGCTGCTCTCACAACAGAAGCAGAAAGAAGAAGGAAGCTAGATGCTAGCTTTAGATGTAGGGGCTTTCTCGGGCTCCCTGCATAGCTTCCAACAATTTGACCTGCTGGGAGTGCCCTGGGTAGGACCAGGAAACTCATTCAAAAACATAAAATAAAAGATATGCAGGCAGCACAAGGCTGCTGGAAGACTACAGCAGAACATGCCGCTCATACTTTATTCACTGCTCCTATTTTTTAATGCCCCATGATGCCTTGCAAAGGCTTTATTTGAATATTTTCTACTTATGGTGACCCCAAAAATGGCCAGGGACACCACTAATGTTTACTCTGGACTGTTTGAGGGACTGCTGGAGTACCACAGCCCCCATAGAATGCATTTACAAATAAAGAAGCCCTACGTCTCTGGGAGTGTTGAAAGTATTACCACAGCGGAGTATCTGCATTGAATCTATGCACTCAGGGCTGCTATGATGTGAGAGTGTCACTAAAGGTACTTCCATCTATCTCATGTATGTATTTGTCATATAGGCCCATATTTACAAATAAATAATATATTACAATACAATACAGTGCAGCAAATTTTGCTGGACTATGTTGCATGGATGGGAACGAGCAGAACAACTACATACCTTGAAAGATGATGCACTGTTCTGCTCGCTCGCTAGTGCTGGTGCACTTTATGCTGCCTTTTGCCAACCCAAACACCTTACACCATAGTGCAAACATGTCTGTGTTGTGGTCAGCATCGTTTCTGTGAAGTAAGGGGTCCCTTACTGCACAAAAACCATGCTGAAAGGCAATTTCCTCTATGTTTGTGTGCTGTAGAATGTAGCACACATGCAGAGAAGGAAGAATAAGTAGAAACTAAAATATTTCTCCTTGTTATGTCAGCCTCAGGGAGTTGGGCTTAAATCCATCACTACAAGTCATTGTAAAAAATAGATTTGTGTCAAAATCCGATGGTGCTTACATGGAAACTCTGTTGTCGTATCAGCATAATCCACCTACCATTATTAGTATGCCTTAGTCTGGAATTTAACAGACGTTAAATTCCAGCGTAAAGGCCGAGGTAGCGCTATTTTTTTAATCGCTGCACCTCCTCGTTAATATCGCGAAGCTGCCTTCGCGATATTTTCATGTGTTGTTTTCACAGCCACGCCTTCTTTGCATCTCGTTAGCGATGCGAGGCAAGGCTGTGAAAAAACGGGCTCTATATCAAAGAAACACACGCTAGCGTGTCCTTGATGATATTGCAATATAATTATCACCGCTTATCGCCCGAAAACAGACGCTAAAGCGGCGATAATTATATCACCAGCCCTTGCTAATATGCCCCTCAATTTCTTACCACACTGAATTAGCATGGGTTGGTAATGAGCTTGTGTGGGTGGCTGTGTATTAGGAGTGGTTGTCCATTGCTGAGTGTAGATCTGTGGGTGGGTAGTGTTAATTATTCAATAATGAGTTCGGAGGTGTTATGGTGGGACGATAATGCAGTGCTGTAGGTGGTAGTGAACATGAAGAGTAGCAGCAGTGCATTGGTGTTTGGTGCCGATATATTTCTGTGGGATGCCAAAGCTTGCTATTTGAATGAGAATGCATTGGTGGATTAGGCAGTGTATGCTTCTAAGATAACAGGGCAGTGCTCTGAGGAAGAGGATCAGTGCTATGGGTTGTGTGATAAAGGTGGATGGATGTGCAGTGCTCTGCTAGTTAAACATTGTGATGGCAGTACAGTGATCCATGCACTAAGAATTCTGGAGATATGCACATGGACCAATCACAAATTGTCCTCCAATTTCAAATTAATTCCTGTTTCTCGCCAAAACATGTCTAGTGCACAGGGCAGAGATGGCTACTGTTTTGGTAGATGCACACACATTGCAATATCCAATCACACTGCTGGGAAAGTAGCAATGCAATGGACTAAAACAAATCATACTTCACTTCACCTAAGAACGGTCCTTCACATTTTTTATATATGCATTAAGGGCCCAGATTCACAAGTATTTTGAGTCATTTTTTTTAAGCAGCCCAGCTGCAAAGTCTATTTTGGTATTTACAAAGCCACGCAAATGTTTATTTGTGGGGCTTTATAGGAAAGTGTAACACAATGCAGTGCATAGCGCTGCCTTGCATTACTTTTTGCCAGGAAGACATTCCATGGATAGTGCATGGGCATTCTTGTGCATCCATACATGAAATTTGCCGCAAACCCAAATTTACAAAGAGATGTAGGCATGGGTGTGAGCCAAAATGGTGCACCTGCCTGAAGCTGGTGTAATGAGGAGAAATATCTTTATTTTTCTTCTTTATTTCCTCATTGTGCACGCCATTATGATTCACACATACAAAGAGGAAATAGTCTCAAAGGATAGTTTTTGTACAGGAAGATACCCAATCCTGCACACAAACTATCCTAACCACACAGATACCCTTGCACTATGGAACCCAAATGACACCAGCTCATGGAGAGAGAAGAACTGTAACATTTCTTTGAAGGTGTGGCAGAGTTTTGCTTTATCCAGGTGATGCCAGGCAGCACAGGAACTTTTCTTGCTGCTCTGGGTTGTACCATGTCTTGGCAATATACACAAGATAGCTGAAGCTTTCTCTACACAGAAATAAAAATGATTACATCATCATAGCTTTGAAGTTTCCGAGTACTCTATCTGTGCTAATTTAGTCCTCTTTAATGTGTACCTTTGCCTAACATATCCATTACAATCACAAATGGGTCTAGTCTCTACTGGATGTTAGGCAATATACTCATTTTACATTTTATTATTTTATATATTATGTGACTACTTCTATATCACAGGGCACAAAAAGTCAATCTCTGTAAACAGCGCCTGCCTAATACCTACTGAGTACATCCCATATTCTTATGAGGTCCCATATCTTCGCAGCTCATGAGATTGGAAGGAACTATAGTTTATCATATACATTTGAAACTCAATAGGACAATATTAACTTTTGTTAGCCAGGTTATTGGCAGCTTTAGGACTCGTTTCAATGCAACCAAAACAACAATAAAACAACGATATACATAGGAGGTTTTTTGCCAGTCCCCTTGGGCCATTGGCTAAATCAGTTAAACTCTTTTTAACCATTGCCTGGATGAAATGGCCATCAAGTTTTGGATCGGATCATTCAATTTGTAGAAGTTTGCATTTTCTCTGTATGCATTTTTCATTGGTGCACAAAGTGGTACCTGGGGACAGGCAATGTGCATGCGCCATCTGAAAGAAGGTGTACAGCAGCTCATGGTCGGTGCCCGAGTGTACTTCAGGGCACCCAGCAGCTTCCCATCTGCTCTTGCTGACCACTTTGAAGATCAGGGCTTTCACCACCCAAGGGATTGCCCACCACACATTCACAACATTATCAATGAAACTTTGTGCAAAAAGCAGGCCTTTTTTTCAGATCTGCTGTTTACTCACCTCCACCACCTTCGTCATCGTGGACAAGATACTCACTCACCTCCACTGCCACCACTGCTTCACTGTGTAGTAACACTGTGCAGGTCTTGCTACCATTGATTTCTGTCTGTCCTTAATTTCTTTTCAGCACTCTGTCCATACGTCCTTCCTTTCCTTTTCCCTCGCCTTTCCTCCTACCACCCCTCGTCTCTTTTGCTTATCTTCCCCCATTTCTGTCTTTCCTCTCTTTGCTATTTCCTTGCTCTCTTTCTTCAGCCAAGCCAGGTAACCTTTCCTTTATACACATTCCATGGGAATACAACATGGTTAATAGGAGCCCTTTCCCAGATCCAGTGGCATAGCAAGGGTGCCATGGACCCCAGGTCAAGCAAGAAAAATGGACCTGGCTAATGTTGGTTGAGTAGTAAAATGAAGAAATAACTAGGGTTCAGTAGGCCCTTCAGGCCTTTCGGTGCCAGTGACACTGTTCCTGGTACACTAATATCTGTGCCTCCTCCGGCGGAGGTGCAGGTGGAACTTCATAAGCTGTTGTAGTTTGAGACCTATACAGGCGTTCAGGTTGGGGCAACTTAGCAGACAAAATTCTAGAAATTGCTTGAGAGGAGCAGAAAAAGACAGAGGGGCCAAAGGAGAAAGGGAGCATGATGAGAAAGGGATGCTAAGAAAGACGTGAACGATTGGGGAGAGAATTGGGAACAGAGGGACAAGCAGAGATAGAGAGAGAAAGACAGAGAAAGGACAGGGTAAGGAGACAGACAGGGTGAGACACATAGTTACGGCCCGGCACCGATAAAGAGATTGAAGGGCAGAGAGTGAAGGAAAGAGAGAGCAGAAAAGATGAGGGAAGCAGAGAGAGGAAGAGAAAGGACGGGGCGAGCACACAGTCAGGTTAAGACATCTAGTTAGAGATCGGCAGTGAGAAAGAAAGAGTTAGAAAGGGAGGGGGAGTAACAGAAGGAGTGAGGCAAGAAATACAGAAAGGAAGAGGGAAGCAGGGAGACGGCGTGAGAAGAAACATACAGCTAAACTTGCCGGGGAGCGCATCCCACACCCAACTTGCCTGCCGACTAGGAGATCTCAAGACTCACCTGTACCCCGAAATAACCGGAAACAACTCACAGACTTTTGGTTACCCTGCAGGGCCTTATCCAATCAGAGCACATAATATAACACAATGTAAACCATGGAACATTCCTTAAATTAAGTGACGTTAAGTGACACGTAAATTCTAACATATCACATAACCCATACAATTATTAGTATGTTTACTAATATGGGTGTCTCTTTTAGGCCACATTTGGCATTTATGTGTTTTAAAAAAAAAATCAAGTTATGGTCGACATATATTGCTTTGTATATCAACAAAATAATTAATTGAAACGAAACAAAATGAAATTATCTAAACCAAAACATATAACAAAACAACACAATTAAAAGCCGATATCGTGCTATAAGCCATGAAATACAAAAAACAGAAACCTACCACATAAGAACACATATGACGTAACATATAAACTAGCATCACAAATATATCCCATGACATATAAAAACTTTTTTTATACAGCGTTTCCTGATATTAGCTTTGGTTTAATGACCCTCTAATTTGATGTTACTGTCACCCGGTTCTATGGTATGTACTGTAACGACGTTCTAAGTATGAAATGTTGGGTTTACATGTCTAACCTTCCGGTTACATCCAGACCTCTCCAAAAGACCTGTTAATCCCCTGACCAATTCTATTGAGAAACTGTGACCTACAGGTGACACCCGAATGTCTGCAGTAGGCACAATAGCCTTCTGGGCTGTGTCATGGGGAGTGGAACGTGTGCGCTGATTGTTTTATCGCTAATGGAACCTATGGCGTGAAGGTTAGACACACATCCTCACCCTATGGAAATTATCTTACTAAACTATTTTACTGCAACTTGTGGCCAGTAAGTCACAAATACCCGTGAACTGGCCACAGGCACATTAACACACTGAGCTACCTACTGAACCTACGTTTTACATTCACAGTGGCTTTCTGGATAGCGTATTAGTGCTATACAACAGAACATATCTCATGAATATGTTGAACCTAATATAACATGCTTAGACAAGACAGAAAGAAGAACAGACTTACAGGAGATTAAGTCACTGAACTAGTTTACTAAAAGTGTAATTTGTGACCTGCTGGTTAGAAACACATTAAGCAACAAAGTTACATTACTTAGAATATAAATTCGTGACATACACATTCATGCAACGCTCTACAGTGGGCACTTTAACCCTATAATCTATTTTATGATTCAAACCTGTTACAAGAAATTATAAATATATCGTGCCGGTATGTGTATAAACCACTTGAACTATCTTACCAGTAGTGTACCCTGAAAATAAATGAATACATATGTCTGTGGTAGGTGCCTTAACCTTGTAATCTATCTTTAATGGAAGTATATTTGATCCAAATTAAGTGAAGCAGAACTGATTAAACATCACATTTCCTTGTCAGTTTCTTCAGGGGCAGAGTTTATAAAATTAATTCATATGTCCTGGTAGACCACAGGCTAACTCTTTTTGACTCTGTTTCTTATGACGTCACTCCCTCGTGCCTCTGTCCACTTATCTACGTAATTTTGACCTCCTCTTTCTCTCTAGTTGAATTTGAGAGTAAATGTTATAAATATGAAGCAGTGATTGCAGTTATTCAACCACATGAGAAGGGAGTAGTCCTCACCTGATTCCATTTTGTGACCTACTAATTGCACAGGTCTCTAAGCATTAGGTCGCTCAGCATCCTTACTGCGGTGGTTAACATGATGCAGTGCGTCATCTGTCATGTATTTTTGCTCAGACAAGGTTTTACAGTCCTCTCTGTAAATGATTGCATGTGTGAATTCAAAGACAATAACTGTGATTCGGTGAGAGCAAG
Source organism: Triturus cristatus (assembly GCF_964204655.1). Lineage (NCBI taxonomy): Eukaryota > Metazoa > Chordata > Amphibia > Caudata > Salamandridae > Triturus > Triturus cristatus. Next base: position 167,246,232 of record NC_140588.1, on the reverse strand, counting down.
TAGCTACATGTTCGTGCTGGATATGGATTTGGATGCGTGGGATATGGTTTTGATATTTTGAAGAAACAACTGGACGTATTCTGCATTGTGAAAATGACCAGTGCTGAGCATAACAGGGTTTATTTTCTATATTTAGACCCAGTGGCGGCTGGTGGATTTTGGAAGTGGTGAGAGTAATTTTTTATACCCTAGTATAACGAGCGAGCGAGCTCGAAGTTGAAAAGGAGGGTGCGGGGGGGGAGGGGTTCCGCTCAATTCAAATTGTGGCTTTTACGGCACATTTTTACTACAAATTGTTTAAAAAAGGGATCCAAGTATAGCATTTTGAAACACAAGTGTGAAGAAAATATTAGACATATAAAAAATGTGAACAATGCTCAGACTGGTCTGCTTGCAAAATGACCCCCAAGCCAAGCACACCCAACCAACGGAAACAGGCCAGCATGAAAAGCGAAGACTCTCTTATACTGCTTGATGCCATGTGTGCAGTGTGGCTACTGTAGGACATTAGGGAAGGCAGGGTGAACAGACCAAAAGTCAGTGGCCAGATCAGTGCCTCTGATAGACTGGTAGGGATGAGATGGTATCAGACATATGTCAGACCAATGCCGCTGGCAGGGTTGGTATGGTGTCAGTCATATGTCAGATCAGTGCCTCTGACAGCCCGGGCAGGTTCAGCTCCTTTGTTTACTTCATACAGTCTGTCGGAGTTACAGAGGTTGCAGCCCTGACTTGCTCTCCCAATTCTTGTGTTGCAGGTGGTAGTTATTTTGAATAAGCTGCCTGGTCCAAACATTGCTCTTCCCTATACTGACCCTTTAGAGGTTTTGAACCTGGCACTACCCTCATGAGCTAAGGTGGGTAGCTGCCCTTGTGACCCGTGGATGCATCTGGTAAACATGGGGGCGATGCGGTCTTTTCTCTGTACTGTTTTTCTGTATTCCTGGTACTGTAGTCAATGCGTTCTGGGTTATGTCACAATAGTGCGGGATAGGGTAAGCTGCAATGGGTCCGACAGGCCCAGCAGATTAGGGTACTGCAAAGAAGGAACCTAAGATCGCCTTCAGGCCGCACATTATTGCAATGCATTTGTGCACATGGTGTGCACAGCAGTGTGCAAGCAAAGCTGTGTACCAGCCAAGGTCAAACTGTAAGCTTACTAGGCACATTCTTAAAATGTTTGAGGGATGGTGTCTTTTCATTTGTCTTGAGTTTTACCTCAAAATGAAATTACTTAAATGTTAAAAGAGAATAACTGAAAACTCAATCTAGGGTTTCAAAGGAAATACTTTTAACACACAACATAATTCAAATGTCTGTAAATGAACTCTGCAAATATATCTGAAGTTTGCTGTAAACAAATATTTTAATACAATCAATACAAATCAATGTCCCAGGTGATGCCATTTCCACACATGTTTGTTTTGCCAATGCTTGTTTTTCCAATAGACCACAGCAGACACACTAACATGCACTTGCCCTCCCTCCAAATCAGAAACCTTCAATGGCTTTTGTCGCAGGCCAAAATTACCTTAAAGATTCTCTAAGTCACCAACAATAGAACCAGGACCCAGCTACCGCCTGAAAGAACTTAAAACAGTACCAATCACATCCACTCTGATTAAGCCACTATCCTACAGATCCACAGGAACACAAAGAAAAGCAAAGGAGATAAGTGTTTTATGGAGGGTGGTCCACATCTCTGGCTCACCTTTCCTCATTAGATGAAGGGCTACATTGAAAATCCACATATCCCCATTACATCACCAGAGTACTAGATATAGCATGTAAATCTGATCCCAAGTAAGAAATCTATCATATGTTGTGAGCGAATAAAAGCAAGCATGCCCTTTTTGTGGGAGGGTTTTAAATAGCACAAACTAGACCCGAAGGTATCAGAGTGCTTTACCTGAACACCAGTTACAGATAGACACATTCCTTTTTTTTGCGTTAGGCAGGGGGAGAATAAGTGACTTGCCCAGAATCACAGGATGTTGAGCGTCCCTGTCTAGATTCGAACCTGGTTCCCCAGCTTCAAGGTTGATTACTCTAGCTGTTAGGCCACACCCTCCCCCTGTCCTTCTAGCTTCTACCATACAACTTTTAATGATAAGGTCAACAAAACCAATTCCACATGCTCCCTCGAACTCCCTCCTGTGGTCTACGCATGGCCCACAATATCTCCCCAAATCTCTCCCTGTTCTCATTCCGTCTTTTTGCATTCCACAGCTCTCTTGTGATCTCTTACCATGTTCACTCTCTCATGCAGCCTGTCCCCCTCTTGCTCTCCTCAGTGGCTGTTCTGCCGTATCTCCCACTTTCTCCTCCTCTTCTTTCCTCTCTTTCACCAATCTCGCGTCCTTTCTCCTCTTTTTATTATCCTGTTATCCCACCTCTCCCTTGCTCACTCTGTTGCTCTCATGCCTTATCTTCTTTTTTTCCCCCTGCTCCCTCTCCTGCACTCTTGCTGTGCTGTTTCTGTATCCCTCTTTCTATCATGCACTCTCCTGCTCTTTAATCTCTCTCCTGTTTTACCCACCTTCCTTCTTCTCTCTCCATATATTCCTTCCTGTCTATATTGTTTTCCGGTTTTCTTCTTTGCTTGCCCGCTCTCCCCCTCGTGCACTCCCTCAATTGTTCTCTCTTTTTTCTCCTTCTATCGCGCCCTCCCCTCACTTCTCACCCCAATTGTACCTGTCTCTCTCCTGCGCTCTCTCTCTATTTCCTCCTCTCTTCCTATCTGTCAGGTGCTCTTTTATCGTCTTTTTTCCTCTCCCTCACGCTCTCTTGTTGGTTTCCTGCCCTACAACTCTCCTTCTCTCTCAGTCACTTCCGCTGCCTCTCTGTTTCGCCTGCTCTCTGCAAAACTCTTGTGTTCTTTCACTACCACACTTATGTCTCTCCTGCTGGTCTCCCGTCTGTATACTCTTCCTCTCCCCCACCTCCTCCCTCTCCCCTGCAGTGCTGGGACCCTGGCAGCCCCTGCTTCCTCCCCGACCCCTCTGCCTCACCGCACAATGCTGGTCTGAGGGCGCTATTTCTCCTGGCCAAAAGAAGTCAAGGCCCAAGATGTTAAGGATTATCGAGACCTACAGCAAATAATCTCCATTAATTGAATATATGCCTATTTCATGCCTGTAGTGTTTTCTGCGCTCTGACTTACATAATGTAAACAAGCAGTCAATACGCAAATGTGAGGGGGGCTATGCAGCACAGACACACCACAAAAAAGAACCCAAGGACGCATGGCAGGAAAGGCCTCACAAATTAAACATTTCAAATTTCCTGACAGGAAAGGCCTCACACACACACACGTCTTAACTAAATTACCTTTATCTCGGGATCTGACAGCAGAGCTAGCACTCAAGAGCAGTTGGTGAATAAAAGCTTTGGAGAGGGCTCGGTCATTTTAAAACAGTCTCTCTCGATCAATATAATGTACTGTAAGTAAATAAATTACTCACCAATGGAACGTTCCCGTGCCAGGCTCCTCCGCATGACTGGACGGCAGACAGCATAGCGTAAGCCTGGAAGGAACTGGAAAATACTGGATTTGAACTCCTCCCCCAGACACCAGCCCACCAATCATTTTACAAATGAACAACTATTGCTGGGGCTCGTGGAAGAAGGAGGCCACTGACACACACCCCTCCTACATTGTTTAAGCTGACTGCCCGGCCCCCAGCCATTGAAATAAATGTAATCTTTCGACTCCTTCCTGGGCTACGTGAATAACGCTCAAACTAAAACATTATTCTGGCAGTGATACACTGACCAGGCCCACCAGTGTGCCGTCACTGCCCTGCTTTCTGGCTGCAGGTCGAAGAAATCTTCGCCCAGCCAAGATATGCACAGAGCCAAGGGCCATCCTCCCCCACCCCCTCAAACAAAAACCCAGATTTACATGTTAGTTCACCGAGCAACCAGCACAATTAATTGCTAGCTGCTCGGTGTTCTATCTCGCATTTTGTTCTCTCCCCCAGGGTGGCAGGGCGATGCCCATCTTGCCCCTATACACCAGTCGCCCCTGTTTAGACCAATCACGTTTTTGATCTGGAAGGAATAGGAACACATCACTACTTTTAACTTATTGTGATGATATAGATGCACACCAGTTATCACCACGCATTGCAATTGAAGGGAATAAAGTATCTTTCAGATGGGCATTCCAAAGAGAGTCGTACTGAAATTAAATTTAAAGTCTGACCATGCCTGCAATGCAACAAGTAGCGCAACCCGCCAAAGGCCCCGGATCACGCTGCAGCTTCAGAAAAAGCCAACGAGGAGCACAGATCTGAGAGCCTTTTCCTCCGGTCAACGAAAATGCTTTCAGCAGAAAGCGCCGTAATTGCCTAGTGTTTTTGAAATCCACAATTCACACATTACGTTACACAGGGATATTAGGTGATTTGCTCAGAATCACACGATGCCAAGGAAAGTGCCAAGGATGGGATTCGAACCTAGGCCCCCAGTTTCTAAAGTCAGCCGCTTTAGCTGCTAAGCCACATGGTCTCCTGTGCGGCCCAGTCACAGCCGGCAAGACGGGCGGTGGGGGGGGTGGCTTGGAAGCAGGACAGTAATAAAATGCAAAAACGTACCTTCCTCCGCATGCCGCATCACACGCCGCCGCCTCAGCTACTGCTGCTTCGGGCGTGTTTTAGGAAGCCTCCCTCCCCTCCCCTAAGCCAATCACAACACTGTAATGGCAGCGTTGTGATCGGTGCGGTGCAGCTGACAGCGCCCCAGCCGGGCACCTAGGGGAGTCCATTTTCTCTATGTAGTCTGTATGCAGCCTACACAGAGAAAAATGCAGCATACATAGAGAAAAATTAGTGCGCACATGACTGCTTTGGTGGGCCCCAGCAGTGAGGGCATTCAAAGTGGTGCAAGCCACTCCTACCTGACAAGCCCCCCCCCCCCCAACCAGGCACTTCTGCTTTCTCGCAGTGAGAGAAGCACCATTTTATGTTTCTGCTTCTCGCACTGCGAGAAAGCAGTGGGGTGACGCCCCCACGCCTCAATGGAGGAGCAGCCACTGTGTGTTTCTACTACTGGGCTTGCATTTAAACATTGTTTCAAGTGTGAGAGTCTAATGAGTTGGACCAAACTAAAACAGACAAGTCCCTCAATTTATGACTTTTCTCAGTACATTCTTGACATTTTCTCTTTTGGATCTAGGAATCTTTTAGCTTTTTAGTTTTAGGACTTGTTATATGAGTTTACTGTTATATATGGATAGCTTGGGTTTTATAAATAATTTGATTGGTCTTAATTAACTATCAAATGGAGATACTTATTAATGCAAGTTCTACAAGGCCTTAGGGTAGGAAGCAAAGGCCTGGAGAAGAGCTAGGCTTGTGTTATGGAAGCCTATTCATTTGCCAAGACTAACATGTGTATTACGAAAGTAAACAGAATGTAAACTGATGCATTTTCAATATGAAAATACATTAATGAGGAGAAAAAGAATGAAAGCCGTTCTAATTTTGAAAAGAAAAGGCATGGTCTGTCAGCGATTTTAGACAAAATTCATTATCAAAGTATGGTAATGCAGTCTGTTAGTCACCTGTCTCAACTGAAGTTAGGCAGGATTATAACAACTGGAAAGCAATTGCGGCCAGATGTACAAAGCATTTTTCTGGTCGCAAACAACCAAATTATGCCCGTTTAATACCGGAAAAGTACACAATGCAAAAAGCGATTGTGTAACTTCTTGCTGAATTGCATATTGCATTTGACATTCAGTATTTGGAAGGGGTGTGTTTAGGGCGTCCCTTCCAAATACCAAATCAGTGGGGTATGTATTACTATTTTTGCTCCTGAATTCCAGTCACAAAACAGGGATACTTTACCGACGTTTAAAACTTGTGGTATCTCATTCACAAAGCGGAAGAGGTCTCCAAGTCACCCCTTACCCTTCGAGAATGTAAATAATAATAAGGACCATTACCTACTCTTAAAAAATGAATCTTCAAGGACTCATTTATTTTTCTTTTTAAATGCATCCTGTTTTCCTTTAAGGAAAACGGGCTGCATTTAAAATTTAAAAGATTGCTTTATTAAAAATCATGCTGACCTCAGCATGCCACAATCCCTGTAATGGCTGTGATTCCTAATGGGTTGCAAACTCCGACCTACCTAATTAATATTCATAATGTAGGTAACCAACAAGGAATCCCTAAATGAAACTCAATGAGGAAAACTGATTTCCTAATTTCAATTTTGAGAGAATCGCAATTAGGAAATCAGTATTCCTAATGTTCGTACATCTGACCCTATATTGTTTCTCGCCGGCCCATCCACGGTTACTTGAATCCTGAAAAGAGATGTGCTCCTCCGTTCTCCCACAGAATGGATCTGTGGTTTGCATGACAACATGGGGTTGTAAAATCAGGACCCTGCAAGTAATCTGCTGGAAGTTTTACCTGTGGGCTAGCAGTCCTCTGTGCTCTTTCTGCCTGCCGTTAACAGCTTTGTAATTGGATGACTGCAGTCATCCAGTTACAAAATGGTTCAGCTCATGCCAAAAAGGATCCAAACCTGTGTACATACAGGGCATTTACCTGGGCCCTGTCGCACTCTCTGTAGCCCAAGCCTCTATCCCCTGACAAGCCAAGAATAAACACAAGCATGCCCCAGGCAGGCACGAACAAAAAATATACCCTAGCAAGAAGCATCTTCATTAACTGCAGCTAGCGCTGGGGCCCATTACCCCCAAAGGCCCTAGTGTTACTGCAACGGTTGCACCACTCATACCTACGCCCCTGATGCATCAATCACACATATTAGGAAGTTTTTCTAGAGACCTTTGGAAATTCACATTTTACGCTGTGCTGGATTTTTACATATATTAGAACATTGGAATGTTGGGAGGTCCATGGATGACAATGGAGTGCTCCGTGCTTTTAACAGCCGATAAAGGCCTGCAAAGCAAAATTCCAATGTTGTTTTCAAAGGCCTTCTGGAGCCCAAGGAAATTTAAACCTCTCGAACTCCGAGATGCCTGTTTTTTATTTGTTGGAACATTCTGCCCTCTAGTGGCAGAATGTTCTAATAGCCTTATAGCCCTTCGTAGCTGGGCTATACTGGCTATTAAAGTCCCATTCCCTTGTTAAAGTCCCTCGCCTTTGGCTCGGGCCTTTAACGCTGGAGCGGGCCTTTAATAGACAGTATAGCCCGTTACAACATCGGAACATCGGAATGTTGGAAGCTCCATTGAAAACAATGGAGTAGCTCTTGGCTTATAATGGCTGATATAAGCCAGGAGCTACAACCTTCCAATGCTTCTTTGTTCACAGCTGTGGCTGTGAACAAAGGCTTCAGGGAGCCTGAGGGGATTTCAATCCCCTCGTGTTCCCTAAAGTCTTTGTTTTATTTGTTAGAACATTCTGCCCTCTAGTGGCAGAATGTTCTTGTAGCCTCATAGCCCTTCGTAGCTGGGCTATACTGGCTATTAAAGTCCCGCTCCCTTGTTAACGTCCCTCGCCTTCGGCTCGGGCCTTTAACGATGGAGCGGGCCTTTAATAGCCGGTATAGCCCACTATGGTGGGCTATAAGGCTATATTAAGCTGCACAAAGAAGGATGAATGAGCATTGCAGTGCTGTGAAAAAACAGCCACTAGCTGGACCCTTTGTACATTGGGCTTCTGCTAAAGTTGTAGTGTCTTTTTGGGATATTATCAGGCCTAAGCAGGGCTGTAATGGTGAGCATGATTGATGGGCCTCACACACAGAGCTCAGTATTGCAGCAGCCAAGGAACTGCTGGCCCTGCCCATGTATTTCCTCTTACATCCACTTGGTCAGATGACCACAGAAAAAAACACATTTGCACACAAAATTCCGGGGCAGGTAACATGCAGGGCATTTACCTGGGTCCTGTCTCGCTCTCTGTATCCCAAGCCTCTATCCCCTGCCCAGCCAAGAATAAACACAAGCATGCCCCAGGCAGGCACTAACAAAAAATATCCCCGAGAAAGAAACATCTTCATTAACTGCAGCCAGCGCTGGGGCCCATTACCCCCAAAGGCCTTAGTGTTCACAGCTGTGGCTGTAAACAAAGGCTTCAGGGAGCCTGAGGGGAGTTCAATCCCCTCACGCTCCCTAAAGCCTTTGTTTTATTTGTTAGAACATTCTGCCCTCTAGTGGCAGAATGTTCTTATAGCCTCATAGCCCTTCGTAGCTGGGCTATACTGGCTATTAAAGTCCCGCTCCCTTGTTAACGTCCCTCGCCTTCGGCTCGGGCCTTTAACGATGGAGCGGGCTTTTAATAGCCGGTATAGCCCACTACGGCGGGCTATAAGGCTATATTAAGCTGCACAAAGAAGGATGAATGAGCATTGCAGTGCTGTGAAAAAACAGCCACTAACTGGACCCTTTGTACATTGGGCTTCCGTTAAAGTTGTAATGTCTTTTGGGGCTATCATCGGGCCTAAGCAGTGCTGCAATGGTGAGCATGATTGATGGCCCTCACACACAGAGCTCAGTATTGCAGCAGCCAAGGAACTGCTGGCCCCGCCCGTTTATTTCCTCTTACGTCCACTTGGTCAGATGACCGCAGGAAAAAACACATTTGCACACAAAATGCCGGGGGTGGTAACATGACATGACCCACATCCGGCGAAATCAAAACATTACAAAAGAGTTATATTTACAGACATTCTTTTAGCTAGCCATTGGACAGTTTCAAATATGTTGAACATTACATGCACCCACAGGTGTCCATCAGTTTCAAGCTGAAGTGATTTTTTTTAGGTTGTTTTGAAAGGTGTGAAAGGGAGGTCCTGTCGGACACTTAAGGGGGTGTTGTTCCAGATTGTTGGGCAATAAGCTAAAAAAGGAGCAGATGTGTGAGGAGACTTTCAATCTTAAAGACTTTCCTGGGATGGATTGTTGATACTGCAAAGGGTGTCTGCCTGTGCCGAGATATTTTGTTTGAGTGACACCTATCAGTGATCTTAAGTGATGATTGAGTCAGAATCACTTTAAAATTACACATTATCCAGGGTCTTTCCCTTCCCTTGAAAAGAAATATGCTACTGTTAAAGCATCGCAATTCATCAGATGTAGAAGTAAATGCCATTCCAGAGATTCTATGTATTCATGGTATGTCTACTCGCCTATATCATAACCGTAGGCAGTTTTGATGATACATGCTTCGGGTTGATTTTGTGAGAAACGATCTACTTGATTGTGGCATGGCCGTATCTTTCATTCTCAGAGTATGTACCATATAAACTGTGTTTTTGAAAATGACAACATAATGACACATGTTGAAGGCAGCTAGTGACAGAAAGGGCTTTTTATTGGAAAAGTGTTTTATTGAGAACTGTACCTGTCTAAAAGCAAGTTCAACAAGGTCTACCTGTAATAATCTGTCTGTGACTGCATTGAATGTATTCTTGATAGATTTACTTCCAAATAATTACTTTACAAATACCTACATGTACTGAAAGCCCGGGTGGGGCAGCACGTGCTGCACCATTACAAGGCAGGGTCCAGTACTCAATTTGGACAATAATAAGTACCAGGGCCACTGCAGCTTGCACCACCCATCTCCCGTGTCATTGCTGCCAAAACAACTACTAACCATCTCTCTCACTTGTAAATGTGACAGTTCAGATTATTCCAGGTCCCCAAAGCTAAAGGAATGACCGGGGAGGCAGGTATGAGCAATTTTAATATATATTGTATTCCTAAACAACTGTTGTTCTGCTCATCTCTAAATTAGATGAGCAGCGCCAGAATGTGACGACTGTTCTAAGAATGGTGTTGACAATTAGGTGCCGGTGCCGAGCCCCGGAAACCAATTAAGTGCCGGTGCTTAGCACCGTAAAGCACCGGCTCAAATTAAGCACTGGCAGGGTCACAATCAGGTGCTCAGGAAAAGAGGTGCCAGCACATTTATTTTACTTGGAAAATGTCTCTGCTGCTCACATTGTTCTGAGAAGCAATGTATTTTTAGCATGCCATTTTATTTCCCAAAAAGTGTTAATATTAACCCATTAGCAGTAAGATGTTCATATTTGCATTTGAAAGGCTATATCTAAACTCACCCACTGAGCTGTTTAAGCCTCAAGAAAAATGCCAAGTCTTGACCACATTTAGATTTTGCATTCCACATTGAGGAATGGCTGATATGTGAAAGATCAAGTGCACTATAACATATCAGCCACTGCTCAATTTTGAACCAAAAACATACTGCATTGGGTGGTTTACATTTATGCCTTAACATTTTCTTTACGATTTCAAACCCCCAGAATACAAAGTGATGTTGGTTAAAATGCTAGAACTGGCCAAGGTTGCTATAAATGACAAGGAGCTACTTGTGAGGTATATTTTAAAACGTTACAAAGTCATTCATTCATTTCAAAATCGGATTGCTTCACAAATAAAACCAAAAGTAAACTCTACTCACATGTTTTGTGAGGTTTCACTTTTTCACTCACATCATCATGCATTAAAATGTGCATTGGCATTACATGTTGTTTTTGTCTATTGTATAATGTAAAGTTTACACCAAGCATCACAACACAACAAAGGTGCAGCATGGACAGTTGCAGCACATCTTTCCCTGAAGTGAACAATAAGTAAAGGCCAGCTGGTAGTACCTGGAGGAACATCACACAATTGTCTCACACACATAGGACTGGTAAATAGCACACTCAAGAAAAAGGGTGAAGAGCTAAAGGACCATTGTATGCTCTCCGTTAACAGATAAAAGTATACAAGAAGCACAACACACCTCGAAGAAAAAGCCAAATGCCCCATGGAATAACTATACAACCATTTGCTCACACAGGATGTTGAAACCCACCTACCCTGTGTTGCATGATTAGGGCCACTGGAATTATAAAGCAGGGTTGACTAAATCATGAGGCAAGAAAAGGCAAATTATGTGACCTAATGTGGCACATATTGTGATGGTATTACTTCATAACTTTGTCATTTTTAGATCAAGCCAGGGCAGCGCATGCGCTGCTCTGCGGCATGCTGTATTGGAGTATGGAATAAAAGCCCTGCACACACTCCGCCCATATTTTTAATTAGCTTGTGTCATTGCCCTTCGTAAATGCTGTCTTCTGAGTCGTCAATGGCCTTGTTAGACCCTCCTCAGTACCGCTTGTCTTCATTTGTAACCTCCCATGCGGACTGGCCCTTTTGTTACACGGTACGTCTTTTTTAGTCTGTAAGCACAATTTTCTATAATAAGGCTCCTACTGCAGGCACAACATGCTTTCCTGAGCATTCAGCACGCCATACGTGCTTTTTCTTTCAGAGCGGGCGGGACAATGGCAGCTGCTTCTTAGAATAGGTCTCACATTTACAAGAGTTTGAGCTATTGGCATTGTAAATGACAATACCTTTTATTTATGTGTTAATTAGCAACACAGATAAATAAAAGGCATTGTCATTTACAATGCCAATAGCTTAAACTCTCTCAAATGCGAGACCTATTGTATTGCAAATGCTTGTTTCACAGGTTAACAGTGTCTTGGCAAGGGTTTCACCTCATTAGAAGCACTTTAGCATCCAAATAGAGTAATAAGCAACTTGAAGATGACCAGTCAACCTTTGTGTAGGGCCTTCCACTGCATGGCAACATGGGTCACTGTCATTTTAGTAACTTTTGATCTGTTTGGCCAAGAAATACAATTTTTTGCTTTTACATTATGCTAATTATGCTGCAGATGATGGATTATGTGGCAAATGTGCACTTATGAGGAAAACACCATGGCCACAGACTCACATAATTCCAGTAGTCATCGGTATGGTTCATCAGTGGGTTCCCAATCACAAACACCCAAAACCTTCTTTTGGGAGAAGAAGGGGGTGAAGTCATTTTTACACGGATATAGGATACTATCTCCATTACCACATCAGTAGCAGAAGTGATATCTTACAACCAGGGTACAGGGGGAATGAGAAAAAAGATAATATCCTATGAAAGTTTATGCCCATCTGCATCTATCTATGGGGACACAGTATCCAAATTGATTGGAGGAGTGAAGCCCTGAATGCAAGGCATTCCCCCTGTACAGTGCTGGAAATGATCAACACAGTTGTGGCTAAGAAAAATGTCATGACCCTTCCCAGCTTTCCCTTGGTGTACATGCACGTGTCACATGACGGGACATCACACACTTTGTATTGAAAAACCTCTGTGCATTCAGAACCTTCTGAGCAAACAATTTCTTTAAATACTGCAGCAATCACACATGTGCCGACAGCATCCAGGAGCAATGTTGGGTAGCACTAGGTTAATCTTTGACATGGCATCCTTGAGTAAGTAAGCAATGGAGCTGAAGGAACCAGGGAAATACTATATAGCATGCATAACGGAAGATATTTTGTTTTTCTTCTATTACCTCTTCAAGCCTCTACCTTCTTTGTTTAGCATTTGCTCAGCATAGTGTGTGACCATAAGGGCATGTCCCTACTTGTTTCCTATGAAGCATGATCAAATAACTAGGGTGAGAGACTGACCTTTTGTTTAATAATCACTATGGGGTATATTATCAAGCACGGCGTTAAAATTATCGCCGCTTTAGCAAAACTGACGCTAAAGCGGCGATAATGGGCTTGATAATATGCCGCAGAGAATTCCAATAGAAGCCCATGTTGACACCAGAACATGGGCTTCTATGGGAATTCTCATGGGCATATTTATCAAGCCCATTATCGCCGCTTTAGCGGCAGTTTTCTGACGCTAAAGCGGCGATAATTTTAATGTTGTTTCTTGATAATATGCCCCTAAGTATCTTGACCAAGTTCAGTTTTCACTGCTGTGTGTTTCACGAGTTACTTCGCATGCTACTTTTATTATCTTCGTAACTATGTGTTGGATGATGCGTATGTCCTCCCTGTGCCATATATCATGAATGTTATGCATATGCATGCTGTGTTTTGATAGTGTCTTTATGTTATGTACCAGCCTTTATATAATGCATACTTTTATTCTTCCAGGCATTACTTGGTGCTATACGTTTGGGCAAATTAAGTCTGCATGCTATCTTACATACCAAAATGAGTAGCAGACTGGAAGGGATAGAACATAGAGCAAGCTCAGTCATGCAACATTAGTCCTGATGCAATCCTAGGACCCATATCGGCCAAGGAGCAGGCTGGAACATGTTGGCCATTATAGGGATGATTGGATAATATTATCTGTGAACATTCATATTCCTTGCTTTTAAACTATGCCATGGCCCCCACATAAAGAGAAACTGGGGAGACCTTTAGATAGTTTTATCTCTAAAACGCAGTTAGGAGAATATCCAAAGTGCTCCCTGTGGCATGGTTGAGTCCATCCTGTTTTATGGGGACCAGTATGAGACTAGATGAAGCATGCCAATAATTGAGTGGGCGAGGTTCTTCAAGAAAAATAAGGATAATACTGTTTTACTGGTACCAATGTCCAGACATTGGGATCACTTATTTTGCTCATAGGATACACAATACATCAGTGGGTTCCACACCTATCATTGTAAGTATCCAAGAACACTGGTGTTTACTGGTTGTGCAGTGTCCTAAGTATGGGTTCCCTAGTTTTGGTAAGGATATGTCCCTTACGTCAACATTTATGCTTCTCCTTTGCTAAAATCTCAGACCTCTATTAAAATTGTGTGTGGGTGAGCCCATATGTTTTTCTTAACTGATGTCTCCCTGTCACAAAATTGAAAACAGCGATTAGAGCACCAGGCATTACTTTTCTTTATGGTCAACATGTTTTGGCACTCGAATATTGCCCCTTTGGGGATAAGAACTTAGTACTACATGCATCTCATCAAATATTTTGGAAACGTCTCTGTTCATAAGGCATGCTTTGTAAGTGCATCCTATATATACTTTTTACTTCATAAGCAGTGGAAACACCTTCATTTAGCAGTGGAAACACCCAATCTTCAAAGAACAGATACACCTTGGGTAGAATAGTGCATTTATATATGTATATATATATTCACTGAAAAAAACATAGCTTTCAGGCACGTTATAGTTAGGAATTAGCATTTAAAAAACCTTAGGAATTCACTGAAGAAACCATGGGTTTCAGGGGCGTTGTAGTTAGCTGGACTTTTCACTCGTACAAAACCATTGAAATTCCCCCGCTATAGTTAGTTCAGCTAACTATAACTCACGCGCCCGCAATGCACTGCTGATGACGTCACATATTACATCACTCATGACATGGTCAGTGACATCACTCATGACATCACTGATGACATCTCAAATGACATCACTGATGACATTATGCAATACATATTACAATCTGGGATCCATATCTTTGTCACAGTGCATATGCAACGTTACACTCCCCAGCACATATTTTATATTACAAGAGATTAGTTAGGTTACACAACACTGCCCTGTGCATATTACACTCCAAGGTGCATATCGCATAAAAAACTAAAACGAGGACATATTTTCTGAGTTTCCAAATAGCGACAAAGAACTTTTAAATTATTTGTAATGTTTATGTTTTTTTATCCAGTTGACCACTTGATTAAATGTTGCACTTAGGGGAGAGGATGTGGTGTTACTTCCAGAGCTGCAGACTTTGCAACTAGGGAACCAGGTTGGAGTTTCTGCTTCAGCTCAACATTCTGTGATTCTGGTCAAATCACTTAATCTCCCTATGTCTACAACCAAAATTAATTTGATCTTGTGTGATGTAACCAATGCTCATGTAAAGCACTCCAATACCTGACAAGTCTGCACTATATAAAACTGCAAATACACAAAAAATAAGGGGCAGATTTACAAGTGCCTTGCGCCTTTTACGCCGCCGTTGCGTTACTTTTGTGATGCAGCGGCGGCGCAAAACCAGCACCAGGCTGCGGGGTATTTACAACGTGACGCATCTGGGAGATGCGTCACGTTGTAAAGCCCTGCGCCAGAAGTAGGCGTTCCGGCACAGGGGGGGGGGGCGTTCCGTCGCAGGAACGCCTCCTAAAAGTGGCTGAGTGAAATCTACAAGATTTCACTCAGTCTCTTTTGAGCCCATGCTGCGTCAAAACCCTGCGCCTGCTTGCAGCAGGCGTAAGGATTGACGCAGCATTGTAACAATAGGGCACCCTAGAGCCTTGCTGGAGCTGCGTCGCGCTTGTGACGCAACTCCAGCAATGCACCGCCTTTACGGCACAGATGCGTCACGCATCTGCCCATTTTTGCCCTATGGTGCGCCGCATTATAAATGCGGCGCATCCATGGTGGCGGAGCCGTGACGCACAATGACTGGCGCATCCCTGCTGATATGCAGGGATGCGCCAGTTATTGTAAATCTGCCCCTCAGTGTTTTGCACACTTCTGTCATTGGGCTACATGTGGGCTACATCTGGGTGATATTTGTGCTGCATTTGGGCTCTTTTGTCTCTGGTGGCCAGCTTGGGATATTTATTTGTTATAAAGTTTCCTAATTTCCTCATTTACTGCAGTCTCCTCAGTAGGAAATACTTTCAGTTTTTTACTTTGATTCCATCAAGAAGGTATTCAGATATGTCACACATTTGCCATAAATTCTGAATGTTAGCACTCTAGTTGCTCATTAGATCACTGTAGTAAAGCTACTGCTCACCACGGAAGTCTGCTGCTGGCATTCAAAGTGCATGTTTCAGTCTGCATGTCAGAATTGTTTTATGAAATAGAAGAGGATTTGAGTAGTCAAAATGTGCCCTAATTTTTTTTTCTGCAGCACTAATCATAATTTCTATGGCAAAATGACCCCCTCATTTTGTTCCTTTGTAAATTAAATGTTTTAAGTGTTACCACTTTATTCCAATCAAGATGGCTTCAGGTGTGCCATACTTTTGTCATAAGTAAACTGTTAGTGCTCTAGTTGTTCGTTAGAACAGTCTGGGACATTCTGTCATTGGGCTATACTTGGGCTACATCTGGGTGATATTTGTGCTAAATTTGGGCTCTTTTGTCTCTGGTGGCCAGTTTGGGAGACTTATTTGTTATGAAGTTTCCTAATTTCCTCATTTACCTCAGTCTCCTCAGTAGGAAATACTTTCAGTTTTTTACTTTGATTCCATCAAGAAGGCACTCAGATGTGTCACACATTTGCCATAAATTCAGAATGTTAGCACACTCTAGTTGCTCATTAGATCACTGTAGTAAAGCTACTGCTCACCAGGGAAGTATGCTGCTGGTATTGAAAGTGCATGTTTCAGTCCTCATGTCAGAATTCTTTAATGAAATAGAAGAGGATTTGAGAAGTCACTCAAAATGTGCCCTCATTTTTCTTTCTGCAGCACTAATCATACTGTCTATGGCAAAATGAACCCCCTCGTTGTGTTCCTTTTTAAATTGAATGTTTTAAGAGTTACCACTTTATTCCAATCAAGATGGCTTCAGGTGTGCAATACGTTTGTCATAAGTAGGACTGTTAGCGCTCTAGTTGTTCTTTAGAACACTCTGGGAAGCTGCAGTAGAACACAAAGGAATCAACTGACAGTCTCTGCCCTTGTTGGATGTACATGTTTTACTGAGAATGTCAGACTTCATTCTCACATGACTGAGAAAGATAATGTGAATTTACAGAAAATATGCTCTCAGTTTAGCTTATAGATCACCTTCCAAACCTCTGTGGGAAAAGCATGAGAAAATAGTTTTCTCTCAAACATGATTCATGATATCACAGCAGAAGGCTTTTTCACATGGAAAATCACCTTAGAACACACCACAATTTCTAAAATTAGTATGGTACCATCAACAAATGATTTATGATGTAACTAAAGTCTTAAAACCTTCTATTAACTGCAATGCTTTTTAATTAGGTGCTATCATGTATATTGGTCCCAAGATGGCTGCCAACACTTCTTGTATGAAGTACTGACAGCCAATCAGATCTCACGATGAGATGTGTGGTTAGGCTCCGCCCAGCTATATCTATCTTTTTAACTCTAATTTTCTCAGGAACTACTGAATGGATTTACACCATTTGAGCAAAAGGCATGAGTCTGAACTGAGGACTACCTCTTTGCCAAATTTGGTGTAATTCCGTTCAGCAGTTCGGGCTGTAGCTGCATCAACAGGTCCTATGGGAAAATGCAAGGGGAAAACACGTTTTGGGACCTCCCTTTTTTCTCGGCCCCAGCTTGATGAATCACTGTGAAATTTTCTGGATAGGAGCGGACCGGAGCTGGCCAAAAGCTTGGAAAATTTCGTGAAGATTCGTCAATTGGCGCCAACGTTATTCCAAATAGAATGTTGCGGATTTCCTATGGAAAATAGGTCCTAAGTATAACTACCCACTGGCGACTGCCAGTAGGTAATATATATATATATATATATATATATATATATATATATATATATATATATATATATATTCCACGTACTCCGTCAGTTATCCTGCTCCCAGCACAGCGGGTGCTCCAGCCGCGAGGGCGGAACTCGCAAATCAATTTCAGCCACAGTTTTCAAAGATTGCTGCGCACTCTAGTCAGACCAGAGTGCGCAGCAATCTTTGAAAACTGTGGCTGAAATATATATAGGGAGGCCTGAACAAACAATAAAGAAGTCTTATCTATTCATACCTTGAGTACGTGCCTCTTCGTTTGGAGCAGGATTGTTTTCTTTGATATATATATATATATATATATATATATATATATATATATATATATATATATATATATATATATATATATATATTCCAAACAAACACGCGCGCACCTTTCAGCAGCGTAAAACAGGCCACACCAACGCACTGTCCAAGGTCTTTATTCCAGGCAAAACAGCATGACACGTTTCGAGGTGAAAAACCTCTTAATCATATGCAAAATTCTAGGGTGGGTTCGTTAGCTTTTTCAAACGTAACTCAGACATTGAAGAAGGACACATGTCCATTTACTTTCTTAACCCCTTCAGCGCTGCGCGGATTCCCCCGCGGTGCTGAAGGGTTATAGCGCGGGCGGGGCCATGACGGAACGGTTCCGTCATGAGCACAGCTCAACCGATGCTCATGACGGAACCGTTCCGTCATGAGCATCGAAGGGGTTAAAGAGGCAGTCCGTTTTGGTTATTTTCCAATTAGTGCTTTCAATAAAGGTGATGAGTACTTTTATTCTTTACATTTCTCAAGTCTTTTTAACAAATATACGCGTCTTAGTTCACCTTTGCATTGCTTTACTGTCATTCGGACTCCAATACCCACAATGCCTCTCATATATTATTCAGTCTTAGGTTTCTTCAATGTAGTTTTTGGCAAAACTTCCCCACAGTGTTACAGTCTCCCACTGCTTACAAAGCTTTCACTGGTTAAAGTACCGTCCTGCGACCGTAACACCAAAGGATTTCACGACCACCCTGCTTTCTATTAGTTCTTACTTGCCTTTTTGAAACAAACTTCATCAGTACGACGTGCTCCAGGAAAATTTCCTCAGCAAACTCTGGCGGATTCAAAAGTTCATATCCAAGGTGAGGTGGGTCTCTCAACGGGGCCTCTCCATTCAGCCCTTTTCCATGACAAGTGTTTCAGCCAGTGGGCGCTCCTTTTTACAAATCCATACGAAAATCTGACAATTAAGAGCACCACAACCTTTCGAGTCGGGGTCTGTCTCAGGTGTGTCAGACACCTCATATATTCCAAACGAACACACGCGCACCCTTCAGCAACGTAAAACAGGCCACACCAACGCACTTTCCAAGGTCTTTATTCCAGGCAAAACAGCATGACGCGTTTCGAAGTGAAAAACATCTTAATCATATGCATAATTCAAGGGTGGGTTCGTTAGCTTTTTCAAACGTAACTCAGACATTGAAGAAGGACACATGTCCATTTACTTTCTTAAAGAGGCAGTCCGTTTTGGTTATTTTCCAATTAGTGCTTTCAATAAAGGTGATGAGTACTTTTAATCTTTACATTTCTCAAGTCTTTTTAACAAATATACGCGTCTTAGTTCATCTTTGCATTGCTTTACTGTCATTCGGACTCCAATACCCACAATGCCTCTCATATATTATTCAGTCTTAGGTTTCTTCAATGTAGTTTTTGGCAAAACTTCCCCACAGTGTTACAGTCTCCCACTGCTTACAAAGCTTTCACTGGTTAAAGTACCGTCCTGCGACCGTAACACCAAAGGATTTCACGACCACCCTGCTTTCCATTAGTTCTTACTTGCCTTTTTGAAACAAACTTCATCAGTACGACGTGCTCCAGGAAAATTTCCTCAGCAAACTCTGTCAGATTCAAAAGTTCATATCCAAGGTGAGGTGGGCCTCTCAACGGGGCCTCTCCATTCAGCCCTTTTCCATGACAAGTGTTTCAGCCGGTGGGCGCTCCTTTTTACAAATCCATATGAAAATCTGACAATTAAGAGCGCCACAACCTTTCGAGTTGGGGCCTGTCTCAGGTGTGTCAGACACCTCATATATTCCAAACGAACACACGCGCACCCTTCAGCAACGTAAAACAGGCCACACCAACGCACTTTCCAAGGTCTTTATTCCAGGCAAAACAGCATGACGCGTTTCGAGGTGAAAAACCTCTTAATCATATGCATAATTCAAGGGTGGGTTCGTTAGCTTTTTCAAACGTAACTCAGACATTGAAGAAGGACACATGTCCATTTTCTTTCTTAAAGAGGCAGTCCGTTTTGGTTATTTTCCAATTAGTGCTTTCAATAAAGGTGATGAGTACTTTTAATCTTTACATTTCTCAAGTCTTTTTAACAAATATATGCGTCTTAGTTCACCTTTGCATTGCTTTACTGTCATTCGGACTCCAATACCCACAATGCCTCTCATATATTATTCAGTCTTAGGTTTCTTCAATGTAGTTTTTGGCAAAACTTCCCCACAGTGTTACAGTCTCCCACTGCTTACAAAGCTTTCACTGGTTAAAGTACCGTCCTGCGACCGTAACACCAAAGGATTTCACGACCACCCTGCTTTCCATTAGTTCTTACTTGCCTTTTTGAAACAAACTTCATCAGTACGACGTGCTCCAGGAAAATTTCCTCAGCAAACTCTGGCGGATTCAAAAGTTCATATCCAAGGTGTGGTGGGCCTCTCAACGGGGCCTCTCCATTCAGCCCTTTTCCATGACAAGTGTTTCAGCCGGTGGGCGCTCCTTTTTACAAATCCATACGAAAATCTGACAATTAAGAGCGCCACAACCTTTCAAGTCGGGGCCTGTCTCAGGTGTGTCAGATATATATATATATATATATTCACTGAAAAAACCATGGGTTTCACACACGTTATAGTTAGGACTTAGCATTTAAAAAACCTTAGAAATTCTGTGAAAAAACCATAGGTTTCACACACGTTATAGTTAGGAATTAGCATTTAAAAAACCTTAGAAATTCAGTGAAAAAAACCATAGGTTTCACACATGTTATAGTTAGCTGGACATTTTACTCGTAAAAAACCATTGAAATTGCCACGTTATAGTTAGTTCAGCTAACTATAACTCGCGCCCCCGCAATGCACTGCTGATGACGTCACATATTACATCACTCATGACATGGTCAGTGACATCACTCATGACATCACTGATGACATCTCAAATGGCATCACTGATGACATCATCCAGTGAATGTGTGTTTTCCTGAAAATTAAATATGTTTTATTTATGTATATGTCAAGGTCGATGGAAGAATAAATGGGTATATAAGTGTCTAAATGGATGATTTGTTTTTGAAAAATTGATTGTGTAGCTGACTGATTAAGTGTATCATAGTGAATACATGGCTTAGTGAGTAATGTTTAAATATGGAAATATCTGTATCAGTCTCTCACTTTGTGTATATGTGGCTGCATGGGTTGGTGAGTAGCTACATGGGTGTTTATATGGGTTATTAGTTGGTTTTTTGAGTATCAGTCTGAGTGTCTTCATGGTTCGGTGGCGGGTATTACGTAGTGCAGAGGTGCATGAATGAGTGGCTCACTCTTTGTATATGTTGAAGACAGCATGTGTGCAGGACTGTATGGGTGGATGAGTGTGTGTATGGGTGTGTTAGTGAGTGAATGACTGTCTCAATAGTGTCTTTATGAGTAACTACATATGTTTTAAACTAGTATATGTGACTATTGGTGTAAATAAGTGAGTATATGTGAGAGTGAGACATTGGAAGAGTTCCTGTATGAATAAGTATGTGTTTCTATAAGTGATTGTTTAAATGACTAAGTATGTGTAAGTTTCCGTAGAAGTAAGTGTGGTGGTGTGTGAATAACTGTATATGCAAGTAAATGTATGTTTTATTCTTTATTAGCATGGGTGACTATGTGTGTGAGTAGCTCTATGGATAAGTGGCATTGTGTAACAGGATGTATAGGTGTATGAGTACATATGATAAGTGAGTACATGTATGAGTGACTGTATTGAACTGTTGGTGAATGAATGGATGTGTATGTGGATCTTAGAATTACTGAAGAGGTTGTTGTAACTGTTATTGGTATGTCCATTCTTTTGTAAATTTTAGTCTCTATTTTTGTATGTGTGTATCAAAGGTTATATTAGGGTGAGAGGAGGTCTACCACTCTATCACAAGGATGATGTCATCAGTGATGTCATTTGAGATGTCATCAGTGATGTCATGAGTGATGTCACTGACCATGTCATGAGTGATGTAATATGTGACGTCATCAGCAGTGCATTGCGGGCGCGCGAGTTATAGTTAGCTGAACTAACTATAACGTGGCAATTTCAATGGTTTTTTACGAGTAAAATGTCCAGCTAACTATAACATGTGTGAAACCTATGGTTTTTTTCACTGAATTTCTAAGGTTTTTTAAATGCTAATTCCTAACTATAACGTGTGTTAAACCTATGGTTTTTTCACTGAATTTCTAAGGTTTTTTAAATGCTAAGTCCTAACTATAACGTGTGTGAAACCCATGGTTTTTTCAGTGAATTTGCAAGGTTTTTTAAATGCTAATTTTTTTTTTTTCTTCTATTTTTTCTAACATATTTTTATTTTAACTTTCTTACCTTTTATACAGACTATGATGAAATTTTTAAAATTCTTTAATATGTTTTTTTTAATATATTTTTTAAAATAAACATGTAAAATTTATTTGCAGTACTTTTTTTCTATTTTTTTTATTATTTTTTTAGTACGCGTACCGTAAGCTCACGGTAAGCGTACGGTTTACGCTACGTCCGTAATTTATCCACGCTGCTTGCGTATAGTTACGCAATTTGCGTAGCCGCGCGTACTCCGCGTGGGACGCGTACGCGTGTACGCTACACGCGCACGTTACGCGGAAGTGTCGGGTAGTGTCTGTTATGCGCATGCGCGCAAGCGCGTGTCTTTTTTACGCGCATGCGCACTTTTGCCGTAAGCGTACCGTAAGCGTACCGTAAGCGTACGGTAGGTCATGTGATCATGAAACACAACTTTTGATTGGTTGAAACTACTTTCAGTTCTAGAACTCTCCTACACCACACCCATTCCCCTCATTTCTGCTTGTGATCCCTTAGGAGAAGGAGCTGGTTTGTCTTTGGGATACGATGGCAGAACAGCAGAGCTCTTCTGAGAGTGAGGCTAGCACTAGCAGCACTGTCTTGAGGCAGAGATCGAGGAAACAAAAGCCCTCTTATGTATGGGATTATTTTACTTTTCCTGAAGGCCAGCAAAAGGTGAATGCACCCTTAGTAACTTGCAGGCTGTGTCAGCGTGTACTTTCTAGAGGTAATCCTGACAGGAAGTATTCCTTTGGGAATCACACCATGAAGAGACACCTCAAGGATGTACACAAAAGGACACATGGTCATCTTTTTGGAGGTAACTCTTCAGAAAGACAAGCAAGTACATCCACAGCAGCTCAGCCTGGACCATCATCTGCAGAGCTGACTCCTTCTTCTGCAGGTCAGGTGAGCCCTTCATCTGTGAGGGGAGAATCTCCTTTTGCTGGCCCTCTGGAAATGAACCCTCGATTTCGAAGGGTTGATATTCGATGCGCCTTTTGTCAAGATCTAATTTGCCATAGGGAGACCAGTGTTTCCCTAGTGAACAACAAAATAGATCAGCACATTTGTCGCTTTGAATAATTTTCCCATGCTTTCTTTCCTCTGTCCCTGCATGAACACAACGGTTCTTTTAAGAGCCAACCTTATCTTTCATCTTTTTTTTACATATGTTTTTAAAAACTTTTTTTTTTTTTTTTTACCGTACGCGTATGGTGCGCGTACTTTTTTTTTATTTTTTAAATAAAACACTAAAAATCAATTATCACATTACAAGGTCCTTGAGAGACTACAATTATTATTATTGACTTACCATACTCACTCAAAAAATATTTATTCATTTGTTTTTTTAAAAAATAGCTTTAAAAATGGTTCTAGTTTTCGAAAATTTTGTATATGAATCTGAAAAAAAAGAAAAAAGTATTAATATTTTTAAAACATTTTATAATACAGTACACATATTTACATTTTTTTCCCAAAAATATTTTTGCCTTATTTTTGCTGTTTTCAGAATATATTGCATTTCACTATAAATTGTGAAAGCAATTGCATTCATCATTTTACAGCGGGCAAAAAAAAATAACAATCACAAAGATTGTAATAAAAAAGCCCAGAATCTCTTTTTACTTAAACTTAACATTATAGAAATGCATAATATTCTAAAAAAATATCATCTAATACCAATAGTTATTTCTTTAAAATACCGTCTGATATGTTTGTTTCAGAAGTATAATCACAATATTATATCTCAAATAACTCCACAATACATCTGATTCCATTTCCTTTAGGCCAAATAGTAATTTTAAAAATTTTTTGGGAATAAATTTCCAACAGTAATCCAATAAAATTCTAAAGTTTAATTTGTCCAGATCTCACCGATTCTCTGTAACATTTTGGTTCACGAAAATTTTTGGAATAATTTATTAAGTCCACAATAGAATTGGTTACTTTTCCGCATGGCCAAATAGTAATTTTTTATATCATTTTTGAAAAAAATTCCAATGGCAGTCCAATAACATTCCAAAATTTAAATTGTGCAGATGTTACCGATTATCTCTAAATTATTGGTTTTTCAAAGTTTCATTAAAAATTAAAAAAGTCCACATTACAATTGGTTATCTTTCCATTAGGCCAAATGATAATTTAAAAAATCTTTTTTCTACAAAATTGCAATGGTAATCCAGTAAAATGGTAAAATTATTTTGTCCAGATCTTGCCAAATCTGTCTAAAATTTAGGTTTCAGGAAGATTAGATAGGAATTTGCTAAATCAAAAGGCAAACGTTGTTTGAAAATCAATTGGGAATCATTACACAGTGTCCAACCTTTTTCACATTTAAGATAAACTGTGTAATGTCCAGAAGTAACAGTAGGTCCATCATGGAAAATTATTGCAACAGTTACAAAAGTTTTTCCTGAAATTGATAATTGCTGTCCTGTAAACTTCTTTATTAAAGTATCCAATTTTGAACCATCAGCTCTACATCGTTGCATCATTAAAATTACATACTGTCCGTATTCCTTTAAAATTAATGTTGAAAACATGTCAGATTTACACTCACCACATTTCATGCTATGATTAGCATCTTTAACTAATTTTGCAAAAGTAACTGTTTTACTTTCTGGCAATGTCAAATAAATAAACCTTTCATTATCAACATTAGAGCCACATATATTATAACAATTATCACAACTATGTTCCCATTTATAAGAGAGACCAAAAAAAATGTCAATGGGAACTCCTTCTTCTTCCACTACCTGAAGAAAATACATCAAAAATTCCTGTACGTCTTGCTGTACATTTTGAGAAAACTGTGTTCGTCCTGAACATGCATCTAAAAGTTTTCTAATTTCAGTAGCACTTTCTATTTGAGTTTTATCTTTACTCAGCTTTTGAAAAAGGAGACTCAGCTCTGAACAGAATCTTTTTCCCTGATTTACTATTATCTGCTCTTGCAAACTTTCCAGATAAAATGCAACATTCAGCACTACATTTGCGTAGCAGTTGACACCAGAGCTATTTTCAAAATGACATCCTACAACCTGTTCTTCATTTTCCTTTTTCTTTTTGCTTGCAATTACATCACTCCTCTTTTTTTTCCTCTTCTCTACATCTTCATTACAGATATTGTCATTTTTTCTTTTACGAGAAACTACACGTTTCTCTAACACAGGATACTGACCTAAATGAGGAGCATAGCTTCTTCTTAATCTATTATACTCCTTTACACAGTTTGTATCAGCACTAACTTTTGAGTCATCAAAGTCTATCATGAATAAACCTGATAATGTTTTCACTCGTGACAAAGCAACATATGCCATACCTTCTTTGAACACAGTTGAACCAATGTTCACAAATGCACAATTTACAGTCAATCCTTGAGACTTGTGAATAGTTACAGCATATGCTAGAGAAAACGGAAACTGCTTCCTACGTACATATAAGTCTTTCACAAGCATGAAACGAACTGTACAACGACAAATATCTTTAACTTCTTCTATCTGATCAAATTTTATTTTTAAACATTCAATTCCTTCTTTTTTCTGATAATTAATAAAACCCACAACTCTTCCCATAGCTCCATTAACTAAACCTTTTTCAACATCCAAATTTCTTCTTAAAAATACTCTACAGTTCATGCAAACATATAGATTTTTTTCTAATCCAGCTGTTTTGGAGATGTTCTTCTCTAGTGAGTCCAATTTATTTTTCATTTTGCCTGTTACTGTGACAGTAATTCTTCCATCCTCAATTTTGTCCACTGCTTCCAATTTCCTGATCTCTTCCTTTTCCAATTTCAAAAGCTCCTCATTGAATATTGAGCATTCACGTAGAGTTGGCATTAAGCAGATGACACTTTTGTTTTCTGCAATGTTCTTGTATATCTTCTCTGCAACTATTTCTTCCTTTGGAAATAAATTATGTAGCAGCCGACTCTGTAATGCTTTTTTGCCAACTTCTGTGAGTAGTCCAATTCTGATATCCTTCAGAATACTTCCATATTCTTCATCGCTTGCTTGCCTCATATTAGTGGTAAGTTCCTTGTACTCAAAGAAGGACCAAATATTTGTATTTCCGATGCTTCCCAATGACTTCTTTGTGTCTTCATGTGTGGCAGTATTAAATACTGGTTGTCCTTTAACTGGAGTAAGTTGCAAAAGATCTCCAAAAACTATGACGTGTTTTCCACCAAATAACATGTCATAGTCTGTCTTCAAAATTTGCTGCATTCTTAAATGCACAAAGGCAAGCATTAAGTTTGATACCATGCTCACCTCATCAATAATGAGAACTTGCATCTTCTTCAATACTCTTGAAACTTCCAAGGATGCTTCTCCAGTTAGCTTGTTGAATTGTATTTTGTTCTCATGCTCCACTGGTAACATTAGCAAACGATGTAAAGTGATTCCTTTTATGTTATATGCTGCTAACCCAGTTGGAGCAGTAACCACACAAGACAAAGTAGAATCCGTTTTTTGCTTTAGGTAGCTTCTGATGACTTTTATTAGGAAACTTTTTCCAGTTCCAGCTTGTCCGCTTACATACATCCTGATTGGATAAAATGATGTGCATGAGCACTCTTTTTTTTCATGTAGAAATCCGTGATCAATTTTGTTTTTGATCTCTTCATAAATTTGTTGCTGCTCTTGATTCAGTTGTCTTTCCAAATTTTCTAAGTCTATAAATTCTTCTTGAGCTTGATTCATAGCCGTTTCCACTTCATTCATGGCTATTGATGCTTCATTTTCAACGATTGGTTGTCCTAGGGGATCTTGACTGAGTGTTCCTGAACTTTGGCTGTCCTGAGAACTGTCTCTAGCTATTTCTGCTGCAATTGTAGTTTCCTGTTCAATTTCTTCATTTAACATTTGCAGATAAGTTGAGAATGTACTGCATTGTATGCTGTCTTTGCAAGCATTAAAAGAATCTTCATAGCTTTGAAATTCTCCCAGTAGTTCATCCTCTGTACGCCATGGTTTAAACAACTGTAAAAGAGCCAAGTAGTAAAATTCCTTCTTGTCAGTAGTGTCACAACTCAGCTTCCGGTGATTTATCAAACTTCCTTTTGTTTGCTTCACCAAACATCCTTCTTCACCAACGACTTTATATTTTCCATTGTTGATGTCTTCTGCAGCTTTCCGTGAATAAATGTAGTTCTGCAACACTTCATAGAGACACATGTTCTCCAGATGATGACTTCTCTTGGGATAATAAGTGTCCAACATGTTTGATTTCAAAATATCTGTACTTTCTGGGTCATTCTCGGCCAAATATTCAATTTCTCCGACAGATTTCAGTACCCGATTTCTCATTGCTGCAAGGCCTAAACTTGCCCAAATTATTCTTCTTGACTTCGAGTAGAGACTTGCAGAAGATAACCTATCTGAACATTCGTAGGATCCAATTTCTCGATGCGATAACATCTTCAAACTGAAACTGTACAGCTTCTTACTGACAGTCTTCTCGTGAGAAATCTCTTCCCACATTTCCTTCAATTCTGTTTTTTCTGATTTCGTAATGTAAGACGTTACATATCGAGCAACAGCAATGGAATTGTCAGCAACATACTGTATATCCATGTTAGCGTTCCACATGGATAAAATGACTGGGTTGTAGTCATTTATATTTTTTGATTCTTCTTTTCTTTTAAGGTTGTAGGTATTCTTAGGTGATTTTCTTGTGATAGTATGTCTCACAGCTGACATAAAACTGTTTACTCTTCCATTTGAAAGAACAGGTCTAGGAAATCCAAATCGACATTTAGTGTAGTATTTTTCTTTGCTCTTGTATTTCCGTCGACAGTATTTTCCACACCGATGACTTTGGAAACGTAAAACTTGCTCCTTTAACTTGTTCTCTTCTGTGCTTTTTGGTATAGCACATGTTGCATATTCTTCAATGTAAGATAACACTGCTTCATCAGTATCTGTTCCAAACTTTGGGGCATCCTTGATCCACAACAGCATATGAATATGAGGAGCACCTCTTGCCTGGTACTCTTTTCTCCAAAAGAAATCCACTACTTCTCCAAGAGGTGGATTTTTTTTATTGCAGATGAAGGACATCATAGCCTCAAATCTATGATTGAAATATCTGCAAACATTAACCGGATCCAATGAGCACAGTTCTCCTGCTGTCTTGTATTCGATGTTTTTAATGTTTGAATTGGCCTCTCGTAGAAAATCCAGTAAATCATCCCAAGCGTACTCGGCACAGCTTAGGATAAGGAACCATGTTGGTGTTCCTAAATTCCGTAACATGCATTTTAGTTCACCATGGCGTCGGTACCAATATTCATTTGTCCCACGCTGACAAGCCATCAGATTGATCAGTTGTGTTTCCAAATGATCATCTCGGTGCTGCACTTTCTCCATAAAATCCTTAGCAGACACATTTTGTAAATGTACTCCACTTTTTAAAATGTGATTTACTGCATAAGACAGTGCAGACAAGTCGCTTTCAAATAAAAGATGGAACAAATAAGGAATACTTTGTCGAAATCTGGGATCTTCAGCATATAGTCTTGTAGTCCGATACTCAGAAGCTGGAATCTGTTCTGGACGTTCATCGTATCGTCCTCCTTTTCCTTTAGGAAACAGCTGGGGAAAACATCGAGCTTCCAAGCTCTCCTCCCATACACTCACGGGAGTTCCTTTTGCTTTCTTCATCTGAAAGAGATCAATATTGTCTCCCATAACTTCTTTTGAATGAAGAGGATGTATGCTAAAATGTTCATAAATTTCTTCTTCCTTTGACTTGTCCACTTTTTCAATTTGTCCAGTTGGTGTTTCTGTGTCTTCTTGTAAATCTTCTTCTTCTTCTTCTATATAAATTGATTCATACCATTTGTTATTCCTTTTCAAATACAAATTTGCTTTTTGTACTTTCCGTACATCTACCAGCTCCTGCCAAATCTTCTTATTCTTTGTAGGTACACCATTAACCAGAATAATTAATGGTTCAGTTTCCAAAGTATCCGCATCAATAGTTTCCATATTTTTTTTCAAATCCAAGGGCAAATACACCACTCTACCTTTTAAACCTCTCAGTAAATCTGAAGGAGGTAATTTACCAGTTTTGGGCTCCATACGTACTATGGTCTGGAACGGATGAACACATTGAATGAGTATAGACTCATATGTATTTAATTCAGAAAGTTCAGCAGGAATAGCATCCAATTCTAAATTATTATGTACAGCTCTGGTCGGCATTCTATTTTCCTCTAACTTGTTGTAACAGTATTTACAAATACGCTGATCTTCACCCAATTCAAAACAATTTTCTAGAAATATATATGTGGCAAAATCCTTCCACTTATAATTATCTTCATTTTCACTCTTTCTGTAGAGATCAACATTCCTAGTTTGTTTTCTATAATGAGTTCTGCGGCAACAAATACAAGTAAAATTTGGTCTTTCATTAGAGACTATTGCAAATGTTGTTATGTGATCATTAAATGTGTTACTTACAGAGGGTTCTACATTCTCTTCCACTTCTTCCTCATTTACTGTGTCCTTCTCTGCACTGTTTTGTTCAGGACCAAAGTAACAAAACTGAATTTCATCAACAACCTTCTCTACATCTGATACCGTTCCTCGGAACAGAGCCCTATTCAATTCATTTAACTTTATTGCTGGACTTTTGGCAAAATACAACCGTCTCACAAACTTTCTCATTTCAGAATGATGAACAGCCAGCATCCTAAAATGATGGAAAACACTATTGCACACTTTTCTAGATAGACAATCCAGAGAATGAGCCTGCAAACCAGTATTCTCTCTCACTCTGCATGGATCCAGACTTTGAAGCACCTTAATCTTCTGTTTTATACTTTTTTTACTATATTCTCTTAGAAACTCTCGAAATTTGTCAATAGATTCCTGACGCACAGTGCAAATACTACTACAATTCCAAGTGTACACTGGGGCTTTAGGACTTCTCCCCATTGCCTCATCTGCCATCACTTGTACCTCATCTCTTGGAACCATTATCTCCTTCTCCATTATGCAACCATTTTTTACTTCGTATGAACGACCTCTGGTGTCAACTGCATGCAGCAAACTATTACTTTGAAAATAGCTCTCTTCATTAAAAAAAAGTTCACTACTTGAACTATGCATCCACTTTCCTAAAAACACTTTACAAAAGTTTGTTCTGTTCACTACTCTTTTCCTTTTGCTATGTGATTTCAGTACATTAACCATTTTGTCTAATGTACGCATCCTATTCAAAATTAATATGAATAGTTTCCTTTTTAATTCTAATGCCTTTGCTGCAATGGCTTCAATTTCTTTTTTTCTCTTATAAAACTTTGCCTTTTGCTTATATTTCTTCACATCCTTTATCAAATTGGACATAACTCTTCTCTGAAACATTTTTCTACGTATCTCTTTAAACGCTGTTTTTCTGTTTAAGTTTAACTTTTTAGTTGCAGAAGGTATATTTGCATTAACTAAATTCTCAATTTTTTCTTGTCCTTTTTGTTTGAAATCATTCTTTCCTGTACAGACATTTTGTACATTTTTCCTTTTTTTGAATATATTCCTTAGAAAATCTTTTTTTTGCTTACCAGAAGATTTTTTCTTCCTCCCAACATCAGCATCTTCTACTAACTTTGATCCTCTAGTTGTCTTCAAATATAGTTTTTTTTTTAGCGTTTTTTGAACTCTGGATTTTGTAGGCATCTTAAATTTTGTTCACTGCTCTTCAGCAATACCTGAAAAAAACTAAAAAAAAAATTCCTTTATTTTATTTAAATATATTACTACATTTCTTTTCACAATACTCACAAAACGAAATTTCTTTGCCAATTTGAATGCACACTTACTGCTCTTTTTTTTGGGCAAGTGAAAATCACTTTTACAAACTGACACATTATGAAACCACTTTTCAGATTTTTTAAAAAGCCCATGTCCAGACTGCTACACTCCAGCAAGGGCAACCAGCCTTAGTGATGCTGAATGTATTTGCATTACAGACTGAAACCTGAAAACCCCACTCGCTTGTAAATACTGTGCATGATTATACATGGCAAGCAGATGGGTGTGTGCTAAGAGTCTGCTTCTTCCCCCAAAAAATCGCTCCCCCTTTCCATCTAATGCAACTGTGAAATCACCAGAAAAAAACGCAATAAATCTCTGCCTATAATTCCTCTTTGCACACAGAGTCATGTTTTCACATTAGTCACAAAACGAAATTTCTTTGCCAATTTAAAAGCACACTTACTGCTCTTTTTTTTTTGGCAAGTGAAAATCACTTTTACAGACTGACACATTATGAAACCACTTTTTGGATTTTCTTAAATGCACATGTCCAAACTGCTTTTTCAGACCACCACCATGTGTAACCTGGGTGGCTGCCTACACTCCAGCAAGGGCAACCAGCCTTAGTGATGCTGAATGTATTTGCATTACAGACTGAAACCTGAAAACCCCACTCGCTTGTAAATACTGTGCATGATTATACATGGCAAGCACATGGGTGTGTGCTAAGAGTCTGCTTCTTCCCCCAAAAAATCGCTCCCCCTTTCCATCTAATGCAACTGTGAAATCACCAGAGCAAAACGCAATAAATCTCTGCCTATAATTCCTCTTTGCACACAGAGTCATGTTTTCACATTAGGCACAAAACGAAATTTCTTTGCCAATTTGATAGCACACTTACTGCTCTTTTTTTTTGGCAAGTGAAAATCACTTTTACAGACTGACACATTATGAAACCACTTTTTTGATTTTCTTAAATGCACATGTCCAAACTTCTTTTTCAGACTACCACCATGTGTAACCTGGGTGGCTGCCTACACTCCAGCAAGGGCAACCAGCCTTAGTGATGCTGAATGTATTTGCATTACAGACTGAAACCTGAAAACCCCACTCGCTTGTAAATACTGTGCATGATTATACATGGCAAGCACATGGGTGTGTGCTAAGAGTCTGCTTCTTCCCCCAAAAAATCGCTCCCCCTTTCCATCTAATGCAACTGTGAAATCACCAGATAAAAACGCAATAAATCTCTGCCTATAATTCCTCTTTGCACAGAGTCATGTTTTCACATTAGTCCCAAAACGAAATTTCTTTGCCAATTTGATAGCACACTTACTGCTCTTTTTTTTGGCAAGTGAAAATCACTTTTACAGACTGACACATTATGAAACCACTTTTTTGATTTTCTTAAATGCACATGTCCAAACTTCTTTTTCAGACTACCACCATGTGTAACCTGGGTGGCTGCATACACTCCAGCAAGGGCAACCAGCCTTAGTGATGCTGAATGTATTTGCATTACAGACTGAAACCTGAAAACCCCACTCGCTTGTAAATACTGTGCATGATTATACATGGCAAGCACATGGGTGTGTGCTAAGAGTCTGCTTCTTCCCCCCAAAAATCGCTCCCCCTTTCCATCTAATGCAACTGTGAAATCACCAGAAAAAAACGCAATAAATCTCTGCCTATAATTCCTCTTTGCACACAGAGTCATGTTTTCACATTAGTCACAAAACGAAATTTCTTTGCCAATTTAAAAGCACACTTACTGCTCTTTTTTTTTGGCAAGTGAAAATCACTTTTACAGACTGACACATTATGTACCACTTTTTGGATTTTCTTAAATGCACATGTCCAAACTGCTTTTTCAGACCACCACCATGTGTAACCTGGGTGGCTGCCTACACTCCAGCAAGGGCAACCAGCCTTAGTGATGCTGAATGTATTTGCATTACAGACTGAAACCTGAAAACCCCACTCGCTTGTAAATACTGTGCATGATTATACATGGCAAGCACATGGGTGTGTGCTAAGAGTCTGCTTCTTCCCCCAAAAAATCGCTCCCCCTTTCCATCTAATGCAACTGTGAAATCACCAGAGCAAAACGCAATAAATCTCTGCCTATAATTCCTCTTTGCACACAGAGTCATGTTTTCACATTAGGCACAAAACGAAATTTCTTTGCCAATTTGATAGCACACTTACTGCTCTTTTTTTTTGGCAAGTGAAAATCACTTTTACAGACTGACACATTATGAAACCACTTTTTTGTTTTTCTTAAATGCACATGTCCAAACTTCTTTTTCAGACTACCACCATGTGTAACCTGGGTGGCTGCCTACACTCCAGCAAGGGCAACCAGCCTTAGTGATGCTGAATGTATTTGCATTACAGACTGAAACCTGAAAACCCCACTCGCATGTAAATACTGTGCATGATTATACATGGCAAGCACATGGGTGTGTGCTAAGAGTCTGCTTCTTCCCCCAAAAAATCGCTCCCCCTTTCCATCTAATGCAACTGTGAAATCACCAGATAAAAACGCAATAAATCTCTGCCTATAATTCCTCTTTGCACAGAGTCATGTTTTCACATTAGTCCCAAAACGAAATTTCTTTGCCAATTTGATAGCACACTTACTGCTCTTTTTTTTTGGCAAGTGAAAATCACTTTTACAGACTGACACATTATGAAACCACTTTTTTGATTTTCTTAAATGCACATGTCCAAACTTATTTTTCAGACTACCACCATGTGTAACCTGGGTGGCTGCCTACACTCCAGCAAGGGCAACCAGCCTTAGTGATGCTGAATGTATTTGCATTACAGACTGAAACCTGAAAACCCCACTCGCTTGTAAATACTGTGCATGATTATACATGGCAAGCACATGGGTGTGTGCTAAGAGTCTGCTTCTTCCCCCAAAAAATCGCTCCCCCTTTTTCCTACTAATGCAACTGTGAAATCACCAGAAAAAAACGCAATCAATCTCTGCCTATAATTCCTCTTTGCACACAGAGTCATGTTTTCACATTAGTCACAAAACGAAATTTCTTTGCCAATTTGAAAGCACACTTACTGCTCTTTTTTTTGGCAAGTGAAAATCACTTTTACAGACTGACACATTATGAAACCACTTTTTTGATTTTCCTAAATGCACATGTCCAAACTGATTTTTCAGACCACCACCATGTGTAACCTGGGTGGCTGCCTACATTCCAGCAAGGGCAACCAGCCTTAGTGATGCTGAATGTATTTGCATTACTGAGTCCAACCTCAAACCCTTAAACTATTCTTTTTTTTTCCAGTACACCTTAATTTATTGTGAAAACATAGTCCATATTATTTTACATGTTCCTCACATTTAAATTTCTCCCAAAACAGAAAATGATAAACGCAACTTCAACAAAAAGAATTTCCATTTCTATTATTCATTTCTTAAGTTACCACATACATCCCCTCTCAAACTCATAACTCACCTTTAAAATTAGTTAGTTGTGAAAGAAATGTGGCACTCAAACAGCAGATTATCAGAGCCAGGATCTCTGTTGTGTTCACCTCTCTCCTCTCAGCAGAACCAGATAATGGCAAACTTTCCCTCTATTTTTCCACACATATACATGTAAGTTTCAAATCTCAGTGCTTCCCCCTTTTTTTCAAATGTAATCACACATTTCTATTGGTTGAAAACCAACCCTTTTCCAAAAGTACCCTGCCCCCAACTTGACTTCTGCCTAGTACCCTTCCCCCAACTTGACTTCTGCCTGCTACCATAGCAACAGCTCATGGAACACTGCTGTGTGCAGTTAGGTCAGAAGTTCGCCACACAATGTTTCAATTCCACAGAGCAAGAGTGCTTGACTTTTCAAACCTAACAGCAAATCCATAGTACTGTTCTTTGGTAACACATTTTTCTGTACCAATACAAAACATGCTTCTATTAATTTACACATACAGCCTAGTTTTTATTCTAGAATGGTATGAAACAGCCAATCAGTTCTTTTTGTTTTGAAAAAAATATGTATGCCTCCATTTCCAAACTGTCTTTCTTTTCATATTGCCATTCTACTGAAAGACACCTCCTGAGTGCATCCAGTTCTCCTTTGAAGATGTTCACAGTGTGGATTGTAGGGCACAGCTATGTCTTCTGGAGTGAAAAGTTTGCAGAGAAAACAGATATGGTGAGAGACCTTGCTTTGCCAAATGTAGACATTAAATGGATTGGTCAGAGAGGGTTAAAGTGGCACCAGTTGATGCCATTGGTGAAATCCTTCATGCAAAACCAACACCCTGACCTCATAATAGTGCACTGTGGTGGCAATGACCTAGGCACTTTGACTGGGGTAGGTCTGGAAATGCTTATGAAGGACACCTTTGCACAACTGTTTTCACTTTTCCCTAAAACTGCCTTTGTGTTTTCCAACATATGCCAAAGGCAAAAATGGAACTGGTCCAATCATTTCTGTCCGCAGATTGACAAAGCAAGAAAGCAGGTCAACAAATCTGTTTCTGCTTTCCTCCGTGACTATGGTATGGGTGCCATTTACCACAACAACTTGCGTTATGACATGCAAGACATTTATAGAGGAGATGGTGTGCACTTCAATGATGAAGGGAACAGAGTCTTCCTCTTGAACCTTAGACTCTGCATCGGTACTTACTTGTAGGTACCACTAAAAAATCACTTAATAAACACAACGGCTCTTTTTAGAGCCCCCTAATATCTAAACACTTAAATCTGCATTTCATTTCTTTTTTTCTTTTTTTTTTACCGTACGCTTACCGTACGCGTACCCCGCGCTTTTTTTAAAATCAATAAATGTTTTCTTTGTACTTTTCTGTCCTTCTTTGACCCCCTTACAAATGTTAGGGGGTCTGTAACTCTCCTCATTGCCCCCTTTTCTTGTTTTCACTCTTTTTTTTCAGAGTGAAATACACAAAATGGCGGCCGCCGCTTCCTGGTTTCGGCCGATTCGAATGTTTACTAAGATCTAAGGGCCAATCAGAATCTCGCTCGCGCACGCCATTTTTCTTCCGTACGCTTACCGTAAGCTTACCGTACGCGTACCCCGTGATTTTTTTAAAAAACAATAAATGTTTTTTTTGTACTTTACAGTCCTTCTTTGACCCCCTCACAAATGTAAGGAGATCTGTTACTCTCCTCTTTGCCCCCTTTTCTTGTTTTCACTCTTTTTTTCAGAGTGCAATACACAAAATGGCGGCCGCCGCTTCCTGGTTTCGGCCGATTCGAATGTTTACTAAGATCTAAGAGCCAATCAGAATCGCGCTCGCGCACGCCACCGTACGCTTACGGTAAGCGTACGGTAAGCGTACCGTAAGCGGGCTCAGATATATATATTGATTTAAAGGCTATTTTCTCAGAATCTACTGAACAGATTTACACCAAACCTACAAAAGGCACTTCCTTGACCTAGGGACTACCTCTCTGCCAAATTTCGAGTAATTCTGTTCAGCCGTTCGGGCTGTAGCTCGTTCTAAAGGTCCTATGGAAAAATGCATGGGGAAAACGCGTTTTGGGACCCCCCTTTTATCTCAGCCCCTGCTTGACGAATCCCCCCGAGACTTTCAGGGTAGGAGCGGAGCGTAGCGCCCCACCTATTTTGAGAAATTCGCGAGGATTCGTCAACCGGCGCCAAAGTTATTCAAAATAGAATGTTGCGGATTTCCTATGGAAAAGGGGTCCTAACTATAACTACCTACTGGCGACCGCCAGTAGGTAATATATATATATATATATATATATATATATATATATAAATTCACTGAAAAAACCAAAGGTTTCACACACGTTATAGTTAGGAATTAGCATTTAAAAAACCTTGCAAATTCACTGAAAAAACCAAAGGTTTCACACATGTTATAGTTAGCTGGACATTTCACTCGTGAAAAACCAATGAAATTCCCCCGTTATAGTTAGTTCAGCTAACTATAACTCGCGCCCCCGCAATGCACTGCTGATGACGTCACATATTACATCACTCATGACATGGTCAGTGACATCACTCATGACATCACTGATGACATCTCAAATGACATCACTGATGACATCATCCAGTGAATGTGTATTTTTCTGAAAATTAAATATTTTATATATGTATATCTCACGGACGATGGAAGAATAAATGGGTATATAAGTGTCTAAATGGATGATTTGTTTTTGAAAAATTGATTGTATAACTGACTGATTAAGTGTATCTTAGTGAATACATGGCTTAGTGAGTACTGTTTAAATATGTAAATATCTTTATCAGTCTCTCACTTTGTGTATAAGTGGCTGCATGGGTTGGTGAGTAGCTACATGGGTGTTTATATAGGTTATTAGTTGTTTTTTTTAGTATCAGTGTGAGTGTGTGTATGGTTCGGTGGGGGGTATTATGTACTGCATAGGTACATGAATGAGTGACTCACTGTTTGTATGTGTTGAAGACAGCATGTCTGCAGGACTGTATGGGTGGATGAGTGTGTGCATGGGTGTGTTAGTGAGTGAATGACTGTCTCAATAGTGTCTCTATGAGTAACTACATATGTTTTAAACTAGTATATGTGACTATTGGTGTATATAACTGAGTATATGTGAGAGTGAGAGATTGAAAGAGTTCCTGTATGAATAAGTATGTGTTTCTATAAGTGATTGTTTAAAAGACTAAGTATGTGTAAGTTCCCATAGAAGTAAGTGTGGTGGTGTGTGTATAAATGTATATGCAAGTAAATGTATGTTTCTTTCTTTATTTTCATGAGTGACTATGTGTGTCAGTAACTCTGTGGATGAGTGGCATTGTGTAACAGGATGTATAGGTGTATGAGTACATATGATGAGTGAGTACATGTATGAGTGACAGTACAGGACTGTTGGTGAATGAGTGGATGTGTATGTGGATCTTATAATTACTCAAGAGGTTGTTGTAACTGGTATTGGTATGTCCATTTTTTTGAAAATTTAAGTCTCTATTTTTGAATGTGTGTATCAAAGGTTATATTAGGGTGAGAGGAGGTCTGCCACTCTGTCACAAGGATGATGTCATCCGTGATGTCATTTGAGATGTCATCAGTGATGTCATGAGTGATGTCACTGACCATGTCATGAGTGATGTAATGTGACGTCATCAGCAGTGCATTGCGGGGGCGCGAGTTATAGTTAGCTGAACTAACTATAACGGGGGAATTTCATTGGTTTTTCACGAGTGAAATGTCCAGCTAACTATAACATGTGTGAAACCTATGGTTTTTTCAGTGAATTTGCAAGGTTTTTTAAATGCTAATTCCTAACTATAACGTGTGTGAAACCTTTGGTTTTTTCAGTGAATTTGTACGGTTTTTTAAATGCTAATTTTTGTATTATTTAATTAAAAAAATTTTTTTTTATTAAAAATAAAATTCCTATGTATTCATTTATATATTATCTGTATCTTTTTATTTGTTTTTGCTTTTTTTAAAAAATTTCAATTAGGATAAAGTTGAACAGTTTTTTAAATTTTTGCAATTAATTTTTCTCCACTTTTTTTTTTATATAAATTCTTGGAGTGCGCGCTCTGAGCGCGCTCCTAGTACAATTTCGTAAGTTTTTTATGAATACCGTCGTACGTTATTTACGTATGCAAATATACGTCATAGTGCGCGCTGGGAGCGCGCACCCAGTATGTATGCGTACGTATGTACGCATGCGTGCGTGCGTCCTACGCGCTCCACGCGGTTTACTTCCGCATACGCTAAAATTACGCACAACAACGGTCGCGTATACGCGTGTTCAACGTATGTGCGCCACGTACGCGCATATGATGTATGCACATGCGCTCCTACGCGTTCGCGCATACGTAATCACGAGGTGCGCGCTCGGAGCTTGCGCAGTGCGCGCACCTCGGGTATATGCATAATAAAACAGCACTTCTTATTGGTTATCATTACTTTCAGTTTCTGATTGTTTCAACACCACACCCAATCCCCTCATGGCAAGTCATGTGATCAAGAATCATCACTTTTGATTGGTTTGAAGTACTTTCAGTTCCAGATTCTTCCCAAACCACACCTACTCCCCTCATTATTAGTTCTGATTCCTTTGGAGAAGGAGCTATTCTGTTGTTGAGAGACAATGGCTGAACAGCAACCATCTTCAGACAGTGACCAGGACACTCTTGAGAGGCAGAGGAACAGGAAGCAGAAAGACAGCTTTATATGGCAGTTTTTCACTTTTCCAGAGGGACAAAAAAAGGTAAATGCACCTAAAGTTACATGTGTACTTTGTCAAAAAGTCTTGTCACGTGGGAATCCTAACAAGAAATATTCTTTTAGCATTCACACTATGTTGAGGCATGTTGACAAAATGCATCCAGTGACTTTTCGTCGAGCTTCTGGAGCAAACCCTCCACCTGCTCTACCGACGACATCTGCAGCAGCTCAGCCGAGCACTTCTTCTGCAGTGGTGCCTTTGCCTTCTTCCACACCTCGTTTTGGACCACCTTGTTTTGCTAGGTTGTCCACACGCTGCACTGATTGCGGTAAACTTATTTCTGTGTGTGAGACCAGTCTTGATCTCATTCAGAGAAAATTTGATGCCCATGAGTGCAGTAGGCCATAGATGTTTTTTCTTTTTTTTCGTTTTTCTCTTCCTGTTTCCCTCCATTAACTCAAGGGCTCTTTTAAGAGCCACTTATAAACTAAACCCCCAAAATTTTTGGGGGGGGGATTTTTTTTCAAATTTTTTTTGAGGTGCGCGCACCCTGCGCGCACCCAAGGTTTTTTTTTTTTTTAAAATTTAATGTACAAAAAGAGGTGAAGAAATGGAAGCATGAAAAGGGAGGATTGAGTAATACTAATATTTTTCACTTATTTTTAAAAAAAAAAAAAAAATCGAAATTTTTTTTTTTAAAAGTATTTTGCAAGGGAACAGAATTTTTTTTTTATTTTTTTTTTCCAGTTCTGCAAAAAAAGAAAAAAAGTATTAATATTCAATCATACATTACAAAAAGCATTACATGTTTTTACATATTTTACAAAGCAATTTTTTGCCCTTTTTTTGCTGTTTTCAGAATTTTTTATTTTTCACTTAAAATAGTGAAAACAATTGTATTCATCATTTAACAGCGGGCAAAAAAAAAACAATCTGAAAGATTGCTTAAAAAAAGCCCAAAAACTTTCCTCACTAAAATATACCTTGTTAGAAGTATTACATATATATTACAAGTACTTCTCTAGATGAATAAAAATTTTCTAGACAAACCGTCTTTAAACCTTGTCGCAAAAGCACACATGCCAAAATAATTTCTGTCAAAGGAGTCCACAATTGTTTTTATTACTTTTCCTTTAGGCCAAATAGTAATTTCAAAATCCTTTTTAAGTGATATCTTCAATTATAATCCTTTAAAATTACAAAAAATGCTTTCTTCAGATTCAGTTTTTAGTTTTCAAAATTTAGGTTTCAGAAAAATTAAGTAAGAATTGGGTAAATCATAAGGCAAACGTTGCTTGAAAATCAATTGGGAATCATTACACAGTGTCCAGCCTTTTTCACATTTAAGATAAACTGTGTAATGCCCAGAAGTTACAGTAGGTCCTTCATGAAAAATTATTGCAACTGTAACAAAAGTTTTTCCAGAAATTGATAATTGCTGTCCTGTAAACTTCTTTATTAAAGTGTCCAATTTTGAACCATCAGCTCTACAACGTTGCATCATTAAAATTACATACTGACCATATTTCTGTAAAAATAATGTGGAAAACATGTCTGATTTACATTCAGAACATTCCATGTTGTGATTGGCATCTTTAACTAATTTACTAAAAGTCACTGATTTACTTTGTGGTAATGGTAAAAATATGAACCTTTCTGAATCAACATTACTACTACATGTGTTCATACAGTTTTCACAGCAATGTTCCCATTTGTAAGAGACACCAAATAAGTTTTCTACTTCTACTCCTTCATCTTCTAGTACACTCAAAATATATATTAAGAATTCCTGAGCATCTTGCTGGACATTTTCTTTAAACTGTGTAGAACCACAACATACATCTAAAAGATTTCTAACATCAGAAGCACTTTCTATTTCAGTTTTATCATTACTCAGCTTCTCATAAAGGAGACTCAGCAGAGAACACAATCTTTTTCCATGATTTACTATTATCTGTTCTAGCAACTTTTCAAGATAAAATACAATATTCAGCACTACATTTGCATAGCAGTTGACAGCAGAGCTATTTTCAAAATGGCAACCAACAACCTCTTCAACACTGTCCTTTTTCTTTTTCCTTGCTATCACATCACTGTCCTTTTTTTTTCTGTTCTGTTCATCCACATTACAGATATTCTCAAATCTCCTTTTCCGACAAACAACATGTTTTTCAATCACAGGATACTGACCTAAATGAGGAGCATAGGTTCTTCTTAATCTATTATACTCCTTTACACAGTTTGTATCAGCACTAACTTTTGAGTCATCAAAGTCTATCATAAATAAACCAGATAATGTTTTCACTCGTGACAAAGCAACATATGCCATACCTTCTTTGAACACAGTAGAACCAATGTTTACAGAAGCACTATCTACAGTCAATCCTTGAGACTTGTGAATAGTTACAGCATATGCTAGAGAAAACGGAAACTGCTTCCTACGTACATATAAGTCTTTCACAAGCATGAAACAAACTGAACAACGACAAATGTCTTTAACTTCTTCTATCTGATCAAATTTTATTTTTAAACATTCAATTCCTTCTTTTTTCTGATAATTAATAAAACCCACAACTCTTCCCATAGCTCCATTCACTAAACCTTTTTCTACATCCAAATTTCTCCTTAAAATCACTCGACAATTCATGCAAACATATAGATTTTTTTCTAATCCAGCTGTTTTGGAAATATTCTTCTCAAGTGAATCCAATTTATTTTTCAGTTTGCCTGTTAATGTAAAAGTAATTCTTTCATGCTGAATTTTGTCATCTGCTTCCATATTCTTAATCTCTTCCTTTTCCAATTTCAAAAGTTCCTCATTGAATATTGAGCACTCACGTAGTGTTGGCATTAAGCAGATTACAGTATTTTTTTCTGCAATGTTCTGGTATATTTTCTCTGCAACTATTTCTTCATTTGGAAATAAGTTATGTAGCAACCGACTCTGTAATGCTTTTTTGCCAACTTCTGTGAGTAGTCCAATTCTGATATCTTTCAGAATATTTGCATAATCTTCATCGTTTGCTTGTCTCATATTGGTAGTGAGTTCTTTGTACTCAAAGAATGACCAAATATTTGCATTACCAATGCTTCCTAATGACTTCTTCGTGTCTTCATGTGTCACAGTATTAAACACTGGTTGTCCTTTAACTGGAGTGAGCTGTAAAAGATCTCCAAAAACTATGACGTGTTTACCTCCAAATAACACGTCATAGTCTCTCTTAAGAATTTGTTGCATTCTTAAATGCACAAAGGCAAGCATTAAATTTGAAACCATGCTCACCTCATCAATAATGAGAACTTGCATCTTCTTCAACACTCTTGAAACTTCGAGGCATGCTTCTCCAGTTAGCGTGTGGTATTCTATTTTGTTCTCATGCTCCACTGGTAACATTAGCAAGCGATGTAAGGTAATTCCTTTTATGTTATAGGCTGCTAACCCAGTTGGAGCAGTTACCACACAAGACAAATTTGAAGCTGTTTTTTGCTGTAGGTAGCTTCTGATGACTTTTATTAAGAAACTTTTACCAGTTCCAGCTTGTCCACTCACATACATCCTGATTGGTTCAAATGATGTGCATGAGCACTCTTTCTTTTCATGTAGTAATCCATGATCAATTTTTTTGATGACTTCTTCATAAATTTCTTTTTGTTCTTCATTCAGTTGTTGTTCCAGATTTAGTAAGTCGATTGAATCTTCCTGTGCTTGATTCATAGCCGTTTCTACTTCAGTCATGGCTACTGCAGCTTCATTTTCTATGATTGGTTGTCCTAGGGGATCTTGACTAAGTGTTCCTGAACTTTGGCTGTCTTGAGAACTGTCTCTAGCTACTTCAGCTGCAATTTTTGCTTCCTGTTCATTTTCTTCATTTAACATTTGGACATAAGTTGTGAAAGTACTGCATTCTATACTGTCTTTGCTAGCATTAAAAGAATCTTCATAGCTTTGAAATTCGCCCAGTAGTTCGTCCTCTGAACGCCATGGTTTAAACAGCTGTAAAAGAGCCAAGTAGTAAAATTCCTTTTTGTCAGTAGTTTCGCAACTGAGCTTCCTGTGATTTATCAAACTTCCTTTTGTTTGCTTCACCAAACATCCTTCCTCACCAATGACTTTATATTTTCCATTGTTGATGTCTTCTGTGGCTTTCTGTGAAAAAATGTAGTTCTGCAGCACTTCATAGAGACACATGTTCTCAAGATGATGACTTCTCTTTGGGTAATATGTGTCCAACATGTTTGATTTCAAAATATCTGTACTTTCTGGGTCATTCTCGGCCAAATATTCAATTTCTCCAACAGATTTCAGTACCCGATTTCTCATTCCTGCAAGGCCTAAGCTTACCCAAATTATTCTTCTGGATTTCGAGTAAAGACTTGCAGATGATAACCTATCTGAGCATTCGTCGGATCCAATTTCTCGATGCGATAACATCTTTAAACTGAAATCTCTTCCCACATTTCCTTCAATTCTGTTTTCTCAGATTTAGTGATGTAAGATGTCACATACTGAGCAACAGCAATAGAATTGTCTGCCAAATACTGAATATCCATGTTAGCATTCCACATGGATAAAATGACTGGGTTGAAGTCATTTATAAATTTTGACTCTTCATTTCTTTTTAGGTTGTAGGTATTTTTGGGAGATTTTCTGGTTATAGTATGTCGCACAGCTGACATAAAACTGTTGACTCTTCCTTTTGAAAGAACAGGTCTAGGAAATCCAAATCGACATTTAGTGTAGTATTTTTCTTTGCTCTTGTATTTCCGTCGACAGTATTTTCCACACCGATGACTTTGGAAACGTAAAACTTGCTCCTTTAACTTGTTCTCTTCTGTGCTTTTTGGTATAGCACATGTTGCATATTCTTCAATGTAAGATAACACTGCTTCATCAGTATCTGTTCCAAACTTTGGGGCATCCTTGATCCACAACAGCATATGAATATGAGGAGCACCTCTTGCCTGGTACTCTTTTCTCCAAAAGAAATCCACTACTTCTCCAAGAGGTGGATTTTTTTTATTGCAGATGAAGGACATCATAGCCTCAAATCTATGATTGAAATATCTGCAAACATTAACCGGATCCAATGAGCACAGTTCTCCTGCTGTCTTGTATTCGATGTTTTTAATGTTTGAATTGGCCTCTCGTAGAAAATCCAGTAAATCATCCCAAGCGTACTCGGCACAGCTTAGGATAAGGAACCATGTTGGTGTTCCTAAATTCCGTAACATGCATTTTAGTTCACCATGGCGTCGGTACCAATATTCATTTGTCCCACGCTGACAAGCCATCAGATTGATCAGTTGTGTTTCCAAATGATCATCTCGGTGCTGCACTTTCTCCATAAAATCCTTAGCAGACACATTTTGTAAATGTACTCCACTTTTTAAAATGTGATTTACTGCATAAGACAGTGCAGACAAGTCGCTTTCAAATAAAAGATGGAACAAATAAGGAATACTTTGACGAAATCTTGGATCTTCTGCATATAGTCTTGTAGTCCGATACTCAGAAGCTGGAATCTGTTCTGGGCGTTCATCGTATCGTCCACCTTTTCCTGTAGGAAACAGCTGGGGAAAACATCGAGCTTCCAAGCTCTCCTCCCATACACTCACGGGAGTTCCTTTTGCTTTCTTCATCTGAAACAGATCAATAGTGTCTCCCATAACTTCTTTTGAATGAAGAGGATGTATGCTAAAATGTTCATAAATTTCTTCTTCCTTTGACTTGTCCACTTTTTCAATTTGACCAGTTGGTGTTTCTGTGTCTTCTTGTAAATCTTCTTCTTCTTCTTCTATATAAATTGATTCATACCATTTATTATTTTTTTTCAAATACAAATTTGCTCTTTGTACTTTTCGTACATCCACCAGCTCCTGCCAAATCTTCTTATTCTTTGTAGGTACACCATTAACCAGAATTACTAATGGTTCAGTTTCCAAAGTATCTGCATCAATAGTTTCCATATTTCCATATTTTTTTTCAAATCCAAGGGCAAATACACCACTCTTCCTTTTAAACCTCTCAGTAAATCAGAAGGAGGTAATTTACCAGTTTTGGGCTCCATACGTAC
The DNA here is from genome assembly GCF_964204655.1 of Triturus cristatus. Classification (NCBI taxonomy): domain Eukaryota; kingdom Metazoa; phylum Chordata; class Amphibia; order Caudata; family Salamandridae; genus Triturus; species Triturus cristatus. The sequence continues at coordinate 167,201,291 of NC_140588.1, read as the reverse complement.
TATGGTCTGGAACGGATGAACACATTGAATGAGTATAGACTCATATGTATTTAATTCAGAAAGTTCGGCAGGAATAGCATCCAATTCTAAATTATTATGTACAGCTCTGGTCGGCATTCTATTTTCTTCTAACTTATTATAATAGTATTTAAAAATACGCTGATCTTCACCCAATTCAAAACAATTTTCAAGAAATATATATGTTGCAAAATCCTTCCACTTATAATTATCTTCATTTTCACTTTTTTTATACAGATCAACATTCCTTGTTTGAATTTTATAATGACTTCTGCGGCAACAAATACAAGTAATATTTGGTCTTTCATTAGAGGTGATAGTAAATTTTGTCATTTCATCCTCAAAATTTTTAGTAATAATGAGTTCTACATTCTGTTCCTCATTTTCCTCATTTACTGTGTCCTTTTCTGCACTTTCTTGTTCTGGACCAAAGTAACAAAACTGAATCTCATCAGTAACCTTCACTACATCTGATACAGATCCACGGAACAGAGCATTATTCAACTCATTCAACTTTACTGCTGGACTTTTAGCAAAATACAATGTTCTCACAAACTTTCTCATTTCAGTATGATGAACAGCCAGCATCCTAAAATGATGAAAAACACTTTTACACACTTTTCTAGATAGACAAGCCAGAGAATGTCCCTGCAAACCAGTATTTTCTCTCACTCTGCATGGATCTAGTGTTTGAAGCACCTTCATCTTCTGTTTTACACTCTTTTTACTATATTCTCTTAGAAAGTCACGTAATTTATCAATAGATTACTGACGCACAGTACAAATACTACTACAGTTCCAAGTGTACACTGTGGCTTTTGGACGTCTCCCCATAGCCTCAGCAGCCATTACTTCTTCCTCATTTCTTGGGACCATTTTCTCTTTTTGCATCACACAACCATCCTTAACTTCATATGCTCTACCATTGGTGTCAACTGCATGCAACAAACTATTACTTTGAAGATAACTCTCTTCATTAAAAAATGGTTCAGTACTTGAACTGTGTTTCCATTCTCCCAAGAACACTTTACAAAAGTTACTTTTTTTCACTTCTCTTTTCCTTTTGCTTTGTGACTTCATTGCATTCACTAATTTATCTAATCTACGCATCCTATTCAAAATTAGAATAAAAAGTTTTATTTTTATTTCCAAAGCCTTACTTACAATATTTTCTATACATTTTTTTTTCTTAATACATTTTGTTTTTTTCTTATATTTTTTCACATCCTTTAGCAAATTTAACATCACTCTTCTATGAAACATTTTTCGACGAATGTTTTTAAAATCTAATTTTCGTGTTAAATCAGTTTGACATACTTCTGATTGTACATTAGCTTTTTTATTTGCTGTTGACTGTGTTGTTGCTTTGTACATAAAACTCTGTTTGTTTTACAGTTATTTTTGCCATTTTTTTGTTTTTTGAAAATCTTTTTTAAGAAATCTCTGCTCTGCTTACCAGTAGACTTTTTCTTTTTGCCATCACCAGCTTCTCCTGCTATTTTTTTTCCCAGTTTTGTCCAGATATACTTGTTGTTGCTTTTCTTTCCTCTTTCTTGTCCTTAAAGGCATTTTTTTTTCACTGTTGCTCAGCAATACCTGCAAGGAACTAAAAAAAATTCCTTTTTGTGATTATAATTCATTAAAATATTTTTTTTTACTTTTCATTTATTTCAAATGTTTTTCCATTTGTCTCTCATTTGTGATTTACTAATTTGTGCACAGTGCTAACCACCACAGTTGAAAAAAAACAAGCTGCCCCTTTCCTGCAAGTGCATTTTTTAACAGAACAACTGCAACACAAATTATATCTGTGGCCACAATTCCTGTGCGCACACAGCCTCATGGTGTGCTTCTAAGCAGAAAACAGAATTTGATTTGCAAATTCAAAGCACATTTACTACTCTGGTAGATCAAGTGATAATTGCTGTTACATCCTTACACATTTTCCTTGTAGATCACAGAGGCAGAAAAGAGCACATTTCCTAACAGCTACTTCATACCATAAGTATGTGCAACCTGGGTGAGTGTTTAGAGTAGAGCAAAGAAAATGAGGCCTTGGTGACGTTGAATGTGTTTGCATTACACACAGTCCTGAGTAGTACGCATGGGAGTGTTGGAGAAGCTGCTGCGTGTGTCCCAAGAGTGTGTTTCTGAAGACTATGTATTGTCAGCTGCAAGAGACATGAGCAAGGAGATTTCCACAACTGCATGAAGACTGCAGGGATGTACGTAACAGTGCATGTGTGCTAAGGGATAATTTGTGTAAACACAACAGGCTGCCCCTTTCCTGGGACTGCAATTCTTACTGAACAACAACTTCACAAACTAAATCTCTGCCCACAATTCCTGTGCGCACACAGACTCATGCTATGTTTTTTGGAACAAAACAGTGTCCCTGAATAGTACCAAATTACTGTTACAGCCTGACACATTTCCCTTATCATTTACAGAAGCAAAAAACAGCACATGTCCTAACAGCTCCTTAAGACCATGACCATGTGTTACAGGGTGAGTGATTAGACTAGATCAATTTAAATGAGGCCTTGGTGACGTTGAATGTGTTTGCATTACACAGTGCTATCTGAAACAGCACACAGAGCTGAGTACTACACATGAGAGTGTTGGAGAAGCTGCTGCGTGTGTGCCAAGAGTGTGTTTCTGAAGACTGTGTATTGTCTGGTGCAAGACAGATGAGCAAAGAGACTTCCAGAACTGCATGAAGACTGCAGGGATATATGTAACAGTGCATGTTTGCTAAGGGATAATTTGTGTAAACACAACAGGCTGCCCCTTTCCTGGGACTGCATTTCTTACTGAACAACATCTTCACAAATTAAATCTCTGCCCACAATTCCTGTGCGCACACAGACTCATGCCATCATTTTACACACATAACACAGGCTGCCCCTTTCCTGGGACTGCATTTCTTACTGAACAACATCTTCACAAATTAAATCTCTGCCCACAATTCCTGTGTTCACACAGAGTCATGCCATCATTTTAGGCACATAACACAGGCTGCCCCTTTCCTGGGACTGCATTTCTTACTGAACAACATCTTCACAAATTAAATCTCTGCCCACAATTCCTGTGCGCACACAGACTCATGCTATGTTTTTTGGAACAAAACAGTGTCCCTGAATAGTACCAAATTACTGTTACTGCCTGACACATTTCCCATATCATTTACAGAAGCAGAAAACAGCACATGTCCTAACAGCTCCTTAACACCATGACCATGTGTTACAGGGTGAGTGATTAGACTAGATCAATTTAAATGAGGCCTTGGTGACGTTCAATGTGTTTGCATTACACATTGCTATCTGAAACAGCACACAGAGCTGAGTACTAAACATGAGAGTGTTGGAGAAGCTGCTGCGTGTGTGCCAAGAGTGTGTTTCTGAAGACTGTGTATTGTCTGGTGCAAGACAGATGAGCAAAGAGACTTCCAGAACTGCATGAAGACTGCAGGGATATATGTAACAGTGCATGTTTGCTAAGGGATAATTTGTGTAAACACAACAGGCTGCCCCTTTCCTGGGACTGCATTTCTTACTGAACAACATCTTCACAAATTAAATCTCTGCCCACAATTCCTGTGCGCACACAGACTCATGCCATCATTTTACACACATAACACAGGCTGCCCCTTTCCTGGGACTGCATTTCTTACTGAACAACAAATTCATAAATTAAATCTCTGCCCACAATTCCTGTGTGCACACAGACTCATGCCATCATTTTAGGCACATAACACAGGCTGCCCCTTTCCTGGGACTGCATTTCTTACTGAACAACATCTTCACAAATTAAATCTCTGCCCACAATTCCTGTGTGCACACAGAGTCATGCCATCATTTTAGGCACATAACACAGGCTGCCCCTTTCCTGGGACTGCATTTCTTACTGAACAACATCTTCACAAATTAAATCTCTGCCCACAATTCCTGTGCGCACACAGACTCATGCTATGTTTTTTGGAACAAAACAGTGTCCCTGAATAGTACCAAATTACTGTTACTGCCTGACACATTTCCCATATCATTTACAGAAGCAGAAAACAGCACATGTCCTAACAGCTCCTTAACACCATGACCATGTGTTACAGGGTGAGTGATTAGACTAGATCAATTTAAATGAGGCCTTGGTGACGTTCAATGTGTTTGCATTACACATTGCTATCTGAAACAGCACACAGAGCTGAGTACTAAACATGAGAGTGTTGGAGAAGCTGCTGCGTGTGTGCCAAGACTGTGTTTCTGAAGACTGTGTATTGTCTGGTGCAAGACAGATGAGCAAAGAGACTTCCAGAACTGCATGAAGACTGCAGGGATATATGTAACAGTGCATGTTTGCTAAGGGATAATTTGTGTAAACACAACAGGCTGCCCCTTTCCTGGGACTGCATTTCTTACTGAACAACATCTTCACAAATTAAATCTCTGCCCACAATTCCTGTGCGCACACAGACTCATGCCATCATTTTACACACATAACACAGGCTGCCCCTTTCCTGGGACTGCATTTCTTACTGAACAACAAATTCATAAATTAAATCTCTGCCCACAATTCCTGTGTGCACACAGACTCATGCCATCATTTTAGGCACATAACACAGGCTGCCCCTTTCCTGGGACTGCATTTCTTACTGAACAACATCTTCACAAATTAAATCTCTGCCCACAATTCCTGTGCGCACACAGACTCATGCCATCATTTTAGGCACATAACACAGGCTGCCCCTTTCCTGGGACTGCATTTCTTACTGAACAACATCTTCACAAATTAAATCTCTGCCCACAATTCCTGTGCGCACACAGACTCATGCTATGTTTTTTGGAACAAAACAGTGTCCCTGAATAGTACCAAATTACTGTTACTGCCTGACACATTTCCCATATCATTTACAGAAGCAGAAAACAGCACATGTCCTAACAGCTCCTTAACACCATGACCATGTGTTACAGGGTGAGTGATTAGACTAGATCAATTTAAAAGAGGCCTTGGTGACGTTGAATGTGTTTGCATTACACATTGCTATCTGAAACAGCACACAGAGCTGAGTACTACACATGAGAGTGTTGGAGAAGCTGCTGCGTGTGTGCCAAGAGTGTGTTTCTGAAGACTGTGTATTGTCTGGTGCAAGACAGATGAGCAAAGAGACTTCCAGAACTGCATGAAGACTGCAGGGATGTATGTAACAGTGCATGTGTGCTAAGGGATAATTTGTGTAAACACAACAGGCTGCCCCTTTCCTGGGACTGCATTTCTTACTGAACAACAACTTCACAAATTAAATCTCAGACAACAATTCCTATATACACACAGACTCATGCTGTGTTGGTAGGCACAAAACACAGGCTGCCCCTTTCCTGGGTTATCAATTCTTACAGAACTTATGCTTTTTTCAAATGTGCTGCCATTTTTCTCTCTTTTCTTTCAAAGTGATTTCTGCTAAATGCTAACCATCACAATTAAAAAGAAGCTGTCCTTTTCTTTCAACTGCAAGTCTTACTTTTCAACAGCAACACAAATTAAATCTCTGTCAACAATTCTTCTCTGCACACAGACTCATGGTTTGATGGTAGGCACAAAACAGTATTCCTCATTGTTACCAGTACACATTAACTTATGGTGAAAACATACTCCATAATATTTTACATATTCAAAACAGTTAAATATCTCCCAAAACAGAAAATATAAATCACAACTTTAAACAAATAATCACAATTCTTTTTTTTTTATCCAAATTAACCACAAACACCCCCTCTCAAACTCATAACTCACCTTTAAAATTAGTTAGTTGTGAAAGAAATGTGGCAGTCACACAGCAGTTTATCAGACCAGAATCTCTGAGCTGAACACCTCTCTCCTCTCAGCAGAACCAGTTAATGGCACAGTTTCCCTCTCTTTTTTCACACATATACATGTTAATTTCAAATCTCAGTGCTTCCCACATTTTTTCAAATGAAATCACACATTTCTATTGGTTGAAAACTTCAACCCCTTTCCAAATGTACCCTTCCCCCAACTTGACTTCTGCCTGCTACCATAGCAACAGGTCATGGAACACAGGTGTGAGCAGAGAGGTCAGAAGTTCAGCAGACAATGTTTCATTTCCAAAGAGCAAGAGTGCTTGACTTTTCAAACCTAACAGCATATCCAAACTAATGTTCTTTGTTCACACATTTTTCTGAACCAATACAAAACATGCTTTTTAAAATTTAAACATACAGCCTAGTTTTTAGTGTAGAATGGTTTGAAACAGCCAATGAGTTCTTTTTATTAAAAAAAGTATGTGTGCCCCCATTTTTCAACTGTCTTTCATTTCTTTTTGCCTTTCTACTGAAAAAACACCTCCTGAGTGCATCCAGATCTCCTTTGAAGATGTTCACAGTGTGGATTGTAGGTCACAGCTATGTCTTCTGGGGTGAAAAATTTGCAGAAAAAAGAGGTATGGTGAGAGACCTTGCTTTGCCAAATGTAGACATTAAATGGATTGGTCAGAGAGGGTTAAAGTGGCACCAATTAATGTCTTTGGTGAAAACCTTTCTACATCTCCCACAGCCTAACCTTATTATTGTGCACTGTGGTGGAAATGACCTAGGCACTTTAACTGGGGTAGGTCTGGAAATGCTTATTAAGGACACCTTTGTGCAATTGATGTCGCTTTTTCCACAAACTGCCTTCGTATATTTTAACATATGCCAAAGGCAAAAGTGGAACTGGTCCAACCAATTTTGTCCGCAGATTGACAAAGCAAGGAAGCACGTCAACAAATCTATTTCTGCTTTCCTCAGAGACTATGGTATGGGTTCTATATACCACAACAACTTGCGTTACAACATGCAAGACATTTATAGAGGAGATGGTGTACACTTCACTGATGAAGGCAACAGAGTCTTCCTCTTAAACTTTAGACTCTGCATCGGTACTTACTTGTAGGTACCAAAAAACACTTCATAAACACAAGGGCTCTTTTTAGAGCCACCTTATATCTAAACACTTAAATGCGATTTTTTATTATTTTTTTTAAAAAGTTTTTTTTCGGGTGCGCGCTGGGTGCGCACACTCGGCGATATTTTTTTTCAAAATATAAATCTTTTTTTTTGCCCTACAAGGTCCTACTGTGACCCCCTTACAATGCCTAGTGGGTCAACATCTCCCCACTCTGCCCCCTTTTCAAGTTCTCCCCCTTTGTTTATCACCCCCTCTTTATGCGAGAGACAAAATGGCGGCCGCCGCTTCCTGATTTCCACCGATTCGAATGTTTACTGACATCTAACAACCAATCAGAAGTGCGCTCGCGATCGGCAAGGTGCGCGCACAGGACTTGCTCAGTGCGCACACGGTATGCGCGTACAGATATATATTGATCTAAATGCTAATTTCTCAGGAAATACTGAACAGATTTACACCAAACCTGCAAAAGGCACTTCATGGACCTTATGGCTACCTCTCTGCCAAATTTCACATAATTCTGTTCAGCCGTTCGGGCTGTAGCTGCGACTAAAGTCCCTATGGAAAAATGCATGGGGAAAACGCGTTTTGGGACCCCCCTTTTTTCTCAGCCCCCGCTTGACGAATCCCCCCGAAACTTTCAGGGTAGGAGCTGAGCGGAGCGCTTCATTAGTTTTGAAAATTTTGCGAGGATTCGTCAACCGGCGCCAAAGTTATTCAAAATAGAATTTTGAGATTTCCTATGGAAACACGGTCCTAACTATAACTACCTACTGGCGACCGCCAGTAGGTAATATATAGATATATATATTACCTACTGGCGGTCGCCAGTAGGTAGTTATAGTTAGGACCCTGTTTCCATAGGAAATCCGCAACATTCTATTTGGAATAACTTTGGCGCCGGTCGACGAATCCTTGCAAATTATTCAAAATAGGTGGGGCGCTACGCTCCGCACCTACCCTGAAAGTCTCGGGGGGATTCGTCAAGCGGGGGCCGAGATAAAAGGGGGGTCCCATAACACGTTTTCCCCATGCATTTTTCCATAGGACCTTTAGACAGGGCTACAGCCCGAACGGCTGAACAGAATTACTTGAAATTTGGCAGAGAGGTAGCCATAAGGTCAAGGAAGTGCCTTTTGCAGGTCTGGTGTAAATCTGTTCAGTATTTCCTGAGAAAATAGCATTTAAAAGCATATATATATGTGGGCGGAGCCTAACCACACATCTCATCCTGAGATCTGATTGGCTGTCAGCACTTCATCCAAGTAGTGTTGGCAGCCATCTTGGGACCAATATACATGATAGCACCTCATTAAAAAGCATTGCAGTTAATAGAAGGTTTTAAGACTTTAGTTACATTATAAATCATTTGTTGATGGTACCATACTCATTTTAGGAATTGTGGTATGTTCTAAGGTGATTTCACCATGTGAAAAAGCCTTCTGCTGGGATATCATGATTGAGAGAAAAATATTTTCTCATGCTTTTACCACAGAGGTTTGGAAGGTGATCTATAGGCTAAACTGAGAGCTTATTTTCTGTAAATTCACATTATCTTTCTCAGTCATGTGAGAATGAAGTCTGACATTCTCAGTAAAACATGTACATCCAACAAGGGCAGAGACTGTCAGTTGATTCCTTTGTGTTCTACTGCAGCTTCCCAGAGTGTTCCAAAGAACTACTAGAGCGCTAACAGTCCTACTTATGATAAACGTATTGGCACACCTGAAGCCATCTTGCTTGGATTAAAGTGGTAACTCTTAAAACATTTAATTTAAAAAGGAACAAAATGAGGGGGTTCATTTTTCCATAAAAAGTATGATTAGTGCTGCAGAAAGAAAAATTAGGGCACATTTTGAGTGACTTCTCAAATCCTCTTCTATTTCATTAAAAAATTCTGACATGCAGACTGAAACATGCACTTTCAATACCAGCAGCAGTTTTCCCTGGTGAGCAGTAGCTTTACTACAGTGATCTAATGAGCAAAAAGAGTGCTAACATTCTGAATTTATGGCAAATGTGTGACACATCTGAATGCCTTCTTGATGGAATCAAAGTAAAAAACTGAAAGTATTTCCTACTGAGGAGACTGCAGTAAATGAGGAAATTAGGAAACTTCATAACAAATAAGTCTCCCAAGATGGCCACCAGAGACAAAAGAGCCCAAATGTAGCCCAAATATCACCCAGATGTAGCCCAAGTATAGCCCAATGACAGAATGTCCCAGAATGTTCTTAAAAACAACTAGAGCGCTTACTGTCTTCATTATGACAAAAGTAAGGCACACCTGAAGCCATCTTGATTGGAATAAACTGGTAACACTTAAAACATTTAATTTAAAAAGGAACACAATGAGGAGGTTCATTTTGCCATAGAAATTATGATTAATGTTGAAGAAAGAAAATGAGGGCACATTTTGAGTGACTTCTCAAATCCTCTTCTATTTCATTAAAAAATTCTGACATGCAGACTGAAACATGCACTTTTAATACCAGGAGCAGACTTCCATGGTGCAGTAGTTTTACTACAGTGATCTAATGAGCAACTAGAGTGCTAACATTCAGAATTTATGGCAAATGTGTGACATATCTGAATACCTTCATGATGGAATCAAAGTAAAAAACTGAAAGCATTTCCTACTGAGGAGACTGCAGTACATGAGGAAATTAGGAAACTTCATAACAAATAAATCTCCCAAGATGGCCACCGGAGACAAAAGAGCCCAAATGTAGCCCAAAATCACCCAGATGTAGCCCAAATATAGCCCAATGACAGAAGTGTGCAAAACACTTATTATTTTGTGGTTTTGCAGTGTTATATAGTGCAGACTTGTCAGGTATTGGAGTGCTTTACATGAGCATTGGTTACATCACACAAGAACAAATTCATTTTGGTTGTAGACATGGGGAGACTAAGTGATTTGACCAGAATCACAGAATGTCAAGCTGAAGCAGAAACTTCAACCTGGTTCCCCAGTTGCAAAGTCTGCAGTTCTGGAAGTAACACCACATCCTCTCCCCTAAGTGCAACATTTAATCAAGTGGTCAACTGGATAAAAAAACATAAAGATAACAAATAATTTAAAAGTGCTTTGTCGCTATTTGAAAACTCAGAAAATATGTCCTTATTTTAGTCTTTTAGAGCACTAACCATAATTTTGATGCCAATAAGACCCTCTCATATATGTAATTTCTAAAGGAAATGCTCTAGGTATTACAGTTTTGATTACATCAAGATGATGTCAGGCGTTTCACACTTTTGTAATAAATATAGAATGTTAGCAATCTAGTTGTTCATTAGGATACTGTTGAGAGGCAGAGGCCAGGGGCACGGACTCTGAAAATTGAAGGCAGGTAGGAGGGTGCAAAGGCAACAATTTAACCACACTGAGCAGGCAGGAAGGGCCGTGGAAGCACAACAGACTATGGAGGGCAGTGGAAAGGGGGGCAGGGGCAACAAACCAACAATACAGGACTTGCAAGAGAGGCTGTTGGAGGGAAGATCTATTACGGGTCAAGGAAGCTAGGGGCGGTCCCCAGATCCCCGGGAGCCACCACAGAACTGAGCAGGAGAGTGAGTCAGGGACAAAAGGGGCACCTTAATTTGAGCCGGGGTGCCTAGGAACGCTTGCTCCAAAAATGAAGAAAACAGACATATGAGACATGGAATTGGAGGCAGAATACAATGGCAGTTTAATGAGAAGATGCAACTTCAAAGAAACCGCAGAATAGAGACATAAAGTACAAAATACAGAATCCAGATAATCATACAGCTGTCATAATATTCTCTGTATCTCAATTAATGTACTGACAGAGAGAGAGAGAAAACACATCTATAAATGCATCATGAGAAACAAGTTACACCAAGGAAAATGTTACCTAGGAACACTCACGTTTACTCTTAGAGCAAGCATTCCTGCAATTACAATACAAAATCTTTTAAATGCAAAAGTAAAGAGAACAATGGTTAAACATAACATGACATTTCATATAGGTAAAATAGAATAAGATACTTCAAGCAAAGCAGAGCAAGACATTTTAAGCAAAGGAAGACAAGAGCTCCCAGCTCTTGGGGAAAACCTGCACTGCCTGTTAACCTACATACAGACGGCGAGGTAGTCCGTCGATATCTGTGGGTGCTCCTTTTTATATCATTTTGTGGGCTCCTTTGCACGCTACATCTACCTACGTATGCTACCCAAAAGCTTCGTCTGCAGATTTTACCAGACATTTCGTCATTTACCCACTTAATGCTGACAATGGACTGGGTGAAAAGGTCAGTCTCTCAGGCCAATCGCTTATCGTAAGTTCCATAGAGCAAGCAGAAAATAATGGGTATTGTACGGGAATTCAATATATTCATGTATAAAATCTCCTCAGTTCTCCTAACTTGACGCTCTGCGGTTGCCACTTCCTTAAAAGCGGGAAACCTGCCCAGGAAGCAAGTACCAGTCCAGGATGCAGCCTACTGTATGTCGACAGCTTCAGGGGGATGTTGAACTTTGATACCGAGCATGGAGCACTCGGGTAGGGTGGGGGCTACTAGTTTGGATCAGAAGGCCTCGCAGACCTGCCTTCAGACTGCTATACACTAAAATTGCAGAGCTATGGTCAATTTAACAAAGAGGCCTACATATTGAACAGAAGGGCCTACACAGGGGTTTTATGCTGGCTGAGTGGTAAGGATGTCTCAGGATAATTATATAGCAACACAGGACCCGCTGGTCAATTTAATACGGCCTACAAATGCAGCTGGCAGGGCAAGGACAAGGGTCTCATACTTCAGGTGTGGACAGAACGGGCCAGGGGCCCCCTGTGATACAAAATCTACCCTCCTTCAAGGCTGTGGCAATGTAATAGACCATTGTGGGCAGAAGGAAGAGGCAATGGTAGTACAACCATACATGCCAACAGACCCGATTCAGCCAGGAAACGTCCAATGTTTTTAAGCTCAAATGGGCTTTATTTGATCTGTCTCCTGTCTACAATATCCTCTTTTTCAATGTAACTCAAAGGGGAAAATCAATACCCCAGTTTTTTTTCAAAATCTCCCTCTTACCAAGTTCAAAATGTTCGCAAGTATGGTACATTGGATCATGGAACGAAATGGGATAGGGACATGGACTTGGATAACAGAGGACAGGAGGGACATGGAGAGGTGCACCAAACTGACCCTGCAGGGCAGGCATCAGGGTTTGCAGCAGCACAATACACCACACAGGGCATGCAGGACGGGAGTGCAGCACAACAATCCATAGAAAGCAAGAGGGAGGGGACAGGACCATGCACATGGACAACAGAGAACAGAGGGGCAAGAGGCAATGGTAGCTAGCTGACCATAATGGACAGACAGGAGAGAAAGCTGCAGTATAACAGACCATAAAGGGCAGGAGGGACGGATCAGGGGCATTACAATGGAACAGACAAGCCAGGAGGGAGGGAGTAGGGCTGGGGGCAAGGGGGCAGGGCAGGAGCAGCAAGATAGCCATGGAGGTCAGGCAGGATGGGCACTAGAAGCAAGACACACCATGAAGAGCAACAGTGAGACTGTGATGGCATACACACAGACCATGGAGGGAAGGTGGGAGGGGGTCAGGGGCAGCTAACTGACCACACAGGGAAGGTGGGAGGGGCCATGGCAGCACAGAAGACCATGCATGGCAAGTGGGAGGGTTAGTGGCAGCACAATGGCTATGATGGGCAAGAAGGAGGGTGGAGGGGCATGCACAAAGGACGATGGAGGATAGAAGGAAGGGTCAGGACCTGTGCACAGACAAGAAAGTTCAGGGGAAGGGACCTCACAACAGACCACATGGGGCAGGCAGGAGGAGCAGTTGCAGCACAACAGACCAGGGAGGGCAGAAGGGTGTGGCAGTACAATGGACCATGTAGGACAGGAGGAAGAGGATAGGGGCATGGCATGTGGACAGGCAGGGTGGAGGTGGCAGGGACAGGTTACAGTCATCTGACAATGCTAGGCAGGTGGGAGGGGAGTGGCAGCTCAACAGAACACTCAGAGTAGATAGGAGTGGCAGGTCCATGGGACATGGTGGGCAAAAAGGAATGGAGCAGGGGCATGCACAAAGACATCGGAGGGCAGGGGGAAGGAGAATAGGGGCAGCAAGCTAAGCACAGAGTTTAAGCAGGAGGTCAATGATGGGGCATAAAATTGGGCAATGGAGGGCAGGAGGAGTGGACTGGTACATCATACTAAATTGAGGGCAGTGGCAGCACATCAGACCATGCATGGCAGGAGGGAGGAGGCTAGTCCATGGATTCACACTACAGAGGATAGGGAGGAAGGGGATGGGGCAGCAAGCTAACTGTTCAGAGAAGGCGGGTATTAGGAACTTTATTGTTTTTAAAACATTGTGTCTGTGCGAACTACTTAAAATATGAACAAGTATGCAGCATAATCTCACTTTTATTCAGGAAGAAGAGGACGTTTGTGACTGTGACTCCGGGCTCACTTGGCAGAAACACCCCCTGACCCTCCACCCCCTATCGCAAAATGTAATGCCCGTGAAAAGGGTAGGTGAACACAGTGTTATATAGAACATAGTCCTGAGAGCACGATTGAAAATGAAAACTAGATATAGTGTATGGTATAAACTATGCACCAAAAAGTGTGATATAAGATGAACCGGGCGTGAAATATGATATGCAATACATTGTGCGCAATGACAGATTCATTGGAGAGCGCGAGATAGCACAGGCACTAGTGCGTGCTATGCGATATGCGCCATGGAGTGTAATATGCACAGGGCAGTGTTGTGTAACCTAACTAGTCTCTAAAGTTGTAATATAAAATATGTGCTGGGGAGTGTAACGTTGCATATGCACTGTGACAAAGATATGGATCCCAGATTGTAATATGTATGGCATAGCACTGTGCGTTATAACATAGGCATCGAGAAAGGCACGTTAGATGGGGCAATATAACCCGTGCGAAGACAAGTGTGGCATGACATATTCACGGGGTGGTGTTACAGTGCACATGGGCTAGAGAGTGTCATAGCATATGCACTAGCTAGTGGAATACAACACAGAGGTGTGTGGCACTCGGCAGGCAATGGTGGGTGTAACACAGCATTGGGCTCTGTCAGGAGCACGCTGTGACTCTCAAGTGATGTTCGTCCCCTTTCCAGAGAGTAAAATAAAAAGTATTACACATCCGGCAGTGGATGTGTGTTTTATTAACCGTGAGGGGGGTTTCTTGCATAGTTTTGGTCGAATTTTTGTCGAATCCCCTTTGAATGGCTTGGTGTGCATGTGTATTAAATGTGCCCGTCAATAGCTACCCATGTTTGTATAAATAAACGACAAGGGTGTCTACCAGGATTAGGCACGGTAGGGCATCAGACATGTCAGAGCTTCACTAGTGGTGTAAATACATTCCACGTGGATTCATTGCATGCATAGTCGCCTTTTAATGAATATCACGCAAATCGTCATGGTGATAGGTACGTACGGTTTGTCCAGCATGTCCTAGGTGTGTCTATAAATATATATTTTTTAAAAATAATACAAAACAGTGGCCGGCCCTGGGGATTGGGGTCAAAAAAATATAATTAGGAGACTGGCCCTGGGGGATGGGGTCATCAGGGCCAATAAATTAGAATAAGAAGGGGAACCAAACAGCCCCCCTTCTTAAAAAACTAAAATAAATAAAAGACTGGCATCGTGCCGGAGGCCATGCCCCCTCCGTGCAGCACTCTGCAAACGCGCCCCCAACAGGCATCTCCAGTATGCGCCAGGGAGCTGCGCTGCAGCCAGGTGTTCTGAGGCCAAGCCCCTTTTTACACCTCTCTGCAACGCAGCTCTGTGGCGCTTACTGGAGGTACCTAGTGGTCTAGTTTGACCCTAGGGACCCTTAGGATTCAGGGGGAATTAATCTCTCAACTTAGAACAGCCACAGGGCGCGTTTACACAGTGGTGAAGGGAGGGGACGGGGCCTGAGGTGACGTGTGCAAACACGCACTATGGCACGTTTTAAATTGGGGATATAATTTCCCTTCAATACTGAGGGCCCCTGGGGGCTAACTAGCCCACCAAGTGCTTCCAGTAAGCGCCACTGAGCTGCATTGCAGAGAGGTGGTCCAGGCCGTGCCACTTTTTACACCTCTCTGCAACGCAGCTCTGTGGCACTTACTGGAGGTACCTAGTGGGCCAGTTGGACCCTAGGGACCCTCAGGATTCAAATGAACTTAATCTCCCAACTAAAAATGGACACAGGGCGTGTTTACACAGTGGTGAAGGGAGGGGACGGGGCCTGAGTTAACGTGTGCAAAAACGCCCTGTGGCCTGTTTTAAGAGGTAGTTTTAATCCCCATGCCCTATTATACACTAGGGGCTTACAGAGGAGGTCATGCTAATCACAGGGGGACCCCAACGCATAATGTTCCCTAGTGTATGTAGGTGTTTTCACTGTATTCTAAGTGTCTTTTAACATAGCACTGGCTCTAGGACTGGTTAGTCAGACTCAGTTACCACCAGTATCCGTCTGAAAAAGTTGAGGGTACAGGATGATTTTGCAACAAGGCTTTTTTCTGCTCTTCTTTTTGTTCTTTCTGCACGTTATCCTTCTTCCTGCACTTATCTTCGTATTTGAGGACTTCTGTTGCTTCTTTCTGCACTTCTTTTGTTTCTTTCTGTGCATTTTTTCTTCTTTCTTCACATGTCCTATCTCTGTAGGCATAGTTAGAAATTAGCATTTAAAAAACCTTTGAAATTCACAGAAAAAACCATAGGTTTCAGGCACGTTATAGTTAGGAATTAGCATTTAAAAAACCTCAGAAATTCACTGAAAAAACCATAGGTTTCAGGGGTGTTATAGTTAGCTGGACTTTTCACTTGTACAAAACCATTGAAATTCCCCCGTTATAGTTAGTTCAGCTAACTATAACTTGCGCGCCCGCAATGCACTGCTGATGACGTCACATATTACATCACTCATGACATGGTCAGTGACATCACTCATGACATCACTGATGACATCTCAAATGACATCACTGATGACATCACTGATGACATCATCCTTGTGATAGAGTGGCAGACCTCCTCTCACCCTAATATAACCTTTGATACACACATTCAAAAATAGAGACTAAAATTTTCAAAACAATGGACATACCAATACCAGTTACAACAACCTCTTCAGTAATTCTAAGATCCACATACACATCCACTCATTCACCAACAGTCCTATACAGTCACTCATACATGTACTCACTCATCATATGTACTCATACACATATACATCCTGTTACACAATGCCACTCATCCATAGAGTTACTCACACACATAGTCACTCATGCTAATAAAGAATCAAACATACATTTACTTGCATATACAGTTATACACACACCACCATACTTACTTCTACGGAAACTTACACATACTTAGTCTTTTAAACAATCACTTATAGAAACACATACTTATTCATACAGGAACTCTTTCAATCTCTCACTCTCACATATACTCACATATATACACCAATAGTCACATATACTAGTTTAAAACATATGTAGTTACTCATAAAGACACTATTGAGACAGTCATTCACTCACTAACACACCCATACACACACTCATCCACCCATACAGTCCTGCACACATGCTGTGTTCAACACATACAAACAGTGAGTCACTCATTCATGCACCTATGCACTACGTAATACCCCCCACCGAACCATGCAGACACTCAGACTGATACTCAAAAAACCAACTAATAACCTATATAGACACCCATGTAGCTACTCACCAACCCATGCAGCCACTTATACACAAAGTGAGAGACTGATACAGATATTTACATATTTAAACATTACTCACTAGCCCATGTATTCACTATGATACACTTAATCAGTCAGTTACACAATCAATTTTTCAAAAACAAATCATCCATTTAGACACTTATATACCCATTTATTCTTCAATCGACCTTGAGATATACATATATAAAACATATTTAATTTTCAGAAAAACACACATTCACTGGATGATGTCATCAGTGATGTCATCAGTGATGTCATTTGAGATGTCATCAGTGATGTCATGAGTGATGTCACTGACCATGTCATGAGTGATGTAATATGTGACGTCATCAGCAGTGCATTGCGGGCGCGCGAGTTATAGTTAGCTGAACTAACTATAACGGGGGAATTTCAATGGTTTTGTACAAGTGAAAAGTCCAGCTAACTATAATACCCCTGAAACCTATGTTTTTTTCAGTGAATATATATATATATATATTCAGTGAAAAAACCATGGGTTTCACACACGTTATAGTTAGGAATTAGCATTTAAAAAACCTTGCAAATTCAGTGAAAAAACCATAGGTTTCACACACGTTATAGTTAGCTGGACATTTCAGTCGTAAAAAACCAATGAAATTCCCCCGTTATAGTTAGTTAAGCTAACTATAACTCGCGCACCCACAATCCACTGCTGATGACGTCACATATTACATCACTCATGACATGGTCAGTGACATCACTCATGACATCACTGATGACATCTCAAATGACATCACTGATGACATCATCCAGTGAATGTGTATTTTTCTGAAAATTAAATATGTTTTATATATGTATATCTCACGGACGATGGAAGAATAAATGGGTATATAAGTGTCTAAATGGATGATTTGTTTTTGAAAAATTGATTGTATAATTGACTGATTAAGTGTATCTTAGTGAATACATGGCTTACTGAGTAATGTTTAAATATGTAATTATCTGTATCAGTTTCTCACTTTGTGTATAAGTGGCTGCATGGGTTGGTGAGTAGCTACATGGGTGTTTATATAGGATATTAGGTGGTTTTTTGAGTATCAGTCTGAGTGTCTGCATGGTTCGGTGGGGGGTATTACGTAGTGCATAGGTGCATGAATGAGTGACTCACTGGTTGTATGTGTTGAAGACAGCATGTGTGCAGGACTGTATGGGTGGATGAGTGTATGTATGGGTGTGTTAGTGAGTGAATGACTGTCTCAATAGTGTCTTTATGAGTAACTACATATGTTTTAAACTAGTATATGTGACTATTGGTGTATATATGTGAGTATATGTGAGAGTGAGAGATTGAAAGAGTTCCTGTATGAATAAGTATGTGTTTCTATAAGTGATTGTTTAAAAGACTAAGTATGTGTAAGTTTCCGTAGAAGTAAGTGTGGTGGTGTGGTGGTGTGTGTATAACTGTATATGCAAATAAATCTATGTTTGATTCTTTATTTTCATGAGTGAGTATGTGTGTCAGTAACTCTGTGGATGAGTGGCATTGTGTAGCAGGATGTATAGGTGTATGTGTACATATGATGAGTGAGTACATGTATGAGTGACTGTACAGGACTGTTGGTGAATGAGTGGATGTGTATGTGGATCTTAGAATTACTCAAGAGGTTGTTGTAACTGGTGTTGGTATGTCCATTTCTTTGAAAATTTTAGTCTCTATTTTTGAATGTGTGTTTCAAAGGTTATATTAGGGTGAGAGGAGGTCTGCCACTCTGTCACAAGGATGATGTCATCAGTGATGTCATTTGAGATGTCATCAGGGATGTCATGAGTGATGTTACTGACCATGTCATGAGTGATGTAATATGTGACGTCATCAGCAGTGGATTGCGGGTGCGCGAGTTATAGTTAGCTTAACTAACTATAACGGGGGAATTTCATTGGTTTTTTACGACTGAAATGTCCAGCTAACTATAACGTGTGTGAAACCTATGGTTTTTTCACTGAATATATATATATATGAGGAAGCTGGGTTTTGAGTAGATAATCGATATTGTGATGTGTTCTTTAAAGTGATGAGTCTTCATCTCTTTCATAGATTAGAACAGCTTTCGGGCAGGCCTTATGAATACAGGGATGATGGTCTAGATGTGTGTATAGATGGAAAAGGCCTGTTGTCTTGGGATTAATATTTTACATTCCTTCGTCTGTAGAATGCTGGTGTTCTGGCTGCGGGTATGCAGAGAACCATCAGAGATGGGAGTTTGTCAGCAACATAAGATATTTTGCGTTGGGTAGGATGCCCCTACAGATAGCCAGTGTGGTGTCTGGGAAGCCATGGAGTAGGGGGCTTACCCACCATCCTGAAGTGAGATTAAGAGGAGTCACTTTCTGGAAAAAACATTTTGACTTTCTTCAGAAGAGGGAGCGGGTAACAGGCTGTCTTTTTTTGGCAATGTGTTCCTTGAGGGTGAGGTTGGTGTCCAGGGTGAATCCAAGTGACATTGCATTTGGTGAGTCTTGGAGTTTGAAGCTGTCAAGGTAAATGCCATTGAGCCATATTTGTACTGTGTCTTGTTTGTTGTTCTTGGCAAGTAACAGGCAACTAGTGTTTGAGATGTACAATGTCTGAAGCAGAGGAGACTTTCCATTAGAGTTGTGTATCAGCTGCATATTGGTGAATCTTGAAGCTGTTATCAGTTGTGTAGAGCACTAAGCAGCTCCAGGTAAAGGATGATGATGACAGGAGACAGTATAAAACCCTGGAGGACTCCACATGTGATATGGATCCGTTGTGGCCTTGAGTGAAAGTGTTATTCCTTTAGTTCAAAGTTCAAAGAATCTTTATTCGGATACAAATATCCATAAAAGCACAATTCAGATAACAGCATAGTAACACATTGGTCAATAAAAGAAGTGATCAATAGAAATAAAACAATATAAAAACATTTCCTGGATAAAAGCTGGTCAATAATATAGTCATAAATACAATATCATTAGGCTATCATCAAGAGCATCCTTCATATGGTGTCCATTGTTCTGCAGGCACATACTGCTACTTTTAAAAATTAGCCTACACAGAAGGTTAATTCATCCTCTTGCAATTTGAGGATTTCCGTGAAAGCTGCTTTGTAGTCAGTAATTGCTTTTTCCTTAAAAAATGGCATCAACATCCACTTTGTATATTTTCAATAGAAATTACAAAAAAATAGAAAGTGTAACATTGTTTGATTACTTCGGTCATCATAAGGGCATAGCAGTTGATCAAAATTAGCATTGTATCCCAAAGGAAAGCAAAGTCAGTATCTCAAGGTACTGGCCCTTAGGCAGAAAAGCAATCCTCTTTCCCATCGACCTATAGGTTTTAAAAGATAGCTAGACGGAAAATGAGTGGCATCTTCTATGGACATATACCTAGCAACTGAGGTTTTCTGTAGCTCCTTTACATATCTTGCTTTACTATACTGAGCATATAAAGCATCACAAAGGGCTTTTTTTATTTATACCCTCTAAATCAGTGGGATTTTAAAACATTTTCTCAAAATTCACACTATTTAGTCTTTCCCTTACAGCAACCAGCCAAGGTATGTCCATGCCCTTATCACACTTAAGGCAATCCTTTATTACGTCTCTAGTGAGGGTTGCTTCCGGGTTTTGCCAAATTGAAAGCCAAAATATAGCCAGGCGAGCCCTGATATAGTCTTCAATAAATGGCAATTTTAATTCCTGGTGACAAACATTCTGTGATGAGAAAATCGGAGCTCCGAGGAGTCACCGACAAAAACTATTTTCTTCGCCCTGGATGCTGTTGCACTTTGTGAAGGCCCAAACTTCTACACCATATGAAGTAGTCGGAATACACTGGGATTTAAAAAATGTATTAGTAGCTAAAACCACCTCTGTTTTTTTGGGTCGGGGGAGGCCAAGTATTGAATTAATGGCTTTTGAGAACTTGTTCCTACTGTGTGCCACACGGTCAACCCAAGAGCCATTTGCTGCAAATATCAATCCCAGATAGGGTAAAGTGCAAGAGCAATGTAAACTTTCAGACTCTATGGTGATTGTGTTAATAAGATACTTTTTCGGTCCACAAGCCATTAAAAACGTGTTTTTTTTAAATTAGTACGTAGATCTAAAACAGCCATAAAATCTACAAAACCCCGTACAAGAGCACATAGAGCGATCGGTGTGCGGCCCATTAGGACCGCATTGTCAGCATATAATAGGGCGGGGAATATATTACCATTAATTCTGGGGACATCATTAGTAAGCTTTGCCAAAGATTCATGAAAATCATTAATATATAAGATAAAAAGGAGAGGGGCCAAGACACACCCCTGCCTGACCCCTCTACTAATTTTGATGTCGTTTGAAACCTCCCCACCCTTACCGATCCTCACCCGGGCCTTCAAGTCCCTATGTAAATAGGCTAAAAATGAACTAAAACTTCATTCAATCCGTATTTTAAAAGAATTGAAGATAATTGTGACCTATTAACATAGTCAAAGTCTGAGGTAAGATCCATAAAAGCCATATAAAAAAGAGATTTTTGGGCTATAGTGTATTTGCCAATAATCAAATTAAGGTTCAGGCACTGCGCAACAGTGCCTATTTTACTTCTGAACCCTAACAGAGAAGGATGTAAAATATGACCCTCCTCAGCCCATAACCTTATCTTGTTATACAGGATTCTCCCTAAAATTTTCAATGTGTTATTAATCAGGGAGATCGGTCTGTAACAGCTTGGGTTCGATCGATCACCCTTATTAAAAATAGGTACAATAATACTTGAGGACCATGTGCTGGGAATTGTGGCATTAGTTAAATTGTTAAAAATATTTAATAAAAGGGGTGCCCAGAACTGTGGTTTACTCTTAATGAGATCAATGGGCAGCCCGTCAGGGCCGGGTGCTTTATTGCCCAGACACTGTTGGATAGTGTCCTCCACCTCTGACAGGGATATTGAAATCCTAGTGGCGGCATTGTATTCATAATGGACGTCGTTTTGAGTAGGGGCTAAGTAAATTTATTCCTTTAGAAGCCACATACAAATCCGACACCAGCTCTGCAAATGTATTTTCGTCTCAAAATTGCTACAGGATGGTAGTACTAAGCAAGATCCCTCTCTCATAAAAAGTAGCAAGCACCATCTTCCATTCCCAGGAGACCACATCCAGCAGGGCAGACTAATATAAGCTTGCATTGCTCATAGGGCATGCACAATTAAGGCATAAGTGACATGAAGGTTTGAGATAAATCTCTGGAGCAGGTGCTTAAATGACTTGAGAGGAATCTGTAGGTGTATTAGTGAGTAAATATGCAAGTTCCAACACCATTCTCATATAGGTAATATTCCACATCAACATCCTGAAAGTCATAGGTTTTCCATATATTGAGCAGTAGACATTAAATCATATGTTATTGTTATTTGGTGTAGTCCAGACACAGTTAAGTAACTATGCTCTAGACCAATGATACTGAAAGTACGGCCTGGGGGCCGCATGTGGCCCTCCTGACCTTCACATGCAACCCCCAGCTGAACTAATGATCTGGGCTGCTAAGAGCACTAACATTTATAAAGGTGTTAATTAACCCCTTCAGTGCGGCGCGGATTTCCGCGCCACGCTGAAGATTCCGTGCGCGGGCGGGGCCATGACGGAACGGTTCCGTCATAAGCACAGCCCAACCGACGTGCATGACGGAACCGTTCCGTCATGTGCGTCGAAGGGGTTAAACAGTCAAGTGTTTACGAACACTAACGGAAAAGCAAATAAGGTTTCATCCACCCTTTAGGAACACATACATTTTTAAGACATGTTTCAGCAAACCTGTAAAATAAGTATTTTCACATTTTTTGAAAAGTGAGTTTCTGAACATGAATTTCACCTTAGTATATCAGACTATATCAGTGCATTGAGATGTATTTTTTAAAGGCACAGTTAGGAAATGAATGCAGAAACAGTCATGCCTCCAATAGTGAACTGAGAGGCAAGCCAGTTATCGTGATGAACCCTCTGGGTGGTCTGGTTTGTTATTATAGGCTGACAACATTATAGTTGAATAAATCAAACACAAGAGAATGTTTTATAGAGCATATATTTTGCCCACATGCATTTGAATGTGCTCTTGATGTCAGAATTAAGAAAAGGGAGGCAAAGTGAAATTAGCCAATTGTCTAGGATCACACAATTAAGGCAAGTGGGGAGCCATAATTAATCCCAGGGTTTTATGGTTCCACATTGTGCAATTCTATTTCATTCCAATTCAACAATTAACTTACTTCCCTTTCACTCTTGACTCTCCCAAGGTAGTGATAGCAAGCAAAGAAGGCTTACCCCAAGGTGCGGTAGAGGGGCTACGACTCAGATACAGTATAATAAAAGCCCCACTGGCACTGTGCTGGCATCAATGCAACCCTTGTGCACACCACAGACCTTCCTTTGTGGACCCAGGGAAAATGTTTACGTGTACCCATGCTCTAGGCAGTCACACACGTGGCAACCTCTTCCAAAAAGTTTTGAATGGGGTGCATACCATGTGCTGTACAGACACGTTTTTGGTGCTGCAGCTGTTCAAAATATTGAGGTCCACCTGTGCTTCAATCGTTTTCTAGCCAGAATTATTGACAGGTGATAAAGCACACAAAATAGCTCAGGTGTTCCTAATATTCAAATGTTAGGAATCATGTTTTCTCTCAGGCAACTAACTGCCACGCCCCCCCTTCCGTAGTGTCCCTCAGTTAACGATTATGTTGAAACGGGAGCTTCCCCCCCAAAACCATACACATCGATAATCCCATGGATGCCTGCTATATTTCCTTCCCAGGCTTTCCCAGGGCACATTTCATCAGGTACAAAATGGCTGCATATGACTGCAGAAAACTACCAGGAACATTGGAAATACATACAGACATTACCACCCTTCGCAGTCTCATGAGTTTCAGGTGCCATATAACTGTCAGGTGCCTCGCGAAGGCCGTAATGAGGGTCGTTGTGGAGATCTGGCAAGACGTGACAATAGCTGACGTCAAAAGCTAACTCCTATGCCTCAGGTAAAGAACCTTCTGGAGTCAGCAGTATATTCACCTGCTTCTCTGAAGACAGAAACAGCGCTCGCTGATTCTATTTTTACCCCCCTGCCATACCATGAATACATTATCCATCTGTGTTAAAAGCAATTGGCAACTTGTAAATCATTTGGAAGCAGATAAGTTACAGGTGTATTCTATTTGTAAACACACCAAAAGCATCATCGACTCTTGGTTTTAATTTTATAATCTTAAATTACAAGGTTATTAATTTCTTGAACAGCACGGTGTTTAGGTAGAATGCACACGCTCTGAACTTTTATTAGGAATGCTTACAGATGAATTGATGTGCTCTTTGATAACGGAGCTCATCATAGTGACGATTACTCGTACCAGGTGCGCCGCGCGCGCTGCGCGCCTCAGATGTATCCAGGCCTGGTTAGAGGTGGCACGGCGCGAAATATGTTTCTGTGAGAATACCTGAAATGTAATAAAAATGTATACATATTTTTCAGTAGCTTAATTTCTAACCAAAACAATCGTTGGTGGAGTTATCTGATGTTATGGAAGGGGATTTTGACGCAGCTAGACATCAGACGACTCTCACCCTCTCTGTGTGAAGTACTCACCATTAAAGAAGCAACGTATTGTTTTTGTAGCAAGAATGTCACAACCATCCATCAGTGGGTGCGCTCCTTCACGTATATTAGTATTAGTTTTAGCAGTGTCGGCTGGCGACATTTCAAAGTGACTGTGCGTAAAAGTTGGGGATGAGCAGCAAGCGAAGCCAGCAGGCCCTACCCTCGTAGGATGTTCTGGATGATTCTCCCCCCTGAGAAAATGTTGATAAAAAGTGGCCAATGCTGATTTTTAAAGTCACATTGATACGGATTTAGGGACATATCATCAAGGCCAGGCGATAATTATCGCTCAGCGCTCTTAGCACGAGGATAATTATCGCCGGCCAACGCTGAATTTTATCGCGGAGATAGCGTGCTATCAGCAACGCTTATCTCCAAAGTGATAAAATTCAGCGCGTAAGCTGCCAACTATGCGATTATCGCGATAATCGCACAACGTTTGGCGAAAGCTTGCTGATAGGGCAAGGCAGACTTAGCCATGATATCCACCTTCCATAGGATATTATGGCTAAGTCAAGTGAAAATTATTGTGGTGGGTGGGCCTGCACACCTTGTCTTTTTGCAAAATGTAAAATCCTCAATTGTTGTGAGCGCAATGGATTCTCTATTTAGCGTGCTTTCACGTGTGAGGGATGTGAGTCTACACCCCTATTTGTGACATGAAATGAAAGAGGTTCTGGAACAACCAGTTCCTACTGTTGTAGTTCTCACAGGAGGTCAACTAGAGGAAAGAAAAAGAACAGCATACACAACTTACAGCCATTTTGTTAAATCCCCTGACGAAGGGTTCCACCCGAAATGCATTGGGATTTGTTATGTGTTATTGTATTTTGTATTTTGTTTTAACAAGCATTTTTCTGTTTGCAATATATCAGATGAATTGTGACATTAACAGTACATTGATATGTGAATATTTCAATATATTCTAGCAACCATCAATTTATCCTTGTGTTATTTTTCATGTTTCAGAACGAACTTTAATATAAAGATTTTTTGACAATCTTATGATAAATGTTGTACCTTGCATTTACACATTGATTAAGTCAAGTGAAAAGCAGGCGTAAGGAAAGTAGAGATAACCAAGGTTATCGCTACTTTTTTTGACGCTCTACAGGTTAGCGTGTGGCTTGATAATAGGACAAATGTCGCTTAGCGACATTTCTCCCGTTATCTTGGTGTTGAACGCCCACTTTGCATCTCATTAGAGATGCGAAGATGGGCGTTAGGGGAAAGGGCGAAAAGGCAAGGATTCACGCGATAGCGTGACCTTGCTGATAAGGCGAAAAAATTATCGCCGCTTTCCGTCTGAAAACGGATGCTAAGGCGGCGATAATTTTATCGCCTGGCCTTGATGATATGCCCCTTAGAGAGAAAGCAGGATGGTCCATAAAGCATGTGTGAATGTGTAGTTTTGTATTTCAATAGGTTTTTCCTAATAATTGAGCTGTGATTTTTTTCCTCAGGGCATATTGTCAAGGCTACTTAGAACACAGCTCTTTGCCAATAGAAACCTCTCAGAATAGGGAAGTGATCTGATTTTACAAAATAATCTTGTCACTAATTTAGAGAGAAGGTATTTCAATCTTCCTCTTTGGTGAAATGCGTTTTCGTCTTGGCGCCAGTTTCATCATTGTCAATTTTAAGTCTTTTGCCTGCATTCCCTCTGACTCTTTTCCTCTCACCACCATGCGACTCAATGTCATCTGGTGATTATAATAATGATATAAATACATAGAGATGCCCGTTGGAGGGCGTAACCATGCATCCCAGTAAGGGAGCATTGCAATGACCGTCTGTGTGCTTTTGAGACCTGACCTTGACACTAAGGGTTCATCACACTACTTTCGGTACCAAGGAGCTCTCAAGCTCCAACACCATGCCCCAGGATTCACCCTGCTATACCAATAGGGTAAAACCAGGGCTGGATGAAGAGCACATACATGAAGAAACCATAACATTTCATAACGTTGTGAGCTCACTGGTGTCTAACCTTTATTTTCAGTAGTAGACTCTTCTAATTAAAAACTTTCTTAGTGAGTGAAAGGGTTGGGCCCATACGTTCTGGACCTATTCTAGAATCACAATCTGATGGTTGGTTTTAGCAGAATGGAAGTGCAGAGGGAAGAAAGTCATTATTATTGCCAATCAATTCAACAGGAATTTCAATGGACACATTGTAACCACAGATAACTACACAAGATTAATTAATTTATTACAAAGCCAAAAATACTGGACATATAGACACCTCATGATGAGAGTGTAGAAATACATTGGAATCAGCATAAAGCCAGACATGCGTATCCTGTTTGAATGGTGCAGCATAAACAAAAATATTAATTCAAGAAGCAGGCTTGCCTCCATTGAGGCTTGATCAAGCCTTAATCTATCCCTACCCTAACTCTAAAATGACATGCCTTCTTAAGCATCTTCAGGGAAAATAAATAAAAGGTGTCAACATGTGGAGTCTTTCTAAGAAGTCTCTCCACCATCGATGCGTCAGATAGCATAAATCTATTGAGACATAGTTTGTTCTGAAGGTGCTCTCTCTTCGAAGGTAGAAGGAGAAGTGGGTACTTTACCTACTACCAATAACGCAATATTGAAGAGGGCTTTCCAAAGATCCTTTACAGGATACGCCATCCACTCAAGGTACCGAATGAAAGCTAGTTTTTCATGAGACATTAGTGTTCTTCTTCTCACCACATTTGTCCTTGGTTACCAAGCCTTCTCCTGCGCGAAGGACAGAGGCTTTCCTTACCTGACTAATAAAACAAAGGCATTATTCAGCCAACAAGAGTTCTTCTTTATCCTGCAACACAAAAAGTGAGAAAGAACAAATTCCACAGCACACATGAAATTCAGCTATTAATTTGAAAGCAAGAGTTTCCAGGGAAATGCATTTCAGTCCTACAAAATTCAGTTAATATAAGAAACCAGCATATGAATTTTATGAATTTGCAAAGGAAAATCAGGCACATTCAGATAATACTTGTAACTACACGTAGACAACAAATTAATTAACACATTTAATAAAAGAATAATGATCAGTTACTCAATACGAACTCTTCACGTTGATTTTTGCTCCTAGTCATATTCACTTTCTACTTGAATTCTCCAGGTTACTATTCAAACATATCATGTTATTACATTTCAAAATTCTAAAACTTCACGATATTACGACAAAAGATTATATGTGGGTGCACTGTACGCGTGGGATCATGATGCACCTTTACAAATAAAATGTGGTTTCCGCTACATCATAATTATGTAGCTTCTCTCCTCATGGTTTGTTCCTCCAATCCATTGTCTGTAAACATATTTACATACCGAACTGTACAAAAACACTGAAAATATAAAACTGTGAAATAAGTATTTGGGATTTACATGACTTTTAAAGATGTGCACATTGAGAACCAGCGGGTAAGACAGCTTTTCTGCCACCCTGCACTGTACAAAGAATGTTGCTTTGGCCTTCCCCTATCACTTCGGTAATGGACGGCTTGACGATCTTACAAAAGGGGGCAGCCTGAACCATTGGGCTCCCACTCTGTGATCATTGACGTCCTTTGGGCTAAAAGTTTTCCAATTTAATGCAGCATAAAATAAAACGTTCCATTTGATTCCTTAAATGGATCTAGAAACCGTAGTGTACTCTTTGCTGACTGTATGCTTATCTTTCTTGGTTTTGTTCAATGCATTGAGAAGGATGCATCAGATTGGAAAACTGCCCCCTGGGCCTATGCTCCTCCCTGTGCTGGGTTAACTGTTCCAGTTGAAGGATGTTAAAAACACAATGTTCCCTTTGAATGGGACCTATATTAAACAAGTCACACTCATCAACCTGTCATACTTCTACACCACACATCTCATACTCGTCGATGATTAAGGCACTTATAAATCAACTGCTAAACTTGGTCAAATTATTAATATATTTTAATCAATATATAAACATGTTTTTGTACAAATTCATATGACACACAAAAATTTGGATCACATCATAAAAACACATAAATTCATATACATAAATACACAATAACCTAAAAAACAACTAGGAGAATATACAGAGACAATGTACTATGTCTTTTTTATGTTCATTTGGCTATACACATAGGCAGCATAGAGCATGGATCTGAATTACCTGTCTACAGTCTGATGCTGACTCTTCCAAATTTAACACAACTTATATTGTGGGCGTCAACGCGTTTCGGTGGCACATTCGTGATAAGACCACCTTCATTAGGGCATTAACTTTTTTCTCCTCTTAAAAAGTGAACAAATATCAAACCTATAGTACAAATAAAAACAAGATAAGTATATGTGTCACTGTCATATTTAAATATACCACAATTTAAAACTAGTTTGATAAAAGCTATTCCATTATGAGACAAAACTAATTTTATCCCAATATTACAGCAAATACATCTCTCAATTTATAAGTGCTTCAATCCTCCAGACTGAGGAATCAATTATAGGACCAACTACATTCCACCCATATTCTCCATGTTTAACACACACTCATAGATCCATCCGCACTCACTACCATTTTTTGACTCACCGGTGCAATTGCACTCCGTTTGAAAGTTTTCAAGTCACTACGACTAGACCGTCGAGGTGGGTAATGGTTTTCATAAACTCTATAATGTTAGAGGACACTCATTACTACTTACTCCTGGCTTCATAGTTGTGCCAACAAATATTAAAATTTCCTAAATTAGTCTATTACCTCTATATCTTTTTCTGCCAGATTAATGCTTCGGTATAAAAGGGATTAACTCGGGTGGTCTAGTATGCCTCCAAGGTATTGAACCCCTAAGGAAGATTATTTTAAAGACACAATTATCTCAAGTCTCTACATAGATTTTGTTTTTAAATACACTGTCATTATCATTGTCGAAGTAACATCATGTTACACAAAAAGTATAATGTTTGTCATCCTCACCTTCAGTTAATGTACTCAAGACTTCAATCCAGGATACTTAGATTTATTTAAAACCACAGCCGCCCTCTGTTGCGTTTAAAAAAAAAAGTTATTTAGATCGCGGGTATCAATATATTCCCGTCATCTCTAACAGTGGGGTAACTTCTTCGTGGCTGCATGAAGTAAGAGAGACTCAGTATTAGCCCATATATTCTATCACCGCTATATACTGTTCTTAAGTGCAATTATAAAGGTCCTGGTTGTGTTATTCATAACTAGATGAGACAGCGATCCCATAGTCATCTAGCCGAGCGATCCCACCCGCAGTAATATATTTTACTAACGGAAACAGTACGATTTAATGTACCTCGCCACTATTAAGTCAAACCCCACTATATGGCACCCGTGGAGCGTATGGCCCAAATTTCCTTACCTTTTG
Source organism: Triturus cristatus (assembly GCF_964204655.1). Taxonomy (NCBI): domain Eukaryota; kingdom Metazoa; phylum Chordata; class Amphibia; order Caudata; family Salamandridae; genus Triturus; species Triturus cristatus. Next base: position 167,171,556 of record NC_140588.1, on the reverse strand, counting down.
ATTCCAACGACAGCGCATCCCCTAAAGTATTTCCTCATCCGGATTCGTTGTTCTAACACCGGCTTCCGTATGTCTCTTCTTATATGTGGATGCACTTACGCATGTATAATTGATGTTGCGTTCGCGAGTCGGTTGCCGTTTTTCTACAGTTTTTTTACAAGCAAACTTTATTCAAACTACCCTTCTCTAGCGCGGTCGCCATCTTTGAATACCCAAGTTCTATAACTAATGTATGTACTCTCCCCGCATCTATACATCATACTAATCATTTATCGAAGCCCTCAGAAAGACTAGGTCACTTATTGTGTTTTGCAGTTTATATTATGATCCTCCTACTTCAGGATTTTTTTTTCATTTTTAAGAGACCCCGATAATAGCAGGAAACCCGTGCTTGGTGTAAATCAGTTTTCAGTCCCTACTGGCAAGATCGGCAACTTATATAATATTACACTACCTATCCGTGTTCACAGAAATTTTTTCTTTTTTAGTTTATATGCAAACCGGATATTTTATGGACCAAACTCATTACTCACATTTTAATCTTTGTAAAATTCTGCTAAAACTAATCCTTAATATGACCACCCTATTTCGCTCTCTATTTTCTATCCAGAATGCATATAGTCTGAATGCATATATGCCCCAATATTCTTTTGTCCACTGTTGAGACAAGGAAAGTTATTTCTACAATATATAGTCAATGGTGTCCTTATTCTATTGAGCCCCTAATCATCCATGTTGATCCAGTGCACTTAGGATCCCCATAGGCATCTTTAGGAGACAATCCTCATTCAATCCTCTTTGGTATTCAGTCTTTTCTTAATAGTATGTAATGTAGAAATATACCATTGCACTCTATTTTTTCTTTTGATCTCCATGTTGCCCCCTCTCCTATTCATAGTGATTTTTTCAGCTATGAACCAATCAAATTCTGTGTGTCCATGTCTTAGATCTTTATAATGGTCTACCAAGGGGGCATTTAGATTGCCTGTTTTCAATGCTGATCTGTGTTCCAACAGTCTCAGCCTGAGTTCAAGTCCTGTTTCGCCTACATACGCTAACCCGCATGGACAGCATAAGACATAAACCACATAACAGCTCCTGCAGTTATTTAAACTTCAGGATGTAATCGTGAAGCCATTATACGTAAGTGATTTCGCTACAATGCAATTATTGCATATTGAGCAGTTGCTGCATTTTTGGTTTCCTAGGGCCTTTTCTCCATTTAAAGGGATTTGTCTCGCAGGGCCAGGATCTCTATAAGTGTGGACTATATTTTTGCGTATGTTGTCATTACGCTTGAACGCAAAGAGGGGTTTGGGCAGTTTAACCTCATCCCCTTCATTTAGAATGTTACAATTCGAGTTAATGACATTTTTCAACCTATTACTTACATTCGAGAATTGACAAACAAACACCAATTTGTTTTTTGTGATTTCTCTTTTATTTTGTTGCTCCTTAGGGTCTGGGTTCAACATGCTCTCCCGATTATAAAAACGAGCACATTTAAATGAGTGTCTAATGAGTTTTTTTGGATAGGTCCTTTCAGATAATTTCTTTTTCAAGGATTCAGAATGCTTATAAAAGTCCTCAATGTTTGAGCAATTCCTCCGCAAATGGAGGAATTGCCCAAACGGTATGTTATCTTACTGGGATTGGGGATGATAACTCCTATAGTGGAGTAGTGTATTTTTATCAGTAGGCTTTGTGAATAGCTCTACTGCAAGGGATCCATCAGTATTTTTAATTGTTATATCCAGAAAATTCACCACATTGCTATTATACACTGCGGTGAATTTCAGGTTTGGATCCCCTAAGTTCAACCATTCCATAAATTGAGTAAGAGTGGATTCCTCACCCTCCCAGTTGAAGAATATATCATCAATGAAACGGCACCACATCAAGATGTTCTCTGAAAAAGTCACCGCCTCATTGAAAACATGCCTGTTAACAATTTCCCCAACATACAGGCATGCCAGTCTGGGAGTACAAGTTGCTCTCATGCTGGTCCCCTTACATTAAAGATATAGATCTTCTTGAAATAGGAACATGTTGTTCTTGAGCACCATGGTGATGCACTCCATGATGAATTCTTTATTTGCCCCTCTTAGGTCATCTTCTATAAGAGTGTTCTGGATGACTTTAATTGTATCTTCTTGCGGTATATTCGTGTATAACGCCTCTATGTCGAGGATCACCAATATCTGGGTACAGTAATTGAAGGCGACACCCTTGATCATAGAGATGATATGGGCTGAATCACAAACTCTGTTTCTGAACTGGAGCCTTTAAGAAGGTATCGACGTATTGGCTAAGGGGTTCCAAACGGGACCCTATAAAGCTGACAATAGGCCTCATGGGTGGATTTGATACATTTTTATGTATCTTGTGGAGGCCATATATTGCTGGTATAATGGCATTCTGGTTGTTTAAAAATTTGTATTCTCCCTGAAGGATGAACAAATTGTGAAAAAGTCTCCCAGATATTTTATCCTTTGCTTCCCTTTCATGACCAGCCGCTGCTGGCAGATTACCTGGTGCAGGGTGGATGTGCTTGGAAGCAGCTCTTAACGTGTATGCAATAACTGAAGCACTTTTATATTGTGGTCCTATGGAGTGGATAGCTTCAATGTGCTTCCTGAATGGGAGTTCGAGTGTGTGGGGCTCAGAAAAAATGTGCTGAAAGATGTTGACTTTTTGTACGAGGTCTTGGACTCCACAGCGCCTGCAACGTTGAAATGCTGGTTCAACCTGCACATTCCATTGGACTGGATGGGTAGAGGTACAGTAAGGGGTCACTCTGGGAAACATCTGTATCATTCATGTGAAGGCTACTTTGCTGCTGTGCCCAGGGATGAGAGGCATGCGGGGCTGCAAGGGGAAGCAAAGTCAGTGCGTGGGTATGTGAAGCAGACTGCAGGTATGCAGGGTAATGAGGGCATATTTAATATGAATTTTGGAGTTGGCTGGGGTATGTAATCTAGGGCTGATGAGTATGGAGGATAAGGGGCATATGAGGAACGGGGCAGTGATGTAGAACACCTGAGTCTGGACTGAAGGTGGGAAAATGGTCATTAGTAGGAAGTATGCAGAGCTGGGAGGTAATGCCAGGCTGGAGGTACATTGCATTGGGAGATTAGAGGTGGTGGATGCTTGCAGTAGGGCTCCTTGGTACTCAGGGTCTGATGGATTCATGGAAAAGGCAGGGTTGCCTATTGATAATTGAGCTGCAGGATACATGCTGTGAGGCAGTGATGTCCTTTAGAGAGAATAAGTGCTTCATCCATCGCATTACAAAAGGAGCGAGGGGAGTGATATAGGATCACAATATGGCACTTGCATAGTTGCTGAAGATGGCTCCCATCAAAGCTCCCACTCTTCGCCCCAGCCACTATTTAGAGTCCTGTACAAGTGAAGCAACAGCCTGCAACACACTCTCTCGTGTGTCTGCAACCATGACGTATGGCGACTGCTAATCTCCACTCAGTAGCGGCTCCTCAAGGGAGTGCTGCGGGGCGGTAGGGTGCCACGGGGCGGTTAAGGGGCAGGGTGGGTGGTCGTAAACTTCAGCATACGGCCGAACGGAGGTAAGTAAATAAATAAATGAATAAAACGAATTACAGTGCGCACGCTGCATGCGAAATGGCGATGCAGCGGGCGCAATGTCATTCGTTTTATTTTATTTATTAATTTTCTTACCTCCGTTCAGCCTTATGCCGGAGTTTACTACCCCTCACCCTGCCCCCGCACTACTTCACCCCCGCAGCACTCCCTCGAGGAGCCGCTACTGTCTCCACTCCTCTGCACAATAAGTTCACTGGCGCCGTGCATGAAGGAAAAAGCAGCACCGTTGAGTCACCATTAGAGAAACATAACTAATGACTGTGTGGCTTTAAAATAAAGCCACACAGCTGATGGAGCGGAAACTTCATTTTATTTGTAAGGGATGCATTGTAATCATCCGCACATATTCTTACAAATTATGTTAACATGAGGTGTTAGAATTGTAAATCCTATTTACACAATTATGTGATGTGTTTTAGTTTATGGACAAGTGTCATGGAGAATTAATGTAGGAAATAAATGTAACTAGCAGAAAATCTTAAGATTTAAATTTCGTGCTGTGAAGCTGATACTACTCACATAGTAAATGTGTTTGGCAAATGAGATTTCCCAACTAGTAGGTGAATGTATTAGTTGGAATGTTACAATGATTATGTGGATTACTTTGCTTAAAGTGACACGTTCTTATGTTAGCTGAAAACATAGGCCCAAAATGCAAGTCCCTGAAAACTCTCGCTTCAGAACTAATAGTTGAATTTAATGTGCACTGCAGAATCTGTTCTCTCTCATGTTTCCATTGCAGGTGGAGAAGCATTCTTTGGGAAAAGTAATGTATTTGCTTTAGTAGCTAGGCAAGGAGAGAAGGAGTTACAATCACACAGGTTGGAGTTGATAAAGACAGAGACGGTTTCAAACAGGAGGCGGCACGAGAGCTAAGAGCAAATTGTTGTGAAGAAGGTACATCGACAACACCATGGAAAAGTACACACAGAACTGCACCCAGAGTGGGTGGCGTGATGCAAGGTGCATTATGGGAATGTTACCTGTGGATAACTGATTGTTGGAACTAGGGAAAATGCCCAATGCTTTCTTTCCTTACGAGAGGGAGCATCTAAGAACAAGCTCTTTCTTTGTGACTTGACCCATTAATTTGCTTCTCTGTATCCTACTTGTTGAATTAGTAGTTCTGTTCATGCTGCATCATCTAAATTGGAGGTGTAGATTTGGCGTCATGCTCGTCTGATGCTACCTAACTGAGAATCGGGTGGAGAAGCGGTGCTTGGTCCAATTGAGTGGGATCTGTAGTATGTCTGGCTCCGGTTCATTAGGAGTAAAAGGCCTCAGCTAACACGGGTGGGCCCAGTAACTCTTGCTTGCCCCATGGCCCACTGAAACTTGTTCTGACACTTTAACACCACATAACTCACAAGGGATGAACTTCAAGACCATCATTGAAACTCGCCGGCAGAAAACACTTTATACATTTCTATTTAAAATGCCAAGTTTGAAATTAAAAACATCATTTTATTCAGCATATTCCTAAGATCAGAACATCTCAAAAATAAGTATTTAGTAATCTTAATGAATTCTGGAATCCTTGAGGTCCACCCCGTACAGCCTCCTTTCACAGAATTTCTCAGGTAAACTGGTGAGCTACTTCCACAAGTAAATGCAACCAAGGTACTCCTCCCTAGCATCACACATCAGACATATTAGACCCCAGAGTTGGCAATTAGTCCAAACCCACATATCAAATAAGACATGAGCTTCAAGCAAACGTTTCCTGCTATTGATGTTTGACTCAAAATATCCTTTTGGAAATGGTCGCTAAAAGTAAACCTTTCCGATCCCATGTGGGCCCTAGCCCCAGGAAAATCTTAAAACAAGTTTTTAGAGCCAGTTCTGACAGTGCAGCTCTAACAGTCTCTAATAACTGACTACCAGTGCTGTCTTTTTGGATACATGGAGTGATGACACCATTAAAAGCTGTTATGATTGGTGGGCTTGGATAATTTTACCCAGAAGCGGAGCTAATTTAACTTTACCCGGGTCATCCATACTGCTCCTAACTGTCAATTATTTTCAAATCCAATCGATACTTATATAGCTTTACGTCTTTAACTGAGTCTTACTAATAGTTATTTATTGTTACTTGTATAGTCTTATTGGTTAAGTTTAGTGGCTCTATAAGTTTTATATATATTGATTGTTAAGTTTATTTCCTTTTTTTTCATTGTAGGATGATAGTACTGGTTTTATAGGTACTTTATAAACTTTTGCTTAATAAAATCTTATTGTTAAAGTTTTTATCTTCGTAGTTAATATTTTAATGTGTATTAACTTGTACCTTTTCGGTTCTCTTTTATATATGTTCTTTTATATCTATATACAATTCAATAAAATATTCTGAAAACAAAAACTGTTAGGATCCTGTGACCTGTCTAGTGTATCGCCAGTCACTATAATTGTTCACTGGGGCAATCTGCTTGACGAAAGAGTCCTAAGTCAACTTTAACCCTTGCTCCCAGCAAACCATATCATATACTTGTCTATTACTGAGTCATCCACCTGGGAGTCTTTGATGACATCAGAATGAGCATTGGTCAAGACAATCTTAGAGCCTAATGCAGTTGGTGAGTGACCTTCTACTCTGTAAAGCATCCTATCCTCCTTCCACCACTCAAGTAGGCATACATTGGATATACTGCATTAACTAGGTGTCACCCTCTTCCATCTGAGCATTCCCAAGATATTAGCATCATACTGGGGATGTCATCAGCCTCAGTCCGACAGGGCCTAGAATCTTTCCTGTAATTCTTTAATAAGTATGTAAATCAAATCGTTACTTCAAATTATTGGCTGCCTTGAAGGAAAATTGAATAGTTTCACAAATGGACCCACGTCATGCTGAGAAACTCCTGAAATCATACTGACAACTGGAAAGTTGAAAGTGAACACAAGTTACATACTAGCATGGCAGAGGTGACTGTCCTAAGCAGGAGCAGTCAGGTCTGGTCCAACGTGCTTTGACGCCAAAATATAAACAAAAGTGCATCAGCAATAGCAGTGCTGCAAAACCTGAAAGGTAAGCTGTGCTAAGTGAATTCCTTCTTCCTTCTCTGATTGGACTGCGGCAGTGACCAAAAGCTGCTGTCTTCACCTCTCAACACTAAGGTGGATCCTGACATTTGTAGATGGACCTCGTTGGCCATTGGCAGTCTCCTTTCAGGTGGATTCCAGACCTACACCAAATGTGCCTCATTGAGTGAAGCCCAGAACCTGCATGGGATCTACTGAAACTGCATTGTGCTTCTCAGAACCAGCAGGCCTTTGTACCTTGGATCAGTCACACATCGTCCAGAGGATCCAGGGTAAGAGTCTAAGGGCCATATTATCAAGAAAGGCGCAAACGTTATCGCCGCTTTAACGGCAGGAAACTGCCGCTAAAGTGGCGATAAGAGGCTTGATAATATACCCTAGAGAATTCCAACAGAAGCCCAGGTTTGATGTCATTGACACCAGAACCTGGTCTTCAATTGGAATTCCCTAGAGCATATTATCAAGCCCCTTATCGCCGCTTTAGCGGCAGTTTCCAGCAGCTAAAGCGGCGATAATGTTATCGCCATTCTTGATAGTATGGCCCTATGTGTGGCACATTGACTCACTGCTTTTGATGCACACAATTAAATTACTGCCTTACAATCTACTTTCCAGTGACAGTCACTTTGTTAATATTGGTCTAAATTGAAAAGGCCCGAACAGACATTTTCTCTCCTTCCTTGGACCACGGGTGTGAAACTTTTTACACGTCACTCCATTCTCTTTATTTACAGTCAAGAAACTCCTTAAATGATTTAATTCCCTAAAATACCTTACCTACCTACTATCACACAATCACCCCTTTCAGTCAGTTAGCACACAAATACCCATACTTGGTGAATTCTCTAAACAGCTAGTTTATATGAGCTGCATGGGATAACATAAAAGGATATGACGAAGATTAATTGGTCACTAAATGTAATTGTCAAGCCCTGCAAATGTTGTCATTATTTTACAATGCAAAATGCATACATGCCTTTTTTCTTGGCTCGGTGTGATCTTAGCGTGGTGAAAGCTGAGTTTGCATTCCAGATTGTTGAAGCACGTTTGGTGCAGATGTTATCCGCTGATACCTTGGAGAGCAGCGCTCTATCTCAGGATGAGGGATGCCTTGCAGTGCACACACTGACAGCTTGCACAATCCCGCTGCAGGCATGCCATTTATTCTTAAAATAGAAAGAAATAGCTTTGTCCGAGAAAACATCCTAATGTGCAATAGTAGGAACACTTCGGATTGGAAAACTTTTTCAACAAAACCAACCATGGATTTTAGACACCGGAGAAGTAAAACAGGCAGATATTTTATTTCGAAAATATTTTTTTCCTTAAACTTTTTTTCGTAATAATGATGTTTACAACATTGAACCAATTATAAACAAGCATAAACCAAGCGATTAGACCTGGCTTTTTGGTCGATGTATAGAGAATTGCATATATAGGCATTAATGAAAAAGAAATAAACCTGGAGTGGTGCATAGTGACTTTGTTAGAAGCACGTCGCGTGCTGTTACATGTCTTTATAGCTATTTGTAATGCAAAATATGGGAAAAGCATCATATACATAGGGAACATGAGTAAAAGGTGAGCAAAAATGTAGTTAAAACAAGGAATACCTGAAAGGCATTGTAGATAGAGTATGACATTAATTAAAAGTTGTTTGTACAGTATTTGGAATACAGCAGTTATATACAAGTCTCAGTGGATAGCACACTGTTGATTTCATTTGGGAGGAGTATTCAGAGCTGAGCCTTAAAAAATGAGTTTGCAAACCTGAGTGAGATTCAGAAAAGGTAAATTATGGGCGGCAGTAAGTAATGCTTAGCGACCATCACAAGGAGGCAGTCCTAGTTCTCTCACACACACACGCATGCATGCACGCACGCACGCAAGCACGCGCACACACACACCGATGTGCTTGAGTGTCTGTATGTCAGTTATCTGAGTCCATGGGTTTCAGCATATGTGTTGATATGTGTAGGCGTGTGGAATCCTGCAGTGGTATTGTAGTGGCTGCGTGTGTGACTGTATATGTGGATGTGTCCCTCTGCATGCATGCACCACACAAAAGCCCCATTTTGTCCGTGGCAATACTTATTTAGTCATGGCGCAAATAAAGACACCAATCCAAGCCTCAGGCCTATCGGAATATCAGACGTGTGCCTGACATGTGATTTACTCTATCTCAGCCTTCTCCCCTTCTCAGAGGTGTGCCTTATATTCACTGGCACAGCCCGAGTCACTGTGCCTTGTTAAAGGTGCGCTTGCAATGGTGGGTCTGACCACTCAAGGTATTCCTGACATGTGTCTGACTCAGTAACAGTCCCAACAGCATGTCAGGGGTGCAACATGTTATTGCGGTACTTACCAAATCTAGGACCTGTAAGAAGACAACGTGACTGACTTGCTCACCATTACCAGTCTGTAAGGGTGGTGCAGCGCAAAATTGCCCACCCTTCATACGTCACAAATAAGTCACAAATAATTAATAGGTACATGACATAAACGTGCACTCAGCACGTTTCTTGTGTGGTTTAGCAATGAATGTAAGTGTTGCACTTCACATCATTATTAAAGAGTGCATTCACTTTAGGATTAGAGGATACTCATTGTGTCTATTATCCCCATAACTGATTGATACTATTTAAAGTCTTTTTTAGTTTCATAAACATTTATTGAGGAAAAAAGTGAAAAGATGGCATTAAGCGATACACAATTTCAAGCAAAAAGCAATATAATACAAAGGTGTTCAGTATATATATACAAATAAGAATACAAAATAAGAGCACAGCAAAAAAAATGATAACTGATACAACTTACAGTTTGTTGAAAAAACTAGGAGAGCAACAAAAGAAATCACGATAGAAATCAAGGGGGTTTGAGAACTTCTTGTTGAGATGGGAGTTGTAAAACTTGCTGTAATGCACATTTGTCAAAAAAAACAGTGACAGGTGTCCACAACTGGAGTCTTTTCGTAGCCGTGTTGAAGGGAAAAAGCAAAAACGTGTCCAGTCTATGATGATGACAAACATCATACCACCAAGCTCTGTATGAAATTTTTGCAAAGTCCTTCCAATTTCTTGTGATTTGCTGAAAAGCAATAGCTATTAATAAATCTACAATTTGAATATTAATGTCGCAATTGTTCCATATTGGTGAAATACTCCCTAAGAAAAGGTCTCCTGCACAAAATGGGAAATTTGTATCAAATATTGTGTTAATTTGGGACCAAATCTTGGTCCAGAATTTATGCACGGGAGGGCAAGAAAAAAGCATATGAAAAAGATTGGCATCAAGAGACGTACAAGACCAACAAGTAGCCTGTACTGTGGGGAATCTAATGTTCAAAGAGTGCGGGGAGAGTAAAATCCTGTTATACACATAAAACAATGTTTGTGTTAAACTAGCCGTACGCAAAGTTTTGCGGATTTTAATTCAGATCTTGTTCCACATAGGTAAGGACCAGACGGTATTGAAATCTGTTTGCCAAGCTATTTCAATTTTGGATTTTTGTCTCGGTATTCCTGCAGATTGAAGAAACGAGTATAAGGTGGAGGCTTTGGGTTTAGTGCACAGAATATTAGACAAACCAGTGGGTGAGGCACTCGTGGGGGGATCAACAGAATTACCAGAAAGTTGATTGTATATGCCCACTACTACAATGCGCAATGCGTTATATTTGGTTATACAAGAGGCAGGTAGGCTATAAGACTGCCGAAGTGACGGAAATGAGATGAAGCCATCCTCTGAAAACAGTTGATGGACCCATAATAAGCCACGTTGTCACCATACTTTCCAATAGAAGGGCCTATTGCGTATTAGTAAAGTCTTATTATTCCAGATAGTTGAAGCTAAAAAGGAATCAAGAGTGCTATGAGTTAGAGGATCAAGAGGACAAAGAAGTTTGGAAGTGAGCTTAAAAAGGGGAGTAGATAATCTTTGAGGTTTATGAGAAAAAGAAAGATATTCAGTAAAAGAAAATGGGGACAGAAACGAGCGTTCTACAGATATCCATAAAAGACAATCCGCTGTGGGATCCAGTAGCCAATATGAAGCTTGTCTTAGTAAGAATGCTTTATGATAAGAAGAGAAATTAGGAAAATTAACGCCCCCTTCGGCTTTAGAGCGTGTTAGTTTATAGGCCGAAAATCTGGGTTTCTCATCATTCCAAAGAAAAGAGGAAAATACCGAATTAATGGATTTAAATAATTTAGCATGAATTGGGACTGGAATGTTGGACATAGTGTACAACACTATGGGGGATAGCATCATTTTTATAGTATCCAAGCGGCCCCACCAGGAAAGATAAAGAGGGTTCCATTTAGTAGTAAGCTCTGATAATTTTTTAAAGCAAGTATTCATGCACAGGGCAACAGTATCTTGTATTGTAGGCTTAAAATATAAACCTAAATATTTGATATGTGATGACTTCCAAGAAAAGTTAGTGGAGGTAAAATCAGTTTTAAATGTAAATTTAGTCAACGGTAAAATTTCACATTTATCACTATTCAACTTATATCCTGAAATCAAAGAAAAGTCCTGAACTTCTTTTAAAAACGCGGGTATTGATTCAGTAGGGTTGGAAATAAAAAGCAAGATATCGTCAGCGTAAGCTGCGAGTTTGATGTTGACATTCGGTATCTTAAAACCATGTATATGCGAGTTTTGACGAATTTTAGAGAGAAAGGGTTCAAGGGCTAGGTTAAAAAGAAAAGGGGAGAGAGGACAACCCTGACGCACTCCTCTGCCAAGATTAAAAAAGGAAGAGATGAGACCATTTGCACAGACCGCAGCGCGAGGTTCAGAGTACAAAAGGGAAATTAAGGAAATAAATTTGTGCCCAAAGCCAAACCATTTAAGGGCATAGAAGAGATAACGCCATTCAACCCTATCAAACGCTTTCTCCGCGTCTAGAGCTATAGCTGCTAGAGAATGTTTTAAGTGTGGGGCTTTGGATAGGATATTAATTTTTTTTTTTTTTTTTAAGTTTGAGTTTATTGAAGAAATAAGAAGGGAAGGAGAAGGGAGGGGAGAGGGGGTATAATCATCATGGTAAGCATATACAAAGAGTAAGCATTTCAATAAAAATTCTCAACAAAAGCAAAAATAACAAGCATGAAAATTATATGAACAGCACCTACGTATAGGAATGAAAAATACTGTATAATGTAGTAGAACGCAACATCATAATAAAAAGGCATTAAAGAAACAAGAAAAATCATGGCGGCTTACGTACCTCCATTATGTCAGGGTCTGGAGAGGCGTGTGCCGGAGCAAAGGAGGAGAGATAGGATACCAAAGGGAGCCAGATCAGATCGCGTTTAATTGCTAGGGAAACGGGAAATACGTAATTGGTGTCTAGGCGGTGATGGAAGCAGACTGCATTCCACCAAGATTGATAGGAAACATTTGCAGCCTGCTTCCAATTAGAAGTAATAGTATGGAGAGCCACAGCAACTAGGAGGTCAAGTAGTAAATAATGGGAAGGAGATTGCGGAAGAGACGGTGATAGGGAACCTAGAAAAACTTGTAAAGGGGAGAAGGGAATTTGAAGTTGGAATATTTTTTGTATTTGCGTCCAAACTAGGTGCCACAACTTGGAGATAGGAGGGCATTCAAACAACATGTGTTTGAGATCAGCAACGGGACAGGAACAGGACCAGCAAATAGGGGTTGTGTCAGGCGAAAAACGGGATAGAGCATGTGGAGTACATAAAGTTCTGTTATAATTAAAATATAAGGTTTGGGTCGTATTAGCAGCCCTAGAGGTTTTATGAAGCTTAGTCCATATTTTGTCCCAGAAAGGTATTGGCCAATCCTGAGAAAGATCCAATTCCCATGCACTCTCGATTTTAGACTTTAGTCTGTCAGTGGCGTATCGGAAAGGGTTATAAATAGAAGAGGCTGAGGGAGACGTATTGAATAATAGAGAAGTAGCTTTGCGGGCCAAAGGAATATCGGTAGAAGGCTTCAAGGAGCGAAGATATAGAGTCAGGACTGGGAGAAGGGCGTTGTATTGTAATCGAGCAGAAGAGGGCAGGGAGAAAGAGGATTGAAGTTCCTGAAATGAGAGAGGAATATCTTGGGAAATCAATTGAGAGATCCAACTCAATCCTCGAGAATGCCATGTCTTCCAGAATATGGTGCGATTACGAATTCTGAAAAGAGAATTATGCCATATCGGTTGTTCGTGAATGGAAAGGAGGGAAGGATAAGATGATATTATGTAAGGGAGAAGGAGAGTACAGGAGTGAGAAATAATAGGCGTGCGAAAACGAACTAAAGGAGACGTGAAGGATAAGAATTCACGAAAAGTAAAGGGGGACAGGAAGGAAGATTCCATACTTAGCCAGACAGGTGGGTAGAGCGGAAGATCTGAAGAGAACCAACGGGTCGATTGTTTCAAAGAGAAAGCTCGGTGGTATTCTCTAAAATCCGGAAAGCGTACACCAGACTGGGCCCTATCTTTGCGCAACGAAGCCAAAGCTATCCGAGAATGCTTGCCATTCCATAAGAATTTCAACAACAAGGAATCAATCATTTTAAAGAAGGAAACTGGAATGTGCACTGGAAGCATGGAAATGGTATAGAGAAGAAGAGGGGATAACATCATTTTTATAGAATTGAGCCGACCCCACCAGGACAGAAAGAGCGGGTGCCAACGTTGAATAGCCGTGTTCATTTTCTTGAAGACATAAAATTAAATTTGAGCGTATCGGATAGGAGAGGAGCAAACCAAACACCCAAATATTTGATCTTAGACGGTTGCCATGAGAAACCCGTTTGGGAGAAAAGATGCTTTTGACAAATAGGATTCAAAGGTAGAATCTCGCATTTATCAGCATTTAGGCGATAACCAGAAACCACAGAGAAGGAAGACACCTGTTGGAGAAAAGAGGGAATAGAGGAAACAGGATCAGAGCAGTAAAAAAGAATATCATCAGCATAGACGGAGAGTTTAACCTGACTCGAACCAAATTTAAAACCAGAAATACTGTTGTCCAGACGAATTTTGGTAAGAAAGGGTTCCAAGGCTAAAACAAAAAGTAGGGGGGATAAGGGACAGCCCTGTCGCACTCCTCTGTGCAGCGAGAAATAATCCGAAGTCAACCCGTTGACAAAAATGGAAGCCTGGGGATTAGAATAGAGTAAAGAAATAATAGAGATGAATTTGGAAGAAAAGCCGATCCAACGTAAGGCCTGAAACATAAAATCCCATCCAATCCTGTCAAAGGCTTTCTCCGCGTCTAAAGAAATAGCCGCGAAGGGAAGTGACAGAGAGGGGGTTTTGCTAAGTATATTAAGAAAGACACGGGAATTATCAGAAGAGAGACGTCCCTTAACAAAGCCAGATTGTTCAGGGCCAATGAGGTCGGGTAAGAGGGGATCCATTCGCAATGCCAGAATTTTAGCCAGAATTTTATAATCCGTATTGACTAGGGAAATTGGTCTGTAATTTTTGCACTACGAATGATCCTTATCTTCTTTGGGAATTAAACAAATTAGAGCCTGTTGGAAGGAGCCGCTGGAAGAACCCGCTGCAAGAAAGGATTGGAATAATAGTAACAGTTTAGGGAGAAGTAGAGAGGCAAAGTTGTTGTAGAATTCAATAGTAAACCCATCAGGGCCTGGAGACTTACCGTGACGTAATTTAGAAACAGCATGGGAAATTTCAGAGAGCGAAATGTCCTGTTCTAGGGCAGCAAAGTCAACGGAAGAGGCCGGGGGGGAGGAAAGCGAATGAAAATATGTAAGAAAACCCTTAGACTCCGGGATGTGCTCGGGGGTATAAAGATTATCATAAAATTTAACAAACTCAGAAAGAATGTCTTTATCTTTAAAGTAAGTGTTCCCAGTGGAAGTCTTAATGGACTCAATCTTTGTACGGTCCTTTCTTATCTTTAAGTAATTGGCCAAAAGTTTCCCCAATTTGTTTTTACCCCCATAATACCTGGAATTACATTTTAGCAAAAGGTTAGAAGCGGCATCAGTTGTAAACCTGTTGAAGGAAATTTTCGCGTCAATAAGCTTTTTAAGAGAAATCTCAGATTTAGAGGCGTGATAATCAAGCTCTAAATTCTTAATATTAGCTAAAATGCGTTCGGACTTGGTTTCTCGAAGTTTCTTTTGTCGAGCTACAAAATTAATAATAAAACCCCTAGAGGCTGCTTTAAAAGAATCCCAAACAATAACAAAAGAGTAATCAGGGGTATGATTGAGAAGGAAAAATTCAGTGGCAAAGGCAGTAAATTCAGAACAGAAAGTAGGTTCCAAAAGCAAAGCATTGTTGAAACGCCATCTGCCAGAGTGAGGGGAAAAGGGAAGTAGGTCAAGGTCCACATGAATCGGAGCATGGTCCGAGATTAGGATGGAACCAATATCAGAGCGTATGGCGTGCTGGGATAGGGATTTACTAAGGAAGATAGGATCAATGCGGGATTGTGATTGATGTGGAGGGGAGTAAAAACTGTATTCCCGAAGATCAGGATTACACAATCTCCAGATATCCACCAAGGCATTATTTTGAAAGGTGTTAACAAATTGAGAGTGCATCTTAGAGGGGATAAACTTAACCTTGGAATGACGGTCGAGAAGGGGATCAACAACTTGGTTACAATCTCCCCCGAGAAGTATGTAATCTCCAGAAAGGGAGGACAGCTTAGTTGAAATAGAGGGCCAAAATAACCTGTCAATCCCAGTTGGGGCATACACATTAAAAAGAGTGATAGGAATATTATCTATGAGCAGTGTAACAATAACCCAACGACCATCGACATCACATTCATGAGAAATTCAGGAAACCTTTAACTTTTTATGTAATAAAATCACAACACCATTTTTCTTAGAAACTGTGGGGGAGCAAAAAACATGACCCACCCAATAACGCTTGAGTTTCAGAGCCTCTGCTTCAGAGAGATGAGTCTCCTGAAGGAGGGCAACATCAGACTTAAGTCTCGCTAAATGTGATCAAACCCTTTGCCTTTTAATGGGGTTGTTTAAACCCTTAACGTTCCACGATGTAACACGGAATGGAATAGCAAAGAGAAACAGCTAACAGCAACATGCTTATTATTACAGAGAAAATAACTTGAGAAAACTGAGAGAATTGTAACTGATTGATGAAGGAAAGAGGGCAGAAGGAAAGAAAGCAAAGAGGGAGAAAAGGAAAGGAAAGAAGGAAGGAACCATTATGAATATAATACTGAATCCAAGGTAAGGAAGGAGCAAAAAAGGGAAAATGGGAGGTGAAAGAAAATAAAAAGAGAGAGGAAAGAGCAAATGGTAAGAGATCAAATATAGGAGAGAGGACAGAAACAAAAACCAACAAAAAGACAGTACATGTTCGAAACGAACGACTGAAAAACATACTTACGGAACGAAAAACTCAAGAACGAGGATGGGGTGATGGCGCCGGGAGACAGCAACGACAACATCCAGAACAAACATTGAACCTCAAATACCATGAGTCCAAGAACGCAGCATATAGAAAACAGCATGGCACATCGGGGTAGAAGGGAGGAAGGAGATGACTGCAAAAACAAGAGAAATATACAAGTGAAAGTGAAGACGAGTCACAGGGAAACAAGAAAAAAAATAAACTACAATTGAACACCAAAGGAGACACATGAGAGTGAAACGGCTGATGGAAGAAGAGATAATAGGGGGAATCACAACATCAGCAATAATGAAAAGACAACAGAGTCATAACACAACAAGTTCCAAGAAAAAGTAGTAGGACCTGTCAACCAGGTCTGAATGTATCCATAACGTCTGGGCGTTGCCGTTGGAGAAACGCCTGCAAGGCTGCGGGGTCCTCATATGTTATTGTTCTGTCCTTATAGGTGACCTTGAAGAGACAAGGATGTAGTAATCTATATCTAGCATTCAGGGCCCGTAGTTGAGGTTGCATGTCCAAGAACTTCTTCCTTCGATCTGCAGTGGTCTTGGAGACATCTTGCGAAAGATAGAGGCGGTGACCTTCCCATATAATTTGCTTCTTGAGCTTGGCAGCTGAAAGGACCTGCAGTAGGTCAGTGAATTGCAGGAATAGCATAATGACACCTCTAGGCTTACCGGCGACCTTTGGACCAAGGCGATGAGCCCTTTGTATGTTGACGTTAGTTAAGGCCGGAGCATCTAAAATCTTGGCAAGAAAGGATTGGAAGAAGACGGTGGGGTTTTACCCCTCTGTAAGTTCTGGAAGACCATAAAGGCGTAGGTTGTTCCTACGATTCCTATTTTCCAAATCCTCCGTCTGGCGTTTAAGTAGAAGAATCTCCGCCTCCATTGACGGTATGTGGGAACAAGAGGATTGCAAAGAGTCTGTAGAGGATTCCAAGATTTGGACACGTGACTCCAGAGTCGACCATTTTTCCTGCATAGCCTACATGTTCTTTGTGGTTGCTTCCATAAAGGGTTTGAAAGCACGAAGTTCTTCCAAAATGAGATCCATGGAAGCGGATGAGGAATTACTCCCCGGGGATGGTGGATCTTTCTTCAGGTGCTTAGAGGAAACTAGAGAGGACGGCAGCTTCCCTTTGTTGCGCGCCTTTGGGATGGCGCCTCGTATTAAATCTGATTTTGATGTCGCGGTGTCCACCATGTCCCGAGGAGGAGAGTCCGTGTCCGAGTCCACAGGCAACTGAGAAGAAGCAGCTAGCTCTAAATTCCGGAGTTTTCCCATGAGGGTCTAAGAGTCAATAAAACGAAAGCAATAGGTCAATGTTGAAAAAACAGGAGGCCTGAATCCAAGGAAAGCAGGTGAACGTGAACGACAGGCTGAAGTCACCACCATATGAAGCAGAGCTGAGTTGAGGCAAAAACAAGCATGGTCATGCAGAAGAAGAAAGAGATAGCAAATGTATGAGAGGTAACACAGTTGTGTCCCTGTAAGACATTTCCCCTCATTAGGTGTCTTTCCAACCAAACATTATACAAAAAGAGATGCTTGAAGTCATAAAAAAAATCGAAGTCAAGATCCATAAGTTCATCCATGGGTGCAAATATGAATGAGAAACCACTCCACATAAAGGTGTTCACACCATACAAAATCGACGGTTCGCTGTCTTGAGAAGCGGCAAGTGAAGTTTCTTGAAGATGCGCGATGTTTCAGCGGAATATTCCTCTAAATAGCTACATATCATGAAGCCCGTGAGCGCAAACTCGTCGCATTGGTTCGAGGGGCTTCACTCCACCGCCGCCATACTCATTGGGCGCTTGGCCATATCCCCCCAATAACTGGAAGAATTAACAATGCAAAAAGCAAGCCTTTGAAAAAGAAACACAGTCTCAATTTAAAAGAAGAATTAAACACTGACGCACTGAGGCACTTGGGCAGTAGATGGCAGCAAAGCCCTTGTGAGCAGGAAAAAGAAGGTCAATTATGAGCTTCCTGAATACTGTAGAAACATTCTTAGCATCGAGCAGGCTGCAAAAGGAAGTGAATTACGCTTATAACAGGTAAATCGCAATTAATATGCAAGAAGAAACCAGGCAGAGGGAAGTTGTGGACTTCAATATGTCAATATTAAGCATTTGTCAGTCAGCTGGTGTGCAAGGCATAGGCATAATATGTATAAGACTCCTCATAAGCGGTGCGAAGTAAAATTCCTCACAGAATGTGGGTTAAAATGGCGGCCGCTAATATGACAGAATAGCTCCGACGTGTTGAACAAGAAAAAACGCCCCTTACATGCTGCTGCCACTCTCTTCAGTCATGGCAAGGTGTGCAGCTTCATTTCCGCCGGGAAAGCATGACTTTTGAGGTCCGAGCGCCGGCTCGGAAATGCGCTAAGTCGGCCGTTCGCTCCCGCGTCTCGGGAGAGTTAGAGATAGACCGCCATCTTCTAGCGGCGCTGGCCACGCCCCCAGGATATTAAAAAATAACCTTTTGTTATCACTAATAACTCGTCCTTTTACGAAACCAGACTGTTCTTTACCCAAAATAGATGGTAAAATGGGATCTAAACGCAGGGCCAATGCTTTAGAAAAAATCTTATAATCGATATTGACAACCGAAATAGGCCTATAGTTTTTACAGAACCGTGAATCTTTACCGTCTTTAGGGATTAAGCATATATGAGCATCCGAAAAGGAACCCCCCGACTTCCCCAACATAGTAAAAGAACTAATAAAAGTATGCAATTTAGGCATCAATAGCTTAGAGAAATGAAGATAAAATTCGGCGGTGAAACCATCAGGTCCAGGTGCCTTATCTTTTTTTAGATGCTGAAGCGCGAGTAAAAGTTCTTGTTGTGTTATGTCATCTCTAGTGAAGACAAATCGATGGAACTTTGTTGAGGGGGACTTAGTGATGAATAAAAGGTTGAAAGTGTATGACTAGAAGGGTCTGTGTCAGAGGCATATAATGACTTATAAAAAAGAGCAAATTCTTCCAAAATATCTGCATCTTGAATTTTTAAAGTAGAATTACTATCATAAATAGAATCAATATTCAGTTTATTATGCTTTGTTTTCAAGTAATTGGCTAACATTTTCCCTGCCTTATTCTTCCCACCATAATATTTAGCACTAGATTTTAATAAGTACAATGAAGCGTTTTCAGTTGATTCCTTATTAAAAAGTAATTTAGCTTTTATGAGAGCATCAAGAACAGGTTTCGAATTGGATGTATAAAAAGAATGCTCCAGTCCCTTTATATGCTTTGATGCACCGGGGAATAAAACGTATATTCTCTAATGGTTGGGTTGCATAATCTCCAAGCATCTAGCAGTTTATTCTGGGTAATTGCGTGAACAAATGATTTCTGGGGTTTATTAGGCATATAAGAGACTTTAGAGTTCCTATCTACAAAAGGGTCAAAAACCTGATTACAGTCACCCGCTAGTATGAAGTTATCCTCCATATAAAGAGTAAGCTTTTGGTTAATTGAGAACCAAAAGGAGGCATCCCCACCAGTCGGACCATACACATTAAAGAGAGAGACTGAAACATCCTTCAACATCAATTTGACATTAAGCCACCGACCATCTGCGCCAGACTCCTGTGAGATGAATTTAAATTGAAGCGACTTGCGACATAATATCATGACTCCATTACGTTTACCATCACCTTTAGAGTAGAAAACTTCCTCCACCCAACCTTTTTTCAGTTTTAACGATTCAATTTCCGCGAGATGAGTCTCTTGCAAGAAGATTATGAATGCATTTAACTTCGCTAAATGAGAAAGAACTCTTTGTCTTTTAATAGGAGAGTTCAATCCTCTAACGTTCCATGAAATTAATTTCAGCGGCATAACGGAATAAAAAGTTTAACAAAAAAGATAGAAATTTAGAGTAAAGAAAAGTAGTGAAATAAAAGCTAAGTTATAGGAAATCAAATGGGAATAAAAAAATACAGACGAAGAATAGTAAGAGATAATGTCCGAAATTCAAAGCAAAAGCGAGAAAAATGAAAGAAAACAGAGCGAAAGCTGTAATCTAGTAAGAAAAGACAAAAACAGACAAAGAGTAAGAAAAATAGGTAGCGCCAAAAGTTAGAAACAAGCCATCTTAAGAATAAAAGAAAGTGAATCATGAAAAAAGTTGCAACATGAAATGCAACACACAACACACAAAATAAAAGGGTAATAAATGATGCGGGGAAAAGAAACGAAAGAAAGTGAAGACATTTGGGAAATAGAAATCGTCGGGGATGACATACTTACATGAAAAGGGACCAATTGAACTCGGGGGGGGAGGGTGGAACCACATGGAATGGACGGCACATCCAGGGATCGGCTAAACGAACAGCCGGGAGGACATCATAAAACATAAAAGGAATATCTGCAGAGGCAACATAGGGACAACATTACATAAATATAAAGAACTAAAGCAGGAGCAGTAAAAAAGAGACTAGAGGGAAATAAGCAATGGATGAGAGAAAAGACCGATGTAAGGTCAACAATAATAGCAAAGTCAGAACATCTTGACCCTACAAAGGACCTACTCCTGAATATAAGAAAACACATTATAGATAACAACAATATAAATAACAAATACAACATGTTGTTCCATCAAAGATGAAGAGAAGAGGCGGATCTAGAGGAATCCATGTTGACTGGTTTACAGGAGTTGATATAGCTCTGCAGCTGCAAAGGATCCTCATAAGCAATTGTTTTATTATTATGCGTAACCTTAAAGAGACAAGGGTGAAAAAGGCTGTATCTGGCTCCTAAGGAACGAAGCTCAGACCGCATATTCAAGAAGGCTTTGCCACGGTCTACAGTAGCTTTGGCGTAATCCTGCGCAAAGAACAGAGATGAACCAGACCAAGTAATCTTCGGCGAAGCTCTTACTGCTAAAAGGACCGTTAACAAATCTGTGTATTCCAAGAAGTATAAAATAACACCTCTTGGCCTTGTTGAGGACGCAACTTGCAATGGAATACGACCTAGACGGTGTGCCCATTGGATATTGAGGATCGTCCCATCTGGCATATGGAGCACCTTCGGGAGAAAGGATTTGAAGAAGGAAACAGCATCTGTCCCTTCAAGACCCTCTCCCAGGCCGTAAATACAGAGATTATTCCTTCTATTGCGATTTTCCAAATCCTCGACCTGTTTTTGGAGCGAGGATACTTGAGATTGAAGATGAGAGACTTTGACTGATGGTTCTTTAAATGAGGTGACGCTTTGTTCAACAGAAAAGACCCTTGCCTCTAGCTGAGACCAGTTATCTGTTAAAGTTTGTAGTTTAGTATTAGTTTCCTCCATGAAAGGTCGAAGAGCTCGTATTTCCTCTAAAAGTAGCTCCATCGATACAGGCGAAGTAGACTTGGGTGGTGACGGAGGGTCCTTCTTTAGGCGCTTGGTGTTGGATTTCCCTTGTGCTGCTGGCGTCGGCTCCATTTCGAAATCTGAGTTGTTAGAATAAAGGTCTGAAGAATCTGCAAGCTTAGCAAACTCAGAAAATATTTTCAAATTTTTAATAAATATATGTTTTGGCTTGGGAATTGCGGAATGTGGAGTTTTCGTTCTGCCCATAGGCCCACTCCTTACCCTCTATATCGATGCAAGCCTTGTAAAAAGCAAGCGAAAGGATATGAAATGTCACAAAAAGAATAAGCTTGCAGTAAAACGATGCAGTCTATTGGCGATGGAATAGGCCAGCAAGATGTTAAAAAAAAAAAGCGCCTTCCCAAGCAAAGGTGGTCACGTCAGTCAATCTTCAAGCATCCTCTATGCCTGCCAACAATCATAGACCAGGAAGTATGAAGAGAATAAAAAAAAATACAAAATAAAAAAATCCTTCAACTGAGGAGATGAAGGGGCTTCCCTAGTGGCACATCCCAGAGCTTAGCATCCATGGCAATATGAGGAACACCAGCAGAGAAGGGAGTTAAAGCAAATATGTAAGCACAAAATGGCTGCAACCCGGGAGATAACAATGAAGCCGGTGAGAGAAGTCACTCACAAAAATTGCACCAAGAGAAAGCATCAAAAGGGTACATTCCAGAGGGCAGTCTTCAAAATACTCATGGAGGGCAAGAGAGAACATGAAGATTTAAAAACAAAATTGCAGCATCCCGTGAGGAATCGCGTTAACGCGCGCCAAAACAAAATGGCGGCCGCGATTGAAAGGCAGCCGGGACGGGGACTCACTTCTTAAATATCGTGCCCGGATGCCGCTTCATCTTCGTTAAGCATCTCCCTGCAGGCTACGGAGCTTTGTACATCCCAGCAATCATCCAGCCGGCCGACAGAACTGCCGCTAAACGTCGAATCCTCCTGGCGGGTCGGGAGCGTCACCGACGCACCGCCATTCAGCTCGGGCGCCAAGCCTCACCCCCTGGTTACTATTTGAAGTCTTGATGAAATAACTCGTCCTTATTTAGTAGCTAATGAACTTACTATATAGATGAAATTCGACTTTCATAATGTGTGCTTTAATACCTTGAATGACCTATATTGATTAGCAAACTATATAGAAACCATCCTCATGTATCCAGAATGTGATTTCACTTAAAACAATAAAGAGAGTATGTAATGTGTGCATTAATATTTCACATATTTCATTTAAATGTTGTTCCTAGCCATACTTCCACATGATTATTTAAAAGATTTGCTGTAAGTTACATTTAATGCAAATGTAATGCGCTAGAAATGTATATTCATTTGAGTTTAAATGTGTACACGCATATTAAATATGGACCACTGAGTTAATTCTTTAACTTGTCCTGACTAGGCCTGTATTTCACCATGCTGCATAAATACTGCTTTCCATTTTCTGCCAATGTGACATTTCTTGCAAGTATTTACATGCATTGTTAGTAGTGGAATAGATACATTACTGTCCTTGCTATAGAGGAGAGATCCTGAGAAGAGGACCTAGACGCAAGAACAAAATGAGCCAGAGTATCAATTGAAAGGCCTATTCAGCAATGTTGTGATCTGACCTATGCATAAGAAGATGTAATTCCCATGTCTAGTGTGCGGTTTTTCCCAGATGTAGCAGTCTGCCACATGAGAAATGGATGGGAACAATGGACCTCTGATGGCACATACAAAGGAGTGTTACCTAGAGGACTTGTGTGTTAAAGCTTAGTGTTTACACCATTGGAGATTCAAATCCTTTTTGAAATCCCATCATAGACTTTCCGTGAATGCTTAGAACACTTTGAGAAGTTCAGACCTCTATGCTTACATTTGGTCCTTTTCCAAGTGTGGCTTCGGCCAATGCTTATTTTCTGGCCCATAGAAGACTCTTGACTAATGTTAGAAATGGGATTTCTGGTTGGCTAGGGCTTGCGCCAAAGCCAGGCAGAAACCACCACTCTAAGTCAGGGCTGCGGAGTTACACGCCAAAGATAACCCCGCTCACCCCTTGGTAGCTTGGCACGAGCAGTCAGGCTTATCCCGGAGGCAATGTGTAAAGCGTTTGCGCGCGCACACAGCAACAACACCCTAGGCCCACCACAAAAGGAACTCCACACAAGGTTATATATAAAAAAATAGCCTTTGTATTACAATAAACACATTAGATGATAATCACATAATTTATACGGTGCCAACTGGCACTGGGCAGAATTTTACAAGGGACTATTTACAGGGGACAGGGCCACATGAACCACTGTCAGAATCAGCGCAAATCACCAATTGTACATGTAAAACATATACTAACTGTGACACAAATTATCACTGTAGAGCACAACCAGTAACTACTGGCGCAATAATGACCTCAGCATTATCATAATAGAATCAGGTATAAAACCTATCCTGTATACATCACAGGGGCACAACCACATTATGCAATTTCTCATTAGTCTAACGCATTAGACCTAACCTCCTAAGTATAACTACACTAGGGGCGTACATCACACAGGGAAGTACAATCTCCCTAACATCAACCTAAACAGGTAAAACAACCTCCTAGGCAGAAATCCTATCTAGAGGTATAAAACACAGGGTGCGCAAAACATGCTACACACAGTACATTTCCTAACACCCAACGCATTAGTATATAAAGCACAATAACACCTAAATCACATTAGGGTCCAGGTTGCGCCAGAACCTAAACGTAGCAGCTGGCCACTATTTGCTGGGCAGCTGGGGACAAGCACAGGGCCTAAATGCTGCAGCTGGCACTAAGTGCTGCGCAGCTGGGGAAGGCCAACGATGAGGCATGGGCTCTCCACGGCCCTGGGAATAATGTCAAAACGTTGGAGCCGCCTAGGCTCTAAAAGCAACATGTCCCCCAGTACTGTGGAGCCACACGGGGCTCTTAGAATAATTATGCCCATCGCTAGAGCCACACGGGGCTCGTAGAATAATTATGGCCATCGCTAGAGCCACACGGGGCTCTTAGAATAATTATGCCCATCGCTAGAGCCACACGGGGCTCTTAGACTAATAATGGCCCCACTGTTGGAGCGCCCTGGCGCTCAAACCAAATATGTCCCCCTCGTTGCAGCGGCCCGCAACAGCGGCGCCGCTGTGAAGGTCAGCTCCTCGTGGGGGCACGGAAGAATGCTTACGGGCCCCTCTGACCCTTTAAACACATATGGCCACAATCGTAGGAGCGGCCCGCAACGGCGGGTCCGCTCATGGAAAATAGGTGCCTGTCAGGTAACCCGCCCAGCCCTCACTCACCGGGCTGCACCACGCGGGCTCCTGATTTCTCCGGTCTCCCTGGTGCTGGGACCGGCACACGGCTCCTCGGGGAACTCCTGTTTCGCCCCGGTCCCACTGCGGCTTTTCACCTGGGTCCTCTCTTAGGGCCCAGGACTTATCTTCGCGTTGCCTGGTCCGCTCTCTCGGGACCGGGGCTTCTCCGTGGGTGGGCTCCGGACGTCTTCCTGCTTCCGTCCGTGGAGCCCCGCCCACGGTCAGGCGGATGCGTGTAGTTCGCGGCCCAGGGTCGCGGCGGTGATTTCTTTATTCCAGTGACGCGGGGTGGGCACCCGCAAGGCTCCTCAGAGAAGGCGGGGTGGGCACCCGTCTTTTAAAATAATAAGCAGGGTGGGCTCCTGCTAAAAGGATCACTTAATGAGCGGCAAAGTCGTGGGGTGGGCACCCGCGCACCACAAGGCAGGCAAAGTTGCGGGGTGGGCACCCGCTTCGGCTGACATCACGGGGGAATCCCTACGCTGGGGATTCCCCCCAGCAGCGATGTGCGGCCCCGGGGCAGCGAAGCTTCAGCGCCCCAGGGGAATCCATGTAGAGTACTCCCAGAGTGCAGAAGCAAGAAGGAACAATAAAGCGCTCACCAGGCGCTAGTATAAGTACAGCACAAAGTCCTTGATTGATCAAGGAAACAGCAAAAAGGTCCCACAAAGTCCATCAGGCATCCAGGGGCTGGGCAGGGCCCAGGGAGGCAAGCCTTCCCCTGGGCCCCAGCAGCAGCATGCCCCTGGCAGATTCAAGTCAGAACGAGAACATTTTCATGGGGTCACAGCCCCTCTTTTATACACCAAATCCTTTGTTTCCAAAGGTGCAGGGAAGGGGCGGACCCGATACAACTGGTTCCTGAGCACTTTGTTTTGCTCAGCCCCTCTCCCTATTCACAGGACAGGCCAAGGACATCAGACGCACAACAGGGGGTGGAGCCAGCACTGTGTGGGGAAAGCCCAGCCCTATTCAGGTCCCAGGTGTACTCCTCCCTGCCACCAACATGCAGCTCTCTCCATTCACCACCGGGGCAGACCCATCCTGACTCCTGGAGCCAGACACACCAGCCAATTGCAAGCCAGACAGTCACTGCACATTTATTATACAGACAGGCCAGCTTCTAGAAGTGTCACTTCCACACGAGACACTGTAACTCCGCACACATCATTGCGCAGCATTCACTCTTATGAGTTCACACATACCAAACTCGACTCTGCACTCCTCTCACATCAGGACTTAACACGGTCACTCAGATCCCCCATGCATTCCTATGGGAGGGCTGGTCAGTCTCACTAAAACATACATAGAGCGCACGCCCTTTCCACTGGGACGCAGTGTAAAAGCGCCTAGAGGCCTAAAACCACTAGTACAACACAGGAAAACGCTGGGATAAATGCAAAAAGTTCTAGGGGTGAACTTGCCAGAAGGGCCAAGTCCAACAACTAAGCTTCTGAATTGCTGACACCTTCCTACTTAATTTTTCCTTGCTTTGCTCTAAATTCCTTTATGGACATTTCTTGATTTTTGAGACCCTTTAGGGTACCAAATTAGCCTCTTAGCTTGTACTCTGATCTAGGAGATTTAGATAATAGAATATAAAGATGAGAGAACGTTAGACTTTTCTCTTAGCATCAAATCTTGGTATTGCTCTTTTTTTATTGCTGTTAATGAACAGCTTGTCTGTCTAATATTGGTCCACCTCAATTGGTTGGTTGGTTGGTTTAGTTAGCATGGTGTTATGAGCCGTGCCCCTGAACCTTATTAATAATCTGTAATAAACCTTCTTAACTATAGTTACTTATTCCTGGTTCTTACCTACCGCTAATTGATTTTGAAAGATGACTCTCTCCCCCTTCAGTGCGAATAAGAAAGATCCAACGGAGGAAGATATATCATAAGAAAAGTGGGCCCAGAAAACGCTGGATCAAGAGTCATGAACTAATAAATGGCTGATGCATAAGCAGCACAACCTGCCTGTTAAAGGTGTTCTTGTCTTTGTACATAATCTTCTATCTCACCTGCTGTGCTGTGTTACATCTGCCATCACTACTGATGTCTCAGAGGCATGCTTTACTCATGACTAACTTTGTCCCATCCCAACTGGTCATTCAGACATGTGACTGATATGTGCCTGGCAAGTGGCTGAAGCTGTCAAGAGCTGCCAGCCGATCAGAGGGTATTGTTACTGTAATGTTACTGACATTACCTCATCCTTGTAGGACTATCAAATGTGAAGCTGGCATTAACCTAACTGCCCCATTGCTACTAAGTAGTCAGAGGTGTGGCCTCAATTGTGACTGGCTTTGTCCTGGGCCTCCTGGCATAAACAGACACTGACTTTACCCTGACCCTACGTCCTCATCAGAGGCACTGTCCTGCTGGGATTTCTCCCAGTGCTCCAGAGGTCAGTCTTTAACTCATCACTATTGGGATGCAGGTCTCTATTCTGATCCTTTGGTACTCTTGAGAAAAGCACGTAAGAAAATTAGATTTTAAATACACATTTTATCATTTTGGTTGGACAAAGAAAACAAAAATACATTCTTGAAAATATTCCTCAAACTCTGCAAGGAAGAAGGACTGAGCTACATAAAAAGTGAAAAGGACACCGTCCCTATTTACCTCACTGTTTAACCCATAAACGGCCTTACTCTTTTGTGCAATGGCCAAACTCCATACGTCATGAGGGACAGCTAGAAACAACCAATGGCTGATAAATGTGATAAGCGACACAACAACCAATGGTGGAGCACAAAGCCCTTCTCTTTATTGACTAAAGGAGTTATGTGAAACAGTCAAAGC
The DNA here is from genome assembly GCF_964204655.1 of Triturus cristatus. NCBI lineage: Eukaryota > Metazoa > Chordata > Amphibia > Caudata > Salamandridae > Triturus > Triturus cristatus. Next base: position 167,143,991 of record NC_140588.1, on the reverse strand, counting down.
AGCCTATGACATCAAAATATGTGTATAAGAAATACGGGTCACTCATTGATACACAGTTTCGGTAACTGTGGTTTTAACTTCATATGCAACACTTCTCAAAACCTGTCATTTGGGGTTTATTTATAAAATATTGTTTAACTGCAGTTGGAAGCAACCTTATAAACACATAGACTTGAGAAATACAAATTAAATTCTACTTTGTTAGGTCGAGGTGTAAATAAAAAAAGTCTATCAACTGCATTAATTTACTTCATGTATTACTATTCGTCACGAAGAACACAGTTAGCCGTATTTCATAGATCAAAGTAGAAGACTTGAATACTTTACTCCCAACATAAGAAAAAAAACAACAGTGCAATAAAACATGTTCAAAAGGATTTTAAATTATTTTCACAGAATCAAAACGGCCAGTTTTTAAGCTCAGTAATACTCCAGATAATACAGGTAATACAGAGAGTAATATAAAATAATGTTTTCATCATACTAGGACAGTTTTCCGCACCCATGCTTTGATTACAAAATATACCAGGACATTTTAGGCACCCTTGCTTTGATAAAAACTCACTGCCTGTTATAGAAACCTACGTAACACACAAATGGCACACTTCCTAATAGCAATGTTTTTAATGCAAAGCTTAACTTTTGAAATGCTTCTCTTTTTAACATGGCTCTCATTCCAAGGGATGCCGTTTCTGCATCATATCCATTAAGCCAAAGAATACAATTTTCTAAGGTAACCCAGAATATAATATTTGTGCCAAAGGACAGCTTCACATTTAGAGTAATTCTATGTAGGCAAAGTTTAAAACCATATTTCACGTGCCTTGGCGATGGGACGATCATTTAATATAGAGCACGGGCTTCAAAGTTCAATTCATGTGACTTAGAAATATATACCAGAAAAAAACTGGAAAATCCTACAGTGTAAATTGTAAATATTTTGGCTGATTTTCCAAAGAAATGTGCAAAATTCGTTTCTTAAATGAAGCAGATTGAATAATGAGTGGTATGGCTGTTGAGGGTTGGAAGTGTGCTTCATTAACTGCTAATGGACTTTGAACAAACCACAAAGGGTCGGAGCAAGAATGATGAACTGGGTGCAATTGCTGTTGAGGGTAAAATAGAGCAGCAAGCACGTGACAAACTGTCAGGATCCGGGCCCAATGCGCCTACAAGAACTACCACTCCCAGAAAACCCTGCGCATGAGGAGGAGGAGCCAAAGGGCATAAAACGCCCAGGACACACGCACTACATTGTGCGTAATTGACGAACTTTGGACTACGACGAGCGGCTGCTCGTACGAGTGTTTTCCCGCATTTGGAGTGCAAACCGCGGGGATTGCAGTTGCTTCGGCAGAGGATTTCGGCATCAGAGTCGGGTATTAAGGAGGAAACTCGGAGCTTGCTTTGGCGACGGTACGTGGAAAGGAAACACCACAAATCTGGTCCCGAGGCATTTTCCGCCTCATAACGACACTCACTGGATTCAACGGATGGAGGTCTGGGATACACGCAACAGCAGCGTGAAAGTCTCCGAGCGGTTTCCAGTAAACGTACAAACCGCAAGTATCAAGGGGGTGCGCGCACGGATCCAGAGACAGGCTATTGCTAGCATGACTATAAAGGCTCTAACTTTGAGGGGGCCCAAAGACCTATGACACGGTCTAGAGACAGAGCCCCTACAACCCCTGAAAGGAAGGGAGTACTTTACCAATGGTGGTATCATAATACCCAAAGGTTATAATTCTTTTTTGACCGCGCACAAGTATAGGACAAGTAGGTCAATCAGGCTGGGTGGCATTTAGTACTATCACACGTTCCAGCGCTGAGATAAAGGTCAATCAGGCTGGGTGGCATTTAGTACTATCAAAAGTGCTAGCGCTGAGATAAAAGTCAGTCAGGCAATTGAAGAGTCACAAAGACCTACCAGTATTGTTTTCTGAGAGTGGGCGGGATATTCACCATAGAGTATCATTTACATCGTGCTGATAAACAAAAGCAAATATCATAGTCTCTCACGAAAACCCATGGTTACTATACACAACAACCCCAGAATTATGGGGATAAATGGAGATTGGTCATATGGTGTATGGTTATGCTAATGAGTTGTGGTGTGCGTGTTTACGAGGAACTAAAGAAGATCCTTTAAAAGTAATGGTAACTGGTTAGTGAGAATTACTGAGAGTAGCTAAGTGTTAATGCATTGTATTTTTATTATTGTTTGTACCTTAACTTTCTCTACAGGTTCTACTCCCCGCTGTTCCCATCCTTCCCTTCCCTCGCTTGATTGCTCCAGTCTTCCGCGCCTTTAGTGCAGGAAGTTGGTGACATCGAGAGGTGGACCCCATATAGCGTCGCCCGAATCCTGAGGAGTATCGGACCTGGGACTGATTCATAACAGAATTATGCACCCACGTATTGAGACTCCTCCTGGTTCGGGGGGTGGGTAGAGATGCAGTATGGAAGAGGTCTTAGCTGCACTTGCCGCAGTACAGCGGGAGTTGGCGGCCTCTAGGGCCGAAACGGCGGATTTACGGGACAAGGTGGATAGGCTGTCAAGGAACCCCTTTGATGTAGGATCAGGTACGCCTCCCATACAGGTTAATGTAGCTCCACCCATTCCTTTAGCTAATCCGGAGAGATATTCGGGAGACCCCCATAAGATACAGGTGTTCCTCACTCAGATATTGATGCACTTCTCCTGTAGGCCGTCTTCATTCCCTACAAACCATTCTAGGGTGGCGTTTGCTATCTCCTACTTGGCTGGCGATGCAGCCAATTGGGCGGTGCCTTTAGTACGTCATAACGATCCGGTCTTATCAGATTGGGACGATTTCCGAGCAGCGTTGGAGGGGGTTTTTGACAGGAGAACTACCACGTTCAGCGCAGATAGGGAGCTCCTAGAATTAAAGCAAGGGAGAACAGAGTTAGTGACTTATTTAACCACATTTAATCGGTTGGTAGCGGAAGCGGCATGGCCGGAAGAGAAGCGAATGCCTCTTTTCTATCAGGGATTATGCAACGAGTTAAAGGACGTTATCGCTAGAATAGATCCTCAGCCCCGAACCTGCGAAGCTCTCATCAGTTTGGCCTTACGTTTGGACGGTCGGATTACAGACCGGGGAGGTGATAGGTTCCGGGTAGAGAGAGTAAAAAAGGAAGCCACAGGCAGTGAGGCGGCATCTGAGCCCATGGAAGTGGGAGCGGTTCGTGCTCCATTGTCAAGGAACGAAAGAGAGAGCAGACGAACATAAGGCTTGTGTATGTACTGCGGGAAGAAGGGGCACTACGTCCGTGAGTGTCCCGCTCGTCCCAAGAGGCCAGGGGGAAATTACAGGAATCAAAAGGCTATAGCCACTGTGGCGGGAGTGCAATGTCCAGGAAAGGGGGGTGAAGCCTCGGAGGAAGTCGAGGTTCCCAGGTGGACGATCCCATCCTTTGCCACCCATCAACAGGGTGATACTGAAAGACATTTAGAAATAATCATGTGGTTAAAAACCAGCAGACAAACATTTCAAATCAACGCTATGTTGGATTCAGGGGCTACCGGTAATTTTATCCATCGAGGACTGGTGGAAAAATTAGCGATAGGAAAGACCGCCCATGACATTCCCGAAGAAGTTTTAGCGGTTGATGGCAAACCTCTCACCTCGGGACTACTCCTAGAACAAACCGAGACATTGCGATTAACGTGTAGAGCAGGCGATATGCGCCACATAGACTCATTGCCGTTAAATATCATAGATGCACCGCAGTACGAGGTAATTTTAGGAATGCCATGGTTCAGCCTTCACAATCCCACCATAGATTGGAGAGGCCGAACCGTTCAGTTTTTATCTGAGGAATGTCAGGAGCATGTGATACTAGGGGGGAGTTCGGGGGCCACCGTGTTGGCAAACACGTGGGTAGCAGCCACAGCAGCCGAAAAGGACGTTATACTACCAAAAGAGTATAGGTCTTTTGCAGATGTGTTTAGCAAAGAACAGGCCGAGTAGCTTCCTCCACACCGTCCGTATGACTGCCAAATAGATCTGGTGGAAGGAGCTTCGATTCCTACGTGCAGAGTCTATGCGATCTCTGAACCAGAGACTAAACATCTGCGAGAGTATTTAGACCATTTTTTGGAAATAGGGTTCATTCGCCCTTCCCGTTCACCAGCGGCCTCTCCTTCGTTTTTTATTTTAGGCCAATGGGGATTTAAGAGCATGCTGTGACTATCGCATGCTCAACAAAAACACAGTACGTAATCGATATCCTCTACCACTTATCCCTGTCCTTTTGGATAAAGTAAGGGAAGCTACAATTTACACAAGGTTGGATCTTCGAGGAGCGTACCATCTGGTGCGCATTCGAAAAGGGGATGAGTGGAAGACGGCATTTAAATCCCGCTATGGTCTTTTTGAGTATCTGGTAATGCCGTTCGGGTTGTGCAACGCCCCGGTGGCATTCCAGTACTTCTTGAATGATGTGCTTAAGGAGTTCGTGGATAGAACCGTAGTCGTTTATATAGATGACATTTTGATTTATTCTGATTCTGTAGACCGTCACCACGAACATGTGTTACAGGTGTTGAGAGAGTTACGAAAGCACAGTTTATTTTGCAAAATAAGTAAATGCGAGTTTGGGGTGACGGAAGTGGAATTCTTGGGAGTGATACTCCGTCCGGATGGGATGAGAATGTCAGAGCGAAAAGTACTTGCAGTACAGGAGTGGCAGGTCCCCACAAACGTGAGAGACGTACAATGCTTCCTGGGGTTTTCTAATTACTACAGGAGGTTTATTTAAGGTTTTTCACGAAGGGCCATCCCGATTACTCGTCTGCTCAGAAAAGGTGTGGCGTTCGCCTGGCCCGCCGAAGCTAACCAGGCCTTTGAGTATCTAAAGAAGGCTTTTAAATCGGCACCAGTGTTGCGGAACCCACAGTTGGATGTTCCTTTCATCGTGGAGGCCGATGCTTTTAATGAAGCTATCAGGGCCATCCTGTCACAACGAGACAAACACACCGGGCAGCTACACCCTGTTGCGTATCTGTCCCAGAAGTTGTTACCGGCCGAAAGGAACTATAACATTGCAGAAAAAGAGCTCCTCTCTATCAAAAAGGCTTTTCAGGAATGGCGTCCGTATTTATGGGGGGCCAGATGTTCGGTGACTGTGTATTCCGATCATCGGAATCTACAATATCTGAGAACAGCTAGGCGTCTATCACCAAGACAAATGAGGTGGATGCTCTTCTTCGAAGAGTATAATTTCATAATCACCTTCCATCCAGGAGCAGATAACCGGAAGGCCGACTCTCTGTCTAGAGTGATGACTGTGGAGGGTACCGAGGAGGAAACCGAAGAGGCCATCATACCTCCGTCCAAGGTAATATGTGCACTACGCGCAGAAGAATATCTAGACAGCATAAGGAACAACCTGAGTCAGGAGGCTTTGAGCAGTTGGGCGGAAAAAAGCCCGGAACGCAAGATCCAGGGGGGTCTGCCTTTTCAGAACAGTAAATTGTTTCTGCCTACACAAGCCCTTAAAAGACGAGCCTTTGAATGGTGCCACGACTCTCCTTTAGCAGGGCACCCGGGTATACGTAAAACCACTTTACTGGTGCAAAGATATTTTTGGTGGAGAACCCTCGTTCCGGACGTTAAGAAGTGGGTGTCGAGGTGTGAAGACTGCACCAGGGGAAAGACAGACACAACCACTCGCAGGGGCAAATTGGTCCCCTTACCAACACCCCAAGCACCATGGCAGAACATCAGCCTGGATTTTATCACAGGGCTTCCGGTGGATCAAGGGCATTCCGCCATCCTGGTGGTTATTGACAGTCTCACAAAGATGGGCCACTTTATTCCTTGCAAGACACTGACTACAGCGGGTCAAACCGCACAATTGCTGTTGCAAAACATAGTGAAACTGCATGGAATCCCACTGGTTATCGTATCCGACAGAGGGCCCCAGTTCGTTGCACGTTTCTGGAAAGGGTGGTGTAAGTCTCTACATATAGATTCCGCGCTGTCCTCGAGTTTCCACCCACAGACAGATGGACAAACCGAAAGGTTAAACCAAACGGTAAAGAAATATCTAAGATGTTATGCTGAAAGCGCGCAAGAATCATGGGTGTCAATGTTATGGATGGCAGAGTTGGTGTATAATAACTCCTCCCACAGCTCCATTGGTGTCTCGCCATTTGTAGCCAACTATGGGTATGATGCTAGGATTTCGCCGATTGTCATGCCAGGAAGGGTCATAAATCAGCCTTCGATACAAGCACACATGACGGAATTGCGTCAAGGACACTCACAAGTAAAGAAACTCTTGGTGAAGTCCAAAATAAGATATAAGAACTGGGCTGATAAACATAGGGTGGAGGGTCCACAGTATCAAAAAGGGGACCGGGTGTGGTTGTCCACTAAAAACTTCCGTTTTAAGCTTCGGAGCGTTTTCCACCCACGTTACATTGGCCCGTATCGAGTGCTTAAACAAGTCAATCCGGTAGCGTATAAATTACGTCTTCCGGGCTCGCTGAGAATACACCCGGTGCTCCACTGTAGTCTTCTAAAACCGGTAAAAGGGTGGGTTGCGGAAACCTCCACCGGCAGTGTCCACGGAAGACGGACAGGAGTATGAGGTGCGCAGCGTGGTAGATTCCAAGTACAGGGGAGGTAACTTGTGGTATTTGATCTCCTGGAAGGGGTACACTGCTGAGGAGGATTCGTGGGTACCCAGTGCCAATGTGCACGCACCAGCCAAGATCAGGGCTTTCTATAGGAAGCACCCAGATAAACCAGGTTCTAGGAGGCGCCTGACAGGGGACCTACTGTCAGGATCCGGGCCCAATGCGCCTACAAGAACTACCACTCACAGAAACCCCTGCGCATGAGGGGGAGGAGCCAAAGGGCATAAAACGCCCAGGACACACGCACTACGTTGTGCGTAATTGACGAACTTTGGACTACGACGAGCGGCTGCTCGTACGAGTGTTTTCCCGCGTTTGGAGTGCAAACCGCGGGGATTGCAGTTGCTTCGGCCGAGGATTTCGGCATCAGAGTCGGGTATTAAGGAGGAAACTCGGAGTTTGCTTTGGCGATGGTACGTGGAGAGGAAACACCATGAATCTGGTCCCGAGGCATTTTCCGCCTCATAACGACACTCACTGGATTCAACGGACGGAGGTCTGGGATACACGCAACAGCAGCGTGAAAGTCTCCGAGCGGTTTCCAGTAAACTTACAAACCGCAAGTATCAAGGGGGTGCACGCACGGATCCAGAGACAGGCTATTGCTAGCACGACTATAAAGGCTCTAACTTTGAGGGGGCCCAAAGACCTATGACACGGTCTAGAGACAGAGCCCCTACAACCCCTGAAAGGAAGGGAGTACTTTACCAATGGTGGTATCATAATACCCAAAGGTTATAATTCTTTTTTGACCGCGCACAAGTATAGGACAAGTAGGTCAATCAGGCTGGGCGGCATTTAGTACTATCACACGTTCCAGTGCTGAGATAAAGGTCAATCAGGCTGGGTGGCATTTAGTACTATCAAAAGTGCTAGCGCTGAGATAAAAGTCAGTCAGGCAATTGAAGAGTCACAAAGACCTACCAGTATTGTTTTCTGAGAGTGGGTATCCCGAAAGTGCGGGATATTCACCATAGAGTATCATTTACATCGTGCTGATAAACAAAAGCAAATATCATAGTCTCTCACGAAAACCCATGGTTACTATACACAACAACCCCAGAATTATGGGGATAAATGGAGATTGGTCATATGGTGTATGGTTATGCTAACGAGTTGTGGTGTGTGTGTTTACGAGAAACTAAAGAAGATCCTTTAAGAGTAATGGTAACTGGTTAGTGAGAATTACTGAGAGTAGCTAAGTGTTAATGCATTGTATTTTTATTATTGTTTGTACCTTAACTTTCTTTACAGGTTCTACTCCCCGCTGTTCCCATCCTTCCCTTCCCTCGCTTGATTGCTCCAGTCTTCCGTGCCTTTAGTGCAGGAAGTTGGTGACATTGAGAGGTGGACCCCATATAGCGTCGCCCGAATCCTGAGGAGTATCGGACCTGGGACTGATTCATAACACAAACCTGCTAAAAACACTCTGGCTGCATTTTGATGGCAATCTTAATGGCTCACAGGATTCTATATAAGGAAAACAGGAATAAGAACTAAGAGAATCTAAAAATGACACACAAGAAGCATGGCATCGATCTTGAATCGGGAATTTTCTTTTGGAATGCATTCAGGAGGCAGCCATCTTAGATTGGTCAGCACAATAATATACAACACGTGTTCTTGAGGGTACCACCGTAGGTCGCACAGAGTATGAGGAAGACGCTGCCTCTCCCCCTTGCTTGTGAGTGCCAGTGAGTGCATCTAGACTTGGGACAAATCTGGTGAAGTCCTGTCCTAGAATGGCCTTGCACACATCCCTGGATCCTTGGGAGTTCAGGGCACTTGGGAGGAACGTTTCTGCGGCCTCCGCCCGTCCCTGAGGATTTACAAGCCGTGGTAGTGCTGTGCATGCTTTGGGAGATTCAACGAGCTGTTTCCATTGGCCTAACTGCACTGCTACTGAAGCCGTTACCCAAGGTGGGAAGATGTAGACAATATCTCAGAGGGCTGCTACGCATGCCAATGGCAACATCATAGTGTATTTTCCACACAGAGAACCTAATTGGGAGTATCATATTAATGCCTGAGTAATACAACAATGCAGTTCCAGTAATACTGTAGTTGAGGGTCGCAGCACTCCTCGTCGATTTGGGGTTGGTAGCCTAAAAATTGACAATCCTTCTGGTAATATTGGCAGCAGTCTCCACATCTATATACAGTTATTTATAGTTAGCCTTTTTCTGATGGCAACTTTCATAGTATTTACTTGACGAAATAGTCTATTAACACATTTTAATAATGTGATGTTATGTCATGACTGCAAATCAATAGATCAGTAGAAATGTGCGATGATTTAATAACTGCACATTCCTTCCATTTCCATGATTTTCAGATTGAGGGCCCTTGATGAAAAAATAATATAAACTACAATTCTATGCCTGCTCAGAAACAAGATATTAGTAAGGTAGGTGTATCTCAGAAAGGCACTATGCAGGGGCTGTAGCAGGCACAGTGACAAGTTCAGGTGTGCACATTCTCGTACCAAAAACTGCTATCAGAGAGAATCAGCAGAGATCAATAAAGTGCAAATCAAATTGTCTTATTCTCTAACAAAAGACACTACCACAAATATCCCTATGACAGCAAATGTGGCAGCACTGGCAAGGCTGCAAGAGCTCAGTACAACGCATGAGAGAAGAAAATGACTTCTCCGCATGCTGGAGGGCATAAGGGGTACCACAATCAGTTTCTGTTTGGGGCAATAATCCTTTTTCCTGCCCTACTTAGAATCACATTTCATGGAGTAGAAAATCATTCCATACCACATCACACCATTTATATATTTGTGAAGTGCATGCTCAGTCTGAAGGGTATCCTTGCCCTGAAATAATAGATGTTTATTGTTATTCAACATATTGGTACTCATTTCATCAACCTTGGAAGGATGAAAGGCTGAGTGGATCCACAGGTATTCAGCATATGACTATGAGGTTAAAATCAGATCCCTGGAATGGAAGCATTAGTCCACTGAGACACCCCACCAGGCTAGATTGACAAAGGTACCTAGCTGTGAGAGCCTTTTGCCTGCAGATACAAGGGTCTCGATGCATCTTGTGCAAAAAGAGTAATCAGCACATATTCATTGAAATACAAATATGTGGAATACATTTGAGGCTTAATGGGTGGACATGGTAAGAGGCAATTAAAAGCACATTTCAGAGAACATTAGTACACCCCTGAAGGTCAACCTTCACTTCAAACAAAGCTCGAAATGCATTAATATAACATAGAACACCTACACTCAAGCAAAATGTGCATTTACACAGACATCTGACAAGGGACATGCAAGTTAGATACTATTCAACTGGCAAACAAACAAAAAGTTAGCAAGTTAGTGAGCGTGATTTAAAAAAACACACTCCTTTACCTACTGTATACTTTTATTTCTAAACATATATTAACCATTGCAATGTGAGTACATCTTTTACTGACACAGAGCCACTCTTTTATACAAAGGTATTTTAAGACAAAACATAGAGGGCTATATTATCAACGAAGGCGATAACATTATCGCCACTTTAGCGGCAGGAAACTGCCGCTAAAGCGGCGATAATGGGCTTGATAATATACCCTTGTGAATTCCCATAGAAGCCCGGGTTCACACCAGAACCTGGGCTTCTATGGGAATTCACAAGGGCATATTATCAAGCCCATTATCGCCGCTTTAAAGCGGCGATAATGTTATTGCCGTTCCTTGATAATATGGCCCGAATGTTCTGTTGGAGTAGTGTCTCCCTATCCATAATGCTTACTTTCTGTAGTATGTGTTTTACATTAAGTTACTTATATATATCTCTTCTACATTCTCATGTGTGGCACAAGATTTACAAACATTAGATCTGCTTGTGCCAAAAAGGTGGAGATGATGTGAGTGAGAAGTAGTGGTGTGTTAAATTGCGGTTCTTCATGCTAGTAGCATCTTTTGAATTATTGTAAAAGGGCCTGGCCCATAAGTACTAGACTGTTCTAGAATCATACTCTGATGGTTCTTTTTTGCATCATGAAAGTGTAAAGGGGAGACAAGTTGTTAGAAGTACAGTCAATTCACCAATAATTCTCTTAGATACATAACAACTTACGAACAACTACTTAAGGTTTGTTAATTTATTACAAAGCCAAAAAATGTACGAACAACTACTTAAGGTTTGTTAATTTATTACAAAGCCAAAAATAACTGGACATAGAGACACCTCAACACAAGAGTATATAACTACAGAGGAATCAGCATAAAGCCACATCTGCCAGTTTAGACGGTGCAACATAAGCAACAAAATGAATTTACAAAGTAGAATATAGAAAATCAGGAAACATGAGTCCAAATTTCCCTGCATTGAGGGTTGGTGAATAAAAGCATTACATCTTGCCCTATTCTAACACTAAGGTGACATCCCTAAATAAGCATTTCAGAAGGAAGGCTGAAAGGTGTCAGCATGAGGAGTCTTCCTAAGATGTTTCCCCACTATTAATGGGTCAAGCACCTTTAGGCTGCCAAATACAGAGCTCGCTCTAAGATGCTCTACCTCTGAAGGCAAGAAAGCAGTTGTGCACTATCCCTAACTCCAACATGCATATATTCTCAGGTGGCACTCACATGGTACACCTCAGATCACGTCATCCACCCTGGGCACAGTCCTGAAGGAAATTTTCCACAATGTTGATGGTGTAACTTCTTCGAAACAGTTTGTCCCTGGTTCCCAGGCCTTCTCCTGTGTGAAGCACAATAACCTTCCTTTATTGATTCAAACCACAGGATTGTAACTTTTTCTCCCTTTGACTGATTAGTAAAACAAAGCTATTATTCTATCTAAATGTGCGCTTCTTCTCCTGCATTGCAAAACATGAGAAAGAACAGATCCCACAACATGAAATTCAAACTGTTATTCCTAAAGTGAGAGTTTCAGGGACTAGCATTTCAGGCCTACGACCTTTATCTATCCTAAGAGAACAACATATAAGCTTTTGTGGATTCACATAACATGAATGCAATTTCAACTAATGCATTTACTTATATGTAAAATAGCATAATTAGTGAACACATTTAAACATGAATAAGTGTCAGTTGCTCAACACAAATTCTTCATGTTAGTGTTTCCTGCTAGTTACATTCAATTTGTACATTAATTCTCCATGTTACTTGTCGATGGCCTAATATACACCACGTAGTCATGTTAACACATTTCAAAATTCGAACACTTCACGTTAATACGACAAGTGATTGAATGTGGGTGCGCTCTAAATGGGATTTATGATGCACCCCTACAATTAAATGGAATTTCTGCTTCATTAATTGCTAGGTGACTAGATGAAAGATATGCCTTCATGTTACGTACCCTCACAACCTTTTTTTCTAACTCAATTTATTGTTCACTGAGTAACACTGTAGACTTACTTCCATTTCCATTTGAGGTTAGATTTCTGGAAGAAATGAGTTTATGAACAATTATGGACTGACCAGTGGAGCTTGTCAGGCCTGAATAGGACAGAACCCACTACCGAGCCCTGTATGCCTCTAGACACATTCTCCTGGGTACCAAGAGACAAGTCAACACTTTGAGGCAGAGGACAAGTTGATGTTCAAAATTTCAAAACTTGAATCTAAAGGAATTGTGGTTTAAAGCCAATTCTGAATCCAGATAACTCAGCTGTGTAATGTTGCAAGGTGTATATTCACAAGAACGTGTGATAACTACCGCAAGAGTAGCGTAACACAACTTTCAATATCGCAGCCTATCGCGGGAAACCTGAAATCCCAACCTGGAATCCCCAACAAGGCGGTATCATGCGATAGCAATCTGATAACGCGGACAATGTCAGCATCAAAACCAACGCCACGCCGCAAAAATGCGAAACGCGAACGTGAAAAAACATGCGATGAGGCCAATCGCGGTACAGAAATCAGTGAAGACCGGCCACAGGCCTACATATCCCACACGTCTGGCGGAACAATGCACTATAAAAGCAAGAAAAAAAAAGCACCAAAACAATTCAAACAGCGTTGCAACATGGATGCACCTGGACCGAGTGCAGAGGACAAGCCGAACCCCACAAGCCCCATGGACGACCAGCCAGCAACCCCACGTCCGGGGAACGGCAAGGACAAGAGGAAGAGGAAGACGGGGTTCAGTCCGCAGGAAGACCGGATCATTGTCACGGAGGTGACCCAACACCATCAACAACTGTGTGGCACCTCCACTGCAGCACTGGCAACCCAAACAGAAATATGGCAGGCCATCGTCACCAACGTCAATGCAGACGTAGTGATGAGGAGGTCACTGGAGGATGTCAAGAGGCGCTGGCATGATCTGAAAAGGCAGACCAAACATAAGCTCGCCGCCAACAGGGAGGCAGCAACGGCGACTGAAGGTGGGCCTCCTGCAACATAGGAGGAGCTGGATGAGCTGGAGAAAATGGTGGCCACAGTCAGCAGTGAGGAGAAGGTGGCAGGATTGGGGGGCCTGGACACAGCACGATACGACCTGACACAACAGCAACAGGGTGAGTAACGACCAGGGACGGGGGGACGTGGGAGATGGGCACAATGGCACACATGCACACGTATGCGTAGCATACTGCACACCCACAATGACCATGGAACATGTCCCTGATTGGCTTGTCACACTGCAGTGCACATAGAAATTCCAATTAGGCCCCCACCCACAATGTGTGCAGAGGGCCCCCCCATCACCAACATCACAACCGACCCATGCACATGTGCTGAATCCAGTAAAGCAGGGGCTCTGTGACCCACACCGATTATGCAAGTAACACTGCATGTCCATGGCAGCGGACAAAAAAAATGACATGGCCCACAAATTGACATGGAGGTAGCCCAGTGCGGATCACATCCGTAAAGAAGCTGGTCACAATCTGACATGTCGTCGTGCACCCACAACCCATGCCCGATGAAACACGCAGCAGACGAACAATGCACCAGGCCACAAAATCTGACCGGGAGCACATATGAGTCAAGTCAAAAGCAAATCAGTCAGTGCATCCCTGTGCAGGGACGATGCTCATTGTGGCACATGAGTGAACAATCCCAACAACACACCTCACAGTTAGACACCAGTGTCATTGCATTTATTTTATTGGCATGTGCGTGTCAGTACGGACGAGGCCACGGCCACAACAGGCAGGGACATGCTTGAGACACTTACATGCAGCATGGGTACATGTCGAGGTTCTGGAAATGTTGGGGCTAAAATGGGCAACATTCATCACGGATGGCAACGCTCTCAGTCCACCTTGCGTTGCTGGATGAGTCATATTTTGTTTGGCCTCTGACCATTGCCCCGTGTGAGGAGGCACGACTCACTGCCCATGGTTTCTGCATTTTGGTCTGCCTCGGGAGAGCGCAGTTTGTCTGCTCTGCTGATGGTGATCAGGTGTGAGGCTCCGACAGGTTCACATGTCGTGCTACATTGCCATGTGTGTGCTGTCCCCCGGCACTGTGTCCAAATTGGCAACTTTGCCAAACGACGCTGTGTTGCACCGAGCATGGACCTGCATCACCTTGCACAGGTGTGTGTACACAGGCGTAGTAGCACGCACATGCGTCCAGAGCCCGGACGAGGGCAGACGTTTTCAATGTGGTGGTGGGATTTGTGGCAATCCCCCACGATGCAACAAGTTGTTGGGACATGTGCTGTGGGTGCATTCGGATGTGGCTGCAGTAACGTAGTTACTCGTCCATGAATGCCCGTGCAGCTTCATGTGCAATGTGTTCCAATAGTACGTCGTTGTCATGTGCCAATCCAGTAAGTGGTGTGGGCAGGTGTGCTCAGCCCACGCAGTTTCACCAATCCGCAACACAGCCCAATAGGGGAGCGCCTCGATGTGGTCACTGCACACGAGGAATTGTGCAATCTCCCATGCACAACTACCAATACATACGCAGTATGTCAGGGCATACCATGCATGGCTGTCTCGGTTACACTCCTGTTTGTGATCCAACAGGGGGCGCAGACACAGATCACAGTCCAATTCATCAACAGTTGTGTTAGATAGGCAGACATCCATGGAACACACAAATGTGCATGTTCGGCAGTGGAACCAGGGCTGGACGCAGGTGACGTAGGCAATGCAGACGCTGAGCCGATAACTGATCCGCAGCACTGCCAGTGGCACTGCGCCCAGTAAATGCAGCATATGTGCAGGGTACTGTTCAACGTGACGGGGGTTGTGCATGTGCCCGGTGCGGCCTGCCATTGCGTTGGTGCGTAACGTGGAACTGGCACTCTTCTGAACTGCGGCAGTTGTGTGGAGGATATGCCACAGCTCTGAGCAATGAATCGAATGTGTGTGCAACGTTGGGGAGAGTGGCTTTCTGATTCCGTGTGTGTCAAGGGCATCCCATGCGTGGGTACCACAGGCAGGGGCTTCTGTGTGGGGTGTTGATGAGTCAGATAGTTCGTTTGTGGAATGTGTGGTGTGGGAGTCGTACCCGTATGCCATGGCATCTCGCTCAGGGTGTTCCAGGCACGTCCTGGACTAAGGTCAGAGGTGCAGGTGTCCTCCTACCTTCTGCATTGGGACAATGGAGCTTTCATCCCTGATGTTTATCTGACTACTACTTGTGTTTTAGGGATGTGATGTGGCTTTGGCGCTGAGATTGGGACCCGGCCTTGGGCTCATGGTGTACGGATGGCAATACACACACACATGTTGGCATGTGGAGCCAGGTGGCTGAGAGGCCTTGCACTGCTTGTGCAATCTCCCTCCATCTCTCTCCCTCGCTCTCTCCCTCTCTTTCCTTTGGTGGGCGCATGGCACACCTTCTTCTCTTGGATTTGGTCTTCCAGGCTGTGTGCTACAGATTGTCCAGTGAGGAGCTGCTAGGGCTCATCCTAAGGGTTGAGTCAGCTTTTTTCTGTATGGTGTTTTGTGTTGGTGATTGCATTACTGTTTGACTGAGGCTCTATTTTCTGCCCATGCAGGTCGGTTGAATTACCTGCTTGTGCGACATCAGGCAAAATGTTTGTATTGGGCTTCGTGGTGTTGGTGTGCAGTTTCTTTGTTGGGGGCTTTTTTGTTTTAATTTTCGCTATTTAGCTGTTCCCTCTCTTGGATTTTCTTTTTCAGTGTTTGTTGTGTTTTTACTGGTCATGCGCCAGGACGCCCCTTAGCTGGGGCAGCTGTGCGCAATATAAATAATCCTAGGTAGGGTTGGGGGTGGTCCCAGGGGAGGGGGGTGTGTGGGGTGTTGCGGGCCTGGGTGTGGTGTCAGTGGGTGTTGTGGCCCTCTTGGGTGTCCGGGCCGTATGATGTGTGGCTCCATGGCATCTGTTGCCCTTCCGATGTGGCCCTGGGCTGGTCTTCCATTTGTGGTGCTGGCTGCCGTCCAACTTAACACCAGGTCAGAGCAGGTGTAGATTTCCTGGTGCTAACGCGCCTTATCGCCAGTTTAGTGTTTTTATCGCTGATCTGTCTGGTCGTTGAGAATGTTGAGGTGTGGTGTGGTCACGGCTTTTGGCACGGTAACACCCACTCTGCATCTCATTAGCGATAGTTGCGCGGGTCCTCTGTGGCGATGTTTTTTGCGGCTGCTATCGCGGGTAAACTGGTGCTGTGGGCTGTTAGCACCAGCTTGTGAATGGGGAGGTAAATTTATCACGACTTTGGCTGCGATAAAGTGCTGGTAATTCGGCGATAGCTCCTTGTGAATATGCCCCTAAGTTCCATAAAAGCTGGAACACAACAGTATATCAAACTGGACTATTGAGTTCAGTTCAATGAGTTATCCTTTATGCAGGCATGGATCGAAAATACATATAGTGTGACATGGTAGATGTAGGGAGTCAGCTCAAGAACTTGTAGTGTCAGCTCAAGAGCTTCTAATTAGGCCTGGGCCAAAATTCCGTTCCGTTCGCGGAAATTGCAATATTTTGGCATTTACGCGTTCCGCGGAAAGCGCGAAAATGTCAAAATTTCCGCATTCCGCAGATTAGCGATAATTTCTTTCTTGCTCGCGCTGTAAAATAATACATTCTCGCGCGCGCGCGATCGCCTTACCTGAATCCCTGCGTTCTCCGACAAGTTTTCTTGACCCGGTCGCGTTCTCCACGAGATGTTGGATTTTGGTAGCCATTTTGCGCTGTCTCGCGAGAGTTCGCGGCCGCATTAACGTCATTTTTCACGCGATCACGTCATTTGTCGCGCGATCACGTCTTTCTTCTCGCGATCATGCACCGCGCGAGTATGAGAAGATTGAGATCTCGAACATGTCATTCTACATCGCGAGCCAGAGGATGAGGACGCGGGCACGTGAAATCAAACACGAACAGGAGAAAGAGACCGCGAACACGTCATATCCAACGCGACAGGGACAAAGAAGAGAACGCGATCATATCGTTTTCGACACGCCGGCGGAAGTAATGTGAAGCTCGAGAACTCAACAACGTAAAATTTACAATTTGGAGAGGAATATCGGCTCTAGCAGCATGAAACCATCTGCAAATACTGATTTTGGATGAAAAGAACTCCTTACATTGACATTTGGCTTTCCTTTTTTGTGCAAGGAGTCATTTTTTTACAAGGTGGAGAGAGGGAGGAAGTGACACAGAATCTCCAACTTCCTGTTCCTGTCAAGCAGGCTCCTCCCAGTGCTTTGTCCATCTCCTGCTCATTCTGCCTTTGGATTTGGAGCTGGAAAGATCACTCTTTTTGTCTGCTGCATCATTGCAATTGGATTTCAGGATTTTTGGAATAGGATATTTTACAAGTAAGTGGTTGTTGTGTTTGATTGTGGGCATTGCAGTTGTTGTGTAACTACAATTTATTTTTGTTAATTAATTATCATCATTCCTTTTTTTATTTTTTTTATTTTGTGGGTTGTAGTAGTAGGCCCGAGCTAGCCATGGGCATGGCCTCATGGGTGTGTGTGTGCATGATGAAGCAACTGTTCCTTTTGTTTTTTGAATATATTTCATTTTCAAGCACATTTAGGGCATGGATGGCATTGGATTGAGTTGGGGAAGTGTGTTTTTTGGGGTGGCCTTTGTGATGTTGTTGGGCCTGGCCATGTGGCTGGTGGCCATTTTGAGGCCTAGGCCTGCTAGCTTGCCTGGCCTTGTCTGCCAACAGGCCTGCTTTCATCCACTAGGACCAGAGCAGGTAGCCACAGCTTTAGTAATCTACTGTTTGCTGTGTGCTCTGTTGAATTTAGACATCATTTAGGGCATGGATGGCATTGGATTGAGTTGGGGAAGTGTGTTTTTTGGGGTGGCCTTGCTGATGTTGTTGGGCCTGGCCATGTGGCTGGTGGCCATTTTGAGGCCTAGGCCTGCAAGCTTGCCTGGCCTTGTCTGCCAACAGGCCTGCTTTCATCCACTAGGACCAGAGCAGGTAGCCACAGCTTTAGTAATCTACTGTTTTCTGTGTGCTCTGTTGAATTTAGACATCATTTAGGGCATGGATGGCATTGGATTGAGTTGGGGAAGTGTGTTTTTTGGGGTGGCCTTGCTGATGTTGTTGGGCCTGGCCATGTGGCTAGTGGCCATTTTGAGGCCTAGGCCTGCAAGCTTGCCTGGCCTTGTCTGCCAACAGGCCTGCTTTCATCCACTAGGACTAGAGCAGGTAGCCACAGCTTTATTAATCTACTGTTTTCTGTGTGCTCTGTTGAATTTAGACATCATTTAGGGCATGGATGGCATTGGATTGAGTTGGGGAAGTGTGTTTTTTGGGGTGGCCTTGCTGATGTTGTTGGGCCTGGCCATGTGGCTGGTGGCCATTTTGAGGCCTAGGCCTGCAAGCTTGCCTGGCCTTGTCTGCCAACAGGCCTGCTTTCATCCACTAGGACCAGAGCAGGTAGCCACAGCTTTAGTAATCTACTGTTTTCTGTGTGCTCTGTTGAATTTAGACATCATTTAGGGCATGGATGGCATTGGATTGAGTTGGGGAAGTGTGTTTTTTGGGGTGGCCTTGCTGATGTTGTTGGGCCTGGCCATGTGGCTGGTGGCCATTTTGAGGCCTAGGCCTGCAAGCTTGCCTGGCCTTGTCTGCCAACAGGCCTGCTTTCATCCACTAGGACCAGAGCAGGTAGCCACAGCTTTAGTAATCTACTGTTTTCTGTGTGCTCTGTTGAATTTAGACATCATTTAGGGCATGGATGGCATTGGATTGAGTTGGGGAAGTGTGTTTTTTGGGGTGGCCTTGCTGATGTTGTTGGGCCTGGCCATGTGGCTGGGGGCCATTTTGAGGCCTAGGCCTGCAAGCTTGCCTGGCCTTGTCTGCCAACAGGCCTGCTTTCATCCTCTAGGACCAGAGCAGGTAGCCACAGCTTTAGTAATCTACTGTTTGCTGTGTGCTCTGTTGAATTTAGACATCATTTAGGGCATGGATGGCATTGGATTGAGTTGGGGAAGTGTGTTTTTTGGGTTGGCCTTGCTGATGTTGTTGGGCCTGGCCATGTGGCTGGTGGCCATTTTGAGGCCTAGGCCTGCAAGCTTGCCTGACCTTGTCTGCCAACAGGCCTGCTTTCATCCACTAGAACCAGAGCAGGTATCCACAGCCGTATTAATCTACTGTTTTCTGTGTGCTCTGTTGAATTTAGACATCATTTAGGGCATGGATGGCATTGGATTGAGTTGGGGAAGTGTGTTTTTTGGGGCGGCCTTGCTGATGTTGTTGGGCCTGGCCATGTGGCTGGTGGCCATTTTGAGGCCTAGGCCTGCAAGCTTGCCTGGCCTTGTCTGCCAACAGGCCTGCTTTCATCCACTAGGACCAGAGCAGGTAGCCACAGCTTTATTAATCTACTTTTTTCTGTGTGCTCTGTTGGATTTAGACATCATTTAGGGCATGGATGGCATTGGATTGAGTTGGGGAAGTGTGTTTTTTGGGGTGGCCTTGCTGATGTTGTTGGGCCTGGCCATGTGGCTGGTGGCCATTTTGAGGCCTAGGCCTGCAAGCTTGCCTGGCCTTGTCTGCCAACAGGCCTGCTTTCATCCACTAGGACCAGAGCAGGTAGCCACAGCTTTATTAATCTACTGTTTTCTGTGTGCTCTGTTGAATTTAAACATCATTTAGGGCATGGATGGCATTGGATTGAGTTGGGGACATGTGTTTTTTTGGGGTGGGCTTTCTGATGTTGGTTGCCTTAAAGACATGCTTTTGTTGTGTGTGTCTGGTGAGTGTTGGTGTGCGATGCATGCTCCCTGCAGACCTTTTTGGGGCCTGTGAATGTTCGTATTTGCATTTTGTTGCATTAAAAAGGCAGAGCAGTGTGCTTCAGCATGCATCCTTTACCTGACTTTCATAGGCCTTTTGTCAGCTCCTGGTGTTTCCCAGGCCCCCTGCTTGTTAGTGATTTGTGAGTGTCCATGTGGCTGGTGGCCTTTTTTTGTGTTGGGAGTTATTAGTGTCCTGCTTTTGCCATATAGGCCTGCATGGTTTTCCTATTGGCTTACTGCTTCCATCCATCCACCCCCTTTGCCAGCAGCAGCTCCATGGATGCTGAGATGCTCAAATAATGCAATGGTCCACCCCACTTCCATTAGTTTTTTATTTTGTTGTTTATTATTAACTTTCCTATCCTTCCTGAGAGTGTAGTGTGTGGCTGTACACAGTACTAGTAGTATAACATAGCTCTAGTTAAAAAAAATAGTCATAAATGGCTAGACTATCTTTTGTTTGCACTAGTACAGTACTAAGTAACTGAACCACAAAAACAAATGCAACATTTCACTGATGTTCTTCTCCTGTCTTCTTTGCTTTTAGGTGCACAAAAGACAGAGTAGGAGGTGTCATCGGCATCACCTGGCTACCCGTTGTACTGCCAGCCAGACAGAAGCCCTGCTGCGCATCACGCCCACGTGTGACCAGAACTTGTTGTGCATCTGCCTCCTGCCTGACATCTGAAGAAGATGGCCCCAAAGAAAGGTACCAGGTCCAGTACCAAGAAAGTTGCCGGTGAGAAGAAGGAACAGAAAAAGGAAGTGCCATTAACCACGACTGGTGGTGTGCCGGCCAATGTTTTTTTTGGCACCAAAGCGTTGTCCGGGAACCAAGCTGGGAGCAGCACAGCGGTCCAACCCCACCAACCTAGGCCCAAGGGCTTTAGTGTCGCAGAGGTAGCCAGTCTACTAACGAGCAGCGATGTTGAAGAAATGTCATTACTGCAAAGTAGTACACAATCAAGTTCAACGCAGGCGCAAACTCAGCAGATCAGTGTCAAGCCGCCGCAACCAGAACAGCAGCAGCCGCCGCAACCAGAACAGCAGCAGCCGCCGCAACCAGAACAGCAGCAGCCGCCGCAACCAGAACAGCAGCAGCCGCCGCAACAGCCCACCATAGTAGTTGTTGCTCCTGACGTAGGGGCATTTCAGGAAATCGAGCTTCCTGCAGACAAAGTGGAGCGAAGTCAAACCACTGTTTCAGAAGATCAATTGTCTTCCAGACCACCAGCAAGGAAAAGGAGGCTTAGTCCATCATCTCCTTCTTCAAGCCCCGCTTCTGATGATCGTGATGACACTTGGGTCCCACCAGCTCGGTCTGAGAGTGAAGTACGCCACAAGACATTGCTTCTGAAAAGGAAGGTCCCAGAAAAACTTAGAGTTATGGAGGTAGATGTAGAAGAGGGGGGTGATGATGTTGATGAAGACGAGCCAGTCATCACGCACATTACTCCCACCCCAAAGGGATTGGAGACCGACATTCTCACCCTATCCAGAAAGGCTGCTACTGAGCGGGATGTAGCACGGATCTCACCAACACAGGTTACACCACCACTACCTCCAGCTGCCATATTTTCCAAGGCCCGGCAGGGACCTACATCCAGCTCAACCATCTCAGTAGGAAGTGGTAGTAAAAGTCACAGTGTAGGTGGACAGGGTCACATATTTTCAAGCACCCCCTCAAGTTCATCTGGTGTTGAAAGTGGCACATCCAGCAGTGCCAGAAAGTTCTCCTCCCAAGTTTGGGACTTCTTTTCTGTTAGCGCCAAGGAGGAGAACGTTGCTATATGCGCAATTTGTCGGCAAGGTGTTCGGCGTGGTAAGCTTGGTACAAACTATGGTACCGGAGGACAAGCAAGTCATCTAAAAATACACCACAATATCGTGTGGGAGGATCACCTACGTAAGTTAAAAGAAAGTAGAAAAACTAAACCCTTTGAAGTTGGTCAGGAATCAGGGAGCGATATTATTGTGGTGGCAGGTGAAGAACAGGGAGGCATTTCTAGCCCTGTCTCCAGTAGTGCAGTCACTGCAGTGGTAACGCCCACATCCTCCTCAGTAACATCAGAGTGGCACCGCAGTAAGAGCCATACTCAGAGTGTGGGTGAGACACCAAGGCGACCGGCGAGTACCTCAATGAGACAATCTGTGTCGTTGAGCCTTAGTGGGTTAATGAAAACAGCACCACTAAGGAAAGTAAGCCAGCCTACCATTGACAGCATGTTTAGGTTGGAGGGGCAGTTCCAACGCAACCACCCAACGGCACGATTGTACAATGCGAAGCTGGCTAAAATGTTAGCGCTGGACCTTCTTCCTTTTTCATTTTTGGAAGGGGTGGGTTTCCTTGAATTTGTGTCTGCCATCTGCCCGAAATGGAAAGTTCCCAGCCGGTCCTATTTCGCAAGAATTGCTGTTGAGGCACTACATCATGATGTGCTGGAATTGGTTGGTCATGGTTTGCGGCAGAGTGCTGTGCACAATATCCACCTGACAACAGACATGTGGAGCAGTTGCCAAGCCACAGATTACATGTGCATCACTGCACACTGGATCTCTTTTGTGGGGGTTAGAGATCAACTATCTGCACGAGGTGTTGTCGACACAGCTGCGATTTTTGAAGGTACTCGGAAACATGCAACTGTAGCCATGTTCGCCATGGAGAAATCTCATACGGCTGAAAACATTTTAGAAGAGTTTCGCACCAAGGTTTTGGAATGGCTGCGGCCCAGAGGGCTTGGTATTGGCTTTGTTGCCACAGACAATGGCAGTAATGTACTGAAGGCCATGGAACTTGGTTCCCATTTCAGGGTTCCGTGTTTGGCACACTGCATAAACATTATAGTGCAAGACTTTCTGAAAAAAGAACCCATAGTAAGCAATTTACTGGCCATCTGCCGAAGAATATGCACTAATTTCAGCCATTCTTTTAAAGCTCGGAAGCAGCTGAGGATCATCCAACGTGAACTTAGGATGCCAGTCAAGGCACTCATCCAGGAGGTGGCAACACGTTGGAACTCAACGTATTACATGCTTGATCGTCTGTACGAACAGCACAGGTCACTCAATGAATATGTCTGGTACAGAAGCAGTGATGCTAGTGTTAAAGGCATGACCCTTCAGAGGGAGCAATGGACCCTAATTCAATGCCTGAGATGCTGTCTCCTTTTGAGGTCTTCACACGTGAAGTCAGCAAGGAGGACTGTACAATAGGCCAAGCTATCCCATTGTTGCAAATGCTAGAGCATGAGCTGAATAATGTGTCTGAATCCTACAAAGGTGTAGAGGACAGAAGGCAAGCCCATGACTTGGTGGAGAGCTTATCCAGGCGCTTATCAGAAAATGTAAGGATACAAAATAAAATTTTGTCACAAGAACATTACATTTGTGCCACAATTCTGGATCCACGTGCAAAATTAGGACTATTCCTTTCTTTTCCGACAATGATGTTGCCCGCTACAAAAGTTGTATAGCTGAAGCAGCCATCAAGTTTGAAAACAAAGGGCTGCTAACTAAAAGCCCGCCACATCAACCCACAAGAAGTACTGATACTGAAGCAGGCCATGCAGAATCAAGTGCAACTTCGTCGGCTGAGGGCAGTGCGGTTGGCTCACAATCGCAACACTCACCATCACCATCGACTACAAAAACAATAACTGGATCATTCGGCCGAGTACAATCATTATCAGATTGGTATGTAAAGATGGGCCTTAAGAACAGTGCTGATGCACAGAAAAAACAGCACAAAAGCTTACCAGCAGCAACCCTGAACATTGAGCGGATGGTCCAGGCCTATCTGGACGACCCAACAGAGGTGTATGTTGATCAAAACCCAGTGCAGTATTGGTATAGGAAAAGGTCTGATTGGCCACAGCTCAGCAGGCTGGCGATAAGCTATCTGGCTTGCCCTGTCGCAAGTGTCTCTTCCGAACGTGTTTTCAGTGCTGCTGGTTCCATTGTGACCTTGAGAAGGACCAGTCTATCTCCCAAAAACGTGGAGAGGTTAATAATGATCAAAATGAATCAGCACTTCATACCACCGAATTACACAATGCATGAATCAACAGAGGAAGATGAGGACAGCGGCTCAGGTGACGGAAGTATTGTGTCAGATGATTACCTACTACTGGAAGATCCCCCAGAGTTTGAGGACGAGCTATACTTCCCTGACAATTAGGCTCGCACTTACTGTCTTCCTCCCTTTTTCCCCCTTTGTTTGTGTCTGTCGTTCCGGTTATAAACTTGTGAATCGCAACAAATGCATTATCACCGTCTTCTACTCTTCTAATTTAAGATACAAGTTTCAGGTGTCTGCCATTTGACACTACAGTCCTCAGAATCCAGCTCCTCCGCTCGATCATACTGCATCTCCTGGCCAATTCCATTTCCCTCATGAATGATGATTGGATGATGGTAACAACAAATTCAAACTTTCCTCGTCCTTCCAAAACAAGTGGACCATGAATCTGATGACTTCTATAGCTATCCTCCTTCAGAGCCGAGAGAGACTGGCCATTAACTGAAAATAAGATGCAACAGGTAATGATTGACGCCATGCATTGGCCGCAGAATGGCAGACTGAATGATGTAGATTTTGTTGTGTGTGTTGCGCATGAATTGATGTAATTGTGCACTGCCACTAATCAACTTTCTACAGAACACACTAATTTTCCCCTTCTTGCAAACAAGAAATGTGTACTTCTCCTGCATCTTGGTGATACATTGCTTTTAATTCAATACAGGAAGGGGACTCACTCAATCTGCGCAATGCAAATGACTGTGACTTAACAGCACCGTCCATCATGATGATGGCGAAAGAGACGGCCCGTTAACTTAAGATGAGAAGGAACAGGTAATGAATGATGACAATTAATGGCATGCATTGGACACCTGACTCTGAGCTATTGGTCTTTGTGTTTGCGTTGTTTGTTGTGCACAAAGTGATGTCAAAGTGTACTAGTAGTAATCTATCTTTCTGTACACAATAAAGAATGACTCAAGTCAGTAATATTTATATTTCTACTCTGGGTGATTCATAAAAATTATACTTATACTGCAGGCCGATCTTCAGTCAGTAAAAGTATCAGAGATGATGATGAAGTCAGGAGGAGGATGTTTCAGGAGTGGCATAAAGCGGAAAAGCCTAAAGGTAAACACGTCAACAACAACCACAGCAGACCCAAATGTCTGTGTAGAAGTTGAATAGAGTGTAGCGGTGGGATGATTGCAGTGCATTGATTTTACTAACTTTAACTGTAAAATGCTATGTTTGGAATGGATAATGTGCTTTGCGTTTGTCCAACTCTTTGAGAGAAAAAAAAGGACTCTAAAGTGTTAACATAGGATGTGCTAATGGTAAGCACTGTAGGCCTGATCTCTCCTGTTACTGTTGAAGGTCAATGCTGGAAACAGACTAGAGTAGAGATGATGCATATGCATACATGCCACCTCGGAAAGTGTTCTTGTTGCACTACACCATCACTTGTGCATTTGTTTTCACTTTCTTTCTCAATATCCCCTTTGGTTTTCAATCTAAAATTACAGGCCGGGCCTTGGCCAAAACTTTGTAAAACATTACAATGCATATTAATTACCTTACCAATCAATCACCTTTTTTTTCCAGCCGGGCAGTGGCGAGTGGCGAGGCGACACACCCAAGATTGATGGACGAGAGGAGCAAGAGGAATGCCAAGATGCAAAAAACCAGTCCACATTTTTGACCAGGATAAGACAGTAACAGTATCCACTTTTAACTTCTTTTAAATAATTTGATTAATATCTTGTATACAATCTTTACAACAGTGTGTTCTTGGAGTTGTTATTATCAATCATCATTACGTTTGCTCTGTGTTTACGATTCTTCACTACCAATATTTAAAATTTCTATTTGCTATCTGTTAAAGTATTAAGGCCGGAACAGAACAAGAAATAGAAGTGTATGTAATCCGGGTCTCATCATCATGCATGCATTGCCTTTTTCTCCCTTAACATATGGAATGGATATGGTATGGTAGTCTTCAATGATTGTCGTTTGTATGCATACTGTTTTTCTATGTCAAACCTTTCCCAAAATCCCCCTTCCCATCCATTCAACAAACCCTAACCCTCTTCCCCCGGGCTGTGTGACTTATTGTCGAGGTGTAACTAAATTAAATGTACACCAATACTTAATCACACACTTGCTGGGGCGGATGTGGTGAAAGCAACACTACTTCAATTTCAATGCAGAGCGATGATCTTCTTCTGCTTGCCCACCCATGAGTAGGATATTTCAGAGGTTATTTTATTTAACAAAGGAACATATACCTCAGCATGAATTGCCGGCATTGATTGGATTTGTTTGTTGTCATTCCTCATATACAGCACTAACTGTTAGACTGTAGGCATAGTCAAGTGACTCGAGTCGACAAAACTATAGTTTGTAACTCTGTCTAGTAGGCTATCCTCATAATAACCACCATTCAGTTTTTTTGTCAATTATTTGAGCATATAATTGTTGCTCGGTAAATTCTGTGATGTACTTCATTCAACTACTCCTCTAACAGTCTCTCAAAGGCGATTGACTATCTCATTTTCTTTTTTTGGAAATGCTGCCACCCTGCCAGTGTATACTACTACTACTATACTACCACCACCCCAATCATGGCATGTATGAAAAAGGAAACCATCTTCACCATGCAGCCAGTGCTGTGCCACAGTTGGACATAAACATCAAGCACCGGTAAGAGAGAAGTTTGGGGGAGGCAGAGTTAATAATGGACATGTTGTCAATGATTTCATTTTCAAACACCACTCCAAAGAATGCATAGACTAGAGGACAGACTGAAAGTACTAGAAGGACCAGTCAATGAGTGAGGTGTGTCGCATCTATCTGTTTGTGTCTTATACAGTCAGCAAATTATTGAAATCAAACACAGGCTATGGGCGGCCATGCACCAGCAAGGAAACAGTGTGATGTAAAACAGTTACCTCACCTACAAAACATTAACAACATTGCATGTAACATAGAAAAATATATTTAATTTACCCTAACAAATAAACTAAACCCACAAAAGCTGACCCACCCACCTCCCTAACCCCAACCACTGTCCACAGTAGAAAAAAGTCAAACGCCAAACGAGTAAAGAACAGGAATTAAAAAAGGGGCAGTGACAGGGACTAACTGGTGGGGCGGGACTGGAGAAGGACACGCATCTGGCGCATCTCGTCCTCTAAATGGGCGACGCGGTGTCTAAGGCCGCGGCAGTTGCAGCCACAGTGGGGGGGGGGCACCGGAGATGACACGGTGGCGGCGGGCAGCCGCCAGGCGGTGGCGCCGTAACGCTGGAGGGCGGTGGCTGGGGCCCGGGGCACTGGAGGAGGCTTCAATAGCTGCTGCAGTCTCCTCCTCCTCCTCGGCTAGGACCACCAGCCGCCGGTATTCATGCTGGATTGCCTCCAGCTTCCGGCGCCGTGCCTTGGCGGCCAACTCCTTCCGGTTGAGTTTCGGAGTTGCTGTGTATCAAAAAGAAAAAAACAAGACAATTGTAAAATATAGTCTTAATAAAACAGTAGGACAAGGTAATTATTTATACACATAGTGGCACGGTAGAGTAGCACTATAAAATAAAGCACAGTAGTACATAACATTTTAAATGGCGCCCGTCCTTCTTCCTTCCACCTGTCTTACACTTTTTAGTTGAACAGTGCACCAGGTGCTCTTCTCCATAAAACTTTCAAAGCGGAGTTCAAATCAGATAGATGAGGCCATTGGTTACTCAATACTCCGGCTCCTAGTCCTATACCAATTAAAGGGAATTCTAGTCTTCTAGTTCACTCTTCAAACGTCCCCAAGAACTCATACTTACTTACGACATCGGAGAGCGGGCGGACTTTGTCCGCCCACTATCCGACTACTAAAAAGGGTGGGGGTCCCGTGGGGACAATTAATTAGGATGATGCGCCCGGCACAGTGGCGGGCGCACCCTGTTTTTTTAAATTTAAATTCTGGTTGGCCATGCTGAAAGCAATGCTAAAATGTTGTGCTGCTTTTCCAAGCACAACATGACGGGCCCCGCACGGAGCCTGTCACGTTTTGCTTTGAAAGTCGGGGGGGTACCATAGCATCGGTAGGTACCCTCCATGGGGGCCCCCAAGCATACTCTGCAATGTGTGCATGCCTTTCCGTGGCGGACGGCAATGCCGCCACGCAAAGGCATTCCAAAATGCAGATTATATGGCTGGCGGTGTGGTGAGAGAGACACCACCGCCATATTGAACCCTTTTCCGCCTGGACATGTCTGAATATTTTCTACAGGGATGGCGGGAGGTTTGCCCCTGCGGTGACGGCAGTGAATTCCAGCCGGCCCGGCGGGGGCAATACGCCCACCATCCTAATGGGGGCCCTAAGTCACAACTGTACAGTATACATATACATACAGTACACCCTTGCAGTGAGTGTGCTGTCAAGTTCAACAATAGTTAAAGATTATGAATCTAACTTACCACCGCCTGCCACCGGTGCTGCCACTCCCCCTACCGCTCCGTTGCTATCTGCAACTGCCGCATCCTCGCCCTCGGCGTCGCCTTCGCTGGCCCCAGCAATGGTGGTCGGTAGTGAGCCTAGAAAACATTACACATTTATTAGGCGTCATATACACCACCCCCCTATTGATCAGTAGCAAGGTTGAAAAATGAGTTAATACTAACATACATCACTAGTACAAATCAGGTAGTAGTAGAGTAGACACTAATAGTTATATGATCATTGTAGCCTTTGCTTGATTAGCCCTAGCCATGCACATGTGACGTTACCTTTACCTTGCAGCTTCTTAAGACACCTTTGAGCCCACATGACCTGCCTCACACTGCTACTGTCTAGTCTACGCGCTGCGTACAAGCGGTCAACAAACATTAACAAGCCACTTTTTTAGGAAGAACTGGTGTACTACTGTTACTGTTAGTCCATATTGCTTATCCATAGATGCTACACTTTTTGGCACGGCTGAGAAATGCTTGCAAGTTGCAATATACTAACGCACACCATTTCTTTTTTCGCATTACAGACGCAAGATTCTACGAACCAGAGCTTCTGAACGATGCACCAACTACCAGTACTAGGTTCTTCTGAGGTGAGGGGTCCATTCACTCACATCTTCATTTATAAATGTATATAAACTAAATTGCTATGGGATGGTGGTGCTGCCTTCCACAACTGTTCAGTTATCATGATTTAATTCCCAACTGTATAAGTGTAACAATGTATATTGTTTTAATGTTATTGATTTGCCGGTTGGTGCTGCTAAGAAAACAGTGTACAGACCTTCTCAAATTGAAATAAACATTTTAAACTTACATAGACTTCGTGGTATTTGGTGTGGAGTGGACTAAGTTACACGAGTGAGCAAATTAAAGTAAGGGTGTGCATGTGAATTGCTTCCACGACAGAGGTTGGGTGTGTTATGTTCTGGGTTGTCTACTTGTTGGGTATCTTGGGGGGAGGGTTCTGAGACCTAATAGGTATGACAAGACAGTACTATAGTCAAGCAGTGGAATTGTGGTGGGTGCGGAATTTCTGATTGAGGTGTGCAAGGAAGGTCCAACCTACCATCACCAACATCCTATTTTCTGGTGCAAATGTATGTGCAAGATCCCTACAACAGTGGTATGTCCTATAGGGTATCATATCAAAATATTAAGAAATCTGGTAGGGCTGTTGCTGTGAATTTTCAAAGCCTCAACATCAATAAGAGTAAAAGTAGTACAAGACAACGACCCAACGGATTGTACGAGCTACTGGTGAATATGAGTTTTATATTACAACCTTTCACAAAGAGTGGCACTGGCCAACTGGGCAAGACTAGCTACTACAGTACAGACAGATTGATAGGATGTAGTAGTACTCAGAGTCATCATAGCGGAGGCAGGGATAAGATTTTTGAAACCGTACAGATCGAAGGATAATTGGTGGTAAAAAAATAGCATTTGGAAACACACTATAGTTCGGGAGAAATGGGGCAGTAAAAGTTATGGAATAAGAAATATTATTAAAAACAAGAAGACTTACTGGGGCCAGCAGAGGAGCCCTCAGCGGTGTCCTCCTGGTGGTGTTCCTGTCCCGCCGACTGCCCAGTCCCTGTCGGTCTGCCCCTGGGTGCTGATGGACAGGAAAGATATAAGAAAGAGACAAACATTGATGGATGGTGTCAAACAAATACAATATTTTTCAATAACGGTCAAAAAACACTTATGTAAACAACAATTGCAATAACTACATTGACCGATCTCATCTGGTCAACATGTAATATCGGGGGATTCGCAGTTCGACTACTTAAGTTACTATTTATCAACAGTAATCCAGTCTTCCATTCTGATTAAAGAAAACTAAGTTACAACTAAGCCTAAGTAGTAGTACAACGTACCACCCAACCTAGCCCACCTATTCCAGGCATGCCAATTGTACATTAAGTATGCATTTCCACTGTATTCCTCAACAATGCGTATGGTCCAATCATGGAGGACACATGAACATGACTACATTTTTTGTATACACCAAATTTTGGTTTGATTGATGCTGATCTGCTACTGCTAAGTAACTGCTAAGCCTACCTCCACTCATTGAACAAACTAGAAAAGGTTCTAAAGACTGCCGTACTAGCAGCACGTCACGTAACTGAGTGAGGGGGGGCATCACGCATACCACTAACCAATTAGAAGGTCCTTACAAAGTACCTAAACCTAAGTATCAATCCGCCCCTATCTATTAGTGACAGGACAAAGTAAGGAGTGGACGTGAGTCACTGTAGCATTACGTAACTTAATTTCTCTAAAATAAACTCGTAAAGAATCACGCTAAGCAAGCGCAAACGCAAAGCTGCAAACAAGTAAGATTAGTAGTAGCGCAGAAGAGCACCTGTGTCATAATCACAGAAGACTTTTAAACGTTTTTAACCTGGATTGTATTGTAAGCAGCAACATTCTAGCTGGTTGGGAGGAAAAAAAGATATTCGCAATATATAATATAGAGCAGAAGAACAGACACAAAGTTGTAATAAATTAAATAGGTACTCACCAAGCCCCGGGACCTCCACTCCTAGCAGGTCCAGCAGGTCCTGCTCACGGTCCAGGATGTCGGACCACCGGTGCGTCAGCTGTGCCTGGGTGCGCCGGACCCCAGAGATGCGCGACACTGCCCGGCGCACCTTCCCCCACCGCTGCCGACGCTCCCGGAGGCCGTACCCGGACCCAGGCCTGCCACCTGCTGCCAGGGTTGAGGGGAGGTGGCGCTGCACAAAGAAAATGAGTGCAGCCAACTCCACCTCTCCAAATAAGGCCTGTGCCTGCACCCCTTGTGGGCGCCGCCTTCCACATGGAAGGCGGTCGCGGCTCTGGCTGCGGCGAGCCCTACCCTTTGACATGGTTCTGGGGATGAGAGACGGGGTGGGAAAGAAAAGGTAATAAAATTAAAAAAGTAAGTAAAGGAAATAAATAGGCAATAGAAAGAGTGAAAAAGTAGCTAAAAAACAAAAAAAAAAGTAGACAAAAACCAAAAATATAAAAGCAGGAAAATAGTTAGAGAAATAATAAGTAATAAAGATCCAAAAAAAAGTGGCTATAAACAAAGGATTGAAAAGATTTAGGGAGGATTGAAAATCAGGCCCCAGAACCATGCAATAGAGTGAAAAACAAGATGGCCGCGCCCATTGCGACCACGTGCGCAAGTTCGCGCGATATTTTCTCCCCGAGCAAGCAAAAAGCAACGCGATCAAGTAAAAGCGGTCGCGAACAGGAAATATCGACCGCGAACAGGCGCGAACATGCATTGCGCGACCCGGAACAGGAAGTAAGCATCGCGAGAGGGCGGGACAAGTGAAAACAAGATGGCCGCGCCCGTGAGCAACCGCATGGGTAAGTTGGCGACCCGCGATCACGCAAAAAATACCGCGAACAGGCGGCAAAAAACTTCTGCGTCTTCGCGATATTTCCGGCGTGTTTGCGGAGATTTTCTGCATTTTCGCGATAATTTGCGGAAGTTAATTTCGCAAGTTCCGCCCACCCCTACTTCTAATGTAGTAGTTGCACACTTTTCTGGCTTTATGGCAAGGTTTTCTGTGCCTGAAACCTTGAGCCCAGGTAGGTAGCAATCATCTAGATGCTTAACAAACCTGATAACAGCAACACTATTTTGAGGGAACACCAAGCTGACCATAGATCTGAGGAAGAGTGCCTAAATAAGGGGACAATGTTGGGAAAATCCTTAAATGAACAATTTCAGAGCTCCATCTTTCACTTGTAGCTTCAGATTTCCATCCAGATGTAGAGTGAAAGAACAAAATGCTCTACTCATGTAGAGAAAAAGACAAAACGATATATACCTTGGGAAAAAGGACTGAAGTGTAGCCAAGCCATGTGTTTTATCAAAAGCAAAGAGGATTAACAATCCCTACACATCATACACCAACACAATCAAAAAATGTGCATGCAATTGTTTTTTAATAATACTTTGACATTGAACAAATTCATTTTAAAGCTCTAACTTCTCCTAGCTAACTCTCTCAAGGATGAAGCTTCCATAAAATATCTGTCTCGCTTAGCACAGGAATTAACACTTTCGCATTACTTTGGTTTTTTTGTGCGAACATTAAATAAAACGATCATTCAAATCAACAGCAAAATTGAGGCATGCTTTTAATATTTTAAGTATGTGTTCATTTAAGACTCTTTGGGTGTTTCTACATTAGCAGCATACTTAACAACTCTACCCAAGGACTTCCCCTTTGACACACACTTTTTAGTTGTAAACCAGGAGTACGGTGGGACTCACTTTGTCAGCTAGTTAGAGTGTAATTCAACCAGAGTTCTTTCTATGTATTGAGAAATAAACTATTGGAGATTTAGGAAATAAACTATGGGGATTTTCCATGCATATATCTGAGTACATGTAAACAACAGTTAATGTACATTTTCCAAATCTCTTTCGGCATGCCTCCATCAGCAATATAAATAATTGACTGGAATAATGTAAACCCTGTGGAAACACTCACATAAGCAAGAATTAACATGTTTATATAAACCTATACCTTAAGAAGATCTAGCAAACACTAGTAATGCAAATGCAACTGCTGTCGGGCTGTGGAAAATGGCCCAATTTTATGTGGTCACACCGTATTTTTGAGGACTGATTCTGCTGGTTCTTGAACTCTGTGCAGTTGGGTACTACTGTCTGGGCCTGCATTGTATGTTTTATTACCCCTGAAATTATGAAATGGCTAATCCCCAATTAGCATTTTCCTTTTCCAGAAAGGCTGTAGTATATGGTGCAGGAAGTGCACTAATGGCATGGAAATGTAAATGTCACCTATAGAATAGAGCCCATATTGTGCCATCCACCAGTCTGGCAAGAAAAACATTGCCTTGTGCCAACATGTGTAGCTTGAATGCTGCAGATTTAAATCTGCAGAGAGGTCTGTCAAATAATCACTTTGTGACAGGTAGGAACCCTACTTTAAATATTAAATATGCCATCCTTCAGAAGGCCTTGCAGCCCACAAGGTACAAGGTTTCATATTTGAAAGTGGTACATGTAAAAAGTTAAGGTAGGCATATTCTGACCCCCAAAAGCTATTTGTGCTGTTTCACTGCATAGGTGAGTACATAAGTACAGTCTAAATGTGAATTCTGTAACTTTAGTTTCAAATATGTCACAAAGTCAGTTCAACCACTCACTTCATTAGTTATTAAAAATGTAATTCAATGGTGAATTTTAATTTATGAAAAATATTCAGGGATAATGACTTTCAAAAAGTCTTACTTTCTTTTCCTAAAGCTTCAGCAGACTAATTAGCAATTGACTGACTGGAGCTAGCCTGTCAGTGCTGACTTTGATGAGATGTGAAATACTGCTCTTAGAGCAGAGACAATGGCTATGGCCAGGCACGCTTTCCAGGGTGAGGTATGTGACATAGCTTAACCAAAGAAGGTCAGTTAAGGAGGATTCAGCAGTTTCACTGACAGTAAAAGGTATTGTGTTGGACATTACATGTATACTTAAGTGAAAAGGGAGGACTGGAGAAAAATAGCCTTTTGATCCCAGTACACACTTTTACCTTTCTGGCTTTCATCTCCATGGAGGACCCAGACCCGCTTGGAGTGGTTGAGTAAGAAGGGACTTTTCAATACCCTAGACACACCCCCTAGGCATGCCACAAACATACACCAGGGAAGAAAGATTCTTGCATGTTGAAATCTACTGAGAATAGTGCACCATGGAACAGTTTGCAGTAAGAAAAAAATGATGTACTGCAAACGTTGCAAGGTTTGTCCTTAGTAACATTTTACTCATTAGTCATGGAGTGTCCAGGAGTCACACCTACCCATTGGCAAGTGAAATGAACATGAGTAGAACTTAACCACCAGCTTATCTGAAGATTTCCTAAACAGGTGGCAAGACAGAAGATGACTTGACCTGTTGCCTGTAACCTGTGTAGTGACTTGAAGGGCTGGACTCACTCCCACTTGACTGAGAAGTGGACATTGAGAAGTAGACATCAAGGGGTTCCTATGTTGCTACAGGGACACGAAAAGCTTTTAGAGACCTTTTACTGCAGTGAGTAGTGGACCTTTGGCAAGTGGATCCTGACTGGACTTTTCTGGAGGCCTCTGCAGGAGTGGGTCGTGGACTCTAAGCACATTTGTTGATTTCCTGGGAGTGTTAAAAGTGACCAAGACGAGCAGCTCAAAAAAGTTGGACCTGTTGGCACTTATAAAATCTCTGACCCTGGAGGACCGGAACTAGCTACCCAAGAATAGACCTCAATGAAAAAGAAAATCAGGTTGGTCCAGCTCAAAGCTTTTTACTGCACCATTTGTGTTCCAAAAAAGAGCCTAAGTCCAAAGTTTGAAATCTGGTCTGGGCAAAGGTGTAAAAAGTATCCAGCTGACAAGGGGACTTTGGAGGGCACACATTTGAATTCTACTGCTCTGAGCTTTCCCGCCACAACCAATGGCTTCATTGGGACCTTGTTCAATGAATAGATGACTTTGGTGATTATAGCCTTCACACATGGCTGGCAGTAGGGTTTTTCCTTCTATAAAAAAAGACTAAGTCAGGAGATAAAAACCTTGAATGAGGCTACCTGCTTGGAGTAATCAACCTCTGCTCCTTTATAGTCAGCCTGACAGTGGGCCTAGGTCCCTGCAAACTATAAACAGTGACTTCTGATTAGTTCTTTACAAATCAAATCAAATCAAACATAGCTTTATTCGATTTCTGTTTAGAGAATCATAAAAGCACATAGAATCACATAGGTATTGCATAAGATAAAAGAGTAAAAACATGAATAAAATAAACATCATACATTGTATCATGCAGCGTTCTGATGTTAAAGGTCACCTAGTTGGAGCCCCTTTACATATTCGTATAATTTGGACAGTTAGAAAGTCACATTAAAATCGATGACCCGCATTTTACTATGCAATTTAAAAACAATGATAAAATCCAAACCGTATATTTATTTTCTAAAAACTGTAATACTAAAAAGGTGAGATAACATTGTCTAAAACCCAGCTTTTTTAAAACAGGTAAAATCCATTTTTTCCTTTGGACATTTTAGAATTTACAGAATAAATCACATGGAGTGTTGATTGCTCTGAACAATTGTCACAAGGACACAGTTGCATAACTCTCGCCCAATCGTTCATATTTGGGAAGCTTATTATTCTGTGCAGTGTCCCTAATCTAAATGTCAATAATAATCTGTCTTAAGTGCCACAGACAAGTGTTAGATAGGGTTGTATGCTATGTGTGATTAAGATCGTTTGATTATGTAATACTGTGGGCTTCGATATTTCTACACTTAGTCTTAGTGATACAAGTAGGGTCAAGCCTTTCTCTTTTAAAACTTTTCTTGTCAAACTAGTCATAGTGCTTGGCTCAGTATAAAACTGTGGGTGGCCTAGATCATGTATGGGACACACATATGAGGAGGTACTGCCCGTGACTGCCAATATGTGTCTTAAAAGACACACAATAGATGGACGAAATGCAGAACAAATCAAAACATTCACCCCCAGTCCAGAGATCTGGGTTAAATCCATCATTCTTTTGCTCACCATGCCACCCCAGTTCAGACCTGGCCATATGCAAATCAGTCTTGACCCTGTGCCTCATGGGAACAGTCCAGCCCAAACTGCCAAGCCAGGGCGTCCCTGGACCGGAAACAAGCATCCTAGGACCGGTTTTGGGGTTTCACCCCTCTTCAGCCAGGATAGCTTGATTCCAGTGGCACAGTGAGCCCAGGACTCACGTCTGAGCATACCTGGTGCACTTAGGGTGAGAAAGCAAAAGACACACAATTGATGGAAGGAATGCAGAACGAATCAAAACATTCACTCCCAGTCAAGAGATCTGGGTTAAATCCATCATTCTTTTGCTCACCATGCCACCCCAGTTTAGACCTGGCCATATGCAAATCAGTCTTGAGCCTGTGCCTCATGGGAACAGTCCAGGCCGAACTGCCAAGCCAGGTCATCCCTGGATCGGAAACAAGCATCCTAGGACCGGTTTCGGGGTTTCACCCCTCTTCAGCCAGTATAGCTTGATTACAGTGGCACAGTAAGCCCAGGGCTCACGTCTGAGCATACCTGGCGCACTTAGAGCGAGAGAGCAAAAGACACACAATTGATGGACAGAATGCAGAACAAATCAAAACATTCACCCCCAGTCAAGAGATCTGGGTTGAATCCATCATTCTTTTGCTCACCATGCCACCCCAGTTTAGACCTGGCCATATGCAAATCAGTCTTGACCCTGTGCCTCATGGGAACAGTCCAACCCGAACTGCCAAGCCAGGTCCTCCCTGGACCGGAAACAAGCATCCTAGGACCGATTTCGGGGTTTCACCCCTCTTCAGCCAGTATAGCTTGATTACAGTGGCACAGTGAGCCCAGGGCTCACGTCTGAGCATACCTGGCGCACTTGGAGCGAGAGAGCAAAAGACACACAATTGATGGACGGAATGCAGAACAAATCAAAACATTCACCCCCAGTCAAGAGATCTGGGTTAAATCCATCATTCTTTTGCTCACCATGCCACCCCAGTTTAGACCTGGCCATATGCAAATCAGTCTTGACCCTGTGCCTCATGGGAACAGTCCAGCCCGAACTGCCAAGCCAGGTCCTCCCTGGACCGGAAACAAGCATCCTTGGACCGGTTTCGGGGCTTCACCCCTCTTCAGCCAGGATAGCTTGATTCCAGTGGCACAGTGAGCCCAGGACTCACGTCTGAGCATACCTGACGCACTTGGGGCGAGAAAGCAAAAGACACACAATTGATGGACGGAATGCAGAACAAATCAAAACATTCACCCCCAGTCAAGAGATCTGGGTTAAATCCATCAATCTTTTGCTCACCATGCCACCCCATGTCTTAAAAACATGTTTTCAACAACTTGCAGAGCCTTAAGATCGGAGTGTACACAGACCCCTGCACCATACATGGCCGTCAAGACGCACTTGGCCCAGTATATCTATGGTAGCCCAAGCTGAGGCCTCCTGCCCAGCTTTGTCACAAAATTCACTAGGGCGGCGGTGGTTTTCATGAAAGCCAGTTTTCTGGCTTGCATCGCTTGGGTCCATGTCCATGAAAAGAATGTTCAAATAACTGAATCTGTTTGTAAAACCTATTTTCTGTTTGTCAATGTACATGTCTCTGCATTTGTGACTACTAGTGCCACACCTCATAACAAAGGTTTTTGAAGTATTTACCCTTAGCCCCAGACCGTGCATAAATGCCGAGAAGCTGTTCAATATTCTTTGTAATCCCACTTGAGTGTGACACATCAGAATGGCATCGTTTGCGTATAATAGGGCGGGTATAGGCCGTCCTTTTATTTGGGGGGTTATTAGCACTATTAGACCATTTATATAAAGATTAAAAAGAAAGAGGGCCAACACGCAGCCTTGCCTTACTCCTTTCTTTATTCAGAACGGTTCTGTACATTCTCCATTGGCACCATAACGCACCCTCCCCTTGGCGTTACTATATAGTTGTCTTAAAAGAGGATAATGGTGGGCTCCACTCCTAGGTCCTGGAGTCAAAAGCTGCTGTGAGTTCGACAAAAGCTAGGAACAACCTGCCCTTCTTTGCGAGGGTGTACTTCCTTATCAGGGTGTTCAGGTTTAGGCTTTGTTCAACTGTTCCCAGCCCTTCATGAAACCCAAACTGTAACTCAGAAATAATTTTATTTTCCTCTGCCCAATCCCGTAGTCTTTCGAGCCCAATAACCCGACTACTTTTGCCAAAGAGTCTAATAGTGATTTCGGCTGATAACAGGCGGGGTCATGACGATTCCCTTTTTTAAAAATTGGCACTAAAATTGATTCTGACCATGTTTCTATCAGATGAAAAGAACTAGGGTTTTGATGTGTTTCATATTTTAATTTTACATAGGCCTGTGTACACTTTGTGTCGAACCACCCTTTTGTATTCCTATTTGATTTTCTATTTTGTACAAATAGGGCTTCTTTTATGCCTCCTGGGAACTTCTGGAATGAGGTCAGAACTATTTCATGGGCAGTATTTTCATCCAGACAAGCCGAAATGGCAGATTTGCACTTAAGTATAACTTTCCTTGTGATTTCTAGAGGGTTCACCATCGACCATTGCAGGAAATAACGGTTCACTCTATTTATTGATAAGTGTTGAGGAACGTACAAAGGTTTGGCCCCATAGTTTGTCTCTCGTTTTAGACGCTCTGTGGGAAGCGATCACTCAAAATAATGTCATGTGTAGTAAATGACTTAACTCTATGTGAGTATCTATTTGATACCAGTATGTAATCTATTGTTGTGTACCATTAAAGGTGTATTTAAAGGGAGCTGGTGTAACACACATCTCATTTGCAAAACCTAAGTCATGGTCGAACATTACTTCGTTTAAGGATTCCCCATAGTGTGAATGCGGGAAGTGCGTGTCACTATTCCCGTCTTTATTCGTGAAACTGCATACTTCCCTCCCGTTATATGGGCATACGGTGGAGTTGAAGTCCCCCCAGATAATGGGTGTGTCTCTTTTACTATCACTGTTGATGGATTTCAGGTCATTACCTAGTTTTTTCTATATCAACCCAATCTGATCAGACGGGGCGTTATTATAAAAGTTTGTAAAGGCAATACAGCACTTATTATCAATATACAGTATAATCATTTGATATATATTTCGACAAATTTCAACTCTACTTTTCTTACATTTACCATGTTGGATATGTAGGTGGACAAACCCCCCTTTGCCCTCCCATGACTCCCTACTACAGCTGCAGTGTGATAAGTCCTTTACCCAAGTTTCTTGGAAGCACATGATAAAAAACTTGAATATAAAATTACCTCGCAGCAGGCTTGTCAGTTTAGATCGGATGCCTGAAACATTCCAATAAACCATATTAATCATATCGCTATGATTGCTACCTGTAATCTTCTTGGGGGTGGCATCTGCAGTGGTTAAAGTAGGGACAGTAGATGTTGTCTGAGTCTGACTTATGCCTAAAATAAGTTTAGTATCTGCAGCTGGTTTACTGATATCTGACAATTTTCGCCTTAATTAGGCTGGCTCAGTGAATGAACTTCCGTCTGTGGTATCTGCTGTGTGTTGGTGGGGGTGGTAATTTATATTATACCTGTGGCTGCTTGATCTAGTAAGCATTTTTCTATCTGGTTCCTTCTTATTTTTAAGGTGTTGTTCTTTGTCATTGTTTAGTCAATCAATATGTTCTAAAGTGTTGAGGTTATCGGAGCGATTACTTACTGGGACACTTTAACCTCTAATGAGTTTCAGCTTGATAGTTCCTACTCCAGTTTCCACTACTCCGTACCCTTGGAGGTTGATAGAAGTATCCTAATGTTTACTTCTTGAGGCATAATAACACAGTTCCCTGCTCTATCAAGAAGAGTCCACACCAGATGGGGGGGATCTGAATGTCAAAACCAGACTATTTTCCTGGCCATTTTGATTGCTGGGAAAAGGGCCTCGGTTAATCCTGTTCTAATACTCAGCCAATGTAATGATTTGTTCCTCAGGGTAGTCCAGGACTCCCCTTCATGTACCGGGAGCTGAGGGACATTTGCCAGAACTATTGTGTAGGGGTGGCCTCTGGTGGAAGATCTAGAGACTGCGGAGTGGTTTGGGAACCAATCCTTGGAGTGTGCATGGGATCAAGGTTAAGTTGGCTTGGTAGGGACGGTATGACGTTCTAATACCTCCCCTGGACTGTGCTGTATATATCTCTCCCACCGTTGAGATGGGGGTACCTTGCTAGACCAGGGAGGGATTTCATACCCTGCGTTTATGACTGGTTTTGTCAAGTACCTTGGCAGATTCAACAGATTCCACAGGAGCAGACGTCTGGGGCCTCATGTAGGAAGCCAAATACCGGTCGTAACGGCCGATTTTCGGTAATTATACCGTTACCGACCGGTATTTTGGCTTTTGAGATGTAGGGGGAGAATTTCATGATTCGGTATTTACCGAATCGGTAAAATTACCGAATCGGTAATATTACCGATTCGGTAATATTACCGATTCGCTAAATACCGAATCATGAAATGAGATGTAGGGGGAGTGTGTGGTGGGTGTGGGGATTCATTATTTACCACCAACTAAAGGTTGGTGGTAAATGACGAATATGTGTAAAAAAGCATTTTTGTGCACGTTTAAGTGTGCAATGTGGCAGACATACATGCCCTTAGGGCATGTATGTGCGCCACATGTGCACACATAGCCGAATCAGGGGTGCAACAGGGTGTCAATGTGACACCCTGCCACCCTTGCATGTGCTCCCCCATTACCGAATCGGTATTTACCGATTCGGTTATGAGGCATACCTTCCCATCAATGGGAAGGTATGCCTCATTACCGAATCGGTAAATACCGAATCGGTAATTACCGAATTTTTCCGAATCGGTAATATTTACCGACTCATTACCTACATTGCATTTACCCCTTCATAAATACCGAATCGGTATGATTCGGTATTTATGAAGTGGTAAATGCCAGCCCACCTACATAAGGCCCCTGATCTCCACTCCTCCACTCCGCTACCGCCAGCTAATAGCTCGCGAGCAGCAGAGAGGGGGAAAGGGGAATTGGACAGAAAAGAGAGACTGCACCGTGTCTTCTTCCTGGACTGGACTCGGAGCTTCTTCCTCACGACTCCTGCAAAGAGAGTTACTCAACAACTATTCTACAGTAAATTACACTATTAGTTATGGTAATTATTTACTCACTATACCTGTCCTGACACAGTGGGTAGCTACTCTCTGGTTTGATTCGACAGATGTCTTCTAAGGAGCTGAGGAGTTGAACAGGTGGTGTGTGGGAATCCTGCAAATAGAATCACATGTAATCCCAGTTACCTAATACCTTGCTCCCCTCCCTTCACTTCGTCTTCCAATACCTGTCTACCCCTTAGAAGAACTTGGTCCTTTAACTGAATGCACAATAGTTCCAACTTGCAGCCTAATCCTCTTGCTGGATCCAGAACCGAGTTGGTGGTGTCCGTCGGTAGTACCCTTATATATATATTACCTACTGGCGGTCGCCAGTAGGTAGTTATAGTTAGGACCACGTTTCCATAGGAAATCTGCAACATTCTATTTTGAATAACTTTGGCGCCGGTCGACGAATCCTCGCGAATTTTTCAAAATAGGTGGGGCGCTATGCTCCGCTCCTACCCTGAAAGTCTCGGGGGGATTCGTCAAGCGGGGGCTGAGATAAAAGGGGGGTCCCAAAACGCGTTTTTCCCATGCATTTTTCCATAGGACCTTTAGACAGGGCTACAGCCCGAACGGCTGAACAGAATTACTTGAAATTTGGCAGAGAGGTAGTCCTCAGGTCAAGGAAGTGCCTTTTGTAGGTTTGGTGTAAATCTGTTCAGTAGATTCTGAGAAAATAGCCTTTAAATCAATATATATATCTGAGCCAGCTTACGGTGCGCTTACGGTACGCTTACCGTACGCGTACGGTGGCGTGCGCGAGCGCGATTCTGATTGGCTCTTAGATCTTAGTAAACATTCGAATCGGCCGAAACCAGGAAGCGGCGGCCGCCATTTTCTCTCTCGCACTGAGAGTGATGATGAAAATACAAAGCACAAAAACATGTAAAGGGGCTGTTTAGACAGCTCCCACACACATAGCCATGTTGAGGGAGTCCCCAAAGATCCCCCAAGGCCAAAAACGGATTTTTTTTTTTTTCGCTAATTTCACCGATTACGCTTACCGTACGCGTACGGTAAAAAATGATATAAAAAAAAAAATTATCCACACTCTCCCCACCCCGTGTGCAATTGGTGGTCGAAAGGCCACCAATTGTGCATGGCTTATAACCGTTGAGATAAACTATAATATTTAAAAAAAAAAATAAAAAATAAAAATTATCCACACTCTGTCCACCCCGTGTGCAAATGGTGCCCGAAGGGCACCATTTGTGCATGGCTTATAAAAATTACGAAAAATTAAAATATTACCTTTCAAAACGAAGTGCATCATATGTCCTCCATGTGCGCACGGTGCGTGCACGGCACTAACTGCGTAAAGTGGGTGCGCGGTGCGCGAAGCGCACCGCGTGCTTACTGTGCGCGCACGGTGCACGAAGCGCACCGTGCGCGCACGGAACGAACTGCGTTAAGTGGGCGCGCACGCCACGAATGGCGTAAAGTAACTTAGCATTTAAAAAACCGTACAAATTCACTGAAAAAACCATAGGTTTCACACACGTTATAGTTAGGAATTAGCATTTAAAAAACCTTGCAAATTCACTGAAAAAACCATAGGTTTCACACATGTTATAGTTAGCGGAAATTTTACTGATAAAAAACCAATAAAATTCCCCCGTTATAGTTAGTGCAGGCAACTATAACTCACGCGACCGCAATCTTCTGCTGATGACATATGTGTCTTTATGAAAAAAAAATATTTGTAATATATGTATAGCTAAAAATGTATGGAAGAAGACATGGGCAAATAAGTGTCTAAATACAGTATTAGGATCAGCAGAGGATTGCGGTCGCGTGAGTTATAGTTGCCTGCACTAACTATAACGGGGGAATTTCATTGGTTTTTTATCAGTAAAATTTCCGCTAACTATAACATGTGTGAAACCTATGGTTTTTTCAGTGAATATATATATAATTGCATCTACATGGAGATACAAGAAAGTCTTATAACTCTTCAATCTTCTTACTCTTTATTCTGAATTCTGTCTTGCTGCTGGAAGTCTTTACTGCTGCAATGTCTTAGAATGAAAATCCTATTCACGAGACTCTCACTCTCTCAAATCCTGACTTAAGTCTGAGAATTTAAATCCTTGTCCTTCTTTATATACAGTCACTGGAAGCTTTTACTGAGCGCTGGCACATCCACGAAATACAGAAGTATTTGAAGTTACTTCTCAGGAAGAATGTTCGCCAGCCTTACTTCTTATTTATCTCCCACCAAGAGGCGCTGCGAGGCAAGGAGAGTTCTTGGTACTTCCCACACTCTTGTGGACTCCGCTAACTTGCAGGTGAAAAGAAACTCTGGAGAACCCTGGAAACTCTGGACTGAATCGGAACCCAAGGAACCCTTAACCTCCTTGAAAGCACTCTGACTGGAAATTTTCCTGAAGGAAGCGCGGTGCTCAGAGAGAACACCGCCTTCACAGAAATTCGACGGTTGAAGTGCGCCGCGCTCAGAACGAGCGCGCGCCACATCAACCCAGGATGCCTGCACCGCTGCCAGAGTGAGCACTGAGGAAAAGACAGACTAAGCTGCGGCCATCTTGGGAGAGGGAAAAAGACTACGCTCATAAAGAACGAAGGAAGGCGGAGAGTGATCTCACTGAAACCACTCTTCGCCTCCCCTCCAGGCGCCAAGCCCGACTCCTGGGTTGTATGCTCAACCTTGGGAATCTAAACCTAGACACTCCAGTCCTGACAGTGCCCCTCACCAAAACCCCCCTCCTCTCCTCCTTGGGCTTAGTGGGGTGAGTGCGATGAAACTCTCGGAGCAAACGTGGAGCATGGATATTGGATTGTGGCTCCCAGGATCTTTCCTCCGGCCCACAACCCTTCCAATCAACCAGATAGAAGATCTTCCCTCCTTGTGGCCTAGAATCAAGAATTCTTTTTACCTCAAATTCCTCCCTTCCTTGCACCAAAACTGGGGAGGGTGAATTACCAGCCCTAAAACCCTCTGGACTACGCTGGAGCAGTGAAACATGGAAAACTGGATGTATCTTCAGCCGGGGAGGAAGCCTAACCTTTACACTGACTGGATTAACCATTCGATCTACCTGAAAGGGACCCACAAATCTAGGCTGAAACTTCCGATTCCCCTTCAGTCGTAAATTTCTAGTAGAAACCCAGACCTGATCTCCCCTTTTATAAACTGAATTTGGACGTCTCTTCTTGTCTGCCTGCCTCTTATAGGAAAACTTAGCCTTAGACAAATTTCTGGAAGCTAATCGAAAGGCCTCGTGTAAATCTTGTACTACCGTTTCCACTGCAGGTACATTACTGTTTTCTTTATCTACTAGAGTGTTGGGATGTCAACCAGAATTTAAATAGAACGGGGAGAAACCAGTAGAAGCATGCTGGGCATTATTATAGGCAAATTCTGCTGCCCAAATCAAGTCCGGCCACTCTCCCTCCTGATCCATCAAGAATAGGCGCAAGTATTGCTCCAAATCCTGATTTACTCTTTCCGTCTGTCCGTCTGTCTCTGGATGGAAGCTAGTGGACAGACGGGAGTCTATACCCAACCTCTTTAAGAAGGATCTCCAAAAACGAGAGACAAACTGTGGGCCTCTATCTGAGATGACAATCTTTGGGATAC
The DNA here is from genome assembly GCF_964204655.1 of Triturus cristatus. NCBI lineage: Eukaryota > Metazoa > Chordata > Amphibia > Caudata > Salamandridae > Triturus > Triturus cristatus. The sequence continues at coordinate 167,099,310 of NC_140588.1, read as the reverse complement.
CATGAGCCCTTACTTTGTGCTGCATGAATAGTTTGGACAACTGTGTAGCGTTAGGTAGAGCCTTTAGAGGGATAAAACGGCTCATCTTGGAGAAGTGGTCCACCACCACCCATATGACCGAATAACCACTACTGGACGGGAGTTCCACAATGAAATCCATGGAAATGGTATGCCATGGGTATGGGGCTAGGGGCAGAGGCAGTAAAAGACCTTGTGGAGCCCTTCTGGGAGTCTTTCCCTTGATACACAACTCGCAAGTGGCTACATACTGCCGCACCTGAGCTTCCATTGCCGGCCACCAGAACTCTCTTCGGATCAGCTCCATAGTCTTCTTCACCCCTTTATGCCCAGCCAATGGCTCGTCGTGGAAATGTTCAATGATTTGTCTTTGCAGTTCCAGATCAGACACAAACAACTTGTCTTGGTAGACGGGTCTCCCCTTCTTGACTTGGAATTCCTTCCCCTTAGCCGTCCAATCCCTCACCTCTTCAGGGGACAACAAACTTGTGAGCTTCTTTTCAATGTCTGTGGAAGTGAGTGTTCCGATTATTCGATCCACAGGAATAATTACACCTTTTTCTGCAGTTTGGACATCGGTGCTCACATGTAGACGAGATAAGGCATCCGCCTTTCCATTTGCCGAGCCAGGTTTGTACGTTAAGACAAAGTCATAATCTGCAAAAAATAGGGACCATCTCAATTGGCGTGGGGTAAGAGTACGGGCAGATTTCAAAAACTGGAGATTCCGATGATCTGTAAAAACTGTGACCACATGCTTGGCCCCCAGTAAATAATGCCTCCATTCTGAGAACGCATCTTTGACTGCCAATAGTTCCTTATCCGCAATTGGATAATTAATTTCTGCCGCAGTTAATTTCCTTGAACGAAACGCTACAGGATGTAACTGGCCTGTCTGCTGATGGCGCTGAGACAAAATCCCTCCAATGGCCAAATTGGAGGCGTCTGCTTCCACAAAAAATGGCTCTTCCGGATCCGGATGGAGCAGCACTGGGGATGACACAAAAATTCTCTTGAGTTCATTAAATGCTGCTTCAGTTTCCGCGTTCCACTCAAACTTGATCTTCTTTCTCAGTAATCTGGTGAGTGGACCCACTCGCTCAGAAAAGTTGATGATGAAGCATCTATAAAAATTGGCGAAGCCAAGAAAACTCTGAACTTCTTTCACAGAACGTGGAGAGGGCCACTCCTTGATAGGCTGCACCTTGGATTCATCCATAGAGACACCATTCGGGGACAGAACAAATCCCAAAAACTCTACTTGCGTGGAATGGAACACACACTTCTCTAATTTTATGAAAAGTTGGTTCTCCAGCAACCTCTTCAAGATGGATCTGACGTGCTGGATATGTTCCTCTAAACTGGCCGAGAAAATGAGGATGTCATCAATGTAAACCACTGCAAATCGGTCCAGAAATTCTCGCAAAACGTCATTAACAAAATGTTGGAAGGCTGCCGGAGCGTTGCATAAACCAAAAGGCATGACTTGATATTCGAATAATCCAAAACGTGTACGAAAGGCCGTCTTCCACTCTTCTCCCTCGGCCATGCGTACCAAATGATACGCACCCCTCAAATCCAGTTTAGTGTATACCTTCGCTCCCTTGACTTGGTCCAAGAGTTCCGAAATCAAAGGTAGCGGATATCGATTCTTCTTGGTAACCAGATTGAGGGCGCGGTAGTCGATGCAAGTCCTCAGTTGGCCATCTTTTTTAGGAATGAAAAAGAGTGGAGACGAAACTGGTGACTGTGAAGGGCGGATGAAACCATTGGCCATATATCTGCTCAGATATTCTTTGAGATGGACATTCTCTGCTTCCGACAGCGCGTAAATTCGGCTACAGGGCAGGGAGGCGCCAGGCTCCAGCTCGATTCGGCAATCATACTCTCGATGGGGAGGTAAACGTTCTGCCTCCTTTTCATCGAACACCGAGGCGAGATCTTCATATTCTTGTGGAATCTCTTGGGTGTCTACAGCACAAATGGTCTTTGGAAAGCTGGCTAAGAGTTGGGATTGCGAAGCTCCTGGTGGTTCTGGATTCGAATGAAAGCAATGACGCATACAGTAATCTGAATTCATACGAATTGATCGTTTTGCCCAATCTATTTGAGGATTATGCTCAGTGAGCCAAGGCAGACCCAAGATTAATTGAAATTGTGGAGCATCAATCAAACTGAATTGCAAAGAACTAAGATGTTGTCCGGGTCCACACAATAAAATCTCCTCGGAATCAAAAACAATTGGCCCAGAGGACAAACTTGTTCCATCCACTGCTCGTACCGGCTCTGGCCGCTCCTTCCTCAAAAAGGTAATTCCAAGTGCCTTGGCGAAACCAATGTCGCAAAAATTCCCCGTGGCCCCTGAATCGATCATGACCGAAATCCCTTCCTTGATCCTTCCACCAAATCTTATTTGGACAGATAAAATTAAATGTGGAGCCGATGATTGCAGGGTGTTAGCCACTAATTTCGGATCTGGAGTTGACTGTTCCTTTGCTTCCACCAGGGCAACCCCTTCTACTGGTGGAGCCGATCTTTTACCCAGGAAGGGTTCTTTGGCTTCTTTGGACATTCCTTCACAAAATGACCGGAGTTCCCACAGTACATGCACAACTTGCCCAAACGTCTCTTCTCTCTTTCTTCCTTCGACAAAGGTCCTCTGACCGAACCAATCTGCATAGGCTCATCTTCTGGCACCGAATCCTTAGACTTGGATCCCTCTGATTTCATTCTGTCGAAACGGGGTGGAATATACCTTGTTTCCCTTCGCCTCTCGTTCTTCCTCTCACTTTGACGCTGATCGATCTGAAGAACTAAATCAATTAATTCTGAAACCTCAGTGGGACGTTTTGGGATCTGTGATAACCCATCCTTCAACTCATCTTTTAATCCACGATAGAAAATTGCAGCTCGTTTCGCCTCAGGCCAACTTGTTTCCACAATTAGCTTGTTAAATTGAGCCAGGTAGGCCACTAGTTCACGATTCCCCTGCTTAAGATCTAATAACTCATTATCTGTGGATTGTGAGATGGACCGTCTGTCAAATATCCGTAGAAATTCTCTTTTGAACCCTTCGAATTCATACAAAATGGGATCATTGTTGTTCACCAAAGGCATGGACCAAGCGGCGGCATCTCCACTCAGGTACGACAGCATGAACGCCACCTTTGACTGGTCTTCTTTAAAAATGATTGGACGACAGAGGTAATGTAAAGAACATTGCGTGAGGAAAATTTGGGCCTTGTGTGGGTCCCCACTATACCTTTCTGGAGCGGCCAGTGGAATTGTAGGAGAGATTGCGTGAATCACCTGCGTAGTGAGTTCTGCCGCAGATGGGGCAGGGGCAAAAGAGGGCGGCTTTTCTTCTTTTACTGCTGAACGAGAACCCCCAGAAAACTCTTCAAACTGTTGACGCAAATAACTAGCATCTTGGGCAGACTTCCTGACCTCCTCTCTAAGGGACTTATTTTCCTCCATAGTATCACTTAACTGCTTTTGTATGCTATCTAACACTGTGGCCAAGGCCTTTACATCAATTCCCTAAGCCATCGTGCTCAGGTGGAATTAAATTGCGGGCACTTCAATCTGTCAAGTACCTTAGCAGATTCAACAGATTCCACAGGAGCAGATGTCTGATCTCCACTCCTCCACTCCGCTACCGCCAGCTAATAGCTCGCGAGCAGCAGAGAGGGGGAAAGGGGAATTGGACAGAAAAGAGAGACTGCACCGTGTCTTCTTCCTGGACTGGACTCAGAGCTTCTTCCTCACGAGTCCTGCAAAGAGAGTTACTCAACAACTATTCTACAGTAAATTACACTATTAGTTATGGTAATTATTTACTCACTATACCTGTCCTGACACAGTGGGTAGCTACTCTCTGGTTTGTTTCGACAGATGTCTTCTAAGGAGCTGAGGAGTTGAACAGGTGGTGTGTGGGAATCCTGCAAATAGAATCACATGTAATCCCAGTTACCTAATACCTTGCTCCCCTCCCTTCACTTCGTCTTCCAATACCTGTCTACCCCTTAGAAGAACTTGGTCCTTTAACTGAATGCACAATAGTTCCAACTTGCAGCCTAATCCTCTTGCTGGATCCAGAACCGAGTTGGTGGTGTCCGTCGGTAGTACCCTTATACATATATATATATATATATATATAATTGCATCTACATGGAGATACAAGAAAGTCTTATAACTCTTCAATCTTCTTACTCTTTATTCTGAATTCTGTCTTGCTGCTGGAAGTCTTTACTGCTGCAATGTCTTAAAATGAAAATCCTATTCACGAGACTCTCACTCTCTCAAATCCTGACTTAAGTCTGAGAATTTAAATCCTTGTCCTTCTTTATATACAGTCACTGGAAGCTTTTACTGAGCGCTGGCACATCCACGAAATACAGAAATAATTGAACTTACTTCTCAGGAAGAATGTTCGCCAGCCTTACTTCTTATTTATCTCCCACCAAGAGGCGAGGCGAGGCAAGGAGAGTTCTTGGTACTTCCCACACTCTTGTGGACTCCGCTAACTTGCAGGTGAAAAGAAACTCTGGAGAACCCTGGAAACTCTGGACTGAATCGGAACCCCAGGAACTCTTAACCTCCTTGAAAGCACTCTGACTGGAAATTTTCCTGAAGGAAGCGCGGAGCTCAGAGAGAACAACGCCTTCACAGAAATTCGACGGTTGAAGTGCGCCTTGCTCAGAACGAGCGCGCGCCACATCAACCCAGGATGCCTGCACCGCTGCCAGAGTGAGCACTGAGGAAAAGACAGACTAAGCAGCGGCCATCTTGGGAGAGGGAAAAAGACTACGCTCGTAAAGAACGAAGGAAGGCGGAGAGTGATCTCACTGAAACCACTCTTCGCCTCCCCCCCAGGCGCCAAGCCCGACTTCTGGGTTGTATGCTCAACCTTGGGAATCTAATCCTAGACACTCCAGTCCTGACAGGTTCCCCTGATTTGCCAGGTTTGACTCTACTTGTTTCCTTTCAAGTGTAGTTTGTGTATTTAACGGTTCCGGTGCTGGTACATGAAATGCTCTATTAGTCCTAATTCTCGGGGAGTCCACACTTTTGCTTGTGTTGTTATCTCTACTGAGGGCAGCATTTCCTATACATTTGTCTAAAGATGCCTCAATGTATTGTAATGTCTCTGCCATCTTGGCTAGGGTTTCTTTAAAAATACTCTCTGACCCTTCTATCTGCTCGTATAGCTTTCTTATGTCGTCTTTTGAACAATAAGGTGCCATGGGAGTTGGTAATTTCACATTGTGTCCTGCTTGTAATGATAGTGGTGATTTTCTCCACTTTGTTGCCTTTTTCTGTGGCTTTTTACTCACAAACCTTGGGTCTATATGACCATCTTGTACTGACCTACTGTCCACTCCTGGGTTTCTTGGGTGCTTTGGTGGGGTCACTATCCTGATCGCTAACCCCTTACATTTTCATAGCCTTTTTGCCTTCGAATTTGAAATGCTGTTCAAAGTCAAGGTATTATAAAAGGCTATTACTTGCACACATTTTTGTTTTGATGTGTGATCTGTACACATTTTTAATCCCTTTTGTTTCTGATCTTGACTCCTCTGCAACTCCAAGTGAAATCCTCTTTCCTCACAGACATTGCCATTCAAACCTACTCAGACCAATAATTACTTCAGATCATGAGAATGTAATTTTTTTAATGGGTATTATTAGCCTGTTTGAGCGTGCAAGGCCCATGCTAAATCCAATAAACTTATAAAATAGACAAGAGCAACCCAAATGTCCATGCAAACCTGGGAATTACAAGAACCAACACTCACAACTGTTCACATGGAACTCATTTCAAAGAAATATTGAAATGACAGCAACATTACAGTAGTATGATAACATGACAATCATATTCATAGGAGCAAATAAGTGAAGCGATGAGTGAGTGAAAAACCACGGTATATTGGTAAGCAGACAACCATATAGTTAAGTCTTATTGGACCAGATAGACTGTTGCATATTCACACACTGTTGTGAATTATCAAAAGTTTTGTTTGCGAATAGTTTCAATGGTGTTTCGACCCTGCAAGGGATAGAAGGGCCTCATTGGTACTGGGGATGGCCTGCGGGATCCTGCAAGAATAGAGAGGGAACAAATAAGAACCGGCAACCTAATAAGATGGATGCCAAAAAATAGATAAAATGAATGATACCTACTCATTCCATGAATTTCATTCAAAATGACAGCAAATATTGTGTTACTCCATGTGTAGTACTTAATAACAGGGGTGGGCAGAAATTGCAGAGTTTTACCCCCTTCGGACGTCCGCAGAGTTGTCTAAAAACTCAGCGAGATTTCACAGAGTACAAAGAGTGGCAGAATTCTGGACTGAACAGCACCATGCATGCTTGTCACAACCTTGGTTCCCACAGAAACCAAGTCACGACTCCATTTTATAAGTATCCTTCATAATTAAACACCAATAAACAAGCATGGGCTTGGGCTCTGCCTTATGGCTTCCACCATGGATATTCATCCCCCGCACTTTTACAAAATGAATGCCCCCTGCTTCACTGCCTCGAACATGGCTAATGCTATGCACCCCTAACCTTCTTTCAGGCCTCGGTCTTTCCTTTATCCCAGTCAATGCTTCTCCCCCAAACAGTACTGCTGGCTGCCAAAGATGTTATAAGTCCTTTCCAAGGCAATGCCCTATCAGCATCTCTGTCAACCCTTCCAAACAGTGTTCACTGCAGACAGAACTTCTTTCTGCCGACAATATAATCTGCATCCACTGTCATTCCTGATCATGCAATGTTGTCTGCTCGCCAGATAGAACACCCCTGGCCTCAGAGCAAATAGAAGCAATGACCCACAGCACTTCTCAACTGACAGCCCCCGGCTTACCTCTCCTGAGGGCCTCCTCATTGGCGAGGAACCCTATGCGGCACTCATTGGTGCCCATGGCCCCCTTACCCCATGACAGTGGGGGCCGGTCTCCCTATCCCTGCCACCGTTCCTAGGATGCTGCTTGCTCCGATTTCTTCTCACCCTGCCGACACCTCCTTACTAAGTCACATGACAGAAGCAGTTCTTTTTTAATCTTCTCCTCGGTCACCTGACATGACTGTGAGAGAATTTGAATGTGAGCCATACTACAGGCCCCACTCCCAAACACAAATCTTTTGATGTAAAATGGACTACAAGGTAAGTGGAAACCTGCTGATGTGATTGTGTATCACCGAGGCACCATTATCTTACTTAGGGCCTCATGTAGGTAGCCAAATATCGGTAGGTAACGGCCGAAATTCGGTAAATTTCCCGTTACCGACCGGTATTTAGTCAAGTGAGATGTATGAGGCCAAAAACCGAAAATCGGTAAATATGAAGCGGTAAATACCGATTCATATTTACCGAGTTCTAAAATACAGATTCATATTTACCGAATACATGTTTACCGATTCGGTAAATATGAAGTGGTAAAACGGAAAAAGACATGTAGGTAAATTCGGTATTTTAGAAATCCATGAAATTCGGTAATTAAGAGTCGGTAATTAACACAGATTGAAAGCAGGTGGTAATCATCAACAGTGCATAAAAGAAATCCCAAAATGCATCAGCGTGGACAACATGGCCGCTCTGTATGTCATTGCAAGGCGTCTACGTCTACAGGCAGCAGGACTGAGGATTTGGAGACGGGAGGAACGCATTTACAGACAGCGCATCACACTATTCCAACTGACTGAGGATGAGATACATGAAAGGTACAGGCTACACCCCCAAACCATCATGGACCTGATAAGGGACCTGCACCCACTCCTGGGCCACCCAACACCAAGGGCGCATGCCATACCACCACATGTGCAGGTACTCTGCAGCCTACATCTCCTCGCATCTGGCAGTTACCAGGGGGTGATAGCTGCGGTGGGCGGTGTATCCCAGAGTTGCCTGTCCCGTTTCTTCAGGAAGTTCCTGGATGCCATGATGCAGAGAATGCACCACTACATCAGCTTCCCAAACACACAGGCTGAACTTCAGAAAACTAAAACAGACTTTTATCGCATGGCACAGTTCCCCCATGTAATTGGCTGTATTGATGGCACACACATCCCAATCTGCCCACCAGCTGCCACTGAGCACATCTACAGGAACAGAAAGTCCACCCACTCCATCAATGTGCAGGTTATCTGCGATGCAGGGAACATCATCACTGACATTGTTGCCAAGTTTCCTGGGAGCACCCACGACTCCTACGTCTTCCAGAACAGTGGGATCTACACACGACTGCTTGCCGGAGAATTTGGAGAGGGATACCTGCTAGGTAAGTAACAGTGACGCACCATGAAACTAGCAAATCAAAGTGTATTGAGGCATGTGACTGATGGTTCCCTTTCACTCACCTAGGCGACAGTGCATATGCCGTGCGCTCATTCATCCTCACTCCCTACCTACACCCATCAACCCACAGTGAGGGACGATACAACGTGGCACACAAATCTACACGCAACGTGGTGGAGCGCACGTTTGGACTATTGAAAAGCAGGTTCCGCTGCCTCCACAAGAGCAGAAGCGCACGCCAGTACACACCCATCATCTGTTGCAAGATCATCGCCACTTGTGCAATGCTGCACAACCTTGCCACGAAGAGAGGTACAGAGGTGGAACTAACAGATTTTGAGGACAATGAGGATGATTCAGGACAGCCAGAGGCCAACGCAGATGGAGTGCCAACAGCAACAGATGGGAGAGTGAGACGGGCAGAGATCACATGCAACTATTTTTGAGTAAGTAAGGGGACACAGGCAGTTGTTGGTTGTCATGTAGTAGTTTAATAATGCGCCACTACGCCACGAAACCAAGATTATGCAATTCTGGTAACATTGCTTATTAACAAGTGTGAAGTCCAGGGTTACGTCACCCAATAGTCTATTGCTACGCGGTGCAGCATCAAAGTTTGCGGCCACGCGCTACATTGTGGGATGGCACGGATTCAGCCTCCTCACTGGTGCCAGCCCCATGCCGCCTGCTGCTCCTGCGTGTTTCTGGGACGGGGGGTGTGATGCTGCTCCTGCTGCTGGTGTCCATGCTTTCAGCTGCATCCCCTGCACCACTTGTGGCCGCCTGACTGGTCAATAGGACCTCCAGGGCACTGGTGACCTGCACCATCCCCCTAGTGACGTCGCTGCTGCAGTGTGTCAGGCCCTCCTGCATGTTCACTGAGCGCCGGCAGAGTAGTGATGTTGCAGTTGCCAGGCGGTTGAGTGCCCTGGTGTGCCTGTCTCCCCTCTGCCGTTCCCGGCGCCTTGCAGCTCTATCTGCGTCCAACTTGCTGCACAACAGCTGCATGGACTGTGACACGTCCCGCAGGCCCGCTGCCATGTCAGAAATCCCCGCCGCCATTGTGCCGATGTTCCTGTCCATGTGTCTGAATGTTGTTCTGAGTCCCCGCACATGCCGCTGTACTGAAATGACTGCCTTTGTTTGCAGGCGCTGTTGTTTCAACATGTTGGCCTCAAGGCCCCCAAAGACCCCATGGCTGAGATGGATTGGTGGTGGACTTTGCTCACGCGACCTGCGGCGCCGTCCTGCACCCGTGTCTTCTCCCTGTGAGGTGGAGGGCACAGTGGTATGTCTCCCATCCTGGGGCATAGTATTTGGCTCCGGGCCCCTGCTGTCATCAGATGATGTGTGTAACACGCGCAGCCTGGCAGCAGCACGCCTCCTCGACCTCACTATTGCAGGCGGTGATGTGGCCGGTGACTCCAGCATGAGTGGTGATGCTGGCTCAGGTACTGGGGATGCTGGCTCAGGTACTGGGGATGCTGGCTCATGTACTGGGGATGCTGGCTCATGTACTGGGGATGCTGGCTCATGTACTGGGGATGGTGGCAGTGGCAACGCTCTCTGGCCAGAACTTGTGCTGCCCGTAGCTGAACTGGATTGACGGTGTGCCCCCTCTCCTGTGCCATCTGCAGTCCTGCGCGATGTTACGTCTGTGGACAGAAATGCAACATCAGCTCAGTGTACCTGAAGGCATGCATTGCAAGCATGACAATAAATTGATGTAACACTCTCACATTGTCCTCTGTCTGCTTTAGGCTAATGTCTGTACCATGCATCATTGTTCTGTGCTATTCTGTTCATGGTGGGGGATCCCTGACTACATCTCCCATAATGCATTGCCTGTCTGCAGTAACACATGGACTGGAGTGGGATACTCATTTCACAATGGGGGATGTGGGATAGGGGTAGGGGGGGCTACATTGTGTTGCATTCCTCTTACCTTGTTGGGTGGCGGCTCTGGCAGAGCTGTCGGCATCCCCAAGGCCCACGACACTCTCGGGCTCGATTGTCGACTGCACCAGCTCCTCCAGTTCGGTGAGGGCAGGTGCCCTGTTAGTTCCACCTCCTGTCCGGCTGGCCTCCTTCTGGATGTCCCCCATCTTCCTCTTAGTCACGATGCGCAGGTCGTACCAGCGTTTTTTTAGTATGTCAATGTCCCTGTGGGTCACTCCCACGGCATTTACCTGCGCCTGGATTGCCAGCCAAATGGTGCGCTTCTCACACTCTGCCACTTGCAGGGATTGCCTCCCAAAAAGCTTCTGGTGCTGCTTCACCACCTCCTCCACTAGCACCTGGAGTTCCTTGGGGCTGAATTTCACCTTGCGCCTCCTTTCCCCTCCTGTCCTCTGGCTGGACATAGTGTAGTTTGGTCTCAACAATCATCCACTGGCTCCCTGCCTCTCCTCTGCACTCCCAGCCTCTCCTGAGTCTGTTGATTGAGTGCACCTGCCTGGGTGTGGCCACTTCCTACTTGGGTGGGGTTTGGTTGCACAGGATTGGCTGTTTCAAACAGTCATGTGATTTCGTTTTTCAGATTCGGTATTTTCCGATTCGGTATTTACCGATTCGGTAAATACCACCTCGGAATTTACCGATTCGGTAAATACCACCGCGGTATTTACCGATTCGGTAAATTCCGATTCGGAAAATACCGAATGTTACCGATTCGGTAAATGTTACCACCTTGTTACCTACATATAACTTACCGATTCTTAAATACCGATTCGGTACGGTTCGGTATTTAAGAATCGGTAAATTTTATTTACCTACATGAGGCCCTATGTACCTAAAATACTTTAATTGATCAACACGCATGACACTGAAGCACGGCCCTCATAAGTCATACAGTAAACCAACCCACTGTTCTATAATAGCCTTCACCTAAAGCGGTCGGTAACTACTAAGGTTTGTGATGCTCTTCATAAAAGCAGTCACAGTTGAATTCAGAAAGTATCAACTCTACATTTCAAATAATTTAAGTAACAGTGCACTTTAGCCGCATCAATACTGTGGACAGAGATTTGGGGGTGGGGCGCTGTAGAGAGAACTGGGCATTTATTTGTGAATCATGGCCAGAGTTAACAAACAAATGAAGTAGTCTACAGAAGAGTCAGTCACATGTCATATTGTCAGCAATGCTACCCCAGCCCTACTGGCTTTTTCAAGTCTCTGGCTTGTTATGTAACTGTTGATTCATTTAAACTAGGCCAGCACTCTTCTAAGTTCCAGGAATGCTGCTGGTAAGATATTTTTAAACAACTGTGTACGTCTATGGGATCTTGGTATCGGGGGTAACTATGGACACAAAGGAAGGAATGTGCAGTTTCTGATGTTCACTGAAAAAGGAAATAAAAATGAATGTGTATGTGTCCTAGTAATATACATTGCTTCCAAGCTCCGTGAGTTACTGGTTGAGGCTAGAAATGTTGCAATGTTTACAATGCTGAGAGCATGCCCAGCCAACATGGCAAAGAAAGTCTTCAGCTCCTATATGTTTTGATACAGAAGGCTGTCAAAAGTTTATTTTACCAACACCATGCTGCAGTGTCGGGACCTGAAAGTTCACGTGCAGTTTCGGTGCCTGGAATGCCCAGAGATAACTCGCATCATAGTTAAAAGTGTGTAGTACAGGAGGCGATCACTATTTACATAGATCCTTTACTTTAGACTGGAAACCATATTTGTTTTGTGTTTCATGAGAACTCACCCAAGATGTTTCGATCATGTCCACTCTCTGGTGAAATCTCACCCTCAGAGATGTCTTAAGTAATTAGCAAGGCCTTACCAGGTATGTTGTGTAAACTCTAGATAAATCTTACTTGGAGTATTGTGTCATTGAAATGTGAGTTTTCATCTGCAGTATTCTGTCACTTATTTAGGGGTGGGCATACTGGGTGGTAAACACCACTCGGCCAAGCAGGGAACTTTTTGTCAAACTCCATGCTACAACTGGATTGCGGAGTGGCAAAACTCTGCAAACTCTGCCAGTGAAGCAGAGTTTACCAACCAGCCCAACTTAATAACCACCAAGTGAGAGCACTAGTAACAACACGGAATTGTATTTTTACTCGTGGGTAGGATTCCTATGTAGATTAGAAAAACATAACACCATGAATCACGGAATGAAATTCTTAAGAATAATTGCAGAGTGAACCAGTAAAGGGGACTCTCCCATGAAGCAATACTACTGGGCTAATTTATTAGCCAAGGACCGTAATCAATGGTCCCACCAAAACTCCACAATCGGAGCGAAGCAGCAATGCTGTCATTTCAATAGACTGTCACTGTCTTTATGGAAGGCTTGCGATTGTGATTATGGTAGCTACAAATATGGCATCTTATGGGATTGAGGCATGGAGGGCACAGTGTCCAGAAATGAGGGTGTGGAACACAGTGGCATTTTAAGGGCTGAAGTAAAAGTGTGTCTCATGTACCAATGGAGGATCCAACAGGCCACGTCAAAACAAAGAGCTCATACATCAAAGACAAACCATGCTTAAGAGATACGTCCTTCATGCAAAAAATGAATGAACATGACCACTGAAAATGGGGGTGGGAGAAGGGGGCGTATGCTAGGATTGTCATGCAAAGATGTACATGTTAAACCAAATCAGAAGAAAAAACTATGCACATGCAATTTATCTACAGGGACAAGGCATCCCAAGGTATAAACATACAGAGATACAGATCAAGGTTATAAATGCACAGTTGCACAATGTCCTTATTCTCACAATGTCCTTATCCTCCACTAATTTCAGTAGGATTGTTAGAGGTCATGACAGCACATGATGAGATGTACACGATCCATCAGCTAGTCTATGAGAGAGATGAAGTTGCACCACTCTTTTTTATGGTGTTCAGCTCTGCCTTAATTTAATTGCATTTTAATTGCATTTGTTAATCTGCTTGCATTCCATGTGTTGCAGAGTGCATGCCACGTCTCCTCCCATTGGTGAAGGTTATGGTTTCTCAAAACCTGCCACCTTATGTCATCTGTCCTTTGACCAAGTTCCAAAAGCTACATCTCTAAGGGCACATTTTCAACATTGCACCTAATTTACTTCTTTGGTGTCCCATTCTTAGTTTGCCCTGCTGAGTAATTTGACCTATATGGGCACAAAATGCAATAGAATACATTGCTGGATCTTCTTGAGAAAGAATGCATCCAGTGGCAATTCAAATGTGAAAAGCTTCCACACAAATGACCACTCTATACAAAGATGTTTTGAACTTAAAGTTGAGATGAATGGTTTCTCGGGGGACTAGAAAGAGTTCTTGTTTTACAATGTTCAAAGAAATAGTACGGTTGTCATCAGAAAAGAAGCAATCAGGCCACCTCTTAAGATATGTTTCAATAAGAAGACTGACTAAATAACCAAACCCTAGGTGACTTCAGCTGTATCTTAAAGATTTGGAATGGTCAATCGTAGCTCAAATTCATCATATTTTTTATTTTTCCTGATTGCCTATATGGCTAGTAGGTAGTTTAGAAATTCACTAAAAGTTACATTTAATTGCCACTGACTGAGCTGGGCAAACATGCTGTGAACAAATATGCCACTGCAATCTATGTATTTCAACGGCAACTGTAAGACTGTTTAGTTTCAGTATTAGAATAAATCAAAATGTTGTCTATAAAGTTCATAGCACATACATAAAGGTACTGTCTGATGATCCGGTAGTGTGCACCTGAAGGCGGTGGGCATAAAATAAAGCCAAAATTGAAATCCAATGAAGGAGCTTGGACCCTTAAAAACTGGGCAAGGTTGGATCCTAATATGCAAAACATACATTAAATAGTACCTGCTCAATAGAATGACTGTTTTTAATGGAACAAAATAGAGCATTCAGTTGTTCCACAATGTATTATCTTATACGGTATGTTGTGATATACATTATACGTCAATTAGATTATGGGAAACAATGATTTGAAAGGTCTCAGTCGCAACACGTTTTAGATTGCAGAAAGGAGATGGGAACCCAATGTTAGCGATGGGCAATGGGCTCGTTTGATTGAGTCTTTTAAAATCTCCATTGGCTACTTCTCTTGTGGCCTGTTACCGTGGATGTTGTTATTGGCCCATTTCAACTCTAAACCTATATGAGTCTCCTCAGTACAAGGACCAGGTGGCAGCTTATCTAGGAGAAGGGGAAATATCTAAAAATAATGAGTGGAGTGCTGAGTGGTTATGCTCTGTCTTTGGCGGGTGCAATCATAAAGTAGGTTCCATAATCCATAATGTAATATCGCCAACCGTTTTAAGGCTGAAACCTTTGCTCAGATTTTTGGAATACTTTACCAAGTTAATTGCACATTTTCTTCCCTTTGGTGGGGTTGTCTTACTTCAGTTTTCTACAGAAGATCTACTTGCTATGTACAGTATGAATTATAACAGGTTTTATTTATTCAGAGTGCTCCATCCACTTTGTTTTAAAATCCCTTCCACCATATTCCAACATTTCCCTTTCTCCTAGACATGTCTCCTACCAAATACCTGTCCTGATGAGACCCCTTAAGAAGTGGGGTCAAAATGTATCAACACCCCACCCGGGTCCCAGGCCACTGGACATGTGACCATTGTGGCTTTTTAAAGTACTTGATCAAACCTGCCCAATGGACCCATCTGATCACTGGGTTCCCATTCCCCTGCCCACACTCTAAACTGTATTGTGACTTTATTTCAAATGACTGTCTCCCATATTACAGCTCTATAATAATTAGCATTGCAGTGTTCCGCTTTCAATTTCTAACATGTTTTCAACCACTCCCTGCACTTTTTTTTATCCACGGGTGAAGAATTGTGTCCTTCTCATGCACATCATTGTCAATAAGTCAATGAATTAACTGGTGCATAATGTATATAACACCTTGTCTTAAAATAATTAATTTTGGAACAACTGAACACTCTAATTTGTTCTATTTGAAAACTGTGTAATATTTTACTGGGAAGGTTCTGTTTACTGTATCTTTCACATTTTTACATTAAGCCCACATGGTATATCGTGACATTCAGAAATGTGAAATGTAGTCTCAAAATATGGTCTTCCATTTGCCTCCATTCTTTATTGCTACTCATACTGTGTCAAGTCTAAACTTTGGCCAACAAGTCAGTTGGATGGGGGAAATGCTGCCCATCAAAAAAGCACATAGATATTTTACTTTGCACATTTCTGACTCTAACAACCTGTTAGGCAACTCAAGTGTTTAAGTTAGTGCAAATAGTATGTAATTCTACTGCACTAATGACACCAATATCAAAGACCAGGGAATATTGCATTAATATTCACTGGATTCTAGGGGGCATATTTAAAATCCCCCTGTGGCACTTTTATGCCATCAGAGCACTGTGCCGGCCCATATTTACAAGGCCATGCAAAGCCACCCAGCGTGGCTTTTCATGGCCTTGTAAATATGGAGTGAAAAAGTTTAATCACGATCTCATCTGTAGATAATTTAGGAGTGAATCATACTCACAAATAGTCAGTTCTCAGAAATACTTTGTTGTGACTAATGTACTGAAGGGAGGAGGTATCATATGCTAAAGTGTGTTTTATTTGAAATACATATAATGTGAATAATATGGTTATGTGACAAGTTAGATATTAATGTGACAGGAGAAAATAACATGAAATGTATTTTGAAATACTTAACTAGGATGTGTGCAACTAATATTTAAAGTTATTGTGCATATTTTGAGTTAATCAAGTGTGGATGCATTTACATTGAAACAGTTATAATTCATCTCACTTATTCGGGCTTTAACAATTTTCATTTATTATGTTTGTAGGAGGGTGCACAAATTATGTAACCCTGTGTACATGCTAACTTAGTAAAATTAGGCCTCAAGAAGAAATTAATTCAGTTACTGCTTGCGTTGAGATTTGAAATGTAATTTAGCCTTCATTATGAAATGTATGTTGCTGAGCTGCTTCTATTGCAGGTGGATAAGCTTCATATTTAGAAAAATTGAGTCTAATGTTAATAGATAGCAATGCATGAGAAGGATGAGTCGACTAAAGGAATGGTGGTAACAAGTGAGGAGTAAAGTTTGCATGGGAAAGGAATGACTAAAGACGAGAAGAGATAGAGGGGTATATTCATAAGGGACTATCGCTGAGTCAACGGCACTTTATCGCAGCCAAAGTTGCTATAAAGTTATCGCCCCATTCACAAGCTGATGTTAACAGCCCACGACACCAGTTTACCCGCGATAGCAGCCACAAAAAACATCGCCACAGAGGCCCCCCGCAGCTATCACTAATGAGATGCAGAGTGGGGTTACCGTGCCAAAAGCCGCAACAACATCACACCTCCGCATTCTCAACGACCAGATAGAACTGTGATAAAAACACAAAATAGGTGATAAGGCGCGTTAGCACCAGGAAATCTACGCCTGCTCTGACCTGGTGTGAAGTTAGACGGCAGCCTGCACAACAAAAGGGAGCACAGTCCAGGGCGACATCGGAAGGGCAACAGATGCCATGGAGCCACCCATCATGCGGCCCGGACACCCAAGAGGGCCACAACACCCACAGACACCACCCCAGGACCACAACCCACACCCGGAACACCTCCCCCCGGACCACCACAAACGCAGCGCAGGCAAAGACAGCCGACCCCCAGGAAGTGTACCAGCCGCACAGACCCAACCTCTGACAATGTCACCGTTCACCACAGGCTGAAAGGGACAACCATTCCACGCATCCCGCCCATCATCGCCCAACAGGACTACGGCACCAACACAGCGGACAACCATCATCCCACCCCACATCAAGCTGCTGGCGTGGCTGCACCTGTTGGCACCTGGCAACCCGCAACCAACACCCACCAGAGTCGGAGGAGTCTCACTGCCAGCCACATCGAAGTCCCCCACACCTGTCCTGGACATCACCATCACCCTGGTACCCCAGTACCCATACGTCCAACACAATGCGCAGGTCACGCTGGAGACCAAGCAAGGACCATACGCCATAGCAGGATGCACGCACATGTTGGGGCAATCCACAGCACACATGTCTCACCTGTGCCCCCGGGTGACACAGCACACAATCACCGCAACAGAAAGCACAAGTCCCACCCCAATGTGCAGGCAACAACAGAACACTGTGGAACCTCCAACAATGTCGCCTTCAAATACAGAGCCACTGTGCATGATTCCTCCATCCTCCAACAGTCCATCAGCAACCAGAGTTCCCAGGATGGCACCAAGGGAAATGCACAGCCCCTTGGCAAGTTCCAAATGAACACCCCACTCACCTCAACTCCACAACGATGCAAATCACAACTCTGGCAATGCACACGTCACAAAATCACAACCAACATGCACAACAACATGCCCACCCACCAGGCACGACAGAACAACTCATAATGGTTTCCTGGCCAAGCCTTGAACATGAGCCGTCAACAACATGGCACATCAGCCACACAACAGCCGAATGTGGGGAGAGGTGGCAAACAGGCATGTGTCAAGGATGCATTAGTACCCTTATTGGGAAAGTACACTATGCCAAGAGTGGCGGAGATGTGCTGGACAGACTGCAGTGTGCAGCACACACCCATATCCATGGCGACATACACCTCTGGTGTATGGAGTGTAGTGGATAGTGGACGCAACCATGTCACCACAGCCAGTGGGGGACCTCACGGAAATTTTACCTGTTACGCCCCCCCTAAGCGTGACCAGAGTTTGATGGCCCAGCGTACGCCACTCCAGTGTAGGGGTG
Source organism: Triturus cristatus (assembly GCF_964204655.1). Lineage (NCBI taxonomy): Eukaryota > Metazoa > Chordata > Amphibia > Caudata > Salamandridae > Triturus > Triturus cristatus. The sequence goes on along the minus strand of NC_140588.1, from coordinate 167,081,258 downwards.
TGAATAAGAAGCACGTAGCCCTGGGCGTGGTCCTCTTCAGGAAAGCCCAATGTCTCTGCCAGGGCAGCGCCTCTCACCCCGCCATGAGGCCGATGCTGTCCTCTAAAGTTGAGTTGCCTGCGACGCTGTGCGCCTGCCGGACCCCGGCACCCTGGACCGCGAACCCGCCAGGCCCGCCCCTGCGCAGCCAGGCCTCACGGATCACCTGCCGACACCGCCGTGTGTCAAGGAGGGACCACCACGTTCCGGCGCAAGCTCCAGGCCCGAGTCACGCGACCTTAGCAGCTTCCTCAGCCCATCACGGCCTCCATGACACAGGCCCGCTTTAGTCCTTTTTCGTTGACGTACTCTACTGCTGCCTCAGGCCTACTCCTCGGCACAGTAGGTCCCATGTGTGAAACTGTGTCCTGAGTCATGAATGGCAGTGACCCCAAATCCGGGCCAGTGGCAACAGCACCAGGCTCCACCCGATCAGTGAGGCATAGTTCCATATGGGCTTCTTGCGACACGTGGTGCCACTAACTCTGTTCAACGCCAGCCGGCGACACGTGGTGTCAGAAACCCTGTTCAATGCCAGCCTGTGAGACGGGGTGCCACTAACCCTGTTCAAAGCCAGCCAGCGATACGTGGATGCGGGACTAGGACTACCCTGCGGACTAGTAGGTCCCACATCCAGCACCTAGGCACAAATCACGAATGGCAGAGTCCACACCAGTGGTCGCACGGAGAGGAGTAAGAGGAAGATGCAGCTCAGTCTGGATGAAACCCGGGTCACATACACGGACGTGTCCGAACATGTGGTGCCTCTGAACCTGAACTACGCAGGTCGGTGGGGCCATCCAACCTATGCCAGCGACACTCGGTGAATGGCCCGTGCTGACCGCTGCCTCAGGCCTACACCCCGGTCCCATGATGTCCCACTTGTGCCCCCTGCGGATACTGCACACCACTACCGCAATAGAGAGCATCAGCATTCCATCCATGTGCAGGCAATAGTGGACCACCGGGGACTCTTCACCAATGTCGTCGCCAACTACCCAGCCAGTGTGCATGATTCCTTCATCTTCCGACAATCCGTCATCAAACAGCGCTTCCAGGCTGGCACATATGGAACGGGACTACTCGTTGGTAAGTGCCAAATCAACATATCACACACCCCAAAGCCACCAACACACAACGCACAATTGTGGGAATGCACACATGACCAAACCACATACAACATGTCAAACTACACGACCACCTACCAGACACGACAAGACCACTCCATGGTCAGCCTGGGCTACCCCTGCACCCACCACAGACATTTCATGGCAGCACAGCAACACAACAGCTGAACATGTAGGGAAGCGGAATGCAGCCATGTGCGAGATTGCAAGTGACCCATGAGTGGGAATGTACACAACGAGAAGTGAGGCGTGGATGTGCAGGACAGACATGGGAATGCAAACAACTGATATGTCCATGCAGACCACAACTGCTGGTGACTGGAGAGTATTGAGCAGTGGACGCAAACATGTCACCCCAGGTCGTGGGACAGATAGCGGAAGTATCGCATACTGCGTCCCCCCCTGTGTGCGTGAGCGTAGTGGGTCGGCCCTGAGTACACCAGGGCTATGCAGGGGTGTGGTGACAAACTCCGTTGCCCAGGGCGTGGTTCTCTCCCAGGAAGGCCGACATCACTGACAGTGCAGCACGTGCGGCCTGCCACAAGGCTGATGCCGTGAGCAGCAGGGCCTGTGACCCTGTGCGCCTGCTGCACCCCAGGGCGCTGATGCACAGACCTGGCCTGCCTGCCCCAGTGCATCGGTGCCGCACTGCTCACCTGCCGACACCGTCATGTGTCAACGAGGGCCCAACACGTTCCGGTGCAAGCACCAATCCCCAGTCCCGCAACCTCTGCAGCATCCGCAGACCATCGATGGCCCCCCGACGCTGGTCCACATCACTCCTTACTAATTCACATGCCCCACTGGCGTCCTCTTTGCCCAGTAGGTCCCACATGTGGAACAGTGTTCTGAGTTCTGAATGGCAGTGACCCCAAGTCACAATACTCCCTCCGATCAGTGAGGCATAATTCCATGTCACAGGCCTGCGACACGTGGTGCCAATAACCCTGTCCGCCATGAGTGACCGCCATCCTCCGGCGGAACATCGTTGGTGTCTGAGCCTGTGGCCTGGGGGTTGTCATCAGCAATGGACAGGTACGAACTTGGTGTCTGGCCTGGGTCTATGGCCTTCATATCCGCCATGTTGCCAGACACAGCTGGCATGTGCCCCCCGCATCATGCTTTGGGGGTAGGCCTCCCATTCTCCCCTGTGACACTCTGTAAAAGGCACCCATGACACATGTAAGGCCTTGCTCTGCCCTCATGACCCTACCCCAATCTCCCGCAGGTCATCATCCCGTGGCAGTGGGCCCGTGTTGGCCGCTGTGCCTCCAGGGCCACTGGCCCTGGCGACTCACGAAATTCACCCTTGTTGTGCTGACATTGCATTTCTGAGTGCCTGATAACTGTTGGAGTTGTTGCCAGCACCAGCTACTCCATGAGGCCTAGCTTACACTCACCCCACACACAGCCAGCACAGGCATCACTGTATTATTGGACCTGCCATCACATCCTGCCGAACCAAGTATTGACTCTTTTCTCCCTGCACTGTCACAGGTGATCAAGGATATGCACTCTGCCCTTGGATGATGACACCCCTCCGAGACCCGGAAACACCCGCCCAGAGGCAGTACAATGCAGCCCACATACACACCAGGGGCATCGTTGAACGCACATTTGGCGTGTTGAAGTCACGTTTCAGGTGCCTGGACGGCACAGGTGGAAAGCTCCTGTACAACCGGGACATCGTGTGCAAGATGATCGTTGCTTGTTGTGTGTTGCACAACATCCGTGTTCGCACCAATGCCCCATGGATCCCAGTTCCAGAGGTACCGGACAATGATGGTGATGATGGGGCAGGTGGCCCACATCCCACTGCAGCAGCAGCAGGAATTGCCCGTCGGAACTCCGTCATTGACACTTACTTCTCATGAGCACATCACATTGTGGCCGTCCATGGCACTCATGGGACAATAGCAGATGTCCAATTGCACTGCATGTGTGATTAAAACATATTTGCAGGTTGCAGGTTGTACTTGTACATTGCCATGTTACATTTTCATGTGGTTTCAGATGTGATTTGCCATGTTGTGCACCTTTGCGGAACCAGTTGTGTCCTGTGTTCAGTTGTGGAGAGGTTGCTGTTTGTACCGGGATGTTGTCAATGTCGAGGTGCACTTCTGCTTATGTGCGTATGCTGCACGGTGGGCAAGTCGCTCCTGTGGCTCTGATGTGTCTGCCACTTGTCTCTTTCATGCGGTGTGCCTGACGGTTCTGTTCTTCCATGGTGCTTGAATGTTGTGGTGTACATGTTGTCCTCTGCAGTCGGTCAAGCTGCATCCATGGTACTCCGCTGTTGATGTATTTTTTTCTCTGGCATTTTCCGTATGCTGTTCTTGTGCTTTTTCCCGCATTACGCGTGAGTATTGCTGCCCTCACGCTGGTTGTCACTGTTTTCTTATTAAGCTTTGGCCTATCGCAGGTTTTTTGGCGTTGGGGTTTGTGGTTTTATCTCCGTCGAGGTGTTTGTATCCCGGGCATTGGCCGCGGTTTAGCAAACTATCACATGGGGCCGCCTTATTGTGAATTCCACGTTGTCACAGGGTTATTTTCCCACGATAGGCTGCGATGTTGAGAGTTGCATTAAGCTACTCTTGCAGTAGTTATCACATGTGAATATACCCCAGAGAGCAATTTCAACATCTGGTGAGGCAGGATAATACTTTTAAGTGGAGGGCCAAAGAAATGGCGACTAAAAGTCTCAGAGAAAGACACACAATTGATTGACGGAATGCAGAGCAAATCAAAACATTCACCCCCCGTCAACAGATCTGGGTTAAATCCATCATTTGTTTGCTCACAATGCCACTCCAGTTTAGACCTGGCCATATGCAAATCAGCCTTAACCCTGTGCCTCATGGGAACAGTCCAGCCCTAACTGCCAAGCCAGGTCCTCCCTGGACCGGAAACAAGTATCCTAGGACCGGTTTCTGCATTGTTCTGCATTCAGTTGTTTGTTTTTGGATTCTTCACCCCGAGTGGGATGGGAATGCTCAGACCTGGGTCCTGTGCTCTCCATGCCACTGGAGTCAAGCTATCATGGTTTATGAGTGATGAAATCCGAACCCAGTCCTAGGATGCTTGTTTCCAGTCCAGGGAGGACTTGGGCTGGCAGTTCTGGCTGGTCTGTTCACATTGGGGGCAGGGTCATGGCTGATTTGCATATGGTTGGCTTCAAACTGGAATGGCATAGGGAGCAAAAAAATGATGGATTTAGTCTCAGATCAAAGTACTGGGGTGAATGTATGACATTGTTCTGCATTCTGTCCATCAATTGTTCTTCTTGTAAAATATTCAGAAAGCACATGAAAAAAATGACACATTAGAAAGGGAATGAGCTCTATGGGGTGTATGAAGGAAGATGCGGCAGGCAGGATAGTGTGTGGTAAGGGGATATAACACTGAGGGGGAGTAGACCTGATTAAAGTAAACTAACTAACTTTTTTTTTAGAAAAGGTTATTAGAACTGCATGAAGGAGTGCAGTAGGAAGTTTATGGTACAAAGTGCCCATGAAGAAGAGAGTTGTAGGAAGGAAATATGGGCTTGGATGTAGATATAATTAGGAGTGTTACCAGTATATGGTAGGCATGCATCATGGTACACACAGCGGTTGTCTGCAAAATTACTTTTTCCTCGGTCATTAATCCAATCAGGAAACAATACATGGATTCAGATGCATTAATCAAAGGTAAGTTAACATCAAAAAATGAATAAAAATATAACACACATAATACAGTGTACTTTTTTAAAGACTCATGTTACACATGAGTCAGAGAACAGTGTTTTGATGAGTGTTAGACTTTGAAATATGGTTGTTCCAGTCCTCAGCTTTAAACTCCTAAGTGTGTAGCTTGAGTATTCTAAGGAGACCAAAATATTGGGAGATTAATGTCCACAAAGTCCCCAACTGCCCCAAAATATATTATAATTGTTCTTATTATGGATATTATTACTGATAATAATAATAGTGCTTTTCCTTCAATTGAACTGTTAGTATCAAATATGCTATGAAAACTGGCAGTGTAATTACTAATATACAGAGAGGTAAGGCAGTGGTTAGACCCAACCATGTACCTCTTATTCATTGTTGAGTTGGATAATTGTCCTCAGTTACAAAAGTTTGGATTGATTATGTAGTCCCTGACACAAATGCCTACTTTATGGTAGTACAAGCAATGGTTTCATCATTGCTTGCAGACTGTTTCTTTCTTTTTGGGGTTCCTTTAATGCTCTCTATCTGAATTGGCTCATCATTGCTTTGAAGGATCTTGGTTGGGGGGGTACTTATTTTCTCAAAGTCTTTTTTCTATTTTCTTTGTGAACCTGCAAGATAGCACATTTTGAAATGCTATCTGCAAATAGTGGCCAATTTAGGAAAGGAAACCTTTTTAATTCTTCCATTTTACTTCAGAAAAAAGAAGGGGCTCTCATGTTCTTCACCAATGCTGATTACTCCACCAGTCAACAAAATAAGTAAGATCTGCAACTACAACCTGGTTCCTCCACTTTAAATCCCTAAGCTCCTTATCCAATCATTGGGCGACAGAGTACCTGTTAACAATCCTTCGGAGCTACTATTTAAATCATAAATAAAAGGACCATTCACCTGAAACAGCAGGATGGCCCATACTGAAGCTTTACGTGCTACAAAGCCAAAGTGGTATAAAGTTTCCAATGGGGAACCTTGAAAATAATCTGGCCTGCCCATGAAACACATCTCTATATAGATACCTACTAAGAAAGTATGGCACATGTGATTGTATTTCTTTATGGCAGCCAATAGGATTTGGGAAGAAACCTCTTCTGCTATCAAAATACTGGTGATACTGTATCTCAGTTAGGACAGTGAAGCCAAATTTAGAGGAGCAATAAAAGTCTTGGCAGGATGTGAAATAGACCTATGCTAACCTGTAGATACCCTACTTTTGTCTCAGTGCTACAGTTTACAAGCAATTGGAAGATTCCTCAGATTGCATCCTGTCCCAGATTTTGGCCATTGTTTTTGGCAAAGCCTGTACCAAGCCCTTTCTATTTATGTGCAATTTAGGCAATTTTTCAATGTGAAACATGTGATTTCCTGGGGCCAGAATGTACTAGCATCCTAACCAAGCCTCAAATCAGGTTAGCGATTTCGTAAACTAGACAGAAAACTTGAACAAAAGCGTTTAGGTAAAGAGATACTAGGCCATAGTGTTGTGATGTTAATAAGGCCTGTGCAAAAATGCTCCCATTTTTAAATGTTCACGTTTAAAGTTTACACCTTTTTAGATGATGACTTTTAGCACACTTTGCTCACCTGCTTGCATGCGATAATGTACTCAGAAAGGGTTTTGCTTACAAATACATTTCTTTGTAGGCACATTATCATACCATTGTAAATGTTGTCCAAGGACCAAGTAGACCGCGTATACGGCCCTTGCATATTGTTGTCTGTTCCGAGACAGCTCTGAATTGGTAAAATCAACAATGACAGCCAGAGCTGAACTGCGGCTCAGTGCAAATGTGTCCAGATTTTTTTATATAAACTGCCCTAAGCCTGTGTTTGGCAGAGGAGCATTTCAATGGATTGTTGTAGTCAACCCATGCCTGAATTATAGCCCAGCTGATTCCCATCACTATCCTGATAGGGACGGCAGTCTGTTCTAAACCAGACTGGCTTCCGTATGAAACATGCACACAGGTAAATGGGAAGTTAGACCACTTTAAGGTCTCTGGCGGAACCACATTCACACCATACTCTCTAGGATAGGTAGATCTAGGTAGGAGTACAATTATCTGTATTCATATAATCAATGCAATAGTAATCACTCAGCTCTTCATGAAGCCAGAATTAAATTGTTCATTTTAATTCCTCGTTCAGTGGGTGCCATCTTTAAAGGATTTATTTCCTTGTTTAATCATGTTATGGTTTGGATTTTGCACTCTTAATTTAATTTTGATTTATGTTACTAGTATTGCCCTTGCACAGGGGAACCTCTGGTTAAGGTTCTGGTTAATAATCCGGTTAAGGAGGAGGAGCTTAGCGCGCAACCAAGATGGCCGCGTAGGTGCGAGGCTCCCGAGGACCTCCGCGACCTCCTATCACTATCCTGAACATATCCTGTCCCAGATGAGGGGACTGTGTTGGTGAGCCCGAGCTGAGGTGGCGCCCGTTTTCCGCTTCCAAATCGGACCTCGGACACCGACTTTAACACTGATTGAGGTTTGCGGCCTTCTCCTAGCCGAACCCCGGATTTGCGTTGTGGGGCGATCCAGTGACGAAGTGAATAACAGCGGCGGGCAGGGCTTGGTGGCTCGCGTAACCCGCACTTTCACTTTCGCTTTCGTACCCTCCTTGCTGTCTATGCGAGGTTGGGTCACGGGGCTTGGTGTGTTGGTGTGGCCTCGCTGGGGGACCCTGCCTGCCCGCCGGCTGTGATCCGCCCCGCAGATCTGGGGTGGCACCCCCCCGGAGCCCGTGGACCGGCTTGCCCGCCCTTCACGACGTGGCTGGTGCGATCGGGAGACTGGGACCATGGCCACGAAACAAGATGGCGATCGGGCAAAGGTAAAGTCGACCCGGCGTGGCGCGGCCCATCAGTCCAACAGCATGGATCGCTATACCCTCCAGAAGGGATCTCCTGAGGTGCCACGCAGGTCCCCTGAGGGCCCTACTGATGCCCCCGATCTGCCCACGGATCTGACTCTGCGGGATGTCATGGGCGCCATCGCCGAGATGAAGGCCTCTGTGGGCCAGCGTTTTGACACGCTGGCGCAGAAGATCGACTCGGTCCTCGTAGATGTTGGCCTGATAAGGGCCGATCTCTCCAAGACCAACGACCGAGTCGATTCTTTGGCCCACACCGCATCGGGCCTTACGACAGATGTGGCGGCCCTGCAAACGGAGGTGCGCCGACTTGCTCGGGCGAGTGCGCTGATGGATCGTCGCCTGGAGGACTCCGAGAGTCGGGCCCGGCGGAACAACATCCGTATCATCGGGGTGCCTGAGGGACGTGAGGAAGCGGCGGCGGACCTTTTCGTGGAAGACCTGATCGTTACCCATCTCCAGCCACGGGGGCTGAGTAAATTCTTTGCTGTGGAGAGGGCCCACAGGGTTCCCGGGGGAAGGCCTAAGGTCGGAGCCGCTCCGAGACCTCTCATCGCCCGGATTTTTAATTTTCGGGACAGAGACGCTATCCTGCAATCCTCCAGACTACAGGGACTGATTAGACTTGATAATATGGACATTAATTTCTATCCTGATTTCACCCCTGCGGTCCAGAAGCAGAGACTGAGCTTCCTTGGTGTCAAGCGCCGTCTTCGGGACCTAAATCTCAAATACGCCATGCTCTTCCCAGCTAAGCTGCGAGTGGAGGTGGAAGGTCGCACACACTTTTTTGATCGTCCCGAAGCGGCCGGGGACTGGCTGGATACTCTGTCTGGAGATCGGGATCGGGGTGGCGGGGGGGGAGCGGCCGGGGGAGAGGGCTCGCCGGATCAAGACTGAGGGACTAATATTAGGCCTCGCTCGGGACAAAAATGATGCCACTTTTGACTATACGTCGGATTGTTTAAGTTCCCCTCTTATGGAGGTTGTGTGGGGTCTCTTGGGGGTTCTCCCTCCTCCTCTGGGGGTCTAGTTAGTTTAACTATCTATGGGGCGACAGGCACACTGCACATTGGGGGGGCTGTTTGGGCTCATGCAGGGGTGCAGGGAGGGGGGAGTTTTGTTGGGGTGGGTGGGCAGGGATGGGGTGTTGTTCGTTATTATCACAAGGCAACCCTTTTTTTGTGTTGGTTCTACTGTGCTCTCGGGGGGACGAATGATGGTTTTTGTGTATGATGGGGGGTAGGGAATTAACTTTGTTGTCTTGGAACGTCAATGGACTGGGGGACAGGATTAAACGAGGTGTGGTCCTACAGTATCTGAAGCGACTCTCGCCTGATGTGGTCTTCCTGCAGGAGACACACCTTATTGGCAATTCCTTCTGCGCCATGAATCGGCGTGGCTACCGCCTCGTGGCCCATTCGGGCTTCACGTCAGGCTCGAGGGGTGTGGGTATCATGGTAAAGAACTCGCTCCCGTTAGAAATTGATGAGGTGCTCCACGACGACAGGGGACGTTACACTGTCTTGGTGGGGAGAATGGAGGGCAAAGTGGTTGTCTTCGTGTCAGTGTACGTCCCACCGGGGCTGCAGTCGACCACCTTTGCAGATCTGGGGCGCCTCCTCCTTGGCCTTCCGGGGGGGCTTCTGGTGGTGGGGGGGGATTTCAACGCGGTGGTTTCTGGGACTGTGGATCGTCACCCCCCTAGGGACCTCCCCCGGGCACAGGCGTGGCTATCCGGCCTCTTGGATACACTGGGATTGGTGGACTGCTGGCGCTTAAAACATCCCACGCAGCTGCAATACACTTTCCACTCGGGGGCCCATGGTAGTCTCTCACGGCTTGATTATGTCCTTGTCCCGGCAGCCCATGTCGGGAGGGTGGGGGAGGTGCGCCATTTGGCACGGGGTATCTCGGACCACTCCCCGCTATTGTTGCATTTTGATGTCTTTCCGAGGGCTGAGAGTAGGGTGGTCCCAATCAATTCCTGGTACCTGCGCGACCCCACCATTCGCGCTGACTTGATTAAATCCCTCCAGCGCTATTTTGAGGAGAATGTGGGGTCAGTGCCTTCAGCTATCTCCCTGTGGGAGGCCTTCAAAACGGTACTTAGAGGGGAGGCCCTGTCCCTTATTTCCCACGCCCGGAGGCGCGAGCGGGAGGAGGTGACCCGGGTGGAGGCTGAAATAGCTGAGCTGGAGGGTAATCTAGAAGATGGGGTGACGGATTCTGCATTACATGTCCTCCAGCTCAAGCAAGCGGCTTATAGGGCCCTCGTTACGGAGGCGGCCAGGGGCCTCAGTAGGGAGCAACAGGGGCGACTGTATGATGTGGGTGATAAGGCTGGTAAACTGATAGCGTGGTTGGATAAAAAGGAGAGAGCGAATCGTGTGGTCCCGCTGATTGAGAAAACGAATGGTGTATGTGTAACTGAGCCAGAAGAAATTGTCTCCTGTTTCGCGGAGTATTTCCGCGAGGTGTATTCCCCGGTCTCTTCTTGCTCGGAAGAGGATTCCCGTGCTCTGCTCAGGGATATCGCGCTGCCTTCCCTGTCCGGGGAGGACAGGGTGTCGCTGGACGCCGCTCCCACCTCCGACGAAATCGCCCTCGCCATACGCTCGGTCGCTTCTGGCAAGGCCATGGGCCCGAACGGTATCCCTATCGAGCTGTATAAGCTGCGACCGGATACATTGGCGCCTCACCTCCGCGCAATGTTCCTCGCGGCCCACTCGCTGGGCTCCCTCCCGCTTGACCAACGTCTGGCTACAATTGTGGTGATCCACAAGGAAGGGAGACCTCGGGATCGGGTTACTTCCTATCAGCCTATCTCACTACTGAATGCGGAGCCCAAAATTCTCGCTAAGGTACTCGCCAATCGGCTGGTCGGTGTGGTGGGAGATCTGGTTCATCAGGACCAATCTGGCTTTATTCCCCATCGCAATACAGCCCTTAATCTGCGGCGTTTGCATGGGGTGCTTGCGCGCGTCCCGTTTATACGGGAGCCGGCCATTTTGGCGTCCTTAGACGCCACCATGGCGTTTGACACGCTTGAGTGGCCATACATCTGGGCGATGCTTGCGAAGTTCGGGTTTGGCCCAGGATTTATCAGTTGGGTCAAATTGTTGTATGCGGGCCCATTGGCGCAGGTGGTCGTGAACGGAAGAGTATCGGCCCCGTTTGAGCTGGGCCGGGGCACGCGACAGGGCTGTCCCCTGTCGCCGCTTCTTTTTGCGCTTGCCTTGGAGCCCCTGGCGGAGTGGCTGCGGTGGGAGCCTTCCATCCGTGGTCTCCGTTGGACCCCCGAGTATGAGGACCGCGTATCCCTATACGCTGATGACATCCTTCTGTACCTAGCCTCCCCACGTAAATCGCTTATAGTCCTAGTTGATGTTTTACACTCGTTTGGTCGTAACTCCGGTCTCGTCATCAACTGGGCTAAATCGTGTGTGTATGTTCTCTCTGGGGAGGCTCCTATTCTCCCGCGGGGCTGTCCGATCCAGATCGCCCCGCAGGGATTTCGGTACCTGGGTGTCTTCATTACTCTGGACCCGGAGGCCCGGTATGAACGGAATCTGCTCCCCCCCCTCCAGCGTTTGCGGGTAGATGTCGCACGCTGGCGGCGCCTGCCGCTTTTGCCGCTCGGCCGGGCGGCACTGTTCAAGATGATGTCTTTGCCGCGTTTTCTGTACGCTCTGCAGAACACTATGGACTTGGTCCCGGCGCGCTACTTCCGTGAGGTGGAGAGTCTGCAACGCCGCCTGTTCTGGGACGGGAGGCCGCGTATTGCTCTGGCTAAGCTGACGCTCCCATGGTTTGACGGGGGGATTGCCCTCCCGGATATTAAACGGTACTATTGGGCCTCCCAGCTCGCTGCCATTAACCACGGCCTCTATGGGCCCGCCTTAAACCCGGCATTTGAAATGGACAAGATGCTCCTGCCAGGTGGCGATTACAATCGAGCGCTCTACTCTAGCGCGCCCGACGCTCGTCTGACGGGCCCCACGCGTGTCATGGTGCAAGTCTGGCACGCGGCCAATGCAGCTATGGGGTGGAAGGACCGTTTGACCCTGGCATCACCACTATACGCGTCTGAGCGGTTAGGTTCCCTGTGGACCTCTAAGGGCTTCGAGAAGTGGGACATAATAGGTATCAGTAAAGTGGGGGATCTTTGGACGAGGGGAGGATTTAAAACGTTCGATATGCTGCAGACGGAATTTCAGTTGCAAGGCAGTGAATACTTCCGGTATTTGCAGGTCCGACATGCGCTGGGCTCCGTCTTCTCGGACGTTGCCTCCATCCCGGAATATTCCCCCCTGGAAGATAGAATGCTGGATGGGCACGTCCCGGACAGCACGATCTCACTTATATACAAAAAGCTGATAAACGACCGCTCGGGCCTGTTGACTGCCCTTCGTGCGACTTGGGTTGCCGACGGGCTGGAGTTGGACGACGAGGACTGGACCTCCGCGGTGGCCTCCCCGAAGGAGGTGGCCATACCGGCTCGCCTCCGCTTCGTCCAGCTCAAGATACTCCACCGGGTCTACATGACGGGGCCAAAGCTTCTGCGTATGGGCTATGCTGGAGATGGGTTGTGTAAGCGTGGGTGTGGTGCTTTGGGGACCTTTATGCATATTTTGTGGGAGTGCCCGGAGGTAGAGGGGTTCTGGCGTGGTGTACATGAGGTGCTGCGACTGGTTACGCATGTGGCGCTGTTGCCTGGAGCGAGGAGATGCCTGCTGAATGTGTGGGAACCGACTGATTACTCAGCGCCGCAGACGTGGTGGGTGACTCTGGGATATATGATAGCCAAGCGTGATATTGCTCAACTGTGGGGATCCCAGAGGCCCCCGACGGTCTCGGCCTGGAAAGAACACATGGACTGGTGCATGTTTCGCGAAAAAGTGGTGTATGTGGCGAGGGGTAAGCCTGGGACATGGGTGAAAGTATGGGGCCCCTGGAACGCCTACCGAGGGGGCATCTGCGCGCCACCGCTGCTGCCTGATCCCTTGCCAGCCCCATCCCCTTAGCCGACTCGCTCCCCCCCTGCCGGGCATTGGGTTCCCCCAGTCCTCGCTTTGCTCTCTTCCCCCTCTTCACACTTCTGTGTATAGTTGGGATCCCCCCTCTTGGGGAGCACGTGCTGCTATTTTTGATTGTAGGTTGCCTTGTGGGTGTGGTTTTAATTTTTGTTGTTCTTAATTTAAAATGAAACCGCATAATGGGGCCTGGATGCTGTGGCTTTTGACATTGTTATCTACTGAGAAATGCTCCTCCTGTAATACCACGTGTTCCATAAATGTATGTCGTATGTTCCTACCATTGCTAGCAGCCGGCCGGAAGGTTGTGGGCCCATACTTGTATACTTTTAAGACCTGTAATAAACGGTTTCAAAAAAAAAAAAAAAAAAAAATCCGGTTAAGGATTATTTTAATCGCCTGTTTTTGCTCTGACTAATGCTGACAAGCAACAAAGCCACACCCCCTGGCACCCCCCCCTTCTATGTGGGGCTATTTTAACAAACAGTCAGTGCATCCGCACAACGGGTGCACCACTAGTGCATCTTATGCTCTCCTAAGGCAAGCCCTTCAGCGCCCATCCGTGCAAGGATCGTTTCGAGCGCCGGGACCCCTGCCACTTTTGGGTTCCATTGCCCAACCAGAATATGTTAAACAAGGAAATAAGTACCGCCCTTAACAAAGCAGGTAAGAGTGCAGGTATTCCTAATGTGTGTATTCTTTGTCTCTCTTAATGCATGAATGCGCTGGCTAAAAAGGTAGGCATTTAAGCACCATATTTATTCAACAACGAAAAGGTATCTTCGAGGATAAACTTCATGCTTATTCTTTATTACAGAAACATTTAAAATATCCTAAATGACAGGACGTGTCTCGTCAGGGGTCTCAGTAGTACCTATTTGATGTCCCCAACTGCTTTGACTACTGACAAAGAAGGGGTTCCGATATTATTGAGATTTACGCATAGGTTTCCAAACAAAATTTGAATAGCATGTGAGCAGTATTTTGGCCCACTAATTATGGAGGTTGTGGATGATAAGAAAATACAAGGAAATGATGGACGGAGCACTGAAACTTTTCAGACACCCACCCCCAGTCACAGATTTGGGTTGAATCCATCATAGTTCTTTAGCTCACTTCACCACCCCAGTTCAGACCCAGTTATATGCAAATCAGTCTTGACCCTGTTCCGCATGGGAACAGTCCAGCCCATACTGCCAATGCAGGTCTTCCCTGGACCGGAAACAAGCATCCTGGGGCCAGCTTCGGCGTAACACCCTTCATCAGCCAGTCTAACTTGAATCCAGTGGCAAAGTGAGCGGGGGATCCACGTCTGGGAATACCCTCCCAACCTCGGCGAACAAAGCAAACACAAGGAGATGATGGACGGAGCACTGAATGTTTTCAGACACTCACCCCCAGTCACAGATCGGGGTTGAAGCCATCATTGTTCTTTAGCTCACTTCGCCACTCCAGTTCAGACCCAGCCATATGCAATCAGTCTTGACCCTGTTCCTCATGGGAACAGTCCAGCCCGAACTGCCATGAGGAACAGGGTGAAGACTGATTTGCATAAGGCTGGGTCTCAACTGGGGTGGTGAAGTGAGCTACAGAACGATGATTGATTCAACCTAGATCTGTGGCTGGGGGTGAGTGTCTGCAAAGCTTCAGCGCTCCGTCTATCATCTCCATGTGTTTGGTTGTGGATGATAATCCACAGACTACCAGGATAAACCCACATTTTGGAATTAAATCTGGTGTATTAAGAATGTGCGGTTAGCTTGCTCCTGAGGTTGGAGTTGATTAAACACTAGACATGCAAGTTTTTGGAAAGGAATGGTAGTTGTGAGACAAGGCAATACCTGGAGGAACCTGAAGATTCAGCTTTGGGTTTTTTAGCAGCAATAAGATTGGAAACTATTTGAAGCATTGGGGATTGGCACCAGGCCAACAAAAAGTAATTGAAACATGTGGTGAGGCAGGATAATATTTGTAAGTAGAGGGCCAAAGGATTGGCAACTAAAAGATTCAGAAAGCACATTAAAAAAAGTACTTTCATTAGAAAGGGAATGTGCTCTATGGGATGTGTAAGGGAAGATGCGGTAGGCCGGACAGTGTGGGGTAAGAGGGTATAAGACAGAGGGGGAGTAGACCTGAGTAAAGTAAAGTAACAAGAGTGTTTCGAGTGAGTATGATTTTTTTTGGGGGGGGAAAAGATTATTAGATCTGAATGAAAGCGTACCAGTAGGCAGTTTATGGTACAAAGAACCAATTGAGTAGAGAGTTGTACGTAGGAAATACGGGCTTGGATGTAGATCGAATTAAAAGTGTCAATAGCATGTGGTAGGCACGCATCATGGTACACACAGCGGTTGCCGCAAAATTACTTTTTCCTAGGTCAATAATTTAATCAGGAAATGATACATATATTCAGATTCATTAATCAAGGGTATATTAACATCGCAAAATGAATAAAAATATAGGCCACGTAATACAGTGTACTTTTTTAACCCCTTGCGTGCGGGTTTATTTCTCCCGCTGTGCGGGAGAAATAAACGGCATTCGGGTACACGACGTCTCCCGGCCGTCATGCGCACACGCCCACCGTAATGCACGACAGCCGGGAGACGTCGTGCGCACGCAAGGGGTTAAAGACTCATGCTACACATGAGTCAGAGAACAGTGTTTCAATAAATGTTAGACTCTGAAAAAAGGCTTTAAACTTCTAAGTATGTAGCTTGAGTATTCTTAGGTGAACTTCCACAAGCGATGCAGTGCATTACTTTGCGCCGTTTGTGCTGATTTTTAGCACCGGGCGTTTGTTCAGCACTGTAATGTCAGTGTGAACGGCACCGTGTGCAGCACAAAGGGGCACTGTTTCTTTATGCCACTCAAGTAAATGTTCTACCCGAGCTGTAGCTTCCTCAATGCGAATGGAAGGTTTCTCAATTCAAGCGATGGTGACAATCTCTGACTGCAGCTTTGAGAAATTTCACCGGGAAGTTGTCTGTAGTAAAATTTTCCTCGCTTGGCTCGCCAACTTAAACTTGGCGAGTCATGAAAAAACGTGGCTCAGCACCACTGAGCTTTTCAGAACTGGAAAGAGAAAAATCCTCTCATTTTAATCAGAAAATTGAGGCGGTAAAAAAACTCAGTGATATGTTAATAACTGTAAATAAGTTAACTTTCACCTCCTAGTATTAATACAGCAGCCAGTAGTCAAAAATGTTGGAACACCTTACCTAGTTTTTTCACAAACAAAAATTGCAAGAGGTACACAGTAAATTCTCCTAGACTAAAACCTCTCTGTTGGAGATCAAGACCTTTCCTCATACATGTCCCAAAACGGGTTCCTTCTTGTATTCACAAATCTCACAATTGAGGAGGTCACATTACTCATTGAATCCATGAAATTGCGGTCCCGTCTGAATTGGTGCTGTCATTGGTGGCCAAATCAGCGCCAGACATTATTGCTGCCGATTTAACAGGTATTTTTAACCACATGTTTGAGACACATTACTTTCCGAGACAATTGAAGATTTTGTCAATACTTCCTCTGATAAAGAAGCCTACTCTCAATCTCACCGATCCAAATAGTTATTGTCCGATATCTCGCTTGCCATTTCCATCCAAGTTAGTAGATAAGACATGACTTACAACTGGCAGCCTACATACAGGATAACTGTCTTTTGGAACCCAATGCTCTGACCTGGTGTAAAGTCGAACCACAGCCTGCACCACAAAATGGAGCCCAGCCCAGAGCCACACCTGAAGGCCAACAGATGCCATGGAGCCACTGATCATGCAGCTCGGAGCCCCAGCAGGGCCAAAACACCCACCGCTACCACCCCCAGGTCCCCCCTTTCCCCAGGTACCCCCCACCCCTGTCCAAAGACATGCCACATCAACTACATGGAATCATTTGCCAAATAATCCATGTGATGTCGCACAATCTCATTTGGTGACATGCATGTCTCGTCACAAAAATGAGCATCACAAATTCACCTTTGATGTAACAAATGAAAATGTATTCAAAGAAACACGGAACAGAAATGAAGACACATGGCGGCTCCCCTCGGGACAATCCATAGGTCACAGCCTGCAAGACAAAAATCATGATGAGAAGGTGTGTCCTATGTCTCTATGGCAGAGAGAGAGCGAAGGAGAGAGAGAGAGAAAGAGAGGGAGCGAGAGAAAGACGGACAAAGAGGGGGAGCGAGAGAAAGATGGACAGAGAGGGGGTGAGAGAAAGACGGACAGAGAGGGTGAGCGAGAGAAAGACGGACAGAGAGGGGGAGCGAGACACAGATAACAGAAGAGATGGACAGGGAGAGAGAGTGCCGACAATGAACACCCAGGCCACACTGCTCACCTGCTGCCACCAGTGTGTCTCCAACCACGTGCTGGTATGTAGTGCAGTTCACCAGGTCACACATCTGAAACAGAGTCCAGATGCATGAATGGCAAAGTACATACAATTGCACAAGACCTCATTGCCTGTCTGCCCCTGCGCACCCAAGCAGAAGCACCCCGGCCCCTCTCGCTGCCTAGTGGTGCATGCCCACCCCAGCGCACCCAGGCAGATGCACCCCAGCCCCTCCTGCCACCCAGCAGTGCATGCCCGCCCCTGTGCACCCAGGCAGATGCACCCCAACCCCTCCTGCCACCCAGCACTGCATGCCTGCCCCTTTGCACCCAGACCTCACTGCTCACCTTCCACCCTTGGCGTGTAGCAATGAGGGCCCACCATGTGCCGCTGCAAGCCACTTACCCGGGGCCCACGGACATGGCACCCTTCACATCATGCAGCCCCGCTCCGCAGGCCACCAGGTCTCACATTTGATTCTGGGTCTTGATTTCGCCATGGCAGAGGACATACCAGTGCACCCGGCATCATTGCAGCCTGCACACCTGCTCAGCCCTTGAGGTGCCACTAACTCTGTGATCCAGGATGTGATGCCACGTGGCGGTAGGCCCACGCTGCCCGCTGGCTCTGGCCTACACAGCGGTCCAGCAGGGCACACAGATCCTGACCAGTCCGGACCGCCGGGAAGGGGCATCATCGCAGGCTGCACACCCGCTCAGCCCCAAAGTCACCGTCCCGTGGAGGCGTGCCTGTGCCGGACACAATGTATCCGGTGCCACCAAGTCTGTGCCCCACAGTCATGGACCCTGTATGATTGTGTATCGTGTTGCGGACGCCATCATGTCACCTCCGGTCCTGGGTAATGTGACGTTGCAGGGCCCGAGGCCCTCATGCCTACATTAACACCACAAGGATGCACCCAGATAGAGAGTAGAAATGGCGTCAAGCATGTGCACCCGGCCCTTTTTATTGGCAGGGTCACATGTCCTGTGACGCGTGTGCTGGATGGGTGTAGTGTTGGTGTACACCAGCCATGAGGGAGTGGCTGTGGCATGCTGACAACTAGACCTGTGAGCAGCAGATCACTACAGGAAAGACATGGGACATGTAGCATTGCCGCCCTCCCCCGTGAGCATAAGCAGAGTGGGCTGGCCTGGCACAGTCCAGCGTAAGGGTTTGTGAATGACCCCGGGGCCCTGGGCGTGGTTCCGTACTGGGCTGGGCAAGGAAGTAACTCATGCGTGTTTCCCTGTTGTTGTGTCAGCGCCACCTGGACCGCATTCGGAAATCCTGTGACCCCTTTTCTATGACATGTGCCACATGGACGTAAGGAGTCCAGTGAGCCTACATTCATCCAAACTTCCACACTTGAAAGACCATAGACATGACACATCTGTGTGAATATGCATGTTTAATGCACATTCAGTGGAGTGTTGCATCTGGAGCAGTACAGGGCCATGCAAACCCCACATGATGATGTTGGCCCGTGGAGGGCTAGTCAGGGTCCTTCAGGGAATGTCAAGTGCAAATGAAGAGGAAAAGTTCAGTCCGCAGTCTGATTGCTGTGTCATTGGCGATCAAACAGCATATGACAGTCCATGTCGAGGTCCAAGGTGAGTGTCCCAGAGTGCATCAGGGGATAGTGGAAGATGATGATGCAGAGGGCAGTACCAAGCTGAAGCCGGACCTATGGCTCAGATGCATGCTGCTGCATCCTTCTTACCACAAGGGCAGAATCATACACATCTTCGTCCTCTGCTGTTTCATGTGCCTCACGTGTGGGTGGTGGTGTTCTGTCTCTAGCACTGTGTGTCAGTGACACATCAGTGGCCGGAGGTGAAAGGCCTGCCGCACTGTGTGGCATTGACACTTCAGGGGCGGAGATGTGGATCGACTGGTGACAGCAGCATGCACCCGCGCCAGGCCTTGTGGCAGCAATGCCATGAGGATGGTCCTGAGGTCATTAAGGAACCCAGCTACCTCTTGCTGGTGTGCAGCAGTGTCAGCCGCTCGTTCTGCATTCGCCCGCTCCATGGTCTCCATTAACCTCTGCATGTTTCCCAACTCACGTGTGACATCGCTAGAGCCACTCTGACTGGACAGTTGTTCTATTCTCTGAGTCAGGGCTCCAGTGATGTCAGCCATGGTCCATTGGAGAGCATGGAGCAGACTGTGGGTGTCCGTTAGGGACCGTGAGTGGTCCCTGATGGGACTTAGACACCCGTGTATGGCATCTAGTTTGTCTGCCATGCGGTCGAAGCCCACCCGCACCTGTTCAGCCAGAACACGGCATTGGAAGGCCATGTGTTCTTTGTGAGGGTCCTAGGAGGCAGCTGTGGTGGTGTGTGCTGCCTGCAGTGTGGTCTGTGCAGGGGGTGGGGTCTCCTCATAGCAGCTGGCCTGCCCAGCTCCTGGTAGTGATCTGCAGAGGCTCTCCACAAGCTGTTGGAGGGCGACAGAGTCGAAGCTGTGGTGGTCCTCTTCATCATCAGAGAAGAGAGGGTCAGGCTGCTCTGCAGGAGGTGTTGATTCTTGTAGGAAGGTGGAATCTGGCTATATGGTTGCCCCCACATTTTGCCTGGTGTTTTGCTGGTTTATGACTTAGTTGGACTGTGATCCTGCTATTCAGGGCCCCAGTCTATCTGCTTTCTCTGTAAAATGGTTTCCATGTACATTAGGTACAAATCTAATTGGATTCTGGAGTGCCTTATAAGCCCCTAGTATATGGTATACTATGTACCTAGGGCATAGGTACCTCAGGGGTCTACCAGGGGCTGAAGCATGTATTATGCCACCCCTGGGAAGCACTCCAAAAGGGCACCACAGATCTGCTACTGCAGCCTGGGTAAGGGTGTGCTTGCACCCCTTACAGTGGTATAGGCTACCTATATCACTACCATTGCACACACATATAAAACTTATAAGTCACTCCTATGGCAGGCCTTAACAATCCTGAAGGCAGAGTGCTTGGTTTTTATGTGAAAGGGTGCCCCTGCATGAGCAGAGCCCCTCTGCAGCGTTCGGAGTATCTCCTCTGATGCTGTTTGTGGTGCAGCCTGACCATATACTCTTAAGTGCATTATAACCTCGTGGTAAATGCTAACTTTGGGATGGCTGCACGGAAACATGTCGTGTTTGGTGTCAAATGCTTTGAAATACTACCCCCCCCCCGCCAGTTCTGGCGGCGGGGGAGCATTCCACCCTTCTAGAGGGAGAGACATGTTCACACTGGTCTAACCCGGTAGGACTTTCTAGAGCCCTGGCATTACAAAATGGATGCCTCTGCCACAGACACGGGTCTGGCCTCCTGCTGCTGACCGAAACTCCGGCAGGGTAGGCCTGGACAATAGGTTTCCTGTCAAAGGGAGGTGTAACCACCTCCCCAGACAGGCAGATGTGTATTGGGGCTGGGCGGGAGCACTCTCTGGTGCTTTGAAGTCCTACACTGGGGGCACACTTGGTGTCCCTGTGCATAGTCTAGTTCAAACCGGTTGCAGGGGCTACCTGTCCCTGATCTGGCGTGAAACTGGACAAAGGAAATGGGTGTAACAACCCCTCTTTCCAAACCCTCCTTAGGTGGGTCCCTAGAGTATGTCCAACCCCCAAACTTAGTATAAGTATGGGAACCCAGTCCTTGCAACTTTAGATTACCCTGGACAAAACTCTGCAACATATATCGTGGACCTTCAACTTTCTATCTCGACTAGAATATGGAAGAAATCTCCCTTGGGGTCAAGGAGTGACTCCCATGCTTGGCAGGCACCAAAGAAGCAACTGACCAGTCTGCAATTCTGAAGCTCCCGCTGGACGCCGAAGTCTCTGCATCCCCAGAGGTGGATTTCCAGACTTCCCCGAGGCTACCCTGAGTCCACAGCAAAGCTGAGGCCTGTGGCTATCATGGGTGACGTGGAACTGTGACCCCTGGAAACCGTGAACTTTTGCAGCAACACTATCTTCTGGTACTTCCTCGAAATTGTGCTTTGGGCTCCGAGTAGCCCCAGCCTTGAGCACCTCCTGCACTGAAGATTGCTGGCCTCCACTCCACGAGTGACCCGTGGGCCAGTTTCAAGTGTGACCACTCAAGGCTCCTTTGCGATCGCTAGCCCATTGGCTAGTAGGTCCCCACGAAGGCAACACCTCTTCTATTTGGGCTTTCCTGGTTTCTCCAGACGTGCCCTGACTTACCCTGTCTGGGTGAGTCTCACAGACGATGCTGGTCTGCACTGCAGTCCTTTCTCTGAATTCCTGTGACTTGCCGTTGCAAAGGCATGTTGGGTCCAATCTGGTCGCCGACACTACAGCACTCGACAGACTTTATGGGACAGCTCGAATCTGGCTCGTGTACTTCGTCAACGCCTCCTGGACCTCGTGGCTGAAGAGTCAAGACACCCATCAACTCACCTGAAGCACCTGACATCTGTGGGCATTGGTCCATCCTGCCCTCGGTCACTGGCTAGTGACCCAGACTCTGTCCCCTCTGCTTTCAGGGTCCTTCCATCCTAGATCCAGGCTTGGATCTCTTCGGACACTTCTCTTCACGGCAGCAGCAGTTCCTTGCAAGCTTCCATTGCAATCGATGACGCAACCCGACACCAAAAGACACCTATGCACCCGGCTTCCTTGGGTGAGGTATCTCAAGTACTCCGGTGCTCCCGTGGGTGCTAGCCCTAGAACTTCTTAAGTCCAAAAGGGTTTGGTCCTGACTCGATTCTAAGTGTCCCTAATCTTTAATTTTCCAACCACGACATTGCCCATAGAAGCTAACGGGAACCTGCGGTTGTGTTTACACACTACATACAGTCCCCGTGGGTCCCCTGTGTCACTACCTTGGGTGGTTCCTTGGGGTCCTAGCGATTCTACAGGCTCTAGGCCTTGTGTCTAGTTCAGTCGTGGTTCTTATACCACTTTTTTGGTATATGGTTTGGTACGCCCCTAGGGCCCAAACGTGTATTTGTGCTATTACTGTTGATTGTTAACTTGTAACTTAAGTACTTCGAACTCCAGTCTCATAAAGAGACTAGAGGGGTGTGTTTTATCCTAAATACATATATTTTGAATATATACCTGGTGTGGTTGTCCTTTCATTTGATCATTCAAGAGATTATAGACTGGTAAAACAAGCTGCTTTACATTCCTTCAAGACTTAGCCTGAAGGCTGCTCTCCATAGCTACCACTAGGATAGCTTTCAATAAAGGTTGTCTTTAACCAATTCACCATAAGGGGTTGTTTGGACTGATACAGGGTGCCCACTAGAACTAGTGGACAGCATATATCAGGCCACCTTCTCACAATTCTCCCTCTGCAATGTGAATGGGAGATGCAGTTTAACAATGTGTCCACATGTATGTTGTCGCTTTGTACATGTTTTCATACAGACAGCATGACTGGGTACATTGTGGCTGTTTGGGAGGAACTGCCTATTTGATGGGGACAGTGGACATTTCGACAACAGACGTGTGTGTGTTTGTACTTGTACATTATCAACTCACATTTCCCTGCAATGCCAAATGTGATTGGCCAGTGTCTGCACCCAAGCGGCACCAGTTGCATCCTGTGTTCTGTTGTAGGTGTTTTGCGGATTTTGTCACATCGTTGTCAATGTTGATGTGCTATGCATGTGATGTATGTGTGCTGCATTTTGGGTGAGTCGCCCCTGTAGCTCTGATTTTGCTGCCCCTTATCCCTTTCATGCGGTGTGCCTTTGACTTCTATGCTTGTACAGTTCAGACATGTTGCATACTTGGGTACATTGGTCTCTTGGTGAGAGTTGGTGGTCTGGGGCATGGTTTGTCCGCAGATGTGCTCTACTTAATTGTGCATGTGTGCATTGTGCCCATCTCCCACCGTCCCCCCAGGCCCTGGTCGTTGCTCACCCTGTTGCTGTTGTGTCTGGCCCTGTTGAGCAGTGTCCAGGCCCCCAACTCCTGCCACGTCTCCCCACTGATGACTGTGGACACCATTTCCTCCATGTCGTCCAGCTCCTCCTGTGGCACTGGGCTCCCACCTCCAGTCTGCATTGCTGCCTTCCGGTTGTTGGCGATTTTCAGCTTGGTTTTTCGCTTGATATCATACCAGCACCTCTTAACCTCATCCATTGTCCTCTTCAGCACTCTGACTGCATTCACCTTCTCCATGATGGACTGCAATTGTCCATTTTTGGTTGCCAATGACACAGTGGAGGTGACGAACAGTTGTTGATGGTGTTCTACCACCTCCGTTACCAGGATCCTGTTTTCCTGCGGACTGAACTGCTTCTTCCTACTCTTCTTGTCCTTGCCCTTCCCTGACCCCGAAGTCCCAGGCTGGTCCTCCGGGGGTCTTGTGGGGTTCTGGTTCTCCTCCATACTTGCTCCGGCAACGTCCATTGTGCTTCGCTGTTGTTTGGCATTTGTTTGTCTGGTTTTTTTCTACTTTTATGGTGATTGTTCCCGCCTGAGGCGTTTGAATTGCAGGCATGTAGCTGGTTTTCGCTGATTTTTGTATCGGGATTGGTCTCATTCCAGCTTTTTTTGCGGCGTGGCGTTGATTTTAACGCAGTGCGTTGACGCGTTATGTAGGGACTATCGCATGGTACCGCCTTGTTGTGAATACTTGGTTTACGCGCCTTAAATTTCCCGCTATAGACTACGATGTTGAAGGTTGAAGGTTGCGTTAAGTTACTTTTGCGATGGTTATCACACGTTCTTGAGAATATGCCCCATAGTTTTTGTACAGTGAGGGGCCCCTTTCAGCACAAGAAACTATGCTTTCCATAATGCATACACTCTCACACTATGGTGCAAGAGTTCCTGCATTAGGGCATGGGAGCTTAAAGTGCACCAGCATAGGGAGAGAGCAGGACAGCACCATATCTTAGTAGATTGTTTGCTGTTCTGCTCCCTCCTGTTTAGGCAATGCAGAGCAGCAACTTTTTCTGTAAACATGGGTCCTGGAGGATAGGCTTCTACAGCATAGCCAAGAGATTAGCGCTTGTGCTACTAGCAGAGAGGAAAGGAGTACCTTCAGACCATACACCAGTCCATCAACAAGCATTAAAGTATCCCTGTTACTACCTTGAAACTCATATGTAAGACAAACTTCCCAGTTTCCACTTTGAAGTTTAACTAGCCCATAGAATCTGTCAGCAACACTTTCAAAAATTACCAAACAATGTTGCCTGATATGCGAAGGCTTCACACTCATCGTAAGGGGTTCAGCAGTAGCGTTTTTTTGCAACTTATCTTATGTACCAAGTCTCAGATTTTAGTATGCGAGGATGCTGTACAGCTGAAACCACGCAAGCCTAGTGGAAACCTTCAGTAAGCTGCTGCTTTTCTTGGACAACTAGACTGATAGCTGGGAAATCTCTGCGGCCACTCATGTAACACCCAGGGATGACCACCAGATCCTGCAAGTGTGGGAGTGTTGCAGAAACACCCAGAAAATGATGGCGATTACTGTAATGTCGCCAGCGTAATTTCCTTGTGATAATAAAGACGTCAAAATCCCCCCGAGTGTAAACAGTCGCATTTAGCTCCTGGCAGTCTGTGACCCACAGATGTCTCAAAGATATGGCATTTGCCCGTGCCTAGAGAGTGCAGAGAAATTTAGGCCCAGATTTAACAAGATTTTGCGCTGGGGTTATGTCAATAACTTAAGGCAGCCCTGACACAAAATACTTTTTGGTATTTACAGAGCCACGCAAGTGTTCATTTGCTTGACTGAATTGGAAAAATGTAACATATAATAGTGAATTGGGCTGCCTTGTGTTACTTTGTGTCAGGGAGGCATTCTATGGGTGGTGCATAAAAGTTTCTGTGCATCCACACATGGCTTTTGATGCAAACCCATATTCACAAAGGGATATAGACACAGGTTTGGGCTAATTGGCGCATCTGCCTGAAACTGGCATAATGAAGAGAAATAAATATTTTCTGCATCACACATACAAAGAGGAAAAAGCCTCCAAGAATAGTTTTTGTGCAGGAATTCTCCTTAAAAACTATCCTTACTATACCTTAGACACTAGGCAGCACAAAGTGTGCAAGCGCAAGGAGTGAGCTGAACTGCACCATTTCTTTGGAGATATGACGCAGTTCTGCTCCCGCCTTTTCATGCAAAGCAGCTTTACTATCTGTGATGCGCTGCGTGATTTCTCAGAAAATATGCTCCTCAGTGTATTTACCACAAGAGGGTACCAAATTTCTGTAGTGAATAACTTGACATGGCCCCGTAGAACCCTCATCCCTGAACTTGTGACGTGGACTAAGAACCTTTGTCATTTCTACAAAGGGAGCTTCAATTAAGAGCCAAATTATAAGTTGAGTGTTGCAAAGGTCTCCTGTGAAATTCTGTGGGGCTCAATCATGAGAGGGGCTGTTGTTCCTGCACCCACTGCTGACCTGATTTTACTCGCTGGAAAATCTGGACAGTAAACTTGCTCAAGGAATGCATTTAATGCCTCTCCATAGCGGGTGAAATTCTCCACATTTCCGCTTCACATTTGCCACTTCCTTCACCACAAAACACAGGGAATTCCGTGCAGCACTCTGCCTAGTAATTCGAGGTTTGGCCAGTCATTTCCTATTCCTAACACGTTCAACTAATAACTCCAGGGACAGCATACAGAGACTGTGGGACATATTAACAAGCCAGGCGATAAAATTATCGCCGCTTTAGCGGCAGAAAACTGCCGGTAAAACGGCGATAATAGGCTTGATAATATGCGCTATGGAATTCCAATTAAAGCCCATGTTAGATGTGAAAGACGTCTAACCTGAGCTTCAATTGGAATTCCATAGAGCATATTATCAAGCCCATTATCGCCGTTTTAGCGGCCGTTTTCTGACGCTAAAGCGGCGATAATTTTATCGCCTGGCTTGTTAATATGCCCCCTAGTGTGGCAGGTGTACGAAATTCCTGTCGGTATAAGAAATTCCGGTCAGCATCATAAATTCTGTCCGCCCAAAACCTCTGCATAGTGATCACGGCCCGAACGCGTTAAATTATCCCTGGCAAGATGTTCCACCATCTATTCCAAATCAAATAAAACAACGAGACTGTGGTTTTCCCAACCGAGATCATCAGAACAGTGAAGATGCCTGCCTTATATATATTGTATCATTCCATTAAAAGTGTTATCATCAGATCGGTCGAGCACATTTCAATTTAAGCTAACAACTAAACATGATTTTCATTACAAAGGTTCGCTATGGATAAGATCTCTAACATCGCCATAAGCAAGAGGCGCTGGTACACTGCTACTAGTGTGGGCTTTGTTATTGACACTTGAGGGCATTAAATAAATACACCAGCCTACTGCTACTCACTGTGGACGCGCAAAAATGCTCTATTCATCATTTATAAAATGGATGCCGATGCAGGTAGTTTAGTCAGCAGCCCCAGTGTTCGGTTTCATCAGATGACTCACTTGTCCCCATTTACTGGGATGACTCACTTGTCCCCAGGCTTACTGTACATAACGTAATGATCTTTGAAAGCCGTGTACAGCTGGTTGCCTCTGAAAGGTGTTAACCTGTCAGTGTTCTCAAGGTGGCACCCAAGATGTTTGTAAGTTGTGATCAAAGAAATACTAATAGGTACATGCATACCAGCTAAAACTCTTACACTGTAAAGGCGCAAACAATTGAGTTATGTGCTTACATGTTTTTTTGTCCTTTCTTTCGTGGATCACATGCATGCATATATTATTTAGAAGTCAAAATGGACTTATACTTAAAAAAATATATCAAACATTATTGACCTCACTCTAAATGCGCAAAGGCTTGAAAGCGCTTAACATGGAAGCCACATTACATTTCTAATTTTCTTTTCTTTTAGGTATGGGGAGCTAGAAGTTTAAGCGATAACAAGATGTTAAGCAGAGGCCAGGTCACTAACCTGACCCTCCAGTTCCAGGGTGGGAAAATCTGACCGTTAGGCCACACAGCGCCTATATCCCAAAGCTCACTACACACATACTCTCCTGGTCGAAATGCATTCACCTAGAGAGTAAAGACTAAGGGGTATATTCACAAGAACGTGTGATAAATACCGCAAGGGTAGCTTAACGCAACTCTCAACATCGCAGCCTATTGCGGGAAAATAACCCTGCGTCAACGTGGAATTCACAACAAGGCGGCCCCATGCGATAGTTTGCCAAAACTGCGGCCAATGCCCGCGATACAACCACCTCGACAGAGAGAAAAACACAAACCACAATGCGAAAAAACCTGCGATGGGCCAAAGCGCTATAAGAAAATGGTGACAACCAGCGCGAGGGCAGCAATACTCACGCGCAATGCGGGAAAAAGCACAAGAACAGCATGCGGAAAATGCCACAGAACAAAATACATCAACAGCGGAGTACCACGGATGCACCCTGACCGACTGCAGAGGATAACGTGTAACCCACAACATCCAAGCACTGTGGAAGAACAGAACAGACAGGCACACCGCATGAAAGAGACCAAATGGCAGACAAATCAGAGCCACAGGAGCGACTCACCCACAGTGCAGCATACGCACATAAGCAGAAGTGCACCTCGACATTGACAATATCCCGGTACAAACAGCAACCCCTCCACAACTGAACACAGGACACAACTGGTTCGGCTAATGTGCACAACATGGCAAATCACACCTGAAACCGCAGGCAAATGTAACATGACAATATACAAGTACAACCTGTAACCTGCAAATATTGAACATCTTCTATTCTCCCATTATTGCCATGGATGGCCACAATGTGATGTGCTCATGAGAAGTAAGGGTCAATGATGGTGTTCCTACGGGCCATTCCTGCTGCAGCTGCAGTGGGATGTGGGCCACCTGCCCCATCGTCACCATCATCACCCAGTACCACTGGAACTGGGATTCATGGGGCATTGGTGCGAACACAGATGTTGTGCAACACACAACATGCAACAATCATCTTGCACACGATGTCTGGGCTGTACAGGAGCTTTCCACCTGTGCCGTCCAGGCACCTGAAACGTGACTTCAACACGCCAAATGTGCGTTCAACGATGCCCCTGGTGCGTATGTGAGCTGCATTGTACTGCCTATGTGCAGGTGTATTTGGGTCTCGGAGGGGTGTCATCATCCAATGGCAGAGTGCATATCCTTGATCACCTGTGACAGTGCATGGAGAAAAGAGTCAATACTTGGTTCGGCAGGGTGTGATGGCAGACCCACTAATACAGTGACGCCTGTGCTGGCTGTGTGTGGGGTGAGTGTAAGCCAGCCCTCAGGGAGTAGCTACAACTCAACAGTCATCAGGCACTCAGAAATGCAATGTCAGAACAACAAGGGGGGATGACTTGAGTTGCACAGGGTTAGCGGCCCCGTATGCCACACGGCCGACACGGGCCCACCGACATGGGATGCTGACCTGCGGAAGACTGGGGTAGGGTCATGAGGGCAGAGCAGTGCCTCACATGTGTCATGGGTGCCTTCCAGGGAGTGTCACGGGGGAGAATGGGAGGCCTACCCCCTGGGCATGATGTAGAGGGCACATACCAGCTGTGTCCGGCAACATGGCGGATATGAATGACACAGACCAGACAAGACACCAAATCCGTACGTGTCCGTTGCTGATGACAACCCCCAGGCCACAGGCTCAGACACCAACGCTGTACCATCGGAGGTGGATGGCCACTCATGGCGCATAGGGGTAGCGGCACCACGTGTCGCAGGCCTGCGATATGGGATTATGCATCACTGATCGAAGGGAGTCTTGTGCTGTGGCCACTGCCACAGACTTGGGGTCACTGCCATTCAGGACTCAGGACACTGTTCCACATGTGGGACCTACTGGGCTGAAGAGGACGTGGGAGGAGCATGGAAATTAGTAAGGAGTGAAGTGGACCAGCGTCGGGAGGGCCAGAGAGGGTCTGCGGAGGCTGCAGGGGTCATGGGACTAAGGCTTGGTGCTTGCACCGGCATGTGTTGGGTCCTGTCTGACACACAACAGTGTCGGCAGGTGAGCAGTGCGGCACTTGGGCGGGCAGGCCTGGTCTGGGTATCAGCGTGCTGGAGTGCAGCAGGCGCAGAGGGTCGCGGGCCCCGCTGCGCATGGTGTTGGGCTCATGGCAGGCCGCGAGGCGCCTCACTGTCAGTGACGTTGGCCTTCCTGGGAGTGAACCACGCTCTGCACAACGGTGTTTGTTACCACACCCCTGCGCAGCCCTGGTGTACTCAGGGCCAACCCACTACGCTCATGCACACAAGGGGGAAAGCAGCGTGCAACACGTCCGCTATCTGTCCCACGGCCTGGGGTGACATGGTTGCGTCCACTGCTCACTACTCTCCAGTCACCAGCAGTTGTGGTCTGCATGGACATATCAGTTGTTTGCATTCCCATGTCTGTCCTGCACATCCACGCCTCACTTCTTATTGTATACATTCCCACTCATGGGTCACTTGTGTCCTCGCACATGGCTGCATTCGGAATCTCCACACGTTCAGCTGTTGTGTGGCTGTGGGCCATGTAATGTCTGTATTGGGTGCAGGGGTAGCCCAGGATGACCATGGAGTGGTGTAATCATGTCTGGTAGGTGGTCGTGTAGTTTGACATGTTGTATGTGGTTTGGTCACGTGTGCATTCCCACAGTTGTGCGTTGTGTGTTGGTGGCTTTGGGGTGTGTGATGTGTTGATTTGGCAATTACCAACGAGCAGTCCAGTTCCATATGCGCCATCCTGGAAGCGCTGGTTGATGATGGACTGTCGGAAGATGAAGGAATCATACACACACCCTGGGTAGTTGGCGACGACATTGGTGAAGAGTCCCCGGTGGTCCACTATTGCCTGCACATTGATGGAATGCTGATGCTTTCGGTTGCGGTACTGGTGTGCAGTATCCGCAGGGGGCACAAGTGGGAAATGTGTGCAGTCTATTGACCCCAACACGGCCGGGAATCCGGCTATGGAGTAGAAGCCTTGCATTGTCTCCAGCTGTTCCTGTGCAATGTTGGGGAAGTGAAGGTACTGGTGTATGAAGCTGAGGATGGCATCCAGCACAGGTGTGATGAACTTTGAAAGGGCTGGCTGTGAGACCCTGCCCACTCTGGCAGTTGCTGGTTGGAAGGTACCAGAGGCCAATAGGTGCAGCACAGACAGCAGCTTTGTCTGCGGAGGGATGTTGGTTCTCCGCTGTGTTGGGATTGTCAGCCTGTGGGCAAGTGGGTCATGATGCGGAGGATGGTTGCCCTTTTGAGCCTGTAGTGGGCAATTACTTCCTCGGGCACTAGGTCTGTGAGAGTGGTGCATTTTTGGAAGGTCGACTGTCTTACTCTGCGCTGCCTCTGTGGTGGTCTTGGGGGGGGGCTGGTCCTGGTCCTGGTCCTGGGGGTGTTACGGTCCGGCAGGTGGTGGTGGTGGGTGTTGTGGCCCTGTTGGGGCTCCGAGCTCCAGGGCGTTGTTTCTTCTTGGGTGTAGCTGTGTGCGGGGCTCTATGCCTACTGCAGGTAGTCGTCCGTCTTTACACCTGCTTGAGGCAGGTGTGAAATACCTGCGACTACAGCGGCTTATCGCCTGTTTTTGGTTCGCCCTACAGATCTGTCAGTTCGTTGTGAAAGTGGTGTTGTGGTTTTTTCGTGTGTTTTTGCACAGGAACGCCTACTCTGCATCTCATTAGGGTTAGTTGGTGGAGTCCACAGTGGAGATACATTTTGGGGCAGTTATCGCGGGAATACTGGCGATGTCTGCTGTTTGCACCAGCTTGTGAATGGGGTGTTAAATCTATCTTCACTTTTGATCGGTAAGGTGGAGATAAATCTGAGCTAAGTCCTTGTAAATATCCCCCTAAAAGACAAGACCTCACCAGCTAGTGTTGGAGACAACTTTGCTGCAAGTTTATTTTTTCCAAATGAAGGAGAGGTAAGGTAAGGTAATGGGTTAACTTATGGGTGATCCAAGGGCAGCCAAAAAAGATACAACTATGCTGACTAGCCACCTGATTAGCCAACGAGCACCCAGATTACACACCATCAGTTGCTATACATTTTGGGGTTTCCCCCAACCTTGGGCCCCCATAATCCAGGAGTCAGCACTCACGCACAGAGGTGGAGTGTTAGAAGGCAAGCCTTCAGTTGCTCAGGGTGACATTTGCCCTTAGGACTAACGAGGCTCCATCGCTTTCATCCCAAGGTCCTGCCGTAAATACTCCTGGGGTGTTGGTTTGGAGCACCCTATTTGTGCTACCTCCATGATTGCTTTCTGTAGCAAGATCATTTCAATACCTCTGTGTTAGACCGCAACTCAAAAAGAAGAAGCGTGTCGCCGCCGCAGCCGCTTTCGTCGCATCACTGAAAAAGGATGTCACCGCTGTAGCTGTCGCATCGCATCGCAGAAGCGTCTCGCATCACCGGAGAAGCGTGTCGCTGCCGCAGCCGCTGTCATCGCATCACTGAAGAAGGGTGTCGCTGTTGCAGCTGTCGCATCACATCACCGAAGCGTCTCGCATCACTGGGGAAGCGTGTCGCAAGGCCTGTTGCGGTCCAGAATAATCGTTGAGTCGCTGCACAGCTGTCGGGCATGCACGCATCGTGTCGCATCAAGAAGAAGATGCCATGGTTGTCGCATTGTACCAGGTCTTCATCGCATCATGGCGTTGCGGGCCGCATCGCCACAGAAGCACAGTAAGAGACCGACGCAGCACCATTCCTGCGTGTAAGGAACCAACGCTTCACCTTCCCTGCAACACTTTCGTTGTATAGCGTTACACATCCAAAGGTACATTGAACTCAAAGTGTCGCATTTTAACATCTAAAGAGAACTAAGCTAATTCTACCATTTTAAGTACAGTATTGTGGATTGTTGTCTTTTATGGTCTTGTGTTAAAACTAATAAAGCATACTTATTTTTATACTACAACTTGTGTGGTGTCCATCTGTAGTGTTGTCACTGGGTTACTGTATGTGTTCACACATGCTTTACACACTGCCTCTGAGATAAGCCTGTCTGCTCATGCCAAGCTACCAAGGGGGTGAGCAGTGGTTATTTTAGGAGTATACCCCCTTACCCTGACTAGACGCAAGGGCCCATACTTGGTCAAAGGTACCTACCTCTGCCAACTAGAGACCCCCAAATCTAACATCCTGTAACTCCGTCTGCAAGGCAAAACAATGGAAAACAACATTGCAAGATATACAGACAACCCTTCTCATTAAATACATCCATGGCCGAGGGCAAGTGCTAGGGTGGGATTGCATCGAAAATAACTGCATAGGGGAATGAGCCAGATATTCAAAACCTCAGCACCTTCAGGTGAAAGTGACTTCACCTGCCCTGAGGGGGTGGGTGTTAGCTCCTTTTTCCCCTTTGCTCCACTAAACTCCCCCCATCCTGACCGTCATGAGCGGTAGGAGTGTGCTGGGGGGTAGGGATGTGCTGTAGGGCACGTGAATGCAGCCATAGGCCCCTGACTGCCAACATGTGACATTGTGTGCAATGTCAGAAGCTCCATAGCAGTGATATCCCATAGACAACCACACACACTGCCCTGATTGAAATGCATATATCCAGAGTAAATACCATACGATAAAAAAACAAGACCTCAACTGTTAGTGTTGGAGAGAATTTTGCTATAGGCTTATCTTTTTCATATATCAGCATGGTAATGGGTTACATTTTGGGTGATCCAAAAGTGACCAACGAAGATACAACCTATGCTGACTGCCTGCTTGTTTAGCCAATGAGCACCCGAACTACATACTATCTGGTGATATACCTTTTGGGCTTTCCCCAAACTCTGGTTCACATAGCCTAAGTGTCAGAACTCACGCAGAGTGATAGAGCATTACAAGGCAAACCCCCACTTACTCAGGTTAACCTGTGAGACTAAGGGTGTACCATCTCTTTCCTCCGGGGTCCTATTATAAAAACTCCTTTGGAGTTGGCATGGAGCACCCTCTTTCTGCTCCCTCAGTGGTTGATTACCACACCAAAATTATTTGGATCGCCCTGCAACTTCACCAAGCCACAAAGGTGGTCACTGTCTCCGCTGAGCCCCCCAAAATGCATAGTCCATTTGCCCTATTCCCATTATGTACAACCTGCTACTTCTAGTGTCGCCTACAAGCGCCAGAGGAATATATCCATGCCAACTTCTAATAAGTGGACCCCCATTGTCTGCAAAACAGCCCTTAGTCTGCACATTGATCAAATTATGCCTTATACAACCAAAGTCTCTTCACTCTGTGAACTTCCGCATCGCACTGTTAAATCGTCTACAAGAGAAGTTAATTGCTTCTTCTGACCTGCCACAAATTGAGGAAAGATCTCCAACAAGATTTATCTACTGAGATCAACCATTGTTTCCCTCATTGCCTGAAACAGCTACCATATGCTGGCAATCCTTAATTTATTCCCCCCTGGTGGATCACTAAGACATGGAGGCACCGGAACTCTCTATTCATTCTCTGACAGAGCTTGTTTAAGAGGTTTGACCACCACATGCCCAGGAAACCCACCCATGATATTAAGGTGTTTGACAAGTCATGGGTTTATTTCTTTGCCCGTTGTGCCACTCTTTCGATGAAGGAAGGGCAGATGACCCAAACTCTGTCCGCAAGCATGAACTAAAGTAGAGGGTAACCTTATCATTATTGTTTAAAAGAGCACGGTAATCCTCACTTTATGCTTAATGCACTCATTACTGAGTGTGTTAAACATAAAGTGGAGATTACCTCGCTCTTCTACAAACACCCTGGGATAGATATGAAACAGAAACAAGATTGTCATGCAAGACACCATACATTGTCCAACATACAGAGGCACTACACAAAAACCTATTTACAAAGTGAGTGACTGCAAAATAACCGGATATTTTAGAGAACAGCATGCATCACCCATGCACCCATGCACATTATAAAATCACTTATTTATGAAGTAAGCAATTGTGATGTGATGATCCTTATTCCAAGGTGAAGGTTAAGGTTTACCCCTCCCCCCGAATAAACCACCTGATTGAGAGCCCACCTCTCAGAACCAAATCAGAACCAAATATACAGCTTGTAGCAATCTGACTCCCACCGGCCCAATTTTGTTAATCCCATATGTCGTGAGGCCTGCTTTCAATATTAAGGTTGCTGCCCCAAAACTTAAGGAATAGGTGGAATACTGTTTTTCTGTATGTCAAGCGAGTTTCAGACATGATCCCATTACGTGATTAAACTGGTACTGTATGAAATAGAGTGCCATACGCACGGGGCAGCAAGTAGCCCTTTCCTAGTGGCCCCATTTCCAAGTATGCTCTGACTAAGACCACCGGATGATATGCGGGGTCCCCAACAATACCCAAAGAAATGGTCCTACCTTGCCCCCTCTGATCAGGTTTGGATCTCAGGCTTCTTAGCTTAAGGACAGCATCCATCATTAGAAGGTCATCAGTATACAGGGCTTGCATGCTGGTATCATGTTGGATCTGGCCCTCGCTGCAGCGTCACCACTCTTTTTGCCACACCTCCTGTTTTCTGAATTTGTTTTTGTTGGCATTAGAACAGTGCTAAAGTGCTTGTGCATTTTTTCTAAAACAAGGTACATTTTACCTACACATGATTGCCACATTTCATTTTCTTATATCCCTAGTCCCTATTATATGATACTACATGTAACTGGGGCCTGTACATTAAATGCTATTAGCAGGCCTGCAGTGCTTATTGAGCCACCCACTTAAGAAGCTTTTCAAAACATGTTTAACGACTGCCATTGCAGCCAGTACTGCAGTTTTTAAACTTGCCAACCTTTTGCCCGGCCTAAATCTTCCTTCATAAAATGTACAAGTCGTACATCTCAAAAGCGATCGAAAAACCAGCGATAGCTACATATTGTGTGATTATCGCTGGAAATCCAGCGATAATCGTACAACGATCGGCGAAACGTTGGTGATAGGGGAGGGCAGACTTAACCATTATATCCACCATCCATTGGATATAATGGCTAAGTCAGATTAAAAGCAGGCGTAAGAAAAGTAACGATAAGCGCGGTTAGCACTACTTTAGGTAACGGGAGAAATGTCGGTTAGCGACATTTCTCCTGTTACTTGGGGGAGGAACGCCCACTTTGCATCTCATTAGAGATGCACAGCTGGGCGTTCAGGGAAAGAGTGAAAATGCTTGGAAACACGTACTAACGTGTCTATGCTGATAGGGCGTTAAGATTATCGCCGCTTTAGCGGCAAAAAGTGCCGCTAAAGCGGCGATAATGCCCTTGATGATATGCCCCTATGTATGCTTTACTACTGTAAGGCCTATCTCTCGTCTTGGATAACATTAGGTTACTTTATTAAATCTAATAAGTGCTAAATATATATTTAGAGCAGGTAGATATATCATATTTGGACTCAAATGAATTGTAATTTAAAATCGCCTTTAATCGTAAAGTCAGATTTTAAGTCACAATTCTGACAATTCCACTTTTAGAAATTTGCCATTTTCTAGCCCATTTTGTTCCTGCTGCCAGTGTCCTGGGTCAGATAACTGTGAATGGCTCTGCTGGTGGGGTTTGTGTATTCCTGCCAGACAGTGAGACAAAGGGGACAGGGTGAAGGCAGGATAGGCCATCCTGCCTGTATTGCTGGGGTGGAGCTATTCCTTGCCTCAGTTACGCTTCACAGATCTTTCTTCCTGCACACACACAGAAACCATACACCAGTCTTGTCATCCCAGACTTCTTAGAGCCTTGGCAGGGGAAGGGAAGAATGATCTAGAACCAGATGTGGGGTAAGTCCAGGATGCTCCCCACTCCAAAGGCTGTCACTAGGTGTGAGAAGCTGGCCTGGTATATGATGTCCACTTATGTAAGTGGGCACCCTGCACCAGTCCAGACAACCCTTATGGTGATTTAAGAGGTCTTAGACAACCTTAGAAAGCTCTATAAGCAGTAGCTGTGGAGAGCAGCCTTCAAGCTTAGTCCAGAAGGAGTGTAAAGCAGCTTGTTTTACCAGAATGCAATCTTATGGTACGGATTAAGTGAAATAGAACCACACAAGGTATTTATAAAAATATGTATTTATTATATAATACTCTCTAACACATACAAATATCTCCTACCCAGATATATGCACAATGCACACAATATTTAGCACAGAAATGCAGTAAATAGCACAGAGTATACAGTGGACCCCGGGGGGGGAACAAACCATATGCTAAGAAAGTGGTATAAGAACCACAACTCGGGTCAAGACAATGTTGAGAGGACGTAGAAGTGCTGGGGACCCAAGGAACCACCGAAGTTGAGTGACTAGGAACCCCACGGAGAGCGTGTGCAGTGTGGGAACACAACCGTATTCTCCGTACAAGTCAACGTGTAAGTAGCGGTTAGATTTTTAAAGATTAAGGACCCTTCCCAGTGAACCCTGTAGAAACCCAGTGGAAGACAGAAGGTTGGAGAGCCACCCCACCCGTGGATACCCTAAGACCCATGTTACCTACACCAGGGAAGCCGGGTGCATTGGTGTGAAGTGGTGGCGGAAACCGCCATCAAACCCAATAGAGGACTTCAGGAAAGTGCCGCTGCTGAAGAAGGAGAAAGTGTCCAGTGGAATCTGAAGGTGGATTCTAGTTGATAGGTACATGCAAGCAAAGGGGACAGAGTCTTTGTCTCTCAGGAGACCAGGAGACTTTGAAGACGAATGCCCTCCGATGTTCGGTGTTGGAGGTGAGATGTCTATGACCTTGACTCTGCAGCTGTGAGGACCAGGTGATGCTGATGAAGACCAGGAGCTGTGCTCGAGCTGCCCCATGTCTGATGTCGAGCGCTGAGGGGTCAGTGTCCTGCGAGAGAACCAACAAGCCTTGGTAAATGCAGCCAATGCAGAAGTTGAAGAAGGTGCAATGTTGGGACCAGCAAGGTCCATGGGACACACCACAATCTCAAGAGTCAGGGCAGCCCAAAGAAATAAAGTTGACCCTCAAAAGGATCCACAGGCTGGGGGCACTGAAGACGCAAGAGGACGTTGAGCAGTTCACCGAAAGATGCAGGCCACAGTGCACACGATGCGATGTGGAAAAAGACTTTGTTCTCTGGAGGTGGTTAAGATTGGGGTGTTTTGGAGCTTAAAGGTGTTGGTGGAAGGAAGCCAACAAGCTTTTGCAACAGCAAGTTGATGTGGTGCACAGTGGTTTAGTTACTGCATCCCCCATAAGGGATAATGGCCTCAAACTTGGTGAGAGGCCAGGGCAGGCCTTGAAAGCTGTGGAAAACCAGCACCTGAGTGGCAGAATCTTTCAGAGTCCAGAGGAGCTCAGGATCAGCAGACAGGTCGACTTAGTTGCAGTGCCTGTGAATGCAGGGAAGTGACTCCTTCACTTCAAGGGAGATTCCTTCAGGTGTTTTTTATGCCCACAGGCCTTGGAAGGTTCCTGTATGGTGCATAGTTACAGATGATGCAGCAGACTGGAAGGGAGACGAATTTGAGGCCAATCAAAGTCCAGCGAAGTCCAGAGAGCCCAGACGGTAGAAGAAGAAGTAGTGTCTGATCTGAATCTTGTCCCACGACGAATCTAGGGACCCTCCCACAAGTAAGCCCTTAAGTACCCTAAGGAAAGGGTTGGGACAATTCAGGGGACCCTCCCAGGGGAGGGTCTGGACAGGGGGAAGGTTACTCCCATGTCACCATGTCCTTTGTCCAGTTTCATGCCAGAGCAGAAGCCAACGACTCCCAGGACTGGTTTGAATTGGACTATGCACAGGGACACCAAATGTGACCCTCATGCAGACTTAGTGGTGGTGGCAAATGCACCCACCCGGTCCCAATACACTAAATCATGTCTGGGAGTTGTTCACACCTCCCTGTGACAAGATGCTTGTTATACCTTCTCCTGCTCGAGCTCGGCTCAGCAGCAGAAGGGCAGAATCGCGTCTCTAGTCGGCAGCAACCATTTTGTGCTGTCTAGGTCTGGAAGGCTGGCACCTGGAACACTGAGAGCCTAACGGAGGTCTCTTCCAGTGCTTGGAATAATACCTCCCACACTATTTACAGTGTGGGGGTATGATTCCAACATGTTTGATACCAAACATTTAGGATTCATTTCAGCCAATTTCGAGATGGTCATTGCATAATTACGTAGTGCCCCTCTATATAGTTTATGTCTGCTTCACTTACAAACCGGAAGAATGGACTCTGTAGGCTGTAGGGGTGCCTTGCTCATGCAGGGGCACCCTCACACTTGGAACCAAGCACCCTACCTTAGGGATCGATAAGCCCTGCTACAGGGGTGATTTATAAGATTTAAGTGCAGTGTCCTTAAATATAGGTAACCTATATCTTTAGTAGGTGGTGCTAGCACCAGCTTACACAGGTGCAATGGCAGGCCGGTAGTTCCATTTTGAATTGTCTCCCAATCGGTGGCATAATATATGCTTCAGCCCATGTGGGACCTCTGGGGTACCTATGCCCTGGATACCTTAGTACCATAAACTAGTGGCTGATAAGGGTACCCCAGTATCAAATCTGGGATGTACCTAAATGCTGAACATAACAATTTAAGGGAGAAAGAAGAGAGACTGGGGTCCTGATTAGCAGGATCCCAGTCAGACTAGTCAATAGCAGATTAGCACCAGGCTAAATGTGGGGGTAACTATAAAATAGATCCTAGTTTCCTACACTAGGTATAAATACTAGGCTCTCATAACAACTTATCATCACACACAGATATCTGTGGATATAACAAGAGGTAGAACTACCTTTTTCCCCAGAGGACTTCCCTGCTGCATGAGGCCTGCCTTGTTCCCTGAGAAATGCCCTGCTGCTTGAGCCCTGTTTTGTTTCCCAGAGGACTGCCCTGGTGTTTGAGGCCTGCCCTAATCTCTGAGAAGAAGAATTGACCTGCTCCCTTAATCTCAAACTACCTAAGTCACTCCAAGAGTTAGTTTCAGCTTGATTAACCTGTATACGGCCAATGCTCCATCATGGCCAGCCTGAACTTATGATTTTCCCTGAGTCTAGCACAACCAGATGACCACAAATGGCAGCATATGCTTTTATGCACTAAATCTACTTAAACATTTCACAGCTCTGGTTCAACTGATTGGACTTTTGTTGTTCTGGTA
This sequence comes from Triturus cristatus, assembly GCF_964204655.1. NCBI lineage: Eukaryota > Metazoa > Chordata > Amphibia > Caudata > Salamandridae > Triturus > Triturus cristatus. The sequence continues at coordinate 167,042,090 of NC_140588.1, read as the reverse complement.
TTATTGTATTTATTAACCTTTTCTCTTTTTTTCTAACTTTTTCTGTGTCGTGTTTTCACTTTATTGCTGTTTGTTTGCTGCATATATACTTTGCCTCCAAGTTATGTCTGACTGTTTTTGTGCCAAGCTAATGGAGGATTGCGGCCAAGTTAATTTAGTGACTTTGTGGTTTACCCTGACAATGATTATGGTTGCTGCTTGAGAAGGGTTCTCACCCCCCTCAACCAATACCACACTTTCTTGCATATACCCCTTCAAACTGGATAGTAAATCCCCACACCTGAAAACCCCAAACAAGGCTAACACAAAGGCTGCAGACAACAGAGCTGGTTCATAACTGGAATAAGTGACTCTATGTACCCTGTTTACTATGTCCTTCCAAATGTGGAACTGTATGGGGGCTCTGCTGTCGCGCCCTCTGTGCTCTGATCATGCTGGGCTCTTTACAGGTGCTCTGTGTGGAAAAGATGCCATAGCTCACCTAATCTTGCGAGCCTTGGGTCTACTTCAGGAGATGCCATAGCTGGGGTGGAAAAGGTATCACCGAGAGGTTTGCTTGTGACCATGCTGCCAGGAAATATGTGAGTGCATCAGCAACATTATTGCTGGCCTACTCTATATGTCAAGCCTTGAAATCAACATTCCTGTTTGGGCACCGCCTCACTAGCTCTCTCAACAGACTCAGCACCATGGGGCAGTTCGTAGATTGTGAATTAATGGCTTGCACTGCTGCAATGTTGTCAGACCAGAAGAGAACCCTCTTATCTGATAGAGTGTGGTGACATACTGGCACATGCATCAACAATGCCATTTGCGATAATATAAGGATTCGCTAATAAGGAATAGCAAAAGGCTATGCATGTAGAAATCGCTTACAAAATAGCGATTTCTAAACATTCCTTAATTGCTACTCGCAAATTGCGAGTCGCAATTAAGGAATACCTCCCCATTGATTCCTATGGGCCTAGAGGCCCATAGGAATGAATGGGAAGACTTGCTCAATTTGCTAATCTCAATTAGAGAATCGCAAATTGCTCATGCTATTTCAAGGGTGCCAGGGTGTCAAAAAGACACCCTGTTGCACCCCTGAAATCTGCTTATGAATACATCTTGCACACACACATGCCCCAAGGGTATGTGTGTGTGTAAAATGGAACTTTGAAAAATGAGCTTTAGTGCATTTTTCAAAGGTTTTGCAAATTACCATGAAGTTCAACTTCATGGTAATTTGCTCCCCCTATTAGCAAAATCGCTAATTTTTTAACTTTCCTGCATTGCATTTAAGGAATCTCAATTTGGGATTCCTTAAATGCAATAGCAATTTAAGGAATCGCAATTTAGAGATTCCTTAAATTGTGATTTTTGCATTTGGGATGGTGCATCCCAAATGCAAAAATCCCAGTCGCAAAGGGGCAGATTCTGAGAATCTGCCCGTTTGCGACTGGTTTTTGCTTTGATGCATGTGGGCCATAGAGCTGTTCCCATAGTTGCCACATTTGATCCAGCACCGTGATGTGTGCTGTGGCCTTCCCCTTTCCCTTTATGCCAAACATTAGGGGGCAGATTTATGAGCCCCTTGCGCCAATTTTGCGTCACTTTTAACATGGGAAAAGTGACGCAAAAGTGGCGCAAGGGGCTCATAAATCTGCCCCTAGGTCATTTTTCAGCACACCATTTCTTTCCTAAAATTACACCAAAGCCTTCTCTGCTGGAAGCATCAGTAACAGAATTCTGAGCCAGATACCCATGGTGATCTCCATATTAAGGGGCCACTTAATTGTTCCATGACCATTCACACATCTGTTAGTCTTCCTTCAAGCCTCTACTCAGCCTCACTAGGTTGTGTTTTTGGATTACCTTTAGGTTTGCATTAGCCAGCCTTTTAGAGAAAATCATCTTAGCCACGATGACACTAGCCACAAAGTTTAGCTTCCCTAGCAGGCTTTGGATGAACTATAGCATTGCTTTTTCCTTGGTCAAAGCAAACTCAGTAACAGACAAGAGCACCGTTACTATATCTTCTGGCAGTCTAGGGATACCCCTAACTGTGTCCAATTCATTCCTAAAAATGTTACCTTTTGAGGAAGGTGGTTTATCTTTTCTGAGACAATTGCAATCCACAGCTCTGCAACTTTCTTCAGAAATGCACGTAGGGCTGATTTGCGCAAATGTGTACCTGCTTTGCCTACATTCAGGAAGTCATCTAGGTAGTGAGTTGTCCACCTCTTTGGGTTTACCTGTGACACTATTCACTCCAGGAAAGAGCTGAAAGAATCAAAGTACAATGCACAATATATGGCAACGTAAAACACATTGTACCACACAACCGGGTGCAAGCACTTACAGGAGTCTTTCATTTACGCTTTATGGAGTTAGTCTTTTGTTAATGCTTGTGCGTCCAAAAACAAAGATACCAAGTTGATGGTGAATTTTATGTGTTGCACTGGTCCTTGTGATTTGCCCTGAGTAGGCCCATAGTAGGTGGGCAGGAAACGTGTCAACTAGCATACGACATTGAGTTCCAGAGTTCGAGATGATCAAACATACCTGGATTGGTTCACATAACACCCTTAGCCATGCAAGACATTCTTACATTGTTGCTTGGGGCACGTTTGGATTTCTGGAACTACCAGAAGGGTGGAATCTGTTTGACAATTATCCTAAAGACACCCCATTGAACATTAAACAAAGACTGTTATAACTAAAAGAAACACTGACTGCAATAGAATAGACAAGCATACTGTGTATATATTTGATATTTATGTTTGTAAAATGTTGATTAATTGATTATGATATGTATGTGTTGTGGTAACCGATTGATTACATTAAAGCAAATCTAGTTGCAGATATAAGCCATTGTGTTCTGCAATAGTGAACTATGTTTGAAGTGTGATCTAGTATGACAAATGTTATGTCTCAGAATTTTCATAGGGTTCTGTTACACAAAAAAGTTCGTCCTGGTGCTAAAATAAAGTGAAGAAAATGAACAGATAAGACAAAGATAAGGAGAAGCATCATTAAGGCAATTGGAACAGCAAAGTTTAGAATGTGTTTCTCAAAATGGGAGAAGCTAGTCTTGCGGACTGGAAGAGGAGAGCTCATTTCATTTTTCGGTGCAGAGTAAGAATAGAGGATAAAAGAGAAAGCTGCTGATTCTGAATCATGGCCTCCGAGCTTGGCTCAACACCGTGTGGTTCTGGGCAGATCGCTTAATCTCCTTGTGCCTAAGGGGTATATTCACAGGAACGTGTGCTAAACATCATCAAAATATGTTAACACAACTTTACACATCGCAGTCTATCGCGGGAAAATAACCCTGTGTCAACATGGAATTCACAACAAGGTGGTACCATGCGATAGTTTGCCGAAAACGCAGACAATGTACGCTACACAACCACCTCGATGGAGAACAAAACACAAACCACAACACCAAAAAACCTGCGATGGGCCAAAGCACGATGAGGAAATCAGTGATAAGCAGCGCCAGGCCTGCAACACACACCTGGCCGGCATGAAAAATCAGCATAAAAGTAGAAAAAACACCCAAACACAAAGTGACCAACACCCAAGCACCCTGGAGGCAGCCGGAGCAGGCGCAGAGGACGAGCGCAACCCCACAAGCACCCCGGACGACCAGCCCGGGACATCGGGGACAGGAAAGGGCAAGGTCAAGAAGAAGAGCAAGACGAAGTTCAGTCCGCAGGCAAACAGGATCATAGTCACGGAGGTGATGGAACACCATCAACAACTGTTCGTCACCTCCAACATGTCATTGGGCACCTAAACTGGAATATGGCAGGACACCGTGGACAAGGTGAATGCTGTCAGAGAGCACAAGAGGACAATGGATGAGGTCAAGAGGCGATGGTATGAAATCAAGCAGAAGACCAAGGAGAAACTCGCAGCCAACCAGAAGGCAGCAATGCAGACTAGAGGTGGGGGTCCAGCTCCGCAGCTCGAGCTGAATGACATGGAGTAGCTGGTGTCGAGAGTCATCTGTGTGGATACTGTGGCTGGAGTCGGGGGACCAGACACTGCTCGATAGGACATAACACAACTGCAACAGGGTGAGTGACCACCAGGTACTGGGGGGATGGGTGGAGATGGCCACAATAGCACACATGCACAATCAAGCAGAGCACAGTGCACACCCTCAATGACTCTGGGTCATCGCCCAGATCCATAGACTGTCACAATGTACAATGCCATGCTGTCTGAATTTCAACATGTCCCATGCGGCTACATACATGTGGACACATTGCAATACACCATCTCCCCTTCACATTGCAGAGCCAGCGTCAACACCCCCTGCAGAGCAGTCCCAGCCACTCTTCACTGATGACGAGGAGGACAACCCCAGCATCGACACCCAAGCCCTCCTAGACATCATTGACAACATCCGCGACTCACCTCCAGGATCAGGGCTGACCAGCTGCATTGAGGAGACCCCACCCACCACCCAAACCACCCATCAGGAGGCACCCACAGCCCCGCCAGTCTCCCAAGACCCCCAGGAACAACACACGGCCTTCCAACGCTGTGTGCTTGAGGCCCAGAGGGAGACGGCTGAGCAGGTGCAGGTGGGGTTCGACCTCATGGCTAGCAAACTGGACGCCATCCATGGGTGTCTAGACCTGCGCCATGGCCTCCAATGAGCGCTGACTGACATCACTGGAGTCCTGACGTGGAGAGAAGAACACCTGTCCGCTCAGAGGGCTCCAGCGATAGCAGCCGTGAGCTGGCACACATGCGGAGGCTCAAGGAGGACATGGTGTGTATGGAGGCGAAAGGATGGCAGCCACCACTGCACACCAGCGAAATGTAGCTGGGATCTACCATGCCCTGCAGATCATCATCATGGCATTGCTGCCACAAGGCGTGGCGCAGATGAATGCTGCTGACCCCACACCATCCACCTCTCCGCCCCCTGGTATGTCAGTGCCCCACAGTGCGGCAGGCGTATCCACTCCGTCACCTGATGTGTCACTGCCACACAGTGCGGACGACAACCCTCCTCCGGCTCCTGAGGTGTCAGTGGCACACAGTGCCCCAGCTGGTACTGCAACACCCACAGGTGGGGCAGAGCACACATCCGGGGACAAGGACGTGGATGGGTTTGTGATCAGGAGGCACTAGCTTTCATTTCTACCACCTGACCTGTACCTGCTTAGTGCTGCACATGGCCCTATGACCTTCCACTGACCCCTGATACACTCCAATGCACTCACCTTGGTCAGCGGCATGGACTGCCATATCCTGTTTGATGACCAATGACACAGCGACCAGACAGCGGACTGTACCCTACCTCTTCCTCAGTACTTGTCATCCCCGGATGGACTCTAGCTGGCCTTCCACGGGCCCATATTGTGTAGTGTGCTCGGCACTGTGTTATGTCTTTCATCATTCATGTATGACTGTGTAGGTGAATGTAGGGGCAGTGATGTCCCTTGTGTCAATGATGCTCATCCTGTGGGATGCCTGTCAGAGGTTGCTATATTGCATATTGTGTACCGGGTCCCGTGAACACTACAAAAGGGTCACATGCATCAGTCACTTCCATGTCCGGACATGGACTGAACCACACCGAAGATCCCACGAGTCATTGTTGCAAGCCCTGTGCTGGTCTGGCGTACGGCAGGCCAGACCACTCCTCTTATGCTCCGTGGGGGCACTCATTGCTATCCATCGCCGGCGTACTCGCTGGTGGTGTGCAGGTCACTGGTCTAGTTGTCAGCATGTCACAGCCACTCCCTGAGGGCAGGTTTGCAGGCACACCACACCCATCCGGCACAGGTGTCACAGGTCATGAGACTCCGCCAACATAAGGGGCCGACGATGTCACATTCCCCTCTGCCGGTGGAGACTGGATGATGGACGCTCTACGGTTCTCAATCATAAAGTGCCCATGAGATGTTGCGCACAGGGTTAGTGGCACCCGAGGCCTTGTGGCCGTTACGGGCCTGCCACCATGTGGCGCTGACTGGGGTTGCACAGGGTTAGTGGCACCTGTATCATTGCGGCTGGCACAGGC